>NC_039270.1:24672335-26054835 GCF_003368295.1 Carassius auratus | reverse complement strand
CTTGACCGGAGCCTCTGAAAACCCCCAGCGCCAGATCCTTATCTAATGCCTCATTGGAGCCTGCAGGGAAACTCCTGAATCTGATCTGGCTTATTAACCTCGCTGTGTACCTTTATTAGCCTTCAGGTTGCATCAGCAACATAATTCTGGAACTGCATGTTCAATTTGGTTTCATTCTTGTTCAGGTCAGTCCCAGGGTCCCCCCACACCTCCCACAACCCCCAAAACAGAGCTGCCATCCAGCAAAGCAGATCTGAAGCGTGAAGGCCGTCCGCTGCAGGAGGGCATCGACTTCGGGGCCGTGGACATCGGCGAGCTGAGCAGTGACGTCATCTCCAACATGGAGGCGTTCGACGTCAATGAGTTTGACCAGTACCTGCCTCCTCACGGACACCCGGGGGTCAGCAGCGGCGCACAGGTGTACTCCGCCGGAGGGGTCTGGATGTCCAAACAGCAGCAGTCATCGATGACCGGCGGCGAGCAGCGGACGCAGATCAAGACGGAGCAGCTGAGTCCCAGCCACGTGTCCTACGGCTCCTTCCACCTGCAGCACTACAGCACCTCCTACCCCTCCATCAGCCGAGCGGGGTACGACTTCACCCAGCACCAGAGTCCCAGCAGCTCCTGCTACAGCCAGTACCCTTTCAGCTACGTGAGCCCCGGCCAGAGGCCCATGTACACCCCTATCCCCGACACCACCGGCGTCCCGTCCAGTCCACAGCACTGGGAGCAGCAGCCCGTCTACACCCAGCTGTCCAGGCACTGACGTTCTGGGACACTCGCAGCCCATTTCGGAAAACGCTGGAAAACTGAAACAAACGGAATGGCTCCCGACTGTGCCTTTTGAAATTGTGATTATATTTTTGTAGATATAATGAGACAAGAGAAATCCTCTGTGAGGACAGATTCCAGATACTTATTTTAGTATGTACTGTGTATGTGTTTATACGCAGCTCTCTGTGCCTCCCGGACTTCACCCTGGTGACATTTTTGTAAAGACTCGTTTGCCTGATATTTCTGCTTTGTATATGTTTGTGGGGGATTCTTAAAACCTGGTCAAAGCGTGTTGATTTGTCATCACGAGCAGGTGCTTCTAGAGTCCGTGCCTAAGAGCTCTTGTGTCTGAAAACTGCCTCGAGTCCATCTGTGCCTACAGAGATCACGCTCCCGGAGGAGGAACAGGAAGTGCCCTTTGACCTGAGGCTCTCAGCAGCTCGCCATTGGTCAGATTGTCATTCCTCCAGTCTTAACCTCTTTAATTTATTCATTAGTGTTCATTTGACTTAATGCTATTTGCATTCTTTCTTTTAATTGGGCTTCGTACAGCTAATTTGTGACTAAATGTTTCTGGAGATGATTGCGAATTAGTTGTAGTTCCAGCTTTAACCATCTCATTTATTTATCATTTCTTAATGTTTCCATTTAAAATATTCCTCTGATAATCTTGATGACTTCTAGTTGTGAAACCTGATCAAACCTTTTATAGAAACAACTGGAACTTGTGGTTTTTGTTTGTTTTTTGGCGTCTCTAACATGTCAACTTCTGCAGGCTGTTGGCTACATCTCTACGAAAAACACTTTCTCTTGGGTTTTTTAATTAAAAACAATTTTTTTTAAAGAAAAACTGTAAAACATGCCACCGTTCAAAAGAAGCTCATCTTTTGTATCATATTGTTTGCAATAAAAAGAAAGATATGTAAAATATCCTCTGCTTTAAAATGTGTCTTTTACAAATAGCCTGAGATTAGCTCTTATGTGACGTTCGTGGGTGAACTATATATCCTTATCACAAAAAAGGGACAGTGTACATTAATCAACACTTGTGAATGTAAATGTACCCAAATTAGCCCAAATGCTAGTTTTCATTGGTAGTCCTTTTGCTGAATGTTATTAACATATATATATATATATAAAACAGTTTTAATATATTATAATATTTGCTTATTTATGGTTATAGCTTTTAAGAGTATGATTATTTATAACACAATGAACGTTACATCCACTTTTACAATGGATTATATTCAGTGATGGAAATAACGGCGTTACTAACGGCATTACTTTTTCCAGTAACGAGTAATCTAATTGATTACTCTTCTCATCTTAATAACGCCGTTACCGTTACTGCCAAAAAATGCGGCGCGTTACTATAACTGATGATGAAGCTGTTTTTTTTTTTTTTTCATCAGACCAACTAGATCTCTGAGCGAGAGGCAAATACTTTTTTTTACTGTTCTTCCTTGGTTAGTGGGCAGAGCACGAGACAAGCGCATAAATGCTGACGATTGGCTGAGGTAGAGTAAAATTTCATTGTAAGCCAATCAGAGGTAGAGTTGGGCGGGTTTTCGAAAGCACGCATAGTAGTGATGGGAATTCGGCTCTTTTGACTCAGCTCACTGAAAAGAGCCGGCTCTTTGGCTCACAAACGGCTCTTTAAATGACTTTGACTATAATATTTCAATTTTTATTACATAATTATTTAATTTCTATGGGCTAAATTTGAAAAAAATAGAGTTGGCTCTTCAGATATGCGAGCCAGCTCCCGAAGTTCAACTAAAAAAGCCGGCTCTTAGAGTCGGCTCATTCGCGAATCGCGAACGACTCATCAAAAGCTCATTCGCGAACGAGTCGATCCATCATCACTAACGCTCATTCGCGAACGACCCATCATCGGACAGGACAGGACACACAACGAACAACACAAGCCAGTCAGTCAACCAGAGACAGGTATGGCGACGAGCCCAAATAATCCAAAAGTAGCCTTCTCTAAATAGAAGTATATACATTACTTTTTCCTTCAAGAAATTAAAGAAACAATAAAAGGAAATATCAAAAGTTCCCAAAAATCTATCGTGTTATTTGCATTGATCCACTATATAAACATAATATCTACATACATGGCATTTGATTGGAGGCTAGTCTCACTTTGTCCCACAGCAACTTTTTTTTTAGATGTGTGTACAATGTTTCATGTTTCTGTTAATAATGTATTGTATTAAGTGTCCATTTCATTATAATATTCAGATTTATCATAAATAATTGAACATGCACATGTATTTTAAGTTCCTTTAAAGAGGGGTAGAGGTGGGGTCACGTTTGAGCATTTAAAATTTAATTTTACTTGAAAGTAACGCAATAGTTACTTTCTTAAGTAACTAGTTACTTTAAAAATTTGTAACTGAGTTACTAATTTAGTTACTTTTTGGAAGAAGTAACTAGTAACTGTAACTAATTACTTTTTAAAAGTAACTTGCCCAACACTGATTATATTTCTCATAGTTATAATGTATTATAAGTCTCATATCTTGCCATTTTTCTGATGCTACTTTAGTTAAAGCTGTCAGACCACTTACACGTAGTAATAATGTTAATAATAATAATAATAATAATAATAATCTCAAACAGCCATAAGATCAGATATCAGATCAGATAAATGTGTAATATGACACATTTGCTTTATTTTTATTGTAATATCAGTTATTTTGGTGGTACCCCTTAGACAGCTGTTGTGTTACTCAGTAACTATATCAACTAGCGCTCATTAGAGTATTAGCATGTCTGCTACTGTAAATATATGCTAACACTTTATTTTGATGGTTAACCAACAGATAAACTGACTATAAGTGTCTCTAAAAGTACGTCAGCTTACTCTACCAGACTAGATTCATCCATTCTTGAGCATATTAATACTCTAATGAGAGATAGCTGGCTTGTAGTTGAAAGTTGCGTTTAGTTGATTGATTAAGGGGACCATCAAAATAAAATATAACCATATAAAACATTCGATTGTTTTCAGTTGGAGTATTAAGCTCACATCAGTTAATTAACATTAGCTCCACAGAAACACTCTAATCACACTCAACATCTAACCAATCACAAGCTGTAGAAGATACTGTACAGATCTGAAATAATGTCAAGATATGATACAGTCCATTATACCGTACATGAAGGAGATTAAAAATGGTGTTCATTGTGTTATAAATAATCATACTCTTGAACTAATAACCACAAATATGTGTGTGGAATGAAAATATCCTGTTTTATATTAGCACTATGTCCTTTAGAAAAGAACATACAAGTTGTTTTTGACACATTTCATTTCAGATAACACTGATTGAGCTAGGATATCATTTTTGCCAGAACATCTGTCAACGTATTTGCAAGCTCTTCTGCATTTTTACCTATGCGTGAAAATGACTGTATCGACATCCTGCATTATGATATTACTTATATTGTTGACACACCATGGGTAAATAATTTATATACATGCTAAAGAGAATTGGCCCCAATATTGACCCTTGTGGAACACCAGTTGAAATGCATAGTGAATTGGATTTATAATTTTTTCCTACCTGAGAACGAGAAGAGAAATTAGATGATTTACAGTATCAAACGCTTGAAAATATCACAGTCCCTTCGAAGGAAAAAAGATAGTTTACATTTGACTGTTTTTGTCACTTCCAGGTTGCTTGTTCTAGTCATTCAAGATTCAGTACTTTAAGAAAAAATGGTCTGACAATAAAAACACACTATAAACACACTAGCAGAAACACTGATAACAGCAGTAGCAAAGAGAGGACAGCATACAGTACTGTAAGTGTAATCTGAAACCCCTGAAAATCTCTGATATTGCTGAAAACTGTATTTTTCAGCAGGTCCAGATCATGTATCTGTGTGTTATAGAGTAAACGAACAGGCCACTGGCTCTTTTAACTGGAAGGAGGGCCTGAAGCGGCTGTGATTTCTCTCATTCATGAACGAGTGAAGTGTCTCTGTCATACAGCCTCAGGCCAGATCTCTGTACATCAGTTAGTAAACAGCCACAATGTGAAGCTAAGTACTGAGCTTTGTAATAGGAGCCGTCGTTCATATGTTGACATTTCCATTTGAAACATGTGTTTAGGTATATGTGTAATTACACATTTGTAACAGTAAAACACTTAACTTAATTGTAAAATCAAGTAACACACTACAATTCAATCAAGTACCTTATATGTGCTTTAGTATGTTAGACTACACGTCAAAATAACTGTATTTACAACTTGATTTAAAATGTACTTTTTAAAAAAGCCATTTACTACAAATAATATATATATATATATATTTTTAATACTTCCAATATTTAAAGTGCACTACAAGTGCACATTCAATGCAATAAAGTGCACAAAAGGCATCTACATCGATGGGTTGCGTGACATGCGGTATGCAAGGTAAAATCCTTTGGTCGAAGAAACCGCCATGTTAAATTAAAGTTTGGTTTCTTCCTGAAGGCTTTTAATCAGGAGACATTTGTGCCCTGCAGGCGTATGCAGCCCTCTCGTGCCCCCAGAATGCACTGCAGCTGTGTTCAGACACAAAGCTGGAGCTAATGGAGAGCTTTGCGCGGCAGCTGTGTGGAACAGGTGTGAGATATGAGCAGCACCATATGTTCAACACATACATCTGTCCAAAGCAGAAAGAACACATCCAGAGGAGTGTCCGGAGCAAGCCAGTGGTCAGTCTGTCTTACACTCCTCTGTGTGAACGTCTGCTGCTCTCCTGTCAAATTACAGCAATCAGAGCAACATTTGACATTAAAATCCATTGAATCAGTCAACACTATTGTGAGAATTGAGTAGGCTTTCTATGCAGAACCAATTAATACAAATAATTTCTTGCAAAATCTTCTAGATTAAAACACCCTTCTGTTAATGAAAGGTTCTTTATGGGTATAATTTTGAATTGTTCAATTCCAACTTCACTCTATGGGTGTATAAAGAACCTCGTATGCAGGTTATATTTAACCTGGAAATAACAAAATAAATGCTGAAGATACATGACTAATATACTAAAAACATGAGTAGAGTAAGAAAGCAATAACAAGCATTAAAACATCTATCATATGATATCAGTTAATATAATATGATATGAACTGGTAAAGAGAGAAGTAATATGGTCAGAGCACAGTCATTACAATGGATAGTAATAGAAAGCATTCATGTTAATAATGAGAATAACACTCGTTACATAAACGAGTACATCCAAAAATATTACAGTAATGAGAATTTTTGGAGAACACGTTTTAAATGTCATGAAAAAGAACGTTGTCACAGTTAATGACTTCTGTTTTTTTTCTTGTTTATTTAATTGATTACTCCCCACCTGTTTCTGTTC
Source organism: Carassius auratus (assembly GCF_003368295.1). Lineage (NCBI taxonomy): Eukaryota > Metazoa > Chordata > Actinopteri > Cypriniformes > Cyprinidae > Carassius > Carassius auratus. Next base: position 26,048,685 of record NC_039270.1, on the reverse strand, counting down.
ATTCTGATTACATTCCACGTGTTTATAAACCCTGTCCGTCTAGTTCTGGTTTGTCGGTCCTTAAAGTTATGTATGTGTTTGTTTTTCTCTGTTGTTATCATTAAAACCTAACTTCTTTTGGATCTTCGTGTTATACACTCTCTTGGAAGACACGTACTGTCACAGAAGGACCAACCGCTACTGAAGATGAAGGCCGAGGAAGCGCTGAGGTGTTTGTGGCAGAGCGGTTGGAGGTTGGAAGCGATATATAGAGGATTTCCTCAAGCTCGCAAACATGTTGAGCGATCACGACTCATTCCTGGGCGCTTGTTTTTTAAGAGGACACAATCCGCTGCACTCTTCCTTGTGGTGATTTTCCCTTGATCGAGCTCATTAATCTTGTCCTCTGTTTGAAAATTCTGACTTCGAAGTTAATGAAGTTCATGAACAGTCCAAATTTCTTCATCCAGTCCCCTCAGGAACGGGTTTTGTTTTGCCTGCCCAAACCCAACCACCCCAGTATGCTCCCGAGCTCAGCTGCTTCCATCAGGCGTCAGAGCAGCCTGTGACGAGGTCAAGGCCTCCACGTTCAGCTAAGCCAGGGGTGCGTCCATGATCCCAACTCCCACCGCACCAAAGACAGGAGCGCCGGCGACTCATATGGCAAGCCATGTATATATTAAATTGCCCTCTCCTCCAGAGCACCCTCCATGGCCAGCCCCCTTCTCCCTGCTCAAATATTATGGACATAGCATTACCTCCATAATTCTCAGCACCCATCCTCTCCCCAGATTCCCCTATAGGGCACTTCCCTGAATCTCCTTCACCTCCTAAATCTTATACACCTCCTCTGGTTCCGTCCACCCCTTCTTCATCTCCTGAGCACCCCCAGTTTAGCCCACGGCGGGCTCCCGATCTCCCAAGTCGAGCCCATGGATGGCTCCTGATCCCCCATTGAGCTGAGTTTCCATATCCGCCAGGGCCTCCCAAGTCTCCAGCTCCGCCTGGGTCACCTGAGCTTCCTCGGGTCACCGAGGGCACCCCCTTGAGTAATGTCACAGTTATGGACTTCTGTTCTGTTCTTTTTGAGTTTCCTAATTTGGTAATTTTCCTTTTCTTGTTTAGTTAATTGATTACTCCCCACCTGTTTCTGTTCATTCTGATTAAATTCCATGCGTTTATAAACCCTGTCCGTATAATTCTGGTTTGTCGGTCCTTAAAGTTATGTATGTGTTTGTTCTTCACTGTTCTTATAATTAAAACCTAACTTCTTTTGGTTCTTTGTGTGATACACTCTCTTTTAAGACACGTACTGTCACAAACGTAAAATATTTTTCTTCTTATTTTGGGATAAAATATGACCCAGACTTCTCTACCTGAACATACAGTATTGTTCAAAATAATAGCAGTACAATGTGACTAACCAGAATAATCAAGGTTTTTAGTATATTTTTTATTGCTACGTGGCAAACAAGTTACCAGTAGGTTCAGTAGATTGTCAGAAAACAAACAAGACCCAGCATTCATGATATGCACGCTCTTAAGGCTGTACAATTGGGCAATTAGTTGAAAGGGGTGTGTTCAAAAAAATAGCAGTGTCTACCTTTGACTGTACAAACTCAAAACTATTTTTTAAAACATTTTTTTTTTTTCTGGGATTTAGCAATCCTGTGAATCACTAAACTAATATTTAGTTGTATGACCACAGTTTTTTAAAACTGCTTGACATCTGTGTGGCATGGAGTCAACCAACTTGTGGCACCTCTCAGCTGTTATTCCACTCCATGATTCTTTAACAACATTCCACAATTCATTCACATTTCTTGGTTTTGCTTCAGAAACAGCATTTTTGATATCACCCCACAAGTTCTCAATTGGATTAAGGTCTGGAGATTGGGCTGGCCACTCCATAACATTAATTTTGTTGGTTTGGAACCAAGACTTTGCCCGTTTACTAGTGTGTTTTGGGTCATTGTCTTGTTGAAACAACCATTTCAAGGGCATGTCCTCTTCAGCATAGGGCAACATGACCTCTTCAAGTATTTTAACATATGCAAACTGATCCATGATCCCTGGTATGCGATAAATAGGCCCAACACCATAGTAGGAGAAACATGCCCATATCATGATGCTTGCACCTCCATGCTTCACTGTCTTCACTGTGTACTGTGGCTTGAATTCAGAGTTTGGAGGTCGTCTCACAAACTGCCTGTGGCCCTTGGACCCAAAAAGAACAATTTTACACTCATCAGTCCACAAAATGTTCCTCCATTTCTCTTTAGGCCAGTTGATGTGTTCTTTGGCAAATTGTAACCTCTTCTGCACATGCCTTTTTTTTAACAGAGGGACTTTGCGGGGGATTCTTGAAAATAGATTAGCTTCACACAGACGTCTTCTAACTGTCACAGTACTTACAGGTAACTCCAGACTGTCTTTGATCATCCTGGAGGTGATCATTGGCTGAGCCTTTGCCATTCTGGTTATTCTTCTATCCATTTTGATGGTTGTCTTCCGTTTTCTTCCACGTCTCTCTGGTTTTGCTCTCCATTTTAAGGCATTGGAGATCATTTTAGCTGAACAGCCTATCATTTTTTGCACCTCTTTATAGGTTTTCCCCTCTCTAATCAACTTTTTAATCAAAGTACGCTGTTCTTCTGAACAATGTCTTGAACGACCCATTTTCCTCAGCTTTCAAATGCATGTTCAACAAGTGTTGGCTTCATCCTTAAATAGGGGCCACCTGATTCACTCCTGTTTCTTCACAAAATTGATGACCTCAGTGATTGAATGCCACACTGCTATTTTTTTGAACACACCCCTTTCAACTAATTCAACTAATTGCCCAATTGCACAGCCTTAAGAGCGTGCATATCATGAATGCTGGGTCTTGTTTGTTTTCTGACAATCTACTGAACCTACTGGTAACTTGTTTGCCACGTAGCAATAAAAAAATATACGAAAAACCTTGATTATTCTGGTTAGTCACATTGTACTGCTATTGTTTTGAACAATACTGTATCTAAATGGCTCTAAACAGAAAGTTGTGGCGAGAGGTGAGAAGCATGATTATATTGATGGTGGTTTGGTTCAAAGCATATGCAGCTGGCTTTGGGAAAAGTCAACCCTGCTCCTGCATAATACGCTGAAAAGATTGATGAAAAGTGTGAAAACACTGAAATTCCCTCCTCAGTGTGTCAACAAACACAGCCGTGCTCATGCACAGAGAAATCCAGACTTACTGTTCAGTACGGCTGGAAGTTTCACCCTTAATCATTGCTGGAAACTCAAAACATTCGGTGGCCAGATTTCTGCCCCAACCCTCGCAGGTGTCTTGTATTTGTTGTACTACAAATCGGCAGGCTAAAACTGTGAAATGGTGGGCAAGCGAAACAAACAGCTGTCACTTCCATCTTGTCAGCAAGGGATCGCATGGCCAATCAGCAAAAACAGAGGCTCAGAAATGAACTTGTTATGCACGGGCTTCATGTCAAACATTATAACACCTAAATGTTTCCTCAATGTGTCATATGTGCACTTCAGGAACGTCTGTGATAGTAAAACTTGTATTTCAAAGCACTCCAAAACATTAGCTGAATGTTTCCAAGAGTTATCCACGCGTGAGTCAGCGTCGGGCTGTTTCAGCTGTTCTGAGTCTACAGACTGCTCCAGGAACACACTGCTGCATATCAATGACAGAGCTGACTGAGAAATAGAAAGAGAGAGAAGAAAAACACAGGCGATGAATGGACGGCCTCTCATGAAACCGTGCTGTGAAATATGACAGTCCAGCAGAAAGGGAGGCCATACTGTAACAATCTTATTCGGCGGTCATTAATCGTATCCTGCTGTTCCTTGTGTGTGCAGAGTGTATGTCAGACACATTTCCTTTCTCTCCCCAGGTGTGCACCGCTGCCACACAAAGACCACAGTCCCAAAGCAACGGACATTTCTCCACTGGCTTTCCCTCTTATTCTCCTCTTCTGCTAAGACATTCCCAGCAAGGCTGTCCAAAGTTACATTTAAATCTAATGCAATAATTACAATATTGCATTGTTACTTAGTAACTTTTTAAGGAAAGTGATGCATTGATACTTTTGCGTTACTTTTTGTCACCTGGGCTGGACTTGCATATTTTTTGCATTCTGGGCTTTTTAGAGAGGTTTGATCATAAACTCTCCTACTGCTTGGTCTTTAAATACTACATTTAACTGATATGGACAGAATAATCAAATTTAGCACTCTCAGAGAAATATGCTAATGTTTTGTAATTCTCATTTAAATTTGGCCAATTTTCAAATTGTTTGTTTTAAATATCTCAGAAAAATGTCTTGGGGTTTCAAATCTTCACAAGAACACAACAAGAAGTTATAGATCAATATTCCTATATATTCCTCCTTATATATAACACGATGCAATATGTAGATACAGGGTATATGGGAATACCAATTTATGGACATTTTACACATATATAGCATAAAGCACAGTAGTGTATCAGATCATTCTGTTATATCTTTCGTAACATAGTTGAGAATCATCTTTGTACGAAGTTTGGTTAAAAATAGCCTGAAAACTGACTGATGAAGAAAAAAAACATTGTTTTTGCTTATACTTGCCTTATTTATTTATTATTTTTTGAATAACTTAGTCCTGCCGTCCTTTACAATGGACATAGAATGAAATATGAATACTTTTTTTTTTTTCAAAAAATTTTTTTCTCCATTTGTTTCTTATGCTCCAAGCAACATCTCTGAAACTCACTTCTGATTTATCTCAACACAGGACAGGGGAGCTGTCAGTCAATACACTCAAAAAAATGAATTTTTAGTTTTGTTCACTTTACCTGAACAATTCATGTTGAATTAATGCCATTTTGGCTATTTTTCATTTCAACATGATTGTGTCATGTTAAACTGACTTAAACCTGTCTCTCGTTGGTTTAACATAAAGTTTTCATTTTGAAAGAACATGTTTCAATCAAGTCCCTCAAAATAAGTTTTACACTTCTCATCATGCTTTGCACAGGACTGGATATGGGGAGAGAAAATGTTGAAATAAAGTGTTATTTTATGCAGTTTTTAATAAAATGTGATAATAAGGAGACTTTTTCATGTATAATGCTCTATTATGTGGGCATTTTAAAAGACTTTATATTGGTGTATTTTGTGCGAGTTACCATTGTGGTGAAGTGTGGAGCTTGTAGTTGGGTTGAGTACCTGGTTGAAAGCACGTCTATTATACTTAATTTAAAAAAAAAGCAACTTTAATGAGAGTGCTAGTGTATGATGTACACATAGTAACATCCTTAAACTGCAAACAATTAACATCATGTGTAAAGAAAAGTTATATCTTACTTGCTAATGTTTTTATAACACTTTCATGTAGGATGAACTAAAGCAAACTGAGTAAACTCAACTAAAGGTAGACAAGTCCTTATAACTTGATTTATTCATGTCCAAATAACATGGTACAAACATGTGGAACCACTGTCCATGATAGAATCATGTTCAGCCAAAGAGTCATTTTTTTGAGTGTACATGGGAGGACAAAGCAACTGCCGTTACTTATTTGACAAAGTTACTTGGAAAAAGAAATCTGATTATGTAACTGGCGCTACTTGTAATGCGTTCCCTAACTCTAAGCATGCTGATGCAGAAGCAGCTCACCAGGTCCAAAACCTTAACCTTTAAAAGTCACATAACAATGGATTAGGTCAGTGCTAAAGGGAAAGTCTGCTCTGCTTCCATGGGAATTACTCAGACAGTTCCAAGGCATACGAAATTTGAAAAGTACAGATATGAAGCTTTGCACCTGTGAATGCGAGTGAAAATACAAGCTCCAGAACCGGGTTAGATAACAACAACAAGAGTAGGAGTTCAAAACCCAGAGTAAGTAGAAAGATCTTGAGTTTCAGTTCTGCGCAGTTTTGACATTTCCCTCCTCGAGCTTTGAGAAAGCCCTTTCAGTTTTACACTTCTCACGAGGAATCATACCATTTAGAGTGGGTTTGAAGATCCTCAATTCATGAAACCCAAGCACGTTTCTCTTTGAACCGATCACACAACCATTTCGACAAAAATTGCAGCGAATGAAAGATGGGCAGAATGAACCTGGGTAACACTTATTACTGGGAACACAATTACTGTTAACTAGTTGCTTATTAGCATGCATATGACAGGCATGTTATTAATATTTATAAAGTACATATCAATGTCTTATTCTGCATGACCTTATTTTAGATCTCTTTATCCTACATCAGGGGTGCCCAACCCTGCTCCTGGCGATCGACTGTTCTGCAAAGTTTAGCTCCAATCCTAATCAAACACACCTGAAGCAACTAATTAAGGTCTTCAGGCTCACTTAAAAATTAAAGGCAGGTGTGTTTGATTAGGGTTGGAGCCAAACTTTGCAGGACAGTCGATCGCCAGGAGCAGGGTCGGCACCCCTGTCCTACATCAGACCTAAACTTAGCTAGCTTACTAAGTGTTATATGCAGTATTTAGGAGTTTACTGAGGGAAAACGTTTAGTTAATAATTGGGCTGGGATAAACGATTATTTTTTAAACGATTAATCTAGTGATTATTTTTTTCGATGCATCGATTAATCTAACGATTAATTTTTTCAGACCGATTAGATTTCGATTATCTCCCCATTAATTGACTACTAACAATTTATACATGTTGATTTACATATCTGAATGAAAAAAACATTAATTCCTTAACATTGCAATATATGTTAATGCTCTTAAAATTACTAAATAAAAGACTGACTAAGAATGCATTACTTTGCACTTGTATAGAGATAGCATTCAATAAAACCTTGAAGCCTTGAAAACACATAGCTTACTGAAACAAGCTTACTGAACACATAGGGCCTAGCTTACTGAGAAAAGTTATTTCAGATGAAAATAACAACAACTTTGTCTAGCATTCAATAAAAAAGGTCTTGTTTAGAGCTTGAAAGAATACAGTAACCAATGTAAACTTGAGGGCTTTAAGCTAATACAGAGTGCTTTTCAAAAAAAAAAATTACCAGTGGGAGCCAGCAGCCTGTCATGGAGAAAAAAAAATCCCCGAATGCTCCACGTTTTTTAGAGAAATAAAAACAGGTCGACGAATCGATGCGCATATTTTGCAAAAAATACGTCGAGGTCATCGATGACCTCGACGCGTTGTCCAGCCCTAGTTCATAAGTGTTGTAACAGTTCTACAGTTACATTGGTCCCATTAACCTTCTATACATGCAATATTTAATCCTGTCACTAGGGGCACTCTAGCCAGTGAGATGCCTGGTAACATAAAAAAGGACGAGAGAACAAGTATGAGGTGGGAAGGATGTGTTAACCACATGGCGAAACTTTCTCAATAAAGCTTTCTTGTATTTTTGGCCCTGATTTGAGGAACCTGAGGTTCTTAAACTCAAGTGTAAGTACTCCTGTTAGTACTTTGCTTGTATATATGATGTTAGGGAATGTGTATGTAAATGAGATGGGTACATTTGTTAATGGTGTCACTAAGTTTATTGTTTGATTGCTGCAGAGGGTTCAACGTGCAGGCATTTGGAGGCAGCTCAATTGTAACCAGGACCTTGATCAAAAAGGGGATTGTCTTCGGTTTGCCAGCAACATCTTTGTCATCTATTGTTCATTTTACAAGCTACAGTTCGTATGGTTCCAGGCAGATGTGTCCTCATCAACAATGCACTTAAGTACTGTTTCATCTTGCTCCTACTATCCCTAAGACTAAGTTCATGGTAGCTAAAGACGCCACTATGATTGTCTGGACTATTCAATGTCTCCCTTGCAACTGAATAACTCTGCACATTGTAGGATTACTGACTGTATGGTGATTTGTGGTGTAATACACATGGCTCATTGAAAAGTGAAGGTCTCTGGTCCCTTTATTTCTATATGTAGCATTAAAAGTGTTGTTAAAAGCAGGTGTTGCAGTAAATTTCTGTAGAAATCATTAGCAAATCATTTGTTAAAGCACCACTACAGTACATTTACCATTATTGCACAAATTGTTGGTTTTACGAACGAACCACCCACAAATGTGCCCAGGGGAAATATGAGTGGTGAATCTGATGTGGGGTATAGTAATGCACTGTAAAGCTGTCTGACGTCACTCTCTGAGGGCTTCCTGCGTTTGAGCCAGTAGTCACCTTCTGTGGAACTGAAACGGTTGCCGTTGGCCTTCACACGTGATCCAGACTGCTCTGGATGGTCTCTTGTTGATCGCCGCTGGGTCCCTGTGCTCCTCATTTGTCATGGTGATTGACAGGTGATGCCTCACACTGAGGACTGATGGGTAAACACTTTCTCTGGCAGCACACGGAGTGCGTTCAGTTCTGCTGCGCTCATCTCCAGGATCATGGGCAAGGATTCAACAGCAGGTCAGAAAGACCTGGCACCTTCCACCCATCTGCTCCAAAACGTTTTAAAACCTTGCGAATGACAGCGGATTTCACTGCAGTTAAACCAAACTCGAACTCTTATTTTTTTCGATAAATGGCAGGAGACTGGCCACATGAATGCTGCACAAAAGGAAGAGGTGTCTTTGATTGAGCGTTAGCTGGCCCAACCAGACAAAAGCCTTTTCTACTCTGATTTGTATTAAGAAGCTAATTTTATAGCTGCTCTGGTATTTTGTGTGTGGTGTCAAAGAGGTAGTGCTGTAGAGACATGCTAACTGCCACAGTATTTTAGCCTTCCACCAAACCTTATTCTGCTGACGGTCAGCCCCAGAGGTGATCTCTGGATACTGTCAGGACATGTGTACATTCACACAGTAAAACTTCACTCAGAGACAGGTGGCGCTAGTCATCTCATGCTATAGATCACACCTGTCATATTTCATAATAGCTGAAGGCACCTGGAACCATGAGCTAGCCAACAGCTGAAGGCCTGCATGTGTCTCGGACCCCATTCACATCACAGGGGTCAGTTTACACTTTACAACTAGACGTGAACTAACTCTCATTAGAGACTGTTGGGTTAGGGTCAGCAGAACAAGCTGTTGTGTGGTTGAAAACTCTTTCATAGTCTGTTGAATGTCGATTGGAGGATCATCAAAAGAAATGAGACTTAAATGACATGTGTTTTCAAAGTTACTCCCAGTCAACAGAATGTCTAAAGGGGACTCAAAATAAAGTGCAATCTTACGTTGGGAAGTTTTAAGTGTTTTGTTTAGTGATAGTTCACCCTAAAATGAAAATGATCCCATGATTTACTCACTCTCAAGCCATCCCAGGTGTGTATTTTCTTCTTTCAGACAGATCCAATAGAAGTATATAAAAACTGCCCTGGCTCTTCCAATATTTGAAGTTCACTACAAATGAACATCAGTACGATTACAAGGACAGGTTTCTATGTAGTCTTTCCAAATTGGTCACTTGTAAGCTCCCTATTCACTTAACTTTTCCAAAGTAACTCATTTCAACATATCTGACATTTGTGTGTGAGAACGTGACCCACCAGCTAAAACTCAGTTCTGATGATTTACAGTAAACGCAGAGTTTTTGACATGAGCTATCGTACATATCAAATCCCCAACTCTAATATGAACAAAAGTAATAGCTTGAGGTTTGGAGATTACATCTACACCACTACAGCGCTTTAGTATGGACAGAAACCAGAGGGAAGCTTTAGAGCTCCACAGAGAGTGAATTCATCATTAAATCAGCTCTAAATCACACACACACACACACACACACGCTTCTTTTGACAGCTCTCTGCTTCTCATCTTCATGTCTTTATCTCTCAGAAACACACAGAATCCCTCGAGAACAGCACTGAAACATTTCTGGACAGACAGAGATCTAAAACTGCCCAAACTCGTCCCGTATACAACATGAAGGAGATCTCTAACATGGTTAAAGTTTCAACATTGTCTGAAATAATCACGTGAGACTTTGAGCTAAATGCATGGCATAATCTTCCTGCGCTTTCCATTTGATTTACTTCCTGCTTAGAAGAGATGAATGCTAACTTCAGAGAGATCATAGCTGTGATCGTCACATGTGATCATGTCTATATTTAAGACTTTAACAGGGAAGATGACATTACATGAGGAAGTGAGATGACAGGACTCAAGCCCCGCTGATCCTCGCTGTTAAACATTTCCAGAAGAAGGTTCAACTTCAATTCCACACCATTAATGTCATTTCACAATGTGTTCAGTTCCTGATATGGGGGAAATAAAAGCCAGCGATGAGGTAGTGCTGAATATTCATTTCTCCATTAGCATTTCCCTCTGTGTTTCTCAAAGTGTTTGGTGAATTCCCATAGCCCCCGTCCCGATGAACCCTCCCACATATGACACTTCAAATGAATCAAGACCCGAAAAAGCCTCCAGCCCCTCCATCACAATGGGCTCACCCCCAGCGGCCCGCGCCTGTCTCTACTGGCAGTTAAACTCACAGCAACTCTGTGCTTTAACTCTGTGTGTGTGAGTGTGTGTGAGTGAGTGTGTGTGTGTGTTTGTGTGAGTGTGGGTGTGTGTGTGTGTGAGAGAGTGTGTGTGTGTGTGTGTGTGAGAGTGTGTGTGTGTGTGTGTGTGTGTGTGTGTGTGTGTGAGTGAGAGAGTGTGTGTGTGTGTGTGTGTGTGTGTGTGTGAGAGAGTGTGTGTGTGTGTGTGTGTGTGTGTGTGTGAGAGAGTGTGTGTGCGTGTGTGTGAGAGAGTGTGTGTGTGTGTGTGTGAGAGTGACTGTGTGTGTGTTTGTGTTTGTTTGTGTGTGTGTGTGCGTGTGTGTGAGAGTGTGCGTGCGTCTGTGTGTGTGTTTGTGTGAGTGTGTGTGTGTTTGTGATTGTGTGTGCGTTTTTGTGTGCGAGTGTGTGTGTGTGTGTGTGTGTGTGTGTGTGTGTGTGTGTGAGAGTGTGTGTGTGTGAGAGAGTGTGTGTGTGTGTGTGTGTGTGTGTGTGAGAGTGTGTGTGTGTGTGTGTGTGGGCATGTGGGGGCTGTGTGTGGGAACCCTGTGCTCCTGTCTTCTCATACATTGTTCCTCTGCTCCTACAAACCGTTAATTCTAGAAAAACTGCTTGTGAAGTGAAGTGAACAGCTTCTCCTGAGCATCAAACTCAACACACACTAAACTAACAGAACTTTAAATATAGAACTGAATCAAAAACAAACAGAAGTCAATTCTATAAAAAGAACTGATGATTGAAATGTTTTTGGAAACAGTTCATTAAAGTGAACCAGCTAAGCAAACTCATGCTAGTAAAAACAAGTATCACAAAAATCAGAAACACAGAAGCCATACAAGGCCATAGATTATCATTTGCTTCTTTCTTTTATTATTATTAGTAGTAGTATTATTATCACAACTTATCTTTCTGGTGATCTTGACATAACTAGTGTTCTTTTCCCATTATCATGACAATTTTCTTGTGATCTCAACATCGTAGTCTGTCTGACAGCAGCACTAATGGTGCTTTTCCACTGGATGGTACGGTTCACTTTTGGGTTTTTCCACTAGCTACAGTACCTGGTACCTGGTACTTTTTTTGTACCACCTCAGCTGAGGTTCCAAGTGAACCGTACCATTACCAAAATGTGATGTGAACTGTGGAGAGAATCATCACTACCTGCATCACAAACACCACAGAACCGCTAGATTTAAACCAGCACAGCCAGCATAGGATCAAGCACAACTGGTTTGAACGGGCACATCATTTTTTAACACCCAAAAGGTTTTTGTTGTCTATTAAGAAAGTACAGATGTTCCTCTTGCTGATAGCAGAGGCGCTTGATGGGGCGACCTGGAATGGAAACGTTTTTCAGGAGTTGCAGCAGTAGAGTAGCCTGGTAAAACCAGACTCTGCTACTTCACTTTGCTTCGTAGACAGAGTCTGGAATGGCATAATAGAGAAGTGTTTTCTCTCTCGCTAGGGGGCGCTTGTCTGAAGTTTAAAATCATTGGTTACCGTAGCCAATCAGATACGTTTAGTCATGACGTATGTTATGCGCCTGTACAGCCGCATCGAAGCACAGACATCATGCATCGAACTCAAATCTATGATTGAACTTCCACTGTAAACCTGTTGTAAACACATGATGATGCGAGCGAAATACCGGAGTGAACATGGCTGTAAACGATTTTTGCAGATTATGCGAAGTTAATCTACACATCTACGTCACGGCTCTCAGCCCGCCCTCTGCTCGTTGATTGGCCCGGCTGTTTCCAGACTGGTGGCAAACAGAAAGCTCTGACGCTGTATCAGACTGAGTACAGAAGCGAAATGAAATTGAGCAGAAGTAGGAAGTCTGACGTAGTCAGCCTAGCAGTAGAGGTGGTGCAACTATAATGACATGTGAATACTCCCGTCCTCTCTAAAGCAGTACTAAACTATAGTGGGAACACAAACTGTGCCAGGCCGAGCCGTACTGAGTCATACCACCATAGCTGTAGACTAACACAGTCTAAAAACTACACAAATACTATTAAGTTACTTCTATTTCTGAATTAATAAAGCAGAAATGATTTCACCAAAATGTCAGAAGCTATGTAATTTGATTTTATTTCAGATGGATTAAGAACAAGTGTGATTATGATTACTTATTATTTTATACATTTTCAATGGCACAAGTAACACAAGTAACAAATGAAACCACCACGCACCTCTTAGGGCTTCTGTAATGTATTCAGGTTAGTGCCACTACTTTCAGTTAGTCACTCCCCATGCAGCTTTGCTGAATAAATTATACCTATTGAAACCATTACTAAAAAACTGTTTTCTGGTCAGTAGGTTGGTAAATTCTCTGAAAAATGACTGGCTGAAGTGTGCAAATACATTTATTTTTGGATCTGGTTGTATTTGTGAGCAAACATTCTATCTATAAACATTTATTTATGAATAACCCCATACACCTCTCATGAAGAAGAACATTTCAACAACATATTCAGATGACCGCTGCAAGCCAGCCATGGTAGACATTGTAGACAGTGATTGCTAAAATGGGGAGATTTTTTATTCAGAGCGAGGTGGTGCCCTGGGTCTGTCAGAGACTACGGTAGCGTGATGATAACCACAGGTTAAACCCTGAGAACTTTCTCTGTCCCAGCACTGCTGTTCTGGGGACACGTCGTGCTGCCACCCCTGCAGATTAAGCCTCTGTCTGGTTTTGTCCTCGGCACAAGAGCCTGTGGCATGCCATGGCAGCAAAGCCGGCGCACCGTCACATGGTGGAGATTAGCCAAACTAAGACCTCAATAGACTGCTCACTTTACCCCCACCCACCTCCATCACACACACAACCAGCAGGACAAGTAATATGCCTGCCTGCATTGAGTCTAGACACCGATATGAAGATTTGTGGAAGATTTGGGTTAATTGAGCCAGATTATTCTTTGCGACATTGGCGGTGGCACACATGAATATACATTGAGAGCAAATGAGAGACATGTTTCTCACAGGCAGGAGGGAGGAGACGACATCAATCATCCATCCTAAACCTGCTGGAACTGAAGATGCAGAAATTGTTGGATTCCGTCATCCTACCCCTCCGCAGTGCCCCTTTTGCTAGAGGTTTGGAAAAACCATGTTGCATCACACACCCACAGAAACTGAGAGTTTGCGTTAAGTGGAATAGGGCAATGCCTTTCATCCATTTGTGACTAAGGCAGATGAAACCCAGAGTTTGACCTAGACATGTAACAGAGGATGATGCATTTATTGATAACGATGGTAAATGAGGCCATCAAGGTATATCATTTAGCCAAGAAACTACAAAATTCACCTTTGATTCCTGGTAAAAGTTTTGCTTCGTATTTGTTTTCCACTCATTTGTCTGGGGTTCCTCTGGAGCCCCACATTAACCCTGTTTATTTCCAACAGCTCCATCATTCTGTTTTTGTTCTTTCCTTCAGTCCGCTCCACCCTCTCAGTGCGAGGGTACCGGCCAAGGCTGCAGCGCCTGGCGCTCTCCAGCACACTGAGTTATGTATTCAGACACCGTGAGACTCTGCGCGGCTCCACCAGCACCAGTTCTGCTGAGCTCATGGGCCAAGTGAGGGCAGCTCTGTGACGTGCGTTAATCACACCACTCAAACACACACATACACATCCACCGGGAGAAAAACAAGCCTTCTCATGGGTACTCGCTGTCACCACAGAAGGTCCTGCTCTCTGCTTTTGGCAGCGGAGCACCGTTCTTAAAACCCCTTCGTAAGTATATTTGTGATGTGTGCTTTTGCAGTGAGAGCCTATAAAGTCAGGCAGGGCTAATAAAGGTAGATGGATGGCAGTGATCGGCTTGGATCACGGAGACTGTGGGTGTGTGAAAGGCAGTATGGGATTGCTCTTTTCTCACATTGAGCGTACGTCTCTTCTTGGCTGTGGCTTTGAACAGACAAGCACATGGCTGTTGACCCATTTCTCCCCAACTAAAGGCTGGTTTAACCAGATAGATCACATATATTGTTTCTGCTTACCACACGGTAATCCTAATTTACTATGTCCTCGGAGAATGAGATTACAAAGCCTGAGCAATTGACGATCAAAGTTCAACTTTAACTAGTGACCTTGCGGCTGAACCTAAATTACTCCATACACCCACACCTGAAACCCTGGTTCAATTGTATACATATACAGTAGCATATGAGAGTGTGGCCTTGGTTTAAACACATATGGTTGGCCACTCACACATAACACGGGGTGAAGTCAGTGCTTGGCATATTTACAGACAGGTACCTGACCACAGAGATTAAGCAACTGGTCCAGTACAATAGAAATGTTCTGGAGGGCCACCAGTCTGCCTAGTGAACATCTAGCATTAAATAACCCACTCCATCATAACCTTGACTACTACAGCTAAAATTAAATGAATTCTCCTAACTGTAATTTACCACAGCGGTACAGGCGTAATCAGGAGCCGCTGGTGTCTGTTGCCCCTAGCCATGTCTGAAGTTTAAAATCATTGGTGTGCCTGTAAGCCAATCACATTACGTTTGGTTATGACATCTCAAAGCCCGCCCTCTTTTAGTTGATTGGCCGGCTGCTTTGGAACCAGAGGAAAATTGGGAGATGGCTTGCTATCTCAGACTGAGTACAGAAGCGAAGTGAAATTCAGGGGAAGTACAAAGTCTGACGTAGTCAGGCTACCAAACAGATAGATCATTTTAACATGTTTAAAAAAACAAACTCATGCATATTTATGGACTAAACAAACATAAACAACAATCTCAAAACTGTCAAGTTTGATTACGGCCCAAAAATGGGAAACCCCACCAACTCCCCCTTTGGCAGAAACTCTTCAGAGAAATGTTCATATAATGCAAAATTAGTTCTCAAGGACAGTTCATTTCCCTTTCAGACTACTGGGAAGATGATATGCTCTTCTGCTGTCTCTTTTGTTAATCCTAGAATCTTCATCTACTTTGACATTTTAACCAAGAAGCTGATACATACAAATTCTTAGGAATCTTCTCTTTCACAGGCAGATGCGGGGTTTTCTGAGTGTCTTTGAAAGTGTGTAAGACTTTGAGGAGGAAAGCATACAGACACAGGTCAAGGTCTCACACTGGCTGAAGGAATATCTGACTCAAAAACTACACAGAACAGAAAAGTGAACTTCCAGAAACTTTTCACATACACTGGAATGCCTTAAGTGACTGACAGATGCATATGACAACCAATGGGCTTTCTGCTATCTAGAGCTTGTCTGGAGGAAAGAAAGGCAAAGGACATTATCCGGGTATGTCTGGGAAGTGAAAGCTGTCGACACATGCAACACAGAAGCGTGGCGATGATGTCAAGGGCTGCTGATTCATGAGTGACAGTGGTGAAAGGGATAGTCCGTCACGGTGACTTAGCACTGCTCTATTGCTTCACTTTTCTAACCATGATTTCTAATGATTTGAACTGATATGAAGTCTTTGCATTTTTCATGAGAGAGTTAATCTCTGGATTAGCATTTTAATTATGTTGTTCAGTTAATTTGCTCAAGAAGTTTTGTGCTCTTATTCTAAGCAGAAAATGTCATCCAATTACAGACCCAATCACTAATTCCCAGTTTGTTATGGAAGCAGAAACTAAACAGACAAGAAACAGATGGATGAGGGTTTTTCCTGAAGTACGTTTTCAAAATGGAACTAATTGTTATTCTTGGAAAAGAGCCCCAGAATACACTTGTGTGAACATTCGTGCAGACTTTGTGGGTGTATTTATAATTGTCGACATCAATTGCTAATCTCTGCCCAGTCTTGGCTCCCTAAGGCCAGTGTTTCTGGGGCGGAGCGGGGCTCGGAGCTGCTGTCCTCCCCGGGCTAAAAACAGCCCCGTCCACTTGGCACATTGGCAATGATCTACAGTACTGTGTATAGCTCATCCAAATCGCTGGCCACTTCCCTATTCAACTGGAAACAACAGAACACATCCAAGAAAACTGAATCTGGAGTTTGCTTCCAGCTCTCACAATTGAACAAACTGCAAAGAATAGGATTTGGGAGGTTTGGACTCTGTCTCAGGCCCGGGCAGCAGGCTGATTATGGGATCAGGCCTGAGCCCAAAACAGAAAGAAAAGCAGAATTGCAGGGTTGATTCTGTCAGGCCCTAGTTCCTGGTAAACTGGTTATCTCCCAAGCAGTGGAGTTCTGGATGTAAACCATACTGATTACACAGTACAGGTTTTAAACATAAATGACTCATATATTTATGGAAGGAGAACATAAACTAATACTTCTGCTTTTTATTTTTGGGCTCTGGTCACTAGAGCAAGAGGAAGCCAAATTCAACCCTATGTCTCAAACACCACAGCACAATATGCCTTGAACCAATGTCTCTGGGCTTTCATTTACATGTCTCACACATTCATTGTATGATTCAGAAAAGTGCTCAAGAGTTCCCCACATCCAACTGGATGATGCAAACCAAGCCACAGTGCTCCAAATAAAACCCAATAAACACGAGTTCCTCTGTGTCCTTATGAGGATGATTTGAGGCCAGTGGGCAAATTTGGTCAGGATATTGCTGCCAATAATATATACAGCATTATATCACTGTAGTTGGCTGATGGGCAAAGGCTTATCCATTTTTTGCCTTGTGATTGCATGCCACAGGACTGTGCACCATGAAATCACACATAGAGGAATTAATGCCCTGCTGGCATTACATTTTACATGGTTTAAGCCTATTTCATATCAAATAGCTCCAAATGTTTTCAGTATCATGTCTTTTGGCCTCATTTAAGAGCAGATTGGCAGATGAAGCATGAATGTAAATGCAGCATGCAGTTTTGCTCAGGTTGGCCATACTGTACCTGCAGCACACCCACAATGCCCCATCCACCTGCAGAAAGCTTACTTTACCTTCCAGACATGCAGAAAACGGGAGTGAGTACCAGATTTGGAAAAGAAACTGGCATAGCATACAATCCCGTACCCTTTGTTTTATTCTCTGAAAACAAAAGCTTGTCTGCTAAACTGAGCTAGTGGTGTTATGCAGAGCAGTGCTCTTGACTTCAATTGTAACAGCTCCATTCCCATGGTGCCGCTTCACCTGCGGACCACACCTGACAGATGAGGTAGAGCCCTGTCAGACTGTGAGAGAAACCTCTAGACTCCTTTGGGACAAAGACACAGTTCACCGGCTCACAGTGGACTCTGGGATTCAGTGTCTTTCCCATATTGAACAAAAGCATGAAGGAACTGGAGCTAAAGCCACATGGATCATTTACAGCTTTAATGAGCACCTTAATATGCATAATTACCCAGCGGTGGGCTATCAACAACAGCGGAAACACAAAGATTAGATAATGTAGAGATTGTTGGCGTCTAAGACAAACATCAATAATAGTACAGATATCTCTAGGTCAAGCACAAGGACACATCTTCATAATGTCAGCTCAGCTCTTTTGTTCTCTGGGCTCTCTGAGGGCCCAGTGTGGTCTCAATGCAGAACTATACAGCCTGTCCCGGGCTCTCCACCCTCTGTAACAGCAGCACTGCATTGGAGAGAGCGATCTAGACTCTTCCCATTTCACAGAAGAGATAACGCCACTGACAGATCACTAACAAGAGATTCCGCTAACATTCAACCAAAACACACAGCGCTTTTGTTCTTCCTGTGAGCGCCATGCAGAGGAAGTGAAATATGTTGACAGAAAGACAATGAACTGTGCACTCAGAAATTATTTAGTTGTACCCTGAGGTCTTTCTGAGGGAACGATTAACTTGGCAGTCGGCCGCTGGTGTATTTGACGGTCACGTGTCTCTTCTCCTCACAGGTGTGTGTTTGTGGTACATGTATCTGACAGCTGTCTGTTCAGCTTGGCCTATTATTAAAGAAAACATTCCAGGAGCCATGGAGATTCATGCTGCAGGTGATGATGGATCTTTGTCAAGAGAGAATTCCTCTGGACCGAGAACCTGTCTCTCACTCTGTTCATACTCGGCACGCTTTCAATCACTCTCCTTCTCTCTCTCTCTCTTTGCAAAGACAGGCTAAAGCAGGAAGGGCAGCCTTGTGTTTCGGGACCACCCTCACCTCTCACTTCCTGTTGCACATACACTTGCTGCCACTCCAGAAAATTCTTCACACTCAACACAACACATCCATTACATTTAAAATCACACCATACTAATGCAAATTCATGTCTGCAAATAATCTATGCGAAAAAATACTGATTGAAATCAACTTATTTATGATGCTGTGAATTATTTATGCTTTAGTTGTTCATTTCTCATGTTTTAGATTTGAGACGTGACTCAACTAGACTAACCTGAAATATTCATTTTCTTTCTTGCTATTAGAGCAACATTTATGAGGCAGATTTGTTGCTGATTCAACATGTGTTGAAATGTGAAATGTAAGTTTGGTTAGCCACTTTGAGATTTCAGTGTTTCCTCTTACAAGCAGATAGTATTTGGTCATGCATGCTCTAAATAGCTGCTTAGAGGTGTTGCCAATTTGGCTGCAACTACTGTAGTTCAAGTTTACATAATTTTGAGCTGATGCTAATTGTAATATAACATTGCTAGCTGAATCTGAGAAGTACACAGCATTAAAGCGCTTCAGTTTATTGCTGTGTAGCTTCGGTCTCGTAGTGTGCGCTGGCCTAATGATCATCTCACACCTGAATCTGGCCCTTCAGAGGACATGAGAGCATCTGCCCATCCTTGCACTCACTCATTTCTGAGGATGCAGCACCTGTCAATGTGTTTGCATAGATGCATCAAAACTAGAAACAAACGAGAGTCTAATAAAGACATCTAAAGCTGCTTCCAGGGGCTGCTGGGTAATAGTGCCTTGCTCTGCATGTATGCACGGGTATGCATGTTAGCTTAGAGAAGTGCTTGCGTTCTGGACACTGATATCTGAACGATGCCACCGTGCCAGCCAGCACCATAGATGACAGAGAGCAGCCTGTCTCACTTCAGTGGAAAAGATTACATGTGGTTATACTTAATCATGCTAAAAGAGCAGGACTTGAGAAACGAACATTCGCTGGACGTGATATTAAAGGGCCTGGATTCTAGGGCTGTTTGTGGCAGTCTGTGGACTCTTGTAAAGCGCCCGATGGGTGTGTGAGGAAGAGATCTGCCCTGCCAGCATCACAGTGCCAAGGAAAAGAGAGCTGGGTGTGCTGCAGAATCAGATCAGCAGCCCAGTTCAGCACTACACACAATAATGCTTCAGTCGTGATCTGGCATGACATCAATGATGCTTCAAACTCTGCGGCCTGTCAAGGAGAGGCGTACTATCAAGCCTTGTTTTTCATCCAAAATGACAGATAAATTATGAAAAACAACCCTTTACATTAAGAACAACTAAAGGCGGAAAAATATTCAAATAACTGTTTAGAAATTTGTATTGGAAAACAAGACACAATACTATGAAAGAAAACCTTTTTTTTGCAGTCCTGGTGCAAGGCTACATTGTTTTAAGGGTAACTTGAGGCATGAAATATACAGGTCCCACAAAATGATCAAAAAGATTTACAATGCCGCCTGATCAGTGCTACAAAAGTCCCTTTGGTCTGGATGTATCTCTGGCTGGTGCTGTAGCGGTGGAGCAGGAGCGTCTTGGAGGCCTGCGCTCTCTCTGCTGGGATCCTGTCTCGTCCCAGCGCTCACCGTTGACCGTGCCATCAGAGCAGATCAGCGTGGATGAAGGGGTTTGCTGCCCACGAGAATGTAGGATGGATTTCTGAATCATTTCCCACTGATGTCAAATCATCAGCTGAAGAGCAGGAAGCCAGCTGATCCAAGCCAACAGCGCTCATCTGAATCTCTCCTTAGCCTTTCATTTCAGACTTCATCTGTAAAGGAGCGCAGGAAAGACTGAAACCCGAGGACAGCTGGAGAGTTAACGACCATCAAACTCAGTGAGACGAGCAGCGTTAATGACGCAGACTTCACGATCTAGTCATGCCACACACAAACTGCAGCTTTATATTTGGTCTGGCGAACGAGTCTCGGCAGCACGTCTGAAAAACCTCTTATTACACATGGCCTCCGGCAGCCGGCGGGACAGGAAGAAGCTCGCTGGAAGAGGCCAGCCCGGTGGCACCAAGTCTAAACACATCTCTGCCTGTATATAAAGAATATAAAGATTGCAGATATTCTGGAAACGTCATCCGGCTCATCCTGACACTCCATGCACACATTACAGGAAATGAGTTGAGCGGGCCATAACGCTTTTCCATTTCTACAAGCACAAATGGTAGTCTGCTACAATTTCAACTTAAGAAACACATTAGGGCTTACAGCAAGCTCAGGACGGCTCTGTTTCACACTGCACACAAAAGCAGGGCCCAATAATACACATGTAGAAACCAATCTTTTGCAGAAATGCCACAATGAAAAAGCAGAGAGCTGTTTGAAAAAGCTTGATACAAAACCTGTCCACACGTCTTCAGCAGTTCATAGCTACACTTTAGGCTTTCGGTTCCAGTCAGATGCAGATGTGGCTCCCTTCGCATGTCAGTTAGATTCAGTAATGATAAAGTTCAGTGGCAGAATCCTGCTAACTGTGTCTTAATTCAAAGAAATACTCACTGTAGAAACTCAGAGCTATATGTGCCATGTGAACCCGGCCTATACAGAAAATAATCACTGCAAAAATATCCCATCAGGCTTTGCTCAGCTGCACAAATTCCCTGAACTGCTGAACTTGACAGCACGGTATGAAACTCTAGACATCAGAAGCTGATGTGGTGACACTGGCTGCTTCTCTGGCAAGCGCTGAGATATCGCCAGGACAGCATCTACATAAACGTGTCCACCTTTTGAACCGTGATCTTCAAATCAGCCCTCATGGCACCAGGACAGTCTGCACATCCACAGACAAGAGACTGAAACATGACACTTCACATGCAGAAAGAGATTTCCAAACAGGAAGGAAACAAACACAGGCTCCTTCACGTCTCAGGTGTTGTAAGTGCTACGAGGTGGTCGACAGATACAGTTTAAAGTGAGTTACAGTACAGAAACTGTGATTTCTTCTAACTGCACTACAGAGATCTGATTCAATCACCATCAATAGCCTCTCTTCTAAAGAAATAATGGGGGGTGCTCTGTAGTTGCTAAGGTATTATGAATAGTTTCTAGGATATTTTTAGGGTGCCACTGTGTTCTGGGTATCTTGTGTAAAATGTTCATGCTTCATGACAGGGTTTAGTCTTTTATTCATATGTGAACACAGATCAGCACACATGCATCATCAGGTATGAGATCAGCAGCTCAACCATACTTACTTGATGATGCATGATGTTATGAAATACTCTACTGGTGTTATACTTAATTAATATGCAGATATAGTTATTGGCTCATTCCAAACAAGCCCACAAGTCTCTATTATATTTAACTCTTTAGATATGCATTGAGCCTATTTTCATTTCTTTCTTTGAGTTGAACTGCTTAGAAAAATCCTAGTAAACCTCTCCCACAATGAGGCACATGATTTGAGGGATAATTCATGTGTAGTACTGCAGACTGTTCAAGTCACTACCCCTACGGCTAAAAATAACAGTGATCTTTGCTTTAGCAAGCACCACAAAAAATGTCCATCAGATTGCTTGGAAACTGGATTGGGAAGAACTGGCAAAAAGAGCATATGTCTGTGGTGTCTTCGATCTGCTCTACAGCACTGTCTCATGCCCCCCGTACAGGAGAATAATGATGCTACAGCAGATAATGGCCCATCATTACACTGCACATGTGAGGGCAAAACATTGTAAGCTAGGGGAAGTTGGTTCCCAAACATCACTGTCCTGGACAAGGAGTTCAGCTGAGATGATGAGAGAGATCCCTCAAGACAACCCAGATGAGGAGCTCTATGTGTGGTGTCTAGTCTTCACCCAAACCCTGACTTCTGGACCTCTGAAACTAGACAAACAGGCCGAACATCCAGCTGAATGATGGCAGCACTGGGTAGGATGTGTAGATCAGCAGCCAAGTGAGACAAATGAGCTTTAAATCCTGGTTAAGTGCTGCAGGCCTGTATCAGAACACGCTCTGTGTAAAACAAACTGCATACGCTGTTCGCTCTGTTCTCGAAGAATGGCAGCTGCTTCAAGCTGGACCTCAGTCGAGCTGGTTATGGACTGGTCCTGAGCAGGAGCTAGTAGTTTAAGACAAGCACACGAGAAGCTTAAACCATCTCAACCAACCATCTCTCGTTTCAATACAGTGAAAGCATTAAGTGACCAGCGGATTCATCTGCACCGGTCAGAGACTTCCACCTGGGCTCTTTGGTTCTACAAACCCAGTGCTAACTGAGTCAAATCTCATCTCAATAGCTCATGTAACATTACCCGCGGAAAGAGAGAGAGAATGAGATCTTTGTTTGCACTCCTAAAACCTCACACAAAGGGAATTGCACAATGTTCTTTGCCAACCTGTTGGACAGCCAATAAAGGATTAGAGGAGCGAAGACATGAAACCAAACAGGCTTATTCAAAGTTATTATTCTCTTAAAATCTTAAATCTTAAAAGATTTGCTGCTATTGTAATCTGGTGAAGATCAAACGAACAAATAGAAAACTGGTTTGAGAGCATTGGCAGCTGCAGGCACTCACTGGGCTACAATGGCATCATCTGTAGCTCTTTGCTCATATGAGTTACCATCATGAAAAAACTAAGTTCAGTGATGACAACTCTCAGAGTGATCATTTCAGCTAGAATTTCTGAGGATGCTTATGAAATATATATAGGCTTGATTTAGGCGGCTTATTTTGTTCAGCTTATTCCCACTATAACCACTCAGCTTATAAATAATGCAGAACCCTCTAGCAGATCTTTACATGTGGTGCTTCATTCAACATGTTGTCATGTGTTCTCACTCGGCTCATTCTCAGAGAGAACTGATACGGTCAGTGCGTCAGACGACGTGTTGAGTGTGTGCCAGTGAACAGAAGAGGGGACACACGGGCAGGGGAGGGAAGGACGGGGGGCTACGTGCTCCAGGAGAAGTAACTGAGGGGCCTAGATGCGGTTGATGGAGAGGAGCAGTACATGGCCCTGAAGATCTCACAAGATCTACCGTAGCCCACCACTTCATGCCTCAGGGATTTTAAAATATCCACTCAAGACCTGGGGCAAGTCTCCTTAACGCAAAGGAAAGAAAACTGACTAGGAAATATCTCAAAAAGATCTCTCACTTCTCAGATGTTTCTCTGTGTCTCAAACTGTGCCAAAACCTGCAGTCAAGAGACAACTCTCAGTATGAACTTAATGCTTCACCTATTTAAACTTAATGTCTTATCTATGAAATCCACAATAGTTATGTAGTTCTTACTGCATGACATCAGGCGTCTCATTTGTGTCATCTGCTATGTCTCCAAATATGTTTTAGGAGAAATATATAAGCTAGATGAATATAAGATTACTTTTACATTCTTCATAAGTTCTCAGGACTTTTCTTCTGAGAGTTTTGAGTTTATATCTCGCAATTTGAGTAGAAGTAGTGAGTAAACACCTTGCAGTTCTGAGGTTTTTCATCAGAATTACGACTTTGCATCTCACAATGATGACTTACAACTCAAACATATTGAATGTCTATATCACAACTTTGAGGAATGCGAAAGTCTATACACCTGCAACTGCAAGAAATAGTCACAATTCTGAAAAAAAGTCAGAATTGAGAAGTCTTAAATCTGAGACATAAACGTTTTAAACGTTTGTTATCACACAATTCTGATTTTTATCATTTAAACTTGTCACAATTCAGACTGTATCTCATAACTGTGATTTTTTTCTCTCTCACATTTCAAATTTTTTATCTCACAATTTTGACTGTATCTCATAATTCAGACTTATATCTCATTATTTATACATATCTCACAATTCTGAATATGTCATAATTCACATAATTCAAAAATTCACAGCTCCAATATTGAGAAGAAAAGTCAGAATCGCGAGAAATAAGACTATAACAGAAATAATACAGTCAGAATTGAGAAAACTTACATTTATTAATAATTAATAATTATATTTATTTATCATTTACTCCTGTGCCACAAACAGGCTTCCATAGATAACTACAGAACTCCAGTATGTCAGTAATATTTTATTTTTTCATGACATTCTGCTGACTGTAAGTAACTCATTCTACTAGCGCTAACCCTGGTCTAACAGTCTACTATCACTCTAATCAGAGTTTGCTGACACGTAGCTGCAAAGTGTGTGTACTTATAGTCAGTAGAATGTCTACAGAGAATTAATATGATCTTGAAGCATTAGTTCTTCTGTGAAGGAGCATTAGTGTGGGAGGACAAGCGTACCTGTCCCACCAGCATCAGCCTCTATGACATCACTCTTTCCAGAGCCACTATCACTATCATTACCCACAACCCTTTGCGGCAGCATGATTGTCTAGTTGGGAATAATGCCTATGATTATCTGCAAGCAATTTGCTCGCTCACAAGCTCTTACAGCGTCCAGGAAGCTTGAGAAGGCCCTGTGCAGACATGTCCATCATAGCCCACTTGGCAAGAACAGTCCCGTCACATCTACACCCAGAGTGCCAAGCCAGAAAACCCCTCTGCCTCCTGTCACTGCACAGAGACCAAACCAAAGTGGCACAGCATGCCATCTAACACACACACCTAATACCAAAGTCATTCTGTAACGTCAGTCACACACACACACACACAGACTGATTTACAGATACAAGCACACAGTCATGAGTCATTTTCCGCCCCAGACAGACCCTTATCAGCATGTCTTACGCTCCACTGATTTATCTAGACCTCCGTCCTGACCCGTTCTGTTATTATTGTTTAGGATGATGTGTGGAGTCTTCCGGACTGTGTTCTTTGGTTACTGAAGCAGTTACCTGTTTATTTAGTTGAGTGCTGCCACATAGAAAGCAGATTCTTGTCTGCACAGGTGGATGACATCATGACAGCCGAGTGCCCGGGGCGCACAAGAGAGGAACCAAGAGGATCGCAGCTGAACGCCGTGGATGACAAACTCAAGTGTTAGATTTGAACTACTACAGTGATAAAGTGACCGCAAACACAGACTTATTAGACATGCTTTTGTGCTTATAAGAGCTGATATTTGTTATTATGCATCTGCAAAGATGAGGTTTAAACATTTTGTTTGTTACAGAATTTATATAATTTATTTAAATGTGCTTTAGTATGTTAGCGAACCCTCCAAAGTTAGTGTACTTCTTTAAAGCACAACAAAAGATTAAAACATAAACAGTTCATTTGACATTATTACAAACTGCAGTGTACTTAGTGTTAAAGTGCACTTAACTGTGTTAAAAGGACACTTCACCCATATATTAGCAAAAACTTCTAAAGTCATATTGCAATCCACTGTAGTACAGTATCGTGCCATTAGCTTAGCAACATGCTAATGTCAACAAAAATGCATATTCATATATGAAGGTATGTATGTTAAACTTCAAGATACTTCAATGAATAAATCTAGCTTATCTACAATTCTTTTTGGTTCCTTTCTATAAGTGAAAAATGAATGAACATGTATTGTCTGCCACATCGGTTTAAGTGATAATGAAGAATCTGAATTGCAGATGAGATTACGGGCGAGGAGGAAAGCGTCAGTCTTCAGGGCTTGAGTGTGTTTGCAGACAGGGCTGAGATGCACAAGAATGAAACAAAACATGAAAAACAAGAAACCTCACCTCTTTACCGTGAAAAAACATCCAGGCAAACTTCCTCTCGTACCTTTAGCAAACACATTGATCTCGGGCGTAAAGACTTATGCATAGTTCAAAGGGCGCATGTGTGTGTTTCAGTCTTAGCATGTGTGTGTTTCAGTGTTAGCATGTGTGTGTTTCAGTGTTAGCATGTGTGTGTTTCAGTGTTAGCATGTGTGTGTTTCAGTCTTAGCATGTGTGTGTTTCAGTGTTAGCATGTGTGTGTTTCAGTGTTAGCATGTGTGTGTTTCAGTGTTAGCATGTGTGTGTTTCAGTGTTAGCATGTGTGTGTTTCAGTGTTAGCATGTGTGTGTTTCAGTCTTAGCATGTGTGTGTTTCAGTCTTAGCATGCGTGTTTCAGTGTTAGCATGCGTGTGTTTCAGTCTTAGCATGCGTGTGTTTCAGTCTTAGCATGCGTGTGTTTCAGTCTTAGCATGCGTGTGTTTCAGTGTTAGCATGCGTGTGTTTCAGTGTTAGCATGCGTGTGTTTCAGTCTTAGCATGTGTGTGTTTCAGTGTTAGCATGTGTGTGTTTCAGTGTTAGCATGTGTGTGTTTCAGTGTTAGCATGTGTGTGTTTCAGTGTTAGCATGTGTGTGTTTCAGTCTTAGCATGTGTGTGTTTCAGTGTTAGCATGTGTGTGTTTCAGTGTTAGCATGTGTGTGTTTCAGTCTTAGCATGTGTGTGTTTCAGTCTTAGCATGTGTGTGTTTCAGTCTTAGCATGTGTGTGTTTCAGTCTTAGCATGTGTGTGTTTCAGTGTTAGCATGTGTGTGTTTCAGTCTTAGCATGTGTGTGTTTCAGTCTTAGCATGTGTGTGTTTCAGTGTTAGCATGTGTGTGTTTCAGTCTCAGCATGTGTGTGTTTCAGTCTCAGCATGTGTGTGTTTCAGTGTTAGCATGTGTGTGTTTCAGTCTTAGCATGTGTGTGTTTCAGTCTTAGCATGTGTGTGTTTCAGTCTTAGCATGTGTGTTTCAGTCTTAGCATGCGTGTGTTTCAGTGTTAGCATGCGTGTGTTTCAGTCTTAGCATGTGTGTGTTTCAGTCTTAGCATGTGTGTGTTTCAGTGTTAGCATGTGTGTGTTTCAGTCTTAGCATGTGTGTGTTTCAGTCTTAGCATGTGTGTGTTTCAGTGTTAGCATGTGTGTGTTTCAGTCTTAGCATGTGTGTGTTTCAGTCTTAGCATGTGTGTGTTTCAGTGTTAGCATGTGTGTGTTTCAGTGTTAGCATGTGTGTGTTTCAGTGTTAGCATGTGTGTGTTTCAGTGTTAGCATGTGTGTGTTTCAGTGTTAGCATGTGTGTGTTTCAGTGTTAGCATGTGTGTGTTTCAGTCTTAGCATGTGTGTGTTTCAGTCTTAGCATGTGTGCACACATGAGTTAGCATGCTCATAAATTACTGATCCAATGCCACTGTGTGTGAAAGAAAGAGAGTGGCTGTAGAAGTCTGCATTATACATCTAACCCCAAAAGAGTAACACTTTATTTATTTAGGTTTAGTAAAATAGTAAATACTTGTTTTTGTGTGATATAACAATACTAATTATTGTCAGAGCTCCCAATGGTGCATCAAAAAACCCTAAGAGCAGAGCAGTCTGTGGCAACAGCCGTGGGATATCTCTCCTCTCCATCGCAGGGAAAGTACTGGCCAAGATCATGCTCAGCAGACCGGTTGAGCACATCTCGGAAGCTGTGCTTCCGGAAACGCAGTGTGGCTTCCGGAAGACCAGATCCACAACAGACATGGTTTTTGTCTTGAGGCAGCTGCTGGAGAAGAGTCGAGAGCATCACAAAGACCTTTACGTAGCCTTCATCGATCTCAGCAAAGCCTTTGACACCATCAACCGTGAGTTGCTCTGGAAACACCTATCCAAAATTGGGGTACCACCCAAGTTTCTCAGCATCCTACAGCAGCTGCATGACGGGATGCAAGCCAGAGTCCTCATGGGAGAACTCCAATCAGAGTCTTTTGGGGTAAACGTTGGGGTGAAGCAAGGCTGTGTCCTGGCTCCGATGCTCTTTAACATCCTCCTCTCTGCCATCACCTGCCTTTTCCACCATGTCCTGGGACATGAAGACGGTGTCCATGTGGAATACCGACTTGACGGAAGCCTCTTCAACATTCGTCGGCTTCAAGCTCACACAAAGACAAAGACCCGCCAGATCTGTGAGCTTCAGTATGCTGATGACTGTGCAGTCTTAGCCCACAGCCCAGACTCTATGCAGTACGCCCTTAACACCATATCCAGTCTGTACCAATCTTTCGGCCTGCAGGTTAACACTCAAAAAACCGAGGTCATGTTCCATCTCACCACCCCCGTTCCTACACCCCCCAGTTTTCACATAAATGGTGTTCCACTTAAGTCAGTGGACCACTTCACCTACCTCGGCTCCACTCTGTCTTCAAGCAGCTCCCTTGACACAGAAATACACACTCTGATAAATAAAGCCTCATCATCTTTTGGACGCCTACGCAGCAGGGTTTTTGAAAATCGTAACCTGAAGGTCAGTACCAAGGTTGCTGTTTACAATGCGGTATGTCTCTCCACTCTTCTTTATGGGGCAGAGTCATGGACCTCATACCGCCAGCACATCATCCACCTAGAGGCCTTCCATATTCGCTGCTTACAAAAAATCCTCAGCTTGTCCTGGAAAGATCGAATCCCCCATACAGTCATCCTCAGCAACACCAACTCAATCTGTATGGAAGCTGCTGTGGCCAGAAAACATCTGCGTTGGATAGGGCACACCATACGCATGCCTGAACATCGCCTGCCCCGCCAAGTCCTTTACAGTCAACTAGTGGGTGCGAAACGTTCCGCTGGAGGGCAAAAGCGTCGTTTTAAGGACTATACCAGGGACCTCCTTAAGCGGGCAAACATCCCCCTCACGAAGCTAGAATCTCTGGCACTTGACCGATCAGCCTGGCAGGCCACCTGTGCTGCTGCGGTCTCTCAAATACACCAAACCAACCAAGACCAACGATCCATGAGGCGAATCAAGAGACACCAACGGGCGGCTGGTACCCCCCTGGTATCTGGTTTCCCCTGCTCCATCTGTGGTCGAGTGTGCGGATCAAGGATCGGACTTTACGCCCATGAGAAGTGGCACCAGCGGCAAGGTTGCTGAACCCCCACCCCCCATCCCTATCCCTGGAGCAAGCGTTATCATTGAACACAATGGACAGCTAAGAGTGTGTGTGATTGAGTGTGTGTGTGCGTGTGTCTGTGTGTGTGTGCGTGTGAGTGTGCGTGTAGGTGTGTGTGTGTTTGTGTGTGAGTGTGTGAGTGTGTGTGTGTGTGTGAGTGTGTGTGTGTGTGTGTGAGTGTGTGTGTGTGAGTGTGTGTGTGCGTGTGTCTGTGTGTGTGTGCGTGTGAGTGTGCGTGTAGGTGTGTGTGTGTTTGTGTGTGAGTGTGTGAGTGTATGTGTGTATGTGTGTGTGTGAGTGTGTGAGTGTGTGTGTGTGTGTGTGCGTGCGTGCGTGCGTGTGTGTGTGTGTGTGTCTGTATCTGTGTGTGTGTGTGTGTGTCTGTATCTGTGTGTGTGTGTGTGTGTGTGTGTGTGTGTGCGTGCGTGCGCGTGCGTGTGTGTGTGTCTGTATCTGTGTGTGTGTGTGTGTGTGTGTGTGTGTGTGTGTGTGAACAGCAGGGTCCAGGTGCGGGCAGGTTATCTCAGGCTTGAGCTGTAAGCTGGTGGTGTGGTGGGTGGGTGCTGGTGTTAGCCTGTGACAGCCTCCAGACCGCAGCACACACCACCTGACCTGTTTGGAGAAGAGCTTCATCCACATCAGGCCACACAAGGAAACCTGTTCTCTTCTGAACTAACAGTTCAAGCACACAAATACAGAGGAGAATCCTGCTGACAGCACTGCATGCATCATGGACCGCTCACCCCAAAATAATCCACTCTCTTGTAAATATTCTTTTTTATTGAGTGAGCATATGATCATGTGGCATGTCGAACGGATGGAGCACAATAGAGAATGGCAGGTCAATTTTCACTAATCTATAAATACTGAATAGATATTTTGTTAGACAAAAACGGATTTGTTGAATTAGAAATAAAAGCATTTTAAAAAATAATTTAGGTCATTTATGTGATTCATGCAGAATTGTATTATAAATATATAATCAAAGGAGAACTAGCCTTTTGGTGTAACCTGGATTCTTTCCAGTTTTGTTCTCTCTCTCTCTCCGTTATCCAACATCAAATATAGTTTTTTATTTCTTCCCACAGCTGCCTTTGGCTTGCACACTACGGGACAAAGGACATCGATATTATGTGCTATGTACAAGTATTACAGGACAGCTTTCAATCAACTTCCCAGTTAAACTCCTTAGGGGTGGAGACACAGTTATCATGGATATAATGCTCAATATCTCTGCAAAATGGGAAAATCTCATCTGGTTGATTGTTCAAATCAAATGTATCGCTAGCTCCATACTTGTGGACTGCAAGGCAAGTAGAATCAGACATTTTTATTACACGCTCTACACGTGTCCATTTGTTCTACTTGGGCTTTATTTGTATAGTATTCTGATCCGTTATTTCAGAAGGTAATAGCTTGAGACGGTCTCCTGTTTGAGTGGGCGACTCTTTTCTTGAATAGAGTTCAGAGTGAAGGTCACTCGCCTAAGAAGTAAATATTGTGTGCATTTAAACGACCCTCACAGAAACTCACAGAAACACACGTCTGTGTTCACTGTGTTCTCACTTGTTCAGTGTTCATCCAGCAGACAAGTGAGACCTAGCAGATACTGGACTGTTAGATACTCTAAAGACTGAGTCTATTTGGCTTGTGCATTTTGACTGCTGCACATTTCTCACAAAAACAATCCTCTCTATACCCCAAAAGCATCATTATAGCGGTTACTGGTTTGCTAATGATCTGATCTCTCTCAAACCCCATGACTTCACACTCATGGTCAGAGATCACGTGATGTAAACACACCGCTAGCACTGCTGTCACATCTCAGACGATGCATGGATCGCCTGTTGCCTTCACTGGCCCTCCTCTCTCTGAAGCAGTCTGTGGGTGAAAGCTGAGGAAAACCTCATGAATCTCATTCCTCGTCGGATTCACAAAGGGAGAGCCACAGATTGTGATGAAGAGACTTTTAGGGGCACTTCACAACTCATCTAAAGTCCAGCTGAGGCCACTTCATGGACTATACTGTAGCTGTTTACTCACTTGGTTTGATTGCTCAGTCCGAGTGTTTTGGAAATCGTCCTTATTTAGCAGACCAGATTCTCTCATCAGCTAAATGAGCCATGTCAGATTAGTGAGATACTCGACTGAGAAACCCTGGTATAGAGTGACAAAGGAGTTGCATAAGAGGGTTGTATAAAAAGGATCTGCATAAATGGAGAAAATCCCCAGTGGAGACGTTAAAAACAGCCAGATCCCAAAGGTATTCCACACAAGTGGCCACAGACGTCTGGGGACTGAGGAGACAAGCTGCTCAAGTTCAGGAAGAGGAATGTTGACCCATTCTTGTCTAATATGGGCTTCTAGTTGCTCAACTGTCTTAGGTCTTCTTTGTCACATCTTCCTCTTTATGATGCTCCAGATGTTTTCTATGGGTGAAAGATCTGGACTGCAGGCTGGTCATTTCAGTACCCAGATACTTCTTCTACACAGTCATGATGCTGTAATTGATGCAGTATATGGTCTGGGATTATCATGATGGAAAAGGCAAGGTCTTCCCTGAAAGAGACGACGTCTGGATGGGAGCATATGTTGTTCTAGAACTTGGACATACCTTTCAGCATTGATGGAGCTCATCTTTCCAGATGTGTAAGCTGCCCATGCCACACACACTCATGCAACCCCATACCATCAGAGATGCAGCTTCTGAACTGAGCAACGATAACAACTTGGGTTGTCCTTGTCCTCTTTAGTCCGGATGACATGGCGTCCCAGTTTTCCTAAAAAGAACTTCACATTTAGATTCGTCTGACCACAGACCAGTTTTCCACTTTGCCACGTTCCTTTTTAATTTCCACATAAAGGGTTAAAATAAACAGGCTTTGATATTTATCACTCAAAACACACCAATTGACATTTGAAGCAAAAGAAGACATAGATAACTACAAAGAAAAACAGTTCTCATCGTGTGCTAGAAGTGCTAATGATGTTTTTTATGTTCTGGGAGTTTTTACACTAATGGCACAGTTTTGGTTATATTTCAGAGGGTCCCACAAGCCAGGCCTGGTCCCGCTCCCACCCACGCTCATTTAATGTGTCCCTACAGTCCCCTCGATCAGAGCATGTCTCTGCATACAGACAGCTAAAACAATACATTCAGGGTGAATGAAATCTTTATAACGGAGAAGCGTTTGGTCAGTCCCACCTGGGGACACCATTTGTGAGGATACACCTCTGCTATTCAACACAACACATCTCCCCAAAGCTTGGACAATATCCACAGCAATGCATCTCCCCCAAATCAAACCGCCTATGTCAGGTGAATATTTGTGTCTATAATCTCTAGAGCAGGTTAGCACAATTATACTGTTATTTTACTGAGTCGTGTCCAGCGAGGCAACACACACAACTCACGCTCTGTTAATGGACTCTAATGGAGTGGCTAAAAAATGATTCATAATATTGAGTTTAGTCAAATTAGTCTGCTTAGGTTATATCCCTGAACGTGCCACATCTGTGTGTGTGTGTGTAGAGTATATATAGATTTATATAGAGATATTAATTTCACACACAGATTGGTCTGCCCTCCAGGGCCAGTTTCCCATGTGAATGATCACTTTGGCAGAAGATGGAAATTGTGTAACTTCCAATCCATTATTAGTTAAGAGGATTTAAACAAGGTGTTTATTCATCATTATAAATAATCATATAAAAGTTATAACACAAATAAATACATTTTATAATGTATTATAATAGTTGTTATAATTATGTATTAGATGAAACAACACTTAATATGTTTTGCGGTAACGCTTTCTATGAAGCCTGTATTTATAAAACATTATAAGCGTATTCTTAAAGAATTATAATGACTGCATTATGCATTATAAAAATAAATTATGAATAATCATAAAAACAATTATAATACATCATTACACATATTTGTGGTTATTAGTTCAAGAGTATGATTATTTATAACACAATGAACACCATTTTTAATCTCCTTCATGTACGGTATAATGGACTGTATCATATCTTGACATTATTTCAGATCTGTACAGTATCTTCTACAGCTTGTGATTGGTTAGATGTTGAGTGTGATTAGAGTGTTTCTGTGGAGCTAATGTTAATTAACTGATGTGAGCTTAATACTCCAACTGAAAACAATCGAATGTTTTATATGGTTATATTTTATTTTGATGGTCCCCTTAATCAATCAACTAAACGCAACTTTCAACTACAAGCCAGCTATCTCTCATTAGAGTATTAATATGCTCAAGAATGGATGAATCTAGTCTGGTAGAGTAAGCTGACGTACTTTTAGAGACACTTATAGTCAGTTTATCTGTTGGTTAACCATCAAAATAAAGTGTTAGCATATATTTACAGTAGCAGACATGCTAATACTCTAATGAGCGCTAGTTGATATAGTTACTGAGTAACACAACAGCTGTCTAAGGGGTACCACCAAAATAACTGATATTACAATAAAAATAAAGCAAATGTGTCATATTACACATTTATCTGATCTGATATCTGATCTTATGGCTGTTTGAGATTATTATTATTATTATTATTATTAACATTATTACTACGTGTAAGTGGTCTGACAGCTTTAACTAAAGTAGCATCAGAAAAATGGCAAGATATGAGACTTATAATACATTATAACTATGAGAAATATAATCCATTGTAAAAGTGGATGCAACGTTCATTGTGTTTTAAATAATCATACTCTTAAAAGCTATAACCACAAATAAGCAAATATTATAATATATTAAAACTGTTCTTATGATTATTCATGAGTTGATATAACATATTATAAGTTTTTGTTACAATGCACCATCCATTCATTATGATGCATTAAGAATAGCTATATAAAGTGATATGAATACTGGCTTCATGGAAAGGGTTAGCGAAACTATTGATCAGTATGACTTCATCATTATAACGCTTTGACAGAAGTGTTGAGCATGACAGAAATGATAATGAAATATGCAGCCACACTTCACAAACATCTCCTGAAAGTGAATCAGATATAAACAGCCACATGTTTTAGTGTATGCAGTAACGTTTCACTCTTTCACATCTCACTCTCTTTTCTCTTTGAACTGTCAGTACTGAAGGATGTGTTTCCTTCCTGTATTTCAGGAGCCAAAACAGCTTCAATTAATCATACGCAGTCATGCTGAAGAAACAGATAGACGGCTGGAGCACACGGTGTCCATCTTCATCAGGAGCTGTCAGAAGAGCTGCCATTCTCTCATCATTAGATACAGTATTGTTCAAAATAATAGCAGTACAATGTGACTAACCAGAATAATCAAGGTTTTTCGTATATTTTTTATTGCTACGTGGCAAACAAGTTTCCAGTAGGTTCAGTAGATTCTCAGAAAACAAATGAGACCCAGCATTCATGATATGCACGCTCTTAAGGCTGTGCAATTGGGCAATTAGTTGAAAGGGGTGTGTTCAAAAAAATAGCAGTGTGGCATTCAATCACTGAGGTCATCAATTTTGTGAAGAAACAGGTGTGAATCAGGTGGCCCCTATTTAAGGATGAAGCCAACACTTGTTGAACATGCATTTGAAAGCTGAGGAAAATGGGTCGTTCAAGACATTGTTCAGAAGAACAGCGTACTTTGATTAAAAAGTTGATTAGAGAGGGGAAAACCTATAAAGAGGTGCAAAAAATGATAGGCTGTTCAGCTAAAA
This sequence comes from Carassius auratus, assembly GCF_003368295.1. Lineage (NCBI taxonomy): Eukaryota > Metazoa > Chordata > Actinopteri > Cypriniformes > Cyprinidae > Carassius > Carassius auratus. The sequence goes on along the minus strand of NC_039270.1, from coordinate 26,013,742 downwards.
TGATCTCCAATGCCTTAAAATGGAGAGCAAAACCAGAGAGACGTGGAAGAAAACAGAAGACAACCATCAAAATGGATAGAAGAATAACCAGAATGGCAAAGGCTCAGCCAATGATCACCTCCAGGATGATCAAAGACAGTCTGGAGTTACCTGTAAGTACTGTGACAGTTAGAAGACGTCTGTGTGAAGCTAATCTATTTTCAAGAATCCCCCGCAAAGTCCCTCTGTTAAAAAAAAGGCATGTGCAGAAGAGGTTACAATTTGACAAAGAACACATCAACTGGCCTAAAGAGAAATGGAGGAACATTTTGTGGACTGATGAGTGTAAAATTGTTCTTTTTGGGTCCAAGGGCCACAGGCAGTTTGTGAGACGACCCCCAAACTCTGAATTCAAGCCACAGTACACAGTGAAGACAGTGAAGCATGGAGGTGCAAGCATCATGATATGGGCATGTTTCTCCTACTATGGTGTTGGGCCTATTTATCGCATACCAGGGATCATGGATCAGTTTGCATATGTTAAAATACTTGAAGAGGTCATGTTGCCCTATGCTGAAGAGGACATGCCCTTGAAATGGTTGTTTCAACAAGACAATGACCCAAAACACACTAGTAAACGGGCAAAGTCTTGGTTCCAAACCAACAAAATTAATGTTATGGAGTGGCCAGCCCAATCTCCAGACCTTAATCCAATTGAGAACTTGTGGGGTGATATCAAAAATGCTGTTTCTGAAGCAAAACCAAGAAATGTGAATGAATTGTGGAATGTTGTTAAAGAATCATGGAGTGGAATAACAGCTGAGAGGTGCCACAAGTTGGTTGACTCCATGCCACACAGATGTCAAGCAGTTTTAAAAAACTGTGGTCATACAACTAAATATTAGTTTAGTGATTCACAGGATTGCTAAATCCCAGAAAAAAAAAATGTTTGTACAAAATAGTTTTGAGTTTGTACAGTCAAAGGTAGACACTGCTATTTTTTTGAACACACCCCTTTCAACTAATTGCCCAATTGCACAGCCTTAAGAGCGTGCATATCATGAATGCTGGGTCTAGTTTGTTTTCTGACAATCTACTGAACCTACTGGAAACTTGTTTGCCACATAGCAATAAAAAATATACTAAAAACCTTGATTATTCTGGTTAGTCACATTGTACTGCTATTATTTTGAACAATACTGTATGAACTGGAATTTATTATTACACAGGGACGAGATGAGATTAAAACAAAGAGCAGAAAACATGATGATGAAACATGCAGCATACCTCAGATTTCTAATAAGAAGCGAGTGGTTTAAATTACAAGAGAGGGAATAAATGCTGATTTATGGCCTGCTGATAACAATCGGGAAGCATCAACTTTCTGAGCCAAATTTCAAGTAGACTGCACTGAAGCACAAAGATGTCTTTGAACATGAGTAGAGAGAGAAAAATCCCTTAGTGGTCTTTATTTTAATAAGCCTGCTACCAGATTAAACATCAATTCTGACTGATCTGAAAGTGCAAGGCACGATGCACAGCGGCACAGCGCTACTTCCAGATTATTATGGAAAAAAGTCAGCCACATATTAGTTTGACCTTTCCCTTTAATAAACTCTTATAAGAGTTAGTAAGGTATTCAAGTTTGGGGATGGGATCTTGAATATAATCATGCAGAATAAAGGTTTGTTCACTCTGGGATGAATACTGCAGGTGATTATTGCCGATGTTCAACGCCTCTGGACTAAACAAAGGGCGTCAGTGTGAGTGTGCACATGGATGTGCAAAATGTGAGGTGTAAAAGCGTCATAAAAATAAAAAAAACGCCTTGGCCTCGTTTTTTGGATTTGACACGCCGCTTTATAAACTGCCCATCCAATGACATTGGCACTTTTGTTCACATGCCTGGAGCTGCTGAAGTTACAGTAAAACAAGCTCAAAACGGTCTTCCCGAGCACACTTGATACCTAATGACGAGGAGGGAGTAAGTAGACCAAGATGAACGTAGAGCTTCTGGTCTCATTGGTGTCTGAACACAAAACGCGACGGCAACTCCATAAATATTGATAAGAGAGAGTTGCAATGGAGAGGTATTTCAGATCTAATAGGATTTGATGTGTACTGAGATATTTCTGTTTTTCACTGAGCGCCATCTAATGTCAGGGAGTGAATTTACCTGTTCACTTGACCCATCGCCATCAAAAGACACTTGGGTATGAACACTAAAGATAAGATTGAATATCATTGTGATAAAAGGCTTAAGGCATTTATATCTGCTCTATAAGTATACTTAAATACTAAATACTACTAATAATATCTAGTTAATAGTGAGAATTGTTCCCTAAAGTGTTATGTGTTATTGTCTCATTCACTTGATGTATTTGTGAGCAAAACCAGTGTGATGACTCTGATAATAAAAACCTCACCATTTGAAGATAAATGTTTGTAATGTGTTTTTAGACCAATATAAACTGTGCTACAAAAAACGTTTAATGGGCACGTTCAGCATCTGACTGTTAACTGCAGGTGATGTCACCTTCCTCTGCATGTAAACATAGAAACCAAGCCATTAGCACATGACGCGCCAGCTCAGCTCAATATGTGTGACAAACAAGGAGAAACAAACATGGCCGCTGCGTTCCCAGATAAGAGGATGACTATCGACCCACTGGCTGACCCTGACACCATTCACCAGGAGCTACCGTGAGAGCCAGAGAGCGTCCCACCGTGATCCCCCTACCCACAGAAACCGAAAGCATGGGATGAGTTTAATATTCAACATCTCCTCTGGCAGGTTTTTGCTACTTAGCTTTGAGAAATTAAGTAATAAATTATTAGGTAGCCATGCAAGACAGCAATAATGAAGCATGTCATCTATACTGTTCCTCAGTTGGTCATCATTCCAAAGTAAACCCAAACCGGGCTACTGCATACAGCCGATCATATCCTAACGGGATCAGGATCCTGATGAACAACGATTTATATTTACAAATAAACAAATGATTTCATCAGATTTCATAAAGTGACATCCTTTTGCTAAAAAAACTATAGTGAACAGTGGCTTCACGTCATAGCTGCTCCCAATCCCTGGTATTTTAGCCAAACCGGAAAGTTCAGCGCTCCAGACCGCATCTGTTTTACGAAGAAATTATATTTGACATCCACAGTGACAAAGCAAGAGATTTCTATTAAAGGTCACCAGACTGAAGCAGTGCTTTAGAGAGTTTTCTCATGCTCGCGGAGAGCGATCCAGCTGTGGTGTGGTTCATATTCCCGTACACCCACACACCCTCCAGCAGCCAAGCAGTGACCCATCCAAACGCCCAGAGCCACACAGCGACATGGAGATCAATGCTCTCCTGACAAGAGGGATGTCTTGGCTAACGTCTGCAATGAGTCCACTTAATAAGCCTATTAAAGGAATAAATCACTGGAGCACACACACCGTCTGAGCATCTGTCACAGTGGCACCGAGAGATGTGTCCAAGGTGTCCTGTGTCCTCGGTTCAGGTATGGGATGAAAGACGGCAAACTGGGAATGTCTTCAGCAGTCTGTCTCTGTGAGTTCACAGGAATATTGTACAGTCGTGAAATAAAGCTTCGATGCTCGCTGGGACTGGATTGAGGACTGACTTGCTGTTCTGCTGTCATTCTTTGGGAGGCAGGAGCGCTGTGAGGAAATGGTTTGGATGGAGCTGAAAGCATGCTGTGCACACATTCACATGCAGCGGGGTTTGGCACTGGGTCCTCTTTAAGCTTCAGCCTCAAATTATTCTCATTAATGGCTCCTCCAAGGGGAAATGGCCATTTGTCTGTGTGTGATACTTGTACCTACGAGGCTGTTGGGGTTTTGGAGCTCCACCAATGAGAAAAATACATTTCATTGCCTGAGATCAGAGGTCCCCAGCTGGAAAACCCATGGATAAGTTTTGGCCAGCAGAGCCTCTGAAGGCCTGGAAGACTATTGCGGAAGAAAAAAATGGGGAATTAGACATTGACGTCACTTGCCTCTGACATCGAGACAATCAATTCTCCTTACGCAACCGGTGTGAAGTGATTAACCAGCAGCCTTCATCACACTAAATCAGTTCCAACTGCTCCCTCACGTCACCTCAAACCCGTCCAACAGACTGAAATTCAAGTCGCTAAAATCCTGGTGCACTGTAATAGATCATAGCACATGTGAAAACCCATAATGCTGAAACTATTGGAGCTGAAAGTAGGCAAAGCTTTCATAAAGCTTCAGAAGTCCTATGGACTACTCCTGTGTCACTTTAATGGCACTTTTAAGAAGTTCTTTTGTTCTTTTTGCAGATTGGCGTCTCTGGTCACCCGTCTACAGTGGCTGTACAGAAAAGAGCAAAAGCAAGTAACACTGATGGGGTGAGTACATGGTGACAGCTTTTTCATATTTGGACGAGCTATTCCTTGAAATGAAAAAAAGATCTTGCTGAAACTGGAGATTTACGGTGTGACTCAGGGATTGAATTCCTTCCATGTGATTGGATGGAGTCATGAGGACACAAAGAAATGCAGGGAGGTGGTGCTGGAGGACTGAGACAATCCCTTTTGGCACAAGCTTCTGCAATTAATTCAAGATAAATCCATCACAGCAGGTTTCTTGCAACACACCCTCGTCCAGAAGACATGCACCGACCCCTCGTCCATTTATGTACTGTCCTCCTCAGAGGTGGCATGCTACATCCTCATGGCAGACGAGGAAGTGTGAGGCACTATGCTCCTGCAGCGGGGTGTAGGGGTGTGGGATGGGCCCTCCTTCACTGTTTCCCAGGACTGTTTACCACAAAACACCACCATCTCTGCCGCACTCATTAACACCAGCCAAACGGGCCGATGCCAAATCCTGCCCACTGTAACCCTGACGATCCAGCCTCCAGCAGAGAGGGGGCATGATGTCATTGTGGGGCACGCTGGGGGCCAATCAAAGCCTGAGAAAATGATGTCAACCTTTGTTGAGTTTGTCCATTCAGCGCTATAGAAGTGCAGTGAATTGAGATTGGCGGAGAGGTCATTTCCTCTGTGTGTGAGAAAAAAGGGGAAAGCATTGTGGTCATGCTAATGGTGCGGAGCGGAGATAGCGCCATAAAGATGTCATGAAATGTAATTGCCAAAATATCAGCATGGTCATTGTGCTGGATCCAGGGCAGGACCTTTTACTGGCTACACAGCAAGACTTTGATGAACTTTTCAGAGGTGAAATAATGATGCACATAGAGCCCACACATATCACCCCGCTGGGCCCATAACTTCAGCAGACGGCGGTTATTGAGCCCTGCTTCTGGCTGACGTTGAACGACACTTGAATAGGAAACTATCACAGGGGGAATCCATAGGATTTGACTGCATACACAATATGTAATCCATCTCTGTCTGGCACATACGCAAAGATACACACTGAAAAGCCGAATCTCACGGATAAAGGCCATGTTAAATCATTTCAGAAAGCTCTATTGTTATTACTATCATTTATACATGAGCTTAAGGCTAATACTTTTCTTCAAATAAGGTAATTCATGTTTTATTATTGTAATATACAGTTGTTTTCTAAAAGTTTCGCCACGTAAACACATGGAAAATGAGACGCATTCATTCATGACGCAGTTAGGTTGTTCCCTTGAAATCCAGTCAAGCCTAGCGGGTAGTGAGCGGGAAGAACGGCAGTGTGAAATCACATGCAGATACGTCGTGTCTTGTTTAAGGTTAATAAATCTGCAGCAGACAGCGGGTAAACAGGATGTCTGCCACACACACACACACACTCATATTGATTGCAGTAAGTCAATGTCAGATAAGACTAACATTACTATTAAGTCAATGTTTATTCTTTGTGAGCTGGTTTTGAGTTGCTGTTTGCATGTAAAGATGTCGATAGGCGTGAGAACAGCATTCTGGGAGAATTTCCAACTTTGACATTGCTACAAATGTATAATAAATATAAAAATGAAAAGTTTGTGTTTTTATTAACTTTTAATATTGTGTGCACGTCACCACCACTTTTTAACATCATGGCATAATAGATTTTGCTTTAATTATGCAAAAATTCAGGACAATCTAAAAAAAAACATTACATCAATTATACATCCATGTTTGTTAAAAAATACTTATATTAAAAGCAAGCAACACGGTACAACAGGTTGCGTTAGATTAATATAATCATTTACAATACAGCACAACATAAAGTGTCTTATTTCTCTATAAAACAAACCACATTGCCATATTATTGAAATATTAGCACGATTAATATCAAAGCTATTTTTATTTAATTAGCTAGAGCATCATGACTGGAACATCGTACTGACCGATCAGAAGAAAACAAAAAGTAAAGTAGAAAACGGTCCGAGTAATCCAGTATCTGCAGTCAAAGCATGGGAAAAGGAAATGTCTTAAATCCACTTATGAAACGAACGTCTCCAGATATCCCTGAGCAATCCATGATGTGGAAAAATCAGCGGTGTCACACTCATCCACACGGCTCTGCAGACACTACCTGAAAAACAAGCAAAACATGCTCAGACTCAAGTCATACAAGTACATTTGCAGCTTGAAGAGTCTCAGATTAATGAAACAATTAAAGAGAGAGAGAGAGAGAGAACTGAATCACGTGTAAAACTGAGTTCAAACATTGAGAACTTTTACATTCATTCAAGTCCAAGCTGTTTGGACTGCACCGAGCTGCATGTATCTGCTGGGAATGAAATCATCTCCTCAAACAAATCTAGACATCAGACCTGGATTACTCCAAACAGAGTCAATGGGATTGCCTGTGTGTACAAGACCCTTTTAGAGTTTGGTTTCGAAACGCGATAAACTCAATTTTAAATCAGTATTGTATCTGGTCAGTATTAAAAAGTACATTTTTTATTTTATAACAAAATGCGATGTGATACAGAGTTATTAGGTTTTGTTTTCTCCCTTTGTTCCCAAAACGCAACACGTGCCAGTCTCCCTTTTTTGCAGATCGCGATATATGCTCAACCAATCACAGCACAGCATTCCACGCAATGTAAACAGTAACAATCACAATGCATCATTCCACATACTCCATACAGTAATGGCGTCGCTCTGAACACAACCAGCATCCTAGTTTTACTCCTCTACTTTCTACTTTGTGATCAACAAACAAGGGCTGCATGATAAATCATGTGACTGTCATCCGCTCCTCGTCAGTAAAGCCGCTTCTGTGATTAATAGTACACATGCTTTCAGATGGAAATTAATCAGATGCATTTAATACACAGAGCCGTAGCTGTGATGAATCTGTGATGATGTTGAATCTCATTCGATTATGAACGTGCTATAGCCTAGCTTGTCAGTGTTAGTGTTTTTATTAAAGCCACTTATGTTTTTGTTAATACAGCACATAGCACTAGTCAAATAAATGAGTGTAACATGGCAAAGATGAATGCACTTTAGGAAGTTGAATGTAAGGGAAATGTCATTGGAAATGCTGTGGTCTTATGTGATGTTGTTGTTCATGTTCTTGTTCATGATGAAATTTGATTTTATTGCTGTAATTAATCCATAGCATTAACAATATGAGCCATTTAATTCATTTCTGAAGCAATGACTGATCCAGTGCCTGTATATAAGTATTATGATATAATATAAATAGTATTGACCAAGTTCAGGGGCTGTATGTGGATCAATGATCTGCTGTGGATGACAGGGGGGGTCTACAGACTCCTGAAGAGCTGGAGATGAGCTGGGCCTGAGAACAGCCAGCACTAAAAATCTTTTATCTGCACTGTTGTTCACTTCACTGATCTGCCATGTGCCTTGCACTGGTTTATTTAACTTTATTTTCAATTTTATTGTATGTCTTTTTTAACATTCCCTTATTGTATAGCTGTATCTACATTTTATATTTGATCTAGATTTTTAGGCTTTAATGTTAATGTTATCTGTGTGCACCGGGGGTCTGAGAGTAACGCAATTTCAATTCTCTGTATGTATTTACTGTACATGTGGAAGAATTGACAATAAAGCAGACTTTACTTGACTTGAAATCAGAGAAAGGCCTAGTTACTATATTATTTATGTATGAGTATGACATTCATATAAATCCATCTGCCTAGAGCTGTTTTACACTGTCTCCTTCAGATAAACCACAGGTTTGCATGTGGACTGACAGAAGACCACAGACGGGACGGAGGCCTGCTCTGACATCATCACCTCTCTTATGGGTCCATCAGATCCTCCGTCTGACTCCACACACTCACGGCCAGAGCCACAAACACTGACGTTCTGCTGCTCTCTCATCACACGCTTCACTCAGACTAATCTGGAGGAAACCAAACCAGTGTGAGGGTCTCCAGGCTGCTGGAGTGCTGACATCACTCTCAGAACAGCACCACACACGTAATACCTATCAGATTCACCTGATTTGACCTGCTCCATTCTTCATTTGGTGGCTTTATTAAAACACTCGTCTGGACTAGTCTGAACACGCACACTTCCCGTGCAGCTGAATCATGGTACTCTCTGTGTGTGTTGCACAAGAGCTCAAGATGACGGATTCCCACACATCTGTAGTACGAGGATCATATGCTGCATTATTAGAGTCCTGCCGTTCACAGCCAGACAGTGTCAGAACTTGTACAGCCTCATAAATCCACTGCTAATGTTTTGTTCTGTGAACCTTTCTCTCTCCCTCTCAGGCTTGAGGTCTATTCATACTGCGCTGCATTTACAGCTGATTTGCTCACAATGTGGAGGATTAGCATAGCTAAAAGATACAAGAGACACTGTAGCATTGCTCTGGGAGTGACTCTCCTATAACACACACACACACACACAGTCATTTTCACCCTTCACTCGAGTGCTGTACATGATGAAGTTAAGAAAGGACATCTGCTGTACTCCCACCTGCTGAACATCAACACGCTGGGAGAACAGGGGCCAGCTTCTATATTGTTTCTGATGGTCCGATAGTTGTGAAGAGAGACGTGTAAACAAAGAGATGCAGTGCCCAATAAAATTCTAGTCTTAGAATATATATATATATATATATAATTAGGATAATAGAAAAAGATAGAAATATTAAATATTAGCTTCATTTTTTTCAATGTATAAATATTTGTAAAAAATTCTGAAATTATATTATTAGATGAATATATTTGTTGTATGGGTCAGAACACCCTGTCAGCTTTTGCATGGACAAGCAAGCACGAAAAACTCATCTAACAGCAGGTTTCATTCTGAAATGCAGCCATAAGCAGCTGATTTTTCAGATTTTGAGTACACAGGATGTGACTTTTATAATAGTACATGATTTGACCTGGCATCACATGACATGTTTCTTGATTTCCAGTGCTCTACTAGAAGTGTGTGTGTCTCACGACTCAGTCCTGATTTGATCTTTAGTGGCGGTGGATGTTCTCCGGTTGGACTTGTCATGCATCACACACAGACACTGGAAACAGAGCCACAGACCTGCGGGCGACTTCATTAAACTCACTCTGATTAACTACCACTAGAGAGACTGCGGTAGATAACATCTGCTTGATCCACCCATTTACCTGCTCATCTAAGCGACTGAAAATCCCTTTTTTACTTTCGGTTAGGAGTGGGCCATATGGAAAGAATATAATATCACCATTTACTATTTGATCACGATTAAATAATGATTAGATAATGTAATTACAGCATTAGACAGCAAGCAGGTCTGTATTGCCACCTTTATAGACCTCGCTAAGGCCTTTGACTCTGTTGACCATAGGATCCTTTAATATAAGCTTTCCAGCACCCTTTTTTTTCAAGCACCCTTTCACACTCATCACTGTGACCTGTATAAACTGGGCTGGCCCTCCCTTCATACCCGGCGATCCTGGGCAAGACACCTCTCTATCTGTCATCTCTTCTTCATGCCATTCATAACTGCTATTACACAAGATCAAGTAACTGTAGTACTTCTAGTACTTTTGGACGTAATGCCTTCCGCTTTGCAGCAGTATATGACTGGAACATACTACAAACTACCATGAAACTTACATCTCTGATACCAAACTCCACCTTTAAACAAAACCTCCAAAATTACATAGTTGACTCTTGTTCCTGCTGACAATCATGAATCATATTTATACACACATACTTAAGCACTTTACTGATTTTCCTTTTTCTCTTTTTTCTTTGTTGTCTATCTTTTTTTATTTAATTGCTTGTTCAATGTGTCGTGTTTGACTTTGTACTGTACAGTATGTTCCTATTTATTCCTGTAGCCTCTTGGCCTGGTCATGTTTGTAAATGAGAAGTGTTTCTCAAACAGTTTACCTGGATAAATAAAGCTTAAATAAAAAAAAAAAATTGCTTTCAGATCTCTACTATCACTAACACTCAGAGAGCACGCTATGTACGACGCAGGAAGGCCTGTCTGACAAACCTACGCCATGTCCCTCTGACCTCTACTACTATGCTCTCTATTCCAGTCTCTGGAACTGCCAGTCTGCAGTTAACAAAGCAGACTTTATTTCTTCTATTGCTACTCATTCCGGTCTCAACCTCATGGCACTGACTGAGACTTGGATCAAACCTGAAGATACTGCCACCCCTGCAGCCCTCTCCACTAATTTTACTTGTTCCCACACTCCTCGTACCACTGGGAGGGGTGGAGGTACAGGTCTCCTTATATCAAAAGGAATGGAAATTTGATCTTCAGCCATCACCTACAGGTACTGGTTCATTTGAATCACGAGCCATTGCTGTAACACACCCTGTTAAAATCCACTTTGTGGTCATTTATTGTCCCCCAGATCAACTGGGAAACTTCTTGGAGGAGTTGGATGTGCTGCTATCAAACTTTCCTGAAGATGGTACTCCTCTGGTACTGCTTGGTGACTTCAACATCCACTTAGATAAACCCCAGGCTGCTGACTTCAACACTCTACTCTCCACATTTGATCTCAAGCTAGTGTCTACTACAGCAACTCACAAATCGGGCAACCAACTGGACCTCATCTACACACGCTGTTGCTCTGTGGACACCTCTTCAGTTGCTCCACTGCACACCTCTGATCACTTCCTCATTACTGCTAACCTAGCACTTACTCCTGAAGTGGCACACACTCCAACGCAGGTCACCTTTCGACGGAACCTATGCTCACTCTCTCCATCTCGCCTATCTGCTGTGGTTTCATCCTCTCTTCCACCATTCTCTCAGTTTTCTGCTCTGGACACGAACAGTGCTACGGACACTCTTTGCTCCACTTTAACATCTTGCTTGGACAACTTTTGCCCACTGTTGTCTAGACCAGCACGCACTGCCCCATCTGCCCCCTGGCTGTCCGAGGTTCTCTGTGAACATCGCTCTAAACTCTACTGACCTCAGTGTGTATCAATCTCTCCTCTCTTCCTCTCTGCAAATGTCTTCACAGCTAAAACATCCTACTACCACAACAAAATTAACAGCTGCTGTGACGCTCGGACACTCTTCAAGACTTTCTCTTCTCTTCTTAATCCGCCTCCACCTCCTCCATCGACTCTTACAGCGGATGACTTTGCAACTTTCTTCACAAATAAGACAAGATCCATCAGTGACCAATTCTCCACACCAAAGACTGAGGGAAACTTCACTACGGTTCTATCCAAAAATAAACTTTTTTGCTGAAATACAAAAACAACTTTTAATTTATATTGCTAGTTTAGCCTTGGAGATTTATTTATTATTAGTAGTTGTCCTATTCTTTTAACTAGGACTATATATTGGCAGAAGAACGGATGTCGCGCTGACAATCATAAACAACAGCACGTGGTGTCACAGGCGGTGGTCTTCAGAGTGCACCTGGAAAGACAATAATGGACGACACTCGTCTAATTGTGGAAGTTGAGAAATATCAAGTTCTTTATGATCCACACAATGTACTTTACAAAGACTTGCAGGAGAAGGAAAAAGTATGGGATGAAGTTGCAGCGGCTCTTATTGCAGATGGTAATTAATTTTATAGTGTTTTTGACGTTTTCGCTGGCACACGAGCAAACAACTCAATATTTGATTCAAAATTGATTCAATTGGAACCATTTATTTACAATTTCTAAATTACACATAAGCACACAAATAACAAAAGCAGGTGATGCATATATAATAAACAAGATGAGCAGGAAGTCAAGGCTGTGAACCATTTACAATACACATAATTTAAAACCGTTTATTAAATTGGTTTTCAGGGTGTCCTTTGATAAATTTGCTTGCAAACAAACCCAGTAACAAGATGGTAATATGCACCATGTTCTCTCCTACGTCGGTTAATGGGATGAACCCAAAGTCTGCGTCTTTTTAGTCTCCTTAATAACAAATATAGCGCGATGGCCTTTCTTCTATCAACAACACGTACTGCACGGAAAATAAAGACAGCAAATCAAAGATGCAACAAAAGTTACAATGACGTTATTAATTAAAAAAGCTTCTTGCCAAGTCTTTTTATTTAAATGTATTTTAAGTGGAAATAAAGCAATGCGAACTTTATAGAGTACTCCCATTATAGAGTACTCTGTCCAAAATCCACTGTTCAGTTGCGCGCTGCCTCCGCTGCCGGTGTGAAAGCAAAATAGACACGCGCTGCTTCTGCTCTGCTGCAGCTTGCGGTGTGACCCGGCCGAACAGGTTAACTCATTTACACTCACATGGGACACTGCACTTATTCACAATCACAAAAGTACATTTTTGCGTGGGTTTTAAAGCCTTTATTTAAACATGTTAATAGGCATGCACAGCTCATGATTTGATTCATGATTTTGATTCCACAATTTTTATTTGATTTTTTTTTCAACCAAAATTATATTTAAGACAAATTATAGATTAAATGTGTCCTTTTATTATTTGATTGCTTCTATCTTCCTCATTTCTAAGTGGCTAAATTGAACTTAATTGAAATTTTAAAACAAGCCCCAAATCAAATAAATAACACATAAAATAAATATCTTCATATAAATAGAATAAGGCGTTGTCTGTGTTCTTTCCATTTAACATTTGATATGAATGTATGTGGTGTTGTACAGTAGATTGAGGTGAATGTGTCAGAACTGTATCTAATAGAATGTGCTCTGTTAACATGATACTTCAATATTTCTTCAAAAGAGAAATGTAGTCATCCATAATCAAAAATCATGATATTGCACACTCCTACTTTCAATATTACCAGACATTGTTAAAAACAAAGCTTGCACACAACTGATCCAGGCAGTAATTAGGCACAGAATATATTCTCCTGAGTAAATGTGATTTAAGGTTAGGTTAAGTAACAAGCCAAGTGTTGATTCCAGCTGTAGTCAGGCATACAGGCTCCCTAGGATAAGTGGAGTAACAGTGAGGTCAGAGGGTCATGGGCCGGTCACAGATGCGTGCTCTGAACACAGTGTGACCCTCAGCAGGTGATAGAGCGGGTGAGATAGGTGAGCGGCCAGCTCTCTGATGAGTGGAACAGTGAGCCGGAGCCCCTGTCAGCTCTGCCCAGAAGCACTGTCACTGTCAGCTCACACTACAACATCGAAGAGCTCTGATTCAACAGGTACGGGGACGGGTTAGTGCTATGATGTCAATATAGCCACTGATAAAGACCTGCACAGTTATATACACAGTGGCTTTGGTGGACAGTTGTTTCATGTCATAAATGTTGCAGGATCACTGTACTGACCGATCAAGGACTACAACTATCTGCTACAGAAATGCAATATAACAATAAAAAAAGTCAACAAACCGAATCAAGTGAGACCAGCAATTTAAGAGCCTGCCTGTGGCCTTATAATGTTGTAACCTGTAACAAAACATTTTCATGGTTTTTATTTCTGAATCATAAATCTTACACTGCTTGTTTGGCCATGTAGTTTGTTCTGGACCAGAAAAGGCAAAGCCAGTAAAGCCTTCTCATCTGGAATGTGTTTCCTGTTGGCTGGATGTCGAACACTCCACTGGTAATCTCTTACGTGCTTCTATTGTTTTCAGATGACTGTGTGCTTGAACACAAGCATAGAAGAAAAAGAGCGGCCTTTCAGACTGACAGACTACAGAAGAAGACAAGAGGAGATGCCAAGTTCCACCAAGATCACTAGAAGTCTGCCGAGATATGTGATCCCCTATCATACATGGAGTGATATTACAGCTTCCCCAAAGCCAGCGCTTTGGCTGCCATCAATCATCGCTAGCCACCCATTAAAGGGTTCACTGAATCTTTGCATCTTCATTCTTTGAATGCATTCATAGATGTATGAGTAATGGGAAAATGTAACCTGATGACTACTAAATTAAACTTAATAAAATTTGGGTCAATTTCTCACAACAAAAAATATCATACGTCTACAAATTTCAACATGAAAAATCATTCAGGTTTATGATACTTTCTACAGTATGTACTTTTTGGAGCCTGAATTATCATTCACATAAACGTGCTGCTGAGTTTCTCCTTTTGTGCAAGAGTTTGGAACTGTTCTTTTACTAAAAGGTGGCAGTAGAAATGCTGTCATTAAACTGTAAAAGACTATATTATACAGAAAATCCATTTCTGCCCAGGATTAGAGTTCTTTTCCAGTCATACTGGAATTCTACACATACAGATTGGGCCATGGGGTGTTTACATTACACAACTGTCTTTCTTCACATTGATTACGGAAACAAAAGGGCATCATGCACTGGATGCAAACGCCATGCCATGCTGTTTTACTGGGATTAGAAACAGCTTCTACCATGGTGGATCCAATCCCACAAAATGCGAGCAAATGGTTCCCATTGAGGTTTAAAGCAGACCAGGAGGGTTATGCTGCTGTTCCTGGCCTCATGGTGTGAAGTGAATGCCTTCAGGTCCAGGGGAATACTGCTGACCCAAGTGCTCCGGACCATCAGGGTTAAGGTCCAGGGACTGCAGAGCTGCTTGGGGGCAGCAGACGTGCTCCTGTGTTGATGGAGTGACCCAACTCTGAGCTCCCACAAACAGACGATGGGTGAGGGGATATAAAACGGTGTTGAAATGCAGCAGAATTGGGTTTTCAGAGCTCATCTGACATTGCTGAGACACCAGAGAAAGGAATAACTTTAAAGGGGCTATTATGGAAATGAGAGAAAGCAGAAGAGAGAAAGTTAAAGATGACAGGTGGTCTGTTGAAGGAGAGCGGGTTTGTGGGAAACGAGAAGGCAGAGGGTGTGTAAACACTAGTTGGCTGTTTTCTTTGACAAACACACACACACACACACACGCAACAGCACAGCAGGTAGAGGGTTAAGATATTCTGGCAGATGGTTCAGGACTGATTCTTGTCTTCTTAAGACAAAGGCGGTACAATGTTTGATTGACTGTGTTATATGGCAGCAACAATTACAGGGAAGGTTTAAAGGTTCACAGAGTGGGGGGGGGGGTCTCCTATAAGGCCATGCACAATGAATCATATCTAGTCCCATTCAGTAAACCACTTAAATTCCCCCAGCACCCCAGAGAGACTCACTAACAGTGCGATGCATTCAGATTCTGATGGCGCTCTTCCACTACACAGCACCAGCTCGACTTGCCTCCACTCGCCTTTGTTTGCTTTTCCACTGTGCAAAAGTTGTACTTGTACCTGCTTCAAGGTACTTATTTCGTATCACCTCCGGCAAGGTTCTGAACGAGCTGAGGTGATACTAAAATGTGACTTGAAAACATGGCAGACTGCTGATTGGTCAGAGAGAATTGTCACCATTCACTGCATCATCATTGCATGCGCCAGACGGAAAACTCTCCTGTTTTTTTCAGCAGTGTTTCGTTCTGCTGCCCTCAGCCTCTCCTAAAACAATGTTTGTCTTCTTGCTGTGAGAAACAGCCACATCCCCAAGATCAAAAACAGCATACACTCCATTTCCTCCAGTGTCCTGTGTGTGTGTCGCGTAATCTTCTACGTCACGACCAGGCACTCTAGTGGAGGTACTATCTGCAATGGAAAACGGAGCAAAGGTGAGACGAACCGAGACGAGCCCGAGTTGAGCTGGTACTGGTAATGGAAAAGCACCATGAGTGAGCTATGGAAATTTACAGAAATATACAGTTGCTAAGGCAAGCTCCATTATTACTGGTCATACAGAAGGTTAATCCTGAGCCCAAGTATTAGCCCAGACTTCAACACACAACTCATCCCAAGTTGTTTGTGCTACAGAAATGAATGACACAAAGATATGGCCTGTTGACAAGAAGTGTACTAATGTTTAAGAATCAAACATTTGATAAAATGAGTGAAAAGCATCCCACTGACTTAAGTGCGGCGCTGGGACCAGAGCCACATAAAGAGCAGAATATTAAAAAGACCTCGGGGTGGGGACTTGGACTACCCAGAACACCAAAGCAACATGCCAACACTTGCTAAACAACATATGTCCTGGAAACCACATACTAAGCATTGTGATGGTAAATGTTATGGACAGGGGCAATTTATATTTTCTTCAGGAAATGCCCAAATCTTTCATGGACTTTTCTCCTTCTTCTGGTGGAGACCAAGAGCAAGGCAGCCCCGTTCTGACCTTGTCTATCCAGAGGTTAAACAGTTCACTTGACCCCCACCAGCACTCGGTTACCTCTACTGACCATTTCTGTTCATTTGCCCTTTCTCTTTCTCATCTTTTCCACCATGTTTGATGTCATGTTTGCCTCTTTTGCTTAGATAGGAGAGAGAAGGAGGCAGGGGCTTTAATTAAATGCCTGAAGGGCCTGAATTTTCCATTCAAGAAGCACTCACATAAAACTTGAGTTATTAAGTCCCAACACTCTTCCCACCACTGAACCGTGTGCTAAGAGGCTGGCAGAGCATCAGAAGCACCTTACGACTGTCCTGTTAGAAATACTGGATCAGTTTTCTTTCAAAGTCCATACTGATAATTACTGTATTCCCATCTTCAAATCCCACACAAACTCAGTCAAAATAGATGATTTAGCTTTCGTCCCTAAGTAAGGACTCAATCTGACCACATGTCACCCATATACAAGTGAATCAAAGGTCTGGTCTAGGCAGTACGAGATCCCCCAGGCCAACAAGCAACTACATCAGGGTCTGCTTCCAATCTGCCTCTTTTATCACTGCGAATGGAGTCGGCCACTCTTAGTCCATGTCAGAAAAATGAATAAACACTGTAGGGTCAATTATAAACTTTTAGCAACTTATGTCTTATTTACAAACCACTCATAGGCCAATTTAACTGAGCACTTTGTGAAGTAATTAGGATTTCTTTCTATAGAATCAGCGATATGTGCCCATCATGTGTAATGTGATGCTATTACTGCCAAAGTTGTGTCATGAAGGCTAATCGGTCTATCAATCACTTAACCTAACCTAATCAATTTTTGAAAACCGTCAACAAAACTGCTTGTGAATAGTCATAACAGTCTAACATTTAAGACAACATTTAAGACAGAAATGCCACCGACTTTGTCAACAAGCAAGTAGGTGGAATTTTCACATATATCCACACGCAATATAATACAACTTCAATCTCATAATTTTGACTTTATTCTTAATATATTATGGCACTGAAATTGTCTACGACACCAATATAATAACAGAAAACATCCAGTTCACTGTAGACATCCTGTTGTGTAAAAGTAACTTTGCATCTACACAGTATATGTCAACTACCTCTCATTAGAGTACTGCTAGACTGTTAGGTTTGTGATTAGGGTTAGCAGAATATGCTGAAATGTAGTTGAATGTCCAAAGGGGACCATCAAAA
The DNA here is from genome assembly GCF_003368295.1 of Carassius auratus. Taxonomy (NCBI): domain Eukaryota; kingdom Metazoa; phylum Chordata; class Actinopteri; order Cypriniformes; family Cyprinidae; genus Carassius; species Carassius auratus. Next base: position 25,996,071 of record NC_039270.1, on the reverse strand, counting down.
TAAAGTGTAACCATGTTTAAATGTGATTTCTTAGACCCATTTGGTAAAGCAAGCATTAAAATAATGCAGACATCATTTACGACCAACCTACGCTTTCAGCAGGTGCTAGTGATTGTTTTTGAATTCCCTGCTTACTGTTTGGGCCTCTTCGCCGTGGGGTTTATGACAGGAAGATGAAGAGTCCCGATGATCAAGTAATTAAAAGGGTGCATCTTCACAAAGCCACACTGATGAAAAGAAGACTCCAGCCCAACGTGGTATAATGTGATTTCTATAGAAAGACCAATGCAGCAACATTCTTCTGAGGCATCAGGAGTCGCCATCTCCAGGAAACATGCTTGGACTGACAAGGGTTGAGTGATGTCTCAAACAGCTGAGGGGTTCTGGATATGAGCGAGTGGGCAAGCCGAGTGTCTGCTACAGCTAATCCATCCTTTCTCTTCCCCTAAGCTTTCCTAGGGTGTGTTAAAGCTGAGGCTGAAACTCTTTCCTCTTGTTGCCCTTATGGCTGTCTTTGAGGTGGGACAATACCCGACCAGCTGAGCTTTGAACACAACTCAGACCTGTGGAAGTCTAGGTGCAGACAAAGGCCGAGAGACTGGAGCCATCAGCCATGAGGAGTTGTTTTAATGCGGGATGACTGTCTGTACCTCCTCCTCCTACCGGTCCTTCTTAATCCTCAGCTTCATGAAAGACCCACACGCCAGAGCCTACTGCCCTAAACCCTAAACACCAGCCAACCTTTGTAGGGAACAAAACAGCAAAAGTTGACAAGGTCACAGAAGGCCTGGACCACCTGCCCGCAGAACTCAATTGCACTCGGCAACAGTGAAAGAAAGTAAGCTGCAGTCGCTCTTATGATCCTACCGTACAAGGGAATAAATTGCGTTCCTCAGGCCTGTCCTCCGGGGGTCAGAACCTGTGATTGGCCCTCTCAGGAAGTCTGTTTGTTTGGCGAGCAAACCTGTAGCCAGAGTACCATTCATATCTCCTTTCATCTCCTGCTTTTCTATTCTTCTAGCATGCATTTGTTGAGGCTCTTCTCTAGAAATTGAATGTCATTATTCCAAACAGTCCTGATGGCACGAACTTATCTTTTATTTATTGTTGAGTTGCAGAGGCTGGTGGGTGGGTGGGCAAGAGCATCTGCTGTCCTTCTGAGCCTAGATTAAAGGGACGAACCGAGTAGTAGAGTAACATAGTGCTAGCTTTAATCTGCGGCCTCATATAAACAATGGCCAACCGGAAGCCTCCTGGAGAACATATTTGAGTCGGGTTTAAAGCTTATATGATGTGAAACCTCGTCCATAATGAGTAATGAGAGTCTGACTTCACAATGCTTCATTCATTATGTGTCAGAGTGCTAGTGTAGATAGCTTGAAGCTAGTTCAGGTGTGACTGCATGGTAGTAAAGCAGAACTGGACACTGACGCATGTGCTGGAGGATTACAGTCCCACCGGCCCGGGACGAACACCCAACATGTGGCACAAAACAGTCATGCGGAAAACTGCAAGACACACACACACACACACACACACACACACACACGATTATATACAAATAAAACTGTACTTCTCCTGTGTAAAATATTTAAAAAGCTTAACATGGTTCACCCAAAAAGGAACATTCTGTCATCGATTAATAGAGTCAATGATTACAGATTTTTCTTTTCTTTTTGGATGAATGGAACTTTTAACACCTGCAGGTTAATATCTTGCACAATCATAAAAATAAATCTGTTCAGAATAGGAAATAAAACAAATATTTTGGGCTAATAAGCTGGAATGAACGATACAGGTTTTTTGAGATTGGAAGACGAAATACAAGCAATCATTATTTTCTATACAACATACATTCACATTGTCAAACATCTTCTCTTTCACATCTATAGCATGTGTTTGATTGGCTGTGATATCACAGGATTGTTAGGAATCTGTGAGAGGTTGGCATGAGTATTGATAGGAAACAAGCTGCTTTGCCCATGCTTTTATCATGTTTCTCACTATACATGTTCTTGCTTCACTCAGAAATACATCACATTATGACAGAGCAATGGTTTGCTAATACTGTATGAATATGTACCAATTCCAAATAATCAGCTATTTAGTTATTGTGACAGGACCTAGTAATAGTTATTATAGCACATTGTAGGATGTTTGATAAAGCTCCATTCATCTGTGTTTCGAGGCATCTCAAGTCTCACAGTAATTACAGAAACACTTCATCAGGTGTACTTAGGACTATACACGCCAGAATGTGGTTCCGATCACAAATCACACTGTATCATACTACTTCAACAGGCCCAAACTAGCTACAGCTCTGCTCTTAAACATGACCAGAACCACACTCCCACGGTTCACTGATCCCAACAACCATCACAACAAAATGACATTAGTGTGGCTAGCAAGAGCTGGTCTCTTCTGACTGAGTTTGGAGGAGCACACTGTGTTCACACAGAAAGAACCCTGAAACCTGATCAAACAATACTCACCTTGAAAATCTGTGTGAAGAATCACATCTGACATCCTGCTATCCACCTCGTCCAGCTTCTAAAGGAAAGAACGAGAAATACAGTCTTAGTTCTTTAAATTGTCAATCTCTGTAACATGCAGAACACAGGATTCAAAATACCCAGCATTTGGAAAATGTGAATACTTTGGCCAGAAAATGACAGGGTTTCAACTCAACTGTAAATGATCCAGGCGTTTCAGATCAAAAATGAGCAAACCATCTGAGAAGGCAACCGTCTGTAATGACTCATGCCTCTTTAAATGATTGGAAAATGTACCATCAGAGATTTAACTAGGACGCTAACACATGCGGCAACACAAACAATACATGGATCTTCCTGGAGGATAAAACTAAACGATTATAAGGCTTAAAGTTATGTGTGTGCTATGGGAGTGTGCTCACATTCTGCTGTGTGTGTAAGTTTTTATTAAGGTTATGTAACACACCAGCCTTGATCAGCATCTGCAACAGCTTCCCAAAAACGGTGCTGTCACACTCTGTAATAGCACAACCAGAATACCACTACTGACCATTGAAACACATGCTAACAGCAGCAAGCTCAGTCTGGACAGAAGTGTGGTCTCTCACGTCCAGCGCATGTCATCCAGGGACCTGGGGAGTCACTTACAGCTCAAGCCAGAGTCTATTTCTAGAAGATTTCCTAAAATAAAGCCCTGAGCTCCCAATCTGGCAGTAGACAGCAAAACTTCCTTCTGTAGCCAGCAGCATGAGGTCAGCGTTGGCGTCCCGTCACGAAACACTGATCTGGTCAACAGACCTCCAGTGAGAACCGCTGAGATATCTTCATCCAGAGCTGAGCCGTTCAATCAGCAAACCTGATCCCACACTAACACAAGACCAGGCAGATCCAACGAGGACAACAGGCTTTCTACGCTTCATTACGGGAGTTCAACCAAACATCATTTACTTCATGCTGTTCCAAACCTACATCATTTTTTTTTTCACAAAATGAGTAGATTTACAGAAACATCACCACAGAAGTATTATGAAAGTGGTCCATAAGACGCATGCAGTGTTTTCAATGTCTTCCGATGTAAAAAAATAAATACCAGGTTCTGTCATGACACACTAGATGGCCAGAACTTAGCGTAACTTAAGATATTCCTAGCATTAAAGGACTTGGCACAGCTGATTGGTTCATGTTGCATACACAGCCAATGAGCTTGATGTTTTAGATTTAAATGGCTGGTTAGCATTCGCTTGAGCATCGCAGAGTGGCTTATGTACTGGCAGTAGCAAGTTCCTGTATTTGATCGCAGCAGCAGCAATAATCCACAATAACCAGCAATAACCAACAGCAGCAGTGTAGCAGATCTATTACACTGAGACCAAACACATTAACATTGTCATATTCATTACAAAGCTAAAATCTTCAGAGAGTTGTCATGATAGATCTCAAGAAACAGACTAAAAATACAACATTCACTGAAATGCTTCTTCTCTACACAAGAGCAGTGTTAACATTCTGCTAAACATCACCTTTGGTGTTCCTCTAAAAAGGCTTGCCTGTAACAGAAAGCTGCGCAGGACTGTTCCTGTGTATTTCTGCCATTTCATAAGCACCACCTACTGGCAGAAAAATAATTTGTATTTTCATTCAGCTTGTCTACAATAAAAATTGTACCCTATAATTACAATCAAATTGCAATGAGTGTCTATGTCCAGTATGAAGTAGTGTTGTGCCAGTTAATCGTCTGGTTAATCGACGAATGACAACACCAGTAATACCGATATCACCGTGGTGGGGGGTCGTATGAATCTTCGTTTGATTTTTTCCTCTTTACCTCACTGTCCATTGCTTAAATAGCTTGGAAAAGCAACATCTGCGTTCTACTTTCACTTTTAGCGCCAGTTCGTAATCATCTGCTTTAATTCAATTCAAGCAACAACAAAATACAACATAGAACATAGAACTTTTATTAATAAAACTAATAAAAATACACCAAAATAATATAAGAGAACAAATAACTTACATAAAGTTTAAATAGATATAGGTATTAAACTAAAAATCAATAAATAATGTAGAACAAGTAATTCTGCAATGTAGAACGTTTATTATCAAAAGTAATAAGAATGTTTGGAGGCATGGACGCCATAAACAATCATGTAACATAATAAAGAACAGCAATAACTGTGAAACCAAATAAAAGAGAAACGAATGTTTAAAAAACTTCCAATATCACTTAGATTAATGGCAGAAGTAAACAGGCTTTTCAAAATCCTAATTATTTTTAAAACAGTCGCTTTTACATTTTCGTTTTGAAACTCTCCTGAAACTGTCTTTTTTACCTCACTCTTCTGTCAGTCACTCTCCTCACATGATAAATGAAATCTGATCTGTGATGCGCGACTGAACGACGGTGGGCAAGTGACGTCACTGGTGTTGCGGCCAACACAAGTCTATCGCAGCAAGCCTAGTTTGAAGGCCACTGCCACTGACAAACAAGTGAACATTACTTCACTGCGTCATCTCAGTTCAGCTAAAATAAACAAGGTGAAATGAGTTAATGCGTCAGTATTTTTATGTAGTATAATCAGCTCCAGGTGTGCAGCTACAATGCTAATGTCAAGATTGCATCTTAAAGAAGACGACAATGTAATGTAATCAAATTTAGGCCATATGTCCACCGAAGCATTTTTCCTGAGGCTAAAGTATTTTCAATTGTTTCCAACGGGAGCGGCGCCATGTTTTTAAAACATCAGCAGCGTGACGAGGCGCTGACTGTTTATTTCACGCCAGGAACTGAAGCTTTTTTCTCAGTGCCAAGAGCTGAGGAAAGTTTATGCAACACTCATCACTGTCACTTTTTACCTCACATTGGAGGAGGTGCGGGACAAATTCAGTGCTTTCAGCCGGCTATCTGCTTTAGTGCATATCTGTTTGGAAACAGTCGTCATTTATGTAATAATTTGTGGTCAAACTCTTCCATAAGAGCAGAAGAGATGATCTGAGCTGCTACCCACATTCACTTCACAGCGCTATACCCTTACTGTCTGTCAGCAACACCCTCATTCATGTTTTACTTGATCCTTATGCAGAAGAATCAGAGTCTGACTTGGTACTTTGTTGAATCATATCTGTTATCAAACACTCATCTGCACGTACACCATCATTATGGAGGCGCCTGTGGAAACGATCGCTGCTTGACATCAATTAGCCACGCTGAGTGACATGGAGGTTTTCTGGGAAATCATATGCAGACCGACAGGAGTGAAGAGAGCTGCCAACGAGAGCGTTTAAAAACTGGCAGCACCTTCAGGTGTGGTGAGTTGATCTAACATGCTTGATATTCGATACGGATGAGAAAGCTGAATGTGTTGACTGTCTGACATTTCAAGCGTCTGCGCTGATGTCCACATATCATTAGGCGTCATGTCTGTACACATGGCTTGTTAAAGAAGAGGATGCTTAACTTCCTTGCTGGGTTTGTCGCTGTAAAGCGTGACTGTTTGCTATGTTTCTGTACCTCTGTGATCTCCCTTCAGAGAGTTTGAATAGTGACGTGGTACGACAGTAAAAACAGGACATAGCACACTCAGTGCAACAGCAGATCTGTAGACATCACTGGACCACACCTGTGAAGAAGGCTGAGCCGCTGGCCTCGTACCAGAACACATAATCACCTCAAGCAATGTCCCACGCCAGCAAAAACTATGACAGAGTCACATTTGGTGAGTTATAGCAAAAAAATCAGCACTGTACACCAAAAAACATTGTGTCCAGCCTCAGATCCACTGTTGACATTAAGAGTGATGCAAATATTCATGTGGGGAATGAACTAGTATTCTGATCATCTTGGTGTGAAAGGCCTTTACGCTGCGTTCTAGTGACATCAACAATGTTGTCAGAACGCATCAGGTGATTAGATGATGATAAAACTGTGACACATGCTCATCACGATGGCCAAATGTCTGACTGCGTCAACAGAAAGCAAGCCAAACCACAGAACAATCCGGTTCCACCTGAAGAAGCGGTGACTTTCGCTAAGGTGTGTGTGTGGATGTGGAGGCAGACGTGGACGGTGGTCGGCGAGCTGGAGGCCCCTGTGCACCACGATCATGACCCATTGTTGGCAAGAGGAACCAGAAGCTGCTTCTGGAACAGACACACTCGACCGCATCTTCCCGTTCCCAGATGCCTCGCCACTCTCGCTTTCAGGAGCACTGGAGCGTCGCACGCCAAGAACACACTCCTGAGACACAACCATCAATCGATCACACCGTCAAGACCGCAATGAACCAAGAGCCACACACAGCTGTCCTCAGACAACCATCAAGACTGCTTCTCAATGTTTCCCTGGCAAAGCCTTGCTGGAAAGCTGACCAAAGCTTGTAAGCCCTAAAGTGATTTGAGCTGTATGAAGCAGTTTGGAGAAAGAGCTTAAGCTGATGTTAGACAGCTGTGAGCGTGTACGTAGCAGACAGACTGAGTTAGGATGAGTTAAAGTCAGACTTTTAATGGAAGTTAAAGCGACTTGGCCAATATTTGAGTTTGGTGGTTGTAGCCGAAGTTCTTGGATTTATCTTAGATTATATTTAACTCTTTTTTTATTAAGAATTCAGAAAAGAATCAAATTCAATGTGCTGTTGCTGCAGCCGTATATACATATTTAACATCAAAATTAATTCGCAAATCAGCTGCACTTAAATCAGACATAGTCTCCCATTGGAGGAGGAGGAGAAGAAGAAGAAGAAGGAAAACGTACAGATACAATAGGGGCTACAGCCTGTAATGACTGTGAGAAGGATGATTTACAGTTTAGATACAGGTTTCCACAAAAACAAAAGGTCAAAAGTATCAATTATTATATTAATTTAAACAATAATCATCAATCGTTGTATAATTAACTTAATACTTAATAAAATATAAATACTGTCTAAATAACCTGTAACTCTCTTAATTGTTTAGATTTTAATAATGCATTATCATCTTGTTGATCCAATAGTTAACATTTACAACTCAGACACATGCTAATCACGCTAGCAACATGCTAAACATGCTAGAAACATAGGGATGCAACGATACCATTTCTTCAGCTCTGATCAGATTCAGATTCCAATCCGATACCAGCAGTTGTTTTTAATTCAGTGTAGACTTTCTATACTTCTGTGTTGACCTGATCATTACTCTTCTGTGTTAATCACAATCTACGACATATACACAACTTCCTTTGAATCAAAAATAACAAATGAAAAAACTATATAATCACAATCTATGACAAAAATACTATTATAAACTAGGTTAGTGGATAATTCAGCAGCAAAAGATACTCCAGAAAAATCACGGCTGCACAATCATTTTATTAAATCTACTGAAATATTTTATTTACAAAATGTTACACATTGCTCTTTGTATTTTTGTAAAATACATGATTGAAAATCAAGTATACACATTACAGACCAAAAGTTTGGACACACCTTCTCATTGAAAGAGTTTTCTTTATTTTCATGACTATGTAAATTGTAGAGTCACACTGAAGGCATCAAGGGCTATTTGACCAAGAAGGAGAGTGATGATGACCTGGCCTCCACAGTCACCGGACCTGAACCCAATCCAGATGGTTTAGGGGTGAGCTGGACCGCAGACAGAAGGCAAAAGATCCAACAAGTGCTAAGCATCTCTCGGAGAACTCCTTCAAGACTGTTGAAGACCATTTCAGGTGACTACCTCTTGAAGCTCATCAAGAGAAAGCCAAGAGTGTGCAAAGAAGTAATCAAAACAAAAAGTGGCTACTTTGAAGAACCTGCAATATGACATATTTTCAGCGTCACACTTTTTTGTTATGTATATAATTCCATATATAATTCCACATGTGTTAATTCATAGTTTTGATGCCTAAAGTGTGAATCTACAATTTTCATAGTCATGAAAATAAAGAAAACTCTTTGAATGAGAAGGTGTGTCCAAACTTTTGGTCTGTACTGTACAATTATATAGAAATCTAAAAGACGTTTCTTTTAAATGTATAGCACAGTAATAAAGGCAGCAACATATCATAGATAGGACAGAACAAGGAAGACTATTAATAATCTTTGATTCAGTATTCTAATACTGAAGGTGCCCATACAGAGTGGCACAGAGCACTTATACGCATCCCATGTGCAGAATGACGAACTGGTTCAAACGATTCAGTCTGATTTGGTGAACTGGTTCAACTCAAATGATTGGTTCACGAACCAGACATTACTAGTACAGAAGGAAGAGATATTGATAGGTAGTGTATTAAATCTGTGTGGTAGTTTAATGAGGCTTTTCTTTGAACAGTTTTAAAGCTCAGTTACTGTGCGCTCTTGAGGAGAGTTTGATGGTTTGACTGTAGTAACCGAACGCCACACAGTCTGAACACAGTCTGAACACAGTCTGAACACAGTCTGAACACAGTCTGAACACAGTCTGCCGCAGTGGAGAGAAGAGTTTCTGTGAACTTGAATTTAATGACTGTACCTCACACTGAACTACGGAACCGCTTCAGAACACTTGAAATGTGTGCACAAAATGTTTGGTGCTTTATAATGTTTTGTGCCTTTCGTGGAGCTCAACAATAACACAGAATAATACACATAGGATCGGATTTGGATCGGTCTCGATTGTCCGATACCCGATCTACAGAAAATGGCAGTATCAGAGCCGAGACCGATCCAGAGTATCGGATTGATGCATACCTACAGAAAAATGCTAACAACTTGCTACAATCATGTTAATGACATGCTAGCAACAGGCTAATCATAGTAGAAACATGTTAAAACATTCTAGCTATGTGTTAATTCATGCTATCTCTCATCTAACAATCTCTATCTATCCATCATCTGACAATCTCTCTCTCTCTATCTATCTATTAGGGTTGGGCCAGTAGTCGATGCTATTGTCCTTCGCCGACGGCTGATAGACATCATGATGTTGTGCTGTTAAATGAGCGGTTGACTTGGAGACATACCTCATAACCGCAGAAAACAGCAACGGTGTGAGTGTTTGCGGTGTTATCTGAGCAGTCTCATTAATGAAGCATCCATTCCTTCCATTACAGCTCACATATCAAGACAACAAGATGACGCTCTGGAATGGGATCCACACTATAGTTATGACAGTCGATCAATCCACAATACTTCCTGTTCAAATAGAGCATGTATGGAATATCACTGCCATCTGATGATGAATGTTGCCTAATGCCAAACATATCAATAGAGCTAAAAAGAGCTGATCACGGAAAGCACCAAGCTGTTGGTTTGGGAACTGTGCCAGAACAGGAAGAAAAGAGTAGTCCACTCACGGAGCAGGAATGCAGAGTGTGTGAATGAGACACCTTCATCTGGTGAGCACTGATACACAGCTACTGTAGATGTGTGCTGGTTACTGAACCCTCACAACACACCCCGGCCGTGCTCGGATCAACACCCCATCCTGATCGGATCGGACCACCCCTGCCTTCATTGCCACTTTTTTAATTTTCCTCCATGTAGCTCTACGTCACTCTACAAATGACATTTTAGACACCGTTCTACCCCAGTAATCATAATATTACCTCAGGACTTCTTATGTACACCATAACTCTAAACACTGATTACCTTTATTGTACCTGTTACTTCCACTTATGGGCATATTATTCTCTGTCCATGTCTTTCTGTCTAAGGGCACTGTAGTCACTCAAGAACCTCAGTGCTCTCCATGTACGTCTATGTCTTATGTCTTGTTATTGTCACTGTATGTCTGAGCCTCGTCACAAGCATTTCAATGCCCAGTTTTCCCCAGTGTTAACTATGCACATGACAAATGAATGCCTCGACTCTTGACCAATGCACTGCAGCATGACAGCTCACCCTGCCTCGCTGTGGGGACAACAGATATGGAGGTCATGGCCTAGTGGTTAGAGAGCTTGACTCCTAACCCTAGGGTTGTGGGTTCGAGTCTCGGGCCAACAAGATCACGACTGAGGAGCCCTTGAGCAACTGATCCGTTTGTGTGTGTTCACTGTGTGTGTGTGTGTGTGTTCACTGTGTGTGTGTGTGTGCACTTCGGATGGCTTAAATGCAGAGCACGAATTCTGAGTATGGGTCGTCGTACTTGGCTGAATGTCACGTCACTTTATTAAACCTTACACAGTGTGCCAGTCAGGATTACTGTTCAGTGTGTGTGTGTGTGTGTGTGTGTGTGCGTGTGTCCACTGAGGCTCTACCTCTCAGTATTTATTTCTATACAAATCAAAGTGATTTGTGGGTCACACTGGAAATTTCCTTTGCCATCAATCGTAAAATGTTTTCTGGGATGGAAACTTGATTGTCATGAAATCAGTGACCACCGCCATCCTATAAACAAATTACTTATTACTTTTAAGTAAGTCATTTTAATTTATAAAGCACATTTACACACAGCGCAAAACTGACCATATGAATAGCTAAAAAGACAATAAAAATATAAACAGATTCAATAATCATAATTATATAAAACATTAATAAAATAAGCCTTCAATATCAGGTCACACAACACAGAAATACAGAAAACAAACAGCGGTACCAGGTTAGGAAACAAGGAAAGCCAAGTTTTTAACCTGGATTGAATGGAGTGATGGAGGGGGCAGATCTAATATCCCAAACGTGGCTCTGTCACCTCTCTGTTTAAGCCGTGCCCTGTGTTTGAGGATCTCAGTGACCTTTGAACCGAGTATGGCTGTACAAGGTCGGTGATATAGGTCGGGGCGAGCCCATTAAGTGCCTTAAAAACAACCAATAAAACGTTAAACTGAATCCTAGAAGGAACTGGGAGCCAATGCAAAGATGATGTGCTCGTGCCTCCTGGTGCCAGTTAAAAGACGCGCTGCTGCGTAACTGCAGACGTCCAAGTGATGATTGTGGGAGGCTTATTACTTATTAATATCATTTAAAAGAATATGCTGAAGTGTGAACTGAATATAATGTTTTCAGACACTTAGTTATGTGCTATTTGCAATTGTAAATGCATTATAGATTAAATTGATATCACTGCAATAAGCTGAACTTTTCATTAAAATAATTAAATGTAATATAAAATATATATGGGGCTCCATGGATGGTTGCTTTAACGCCTCAGTAACCCATCTGATCTTTCTCTTTACTACAAGAGCACACAATGAACATGAATTAACATTACGTTATAAGAGCGTGCAGCACAACTTACTGAAACGTCTCTAAAGTGAGTACTATCAAACTTGAGGCCATAACAAGTTTAGTTTTGTACTTAGTTCAGTAAAGCTGTAGCCCTTTTCCTGAAGACGTCTGAGTGTGGAGACTCTTGAAACTCCTCGTGAAGCTTTCTGCTTTTCCTGACAATCTTCCCAAGACTGTGCTCATCCCTGCTGCTTCTGCACCTTTTCCTACCACACTTTTTACTTCCAGTCAACTTTCTAGCAATATATTTTGTAGGGGTGACCCGAATAGTTGCCGAATGGATGCTTTGATTGGAGGAGCCTGATTCCACTACCAATCTCACAGTTGAATATTCACGTGCGGTTATGATCATGCTATTCTGACTGTATGTGAACACTCACATGATGTGGTTTTCTCCCGGTTAGTTACATGCAGCCTATTATGATAAAGCTGTAAGAATCTGAAAAGAAAGAAGCTTCTAATGAATATTTTAAAGTGTGTGAATAAATCCAACCACACCTATAGATTTATGTTTCACTTTTCATAATCCACGAACGACAGAGGAGCATCTTGATGTAAAACTTTACCAAGACTCAAGCTGACACATGCAGAGACTGGATGTTTCGATCAGGTAGAGTACAAGTGATTTCAGATCATTTCAGCCGGTGTAGATGTATATCATGGATATATTATTTACCTGATATAAGATGCATTTGATTTCAAGTCGCTTCACTGTAGTATTACGGTGGTATCTCTTCAGCACACAGCGTGAGCAGGACAAACTACAATCCAGAATATTAATAACTATGACTGGGACCGATACATACTAATATAATGAGATGACCATTATACTAAAACGCTGTGAAGTTTAAGTGTTTAGCTGTGTGTTTCTGCACATTGTTTCATGAAGAAAGCGTCCATAAAAAGAGTTCATTCAGAGCCCTGCAGATATGTTCATGTCCATTAAGTCCTAATATTACCGTAATGTTGTATTAATAACGGAGCTCTTTCAGCACAGCTCTTCTGTTTCTGAGCCTCCTGCAGGGTGATGCTGATAGTGTCAGGTCTGTCCCATGATCAAACTAATCGAGCTCCAACTGGAAGATTCTGAATACTGAGATACTGAACTCTTTATTTTCTTGTGAGAGTGAGCAGGACTGCTCTGCTCTGCTGTGTGTGGACGAGGGCTCAGGACAGACAATGGGCCGTGTGTAGGGCAGAACAGGGAAACGAGCCCACAGCGGGATCCACAGCCCTGTCTTCCACCTTTATTACCTTTATTGTGTTCGTGGGTTCACCACAGCTCCAGTTTTCCTTCCTGAGACTGACAGCTCAGACAATCAGTCACTGTGCAGTTTCCCAGCAGCCTGCGGGCAGCAGAACACAGAGGACTCATCTGACATCCACTGGCAGACTCTTGATGTGTGTGTGTGTGTGTGTGCAGTCACGTCCTCGCCGCACCAGCCGTCACACAGCTATCCCATGAGCCCCGACAGAGACCAGCACACACCTGGAGGCCCAAACATCCACAGCCAAACCACAAATGTGTTTCTGCTTGTGCAGGGTTGCTGGTGTTGGGGTCTGCAGTGGCATGGCTGGAAGGCTCTGGGTGTCAGAGAGAGTGAATACTGACACTTGTATCACACAACACACTAATGCAGTGAAGTTCACAGACCGCAAGCAGTTTGTAAATCAAGATATATGTGTGTGTGCATCAGAAATACATTTCTGAATCTTGTCCTGTGCATTTGTGAATCTTGAGTGCATTTGTAAATGTTGTTTGGATTTCTGAATTGTGTGTGCATTTCTGAATTTTGTATGCATTTGTGAATCTTCTGTGCTTTTTAAATTTTGTGTACATTTGTAAATTTTGTGCGCATTTGTGTATCCTGTGTGTGTATTTATGAATCCTGTGTGTGCATATGTGAATGTAGTGTGTGCATTTATCTTTATTGAGACTCTTTTGGCTCCATAGTCCTCAGAGAGTCTTCTGTATGGAGACGGCACACTTGTGCTGATCACTGATCCCAGATCTGCAGGACCACGTGTGAATGGTGTGATATTCAGAGTCTTCAGAAGCCGTTCAATCATTCGGTGTGAACAGCACATGTATGTCCTCTGTCTTTATCAATAGTTCTCACATGCACACTGAGAAAACCATCCCTTTAAAACAGTTCTCTCTCAGAGATTGCTAGTGAATTTCACAAAGAATCAACATTTTTAATGACATTTTATAGAATCTTGAAAGTTTTCTTTTTTTGATGTTATTTAACATTTTTACAATATATCTTTTTTTACAGTAATAATAGCTTTTGTGCTTTATTAAATGTACTTCAACACAACAGCCTAGTTGAGCCATTTAGCAAATGATTTACTTATTATTATTATTTTATATTATTTCCTTATTTTTAGTTTTAGTAACCATTTCTTTTTTCACCATTATTTTTTATCATGTGTGTTTGGCAGAGTTATCACGATTACTGATGAACTACGCTTTACTGTTGTGTCTGTATAGATCTTTTATTACGTTTGTTTGATATCATTTGAGTTATTTTCAAACTTCAACAAACTAAATGGAAATTAAATTACACATATAGAATTGATAGATAGATGAGATGTGAATTATTATTATAACTCTTATACCTCTTGTTCTTTAATACTTTCAGTTTTGGAGCTGTTTTTAGTTATTTTAATACTACGGTTGATTGCTTCTGTTGTCCTCATCTGTAAGTTTCTTTGGATAAATAAATCAATCAAATCTACTTTAACTGTGTCCAATCTTCTTTAATATGTTCAGTTTCTTTTGGCACCAGATGTTAGCACAAATGTGAGTTGATGTGTTTTTGGGGAAGGAGACGTCTGCTGGTGTGTAGTGCTCTCTTGTGCTGGATCCTGAAGAGTTTCAGCGGTCAGATGTGGTGATCATGTATAAACTGAGTCTCTAAATGACCAATAGCTGTACTAGCATCAGTGAAACTCTTACTTGACCACTGCAAATGTTAGCTCAATCAAAACTGCCTCCAGACTCAATCTTAAAAATGAAGAGAATGAGAGATTAAAAATAGCGTAGTCATTCATCACCATTGCTTTACTCCGGGAGGGTCATCTTACCCCACATGTTTAGTGCTACTTTATATAAACACTTTCTTATTTCCAATGACAAGATACTGCAAATTAACTTTTCTGACTGAATTCTTCACTGAGCTGTTGCAATGTGCAATCAAACCACCAAAAATACTATGGTGATACCACGGTACAGTGATTGCAGGGCCAGATTTGAGGACCCCTGTCCAGATAGTGTGGCTCTGCTATCAAGGCCAGTGCCCGGTTGCATGAAACTCCTGAAGTGAGGGTTT
This sequence comes from Carassius auratus, assembly GCF_003368295.1. Lineage (NCBI taxonomy): Eukaryota > Metazoa > Chordata > Actinopteri > Cypriniformes > Cyprinidae > Carassius > Carassius auratus. The sequence goes on along the minus strand of NC_039270.1, from coordinate 25,981,065 downwards.
CCCTGAGGGAGAAAAAATCCCTGAGGTAAGGGATCTCATTAAGAGCGTTGTAAGAAACCTCTTAACGGTCACCCTTACCTAAGTGTTTATACTAATGAGGGATTTCATTAAGAGCACTGCAAGAAAGCTCTTAACTGTCACCCTTACCTAAGTGTTTATACTAATGAGGGATTTCATTAAGAGCGTTGTAAGAAACCTCTTAACTGTCACCCTTACCTAAGTGTTTATACTAATGAGGGATTTCATTAAGAGCGTTGTAAGAAACCTCTTAACTGTCACCCTTACCTAAGTGTTTATACTAATGAGGGATTTCATTAAGAGCGTTGCAAGAAAGCTCTTAACTGTCACCCTTACATAAGTGTTTATACTAATGAGGGATTTCATTAAGAGCGTTGTAAGAAAGCTCTTAACTGTCACCCTTACCTAAGTGTTTATACTAATGAGGGATTTCATTAAGAGCGTTGTAAGAAACCTCTTAACTGTCACCCTTACCTAAGTGTTTATACTAACGAGGGATTTCATTAAGAGCGTTGTAAGAAACCTCTTAACTGTCACCCTTACCTAAGTGTTTATACTAACGAGGGATTTCATTAAGAGCGTTGTAAGAAACCTCTTAACTGTCACCCTTACCTAAGTGTTTATACTAACGAGGGATTTCATTAAGAGCGTTGTAAGAAACCTCTTAACTGTCACCCTTACCTAAGTGTTTATACTAACGAGGGATTTCATTAAGAGCGTTGCAAGAAAGCTCTTAACTGTCACCCTTACCTAAGTGTTTATACTAACGAGGGATTTCATTAAGAGCGTTGCAAGAAAGCTCTTAACTGTCACCCTTACCTAAGTGTTTATACTAACGAGGGATTTCATTAAGAGCGTTGCAAGAAAGCTCTTAACTGTCACCCTTACCTAAGTGTTTATACTAACGAGGGATTTCATTAAGAGCGTTGTAAGAAAGCTCTTAACTGTCACCCTTACCTAAGTGTTTATACTAATGAGGGATTTCATTAAGAGCGTTGTAAGAAAGCTCTTAACTGTCACCCTTACCTAAGTGTTTATACTAACGAGGGATTTCATTAAGAGCGTTGTAAGAAACCTCTTAACTGTCACCCTTACCTAAGTGTTTATACTAGGGGTGGGCGATATCTCAATATTTAAAATATATCGAGATATTTTTTAAACACGATATGGATTTTGACATATCGTATATATCGATATGTTGTTTATATTTAATTCTGATTCCGCCACTTTGCTTCTTTGCCTTCTCTGTGCTGTGCTCGCCCCCGCTCGCTCGCCCCCGCCTCCTTGCTTTTGTCCCCACTCCCTTCGCGTGTATAGAACTAGTCTAAAAAACAAAGTCTAAAAACAAAAGGACAACTGGCTCCATTATATGGAGATACTTTGGTTTTAAGGCGTAGGACGAACAGAAGGCAGATGTCTAACGTAGGGCCCAATGATTTCCGCGATGCAGAAAACGCGGACGGAATCCAGTCATAAAAACGGTATTTACAGTTTAACGCGGAATGTCACGGAATTGGTTAAATTTTGAATGAATTATCAAAAGTAGGTCATGCACTTAAATCAAATCGCGATATAGACTAATATCTGCAAATATTAACCCGGGAAAAGTCTATTTAAATATGAATCCTGCATGTTCTGCGTGTCTGTGTTAACGAATGGCACAGAAGCGCGTCTTCATTCATTAAACACACGGAAGCGTGTGATGCTCGCGCTGATTTCAGCGTCTTTCCTCTCACTGATAAAGATGTGAACACATGAGGAACATCTCCAGAACTGCACCGAGAGTCACTTCATGAGCATCTGACCGTTTGATTTGAGTAAGACTAGCTCATATCACATCATAGACTGTGGTATCACATACACAGAACTGTAACGGTTAACCCGTCAAAATAAAAGTATTTGGCAGAAATATTTTACTATTGTACAGCAGAATGTAGATAGCCCACTACTACTATTATTAAAATGAAATGAACATATTTTTTTTAAGGAATAATCACACAACATTTCTTCCATGTTTTATTTTTAATAGTAAATCCCCTTTGTTTACCAAAAAATAAAGTTTGCTTAATTTTAAATAATTAAAAGATAAATTAAATAAATGTTTTATGCCTTCATCTGACAACCAGAAAAATGTAAATACACAGAATTTCTGAAGGGAAAAAATTTCACATAAGGCTATTTTAAGATTTTTTTAAACTAATTAAGTTGTTTGAATAATTACAAATGCTAAAACACAGAATTAGGTAACAATAAAGCATATGGTGAAGAAAAAAATAAGACGTTAAAGAAATAAGACATTATTTTTTAGGGCCCTAAACATGTAATATTTGGCATATTTGTTTTTGCAGTAGTTTTAGGGGGGTTATTTTTCCTGTAAAGATATCGAGATATATATCGCATATCGAGATATAGCAAAATATATTGAGATATATTTTTTGCTCCATATCGCCCAGCCCTAGTTTATACTAACGAGGGATTTCATTAAGAGCGTTGTAAGAAAGCTCTTAACTGTCACCCTTACCTAAGTGTTTATACTAACGAGGGATTTCATTAAGAGCGTTGTAAGAAAGCTCTTAACTGTCACCCTTACCTAAGTGTTTATACTAATGAGGGATTTCATTAAGAGCGCTGCAAGAAAGCTCTTAACTGTCACCCTTACCTAAGTGTTTATAATAATGAGGGATTTCATTAAGAGCGTTGTAAGAAACCTCTTAACTGTCACCCTTACCTAAGTGTTTATACTAACGAGGGATTTCATTAAGAGCGTTGTAAGAAAGCTCTTAACTGTCACCCTTACCTAAGTGTTTATACTAATGAGGGATTTCATTAAGAGCGTTGTAAGAAAGCTCTTAACTGTCACCCTTACCTAAGTGTTTATACTAATGAGGGATTTCATTAAGAGCGTTGCAAGAAAGCTCTTAACTGTCACCCTTACCTAAGTGTTTATACTAATGAGGGATTTCATTAAGAGCGTTGCAAGAAAGCTCTTAACTGTCACCCTTACCTAAGTGTTTATACTAATGAGGGATTTCATTAAGAGCGTTGTAAGAAAGCTCTTAACTGTCACCCTTACCTAAGTGTTTATACTAATGAGGGATTTCATTAAGAGCGTTGTAAGAAAGCTCTTAACTGTCACCCTTACCTAAGTGTTTATACTAATGAGGGATTTCATTAAGAGCGTTGCAAGAAAGCTCTTAACTGTCACCCTTACCTAAGTGTTTATACTAATGAGGGATTTCATTAAGAGCGTTGCAAGAAACCTCTTAACTGTCACCCTTACCTAAGTGTTTATACTAATGAGGGATTTCATTAAGAGCGTTGCAAGAAAGCTCTTAACTGTCACCCTTACCTAAGTGTTTATACTAATGAGGGATTTCATTAAGAGCGTTGTAAGAAAGCTCTTAACTGTCACCCTTACCTAAGTGTTTATACTAATGAGGGATTTCATTAAGAGCGTTGTAAGAAAGCTCTTAACTGTCACCCTTACCTAAGTGTTTATACTAAGAGTTTCACAGTAGTTTCTGACAACATACGGCAAAGATCGCCGCGGTTGCTATAGTTACTACCTCTAACAGTAAACAGAACATAACGAAGCACAAAGCCAAACACTTGCTAACATCACACTTTTATTAATATATTTTTGCTATGGAGAGTACAAACATAACAGAAAACAAAAAAAGGTAAACCAAACTGGACAGAAGATGAAAAGGCAATTATTGTTTTCGTAAGTGGTTATAATAATAATAATAATAATACTTTTCATCTTTTCATCAACCATTCATCGTCTCCGAGGGATTATTACGATCATTAAAAACACGCCTTGGTATTTCCTCCTCTTCAATTAACACTAAAGCAGCCATCTTATTTTGAGTTTAAGTTGACTTAAGGGAGCTGTTTTGGTCCCTTAAATTTATCAAGTGAAGTGACATTCAGCCAAATATGGTGACCCATACTCAGAATTTGTGCTCTGCATTTAACCCATCCGAAATGCACACACACAGAGCAGTGAACACACACACACACACACTGTGAGCACACACCCGGAGCAGTGTTCATCATTTATGCTGCGGCGCCCGGGGAGCAGTTGGGGGGTCGATGCCTTGCTCAAGGGCACCTAAGTCGAGGTATTGAAGGTGGAGAGAGAACTGTACATGCACTCCCCCCACCCACAATTCCATCCGGCCCGAGACTAGAACCCACAACCCTTCGATTGGGAGTCCAACCCTCTAACCATTAGGCCACGACTTCCCCGTTAAGGTGAAATGGTCACTAAGGACTTTGTAACAACACTTAAGAGACACTTTTGTGTTACATCCCCCAGCTTCTTCCCTCCCTTTCTCTCTCAAAGAATACAAAAATACACATTTCAAGTGATGACAGATCAGCATTGCAGCACGCAGCAAATATTTCCCCCTCCCAACCAAATGGCACATTAGTTCTGCATATTTAAACAAAAAGATATTCTAAAAAACACATCCAGTCCTTTCACATATTTAACACATCTTTAAGCAGATATCTGAAAAGGAAGTGACCTTTGACCCCTGGAGTCGGGCTACTGTACTCACCCCATAATATGAGCTTGAAGCTTGCACGGGGTCCTCGGAGGATAACAGACACCTTCGGAGACCGGACATGCGAAATTTCCAGCCTATTAATCCAGGATTCCCACGGAGAGGCTCGTCTGGGGCTGGAAGAACGAGAACACTGCACTGGAGAGGGCCAGTGAAACAGATCCGTTCAGACTGATAATGCTCGAGGTGGGCAAAAGCAGCTAACTGGGTGCGAGGACACATGGTTTGAATTTGGTCCCGTGTTGTAACAAGAGAAGAGAGCCGCCTGGCACCAGGAACCCTCCGACGCTCATTTCCTACATCTGGAGAAAGACAATCCTTCCCTGCAAATCCTACTGTAGTGTTTCCCAATCCCTCCCCATCTCCTGAGTCCGCCGCTCAACATTATATCCAATCGGCTCGTAATCAGGCTGAAACAGAGTTCCTTTGAGTGTCTGATGAGGGACTGAGTGAAGACATTTGAGCTCCCTCTCGCCCCCCCGGCCATCAGCTCGGGTGACAAGCACATCAGGGCTTCTCCTTTCTTCAGGAAGCGCAATACAAAGTCAGGGTGGACCCACTGTGGCAGGGGCAGAAACAGAAGGGACACATTACAAACCTTTCTAGAAACTGAGTCTGGCAGAGTGAAAAACAAAGTCATATACTTTTGGGTAAATAACAGATCTGTTGTGGAGAAATGGTCAAACATCTCAATCGACATTCAATGAACTTTAGAAATATTTCAAAAGTATTATTTATTGGAATACCAGCTTCGAAGATTCGGCCACTGAAGCTGGTAGCCTAAGACAGTAGATTCCTAAAGCCTCCACAGCAGTGAACATTTTGCATGTCTTCGTAGTCAAACAGACCTGACTGAGCCCCACTTGGAACTTGTCCTGCTCCCTGAATCCACTGTCCTGCAGAGTTTAGCTCAAACTCACCTAAGCACAGCTGCCTGGACGTTTCTAGTTAGTATGCCTAGTAAAACCTGGATCAGCTGGTCCAGGTGTGGTTAATGAGGGTGGGACCTACACTCTTTAGGACAGTGGCCTTCCAGGAACAGGACTGGACACCCCTGTTTTAACTTCATTTTATTTCTGTCCTTTTTACCACTTTTATTGACCAACTCAGTGAAAAGACAAGAGAGGAAAATGATGCAGAGAGAACAGGACTGAGAAATGTCTTCGCCTACACGCTCGCCATGACTTAATATGCTGGAGCACCACACTAATGCCAGACCAGAGATAGGGCAAGTCCAGTCCTGGAGGGCAGGTGTCCTGCAGAGTTTAGCTACAACTTGCCTCAGCAACCTGGCTGGAAGTTTCTAGCATGCCTAATAAGATCTTGTTTTGCTGGTTCAGGTGTGTTAGAGTTGAAGCTAAACCCTTTAGGACAGTGGCCTTCCAGGAACAGGTCTGGACACCCCTGATTTAACTTCATTTCAGTCCTGGAGGGCCACTGTCCTGCAGAGTTAAGCTAATCCTCAATCATGCACATCTGTTTTCAGTCTTCATGATTGTTAGAAAATGGCAGGTGTGTTCACTTAGGGATATGGTTAAACTCTGCAGGACAGTTGTCCCTCCACGACTGGAGACGCCCATCTCTGAACTTGTATTACTTAAGCCCGATTCTGGACAGTAATTGCTTTTCATGTGAACATATCACCTCAGTGATAAAACTCATGGATTCAGATGGTGATCTTTTCACAGAGGAGCGAGTTCTGTGATCTTACAAACACGCTGCTCACGTTACCAGTCTCATTACTGTCTGCTGTAAATAAAGTGAATTTTGTTTACAAAATGGATTCTTATTGTGTAAAATGCATTTAAAATACTTATATCAAGCATATTTGAATATATATAATCCTATTTATTATTTGATTCTTTAAATGTCCAGTTTAAAAAGACACACTATTAGGGCTGTGCGATATGGACAAAAAAAAACCTATAAAGATTTTTTGATCAATTTTGGGATTTCGATTTTAATCACGATTTTGACACACACAGACATGCTTTACAGTCATAAATGCATTCAGTATAAATTTTAAACATATTTCCAAAAGAAAACCAATGAGAGCTTTATCTCTAGCATACTGTAGCGGTGCCTCAGGTGTTGAATGTTTTGCCCAATATATTTATTGCCCAAGGGTCACGTACTCCATCTGCATCCGTATACAGTAAGGTAAGCGGTTCAGAAGCAGCAACGAGAGTGCATTATTGTAATGCGAAAGCACATTAAAATAATGCGCAAGCGTGAATCTATCCACTCGCACCAGTGATGCGCGGGTCAATGTATTAATAACCTGCACCCCGACCGACGTTTTCAACTAACTTCATCTAACTATAATTCATCGTAGCGTCATTGGCCCATAGGAACGTAGGAAAAACTAACTAGGCAAAAAAACAACAACAACAACAACACTTAATATATTATAATTTTGTCAAGAATTATACAAAATCGTCAGTAAGCTCTTAATTTGTACTAAAATAGTCTAGTCTGGCAATTACAGAACACTACACAACAATTACAGTCAGAATAGGGCTTAGGACTTCACCAGTAGTAAGATTTTAAGAAATATCAAAGACTTTGTACGGCTGAAACCAGTGCTATTTTTAGTTCTTGCAGGAGAGAGGAGGCAGCAAGGTGATGTGGTCATGGAGTTTACTGCAGTGGGAGGGCAGGTGGATGAGGAATACACTAGTTTAACTCACATACAGCACACAGTAGAGAGCTAAATACCCATCAACTGTTCTCCGTCTCTGTGCTCTGTGTGTTGAACAAGACACAGCCTGCTCAATCTGCCTATGAAGAGATTCACTTTATTTTGAATTCCTTCTTAATATAGCAATTACCCCCTCGCCCCACCTCACTGCAGCACCGGGCTTGTTCCCAACACTCGGGATATTTGTTTTGTACACAGAAAGGATTTCATACATACTCTCCAAAAATCCTAAACTTCAGAACAGCATGGCTTTACTCATTTCTGACTGGCGCACAAAACTCAAGCATTTAGACTAGAATGTGCTCTAGTCTAGTTTTCAGGCATAAATCACTATGTCTGAAGTATTTCCTCCTCGTTGTTGTTCACTTCTACGGAAGTTTGGATCTAGATCAAATCAGCACAGCTCAGGTTTTACCTTGAAGACGTCATGTGAGAGTCACAGAGATCACTTGATAGAAACACAACATGCGGAAATGTTGGTCTGTTGTATCTTAACGTCATGAGTGGGAGTCAGGGCTGGAGTGGAGCCCGTTCTCAGCTCAGGGGTAACACACACACTCCACCTCCTCCCAAAAGAACTGGGATAAATCAGGATGAGCCCATAGTACCCATAACTCTCAAAAACAACCACATAAAGATAAATAACAACTCAAACATATGAATACTGCTCAAAAGAAAAATACTGTAAATACAAATTAAGAGTCAAATTCAAATGACGTACCACAAGCATGACATCTTTTTGTGATTGGGTGTATGAACAACAGTTAACACTATCTCTCATCGAAAATAAACCAGACACGTGCTCTTGAGTGGCTCTGGCGGCCCAATTAACCATTAGGGAGTAAAGGCTGACGGGAAGAATAGTCTACATATGTTGTTGCCACAAATTAACAATTTGTTCCCATGACTCATTAATTTGCGTCCATGTTTCATTCATTTGTTCCCTTATTTTAGTTAAATTGTGACCAAGTTGTACTTATCCGTTCTCGTTTTAATTTATTTTAATCAGAGGCCAACCTCACTGATAAATTGAGTTTCTTGGGAGAGGATGTTATTAATCTGATTCCAGTTTAGTTTTTATACATTTGCATTAGTTTTTATACGTTTGACCCTAAGTCTATTTCCAGCTGCATTATGTGCGGTCTAACTGAGTCCTAAATCAACCACTTCTCCAGCGCCATGTCACATTGTAGAGCACAATAATGAAGTCCAAGAAAAAGCCACTTCAGTTTACCTGGATAAAAACATCTCTTGAAGAGATGTGAAGGGGCTTGAGTGTCTGCGGACGCTCCAACACAAACCCTGTGTTATCTGGCACTGATCCCTCGGGTGGACCACAGGAAGAACCCCGCAGCGGGGCACTGAACTTCCTGTAGCACTGAGCTCTAACTCAACGACAGCGCTCTCTCTCTCTCACACACACACATACACACACACACACGTTACTCAACACACAGGCTAGCTGGTTTCCCATGCATCAATGCACCTTTTCAATATTGAACTCAAAGTGTATAAATCATAGGTCTTCATCCCTGCTCCTGGGGACCCACTGTCCTGCAGAGTTTACTTCCAACCTGCTTCAGCACACCTGGGACACACCGGGGAACACCTGGGGAAGACCTTGATCAGCTGATTCAGGTGTGTGAATGGGGCTTGAGCTGAACTCGGCAGGACAGTGGGGCTCCAGGAGCAGGGATGAAGACCTATGGTACTATAAATCATCATCATCATCTATAACAAGAAAACAGTGTTAAAGAATGACACAGGAAGCAGGGCCACCCACAGTCTCTTGAGAAAGAAGGGTGAGAAGCTTGAGAATGTCTTGATTTACAGGTGTGCTCCATATCAGCTTACTGATGTTGTTGTGCACATTAGTTGTAATGCAAGATGTCAAATGTTCAGACTTTGTAACTGAATACACATTTCCTCTTCCACAGTGACAGCGCACTCATTTTCAAGCTCAGAGACAGAGACAGGATTATTCTGAAAGCTTCTAACGGTGATGTTTACTGTGCTTACTGTAAGTGTCTCAGATATGAGCTCTGCTGCTGTCTCTTCTTCTCGTGACTCCGACACAAACACTAAACAATAGCATCATGTAATTAGGTTAAAACATCGTGGAAACTCTGGTTCCAGGGAAAGTCCAGAGTTGTTGGTTGATGCCACTGTCAAACAGAAACCGAGCTACATCCATTTTTGACAGATTGGTACAGACGGGGGAATTCAACACAGTTTTTTGTCCATGCTTTCCATGTGCACATATCATATTCAGAAGTGCAAGCATCAGAAGAAAAGACCCTTTCCGTTCACAACAATGACACAAGCGTTCTCAAGGCCTCTACGGTGGTGCGGAGAGAAGCGTGGAGAACACACACGCACTGTAACACCTGACTCACCGCAGACACACAACACCTGGAGAAGACCAGAAGCTCCAGAGAGCAGGAAACAGATCCAGCATCACGCTGGGAGGAAGAGCTGAACGTTTGACAAGACACAGAACCAGAACCAGCTCAAGAGATCCTGGCTGAGACACAAACACGCTTCATTAGAGACATCAGAAGTGTGCAGCAGATGTCTCCAGCACAGCCCAACAGAGGGATCACATGTGTTCATGACAGAAACAAACAGTCGTCCTCTGGGAGAACAGAACCAAAAACACAGAAGGAAGGATTTGTGTCTGCTTGCTGAAGTTAGGACAGACCGGGATACACTGACTATACATGAATGAACTGAGATAGGCTTATGGTCTGGTTTGTCATATGCACTGTTAATGCTAAATTTATTTAAATCCAGAGAAAACTCTACAAATATCCATCAGGCAAAAATTGTACTGCACTGTATCGGACAACAATCTTTCAAATACTGCTTCATTCAACTGCATTTAATAAAAACCTTCAACAACACGAGTGACATTCCCAGCATGTTTGCCTGTAGAGAGAGGGCTACTGAAGTCAGCCATGCACTGAGAGGTGACAGCTTTTCTTCTTCTTATGGTAATATAGTTCTTGGATTAATATTACCAAACAGCAGCAGGTCCAGTCGATCAGTCTGCATTTACTCATACACCATCAGTGACACTGCAGACAGAGTAGTTTCCGAGAGTTTGACCCCGTCCGTGTCTCATCTGACCGTCCTCTGCTGCAGTACGAGAGATACGCTCAGGACTTTACTCTTGTGCATATATCCAGCCGTCTCAAAGTGCTTCTCCTGCAGCTTCGCTTTGTTGTTGAGGCCAAGTTTGTCATTTTAGGATAGCAAGACTAGAGCGATGGGAATTTAGCATCTACAGTATTAAAGCAGGTTTGAAGCGGTAGATGGAAGACAGATGACCTGTTTCCAGAGCTCAAACTGTACCATTGTGTCAGTGCTGTAAAGATACCTGGATGAAGATGAAGTCCATTCTCTCATCATTTCCTCACACTCGACTCGTTCCAAATCCATGAAGACCTTGCTTACTCTGCTCTCTTTGAACAAAACCTCAGAGGTTTCTGTCCCTCCACAGATCCTACATCATCTTAAAGCACGGTAAAACTAATCCACATGAACGGAGTGTATTTGACCAGCGCAGGTCTGTCTCCTGCTCGTCTTTGTTTAAGAACTGCTGAGTGATTTAAAGAGCTGAAGCAGGGTTTACCAATCTCGGTTCTGGAGGGCCACTGTCCTGCAGAGTTTAGCTCCAAACCCAATGAAACACACCTGGACCAGCTAATCAAGATCTCACAGGTGTGTTGGAGCTCAACTCTGCAGGACAGAGATCTCCACTGATCTTAAGCATGCAGCAGTCATCCTCACATACTGACTGAAAACTGCATCAAACTATCTGCACTGATTTACGTTTTGTTGCTGTGTGCAGTGTGCAGGTTGTGTCTACATTTATTCTGGTCAATCCTTTTGTTCCTGGATGTTTACTGGAGTCATTTCTTGAGGTCTGAAGCCCTGGCTGTGTGAGAGATTCTGTGTGTGTGTGTGTGTGTGTGTGTGTGTGTGTGTGTGTGGAGTCACAGCTCCATCTGCTGATCAGCGCTGGGACACACACACACACACACACACACACACAGTCTGTCTCAGAAACATGATCTAGAGCGTGTTCATCAGACACATTCACTCAGACTGCTGAGAATCAACAGAAGTGTGTTCCTCTGTGGAAACAACTCTATAACACTTTACTCATGCAGAATAAGACATTCGTATGTGCTTCAGGAGGACTAATAAACAGACAGTACACTAGTAATAAGCTAGTAGTGTATTTATTAATGGGCTCCTCACCAGCCTTCCCAAAAAGAGCATTAGACAGCTGCAGCTCATCCAGAACGCTGCTGCCAGGATTCTGACTAGAACCAGAAAATCTGAGCATATCACACCAGTCCTCAGGTCCTTACACTGGCTCCCAGTTACATTTAGGATTGATTTTGAAGTACTTTTACTCATATATAAGTCACTAAATGACCTAGGAACGAAATACATGCTCACTGAATATAAGCCTAACAGAGCACTCAGATCACTAGGATCGAGTCAGTTAGAAATACCAAGGGTTCACACAAAACAAGGGGAGTCCTCCTTTAGTTACTATGCTGCCCGCAGTTGGAATCAGCTTCCAGAAGAGATCAGATGTGCTAAAACACTAGTCACATTTAAATCTAGACTCAAAACCCATCTGTTTAGCTGTGCATTTATTGAATGAGCACTGTGCAATGTCCGAACTGATCGCACTTTATTTTACATATTCACTGTTTGTTTTATGTAAAATCATTTTTAACTGTTTATAATTAATTTTAAATAAGTGCATTTTTAAATCATTTCCAAAGTTTTACAATTGCTTGTTTTTATTTTTGTTTTATTATTTCTTGATGATTATTTGACTTTGTTTGATGTAAAGCACTTTGAATCACCATCGTGTATGAAGTGTGCTGTATTAATAAACTTGTCTATTCATCTTTATTAATGTTAGTTGATGAAAACAGAGTGGTTCATGTTCAGTCAGAGCACAACTCATGTTACTATCTGAATAATGCATCAGTAAGTGTGGAGCTGGAAGTGATTTAAATAGTTCAGTCATCATCAGGTCTAAACTGAAGCTGCTCTCCCCGTCCAGCAGGAGGAGACACACACCGGGACTGGATCTCACACACACACCAGAGCTGATGTGTGTGTGTGTGTGTCTCAGTGCTGAGCTGCAGATGGAGCTGTGGAGGTGTGTAGTCTGCTGGTGTGTGTGATCCTCTCAGAGCAGCTGTGTGTGGACAGCCCTGACCTGATGCGCACACACACACACACACACACACACACACTGTCTTCAGACGGCAGGAAGTCATGAAAACAGCTCCCAGATCAATGTCAGCTTCACTTCCTGTCTCCTGAGACGCCTTCATCTGGATGATTTCTGAATGCAGCAGAGATGTGTCCTTCACTGTCTTTGATATCCCACAATCCTGTGCGTTCCAAGCCCAAAAATAAAGATGGCGTCTGAAAGTTGCGCTGAAGCCTGTTTCATGAGGTGCTTTAACCACACACACCTGATTGATCAGAAGAGATGTGCAGTGATGGAGAACAGATGTGTCCAGACCAGACCATTACACACCCAGCAGCTGCACACACACACACACACACACACACACACCCAGCAGCTGCTAGATACTAACCACAGGAATCAGGACGGGGGGCGCTTCACTGACCTCTCATCTGGACACACACACACACACACTCACACACACACACACACACCAGCAGCTGCACACACACACACACACACACACACACCCAGCAGCTGCTAGATACTAACCACAGGAATCAGGACGGGGGGCGCTTCACTGACCTCTCATCTGGACACTCACACACACACACACATACTCACTTGGGCACATCTCTCTTGTGGTTCACCACAGATGTGTGTAAACACCTGCAGTGCTGCTGGGAGCGGACAGGACGGGGGACGCCGGGGGACTCAACATCTGAACAGCACACACACACACACACACACCAGTTTAACCTACACATCTCTAAACATCCACACCAATACACAGAACTGGATCACAACTACTGAGAATGATCTCAACAGATCACACACATCTAAACGAGAATATAATCACATCCAAATACAGTCAACATCTTCCACATCTCACGCATTATCAGTTTATATACTGCAGTTTAACACACATACTTAGATCAACTAGAGAGTCCTAGTAAGAAATATATAGATATACATGTGTGTGTATGTGTGTACAGTAAACAAAATCCTATTTTGGATGCGATTAATCGCGTATATATAAGTATGTGTTGGTGTGTGTGTGTATGCATGTGTGTTTGTATGTATGTGTGTGTGTGTGTGTGTGTGTGTGTGTGTGTTGGTACTCACGTTCAGCTGTAATGAAGTAACAGTAATCCAGTGCGTGAGAAGTAAGGTTGTTTCTGTTTGTCCTGTGAGTCCTTCTCCTGGAAAGTAATCCACATGTTTCTGAGTCGCATGCAGCTCCTCTGGTCTTTGATTCTCCGAGCCCCGAGCATCCACACGCGTCCCGAGCCTGATATCAGCAGCACATCCTCACATCCTCACACGGGTCAGTGTGATTGAGAGACGAGCCCACAGCGAGGAGACGCGCAGACGTCACGTGACACCCAGCCGCCGCGCTGCACTGTGGGAACTGGAGTCAGTTCAGTGTGCATTCAAACCACGACAATTCGACACGATGCACTTATTCGTGTCTTACCTTGTGCTTTTATTCAAACATAACTGATGAAATCACATCTGTAATTATCTCTCTGTGATTACATTGGTAATTAAGCTATTCTTAATTAATCTTATGCACCTCAATAGCAGCCAAAGTGTTAATACAGTAAATAACAAACAATAATTATTATCAATCCAGTTTTTTTCCCTAATGCTGAATCTTATTTAATCCTAATTCATTTTCATTGTTTACTTCTTACTTTTATTGTATTTGCTTATTTTTATATCTTGTGGTATATAAACACTTGGTATATAAAATTTGCTATGTGAATAAACTTGCCTTGCCTTATTATTATTACTAAGGTTAGTATAAATAAAGTGGCACCTTTATTTATTTAGTAGAGCTTAATTACCAGCTAACGAAACCGCTTCTGAGCATGAATGCTTCATTTGTTCTTATGTGCAATAACACCAGACTTGTTTTAGACTGTATTGTGTGTTTCCCTGTGTTGAATGCAGCAGTAGAGTCTCGACAGCGTCTGTCTGAGTTGATTTTGGAGTGTGTGTATGACAGCATTGCGTGTGAGCAGCCAAGTGTGAGTCAGATAAAGATCTGCACTCATCACACCACACAAAAGTGTGAACCATGGTTTTGTTAATGTTCTTCCATCATTTCCCACCTCTACACTCAGCTGAGGAGCAGATCTGGGAATAAGGATCAGTCAGTTGTGAAAATCACTACTATTAACACCTGCTTAAAAATAAGTGATGTTGAATTTGTGCATTATTCAATGACGAGACTAAATGACAGCTTCTGTTAAGATAAGGTTTATCAGAAAATGCTATTAATCCCCCCAAAAATATGAAATGCAATATATCAGTCCATGAGTAGTTTGATGCACAAACCCTCGCATGCACTAGAGCAGCCGCTTTAACAGAAACAGCTGGAGTCAGTCACAGTGACTAGAGCCCTGAGCCGAAACACAAAGACATTGTGTTCAGTCAAACCCCCTCTGTGGTAAATCAATGGCATTCCTGTCTCACATTCCTCAGTCACCGGCGCTCTCAAGCTTCCTTCTGCTTTTCTGTGAAGAACAGTGATGCACTTTACATGCCATTCAACAGCCCTGAAACCTGCAGCGCTCTCAATAAACATATATCGCTGAATAAATAAATGTTGATTGTATTAATAGGACTATCATAGTGTTGTCTATATTGTCACTTTTAGACGGTGGTATCTTGAACAGGTTATTGAACTAATGCACAGTAGACAACCCCAATTCCAGAAGAATCTGTTATCTGCTGATTCTCTTTAACCTTTATTTTACTGAGATTTAAGATTTCTAACTTAATTTTATATTGTAAATATAAACAAATTGTGATTTTAATGGCTGCAACACACCCCAAAAAAGTTGGGACAGAGGCATGTTAAACACTGCGTCCCATCAACTTTTTGATTCAACCCCATTTGAGGATACTCATTGTTAAAGTTTTGCAAGCAAAATATATGGCAAAGTAACAGATTCAAGTAGCATTTCTTGATGCAGCAGCAGACTGTGATTAGTGTCTGAAAACATTACATTCAGTTTACACTTCAGTATCCTTTTAATGTCTATTATTTTCACAGCAAGCACTTTTACTGCTACGGTGTAGTTCTTTTTGGAAGAAAGCAAAGATGCAAGAGCCCAGATCTTAATTAGGCAGCACACAAACAGAATGAGAAAAAAGGAGAAAAAAATAACTGTAATGGCTCAATCGTTCACAGTGTACGTATTTGTCTTTATAAGAGTAAGTCGTTAGCATAGTAGCATGCTAATGTCAAGCTGTATTGAAATAAATATATATTAAAAAAAGCATTACAACAGTGCAAGCAGAGAGACTAGAAAACAGTGTAAATTATGCCATTTTCTATATGTAGTATAAAGTTTATACAAGCTATCAAAACACAAAAACATTACTTCATTACTAAGGTTTCCATCTTCCATCCTAGGGTGAGGTCAGTCTGTACAATAACCCTCTGGAGTCGATTCATGCGTATACGCGTTATGAGGTATTTTCTCCTGATAACCCAAACAAGAGAACATTGGTAACACGAAGGGTAAGGACTTCCTACAAACAACAGGGAAATACAGGTATTTATAAGGAGACTAATGACAATAGATTGCTTGCACCTGGTGCAAATAATTGGAATGCAAATACTGTGAAGACGGGACCAGACTAGAGGAATTATAGTGCCTATGGTGAAGTGCCTAAGGAGAAGTGAGCTCACTAGTGGACACCCAGGAAAACAGAGATTGACAGCATGACATTACCCTCTCCTCCACGGAGCAGATGCCAGATGCTCCACCTGAAACCAAGGGAAAACCAACAGATAAAGAAACTATGAGGGAGGTGGAGCGGCAGAGGACTAGGGGGAGGGACGGAGGGCCAGAAAACATGATACACAGAGACAAGAGAACCAGGTAGAACTGGGAAACAGAGATAAAACAACCAGGTAAAATGGGGAGACAGAGACAAGACAACCAGGTAAAATGGGAAGACAGAGACAAGAGAAGTGTAACACAAAACAAGGAGTCCAGGAGGGTGGTGGACCGGCGGAGGATCAGGGGGAGGGATGGAGGGCCAGGTCCAAAGAAGGAAACAGACAGAAAAACAAAAGAAAACAAAAACACAAAAACACAAGTCCATGAAGGACATCACGTGATGCCCACCAGGGCGGAGCAGAAGACCACCAAAACCATGTGGTCAAGGCAGAAGCCCCCCAGGGCGGAGCAGAAGACCACCACAACCGTGTGGTCAGGGCGGAAGCCTCCCAGGGCGGAGCAGAAGACCACCACGTCCTTGTGGTCGATGCCGGAGTCCCCCAGGGCGGAGCAGCAGACCACCACATCCTTGTGGTCGAGGCCGGAGTCCCCCAGGGCGGAGCAGAAGACCACCACGTCCTTGTGGTCGAAGCCGGAGTCCCCCAGGGCGGAGCAGAAGACCACCACAACATCTGTGTGGCCAGACCAATGGGAGGACGAAACTCTGGTAATCCTATGGTGTTTCTACTTGATTCCAGAAGATCGTTGCTGACTTGACTCTGCTCATGAAGATTATTTGTGACTTGCATTTGTTCATGAAGATCCCCGGTGACTTGACTCAGTCCTTGAAGATCACCAGTGACTTGACTCAGTCCTTGAAAATCACCAGTGACTTGACTCAGTCCTTGAAAATCACCAGTGACTTGACTCTGTCCTTGAAGATCACCTGTGACTTGACTCTGTCCTTGAAGATCAACAGTGACTTGACTTGACTCTGAAAGGTCAATGGTGACTAGCCCTGACTCTGGAGGGTCCACGAGCACCTGATTGGACTCTGGAGGTTCAACCGGAACCTGACTCAACTCTGGAAAGTCAATGGGCACCTGACTCGACTCTGGAAAGTCCACAGGAACTAGCCCTGACTCTGGAGGGTCAATGGTGACTAACCCTGACTCATGAGGGTCGACGGCGACTAACCCTGACTCTGGAGGGTCGACGGCGACTAACCTTGACTCTGGAGGGTCGACAGTGACTAACCCTGACTCTGGAGGGTCCACGAACACCTGACTCGACTCTGGAGGGTGATCCGGAACCTGACTTGATTCTGGGGAATCAACTGGAACGTGACTTGACTCTGGAAGGTCAACAGGAACTAGCCCTGACTCTGGAAGGTCAACGGTGACTAACCCTGCCTCTGGAAGATCGACGGTGACTAACCCTGACTCTTGAGGGTCCATGAGCACCTGACTCGACTTTGGAGGGTCCACAAGCACCAGACTCGACACTGGAGGGTCAATCGGAACCTGACTCAACTCTGGAAAGTCAATGGGCACCTGACTCAACTCTGGAAGGTTGTTCATGAAGATCCCCGGTGACTTGACTCAGTCCTTGAAGATCCCCGGTGACTTGACTCAGTCCTTGAAGATCACCGGTGACTTGACTCTGTCCTTGAAGATCACCAGTGACTTGACTTAACTTTGAAAGGTCAACGGTGACTAGCCTTGTCTCTGGAAAGTCCTAGTAGCTAATCCTGACTCTGGAAGGTCAAAGGTGACTAACCCTGACTCTGGAAGGTCAATGGTGACTAACCCTGACTCCGGAAGGTCAACGGTGACTAACCCTGACTCTGGAGGGTCCACGAGCACCTGACTAGACTCTGGAGGTTCAACTGGAACCTGACTCAACTCTGGAAAGTCAATGGGCACCTGACTAGACTCTGGAAAGTCCACAGGAACTAGCCCTGACTCTGGAGGGTCAACGGTGACTAACCCTGACTCTGGAGGGTCGATGGCGACTAACCCTGAATCTGGAGGGTCGACGGTGACTAACCCTGACTCTGGAGGGTCAAGGAACACCTGACTCGACTTTGGAGGGTCCATGAGCACCTGACTCGACTCTGGAGGGTCATCCAGAACCTGATTTGATTCTGGGGAATCAAGTGGAACGTGACTCGACTCTGGAAGTTCAACAGGAACTAGCCCTGACTCTGGAAGATCGACGGTGACTAACCCTGACTCTTGAGGGTCCATGAGCACCTGACTCGACTTTGGAGGGTCCATGAGCACCTGACTCGACTCTGGAGGGTCAACCGGAACCTGACTCATCTCTGGAAAGTCAATGGGCACCTGACTTGACTCTGGAAGGTCAACAGGAATCTGACTTGATTCTGGGGAATCAACTGGAATGTGACTCGTTGAATGGTCAACAGGAGCCTGACTCGACGCTGGACAGTCAACTGGAATTTGACTCGACACTGGAAGATCGACAGGAACTAGCCCTGACTCTGGAAGGTCAACGGTAACTAACCCTGACTCTGGAAGGTCAATGGTGACTAACCCTGACTGTGGAGGGTCCATGAACACCTGACTCTACTCTGGAGGGTCAACCGGAACCTGACTCAACTCTGGAAAGTCAACGGGCACCTGACGCAACTCAGGAAAACCCACTGTAACTGCCATCCTCTGCAGTGGCTCTGGGCTGACGGCCATGTTGCGCAGCGGCGCTGGGTTGGTGGCTATCATATACTGTGGTGCTGGCTCAGCCGACATGACGTGAACAGTTGTGGGAACCTCTAGGATCTTTGACAGCATGGAGAAATAATCCAAAAATGTCTCTGCTGCCATCTTGGGCGTTGGCGGTGAGCTGGCGGCCATCTTGCACTGTGGCGCTGGACTGGTGGCCACTTTGTGCTGTAGCGCTATGCTGGCATTCATCTTGCCTCCTGGCGCTGGATTGGCAGCCATCTTGTGCTGTGGCGCTGGACTGGCGGCCATCTTGTGCATTGGCGCTGAGCTGGCGGCCATCTTGCACTGTGGCGCTGGACTGGTGGCCACTTTGTGCTTTGGCGCTGTGCTGGCATCCATCTTGCCTCTTGGCACTGGGTTGGCAGCCATCTTGTGCTGTGGAGCTGGACTGATGGCCATCTTGCCTCGTGGCGCTGAGCTGGCGGCCATCTTGTGCTGTGGTGTGGGGCTGGCTTCCATCTTGCCTCGTGGTGCTGGGTTGGCGGCCATGCTGCGCAGCGCCACTGGGTTGGCGGCCATTTTGTGCAGCGACGCTGGACTGGTGGCCATCTTGCACAGCGGCGCTGGCTCAGCCGATTTGCGTCTCCTCTCCCCTCTCTGTCCATAATGGGGAAATGGCGGCTCCCATCCGAACCCCCGGGTCAACGGGAGACCACAGTGGAGATCGCTGCCGGACCTATTCTTGACTACACACTCCGGAGCGACCTCCCCCTCCAGAAGTGAGCACACTAGTGGACACCCAGGAAAACAGAGACTGACAGCGTGACACAAATACCATATAACGTAATTAAATGGAAGTCTAAAAGAGAACTGTGTCATAATGTTGAGCTGTGTTAGATATGTGGGCATATACTCACAGAAAAAAAAAAATTGTGTTTGAATCATCCATACATCAGATAAGTCCAAGTCCAGACGAAATAATTTAGCCAGAAACCACACTGCCCACACTGGGATGCTCTAATTACTAACTGAGAGTATATAAAGTTTTAAGCACACTTTACACATCTGTGTAAAATGCATCATGCCAGGACTAGCTGGGAGAATGAGAATGTTCATTGTGCTTAAGGCCACTGAAAAG
The DNA here is from genome assembly GCF_003368295.1 of Carassius auratus. Taxonomy (NCBI): domain Eukaryota; kingdom Metazoa; phylum Chordata; class Actinopteri; order Cypriniformes; family Cyprinidae; genus Carassius; species Carassius auratus. Next base: position 25,960,986 of record NC_039270.1, on the reverse strand, counting down.
CCGGTTACATACTACTGGCTAAACCTCAACTCTATGTTCATGCTTTCCAACCTGCTGAACAGAATACAACTCTTTCTTCCCACCTAATGCCAGTTTGATGTACAGTACCTTAATCAATATCACACCATATTGATCCATTTAGACCGGAGGAGATCTGGTCCCCCAACGGAAACTCTATTTCTGTCACCAGATTTAGTTGGGGACTAAAAGACACTTAACATTCAGTGATATATCAGTATATCAGACTGACTTGAATGAGAACAAACTTGAACTGAATTAATCTGGATGATGGGACGGTCTTTTGTTGAGCTTTACAGTTAAATCACATCTTGCAACACTGACTCAACACTGAACTGACTCAAACTGAATTCAGCTGAATTGAACTTGTTTCAAATTGATGATATTCACACTGATATTGATCTAGCCTGAATTTAACCTAATCTTTTGAAAGTCCACATTTCTAACTTGTAAATTAATCAATTCATTAATTCATTAATAGTAGTAGTAGTAATAATAATTATAATAATAATAGTAATAATAACAATAATGATAATAACGATAGTAGTAATGATAATAATAGCAGTAGTAGTAGTTATAATAATAATACTAGTAGTAGTGGTAGTAGTAACAGCAGTAGTAATAGTAATAATAATAATAATAGTAGTAGTAATAACAATAATAGGAGTAATAATGATAATAGTAATAATAATAAAAGCATTAGTAGTAATAGTAGTAGTAGTAGTAGTAGTAGTGATATTAAAATAATAATAATAATAGCAATAGTAGTAGTAGTAAAAACAGTGACAATAATAATAATAGCAGTAGAAGAAGTAGTTGTAATAGTACAATTAATAATAATAATAATAATAATAGCAGTAGTAGTAGTAGTATAGCAGCAGTAGTAGTGATACTAATAATAGCATTACTAGTAATAATAGTAGTAATTAGTAGTAGTAGTAATAATAAAAATAGCAGCAGTAGTAGTAATAATATTAATAGCATTATTAGTAATAGTAGTAGTAGTAATAGTAATAATAGCAGCAGTAGTAGTGATACTAATAATAGCATTAATAGTAATAATAGTAGTAATTAGTAGTAGTAGTAGTAGTAATAACGGCAGCAGTGGTAATAATAATAATTCCATTAGTAGTAGTAATAGTAGTAGTAATAGTAATAATAAAAGTAGTTGTAATAGTAAAAATAATAATAAGAATAATAATGATCATACTAGCAGTAGTAGTAGTAGTAGCAAAAGTAATAGTAGTAGTAGTAGTAGTAGTAGTAGTATAGCAGCAGTAGTAATACTAATAATTGCATTAATAGTAATAATAGTAGTAATTAGTAGTAGTAGTAGTAATAACGGCAGCAGTGGTAATAATAATAATACCATTAGTAGTAGTAATAGTAGTAGTAATAGTAATAATAAAAGTAGTTGTAATAGTAAAAATAATAATAAGAATAATAATGATCATACTAGCAGTAGTAGTAGTAGTAGCAAAAGTAATAGTAGTAGTAGTAGTAGTAGTAGTAGTAGTAGTATAGCAGCAGTAGTAATACTAATAATAGTATTAATAGTAATAATAGTAGTAATTAGTCGTAGTAGTAATAATAAAAATAGCAGCAGTAGTAGTGATATTACAGTATTTCACAATTGCTAAAACACATTTCTTGAAACCTTCACCCATATTCTCAAAACTTTAAACACAAAACCCAGTCTTTAAACTACATTCACAAAATCCCTGACTTTTCTGGCAAAATCAAACAATTGCCTCAAAACCATTTGATCTGTGCTCAAAATCAAACACTGCTTTCAAAACATAAACACAGCCAGTCAATATATAAAACACTCATCAGCACTCATTAGACACTACATAAAAAAATTGACAACACAGCGTTCAGGGCATGTAGTTACAGATACAGTACAGCAAATATATTGCATACTGTAAGTACTGCAAGTAATACAGTATAGAATTTCTGTATTTTCAGCATAAAAATAAAGTAAGCCCAAAGAACAAAGACAACTCTAAATGCAAAGTGTATTACACAAAACATTGTGCAAATGCAAAATCAAAGTCAATGAGAGACTCATTCTGCCTCAGCATCCCGATGGTGGAGAGCCACGGGAAACGACTGACACTGTTGATAGCTTCAAAGTTTACATTGTCTTCTACAAGTCTTTGCTGTATTTCACGCAGTCAGATGACATTGTTTTGATGGACCATATCAACAATTAGAGCCTCTTGCTGTTGGGAGAACAAAGGAGTCCTTCCACCCTCATTTGGTGGTCTTGCAATTCTACAAAAGGGAAAATGGGCTTGCTTATATATATACACAGAAACAATAGTAATGGACATCACATTCATTTGTAAATTGTATTCTAAATCTTTTTTTTCTTTTTTCCCCACTTGACATTCTATTGTCAAACTGATGTACTATATCAAATGTCAAAATAGAAAAACAATAAATTTACCTGTTCTCTTCTCTGAATGTCCTGATTATGGTGGCCACAGTTGTCCTTGTACTCTTCCTCCTCATCCACCACCTCTTACACAAACTCTTCCTCCTCTTCCTCTTCTTCCTCCTCTGCCTCTCACATTGTTTCCATCCATTGTGGTATCAACACTCACTGTACCTGGGCCTCCTGTACTGGCTTATATTCTAGACAACTGATTTGATCACATCATTAGAAACAAGTGTGAACAATTTTGAGTTGTTGTGTGTAAACGTGTTGTAGTTGTGTTTAATTTTTGCCACATGTATTTACCATTTTGCAACACAGTGCAAAATGTGTCTTAGTGAGTAAGAATGTGTTTAGAGTTTTGCAAAAAAAGTGGATGAGATTTGCAAACAGTGTCTTAACTACCTGAACTTGTTTAAGGTTTTGCCTACAAAGTGACTGATTCGACAAATGGGTTTAGGCCACTGAGCATTGGGTTCAGAGAATGGGGTTTAGTGTTTTAGCAGTTGTGAAATACTGTAATAATAGCATTAGTAGTAATATTAATAGTAGTAATAGTAATAATAGCAGTAGTAGTAGTAGTAATAATAATAATAATAGCATTAGTAGTAGTAGTAGTAGTAATATAATATCAATAGCATTAGTAGTAATAGTAGTAGTAATATAACAGTAATAATAATAATAATAGCAGTAGTAGTAGTAGTAGTAATAGCAGCAGTAGTAGTAATATTATTAATAATAGCATTAGTAGTAGTAGTAGTAATAGCATTAGTAGTAGTAGTAGCAATAGTAATATTAATAACAATTAATAGTTGAAGTAATAGTAATAAAAGAATAGCAGTAGTAGTAGTAGCAAAAGTAACAGTAGTAGTAGTAGTAGTATAGCAGCAATAGTAGTAATAATAATAGCATTAGTATTAATAGTAGTAGTAGTAGTAGTAATAATAGTAATAATAGAATTAGTAGTAATAATAATAGTAGTAGTAGTAGTAGTAATATCAGTAGTAGTAGCAATATTAATTATAATAGTAGTGCTAGTAGTAGTAGTAAAAATAGCACCAGCAGTAGTAGTAATAATAATAGCATTAGTAGTAATGTAATAAAAATAATAGCAGTAGTGGAAGGAGTAGCAATCGTAATAGTAGTAGTAGTATTAGTAGCAATAGTAATAATAGTAGTAGTACTAGTAGTAGTAATAATAGCAGCAGCAGCAGTAGTAGTAGTAGTAGCAGCATTAGTAGTAAAGATAGTAGTAGTAGTAATAATTGTAATTAAAATAATAGCAGTAGTGGTAGTAGTAGCAATAGTAATACTACTACTACTACTACTACTACTACTACTAATAATAATAATAATAATAGCAACAGTAGTCATAATAATAATAGCATTAGTAGTAATAGCAATAGTAATAATAATAATAGTAGTAGTAGTAGTAGTAGTAATAATAATAATAATAATAATAATAAAAATAGCAGTGGTGGTAGTAAAAAATAATAGTAGTAGTAGTAGTAGAAGCAGTAGTAGTAATAATAATAATAATAGCAGCAGTAGTAGTAATAACAATAGCATTAGTAGTAATAACAATAATTGCATTAGTAGTAATAATAATAGTAGTAGTAGTAGTAGTTATAATAATATTAATACTAATAAAAGTAGTAGTAGTAGTAATAGTAATAATAACAATAATAACAATAATAATAACAGTGGTGGTAGTAAAAAGAAATAGTAGTAGTAGTAGTAGTAGTAGTAGCAATAGTAGCAGTAGTAGTAATAATAATAATAACAGCAGTAGTAGTAGTAATAGTAGTGATAATAATAATAGTAGCAGCAGTAGTAGTAATAGTAATAGTAATAGCATTAGGAGTAGTAGTAGTAATAGCATTAGTAGTAGTAGTAGCAATAGTAATAATAATTATTATTATAGTAGTAGTAATAGTAATAATAATAATAGTAGTAGTATAGCAGCAATAGTAGTAATAATAATAGCATTAGTAGTAGTAGGAGTAGTAGTAGTAATATTAATAATAGCATTAGTAGTAGTAATAGTAGTAGTAGTAGTAGTAATAGCAGTAGTAGTAGTAGTAGTAGTAGTAGTAATAGCAGTAGTAATAGTAGTAATAGTAATAATAGCATTAGTAGTAATAATAATAGTAGTACTAGTAGTAGTAGTAAAACTAGCAGCAGTAGTAGTAATAATAATAGCATTAGTAGTAGTAGTAGTAGTAGTAGTAGTAGTAGTAATGTAATAAAAATAATAGCAGTAGTGGAAGTAGTAGCAATCGTAATAGTAGTAGTAGTAGTAGTAGCAATAGTAATAATAATAGTATTACTAGTAGTAGTAGTAATAATAGCAGCAGCAGTAGTACTAGTAGTAGTAGTAGTTATAGTTATAATAATAGTAATACTAATAAAAGTAGTAGTGATATTAATAGTAATAATAATAATGACAATAATAATAATAGCAGCAGTAGTAGTAATAACAATAATAGTAATAGTAATAATAGCAACAGCAGTAGTAGTAGCAGTAGTAATAGTAGTAGTAATAATAATAATAATAGCATTAATAGTAGTAGTAGTAAAATATGAATAATAGTAATAGTAGCAGTAGTAGTAGTAGTAGTAGTAGTAGTAGTGATAATCATAATAGTAGCAGCAGTAGTAGTAGTAGTAATATAAATGCAACCAAACATATTGATGAGAATTAAACAAAGATAAATTACAATATATAATATATATAATAACATTTCCTATTAGTGAAGTTTTCGCTGTATGATTTCATGGATATTGGCCATGATGGTGCTACACTCATGAGTTCACACCTTCACTGAGATGTGGAGGAGTGTCTGGCTGTGCAGAGGTGCTATGCGTGACTATCTGAGATACACCTGTCTGCTGCTCAGGTCGGGGAGGGTGTGAGCACGCAGGGCCCTGTCTCCAGAACAATGACTGCCATTGTGGCGAGCTACAACTGCAGACGCGCAACTCACCGAGAGGACGAGAGCCCGGCCCGGCCTGGCTCATGCACACACATGTGTGTACACAGTCACAGTCACACACCCACACACACACACTCCCTGTCAGCACACACGCTTTATTTATAGTACTGCATTCCCCTCAGCTTCTATGGAAGAACAGAAGTACTTATTAGTCAGTAAAGTGTCAACATCTGTTCATGACTTTCGTTTCTTTGAACTGATAGTTATCTGATCATAGATCAAGTGTGATCACTTTCTAAGATCCATCTGAGATGCATAGCCGTCTGCTCAGGACGTGGTTTTGACAAGAGCACAAGATGCGAATCAGACGAGTGTTGATGCATCTGGCTACAACTTTACTCCTCTCAACCACAACACAGAAAACAATGAAGATCAGATCAGAACTGACCCGTGAGGTGAAGAGTATGTACCACGGAAATATTTGCCATATGGCATTAGCCTTAACATCATCATGTAGATTAATGGAGTGATATTTGCATATAGTGTGGAGTAGATCACATCAGATAACCAAATGTAGACCGATTGACTGGAGAATATTCTGGTGAAACACTTTTGTATCAGTGTAAATGTCATCTTAACTCTCACAAAAACTTTTCTTTTCCAATGAAATCATTTATAAATAGTTTGGGTAAATAAAAAAATTATAAAAAAAAAAAATCAAATATATATCTCTTGGCACTAGATATAGATGCCCACTGCTCCAGGTGTGTGTTCATGGTGTGTTTACTTCTCACTGCTGTGTGTGTGTGTGTGTTCACTGCTCCGGGTGTGTGTTCATGGTGTATTCACTTCTCAATGCTGTGTGTGTGTTCACTGCTGTGTGTGTGTGTGTGTGTGTGTTCACTACTCCGAGTGTGTGTTCATGGTGTGTTCACTTCTCACTGCTGTGTGTGTGTGTGTGTTCACTGCTCCGAGTGTGTGTTCATGGTGTGTTCACTTCTCACTGCTGTGTGTGTTTGTGTGTGTTCACTGCTCCGAGTGTGTGTTCATGGTGTGTTCACTTCTCACTGCTGTGTGTGTGTGTTCACTGCTGTGTGTGTGTGTGTGTGTTCATGGTGTATTCACTTCTCACTGCTGTGTGTGCACTTGGATGGGTTAAATGCATAGCATCAATTCAGGGTATGGGTTACCATACTTGGCAAATGTCACGACTTTCATTTTTACTTTATATATTTAGAGAATTATTATTTAAAGGGGGGTGAAATGCTCATTTTCACTCAATCTCCTGTTAATCTTGAGAACCTATAGAGTAGTACTGCATCCTTCATATCTCCAAAAAGTCTTTAGTTTTATTATATTTATAAGAGAAAGATAGTCTGTGCCGATTTTTTTTTCGGAAAAACACGAGTGCCTGGAGGCGTGACGTGTGGGCGGAGCTAAAGAATCACGAGCACGAGTAGGCTTTTGCGTTGAGAGCGTTTGGAAGCTGTGACATTACCGTGAGGAAAAAAACATCATCCAAAACAAACTGTAGGAGCCAAATTGAGCTTTGAGTTAATTTCATGTTTCTTTCTTGTGAATAGTAGTGTATATGTGTGTGTTGTGGATGAATGTGTGAGTGTTTATATATGTATGGCAACAGGCCTGTCTACTTCCACCTAAAGGACGGTGGGGAGGCTGAATGTGCAGCCCAAGGGGAATGGCCTTAAAGACAGGAAGCCACAGTATCGAGGGGTGGCTGAGAGGGCAAACAGTCTTTTGACTGTGTGGTGGTGTGCTCTATGGTGCCATGACGTGACAAGCCGTTTGATACCATATGAAGAGACTACTTTAACTTAACTGTTTGTTTTGTTTACTTCAAGATTATGTAACATTCTACATCATTAACAATAAATGGTCATTGAACCGACTGAATCAACTTCTACTTATCTTTACAACTGCACGCGTCAAGCTATATCCAGATCAACCAACAGTAGTAGCAAAAGGTCCATTGGAAAATGCTACTACAAGTTAGTCAAAAGACTGCTCTGGATGGATATACTTGGATCAAAGGAATATTGGATACTTTGAACAAAGGATTACCAAAGAAGGAAGTGCAAGTGCCATTTTGGATTTTATAAAGCCAAAAGTGAATCCAAGCGAATCCGAATGAATCGGTATGTAAAACAATTAACTTTTAAAGCAATCTTGCTCTGTGTATTCATAACAATTTATTTTGAGGAATATTGAGTTAAATTTTTGGAAGGAAAAAGGACTTTTGAGTTTGTAACATGTAGCAAAGAGCCTCAATCAGTATGGATGTCACTGACATTTATGTTGCACCTGTTGAGGAAGAAAAGGAAGAATTGTTTGAAAAGAAGAAGAAAGAAGCAAGAATGGCTAGAAAGAATAAGTGTGCTGTGTTGACTCATAAAATGAACAAAACAACTGAACTTAAGTGTGATCCAGTCAATCTTGAAAAAGTAAAGGAGAATGTTCAGAAATACACTGAAATGTTAGAAGACTTTAAAGACCTGCACAAACAATACCAACAGTTATTGTCAAAGGATGAGTGTGTTGTAGACACAGAACAGTGGTTTGAGCCAAAGTTAAAGAACATCAACGAGTTTAAGATAAAGGCTGATAAGTGGATTCAATTCTGTCCTGATCAAACACTGTCAGAAAGAGGAGATGATATTAGTCCTAAAGACAGTATATCTTCTGTAAGTCAGGTTTCACGTAAAAGTTCACGTGCAAGCTCAGCATCAGCTCGCCTGGTAGCACAGGCTGAGAAGGCAGCGCTTGTAGCTAAAGCAGCTGTTTTGAAAGAAAGGCATGCTTTGGAAGAAAAGGAAGAGTGCTTAGCTAAAGAAAGAGAGGAAGTAAGAAGGCAAAAAGAGACACTGAACTTCACAGCTGAGTTGTCTGCTGCAAATGCAAAGCTTGCAGTGTTGGAAAGCGTAGAAGAACAAGTTTATTCCACCCCAGTTGATGGCATGAACACATACTTTCAGGAGAAGAACTTGGAACTCACCAACATGGAAACTCTGCAAACAGGGGCTCCAACAACCAATGTGCATGAACATAGGAGTGTGCGTCCAAAGGAGGGAGTACAGCATCTGCCGTTGTATCAACCACCATATCCACAAGAAAGTTCTAATGGTGACCAGAGAGGACACTGGTTATATCAGGAGACCCAGGATGATATAGGGGTAGCAGAAGGGCAGGCACGATCTCTGCAGTCAGATAGTATAGCCAGAGGTGGTGCTGGTGATATTGAGATATCCCATGATCAATCCGACAGAGTAGAGCTTAGTACGGAGTATAGACAGCTGGCAGTTCAATCACATGCAGATACAGCAAGTCCTACATTATCAAAAGGGGAGCTTGAGCAGCGCAGACCGTTAGAGAGAAGTAGTGTAGCTTCCAATAGTCTCATTGCTGTCTTAAATAGACAAAATGAAATTACATCTATGCTTCTCAAACAGCAGCAATTGTCATTATTGCCACCTAAAAGTGTTATCATATTTGATGGGGACATTTTACAGTTCAGGTCATTTATGACCTCTTTTGAACACAACATTGAGATGAAAACAGACAGTGGACATGATAGGTTGTTTTAACTTGAGCAATTTAGTAGAGGGCAAGCTAGAGACCTAGTAAGAAGTTGCCAGCATATGGATGGGGATCAGGGATATCCCAGGGCAAAGCGCTTGTTGCTTGAAGAGTTTGGAAATGAGTATAAAATTTCAACTGCCTATATTGAAAAGGTTCTCAATTGGCCATGGAGGAACTGAAGGTAGCCTCTACCTTGAAAGCCATTGTTATGAAATTACCCTACAAGCTGCGGTATAGATCGCAGACTAAAGCTCAAAATAAACTGGAGGATAACAACAGCAGGATTACATTTTCAGACCTTGTACAGTTCATTGAGGAACAGGCCAAGATATGTTCCAATCCAATATTTGGAAACATACAAGAACCAGCTCCAAGCAGGAATAAAAGGCAGAGTGTAAGTAAGACCCTTTGTAGGCCTAAGTCTAACTATGCAACTAATGTAACAACACTGTGTGATGTGAAAATGCCATGCCTCTGCTGTGATGGTGCTCATTGTCTGGAGAACTGCTCTCACTTCAAGAAGAAAACACACAGGGAAAAGTTAAACTTTTTAAGGAAAAAAGGAATCTGCTTTGGTTGTTTGTGTAAAGGGCACATGAGCAAAGACTGCAAAAACCGTCTTACATGTAACATCTGCAATCAAGCACATCCCAATGTGCTTCACATCAGCTTTGAGGTTAAAGGGCACGCTTCAAGGTCAGCAGAGCAGCCACAGAAACACATCAGCAAAGTGTCATCAAATGCTTGTGGACCAGCAGAGGCCGGGAACAGTAAATGTGCACTGTCAATACTTCCTGTGCAAGTTAAGTCTGTCAAGAGCAACAAAATCATTCAAACGTATGCTCTTCTTGATCCTGGCAGTTCAGCAACATTCTGTACGAAGAAACTGGTGCAGAAATTGTGTCTAGAGGGGAAACAAACGACCGTACTGGTGAGAACAATGGCACATGAGAAACCCATAAAAAGTGTGTTAGTATCCGGTAGAAGTCAGTGAACTTAATGGCAAGACATTCATTCCTTTACCTGATATCTACACACAAAATTCTATGCCTGTAACAAAAGAAAACATCCCAACACAAGAAGATTTAAAGCAATGGCCTTACCTTAGTGAAATCCAGTTACCTCACATAGACTGTGACATTGACTTGCTCATAGGAATGAATGCAGCAAATGTTATGGAACCTTGGCAAGTAATCAACTCACAAGAAGATGGACCTTATGCCGTAAGAACATTGTTGGGTTGGGTAATCAACGGTCCATTGGGAGGTAGCAGCAAAGGTGTGGAAATTACCACAGTGACTGCAAACCGGATCTCTTTGGGCGACCTGCAAAAACTACTGGTGAGTCAATACAATACAGACTTCAATGAGAAAGCCTATGAAGAAACAAATGAAATGTCAGTGAATGACAAGATGTTCATGAACATTGTCAATGAATCCGTAAAAGTAAAGGAGGATCACTACTGCATTAACTTACCTTTCAAAGCAGATATCACAATGCCCAACAATCGCATTGTTGCAGAACAACGCTTGTTGAATCTGAAAAGGAAGTTCAAAAGAGATCCAAACTATCAAAGGGAGTACACAGAATTCCTCAGTGATGTCATTCACAACGGCTACGCTGAAACTGTTCCTTTAGCACAAGTGAATAGGACTGATGGAAAAGTTTGGTATATCCCTCATCATGGGGTATATCACCCAAAAAAGAATACCATTCGAGTAGTGTTTGATTGTGGTGCAACCTTTCAGGAACATCCCTTAACTCTGAACTTCTCCAAGGCCCAAATTTGACAAACACGCTGATTGGGGTGTTGACACGTTTCCGTGAAGAACCAGTAGCACTGATGGCGGACATACAAGCCATGTTCCACCAAGTAAAGGTGACTGAAAGTGACACAGACTTCCTGCGCTTCTTATGGTGGCCAGAAGGAAATGTGGATGTTGCTCCAGTAGAATATTGCATGACTGTTCATTTGTTTGGTGCAGTCTCTTCACCGAGCATAGCCAACTTTGCTCTCAGAAAGACTGCACAGGACAATGTATGCAATTTCCCTCCAGAGGTAACAAACACAATCATGAAGCACTTTTATGTAGATGATTGTTTGAAATCGATGCCCACAGAATTAGAAGCAATATAACTAATCACAACCTCACTGAAGTCTGTCATAGAGGAGGCTTCCATTTATCAAAGTGGATAAGCAACAGTAGAACTGTCATTGGTGCTGTTCCACAAAAAGACAGAGCTAAAGTGATAAAAGACTTGGACTTGAGCAAAGACCAGTTGCCCATGGAACGAGCTTTAGGACGTCAATGGTGTGTCCAAAGAGACTCCTTCAAGTTCAACATCATCATCATTGAGCGTGCACTTACCAGAAGGGGCATCCTATCAATGGTAAGCTCTATATATGACCCATTGTGTTTTTTGTCTCCGTTTACCTTGCCAGCTAAACTGTTGTTGCAGGGGTTGTGCCGAAAGAACCTTGGATAGGACATGACCATTCCCAACACATTTTCTGACCAGTGGACCAAATGGACCGGCAGTCTCTCACAACTCACAGACTTTGAAGTTCCACGCTGCTTTAAGCCAAGTAGTTTTGGTGAGTCAGTACATAACCAGATTCACCACTTCACCACTCTGATGCCAGCGAGCTAGGCTATGGAACAGTCAGCTATCTCAGAATGACAAATGCAGAAGGAAAGGTCTATGTAGCATTCTTGATTGGCAAGGCAAGAGTAGCTCCATTAAAACGGCAAACCATCCCAAGGCTGGAGTTAGCAGCTGCAGCTTTGTCAGTTAAAGTGGATAAAATGTTAAAGGAAGAATTGCTACCTACACCTACAGATAGGTCAGTGTTTTGGTCTGACAGCACATCTGTCTTAAAGTACATTTCAAATGATCACACTCGTTTTCACACCTATGTGGCGAATAGAACATCTAGGATTAGAGAGGCCACACAAGTCTTTCAGTGGAGATATATTGACACAAAGAGAAACCCTGCCGATGATTGCTCTAAAGGTGTGAGCGTAGAGAGGTTCATGAAGAACACAAGATGGATCTCTGGACCAGAGTTCCTTTGGTCACCAGAAGAGGACTGGCCAAATGAATCTGTGAACAAATATGAACTTTGTGAAGATGATCCAGAGGTGAGGAAATCTGCAACAGTGAATGTAATCATGCAAACATGTGAGGAAAGGCCCACAGACAAGTTGCTCAATCACTTTTCAGACTGGCTGAAGTTGAAAAAGTAGCGGTTGCATGGATCTTAAATATTAAAGAGGTACTAAAACTCCTTGTGCAGAAAGGAAATGACTCAAAGAAAGATGGTAATCAAACTCAAAGGGTAACCTGATCGACAAAAGGGTATGTCAAAGACTACATAAAATAAATAATAACAGTTGATGATCTGATAATGGCAGAAAAGGCTATTATCTTTTATGTACAGAGACAAAGCTTCCATGAGGAAATCGACATGCTGCAAGAGGGCGCTTCCAATGTGAAAAAGGGCAGTAGATTATACAGATTGGATCCAGTGCTGGACGATGGAATCCTCAGAGTGGGTGGTCGTCTCAGAAGAACAGCAATGCCTGAGAAAAGAAAGCACCATGCCATTTTGGCCAAAAAGCACCACGTGTCCACTCTGATTATGCGCTACTTTACAAACTGGACATGGGGGAAGGAACCACATGCTTTCTCAGGTACGAAAAACATACTGGATAACAAATGGGAACTCTGCTGCAAGAAAGGTTCTTTCTCACTGTGTGACTTGTAAAAGGCACAGAGGTAAAGCAGGCGAACAAAAGATGGCTGACCTGCCAAGTGAAAGACTGGTTGTGACTTACCACCATTCTCCAACGTTGGCCTTGACTACTTCAGTCCTTTTGAGGTAAGAAGGGGAAGAAGCACAATGAAAAGATATGGCGTCATCTTTACCTGCATGACCAGCCGGGCAGTACATCTAGAGGTAGCATGTTCTTTAAGTACAGACTCATGCATCAATGCAATTAGAAGGTTTCTGTGTCGAAGAGGGCGGGTAAAACACCTAAGATCAGATAATGGCACTAACCTTGTGGGTGCAGAAAGAGAACTAAGAGAAGCACTCGGAACTTTAGATCAAAGGAAGATCCACCAAACTCTGATGAAGGAAGGAGTTCAGTGGAGCTTTAACCCCCCTACAGCCTCTCACCATGGTGGGTTCTGGGAACGCCTTATTAGAATGGTAAGGCATGTCTTATGCTCAGTCTTAAAACAACAAACCTTAGACGATGAAGGGCTACACACTGTTTTCTGTGAGGTTGAGGCAATTCTTAACAGCCGTCCCATTACAAAAGTATCTGGTGACCCACAAGATCTAGAGGCCCTAAAACCGAATCATATTCTGTTGATCAGAACTAACCCAGTTCTGCCCCCTGGAGTATTTTCAAAGTTGGATCTATACCACAGAATACGCTGGAGACAGGTCCAGTACATGGCCGAGCTGTTTTGGAAGAGATGGCTTCTGGGGGGTATTCCAGAAAGCAGGTTATATGACATACCCGGGTATGTTTACCCGGGTAAGTGGATAACCTCAAATTTCGGTTCCAAAAACGGAGGTAACTTTCAGGGTATGTTAGTAGTCATAGCAACTCACTCTCTGAACTTAACCTGCTCCAGAGCAGGTTATGTTCCAGGGTTAGATCACTTCAGCGAGCCTTCAGTGGGCGTGACAGAACATTATATAATATTACAAAACATTATATAATATTACAATATGTAATATAGCCTATTTTTATATATATATATATATATATATATATATATATATATATGTTAATGAGGAAGCGCTAATATAAGTCATAAATAAGGTAATATATTATTCTAATATGATTATTTCTTTTATTGGCATATATAAGAGTTATCTATAAATTATGTATTAAGACGTATGCATAAATTATAAAACACAATGACAAGGTCATGTTTAACTTATATATATTTATATATTTTATTACATGTAATATCTCACACATGGAGTGGTATTTTCTATAATGTCTAAATTCTAAATCAAAATACATATCTGATATGACTTAATGTATAATTAGCATAAAACAAACAATATAATTTACATTCTCAAGGATTAAAGATTAAATGGAAATAAAAATAAAAATGATTGCACATCCATCAATTAGTCGGCGATATGCACTAAGAATGTAAACAACTAATGAACAAAAGAAGAAGAAAGAAACAGCTTGGTGCGCTTTTTCTTAGCGTCCTTTTCTTTTCTAGACTCGTTGATTCGTCACTCTGTTGAGAATGTCTTGAGTCTTAACCAGGAACATACTCTGAGTTGAATGAACTTACTCCCGGTAGCGTTTTTGGAACCACATACCTCGAGTAAGCAAGGTTTGGGGTTAATCAACCGAGAGTTCAGGGTTTAGTTCACGGTAAGTTAACCCTGCTTTCTGGAATACACCCCTGGAGTACCTTACTTCTACAAGAACGACAAAAATGGTCAAGAGCAAGAAGAAATTTAATTTAATTTAATTTAATCATTTTGAATTTGAAAAATGTTTTGGAAAATGTTTTTTTTTTTGTGTGTGGACAATTTAAATTGCAAATAGAAATGGCTCCTTTATCATTTAAAAGAGTAATTGTTTTTGCCTCTACAAACACAATTAGGGGCCGGTATGTAGGAGCAAAATTGAGCTTTGAGTTAATTTCATGTTTCTTTCTTGTGAATAGTAGTGTATATGTGTGTGTTGTGGATGAATGTGTGAGTGTTTATATATGTATGGCAACAGGCCTGTCTACTTCCACCTAAAGGACGGTGGGGAGGCTGAATGTGCAGCCCAAGGGGAATGGCCTTAAAGACAGGAAGCCACAGTATCGAGGGGTGGCTGAGAGGGCAAACAGTCTTTTGACTGTGTGGTGGTGTGCTCTATGGTGCCATGACGTGACAAGCCGTTTGATACCATATGAAGAGACTACTTTAATTTAACTGTTTGTTTTGTTTACTTCAAGATTATGTAACATTCTACATCATTAACAATAAATGGTCATTGAACCGACTGAATCAACTTCTACTTATCTTTACAACTGCACGCGTCAAGCTATATCCAGATCAACCAACAGTAGTAGCAAAAGGTCCATTGGAAAAGGCTACTACACAAACCATGGCTAACAGTCAGATTCAGCGTATATTTTTGATCCAGAATCAGATCCAGAGGCTGAAATTGAACAAAAGCAGCAGCATCAAAGACTACAGCAGGACGTCTCTATGTGGTATGTACTGAAACTGTATATATTTTCTTAGCGGTTTTGGAAAATGACTAAGTTCCACTTTATGTCGTCTTTTTTATTTTTCTTTAAAGGTGTACATGTGGGAAGTGCAGTTTGATGCCAACATCGCATGTTGTTTATTTCATGTGCTTACGCGCCGATAGCTAAGTTAACAACACAGAGATATTTGAAGCAGTTTTACTCACCGCTTGCGGTTCCAACACACGATCGTGACCCTTTTTCGTTTGGGACTGCATTATTCTTAAGAAATAAACGATATGCAAATCCGGCGTCAAACTGGGCCTTGTTTGTAAAACAAGCATCTTCGAAATGCAGGGAACAAACACAAACACTTGCACAGCTTTTTTTTTGGTAATCTGTGCAGGGTTGTCTTGCCCTGGCAACCAAAAACACACTTCTTTTGTGAGATTTCGCTCTCTCGCTCTGGTCAGTGAATAGGTGTTTCTCAATGTCAAGGAAGGATCCTCGGAAGCCAGTATTTCGAGGATGCTACGTCATCGAAGGACTGTTTCAATGTCGAGGATCCTCGGAATTTCAACCAAGGACTGAGTCCTTTGTTCGAAAAATATCCCATACACAGGTAGTGTGTATGGGATAACGTAGTCGGAGCATTAACGGTTTTTATTTACGTTACCAAACATTTGTTATAACTGTAGTAAATATAAGTAAAGTTTGACGTTTAAATGCCAGTACAAATTACTACTGTATTGATATTGTAAATTATACAAATACAAATGGTTAACTGAACCGGACCTGTCATTTAACAATTGGTTGCATCATCAGCATTTCTTTTATAAATAACTAGTTAAGTTGTCCAAATTAATTTAATGATACCATTCACAGCGTTATTCAAACGGACTTTTTCACTGACGTAATGAGGCAACTAGGTGCACTTGCTAGCCTGTTCCATTTACATGTTCTCCGTATGCTAAAGAGGACTCTCACCTAGCCTCTGAAGGAAGTGACTTGGAAGGATCAGTCCTAACAAGGAAGTATCCTTGACATTGAGAAACGCCTACTGTCTCTGCTCTGCTCTACGTGCACGCGCGTGCTCTTCTGGGAGAAGTGCCCTTAGGACCCATATAAGGAAATTCCGCTCCATCTAACGTCACACAGAGCCATACTCGAAACTTTCCGAAACTTGTGACAAACTGGAAATACTCCTTCAAACGTACAACTTAATTTTTGAAACTTTGTCCATGTTTAGCATGGGAATCCAACTCTTTAACAGTGTAAAAAACTCAGTATGCATGAAATAGCATTTCGCCCCCCCTTCAATAAATAATAATTTAAGCATATATTTTGTGTTCCATATAATTCAATCCCAGAAAATACTGTCACATGTGAAAATATTTGAAAAAATATAAGTAATGAATAAAACTGAAATGCAGGCTACTGTAAGATTCAAAAAAATATATGGAAAAAATGTAGAAATATATTTTGGTATATAAAAGTTGAAAATAAACATATTGTTAATATTATTATTTAACAATATATATTCCAGTGATTTGCCCATATTTTGGGCAAAAATCTACAGTATCTATCTATTTTGTGTATATGTGTGTTTGTGTATATAAAAGTAATATATAATTTAATAATATATATTTTTTAATTTAAATAAAAAAATAAAAAAATAATTAATATGATACAAAAATTCTTCTTCATAATTCAATAGTTTTAGTTTATTTTATTACTGTGTATAATAACCCCCGTCCATTCACTTCTGCACTGATTTGACTCTGTGAGCTGTGGATTGTGATAAGAGAATACTACCACTGAAATTCCACTGATATCAAACCCTGGAAGTCTTCCTGCAGGACTGTGTGTGTGTGTGTGCGGTCTTCATAAAGGTAGTATTGTTAAGTTGCGTGCGAAGCTCATGCTGAAAGCTCTGTTTCTCCGCCCACTCCTGTAAACCACAGCCATTTCTTCTCTCCTCCCCCTCTGTCTTTGTTACAGGTAAACATTTGATGTCCGCATGCAATCCCTGGAGAATCTCCGCCACTCCTTTCCCAGATCAGTCTTAACTCACACACACTCGCTCTCACGCTTCTTCCTCATTCCACTGGCATTCCTGCACGCTCTGACTCAGCACCTGCTCTCCTCAGCACTCACTTTCTGCTTTTAGTGCTCAGCTCCTTTTCATTGGACACACACACAAAAATATATATATGGTGACTGCAATTGTCATCAAATTGCTAAAAGTTAAACAAACCATCTTTAATGCAGCCAAGAGCACAGCGATCTACAGGCTAGCATCACTGCCAGTGTGAATGGCACCTGAGTGAACAATTTTAGCAGATGCTGTGTGTGTGTGAGAGAGTGTGTGGGCATGTTTTTGTGACATATCAGGACACAACTTTGTATAATGACATGGGTATGACACAGGTATTTGTTTTAAAAAATCCTGCATTTACAGAGCATTAGATCGAGACTCGTGCATGCTTGCGTGGATACGAGGATGAGCGAGTGCGGGTTTGACTAGATGTATTTGGAGGTTATTGCTCAGGTCTCGTTTTGCACATATCCAAATGTTTCCACATGCGCAATGTATCTGAATGTTAAACTATAATATTTTTTTCAATTTTTTTAATGTAAACTAAACAGAAAAGATCATCCTCTTCACATGAGTAAAAACGTCCTTGGAACAGCAGAGTGGACCAGTATACTGCGGTCTAAACTGACCAGTGTATCCTTTTATATGTTTGGTTGACTGTACTTTATTAGTACATTTATTTAGTTTGAAATTAGAATGCACTTTAGATGTTCTGTGTCATTTATACCAAACACAAATGTTGCTGGTTGCTATTGTGTTTGCAGCACTACTATTATTCTTATTTTTTTATATATTTTATTTTTCGTATAATTGATTTTTCTTTTTAACATTTTATTTAAATGTATATTTAAGTTTACATTTATGTTCCAACAAACTTGAAAAATTCTGCTTGATAAATGCTCTAAAACATTTTTTAAATGATTGACTTTCTGATTGACTTCTGTCTTTGCTCAATAAATGATGATAAGTTTAGAAATGTTGTGCATCCACTTATTATTAGTGTGACATTTTAGCATGCAAATGAAGGGGAAAACTTAAAGATATCGGCCCTAAAAATCAGCAGCACATATTGGCCATCAGCTGACCCTGAACTCTAAACATCGGCATCGGCATCGGCTATAGAAAAACCCATATCGGTCGATCTCTACTCCATATGGCCTGTTTTAGCTCTATTTCACCAACGAAAGAAGTTGAAAACTAAGCTACAGCAGTAACAGCACTAATTGCGTCTTTGAGAAACACACTGAGGAGGTGTTTCCTAACTGAATGAATCCACTTTTTGAACAAATCAGTCATTGACGTAATAAATTAATATTTTTTAGTTTTTCCCCTCTCTTTCACGTCTATACCGATCTCACTATAAAGTTGTGTGTAAGAGTGTGTATGCCTTCATTTTGCTAGGCATGGCAAATGTTTTTATATATGCATGTTTTAATTATAACTGTGAAGCAACAACATTGCTATTAAATGTGCTATATAAATAAATAAAAGTTGAAGTTAAGTTCAAATCCTATTGTATTTTGGTAGCTTGATTATGTAAACAACTTCAAAAACATTGCAACAAAAAAATGTTTTGAAGAATGTTTTGGTCAATTTAGTCAATCTTTTTCATTGAACCAGAAAGAAACTTTGTGAAGAAGGATAATGGAACGGTCTCCATGCAATAGTAAGGCTTTCCTCTCTGTACACATATCCTTAAGTACAATTTTGCCTGTTTTATTGGTTTTATTGGTGTCCCCTTGCTCGTGAGAACATTTAGATGAATTTTCACCCCTGGGTGTGGGGCCATAGAATATACAGTTTGTACAGTATAAAAACCATTACGCCTATGGGATGAGCACACTTTACACAGAAACAAACATTTGGAGAACAGCCTTGGAGAGCAGATGAGACTTCTTGCAGACACATTAAAAACCTTACTGATCCAAAACTTTTGAATGATAATATGCACAGCAACATCATTCAAATTTTCATGAAGGTTTTCATTTCACATACCTTTTTTTACCCCCATTAATACTGCATTCAGAGGCCAGTAGTCAACACATACTTTTTTCTACAATTACAAACATAGGTTTCCTCATGAATGCTTTGCTGTGAAGCTGTGCACAATTAATATTGGATTTGTTTCTCTTACAAGTTAACTATTGTTTGGTTAGCCTCTGACTGGTCTGGAAAACCATTCATATCAGATAATCTGTCTGCGGCTTGTCAATACAGCATAGTGTTCCTCGTGCTCTGACCAGGGCCTGAGACAATTTGATTAAAAAAATGAAGCAATTGAAGGCAAAGAATAAAGGAATAGTTCTTCCCCTGCTGTATTTGTTCAGTCTTGCTCTTTAATATGAATTGTAGCTCTTTATTTCTCTCTCTGTTTCCAAGGTCCAGGTGGCCAATGGCCCTTTGCTATGGATCAGTTAAGCCGTGTTTCCACCACAGGAACTTTACCCAGGAACTAGGGACTTTGGCCTGGTACTCGGTGTGTTTCCACTGCAGGAACCAGGAACTAAATGAAGGTCCGGGTAAAAAAAATGCTCCTCAGAAAGTCCCTGCTGGCGAGGTGGTACTTTTTGAAAAGGCCCAGGTCCAATTGCAGTGTTTAATAGGGGAATCCAAAAGTCAACATCCAAAACAGGCAAAAGGTCAATACCGAAAAGCAGTCCAAAACAAGAAACACTAGGGAACACAAGAAAGCAGGGTGACAGAAAACAAGGACTCCATGAAATAGATAGAAAGAAACCGGGTATATATGGAAAGGTGAAAACGATGAAAGTGGGGACAGCTGAGTGCAATAAATAGGTGTGCAATTAACAGTGATGAAGGGACAAAGGCTTGTGGGAAATGTAGTGCCTGTAGTGGGGTGACTCTATGGGGAAGGGAGACCACTAGTGGACACCCAGGGAAACACAGACCAGACACTGTGACATCCTGTTATTGTGTCATGCAATGTAGTTGTTTACATTTTTTTATCATATATTTTTTATTTATTTATAAAGAAAGCGCCTATTTAAAACTGTGTGATTTCGGAGATGATCAGCGGGAGCTCAGTGCTCATGTTAACGACGAGAACAGCCTCACCTCGGATAGTCCTTCTGATGTGTGCCACTGACTCTGATGTCTCTTAAGTGGTTAAACATAACATATAATTCGTTTTGGGCAAATCTAACAGGTAATCTTTGGTCTTTATTCAATTAATCTATTCTTATGTTAAAATGAAATGAAAATGAAAGGAGGAATTTGTGTTTAATATCATATTTCTTATTATTGTAAATGCCAAGGTGAGCTGACTGATGTTATCAAGTACGCTGCTGTTTGCAGAATTACCAGACTTGTGTTGTCCTGTCCGCAGGAGATCACACTCCCAAGTCAAACTCGCAAAGTCTGAACTACAGAGGATGCAAGAACGAAATTAATGAACTTTGTATTGAGAAATGTGCACAGACCTACATCGCCAGACTATATGCCTAATCATCAAGGTACTTTAGACCATGGTGGGAACGTAGAAATCAACAGGTCTAGGGGGGGAAAAGTTCCTGGTACAATTGATCCAGGTAATTTTGGTGGAAACGCGGCTTTTTGATTTTATTTAACCTTTATTTTTCCAGGAAGGTCCCATTGAGATTAAAAGAAATCTCTCCTTCCAGGCAGTCCTGGCCAAAATGGGCGTATTAAAGTTTCACATAATTACAAAACACATACAACTAATTCTAAACAGACAAGGTAATTACAAAAACATTAATCAAATGTCACCAAATTACTTAAAACAGCCACACACTTCATTCATATTACATCACAATATATTTTTAAACACATTCAAAGAAGGAATTCTTTCTAGTTGAGCAATAATATGAAATTCATTCCACAGCCAAGGAGCAGAGTAGGAGAAAGCTGATTTTCCATGTTTTGAGTGTATCCTAGGTACTTCTAATTTAATGCCAATCGATGATCTAGTGCTATAGTTCTTTTTATACAGGCATAACAGCCTAGTAATATAAATTAGCAGCATACCCAACAATGCCTTTACTGTAAATACTAATATATGTGATTTCCTTCTTTGATGTAAGGACGTCCAGCCAACACGATTATATAACAAACAATGAAGTGTACGTGAACAAGCATTTGTTATAAAACGCAACGCAGCATTATAAATACAATCTAATCTTTTTAATAAATATATAGAAGTATGCATATAAATAATATCACCATAATCTAAAATGGGTAAAAAAAAAAAAGTTCTAGCTCCAAAGGAATTTTTTTTTTTGCAGAAAGAGAAAGCCCAATCTTGGTTTTAATATTTTTACTAAGTAATCCATATGAACATCAAATGACAACTTCTCGTCTATCCATATTCCCAGATATTTGTATGTTGTTACTCTCTCTATATGCACGTCATCAACAGTAAGAATAGACGGGGCAGTGGTCATGGAACGACTACGTGAGAAAACAATGTACTTAGTTTTATTCCCATTCTAAATAAATTTCAATTGGAGTAAATTATGCTGAAAAGTATTAAAAGAATCTTGTAAAATTTCAATAGCTTGTGAAAGAGAGGCTGCAGCTGAATAAATTATTGTATCATCAGCATAAAAATGTAACTCTGTGGATTTTATTACCTGCCCTAATTTATTTATAAAAATAGCAAAAAGAAGTGGTGCCAGTAAAGAACCTTGCGGGACACCCTTCTCAACTGTTAACACGGATGAAACATATTTATCTATAGCAACACATTGCGTACGATCAAATAAATAATTTTGAAACCAACTCAAGGCCGAGTTACAGAGGCCTATACTTTTAAGCCTCTGCAACAGTAAGCCATGATCCACTAAGTCAAAGGCTTTTGTCAAATCAACAATCAAAGCCGCACAATGCTGTCTCTCATCGAGAGCGGTGATTAAATCATAAGTTACAAGTGTAGTAGCTATTATCGTACTATGGCCCGCTCTAAATCCTGAATGAAATGCATTTAAAATATTTAGACTAGCAAGGTATTCTTTAATTTGATAATTTACTATAAGAGTGTTTCGGTCCCACTTTATATTAGGTGGCCTTAACTACTATGTACTTACATAAAAAAATAAGTACAATGTAATTATTGTGTACATATTGTATTGTAAAACACTTTTGCTGCTATTGAGATGGGATAGGGGTAAGGTTAGGGAGAGGGTTGGAGGTATGGGTAAGTTTAAGCGTGGGTTAAGGTGTAAAGTATGGGTCAACAGTGTAATTATACATGTTATTACAGAAATTAAATACAGATGTAATAATTACATTTGTTTTTTTTGTTTTTTTAAATACAAGTACAATGTAAAAACATGTATGTACAGAATAAGTACATTGTACTAAATTATTAGTTAAAATGTAAGTACATAGTAGTTAAGGCCACTTAATATAAAGTGGGTCCAGTGTTTCTATCATAAATTGTTTTGCTACTATTTGTGTACTTTATTAGTGTTCTGTTTTAAACTGTCTTGCTGACTTTAGAGTACTTAATCTTTTATTTTTCCTAACTTGTACAGCACTTTGGTCGGCCTGTGGCTGTTTTTTTTATTTGTGCTTTATAAATAAACTGAACTTGAACTTGATAAATTCAAAAAAGTTTGCTAAAACCGGTAATTTAGAAATAGGGTGATAATTATTCAAATCAGAAGGATCTTCTCCTTTTAATAATGGCATAACCATAGCTGATTTCAAAGATGCTGGAATTACATTAGTGGATAGACTCAAATAAAAAAATTGATGCAATAGGTTCAGCAATAATATTTGCAGAAACTTAAAAAAAAAAAAAAAAAAAACCTGGTCCAATTTTATTAAATCCACCTGATTTCTTACAGACTAAATTTGAAAGAAATTGATTAACTTTGTGATGGTTTTGGAAAAAACCGCACTGTTTGTTGTAAGAGCTAATCAGGAGAAAGGTGTGAAGGATTATGAGCGGAAATGGAGGAATAAAAGAGGAAGTGTAAGGAGAAGCGAAAAAAAAGAGATGGTGACGTGTTGAGTTGCAGTGAGAGGGCAGGCAGGCAGGCTGCCGAGTTGCGGGCTGTTTAAATTATCATGTACACGCCAGTTTTTGCAAAAGGTACTACAGCACTGAAAGCGGAATGGTTTACCTGCTGAACTTGATCCTGTGTCTGACGCCGACAGTAGAGCGTTACCTGACACGTACGACAGAGAGTTGCTGGTTCCTAGCGCTTCCGTGATCGTTTGCTGAGCTCTTGCGTTTCTGACGACGACTGCAGAGCGTGAGTAAGTCCACTCGCTGGCATTCTGCCTTGGGTCTTCGATTTCGGCGGACAAAGAGGATTAATCGCTATCCTGGCGTATTGTCTCACCGATGTCCATAGAAGAGAGTGTTGATTCATAAACTGAACTGCTGAGACTCAACTCGGGTATTCATTACCAACGACGCACTTTAAAACTTCCAAAATCTCCCGCATCATTATTCACATATAATTCAAGAACACACACACACACACACTCACACACACACACACACACACACACACATATTCTCCTTTGCCTTCAAAGTTTTATTTATTTAGTTTTCTTTTTGGGGAAACATTTAAATATTTGATTCTGAACTGTTTTTGAATATTTTGATTGTCTGTTGGATTATTGAAATTATTGAACTTTTGTCACTTTTTATTTTTTATTTTTGAGTAACAAACTCTTTTTTTTTTTTCCCATGGACTAATAATTTCTGGTACTTGTTGCACCACAGTGATTTGTGTATATGCATTTGACTCCCTGTAAAAATGTTTCTTCATCTTGATATTGCACATTACAATTTGATGAAATTGAATTTTTCTTTTGTGTGTTTTTCATTACACTGATATCTATGTGTGTGTAAATGGTGGATATTTAAGTCTGCCTGGCGCCCGAATTAGTGAAGATTAGTTTTGAGATTAATTTTTTAATTAATTTCCAATAGTTAGTGTAACCACCGTTACAACTTCGGTGGGCAATATAGGGGTAAAAGAATATAAATCTGATTCATTATAATTTGTCGTCTCATCAGTTTCCTGTTCATCAGTGATCAATGAATTTTTGGTACTTGTTATCAAGCTAGCTGAAACAAAATGATTATTAAAAATATCAATAATATCAGCCTTGTTTGTAATTAATCTCCGGTCCACTTATAAAAATTTTGGAAAGTCAGTAGATTTATTTGTCCCTACAAGAGATTTTGTTAATTTCCAAAATTTAGAAGGGTCGTTCATGTTATTATTAATTAGATTAAGATAATATTGACTTTTAGAACTTTTTATCAATTTTGTGCACTTATTTCGTAGAAATCTATAATTGGACCAGTCCTCATCACTATTTGTTTTCTTTGCTTTGGACCAGGCTAAATTTCTTTGTTTAATAAGATTAGAAACCAATTCTGTGAACCAAGGATTGTTTTTTTCCACTCACCTGATATCTATGTAAAGGAGCATGTTTATCACAAATTTTATGAAAGTTAGATTTAAAATAATCCCAAGCATCAACCACATCAGGTATAGACGAGACTAACTGTAAGTCACTATTATACACATCATGCAAAAAAGCTTGTTCATTAAAGTGTTTGAACTGTCGTTTAAATATAAATCTGGGTGAACTCTTATGCAACTTAAAATTTCTCACACAAGATATTGCACAATGATCGCTAAGGTCATTACAAAAAAACTCCTATTGCATTAGTTAAAATAATATCAAAGATGATTTGCTCATACTCTTTCCACTTAGACAAGTTGGTGAACTTATCAATTGTTCCAAACACAAGGAGTTACATATGTCCTTAAATGAATCTGATGACTGAGACAACCAGTCCAGTTTAAATCTCCCATTAAAACTAAATCAAAGTTAGACCAACTGTGCTACATATCTGTAAGCAGTGAAATTGCCTCACTTGAACAACTGACCACCATCATGTCAGACCCATTAGGTAAAAAAAAAATTAATAGCTAAAAGTTATTTTAAAATACTGACTCGGTACAAATACAATTCATATTTACTTTAGTATAAATTGCAACCCCTCCTCCTTTTTTGCTACGTCTGCTCTAAAAATATTATAACCATTAATATACCCCATATCATCTGTAATTGATTTTTTCAGCCAAGTCTCTGTGAGAATTATGATATCAGCATCGGTCAAATCTGCCCAGATTCGAACTGCGTCCAACTTATTTACCAAGCTTCTCACATTAAGATGGAAAAATCGTATACCATTGCTTGATTTTAGTTCCTCTGGTGTTTGAAGCTGAGCCAACTCTGGGCCTGGGTTGGGATGAATGTTACCTGAAAGCAGTAGCAAAAGCACAAACCACTTTCTCTTCGACGCCATGCCGCAGCTCGGACTGTTGCCGCTACAAATAGATGTAGCATAATGGGTCAGTATTCCTCTGACCAAAAGGCAAAACAACCTTTGTGGTGGATCACCAATCCAAACGGGCCATAAAGAGGAGCCAAAGCCTCTCAGCGACACAGACAAATCTCTGGTTCGTTCTCCAGCAGTCTCAACACTTGATACCCACAGACACAGCCCAGGTGTGTGACCCTCGTGGCTAACAGACGACATTTCATCCACACCAACCATGAACGGCTCCCCGATCCGCTCCGTAGTGGCTTCATTACGCGACTCCCTTAGACATGGCGCAGGCGCAGGTGCAGGTGCAGGTGCGCGTCCCTCCCGTTCAACAGCAAAAGGCCCGCCGCCAACCAATTGCATTCTCCATATCAAAGTAGACATAGCTGTATAAAAGTCCACATTTTTCAAACACGGGATGTTTCCAGACTCCAGTAAATTTATAGAAGTGGCATAAACACAACACTAGTAATTTTAGTAATCTTCAAAACGACTTCAAAAACGATTTAAAAGACTAATAAACTAACACAAAACCCACACGTGTGGCCATCTTGGAATCTGATACGGGTATGGGATATGGGCTTTAGTGGCACAAGCCTCAGTAGACCAGATTATCCTGCTTTATAAAATAAGGTTGGTTCAGGTTTGACACTATTAAGAGCTGAAATGAAGAATCACTGGCTTGACTCCCACTTCATCTTTACTCAACTTCTTGAGATGTACTGCAGTTTGATGGCTTTCATAAGCAGTTTCATAATCTATACATATTCTGCTATCATATTCTAGTATATCATATCTATACCATGATTGCCTCAGACAACCCATAGTCTGCTTAATGTTCAAATATATAATTTCACCCAGAGGAGTGAAATTGTATAAAGCTGTGCAGGTGCTTGTTTTACCACATCCCTAATGAGGGAACACAAATTCTGAAAAAGATTCAAAGAAAATGATTATGGAGCGAAAATAAAACTAATGAAGATGAATGAATGTCAAACTACAGGAAGCAATGTCAAGCATTTTTTTATTGGGCCATGTTTCGCATCTGCTTGCTGAACAGAAATATTGATCTATCTGTCAATATATCTATCTATAGTACTCATAGGAGTAGATTTCATCAAAACAGATGGGGGTACAATAAAAATAAAAATAAATTCTCAAGGGCAATTTTTGAAGAAGGCTTTTCCAAGTGAAAGTCGTGACATTTGCCAGGTATGGTAACCCATTCTTGGAATTGTTGCTCTGCATTTAACCCATCCAAGTGCACACACACACAGTTTACACACCGTGAACACACACTGAGCAATAGAGGAAAGCCTTATTACTAACATTAGTGTAGCAACTGTTATTTAAATAAGCGTTAGGGTCATAGGTTCACCATGCAGTCATATTATAATTATTAAAATATCATGCATCCTACACATAGTATTTTAGGCTTCATCTGGGACAGAGGATGTCTCATTTTGCAAGCCCTCTGATCTGCCATTAAACATCATATTGTGTTATTCCAAACCTTTCTTCTGCTGAACACCCAATAGAAGATATTTTGAAGAAAGTGGGTAACCAAACTGGTCCCAGTTACTTCCATAATATGAAAAAAAATACCAGAGGACCAGAAAATCTAAACCCAAAAGACAGTCACATCATTGGCAAAGGAACGTGCAAATCTGCAAATCCCTTCTGTTTAGTAAGATTGAAAAGTATCCCAAATCAGATTGTTGCAATGGTTCTGAGAGAGGGCAAAGTTCTCGGAGACCAGAAAAGAAGTTAGTACAAGGAGTGCTGAGTTCTGAGACCATAACAGCAATAACGCTCAAGCAAACCTTACTTTCATAGCTCACGCATTCATGTGTTCCAGTCCTCTGCACAATCTTCAGAACCTTCTCTTCAAGGCTCCTCAATCTGCATGTTTCAGACTACAGGGACTTTCTCATTGCTCCAGCAGTCCAGCGTCCCAAAGCACTTAGTGTTAGATGCTTTTAAAAGGTCCTTACAGCTTACAGCTACAACCAGAAACCACAACAACAGTAAGCAAATAAATATAGTAAACAATTAAACAAAACCTACAGATTATTACCATATTTTTGCCACAAAATTACTATTTATTTTGTACGGAAAGCACACACTCTATTTCTCTCACTCTGTCTCCCTCACACAACGTTTTAAGAAAGAACCTGATGAATGTCTTGAAATATAACATCTGAACAATTTCTTGAGATGTGGTAAACATTTGACACTGGTCCTTTGAATTTTTAGAAAATAAGGCACACCTGAGGTGTATCGGCCACAGTGTGAATCACCACCTTGGGTGGCATTATTTTCTAATAATTCAGTGGGCCATCTTAAATTATTCCTTACGCAATATAAATACAACTCAGAAGCATTGATTAACCCCACCTCTTTAACATTACTGTGGATTGTCAGTATATGTTGTCCTAATTAGGGTTGGATGTTGTATGTCACTTTATGACAAAAAATAATAAAAAATCATTAAGTATCTCATCACTTGTGTTGTGAAAGATGAACAAAATTCTTATGTGTTTGAAACAACGTGAGGGTGAGTAATTGATGCCGATTTTCATTTCTGAACAGTTTTCATTCTCTTTAAGGTGAAAGTTCTTAGCTAATGCCTCGAGGTTATTAGAGGGTGATCATCTGGCCCCTTACACTCGTGACCAAAACCCCCTACATAATTTGACATCTCATGTGAAGCTCACAATATAAACTGGGGCCTTGTGTAAGAACCAATACATAATTAAAGCAGGGGAGATGAAACAAGGATGAACAAAATAAGAAATTGTGGAGCACCCTGTGTGTTTGTGGGATGTGCATCAAAGTAATGACCCTGGGAATATTTATGAAAACGTTCTGATTAGTGGTCCACCGATATATCACTAAGACCAATATATTGGCCAATATTTGGCATTTTTCAAATATCGGCATCGGCTGATACATTTTTCTGCTTGAATGATGTTTTATTTTATTTTGACAGTGCTGAAAGCGGCAGCGCATGAGCGAACACAGTGCTCACACACTCTCTCTCTCTTGTTCGTCGTTGTTAACAGTTCTGTCTAATACAGATAGAAGCCTGTATAATAATCAGATAGAAC
The DNA here is from genome assembly GCF_003368295.1 of Carassius auratus. Lineage (NCBI taxonomy): Eukaryota > Metazoa > Chordata > Actinopteri > Cypriniformes > Cyprinidae > Carassius > Carassius auratus. The sequence goes on along the minus strand of NC_039270.1, from coordinate 25,932,212 downwards.
AGTTAAACAAAGGAATTAATGCATACACAAAGTATTATAACGATTGCTTTTATATTATAATATTACTATTAGTAATAGAAATGCAAACATTACAATACTTTCTCGTTTGCCGTCAGCATTAAGCAAATAAGTATTTATACTGTATAATTTAATGGTCATTTAATTTCACAAACCTTGCAAACTTAGTCGAATCCATCTTGTGAAGTGTGTATGTGTATCCTGCATGATCGTGTGTTCTGTGTGTGATGGTCCGTCCGTGTGATTGATTGCTTTAACCTCTTTGTGTTCAAGCATCGCCGACGGCCCCAGTTTATTATTGATTCACTTTCACAGCACATTAAACATCACTCTCTTACTTCATCTGGACAAACTGTGCATCAATTGAAAGTTTAAAGACTCTAGCTTCGATATTTGACCAATATTTTGATAAAACATTGTTGCAGTGACAGTTATTTAGTGATTTATGTCAGGAGAGCAAAATAAGGAATATGTTTGAGTCATTTCTAGAATAGAAATTCACCACTCATTCATATTCAGTCACGTCAGCAGCGGTTTATTTGTGTTCACATAGACTCACTGAACAGCGTCAATAACGATTTATAGACCAAAGATGCATATCTGCGGAGATATATGGATATATTTACTGATGTTTACTTCATATTTCTTCAGACAGAATCATAATTTCTATTCATTTTCCACTGATTTACGTGATCTGATGATAAATAGCCTCTTCCAGCGATCTGTGTGATTCTGCCATAGACAGTAAAAGAAATGGACACGGCGACCCCATTGGATTCAACAGAGACAAGTGAAGTCAATTACAAGCTCGTGTTTCCTGGGGGTCGAGAATCTGACAATTGTAAGTCAATTGTAAGTCTACTAATAGCTGTGACAAGATAAATCTGAATCACCCACCGAATCTTGCAGAGACGGTGTTCTGTCGATTTGTCCTACGCTTTCAGATTTTCATTCCTCCCATTAAAACAGTGGGTAATACAATTCAACAAGGAAAAAATGCTACTGTAAAGTTATTGATTATTAACATCTACACCTACTACAACCTTAGACCTACCCTTACAGTACTGCAAATACAGTAATTATGTGTTATATTCGCAGTTGTTACAGTACATAGGGACCGGAGACAGAGAATGACAGGGAATGATGTGTATTTGACACAAGCAGAGGTGAAGGAGAACAATGATGAGTCAAACTGAAGGTGAAGGAGTGCAGAGACTGTTCTGATGTCTTGGGAGGAGAGATGATCCGAGAGGTGGAAGCTTGAGACGATGGAGGATGATGTCACACACACGATGGGAACAGGAGGTCACAGGAGATCGGTGGAGAGAGGTAAGTATGGAATACGGTTAGTCCTTAGAGTTAGCAGGTAGGTTTGACCTAGTGGGAACGAGACTTGACAGTGACTGTGTGTGTGTGCATGTCTGTTAAGTGCTGGGGAGATTGCAGGTTGATGAGGGGCAGGTGAGTGTGATCAATACTCTGTTGATGGCGTGCGCTGTGATTGGGTGGGGTTGGAGCCTGCCGTGTCTGTGACAGCGGTTGTAGCTAGAAGGGATACAGTTACAGGAAACCAACAATAAATATTATTTTCTAGCAATTAGATTGCATTTTTATTAAAGTCTACACTTACCCCAACCTTAATACTTCCCTTACAGTAATGCAGATACTTAAAAAAGGACACAATATTGATGTGCGCATGAGCAGTAAACCCGGGAAGGAAAATCTGACGGGTAGGATAAAATGTCAGGACACCGGCGAGCGTGAACAGGAGCACATTTTGGTAAGTATTCAGATTAATTATTTTGTTATTTTGCATAGTATTTAGTATTAATCGTCCCCCCGAATGCCTCATAGACAGTAAAAGATTGTCTGTGAGCTTCTCCTCCTGTCCATACGGTGATTTCTCTACTGTGCGACAGAGAGTCACAGGTTATGACGCAATCGTTAGCCTATTTAATAAATACTGCTTCTATGGGGCCATAACGTAAGAAACAAGGTAATGGAGCCTTTTATAAATTTTCTTGTTTCTTTAGAAATAATTAATGGACAAATGGAGTCTTTAAACGCCTCAGGTTTAAAGTTATTCGCTGTCAAAGTGACGCCAAAATGAATGGGAGTCAATGGAATGCTAACAGCAGGTGGGAGTCCGCTAGCCAATGGCGGCGCCCAGGGGTGATTAAACCCTACCCCCCCGGTGAGATGCAGTACTGTGTGCTCACGCTGTGACTGAGACAGACTCTGATTGGTCCTTCACCTTGTCAATCTTGGAATCTCATAACCGGACAACGTCACTTCATGTAACGCTTCCTGTACACTTCCACGTTGAAATCTGACCACAACAACACTGATACACCTCTGTACCACGAAATATCCCAATAATGAACCCGCGATTTCGATAGTAAAGCTTGGTATGACCTTTTCTTGAGATCTGGGCATTCTTATAGAGAATATTGAAATGTTCATCTAAAATGCTAACTTGTGCAGCGATGTAAAAGGCTATAAATAGCATATTTTTACAACTGTAACAGAGGCCCAATGTGGCCCAGGTAAGTTTAGCAGATAGATTTGAGATGACCAAATTAAGGAATAATGCCTGACTACGCCACCTTGGGAATTTCACCCAAAGAATCCAACTAAAAGGCTTTACACAGGTTCCCTACCCAGAGGCAAGCAAAACGTGGAGACACAGGTATCAGTCAAGTACAAAAGTTTTATTTTAATAACATAAAAGCATATGTTATTAAAATAAAAGTATTGGGAGACGTCATTACAGTATTGGGAGACGTCACTTCCTGTTCGTTGTTGACGGCTGTACTGCGTTTGAGCTCCGTCACTATCTTCTTTTCATTGACTATTTTTAACTTAAAAATCAATTTTATACATCATCGTTTCCGTTTATATAACGCGTGAATATATCCTCTATTGTATTCTACAACAAAAACAATCAGAGCGCCTCGCTATCACTAGTTTTATTTTGATCTCCCGGGTCCGCTATTAGCTTTTAGCCAGTTAGCATCAGCAAGCGTGGTTGCTGCTAACCGCGCTTACATTGCTAATACTCTATTCACACACATTACCACTGCTGTACTCACTGTTACTTGCTTTAATGGCGGATGAATGTCTCCACTCTGTGCAGCTCGAGCTCGAGGCCGTGGGGAAGCAGATTCGCGACCTGGAACGGAGGCAGGCCGAGCTGAGAGAGCGGAGAGCCGCGCTGGAATCATCCCGGGCTGACGCTCACAAGTCCGGGGTAAGTATACAGCGTGCTGTTAACAGTCCCACCACGTCTACTCCGTGTGTTTCTCTGCGCAGGCCCGGTGCACCCAGGACGCGATCTTCCCAGATGTCCTTCACTGCGACGCCGGGACACCACGGACCCTGGGTGCATCCACAGCGGAGGACGCGAGCCGGGTCCCGGGCGACGACTTCTCCCCCTCCTGCCTTCGAGATCTCCATCCAGAACCGCTTCGCTCCCCTCCGCGAGACAGGACGCGACGCCGTGATCATCGGAGACTCCATCGTCCGACACGTAAGTGCTACGTTAGCCGAAGGTAAAGTGCACACTCATTGTTTGCCTGGTGCTCGTGTTCTCGATGTTTCTGCGCAGATACCCGCGATCCTGAAGGACGGCGAGAGCCCCAGAGCGGTCGTGCTTCACGCCGGGGTTAACGACACCACGCTGCGGCAGACGGAGATGCTGAAGAGGGACTTCAGGAGCCTGATCGAGACGGTTCGCAGTACGACGCCCGCGGCGACGATCGTCATGTCAGGACCACTGCCCACGTATCGACGAGGACACGAAAGGTTCAGTAGACTTGTTGCTTTAAATGAATGGTTGTTGTCATGGTGTAAAGAACAGAAACTGCTATTTGTTAATAACTGGAATCTTTTCTGGGAGCGTCCTAGACTGTTTCGCGCTGATGGATTACACCCCAGCAGAATTGGAGCGGAGCTTCTCTCTGACAACATCTCCAGGACACTTCGCTCCATGTGACTAGTAAGACAATTCTCAAATAACCATTATGATGAGTTTTGTTCCACCCGCTTAAATGCTAAAAGTACTTGCGCTGTAAAATCTATTAAGACCGTGTCTGTTCCCCGAATAGTGAGGTCAAAATATAAATATAAATATATTGTAGGATCTAGAAAAAATCTTATCGTATTTAAACCAGAAAAATGTAAAGTAAATGAACAAAAACAATTTTTTAAGTTTGGGCTCATAAATATTAGATCACTCGCACCAAAAGCAGTTATTGTAAATGAAATGATCACAGATAATAGTTTTGATTTACTCTGCTTGACTGAAACCTGGCTAAAACCAAATGATTATTTTGGTCTAAATGAGTCTACTCCACCAAACTACTGTTATAAGCATGAGCCCCGTCAGACTGGTTGTGGCGGGGGTGTTGTAACAATATATAGTGATATTCTCAATGTTACCCAGAAAACAGGATACAGGTTTAACTCTTTTGAAATACTTCTGCTAAATGTTACTCTGTCAGACATGCAAAAGAAATCTAATGTATCTCTTGCTCTGGCTACTGTGTATAGACCACCAGGGCCGTATACAGAATTCCTGAAAGAATTTGCAGATTTCCTCTCAGACCTTCTAGTTACAGTTGATAAGGTGCTAATCATGGGAGATTTTAATATTCACGTTGATAATGCAAATGATACATTAGGACTTGCGTTTACTGACCTAATAAACTCCTTTGGAGTCAAGCAAAATGTCACCGGGCCCACTCATCGTTTTAATCATACACTAGATTTAATTATATCGCATGGAATCGATCTTACTGCTATAGATATTGTACCTCAAAGTGATGATATTACAGACCATTTCCTTGTATGGTGCATGCTGCGTATAACTGATATTAACTATATGTCCAAAGATACCGTCTGGGCAGAACTATTGTTCCAGCCACCAAAGAAAGAGTCGCAAATAACCTGCCTGATCTATCTCAACTGCTAATTGTTCCCAAAAATACACACGAATTAGACGAAATTACTGACAACATGGGCACTATTTTCTCTAATACATTAGAAGCTGTTGCCCCAATCAAATTGAAAAAAGTTAGAGAAAAACGTACTGTACCATGGTATAACAGTAATACTCACTCTCTCAAGAAAGTAACTCGTAGTCTTGAACGCAAATGGAGAAAAACTAACTTAGAAGTTTTTAGAATTGCATGGAAAAACAGTATGTCCAGCTACAGACAGGCTCTAAAAACTGCTAGGGCAGAGCATATACACAAACTCATTGAAAATAACCAAAACAATCCAAGGTTTTTATTTAGCACAGTGGCTAAGTTAACAAATTACCAGACGCCACCTGATTCAAATATTCCACCAACGTTAAATAGTAATGACTTTATGAATTTCTTCACTGATAAAATAGATAACATTAGAAATACAATAGTGAATGTAGATTCTACAGCGTCTAACACTTCAGTTTCATCCATCGCACCTAAAGATAAACTGCAGTGCTTTACAACCATAGGACAGGAAGAGCTAAATAAACTTATCACTGTATCTAAACCAACAACATGTTTATTAGATCCTGTACCCTCTAAATTACTGAAAGAGCTGTTACCTGTAGCCGAAGAACCGCTTCTCAATATCATAAACTCGTCGTTAACTTTAGGACACGTCCCAAAACCATTCAAGCTGGCGGTTATCAAGCCTCTTATTAAGAAACCAAAACTAGATCCTAGTGTACTGGCAAATTATAGGCCTATTTCAAATCTTCCATTTATGTCTAAAATTTTAGAAAAAAATTGTGTCTGCTCAATTGAGCACCTTCCTACATAAAAATGATCTGTATACTAAATATTGTAGAAACATAATTTTCTGTAAAGTTGCTTTGTAACGATTTGTTTTGTAAAAAGCGCTATACAAATAAACTTGAATTGAAATTAGACAACTTCACACATCAACTTCAATGCTGACTTACATGAGTCACTTCAACTGTCCTAGAGCTGCGGCCCAACTACAGGGAAGATATTCCAATAATAAGGGATCTCACAATCTGCACAGCACGCTCACATACCAATTAAAGAACCCCAGTACAGCACACTGCGCTGGGGTTCTTCTGCACAGCACACGGTGAAGAAACCACCACCACTATCTACAGATGAATGTAAAAAAAAAAAAAAAAAAAAAAAAAAAAAATATAAATATTTATATATATATATATATATATATATATATATATATATATATATATATATATATATATATATATATATATCCAGGATAAATATTAAAAAAGACACACAGGGCGTCTGAACTGAACTGATTCTTTTGATGATTGATTCTGAACTGATTCTGTGCTAATGTTATGAGCGCGGGTAGAACCGGTGAACCGTTTTTTTTTTTCCCAACTGGTTTTATTTGATCGAATTGTCCGAAAGAACCGGTTCACTTGAGCACCTGCTCCTTTGCCCCTTAAGTGCTCTTTTGTCAAAGCAAAATTTCCTCGAATTTATTTTTGTAATAACATTCCCTTTAGGGAATGCCTGCCCACGACCAATCATAATATTAGTATAATTTACTGATAATAATTTAGCCGTAAATAAAATGACCGACATGATGACCTTTCTCCTGACAACAACAACCTCATCTGACCAGGACGATTCCTCACGCGCATTTTTAATTGCTAAATGATACTTTAAACACAGCGGCAGCTGGTCAGTGGTGTTTCATTCTCAGTGAAGTGATTTTGATGTTTATTTACTTATTATTATTATTTTACAAGAACGATGTGATGTGAAAACATGCAGATATGTTGCTGTGTGTAGCCTGTAGTGTAGAAGTAACACTAGCGTGCTGTTTGAGGGAGAAAAGTTTCACAGGCACCGAGGGGTCTGGTCTTTTTTATGTTATTTGACTAAACTTTTATTATATTACAGTACTTATTTATTTTTTAACACATATAGTGCCTTAAAAATAATTATCACAACACTGTTAAGGCTTTTCATGACTGGTAAGATTTTTTCATTCTCTGAATTATCATTATAAAAATAAAAACATATAAATATATTTTAAATGTGATGCAAATATTTTTTCTACAATAGCAACAGTGTTTACAACAGCAAGACCACTTTAGCCTGTAAACTCAATAATATCTCTCTGGAAATAAATGTAAAAATAATAATGTCAATAAAAAATGCATAATATACCTGACATCAAAGTGCAGTGTGAAGGAGATGAATAACAAATGTAGCCTGTCATTTGTTTACATTGCAAAGGTGTTCAGTTTTAGGCAACAACAACTACAACAGTAATAATAATATTAATCACTGTATTCCAGTGTATCAGTTTTTTTATGTTTTGTATCAATATTTAAGCTGGACTTATTGATTAGGTGCAAGAGTAGTAGTAATGGTTAAAATAATATATTAATGCTGAAATAGTAAATTGAGTCTTGTTCCTAGATGGACAGAGAGTGGAAAGTAATAGATCAGATGAGGAGATGGAGATAGAGGAAGAAAAAGAGGGAAATGTAGAGGCACAAGTGACAGAAAGAGAGCAGGTAACAGCAAGCCGGGAGAAAGAGGCTGGTGAGAAGAGGAAAATGTAGAGGCACAGGTGTTTTCTATAGTTTTTACTATAACCGCTGTTCTTAATTATTCTGTAGAACAGAGAAGAAAAAGCCATCAGGTTGGGACAATTTAAGACATTTCAGTTTCTAATCCCAGAGCTATTATTATTTTAAACTTAAAATTGTCTTCTCTATTGTTTCTTTTTCAAAACTGCATCACAGCATTTGCTGCTGTATCAATACATAATCATACATATCTATACGCAAATCAGCAAGGAATGCATCACAATATATTGCTGTATTGATATTTTGAACAGTGCCATTTAAAGCCTTGCTCCATGTGCCCCTTTTATACTTTGAGCACCTGCCCCTCCAAAGGTCTCTACACGGCCCTGTTCAGAGGGACTGTCAGCCACGTTAAAAAAGTTAACCGCTCAAGTAATTTGTGGATTAATGCTTATTGGAGACGTGAACCATAATTCAGTTTGATTTGGTGAACTGGTTCAAGAAGATCTGGTTACATCGAATGATTCGTTGGTGAACCGGATATCACTACACTTCAGTGTTTTGAAATCTCACACTACAAACACGGAAGAGAAGACAATGCTGAATAAATTCATAGTTTTTGATGTTTTTTGACCAAAATTGTACTTTTGATGCAGTAATATGTAGTTATTAGGTGTCCACTGTATTTTTTGTTGGTTTTAATGAGACCCCCCTTGAAATGACGAGGACCCCCCATTGCCCCCCCAATCAAAATTGTCTGGAGCCGCCACTGGCTGTTGGTATAATTACTCGGCCTATTTGCCGTCACCCCTACACAACACATCAACTGAAAAACACAAATTGTGACTCGCACCACTTCCATGGCTGATAAGCCGATTTAATAAAGTTAAATGCATACCTGGAGGAAGACAGCTATGACTCATAGCCATCAGCCGATTAGAGAAACTGTGACAAAACGGCAACCGTGGAAGCGACCATAAACACAGCCGCTCTCTTTTACCACACCAACCCAGAGTCACGTTCAATCGCGACAGCAGAAACCACACCAAATCCAGGAAATGACGCTCTGCCTAGGTGCATTCGACAATGGCTTTTATAGCCCGCACAATTGATGACATTAAAATGCCCAGCACAACCACTTAACTCGGGAAATCATGCCACACAACAGTAAACGACCAAATTCCACCCCTGATTGCTAAAGGAAGTTATTACAAACACTTGATTGGGGTTTAAAGTGAGTTTTGAGTAAGTGTACTAATAATTTAATAAATTGTCTAATGTAGCTTGATACTAACGTTAGCTCTAATGCTACTAATAGCAGGTGCATTTCTTCTTCATAATGCATTTCTGACAGAATAATTCACGTAAGGTCGTAAGAAAATGTTTTGAATAATGATAATAATGAAAAATAATGATAAAAGAATAATGGGGATAATGTGTCATACCTGGCGGAGGTGTGAAAGACTCGTTTGGTGAGAACAATAGACACTGCTTGCAGTTTCCACACCTAAGCGTTTGTTTTAGAACCTGGTGTGTTTTCTCCCTTGATTCGGTTCATTTAGGAATATGTGAATTTGGCAATCCCGCTCGGATCCGTACCAAAACAGTCACTCTGAGACTACCTAAATGAGGTGGTCTTGGCCCGATTGCAAATTAACTCTGGAGTGGTTCACTATAAGTGTGTAAGCGATCTGACCCAATTATTAACTGATCTGACTTGTATTAACAAAGCTTGGTCCATTTGGAAATATTGCCTTGTGAATGAGAGCCGAACCAATATGAAATTGCAACATTGTAGCGATTTAACCCCTGGTTTCAGAACAAAGCTACAGTTGTGAAAACACCCCTATAGTTTGTCCTGCAATACTCATACCCAAACACTGGTGCATCACTGGTTCATCACTGAGATATCATTGACTTGGAATGAAGTTGGTTCATTATAAAAATGAAATAAAATAAAAAAACAAACTACCTTTGATATGTTGCTTTAGGTTAGCTTGCTACATTACCAAGTGGGATAGCTTCACTGTAGCGAAGCTTCATTTAATGTGTAACACTTTAGAATACTGTTTCTTACTTACTGCATAACTAATAAGGAATTATTGAAGAACTAACAGGTGATTATTCATTAACACTATTGTTAGCTTCTAACTAATCAGTATATAATATAATTTTATGATTGTGTTAAGTTACAGTTAGCTAATCAATAACTAATGAATTCTGTCAAATGTACTGTAGAACTACTATTAATTATCTACTAGTTAGGGTTCAAGAAAAATAACTATGAAGTAACTACTAATGAACAGTTTTACACAAATAATCACTATAATAATCAGGCTGTGGCCCATAAATCAAGTACTTGAGTAAAAATACAGATACCCTATAAAATATTACTCCAGTAAAATTATAAGTAGGCCTATTCATTTTCAAAATTACTTGAGTAAAAGGACAAGTACAAAGTACTACTACATTAGCAACTTTGTTACAGCCCACTTATTAGCCTATTAATGGAAATGCTTCTAAATGTTTAAGTTTTGATTATAAAATATTTGATAAATTAGTTTAAATGTGGGCAGTACACATGTTAAAATGGAATAAAATATGAATTATCTGATAATTATTTATTAATTACTAAAGGGTTGACTATAATTTCACTTTAGAGAAGGCCTAATGATTCAGGTGTGAAATAAGTCCTAATAAAGGTTACCTGTATTTCACTTTTCCTCAGGCTTTGCCTTACATAAATAAACTGAATTAATGATAATGTGGTATATGCTGATGATGCACACATACAGTACTGTATATAAAATATGACTAAGGTAATTATCGCAAGTCACTGGAGTCGTGGTGGGGTTCCTATTGGAAGCTTATTTCTTACAAAACACACTCACAAAACAATTCACTACATAGGCAAAACCTCTATAAAATGTATTGCATTTATTAATATTGCATTTTCATACTACTACTACTTCTGCTAATAACTTTTATATGAAAGGGTCACAATTCAATGTAATTGTGTAAAACTGTTCATTAGTAGTTACTTCATAGTTATTTTTCTTGAACTGTAACTAGTAGATAATTACCAGTAGTTCTACAGTAGATACCAAGGGAATTCATTAGTTATTGATTAGCTAACTGTTACTTAACACAATCATAAAATTATATTACATACTGATTAGTTAACACATCTTCCTTAGAAGCTAACAATAGTGTTAATGAATAATCACCTGTTAATTCTTCAATAATTCCTTATTAGTTATGCAGTAAGTAAGAAACAGTATTCTAAAGTGTTACCGTATATTGTTTTAGCTGTGATGATTGTCCGTTTGCCTTCTACCACAAGAAAACACATTTACAGGCTGTCCATCCAAACAAGCTATGAATGCTTTGCATACCCAGAATGTTATTTGCAATGTAAATTATACATGTCATTTATTGTGTATCTAAATGGAGCAACACAAACTTTACAAAGTGGACAGATCCCACACAAAACTTTCTTGCCTCTGAAAAGTGAAGTAGCAGTGTTTGTGTATCTGTGTGATCATTTGTTGGCATTTCATCATGAGGACTGATTTGATCTTAATACTGTTATCAGGTGAGTTTGTAAGGTAAAATCTCTATAATTTAATGACATATTTGCATGTTCTCAGTTCTCTGATGTCAGTTAATGGACACAAGATTTTCAAGTAAACAAAATATTTAAAGGGGTCCTATTAAGCTATTTTACAAAGCCTTGATTTTGTTCGGGGGGTACCAAAAAAGCCTCTCATACTAGGTTGCATAATATAATATTAAATAAATTAAATTTTTTAAATTCAATCAATTATTAATAATATTTCTGAACTATTACAATTTAAGTTGCTTTATTAGCTAGTAAACAAGTAAAACTACACATTCTTTAAAGCAGTTTATTAGTGGTAAGTGTGCTATACTCTAAGAAAAGTCTGTAAAAAATAGTGAATAATCTACTATGTTAATATGAAGGAATATTTTACTGGTTTTTTTTAACCTGCATTTTTTATTATGCATTGTATTTTGTGTTTTGGGGTTACAATGTTACAGATAATGGATAATGTCCTGGAAAAGTACTAGCACCTTTTCCATTTTTCTACATATTTTTCATAGTGTACTAATGCATCAACAGTGGCAGGTTCAAGCTGCTGACAAAGTTTCTCACAAATGAACAATGACAGTATTTAATTATTCAATTATTATTATTACTATTCAATTAAACTAATGCAAAACTTAATTCCTGTGATGTGTGTACAGCTAGGCATCTTTGGTTTACTCTTTTTGTGTAATTTAAATGGTAAATTGTGCGGTTTTCTCAGTCTATCATGTCCACTTCCAGACTGGTTGCTGTGGAGGAGGTTGTTCTGTGTGAGAAAGGGAGAGACTTGGTTGAACACAGCTGTTCTGTTCTGAGTTTTGAGTTTATATCTCAATTCAGAGTTCATATTTCACAATTCTGTGAATTCCCTTCAATTCTTTCCTCATAATCTTGAGGGGAAAACAGTCAGAATTGTTCTGAAATGAACATTTCCCCAATATAAATGACATGAAGATGTTAATGTCTCTCTCCACAGCTCTGAGCTCTGGTGTGAACTCTTATGTGTTTTACTTTATTCCTAAAAACATGAAGTGGACCGAAGCTCAGGCATACTGCAGACAGCATCACACTGATCTCGCCACCGTTAATGACCAGACAGACCTCGATGAGCTGTTGAAAACTCTTCCCAAGGATTTTACAAATAACATTTGGATTGGACTCCATCGAAAAAATGGGCAACTTCCGTTTGTCTTTTCGGATGGGAGCAACTCCCTGTTCGCACCGTGGATTACTGATCAACCAAACAATTCTGGTGGTAAACAGCACTGTGTGTACACACAGCCTAATGGGAAATGGAACGACTGGACGTGTAATGATCAATTCGCTTTTATCTGCTATGGTGAGTTGTTTCCTGATAATATGAACACAATTTAAAAGAGTTGTTCTTATCGAAAGTAACAAAATGAATGGGATTTTTTACATGTATTTTAAAAACTTAATCTTACAATATAGGTCTATTTTTTTACGTTGTTACTATTTTTGCTAAGGAGACATTTTGAAGGAAGAAATGATAAATGGCATTTTTTGACTGTTGTTTGTCACTTTCACTGAAATACTGAACTGAGTGACTCATTCATCATTTGTGTGTGTGTGTGTGTGTGTGTGTGTGTGTAGAGAAAAAGAGACAGATGAGAGTGAGACTGGAGGTGAAATCAAGTCAAAATGTGAATGACCCTGCAGTGAAGAAAGAGATTTTGGTGAAGGTGTGTAAATTGAATATATAATAATAATTATGAACTGTCCAAGTGTATTACTGAGTATTAAAAGTTTGTTTCTGTCCTTCAGGTAGAGCAGGTACTGAAGGAAAATGGGCTGACAGAAGACGCAAAGATCTCGTGGATGATGTTTTCTGGTGAAATTGTCTTTCACAGGGTATCAGAAGAACGAGTTTTCCAGGAGAAACATGAACACAATGTCTCATAATAGCATTTGCTGCCTAATCATCATTACACTTTTATGCCACATTTTGAATACTGCTTTTGAAAGATTTGTTAAAATTTTGTGAAATGTAACAGTAGATTGAAAAATATCTAAAAAATAAATACATGTAAACTGGAAAGCAGGATGACATCTGTAGGTCAACATCTGTGCAGTTGGGACTCAAAAGAAGCGATGAAACAACTAACAGAAAAAGTGAGTCACTGTAAAAAAAATACTTTTCAATGTGGTAAATAAACGATTATTATATTTCATTGCTAGGTACATCTGTCTGTTATACATGAATGGAGGTCTGTAAAAGGTAGTTCTCTCAACAAAAGTAGGGAACACTCTTATACAATACATATAGAAAAAAATGTCTGAATGTTACTTTCTGTGTCAAAAATGTTAAATACAAAACAACTTTCTAACAAAAGCATTTTAGAAACTATCAGAAATGTCCCACTTCTGAAGCAGTAATAATGAGCTTGTCACCTTCAAGGGCTTTATTGTCAGAAATAACAGGAATTAAGGTAGATGTAGTCTGTAGTCTGCTTGGGATCAGTGATGGGTGGTTACTGAGCGCCAACCTCCCGCTCTCTTTCCAATAGGGAATTGGCCAATAAGGAAGTGACTAAAACCGCAAATCATCGCCTGGCCGCTGGAGGCTGGCTGCAAAAGGGAGTCAGTCCCATAGAATCAAAAATGCCCAACTTTACAGCAGTAAAAAACATGTTTTCACCTGGTGCAAAAAAATGATTTTGGTCTATATAGCTAATTTTTCCCTTCATGACAACTGTGAGGGCGGTGATTGTTTTTATAACTCGTCCGTTTAAGTTATATTAAGACTAAAAGCTTTGCATAATTAAGGGCGTGGTCACTTGAGTGACAGGTGGGTTGCTGCTGCTGACACTGCCGTCCTGCTAGGTGGGCGTGGCTTCAGCAAGTAGCTCCTGCCCTTTTGCCCATTTTTGATTGTCATATGACGCCGGCTCTGCACACTTTAAGCTTCAAAAACACCCTTCAAGAGTCTACGGGTGACGTCACGGACACTACATCCATGTGGATACACTTTATGTCTTAAGAGACCCTTTTAGCCTTTTTTTCATTTGCATATAAATTACAAACCTGGCCCCACCGTCGACATATATATGGGTGCCAAAGTTAAGTGGTTGTTCCACTGTCAAGAAAAGGCTAGACAGATCAGCTCTCTCTGGTCTCCCCATCGAACTTCAGACACAATCCAAAGAGAAATAAAGGTCCCCCCGTGCCAGACACCAATGGCCTGACTAGACCAGCGGTCTGTCTCCACAATTTCACTACATTTACACTTACATTTATTCATTTAGCAGATGCTCTTATTCAAAGCGACTTACAAATGAGGACAGTGGAAGCAATCAAAAACAACAAAAAGAGCAATGATATATAAGTGCTATAACAAGTCTCAGTTATATGGAGCCAAAAGAGTCTCAATAAAGATAAATGCACACATTACATTCACATATGCACATATAGGATTCATACATGCACACACATAATTCATAAATACACACACAGGATACAAAAATGCACACAAAATTCACAAATGCACACACAAAATGTAAAAAGCACAGAAGATTCACAAATGCTTACAAAATTCAGAAATGCACACAAAATTCAGTGGCTCAACACACAAATGCCTTTTTTTAAACAGGGAATGATCTGCGACCAATCAGATATCTCCCTTGTTTGAGCCAATCACAACAATGCACCCCACGTGGGGGATTGTTTACTTATAAGCCAATCAGCGAACGACTCACTTTCCTTAGCCAACGACTCACTTACCTCACGCAGCCGGCGACTCACTTTGCGCATCCGGACACCCACTTTGCGCAGCAGGAGACTCACTTTCCGCAGCGAACGACTTACTTTCCTCACGCAGCGAGCGACTCACTTTCCTCAGCGAACGATTCACTTTCCTCACGCAGCGAAGTTGAGCAAATGATTCCCTTTCCTCACTCAGCCAGCGACTCACTTTTCGCAGCCGGAGAGTCACTTTCCTCTCTCAGCGCACCACTGACTCTCTCTTCATGTAGGGACCGAATATTATAATTAAAGTGACTTCTATATTGCATCCAAAAGAATATTTAGATATATTTAAAATATTAAAAAAGGTGTAATTTTTTTTTTACTTTCATTAAAATATTTCAATAAAAGGAAATAATTGCCTATTGCAAATTTATGAATCCATGGTTAACTTTTTTTCTGCAGTCACAGTCTGGGCTATATGTATTGAGACATTTTTAAATTTATATTTTGTAAAAAAAATAATAAAAAATAAACCTGAATTGTAATCTAAACATCTGTATTTTCATACAATTTCATAAATAAGTAGGCTATAATATGCGCACCACAGGCATATCGCGCTGTGTGAAAGCGTTCATGTGATTGGCTTATAAGTAAACAACCACATGAAGTGCGTTCTTGTGATTGGCTAAAAGAAGGGAGACATCTGATTGGTTGCTGATCATTCCATGCATTTGTGTGTTGAGCCAAGTCAGGGGATTCTCAAAATTCACACACAAATGCAGTGAAGTTCACAGACCACAAGCAGTTTGTAAATCAAGATATATGTGTGTGTGCATCAGAAATACATTTCTGAATCTTGTTCTGTGCATTTGTGAATCTTGAGTGCATTTGTAAATGTTGTTTGCATTTCTGAATTGTCTGTGTATTTCTGAATTTTGTGTGCATTTGTAAATTTTGTGCACATTTGTGTATCCTGTGTGTGTATTTATGAATCATGTGTGTGCATATGTGAATGTAGTGTGTGCATTTATCTTTATTGAGACTCTTTTGGCTCCATACAGTTAGGTTAACACAGTACACGTAGCATGGGATTTTAAATATTATAATAAATAAAAAGAGAACAGATAGAATAAAAAAAAGAATAGAGCAAGCTAGTGTTAGAGGTCTTTACACACACACATATTTTATATATATATATATATATATATATATACACACACACACATGAAGATGGCTAAGGACTCAGCTGCTCGGATTGAGTTGGGGAGTTCATTCCACCAGGAGGGAACATTTAATTTAAAAGTCCGTAAAAGTGACTTTGTGCTTCATAACTCCAAGGCTTCTAGCTGTTTTTGAAGGAGTTATGGTTGATGTGCCTAACTTGATGGTGAAATTGTGATGAAACGATGGGTTTGCTGGAATCACAAGCAGTTCTGTCTTGGCAAGGTTGAGTTGAAGGTGATGGTCCATCATCCAGCAAGAAATGTCTGTTAGACAAGGTGAGATGCGAATAGCTACCGTCGGATCATCAGGATGGATTGAGAGGTAGAGTTGAGTGTCATCAGCATAGCAGTGGTATGAAAAGCCATGTTTCCGAATGACAGAACCTAATGATGTCATGTAGACAGAGAAGAGAAGTGGTCCAAGAACTGAGCCCTGAGGCACCCCAGTAGTTAGATGTTGTGACTTGGACACCTCACCTCTCCAAGATACTTTGAAGGACCTATCTGATAGGTAAGACTCAAACCATTGAAGTGTGGTTCCTGAGATGCTCTTTGGCAGTAGGGTTGATAGGAGGATCTGGTGATTAACCGTGTCAAAAGCAGCGGACAGATCAATCAGGATTATTAAGAGTTTATATTTAATTTTCCTAAATTTAATTTTTAAAACCCTACACAACACAATACACACATATAAAGGATGTTTTCTTTATTTTAGACTATAATCAATCAGTTACAAATGTATCTGTTATAAGCATGTGTTGTTTGTATGTTTCCCTATTACATTAGTTACCGCTGCTTATTTGTATTAGTTAAGCTCTAAATGCTAATATTCAGGTGTATGAAAGTATCTCTGGTTTAATATCTTCTAGATGGTTCATTCTTGGTATCAAAACGACCTACAGTACTCTTTCACTTCTTTTTTTTCTGTGTTTAATACATACTGTACATTTATGAACAACTATTTGATGCATAAATATATATGACTGAAATATATAAATATATATGACCATAAAAGAAAGTATGGATGTTGTGGGGGAAAATTATACATCATGAGAAACGTTCTCATAATTATGTTATAATAAACTTTCTTGTAATAATGAATTAGTTTATCATAATAATGTTACTTTTTTGTAATAATGTGTAATTTTGGTAGCCCCTGAACTAACAGAATAAATTGAGATTCAATTTGATTTAAGAAAACCCATCAAGAATCACATACCCTAACACAAAAAAACTTAACTCTCAGCTACATTTATCACAGTTAAGACATCTGTTCACTGGTGATTTCCCAAACATTGGCATGTGCTTAGTCTCAGTCACGATTGAAGGCATGTTACTTGCATGTATGTGTGGGTGGCGTGTCTGTCTGTCTGACTTGTGTGCATCCAGTTTGTGCCCAGTGCCGCTGTCTTCCTCAGATGAAGCAGCAGGTGAGTTGCCAGAGCTTCGTTCACAGCACAAGCCAGGAGAACATTCGGTGAGGCATCATCTCAGGCACGCACCTCTGCAGGCAGCTGAAAGAGAGAGTTTGCATGACCCAGCTGCACTCTCAATCACAACATCATGGCATCTGACCCCAGGAAAGCATAAGCCACACAAACTGGTCACTGCTTGCACTTTCTCTGGAGCACAGGACTTCTCCCATCGTTCAGCAGACACACATTTTCATATCTTCAAGACTTCACACAGCACAGACACGTCACCAGTCACTTCTGTTCACATTCGTTCAGGTTCTTCCATTCACTTCCATTTCCATTCAAGTGAAAATACCCCTCCTTAAATACCTTGTCACAAAGTAGCCAATCCTTCTGATTGCTCAACAGCATAATATGAAATAATCAATGACACAAAGGACTTATGAAATGTAGACATGGATTTACTACAAAAAATTTAAAAAAATTAAAAAATAACAATAACATGGTGACTATACAAGGTTGGCCCTTTTTTGGGAGCCTTAAGCAGATATTCAAAAGGCTTTAACAGAGAGTACGGGAAAATAAATCATTATTACGAGAAATGTTCTCATTATTACAAGAAAGTATAACTCATTATAAATCATTATCATAAATTTCTTATTATTGTGACTTAATAATATTTTTTACTCAACTGTCGTGGAAACAGTCTTCCATAAATTTCCAACTAGGAAATGTCCAACCTAAGATGAAAATATGTTAGTGTTCAATGCACTGCATTTAACCCATCCAAAGTGCACACACACACACACACACACACACCCAGAGCAGTGTTCATCATTTATGCTGCGGCGCCCGGGGAGCAGTTGGGGGTTCGATGCCTTGCTCAAGGGCACCTAAGTCGTGGTATTGAAGGTGGAGAGAGAGCTGTACATGCACTCCCCCCACCCACAATTCCATCCGGCCCGGGACTAGAACCCACAACCCTTTGATTGGGAGTCCAACCCTCTAACCATTAGGCCACTTGAACACTTTGTTGGCATCAGTGGAAGTGCATTAGCATGGTTTAAATCGTACTTATATGACCGCCATCAGTTCGTAGCAGTGAATGAAGATGTATCATATCGATCACAAGTGCAGTATGGAGTACCTCAAGGCTCAGTACTAGGGCCGCTACTCTTCACGCTTTATATGTTACCCTTGGGAGATATCATCAGGAAACATGGTGTTAGCTTTCACTGTTATGCTGATGATACGCAGCTCTATATTTCCTCGCAGCCCGGTGAAACACGCCAATTTGAAAAACTAATGGAATGCATAGTCGATATAAAAAATTGGATGACGAGTAATTTCTTACTGCTAAATTCAGAAAAAACAGAGGTGTTAATCATAGGGCCTAAAAACTCTGCTTGTAATAACCTAGAACACTGTCTAAGACTTGATGGTTGCTCTGTCAATTCTTCGTCATCAGTTAGGAACCTAGGTGTGCTATTTGATCGCAATCTTTCCTTAGAAAGCCACGTTTCTAGCATTTGTAAAACTGCATTTTTCCATCTCAAAAATATATCTAAATTACGGCCTATGCTCTCAATGTCAAATGCAGAAATGTTAATCCATGCATTTATGACTTCAAGGTTAGACTATTGTAATGTTTTATTGGGTGGTTGTTCTGCATGCTTAGTAAACAAACTACAGCTAGTCCAAAATGCAGCAGCAAGAGTTCTTACTAGAACCAGGAAGTATGACCATATTAGCCCGGTCCTGTCATCGCTGCACTGGCTCCCTATCAAACATCGTATAGATTTTAAAATATTGCTTATTACTTATAAAGCCCTGAATGGTTTAGCACCTCAGTATTTGAATGAGCTCCTTTTACATTATACTCCTCTACGTCCGCTACGTTCTCAAAACTCAGGCAATTTGATAATACCTAGAATATCAAAATCAACTGCGGGCGGCAGATCCTTTTCCTATTTGGCGCCTAAACTCTGGAATAACCTACCTAACATTGTTCGGGAGGCAGACACACTCTTGCAGTTTAAATCTAGATTAAAGACCCATCTCTTTAACCTGGCATACACATAACATACTAATATGCTTTTAATATCCAAATCCGTTAAAGGATTTTTAGGTTGCATTAATTAGGTAAACCGGAACCGGGAACACTTCACATAACACCATACTTTCTACATCATTAGAAGAATGGCATCTACGCTAATATTTGTCTGTTTCTCTCTTGTTCCGAGGTCACCGTGGCCACGAGATCCAGTCTGTGTCCAGATCAGAGGGTCACTGCAGTCACCCGGATCCAGTACGTATCCAGACCAGATGGTGGATCAGCACCTAGAAAGGACCTCTACTGCCCTGAAAGACAGCGGAGACCAGGACAACTAGAGCCCCAGATACAGATCCCCTGTAAAGACCTTGTCTCAGAGGAGCACCAGGACAAGACCACAGGAAACAGATGATTCTTCTGCACAATCTGACTTTGCTGCAGCCTGGAATTGAACTACTGGTTTCGTCTGGTCAGAGGAGAACTGACCCCAACTGAGCCTGGTTTCTCCCAAGGTTTTTTTCTCCATTCTGTCACCGATGGAGTTTCGGTTCCTTGCCGCTGTCGCCTCTGGCTTGCTTAGTTGGGGTCACTTCATCTACAGCGATATCATTGACTTGATTGCAAGTAAAAACAGACACTATTTAAACTGAACAGAGATGACATCACTGAACTCAATGATGAACTGCCTTTAACTATCATTCTGCATTATTGACACACTGTTTTCCAAATGAATGTTGTTCAGTGCTTTGACGCAATGTATTTTGTTTAAAGCACTATATAAATAAAGGTGATTGATTGATTGATTGATTAGGCCACGACTTCCCCGTCTCAATTCGCCCGGCCCTCCCAGATAGACACATAATTGGTTTTACCAATATTTCTTAACAATATTAATAAGCCTTCTTCTGATTATTATAAAACCAGATTATGGATAAATGAGTTTTAGATGATTATGATGATGATAATGTTGCATTATTATTAATTCAGTATGAACAATTAGTTATTATAGTGTAACAAAAACATCAAAAACAAAACAAATGAAACTGCATATTTACATTTATTTATTATTACTTCAGAAATAGCATGATTAAAACCAACAAGTTGACCAAGGTGCTGTACAGATTGTAAAAACATAAATTAAAAACAAAGCAAGGTCCCCCCACTGTTTGTGTCTCGACCTACAAAAGTTTCTGGTCAAAAGACCTAAGAGATCTTGATGGAGTGTACGGTTGCAACAAATCGGAAATATAAGTTGGAGCAAGGCCGTTTAAAAATGTAAAAACAAAATCAAGATTTTAAAATCAGTTCTATAACACAACCAATGTAAAGATGACAAAATGGAAGTGATATGGTCCTGTTTCCTCGAACCTGTTAACAACCCTGCAGTGGAGCTTCGGACAATCTGTAGTCGTGACAGGGTGGACTGACTAATCCTTACATACAGGGAATTACAGTAGTCCAGACGAGAAGACACAAAGGCATGAATCACTCTTCCAAAATCAAAAAAAAAGATAAAGACGGCTAATTTTAGCCAGTGTTCTTAGCTGAAAACAATACAAGGCCTCAGCAAAAGTTACACCAACATTTTTTACTATGGATTTACCATAGATAGATAAAGGGCCTATATCAATATGAGAAGACCCAGATGCATGTGAGGGTGCAAAAACAATAGTTTCAGATTTACTTACATTTTAAGTGCAGAAAATTCACAGCCAACCATGTTTTCAAATCCTTTATATTCCAATTATATTCCTTCTTAGAGAAAAAAAATTATATTCCTTCTTTAAGCATGCAAGGAGAGGTTGTAAAGAGTTCCCTCACAAATCCATACCACCTGTTCAAGTCAAGCAATAAGGATTTCATGGTCTGTGGTGTCAAAAGATGCACTAAGGTCAATTAACACCAAAAGTGCAGTATCACCAGACTCCACTGCTAACAGAACATCACTGAGAACTTTCAGAATTGCAGACTCTACGATGATGCTCCCTAAACACTGACTGGAAAACTTCATATAATATGAGTTCTTATTCAAAAAAGACTGCAGCTGAATAAGGACAGCTTTCTCCAGCACCTTTGAAATAGGGCTTTAGTTTACATAACCCTACGATCCAATTTAGTATTTTTAATGAATGGCTGCAGTACAATCAAGAAGGAGCAGAGGGATCAGGTATTTAAGAGATAAAAGAGATTTTGACACAAAAAAACCCTCATAAAATTCTCACAAGCTTCCGCTGAAATCTCAGGCTCGATTCTATTGGATGGGTAAATAAAAGAATTGATGGTATTAAACAATACTATACTTTACCTTTGCTGCCTTAACTGTTTTTCTCTACGATGTAAGTGCCAGCTCCGTTCACATTTTCCCGTCCAGCGCCACATTGTTTTGTTTTTTATCCCGATGTTTTTTTTTTAATTAAACAAGCATAAATCTTTCATAATATTTAGTGTAATTAGGCTATTTGGCGGGACCAAAAAAGTCTGAGAACCACTGGTCTAAATTTAACAGATAGTGTTTCAAAAGTGCAGTCCACATCTTTACACATATTTATTAGAGTGACTTAATTACCTAAAGTAGTGTGCTAAAGCAACAGGTTTGTTTTTATATTTCTGCAATCTACTTTAGTCTGCGTGATTTGTATATTAATGTTTACACCAGACTTATTTGTCAGTGCTTTATTTTGTCATAATTATTACATCCTTTAAAGGTTGGAAGTTCAACAAATCAGTCAATACACTATTGTGATTGTATTTTATCAACCAAGATCAAATAAAACATTTTGGGAGAACTATCCCTTTAACGTCCTGTCAGTAAGCAGACTGGTCTCGATCCTGGATGAGACCAAATAAAGTGAATGAGTCCAAATTGTCCATTCCCGAAAGCATCTAGAGTGGGCATCAGAACTGGACCACAGAGCAGTGGAAGAAGGTGTTCTGGTCTGATCTGAATGTGCATGGCTTACCTGGGGAGTACATGGCACCAGGATGCACTGAAGGCAATTAATAAATAAAACATTTATTTGCATTACATTCGTGGAAAATAACACAAAAATGTCAAATTCATATATTAATGTTGAGATTGTTTTAAATAAAACATTTTGAATATAAAAACATTAAATTACTGAAATGATAATCAAAAAATAAAAGCAACTGCCAACAGGTGGCAGCAAGTTACTAATTTTATCACAGAATTATTAATTCAATTGAGTCATGGAACAGCTCATTTATTCAGGAATCAAACAAGTGACTGTCTTTATGAATGTGTTTACATGCACCCTCTTAATGTGATTATGAGATTGATAATATTGCGATTAACCCTCTGATGGTCTTCGTTTCCTGTCCACAATCGTGTTTTTTTGGGGTCTCCAGAGACCCCAGACAATAACATTTAATTTTGTAACAATTTTTACTCTGTTTGTTAATGTTTTTACTCAACATTTGTGCAGTTTTTGGAGGATTTATGATATCTTTTAAATTTCTATAAATAAATAAATAAATATTTATTTAAATAGGCTTTTTACAAAAAAACAGCATTTGATGTAAAATTCCCTTTATAAAAGACCCAGATTTCTAACTTTCATTCATGGGGATAACATGGATAATTTTAAATGATTTAATGTAACATTTATACCCATTTTTTTGGAAAATGCAGTTTTAAAATAAAAAACAAAATCACTTTAACCACTAGATGGCTATAGAGCTCCACTATATGCTATTTGCTATTTGACTACCTGAAAGATATCTTTTCACAAGTTGGATTCAGTTGGATTCATATCTAAATATTATAAAATCACAATTATAACAAATATAAAATATTTTTTGTCAAAGTTTAGTATTTTTTGTACAGAAAGAAACCCAGTTTTTCAATAATGTTACATTACAATGCATTGCAGGCAGTAAGCATGGTAAACCGCATGCTTGTGTGTGTGTGTGTGTGTGTGTGTGTGTGTGTGCTAAATTGTTTTGTCTCATCCTGTCATCTCTCTCTCACTCTCACTCCCTCTTTGGTGGTTCTGCATTTTGCATGATTTTTTTGAATATTGTTGGTGTAAAATGGACAAAACAAGCTCCTTTTATCCACCGTGTTAATCAGTAATTTCACACATGATAAAAACATGCTGTTAATTGCTTGGAAAATACTTGAGTAATGTAGCTCAGCCAATAATAATTTGTCTATATTAAACTAATTTTGACTGATTAATACAATCAGTTAAACAGTTTAAAATGTAATTTATTTATTTTCAGTAATTTATTAAAATATTTAAAAAGGTTTGCTGCATGGTTAAAATATGCTACTCATATAAAAAAATTGTTTTTTAGAGAAAAAAAAAACAAGTTGCACATAATAAGCCACATTTTATTATTTCATTCAGATATAGGCCTAATGCCGACACACAATGTTTACAGACATCTTAATAAACTCTAAACGTAGCTATGCTATTTTAGTTCCCCTCACTCCACAACTAATCCTTTCAATTAACAGTATTTAGAAAAGAACAAAGTATGAAAAATATGCCTTTCAGAACTTATAGCAATATAAACCATAACCAAAATGAATTCATTTAGGCTCAAACTGAACTGAAAGCAATGTTGGGTCTCTCAATCGACACAAAATCAAATCCTGTTCCAATATCCACGTAAAACATGTTTGCATAAAATCACGATTGTACAGCGATAACACTTAACAGATTTTACTACATATTTAAAATGAACTGTGTGTTTTTCTCGCTAGTAACAAACCATTAACTGATTTTGCCTCAATAAACTCCCAATTTGCTGCTTATTAATGGTTAGTAAGGTAGTTAAGTTTATGTTTGGGGTAGAATTAGGAAATGTAGAATATAGTCATGCAGAATAAGTGCTTTATAAGGACTAATAAACAACCTATATGTTAATAACAGACATAACTGAACTACCTAGAACTAACTGAAATGAAGATCCCTAGTCCTGTGTGAAAGTGTCTTTTAGCACACACCCACGCCTGTCACCGTCTGACCCGCTCCACACCCAACATTTTTATTCTCTTAGCTGATTTTGATCGATCTTTTAGTGCGGTGCCAGTTTGCTAGAGTACAAACAATATCACATAAGAAATAAAGGAATTAAAAGAAACTAAAACCAATTATCAGGGGTGAACAAATGGACAAACAACTCTAACTTCCCATTACGGGAATAACTTCCCTGTGCATCAAAATAAAGAAACCAAAATAGAACAATACATCCTCATTCCATATCTACCCCAAAACAGGAGAAGAGGATAATGGTAGAATGGTCTACAAAAACAAATAAGACACTTATATCCCCTACGGTGAGTGCCCTAAAACAAACACTGAAACACTGATGTTCAAGACACAATGCTCTCCAGACACATGTGGCTAACAGCACTGTGTTAAAGACTCCAGATCTAACAGCCGTTTCACTACAGCTCAACACACAGGAGCCAGCATGACCCATCAAAGAGAGACACAGCACAGTGATCACAGCTAGCATCAAAAAGAGTGAGAGCAGAGAGAGAGAGAGAGAAAGAGAGTGAGAGAGTGAGCAGAGAGAGCGAGAGAGAGAGAGAGAGCAGAAAGAGAGAGAGAGAGAGAGAGAGAGAGAGAGAGAGAGCAGAAAGAGAGAGAGAGAGCAGAGAGAGAGAGTGAGAGCAGAGAGAGAGAGAGAGAGAGAGCAGAGAGAGAGAGAGAGAGCAGAGAGAGAGAGAGAGAGAGAGTGAGAGAGTGAGCAGAGAGAGCGAGAGAGAGAGAGAGAGCAGAAAGAGAGAGAGAGAGCAGAGAGAGAGAGTGAGAGCAGAGAGAGAGATAATTTTTTTTTTAATTTTGACAAAACATTTATTTTACAATTCTTATACATTACAACACAATTCCAATATAAATATAACCAGAACAATACACATCACATGGTGATACTTATTGTAGCATACAAGAAAAAATTAAAAGATCATCTACAACAGAGCAAACTGCATCATTATAACACCACTGATTTGAAAAAAACGTCAAGTCCTTCATCATCTTATAAAATTTAAAATCAATCCACACTCTTGATTTTATGCTGTTTTTTAAAATAGACACAACTTCACATCCTTCTGATCCTTCAATTTTTTTCTTCCTGCTTAAATATATTGCCATTTTTGCTTCCCCTAAAATGAAGTTTAAAAGTTGACATTTTATTCTTTTTTTTTTGCTACATATCGGTAACCAAGAATAAAACTTGGTAAAACAGTAAAACCTTCATTTAAACTGTTAAACAACAATTTAAGAAAATCAAAAAAATAACCCAACCTTGAACACTCCATAAAACAATGAAAGATTGTCTCCCTTTTTTTACAAAAAGGACACCCATTAGACACATTAGGATTAATAACACTTATAAAAGCATTGACAGCCACTGCCCCGTGTAAAATCCTCCATTGAAGATCCCCCACTCCTTTTCCCAAAGGAGGTTTATACAACACTCTCCATACTGGTTTTATACTCTGATCCAAGCCAAATTTGTTTCTCCAAACAGTGTCTACTCTTCCATTTAACACTTTCTTATTTAAAACTTTAACACAGTTTCGATACAATTTCTTACGGTCAGCCTCGTGAATACTTGAATCTTCCAAGTTCTCCAACATCCCCCCACTAGCTCCTTTAAGATCAGGAGAAAAGAAAACTTCAGGAAAAGGATCTTTATTGTTTGGAGAAATTTTCCCTTCCCCATACCTCACAAGTAGAAATTTTTCTTCCATCGTAAGTCTCTGTTTTAAAACTTTCAAAAATGTTCTTGCCAATCTTTCCGATTTTAATTTTAGACCAGATGCTACCCCTTGCGACTTATTTAAGTCAGTCCCTCCCTCAGCTATCAGATCACACAACTTCACCTTTTTTGAAGTACACATTACATTTTCAAACCCAAATGCAATTTCATTGGATACATCCAACCTGGCTCCAAACACAGTCGGTTCTTCTAGTAACCAAAACAGAGAAGACCCAGAAACAACTCTTCTCTTTTCAAAAAAGCTCCACACTCTAAAAATCAACCTTATAAAAAGGTGTCAGTCCATTCAGTGTAATTCTGTTAGAATCCATTAAAAACAAACTAAAGTCCAATCCCAGACCTCCAGCTTGTCTTAAAATAGATACAGCAACATTTCTCCAAACCAGATCCTCTGGGCCTGTTAAAAGTCTTTGAATGAACTGTAAATGAAAGGTTGCTCCTCTGCTGACCAGGTGTATCAGTCCTCGTCCCCCTTCCTCTCTAGGAAGATAGAGTACACTCTGCGGTATCCAGTGAAGTTTAGTCCAGAAAAAATCCACTATTACCGTCTGCAGTTTTGAGAGAAGTCCATTTGGCGGCTCAATACAAGCCAAACGATGCCAGAACGTCGAAGCCACCAGATTATTAATAATTGTCACACGTCCTCTAAAAGACATTTTTGGCCACAACCATCTCCATTTTTCCAGACGTCCTTTTGTTTTTTCCAAAACCCCTTCCCAGTTTTTTTGCCACATTGAATCATCTCCAAGATAAACACCCAAATATTTAAAACCACTTTTCTTCCACTCAAGACCAGCTGGTAGTTTAGGAAGACATCTACCTTCCCATTTTCCTCCTACAATGGCTTCACTCTTACACCAGTTTACTTTAGCTGAAGACAGTTGACCAAACTCATTTAAAATTACCCGTAAAGTGTTTACTTCTTCCTGATTTTTTATCATAACCACAATATCGTCGGCATAAACTGATAACTTAATCTTACATTCAGATTGCGGTATACTCCACCCATCAATGTTTGCCCTAATCCTTAACAGCAGAGGTTCAATGGCTAAAGCATACAACATGCCAGAAAGTGCACACCCTTGTCTAATACCTCTTGTAATTTTAAAAGGAACACTCAACCCTCCATTAATTTTGAGTATACTCTCAATGTTTGCATACAACACCCCAATCATTTTGATAAAACCTGGGCTGAAACCAAACTCACTCAGAGTCTTCCAGAGGTACTTATGCTCAACCCGGTCAAAAGCTTTTTCCTGGTCTAAGGAAATAAGGCCAAAATCTAAAACCAATGATCCAGAGACGTCCAAAATATCTCGAATTAAATTAATGTTATCAAAGATCGATCTATTGGGAACACAGTATGTCTGGTCTATATGTATGACCCCACCAATCACTTCTCTCAACCTAAACGCTAAGGCTTTAGATAAGATTTTTATATCACAGCATAAGAGTGACACAGGTCGCCAGTTCTTTATGTTTCTGAGGTCTCCTTTTTTCGGTAACAAGGTGATCACTGCTCTCCGGCAGCTTGTCGGCAGCGACCCTCTAGTCAAGCTGTCATTAATCACCTCCAGAAGATCATCACCCAAAACTGGCCAAAGTGATTTATAAAACTCAACAGGAATTCCATCGATCCATGGAGCTTTCCCGCACTCCATACTCTTTAGGGCATTGTACAGCTCACCTTTCGTAAAAGGTTTTTCCAACTCAGTGTTTGCTTCATCCGAAACTTTAGGCAGACTCACATAAAACTTACTGGCTATATCCTTCACCTCCACGTGACCACTCTTATATAACTTGGAATAAAAACCTACCGCTCTTTTTCTTATTTCCTTAGCCTCTGTAATTTCTGTACCAGATTCAGATAACAAGGAATGCATAGTTCTATTTTGGCCATTTTTCTTTTCAAGTCCAAAAAAGAAACTCCATCAGTGCTACACCCTGTGCTTTAACCCCCAACAAATCATCTAAAATTTTCTTTTTATCTTTTAAAATTTTAACACATTCTTTGTCTCTAACAGATTCCACTAAATTTTGTATTTCAATTATCTCTTTCTCTAGATCTTTCAGGGATCGGGAAATGTCTCTCGAAACATTGAGTGTATACATACGGCACAGTTGCTGTATCTCTATTTTTGCAATGTCCCACCATTGTTGCAAAGAATCAAAGGATGACTTCTTATTCTTAAACTGTTGCCAAAAATGGCCAAACACCTCACAAAATTTTTTATCTTGCAATAAAACCGTTTTAAAATGCCAATAAGCACTTCTTGGCTTTACATTAGTGATAAAAACATTACAACTGACTAAACCATGATCTGAGAAGCCCACAGGAGAAATTGCACATTGTTTGACAATATTAAAATTGTTTAAAACAATACCACCTGTCTAGTCTAGCCATTGTCACATAAAGTTCCCCACTTGTGTCCATGTGTACTGCCTTTGTGTTTTATTTAGAACACTCCAAATGTCATACAATTCACATTCTTTCAGAATTTGTTTTAAGACACACTGTGAAGGCATATGTGGTTCTTTGTGATTTCTATCAATTTTATCATCTTCTGTACAATTAAAATCACCCCCTAGAAATAAAAACTCTTCAGATTTACAACTCTTTACCATATCTCTAACTTTGTTTAAAAACAGCACTCTTTCACCTCCCAATACTGGGGCATACAAATTTATAAATACAACAGAAAAATGTTCAAACACAAGCCGTAATTTCAGTAACTGTCCCTCGACTACATGCTCTACTTCACAAGAGACTGGATTTATATTATTTCTTAGTAAAATTGCTACACCTCCACTAGTGGTAGTCTTATGGCTCACTATCACCTTTCCTTCCCATTCCATCATCCATTCATTTTCATTTTTTAAATCACTATGTGTTTCTTGAAGAAACATGACATCAATCTTTTTTTGCCTTATCAACTCATAAAGTATTGCTCTTTTTCTGAAATCTCTTGCACCATTCATGTTCAGGCTGCCCAGTCTTAAATTACTCATAAATAAATGAGGAAAAAAGAAACTGTGCAAAACAAAAACAAGAAATTGACAAAGAAAAAAGAAAAATTAAAACACTTCCTTTTCATCATTTAATCTTTTGGATCTCACCTTTTGAACAAATTTCTTTAACCTGTATACTTCCTGCTCTGTGAGACCCCCTAAACCAATTTCTTTCATTGACATTTTTGCAGCCTCTATGAACATTTCAGTATCAGGAAAAAACTCTTGTACTTGAACACCCTTCATGCCTTTTGTGTTCTGCAAAAAAGATTTAATTTTTTCAAGGGTGTAAGCACTCCTCCCAGATCTTCTTTGAGAGACTGAGTCAACTGAACTTACGGATTCACAATCACTTTCTGTCACAGAGTCATCGGAGTTATTTTGTTCAATGTCAGGCATGGTTTCTTGAACCATCTTTTCATTTATCTGATCTTCTTTAACTTGCTCTTTCCTAGCTTTTTTTCCTCTACTTTTTTCGCTTGTTTTTCTCTTTAAAGTCGGTGTTTTAAACAGATTGTCTCCTGAGACTTCTACATTCACATAAGGTCCAGCAGCATCATTTACTTTTTCAATTTCCCCTTCTACTTCTTTCTCATTAGTTCCATTTACAGTTTCTTTTTGATTAGTTTGTTCACCACTCTCAAGCACTTCCCCTCCTTTTTCCTGATTCTCATTCTCCACATTAATTTTCTGTCCCTCACCTTCAATACCATTCTGTTGGCCTACTGCATCGTGTTCCACATTTTCAGGACACTCACGAGCAAGATGTCTTCCTTGTCCACATTTAAAACATTTCATTGTCTCCGATGTAACGTAAATCACATAGTCAAAATCTTCAATTCTAAACTTTAAAGCGAGATTCAACTCCGCACTCTCATTATTCAGAATCATATACACCTGCCGCCGGAAAGAAACAACATGCTTCAACTGTGCCGATTTGCAATTTAAATTGATTTTTTTAAACTGCAAAACAATTTTTCCGTGCCTGACCAGTTCTCTTTGGATCACTTCATCCTTTATAAAAGGTGGAACATTAGACAACAAGATCTTTTTCGCCGGTTGAGTCAAAGGCATTACCGGTGTGTACGAATCATTCAACACAATTCCACTAGCGACTATCTCATTAACTTTGTTCAGGTCATCTAGGAATAAAACAAATGCACTGTTCATCCTAGATGCTGACAAGATACTGTTATACCCCACAACTTGAGCAACTGCTATACTGCAGTCCTCTATAGAGCAGCGCTCCGCAGGATGACTTTAATGCCATTCCGTCGCGTTAGCTTACCAAGCTGTACGCTCTCCGCTGCTGCCATCTCCGACAGCGCACGCTGAACGCTCTCCCTAGCTCCAAGCAAAACCTCCACAAATACACACAAAAAAACTTTGCCAAAGAAAAGATAGAAAACTCACACAGCCCGCAGGCCAGCGCTCTCGCCTTCCACGCTCGTTCAGCTCAGACGCTCATGCATGCGCGCGCACACACACACACACACACACACACACAGAGAGAGAGAGAGAGAGAGAGAGAGAGAGTGAGCAGAGAGAGAGAGAGCAGAAAGAGAGAGAGAGAGAGAGAGAGCAGGGATTTTTAGATTTTTACACTCCTTTATTAACAGTTTTTTTTACAATTTCATATCACTTTCTATTTTCCCCCCTATAAATATTAAATATTTACATAATAAAATAAATTACACAAGAAATATTAAATTTTCCTCCTCATCGACAACACACAAAAAATTTTCAATTCCACACATTCCATTAAAACCCATTAGATTATTCGTCATTTTATAAAAAGCAAATTCTGCTCTGATTCTTGCAGATATTAGAGCTTTAAAAGTCAATTCAGGATCCACTGAACATCCACCTTTAATTTTCTGCTTTCTTGTCAGCCATATTGCTAGCTTTGCTTCACCCACTATAAAGTTTATCAAGGACATTGTTTTCTTCTTTGCAGCAACATATTTAAGACCAAATATACAATTTGCGGGACTAAACACTTCTCCTAATCTTCTAAACTAGTCTTCCAAGGTCTGAAAAATGTTTCTTAATCTAACACAATACAAAAACACATGATCTACTGTCTCCTCAGCATTGCAAAATACACATTCCTTTACCACATTGGGATCAAAATGTGCCACATGTTTATTTGTGGCTATTGCCCAGTGTACAACTCTCCACTGGAGATCTGCAGTCCGTTTCTCTGTAGGAGGTTTATATAACGACCTCCAACATCCCTTAGGTGAAGATTCTGGCCCAAAAACGCCTGTCCATTTTGACTCCTTTACTTTCTTTAGAGAGGAGTAATGAGACACTTTCACACATGTTGCATAGATTGCTTTCTTGGATGTTTCTTCAAAAGTTGTCAGTTGTGGAGTTTTAAAATTAAGAATAGAGTCCTTTTCTGGTTCTTCTTCAATGGCTGCAGACATTTTTAACTCTGGAAAGTTATAGTTTTCATCATTGTCCTGTAGAGTTGGCTCATTTTCTTCTTGTAGCTGTCTTAATGTAGAAGGTAAGGATGAAAAAATTCTGTTTAATATTATCTTCATGAACCTAACAGACCTGATGCCTGTCAGACAACACATCTCTTCAGGGCTTTTCCATTTATTGCCATTTCTCAAGTCAGATACTTTGGTGCAACCAATTTTTGCCATTGCAGATCTTAAACTCCTCAGACTTAGTTCTTTGACTTCAATCAGAGGGTTATTAAAAAGAGGTTCATGTCGTATCCAGCTTCCAAGTTCTGAAGAATCTCTCTCCACTTTGAAAATCGATCTCCATGCTCTTAAAACTGACTGATAATAAGATGAGGTACCACTCAAATCAATGTCCATCAACCTTATTAAGAACAACTGTTTATCATATTTAAAAATATCCACATTTTGCAACAAGGCACAAGCTGTGTCAGTCCACATAGAGTGTCCAGAATACAATAGTCTTTGCACTGCTTGGATTCTGAAGGTCATGATTCGACTTTGTATATCCATTAATCCATGTCCACCTTCACAAACTGGTAAAAAGAGCACAGCAGCTTTTGTCCAGTGGTATCCAGACCAAAAAAAATTAATTACATTTCTTTGAATTTCACCAACAACACTATTTGGTGGGTTTAGTACAATCATTTTATGCCAGATCATAGAGGCTACAAGATTATTAACAACCAGGGCTCTTCCCCTGTATGATAGTTTGGGTAACACCCACTTCCATTTGGACAGTTTTGCACACACTTTATCTATCATACCCTCCCAGTTCTTTTCCTGATATCCTTCTTTCCCTAGATATACCCCTAACAACTTTAAGCCTTCTTTACCCCATTTAACTCCACCTGGAAGTACTGGAGGGGTTTCCTCTTGCCAATTCCCCATAATAAAACCTTCACTTTTATTCCAGTTAACCTTTGCAGATGAGGCCTTTTCATAAATATTTAAACTTTCTTTTAATGCTTCAACATCATTTTTATTTTTTATAAAAACAGTGATATCATCTGCATAAGCAGATACTTTTATAAGCATATTTTCAGAAACTTTAACTGTAAAACCTTTTATATTTTTTCTCAACTGACAAAGTAGGGGTTCAATTGCTAAAGAAAAAAGTTGTCCTGACAAAGGACATCCCTGCCTTATTCCTCATTTCATTAAAACTGGCTGACTAAGTCCACATCCCACCTTTAACATAACAGATGCCTCAGCATATAAAAGTTTTATGCCTGATAAAAAACGATCTCCAATTCCAAAAGCTTTGAGAGCATTGAACAAATAACAATGGTCAACTCTATCAAAAGCTTTTTCTTGGTCAATTGAGAATATACCTAAATTTACATTATCCATGTAAGCTAAATCAATTACATCTCTTAAAAGAAAAAGGTTATCCATTATAGTTCGATTTGGTATACAATAAGTCTGATTCCTTTCTATCAAAGACCCAAGGTGTTTTTTTAATCTATTTGAAAAACACTTTGCAAGGATTTTATAATCCGTACATAACAATGCCACTGGTCTCCAATTTTTTAAAAGACCAAGATCACCTTTCTTAGGTAACAACGAAAGCACAGCCCTTTTGCAACTAGTTGGTAGTTCATTTTTTTTTAAAAGATACTTTAAAAACCTCCAACATATCTTCCTGAATCACATGCCAAAAATGCTTATAAAATTCAGCTGGAATTCCGTCAATACCAGGGGCTTTAGCAACAGACATTTGTTGAACTGCTTCTGACAGTTCATTTATCATTATCTCAGAGTCCAACTCCTTTTGTTGTTCAGCATTCAATTTAGGTATATCTCTAAATAAAAAATCCATACTTGAAACATCACACTTTTGCTCTCCAAACAAATCCTTATAAAAATTCATTGCAATCACCCTCATTTCCTTTGGATCAGATGTCAAAGTTCCATTAGCACGTTTCAGATGTAACATTTGTTTTCTTTCCATCTCTTTCTTTTCTAGATTAAAAAAAGAATGAACTAGGAGCATCCATGTCCTTTAATAAAGAAAATCGAGCTCTAATTAAAGCTCCTTTGGCATTTTCATGGAGAAGAGTTCCTAAAGATTTTTTCTTTTTTTCCAACCTATCTGCATCTGTTAAATCATTGTTGACTATATTTACTTCAAGCTGTTCAATATCTCTCTCAAGTTCACTAATTGTCTTTTTAAACAAACTATTAGTATGAGCAGTATAATCTTGGCAAAACATTCTTATTTGGGTTTTTCCCACCTCCCACCATTGTAGGATATTTTCATAATCATTTTTTCTTTCTTTCCATTTATTCCACAATAGTACAAAATTCTCACAAAATTTTACATCATGCAATAACTTAACATTAAAATGCCAATAAGAACTAAAACTTTTAGACTTTTTTAAACTTAATTCAATTAAGCACAAATGGTGGTCTGTAAAACCAATTGGGGAAATAACAGATTTTTGAACACTATTATTCTTACTTCTACTAATATAAGACCCGATCCAGCCTTGCTGAACTAACGTGATCACTAGCTACTTTTACCCATGTATACTGTCTTGTCATTGGATGATGTTCTCTCCACACATCAATTAAATCATAATCCCTAATAATATTCCTTAAAACACTAGCTGAAGGTGGACAAGGTTCCTCTACCTGAAGAGCTAAAGCCCTACCTTTTTCTATCTCACATGTAGACATAACAGTTATGTTTATATTTTTTCCAAAAAGGATTGCAATACCTCCACTTAAATTAGTGCCATGACTAAAGAAAATATTTCCATCCCACCACATTCTCCAATCTATCTCATTTATCTGATCACTATGGGTTTCTTGTATAAAAGCAATATTAATGTTTTTTGTTTGTATATATTTAGATAGAACTGCCCTTTTATTTTTTTCCCTCCCTCCATTTATATGAATGGTTCCTATTTTTAAGCTCTCCATATAAAGAGGGGAAAAAAGGAAGAAAGAAAACAAAAAAACACAAAGAAGAGACAATTTCAGATGGAAGAGAAAATTCACCCTTTGTGACATTAAACAGTCTTAATTAATCTTGTAGCCGGACATTTTCCTGTTATTATTTTCCTCTCCTTAAATTTGTCACGATTTTCTTCAGTCTGAACCTTTTCCTTCTACTAAGTTCTTCAAAACCAACTGATTTCTGCAATTTTATTACTGAAATTAAAAACTTGTTTACATCTGGAAAGAACTCTCTTACTTCAAACTTTCTGCCAAAAGTTTCATCCAAAAAATCATTTATTTCTTTTACAGTATACAACTGCTCATCACCACACCACACACCACACGTTTTTTTTCCGTATCAGCCTGATTTTTCCCTGATTCTATTCTCTGCACTTCCTCCGTTGGTAAAACAACTTCAGTTTCATTTGCATTTTCATTTACTTCAACTTGCTTCTTATGTGGACAAACATTTTTCTTATGCCCGATATCCCCGCATTCATAACATTTTAAACTACCGGTGTTCACATAAATCATGTAGGACTTTCCTTCATGCTGTACGCGAAAAGAAATATCCAGCGACGATGATTCCAAAAACATAAAAACTTGGCGTCTAAATGACAACACGTGTTTTAATGCTTGATTCTTACAACCTAGCGGAATCATTTTTATTCCGCTAGCAAGTTTCCCAAACCTGAGTACTTCTCGCTCAATTTCACAGTTAGGTATGAACGGTGGCACATTTGAGATTGTGACTTTCGTTGAAAGCGAAACCAACGGTGAAAAGACACAGAAAACGCCACTTACCCACACTCCGCTCTCAATCAGTCGACCAACCAAACACTGTTCCTTCACGAAGATCACAACAGCCTTATTCATGCGCGAGGCAGAAACTATTTTTTCAAATCCAATTTGTTCACCAACCGCAACGAGTACATCTTCCACTGATGCATCGGCTACAGGCACACACCTTACTCCATGACGGAGTGAAAGAGAGGAATCCCACCCACTGGGGTGAGCCTCCATTCTCACACCCCGCCACGAGGCCAAACAAACAAAAAATAAATACAAATAAAAATTAACAATAAACAAAGAAACTAGCAAAAATAACACAAACAAAATCAACAAAAGAAAAAAAACTAAACAAATTCCCAAGAAAAGAGGAAATCAGTTGCTCTTCTCACCCGTGAAAACCTCACGCACCCCTCATTCCCGACAGGCAAAGCGAGAGAGAGAGAGAGAGAGAGAGAGAGAGAGAGAGTAAAGAGATAATCTCTTTATCAACAGTATTAGACAAAACATCAAAACTTAAAAAAGAGGGTAAGATTAGAAAAAATGAAAACAAAAAAGGAAAACAAAAACAAAAGAATTTTTAAAATATGCACACCTCTTAAGAAAAGGTTTAAAAAAATAAAAAAAACACCCATCACTTTAAACATTCGTTTGTAGACAGCCATCAGGGTCAATTTCACAGACACACTGATTTATGCACCATTTGAGACTGAAAGTTTCCATATCATCAACAAGCTTGTAATAGGCATACTCGATATTGATACGAAATTTCAGTAATCCCCTAAAAATAGAGATAACATCAGTTGATCCTGTGCCAAGTAGTTTTTTTTTGCCATTTTTGCCAAAATTGCCATTTTTGCCTGGCCAAACAAAAAATTTGTTAAAACGTGAACTGGCTTGTTGCTCCTTTTGTACTTGGGACAATAGATAAAACATACAGGCGTAAAAACCCAGTCAGTCTTTCCCCCAAAGACTGACAGTAATCTTCTAATAGATAAAACAGCGGTTGGAGTCTCGAACAATTAAGAAACAAGTGAAAAATTGTTTCTTGCAGCCCACAAAAAGAACACTCTTCCCCTACTAGTGGATCTAGGTGTGCTCTGTGTCTGTTTGTAGCTATTATACCATGCACTATCCTCCATTGAAGGTCTCCAGACCTTTTCTCAATAGGGGGTTTGTACAGGGTCCTCCAGCAGCCTTTAGGGGAGACGCCCAATCCAAAAAACTCTTGCCACTTAGACTCCTTCACGTTTTCAAGAGTGTGAAAATGTGTCACCTTGACACACAACCCATAAAGAGCCTTCTTTCCTGCGTCACCAAAACAGCTCAGTTCAGGGGTTTTAAAAGACAGCAATTTGCCCTCCGTTTCCTGCCATTCTCAAGTATCAAACGAGAGAGTCATCTCCGGGAAAGGAGGACTGTCCACATCAGGTGTTTCCAAGGAGAGTCTAAAATCCAAGGGTAAAGACTCACGGATTTGAGTTAACAGTTTCCCTGTCACTCTAACTGACCTCATGCCCAGTTTTAGTGCTAAGGTTTCCGCAGATATCCATCCTCTCTCAGTGATCAAATGTCCAACTTTAGTGATCTTAGCAGACCACAAGACTTTGATGAGGGATTCTGACCTAAGGATATCTAGGTCCATAGTAGAGTTAAAAAGCAGTGGTTCTTCCCTTTAGCCAAAGTCTCTGTGTGCTATTAAAATCTCTTGAAATCTTGAAGGGCGACCAGGCTCTTAAGCATGTCCTGTAGAAAGGTGTTATTCCAGTCAGATTCAACTTGTTGGTGTCCATGAGAAAAAGGTGACGGTCTAATCCCATGTTACCAGCTCTCCTCAGAAGGGCACAGGCTACTTCAGCCCAGGATACATCCTCCCCGTATAGAAGTATCTGAAGTCAGAAGGCTTTAATTCTGGAATTAATGTCAACAAGTCCTTGTCCTCCTTCCCGAATAGGCAGGTAGAGTACAGGTGCCTTCAGCCAGTGCTGTCCCGACCAGAAAAAGTGTACCAGCTTCTGTTGAATTTCCCTCACCAGATCTTCAGGAGGCTCTACGATCATCATTTTGTGCCAGAGAGATGAGGCCACCAGATTGTTGCAGATTAGGACTCTCCCCCTGTAGGATAGTTGGGGTAGCAACCACTTCCAGTGAGACAACCTCGCACACACTTTCTCCACTAGCCCCACCCAGTTCTGTCTCCTATAGTCTCCTGTGCCTAAAAACACCCCTAGGTATTTAAAACCCGTTTTACCCCACTGCAAACCACCTGGAAGTAAAGGACCTTGACCAAGCTGACCACACCATAGAGCACTGCTTTTCCCCCAATTTACCTTGGCTGAGGAGGCTTTGCCATAACACAGCAAAGCCTCTTCTAGGAGAAGGACATCATTTTGATTTCTGATTAAAACGGTTACATCATCAGCATATGCTGAAAGCTTAATAGGTTTTTGAACCTCTAGTTCATTAACCCTTAAACCTGTTAGCTTCCTTCTAAACTTGCACAGCAGAGGCTCTATGACTATGCTGTAAAGTTGACCAGACAGGGGGCAACCCTGTCTAATACCTCTGTTAACTTTAACAGGGACACTGAGGCCACCAGCAATTTTTATCATGCATGTAGCGTCATTGTACAGCAGTCTAATCATAGAAATAAACTTGTCTCCAAAACCAAAAGCCTTAAAGGTTTCAAAAAGAAAAACATGATCAACACGATCAAAGGCCTTTTCTTGATCTAATGAAAAAAAACCAAGGTTATTGTTGTTATTAAAAGCAAAATCAAAAATGTCCCGTACTAAATGTAGATTATCTAAAATACATCTCTCCATTACACAGTAAGACTGGTCTTTGTGAATGATTGCGTTCATTACATTGTTTAGTCTGTTCGCCAAACATTTTGACAGAACTTTGTATTCAAAACATAAAATTGCGATGGGCCTCCAATTTTTTAAGTACTGGCATAAACCATAAACGAACTCGCTTCATAAGGGACGCGGAAAGAGACATCTAAAGTCCGCTCAGGGGAGTTTAGAAACATAAAGACCTGCCGCCTAAAGGAAAGGACGTGCTTTAGCGCGGCATTTTTACATCGCAGAGGAACCGCTTTAACAGGACTTGCGATCTTGCCGAACCTCTGTAATTCTTTTAGAATGGCATCATTGCATATAAACGGTGGGATATTCGAGATAGTGACTTTAGTTGCTGGTGCGGAAAGCGGGGTTACCGGAACATAAGTTTCTTTCACCCACACGCCACTCACAGTCAAAACATTGACCAGTGCCTCTGATTTTAAAAATACGACTACGGCTTTATTCATCCTCGAGGCCGAAACGATGTTCTCAAAACCAATCTTTTCACCAAAGACTAGCAGCATGTCTTCTACAGACACCGCGGGGTCCGGTACACACCTGCACCCATTACGGAGTGAGAGGGTAGCAGGTGTTGGTACATTAGTGCTCGCCATACTGGCGGCGTTGAGCCGCGCATACGCGACAAAACACTCGTCCTTATCCAGAAATTATTACCAAGGGGAAAGACAAAAATAATTAGGTGGGTAAAGTAAAGAAAAAGCAAAAGGGGGAAACAAACAATGCTCTCCGCAAAACGCGGCGCGCTCAGCTCCGTCTCACACTCTCAGAACGGAAACCGGAAACGGAAACCAGAGAGAGAGAGAGTGAGAGAGAGAGCAGAAAGAGAGAGAGAGAGAGAGAGACATATACTTGGCCCACCATCCAGACCTGGACACTGAATGTCTATATGACCATGTCCACCTATATAAGAACCTGGTACATATCCTCGCAAAGAGACTCAAAGATGTCACTCTATACAGGACCAACCAGACCAGCCCCAGGTGGAGCAGAACCAGCCCAAACCCAGCCAATCCAACAAGACACACTCCAGCAAACTACATCCCAGTCCACAGCTCATCTAGAGCCCCCACCGGAGCACCACCCAGAGCTCCACCACCCAGAGGTCCACCGCCCGGAGCTCCAGCACACAGTCAGGACCCCTACAGACAGAGACCACTCAACAACAGCCCCACAGCTCCAGCAGCTGAAGCCCGTCCACAGCAGAGCCCGACCCAGCCAGGCAGACTGAGCTATGCCCAAGCTGTCAGCGGAGGAGCAGACCACCCTAACGCTGAACTCCACAACATCCAACACATGCTGAGTATCATCTGCTCACACCTACTAACACACAGTGGACAGTGGTAAAAAAACAAAAAAAACAATCATATATTCTGTGGTATTAATGTACATTTAATATGGAATTGTTGATGTTTTGAGTACCTACCAAAACCCTGTATCCCATCTTTCATTCTTCTAATTTTAATCTGTAGTAATGTTGCATAATTTCTCTTTCCTCAAAATAACAAACAAACCATACACATTAATTTAAAAGTTTACGATGAAATCACTTAGTTTTTCTACGTGGAATATTCAAGGTCTAAACTCCTCAGTCTTTGGCGTAAAAAGTAGACATTCTGATTTTATGAAAGAACTACAAGACCTAGATGTCATCATCTTACAGGAAACCTGGTGTAGAGGAGATGCGTTCACTAGCTGTCCCTCAGGATACAGAGAGATAATATTACCATTTTTACCCCAACCAATTAGGACCCCATATCAAATGAGCAAAATAATGTCTTTCAAATGGACAGAAACCAGTGCCAGTAATTACAGCACTGCCGTCGAATCTTCAGAAATACAATCCCTCATACATTCATTCCAAATACAGGAATACCCTAAAAACCAATTCGGCATCAATCAGGAAGTACAAGACCTAAACAACATATTCTACAAAACAGCACAAAAAAGTCATTTGGCAATCGTTAAACCAAAGAAAAAATATTTAGATACTGACAAATGGTTTGATTTGGACTGTAAGGCTCTGAGAAAAAACCTCAGAAACTTATCAAATCAAAAACACAGACAACCAGATAATCCGGACCTCCGACTTCTTTACTGTGAGGCATTAAAACAGTATAAAGCCACACTCCGGCGGAAAAAAGCACAGTTTTTGCAAAGCCAGTTTGAAGAAATTGAAAATCTATAAACTCTTTTAAATTTTTGGGATAAATGGAAATTGCTATACAAACCAAATCAAGAAGTTCTGGCAATCCAAGATGGGGAGAAGTGGAAAAACCACTTCCAGGAATTATACACCCCAACTGAAATTAAAAATTCTAATCAAAATGAAATAATTAATAAACTAGACAATTTGGAAAGATCAATTAAAACAAACCAAAACCTTTTAGATTTCCCCATAACAATGAAAGAATTGGAAGAAAAATTAGGAGTCCTTGAGTCCAAGAAAGCCTGTGGTGTAGACAGCATCCTGAACGAGATGCTGAAACACACAGACCAAAGCTTCAGACTGGCCATGCTCAAACTGTTCAATGATGTTCTGTGTGTAGGGTTCTTCCCTGAGATCTGGAACAAGGGCCTCATCAGCCCCATCCACAAGAGCGGAGACAAACTAGACCCCAACAACTACCGAGGCATCTGTGTGAACAGTAACCTGGGGAAGGTTCTCTGCAGCATCTTAAACGCCAGACTTTTACACTTCCTTATGAAGCACAATGCCTTGAGTAAATCCCAAATTGGCTTTCTTCCAAAATGTCGCACTTCCGATCACATCTTTACATTACAAACACTAATTGACAAATATGTACATCAAAACAAAGAACAAATTTTTGCTTGTTTCGTTGATTTCAAGAAAGCATTTGATTCAATCTGGCATGAAGGATTATACCTAAAGCTTATCGACAGTGGAGTAGGGGGGAAATTCTATGATTTGATCAAATCGATGTACACAGCCAGCCAATGCGCTGTCAAAATTGGAAACCAAAGAACCGAATTTTTCCCCCAGGGGCGCGGAGTGAGACAGGGATGCAGTTTAAGCCCCACCCTCTTCAACATTTACATCAACCAATTGGCCAATATGTTAGAACATGCTCCCTTTCAAGGTCTCACTCTCCACGACACAGAGATCAAGTGTCTACTCTACGCAGACGACCTGGTCCTCCTGTCGCCCACTAAAGAGGGGCTTCAGGACGGCCTGGACCTGCTGGAGGATTACTGTCAGTCCTGGGCCCTGACCGTCAACCTCCAGAAGACTAGAGTCATGATGTTCCAGAAACGCTCCAGATCTCAGGGACCAACACACACATTCACACTCTCACACAGAACCATTGAGAGCACAAAAGCATACACCTACCTCGGCCTGAAAATAACTCCAACTGGTAACTTTACTTTGGCTGTGAATGAACTCAAAGAGAAAGCTCAGAGGGCTTTCTATGCCATAAAACGATCAATCAAAATTGACATCCCAATCCAATTTTGGCTCAAACTTTTCAAATCAATAATTGAACCAATTGTTTTATATGGCAGTGAAGTGTGGGGTCCTTCTATAAAATGTGATTTTTTAAATTGGGAAAAACATCCGATTGAAACTCTACAATTAGATTTCTGTAAAAGAATACTCAAAGTCCAAAGAAAAACACCAAACAACGGATGCAGGGCAGAATTAGGCCAATACCCTCTCCTCCTAAACATCCAAAAACGAGCCATTAAATTCTGGAAACACCTGAAAACAAGCGACCCCAACACGTACCATTATAAAGCCCTCAAACACCAAGAGCTGAGCGTAACGAGGAGTCCCCTGTGCCAGCTGGTGCTGAGACTGACTGAGCTCTCTCCTGCAGAGATCAGCTCGCCTCAGCACACACACACACTCACACACATTATCAACACAGAACAAGACAAGTACATCACCCATTGGACAAACACCACTCAAAACCAACACAAACTGGAATGTTATTCGGCACTAAATGGAGAGTACAGTGTTGCGAGCTACCTGAGCACAGTGAATAATGTGAAGCTCAGGAAAACCCTGACGATGTACAGACTCAGCGAGCACAGCCTGGCCATCGAGACAGACCTGGCTCTCCCGGGAGGACAGACTCTGCTCGCACTGCATTCTGGGAGTGCCGGAGACCGAGCTGCACTTCCTCACAGAATGCCCCAAATACGAACACATCAGAGACCAATATTACCCCAAAATGAATAAGATATTTCCCCAATTTAACACCTGTAATCCAACCCAAAAACTTAGATTCATCCTTGGCGAAGAAGCCAAATGCTCCAATTTAGCAGCAAGATTTGTAGCATCTCTCCACATCCTGAGGGAAGAGCAGAGCAGCAAACACCCAATGAACACACACACACTCACAGCCTGACACACCCAATCACACACACACACATACTCACAGCC
Source organism: Carassius auratus (assembly GCF_003368295.1). Lineage (NCBI taxonomy): Eukaryota > Metazoa > Chordata > Actinopteri > Cypriniformes > Cyprinidae > Carassius > Carassius auratus. Next base: position 25,889,390 of record NC_039270.1, on the reverse strand, counting down.
TAACACACCCAATCACACACACACACACACACTCACAGCCTAACACACCCAGTCACACACACACACACACTCACAGCCCAACACACCCAATCACACACACACACACACACACACACACACTCACAGCCTAACACACCCAATCACACACACACACACACCCCATCAGACCTACACACATGTATATAATGTTAAATTCCAAGTTCAGTGTTAGTTTATTTTAGTTTTTGTGTGTTTTATGTACATGATTTCGGCATTATAATCCTTTTTTTACTTTATTTATTAATCTTATATTATTATGTTTTATTTTATTTTATTTAACTATTATTATAATTTTGGTGTACTTAATGCAGAAAGAGAGAGAGAGAGAGAGAGAGAGAGCAGAGAGAGAGAGAACAGAGAGAGAGAGAGAGAGAGAGAGAGAGGATTAAATTCCTTTATTTATACCATATAGGTAAAACCAAACTGTGTAACAATTTTACATTCATACAATTCATAAATCACAATTGAAACATTTAGCCGATCACAACAAAATAGTTAAAAACTGACCACTAAATCATCATTTTCATTAACTGTGCATAGTACCTCATTTACAGCCCATATATTTACAAACATTGGCAAGCACCCTACAAGTTTATAGTATGCATATTCAATCTTAAGTCTTGATTTCACCAACCCCATAAACATGAACAAGGGATCTAAACTGTCTTTGCCCAACATCTTATTTTTCCTTGTTTTCCAAATAGCCAACTTGGCAATACCAAACACATAATTTAATAAAACCAAAGCGTTTTTATGACTAACTGAATATTTTGGTCCACATATAAACAGGTGATAAGAAAAATCTTCACCTATGGCTGATGCCCATTGGGTTAAGACAGTGAACAAATTTCCCAGCCGTGCACATTGCACAAACAAATGAAAAACAGTTTCACTTTCAGAACAAAAAGGACATCCCTCTGTTGTATTTGGATTGAGGTGCACCACATGTCTATTCGTTGCTATTGCGCCATGAACTATTCTCCATTGCAAATCGCCTGTTCGTTTGTCAATTGGGCGTTTATACAATGACCGCCAACAGCCTTTGGGGGAGGCATTATCTCTAAAAAATTCAGTCCATCTAGATGAAATCACTCCAGACAAAAATTGTGCATTGGTTACTTTGACACAAGTCACATATAATGCCGTCTTCTCAGCAGACTCAAAACTGCCCAGTTTAGGAGTATTGAAGGACAATATAAGGTTTTCCTCCTCTTGCCATTGTCCTGAATTAGCAGTTACCATTAAGGTTGGAAAAATATATTCAGATCCAGTTTTCCATTCATTAATATGATTAGAATTCTTAATGAATGATCGTTGATCAAAATTCAGTTCTCCAAGCATTCCGTCAGTGAGCTGTTTCAAAAATCGAGTAGATTTTATCCCAGTTCTCTCACTCAGATTGTCTACACTGATACTTAGAAGATGGCCCAATTTCACACATCCAGCTGTTATCAGTCGTGATGTCACATTGGCGGAGCATAATTGTCTAGAGGGCAAAAATGGATTAAAAAACAACGGTTCTTCAAAAAGCCAATGACCTGCACTCATTTCAACTGATCTTGACACAGAAAATACTTTCCAAGCTTCCATCATAGACCTGTAGAAGGGGGTCAGATCTATTAAAATTGTCTCATTTAAGTCCATTAGGAACAAGTGTCTATGAATTGCCATATTTCCTGCCTTTTTTAACAATGCAACTGCTGTATTTAGCCAAGCAATATCATTGGTGTAAAGTAGTCTTTGAGCAGCTTGCAGGCGAAATGCCAGAAGTCTAGATTTGATGTCCACAAGACTTTGCCCCCCTTCTTGAACTGGCAAAAAAAGAATAGCTGAACGAACCCAATGCTGTCCAGACCAGAAGAATGTCACTAGTTTCCTTTGGATTTCTTGAATTAATCCAGCAGGTGGCTGTAGCACAATAAATCTGTGCCACAAAGCAGAAGCAACTAAATTATTAGCCACTAATACTCTCCCCCTATAAGACATCTGTGGCAACAGCCATCTCCATTTTGACAGTCGGTTGCACACTCTCTCCAATACTCCTTCCCAATTCTGTTTTTGATACTCCTCAGATCCCAAAAACACACCCAAAATTTTTAGTCCCCTTGTGTTCCAGTTTAAATTACTGGGTAGTTTTGGAAACCTTTTTAACCCTCTATAACCTGCCCAAAAGGCTTCAGTCTTTTCCCAGTTTACTTTGGCCGATGATGCCTTTTCATACATGTCAATTGTCTTAATTAAAACATCAATATCATTTTGATCATTGACAAAAATTGTGACATCATCAGCATAAGCAGTAACCATAATTCTTGAAACCTGAGGCATAGTAGGTATTGAAAAGCCAGTTAAAGCTTTTCGTATGTGAAGGAGAAAAGGTTCAATTGCAATACTGTACAATTGCCCTGATAAGGGACAGCCTTGTCTGATACCTCTTGAAACTGAAATGGGCCTGCTTAAGCCACCACCCAGCTTAACCATACAAGAAGCTCCAGTATATAAAAGTTGTATCCATTTTATAAATTTTTTACCAAAACCAAAACTTTCAAGTAAATTAAAGAGGTAGTTATGGTCTACACGATCAAATGCTTTTTCTTGATCTAATGTTAATACTCCAATCTCTTCATTATATGATTTACAAATATCCAAGACATCTCTCACCAGGAAAAGATTATCCATTATTGATCGTTTTGGGACACAGTAGGTTTGGTCTTGGTGGATTATAAAATGTAGATACTTCTTGAGCCTGTTAGCAATACATTTAGATAGAAGCTTGTATTCTGTTGTTAACAAGGCGACAGGTCTCCAGTTTTTTAGGAGAGTTAAATCTCCCTTTTTTGGTAAAAGAGACAATACAGCACGTTGACATGAAGTTGGTAAAAACCCATCTCTATAACTCTCACAAAATACTCCAAAGAGGTCCATACCAATACATTCCCAAAAATGTTTATAAAATTCAGAAGTCAGTCCATCAATGCCAGGAGAACGACAAGGTTTTAACTGTCCAACAGCATCACTGAGTTCGTGAAAAGAAATTCTAGCTTCCAAAGCAGTCTTGGATTTACAGTCTATTTTTGGCAGATCTTGACACAGCTGTGCAGCACAATCAGAATCACATTCATCAGCCTTATATAGACAAGAATAAAAATCAACAGCATGACGACGCATTTCTGTAATATTGTTGGTTATTTTCCCATCAGGAAGGCGCAAGCATGTCATTTGTTTGTGCTGTGCCACTGATCTTTCCAGATTAAAAAAGAAAGTACTTGAGGCATCCATTTCAGCAACTGATGTAAACCGTGCCCTTACCAATGCTGCCTTCACCCTTTCATTCAATAAAGAGCTTAACTGTGACTTCTTCTGCTGCAAATTATTTATCATAGTTTGATTTCTTTGTAATGCAACAGTTTCTATAGAATCTATGTCTTTTTCAAGTTTTTAACTGTTTCTCTTTCTATGACAGTAGAATATGCAGTATATTGTTGACAATATGTTCTAATATGAATTTTGCCAATTTCCCACCACTGCTTTAAATTTTCAAAATCTGCCTTTTTAGTTCTCCATTGATTCCAAAAAGTAACAAAGTATTCACAAAAAGATACATCTTGCAATAATTTAGCATTGAAATGCCAATATGAGGATTTTCTTGGGGAGTGTACCATATTTACTGAAATAAACACCAAGTGGTGATCAGAAAATCCCACAGGACAAATACAACAATCAATGATTCTATTATTAAAAGACTCTGAAACATAGATTCTGTCTAATCGGGCAGCACTGACTCGATTGTCAGACATTTTAACCCAGGTATATTGTCTCTCTGCTGGGTGTTTAATTCTCCACATATCCAACAATTCAGCTTCCTTCATTAATTTTGACAAAGAAATAGAAGAAGGCATATGAGGCTCCTCATTTACACGGTCAACAGTAAACTTTTCCGTGCAATTCCAGTCTCCACCAATAATAATATTTCCATCACTAAAATCTTGTTTTAAAACATTTCTCAATATATTAAAGAAAATAATTCTTTCATGTCCCAGGTTTGGTGCATAAACATTTATGAAGTAAAAAATGACCCCTTCAATAACAACTTTGACAAGAGCAAGACGACCTTTTACAAATTCTTCTGTTTTCACAATGCTAATCCTTTTGTCTGGCATAAAAAGAAAAGCAATACCCGCACTCAGATTTGTGCCATGACTAAGGATATAATGACCCTTCCACCACATTCCCCACTCGACTTCATTATCAACATCGCTATGGGTTTCTTGTAACAGAACAATATTTAACTTTTTTTTGATGCATTATTTCAGACACCAAGGCTCTTTTATGCCTATCCCTCCCTCCATTAATATTTAGTGATCCCACCCTCAATGAATCCATATATAAAGTAAGGAAGGGATAGAGACAGAACAGAAAAGAGCAGCAAAAAAGGAACACCGTGTGGTGCATGGTTAGTTGTTTACAAAAAAAACTCCTAATTTTCTCTTTTTATCCACCTTTCTGCATTTTCTAATAGAAGTAATGTGTTTTTTTAACCGAAACCGTTTCTTTTCACTCAACAGATCATGACTTACATTTTTATAAAGAAAGGCCACAGATCTCTCAAATTTTCCACATCAGGAAAAAAATCTTTGATATTAACTTGTCTTCCAAAACTGTCATCAAGAAATATATTGATTTCCTCTAATGTATAAAAAGAGGAGTCTTTATTCATATCTTGAGAAGTGCCTTCAGGTCCACACACAGAACCTGCTTGTGAATCACAATCAAAATCAATAGAACCATTGTCATCTGATACGTCATCGATTACACTTGCATCATTACTGGAACACAAAGCTTTCTGACTCGCCTGCATACAACCATCCTCCACACAACTACTGGAACTGGGTCCTGCCTGCATCACATTATTTTCTGGTTGTTCATCACCTCTGATGTTCTGCACATCATTCCTGATACATTTAACCTTTTGGCTTACATTTACATCAATATCTCTGCCATCGGAAATAATAGCAACTTTCTCTACAGTTTTTGTGGCGGACGGCGCCGCATCATCATTACTCACCGGCATAAACGATGTGGATCCCTCCGCCTGAACTGAAATCTCCGACACACTTCCCTAACCTGAGACACCAGGCCCGCTCTCCACTGCTTGCTCTCGGTGTGGGCATGTACATTTTTTATGGCCAATGTCACCGCATTCATAGCATCGTAAATGCCCAGTTGATGCATATACCATATAGGTTCTCCCGTCATGTCGCACGCGAAAAGACACATCCATTGAATTTTCTGGAGAATCCAAAAACATAAACACTTGTCTTCTAAAAGACTTAACGTGTTTCAAAGACGGGTGTTTACAACCCAAAGGGATTGTCTTAAAACCACTCGCAAATTTGCCAAAACGTGCCAATTCTCGCTCCAGTGCATCATCGGGAATAAAAGGCGGAACGTTAGATACTGTAATTTTAGCAGACGGGGCGTACAAAGGGGTAACCTGAACAAGGTTTCATTTATAACAAGACCAGTTTCGATCACACGATTAACAAGGCTGTGATCCTTCAAAAAAACCACTACAGCCTTGTTCATACGAGAAGCGGACACAATATTTTCATGTCTGACTTCTTCCCCAGTGGAAACGAGAACGTCTTCCACCGAGACGCCGTCCTCGGGTACACACCTGAAACCATTCCGCAGTGACAACGACGGCGTCTCCTCGTGAGACGCCATCTCACTGCGCAGTTTCTTCAAGGTGCTCAAAATAGCTAACTCCAGACCATGCAGGAAAATAGAAAGAAAGAAAAACTCAAATTTTAAGAAATAAGTGTATTCACACAGTTCAGGTCTCACCCACCACCACTCTCAAACTTTTCCCAGCATCCACTGCGAGAGAGAGAGCAGAAGAGAGAGAGTGAGAGCAGAAAGAGAGAAAGAGAGAGAGACTTTGACTTTTAGTTTTTCTTTATTTTAACAATTATAACATTACCAATAAAACAGTATTTACAAAATACATAAATTTACATCAATATACAAAAAATCTCATACATTCATGTGTACATTTCCATCTTCTAAATCACATAAAACAGCATTCAAAGCCCAAGTTTGTTTAAAAGCATCAAGATCTCCAACCATTTTATAGTATGTGAACTCAACAGTAAGCCGGGCAAATATCAGTCCTTTTAAAGTCATGTTAACATCAGTAGAAACACCCCCATTCATCCTTTCTTTCCTTGTTAGCCATATAGCTAACTTTGCTTGACCATATAAAAAATTAATTAAGACATCAGTTTTTCTATTTTGATATTTATACATCTTCCAACAATAAAAACATTGGCTTCAATCTTTCACACTGCAAAAATAAATGATACATATCTTCATGTTCAAAACAAAAAGGACATTCATCCCTTACAGTTGGATCAATATGTGCCCTGTGTCTATTAGTAGCTATTATTCCGTGTATTATACGCCACTGGAGATCACCGGTTCTCTTATCAACTACCTTTAGGTGATCCATCTAACCCATCTATCCCTTGCCATTTAGAGTCTAAAACATCTTTTAAAGACTCATAATGCATTACTTTTACACAAGTATAATACATCGCTCTCTTTCCTATATCAGCAAACAAATTAAGCTCTGGAGTTTTAAAACTCAACAGCTTTCCTTCATCTCCTGCCCTTGTCTCCACAGCTGCACTTACCCCTAAATTTGGAAATTCAACCATCTCATTAATATATTGTGGTTTTGTTTCCTCGTCTTTCAATAACTCTGTAAATGTTGATGGTATTACAGATAAGAATTCAGTCCTTAATCTTTCAGCAACACGAAGTGATTTAATGCCAAGCTTTGCTGCCATATCCTTTGAACACATCCATTCACTCTTAATCCACAGATGAGAAACTTTTATGAACTGGGCCTTCACCATAGCAGCTTGCATTGAATGAGAGTTCAAGATGTTTATAGGTAAAGCAGGATTATAAAGAAGAGGTTCTTCTTTAATCCATGATCCTCTTACAATTCCTTCTTCTCGTACAACTTTCAAAGCATTCCATGATTTTAGAACGGACTTATAAAAAGGAGTTATTTCAACTAATACAGTATCATTTAAATTTATTAAAAACAATTGTCGGTCTAAACCCAGTTGTCCTCCTCTCCTCAAAAGACCATAAGCCACATGAGCCCAGCTAACGTCTTTCCCATACAGAAGTCTCTGGGCAGCTTGTAGTCTAAAAGCAGCAATCCTACAGCCAATATCAATTAATCCTTGCCCCCCTTCATTCAGAGGTAGGTAGAGTACAGCAGGTCTCAGCCAGTGCTGACCGGTCCAAAAGAAGTCAACAAGACATTTCTGAATGTCCTTTATGACAGCAGCAGGGGGGTCCAATACAGCCATTTTATGCCACAATGTTGAAGCAACAAGATTATTGACTATCAGGACCCTTCCCCTGTAGGAGAGCTGAGGAATTAACCATTTCCAATTGGATAACCGGAGACGCACTTTTTCCAGTAATCCTTCCCAGTTCTTTTCCTTATAAACCTTAGAACCTAAAAACACTCCTAAAAACTTAAAACCATCTTTTCTCCAAGTGACATTATTTGGCAGCTGTGGGACATTAGATCTTTCTGAACCACACCATAAGGCTTCACTTTTTGTCCAATTTATTTTTGCTGATGATGCTCTTCCATAACATTTAAGATTTTCTAAAACTATTTTAATATCTTCACTGTTTCTAATTATTACAGTTATGTCATCAGCATAAACGGATAATTTCACATTATTTAAATTATTTGACCCCTCAATGTGTAAACCTGTCAACTGTTCTCTCAATTTACACAATAGTGGTTCAATTACAAGGCTATAGAGTTGCCCTGAAAGAGGGCACCCTTGCCTTATTCCTCTTTTTACTTTAATAGGAACACTCAATCCACCATCAATTTTGACCATACATTCAGCTTCATTATACAATAAATTAACCCATGAGATAAAACCATTTCCAAAACCATAAGCCTTAAGTAAATCAAACAAATAAGCATGTTCAACTCTGTCAAACGCCTTCTCTTGATCAAGAGATATTAAACCCAAATCATAATCCTTGTACATTGCATAATCTATTACATCTCTCATTAAAAAAAGGTTATCTTTAATACATCGCCCCTTTACACAATATGATTGTTCTTTCATGATTAATACACTCATATAATTATTTAATCTATTGGCAATACATTTTGAAAAGATTTTATAATCTATACACATTAATGCAACAGGTCTCCAATTCTTCAAACAATACAAATCACCTTTCTTCGGTAACAAAGACAACACTGCCCTGTTACAGCTCTTAGGTAAAGACCCAGTCTGTATTGAACTTAAAAGCATTTCAAAATAATCTTTTCCAATCACATTCCAGAAATGTTTATAAAATTCAGATGGAAACCCATCAAGACCTGGAGCTTTCTCAGATGATAAATCATGTACAGCTTTTGTCACTTCTTGAAAAGTAACTGGTAAATCAATAACCTCCTGTTGTTCAGGCGTCAACTTTTTAAGGCATGAAAATAATTCATCTCTACAATTAGAATCTGTGACATTATCGGCATATAAATCAGAGTAGAAATCAACAGCAATTCTTCTCATTTCATAAGAATCATAGGTAACAACACCATCATCTTTTTTTAAACCAACCATCAATTTTCCTTGATTATTCTTTCGTTCTAAATTGAAGAAGTATTTTGTAGGTCCATCAATGTCCTTCTTTTGGATAAAACGTGCCCTAACAAGGGCAGCTTTCACTTTATCATACAATAAATTATTCAACTGAAGCTTTTTCTCAGAAAGGGCAGTTTCCAATTGACGTCCATTCCTCGCCATCATTTTTTCTTCTATGTCAGAAATCTCATTCTCCGAGTCTTGTATTCTGATCTTTAATGTCCTTTTTGAATAAGATGAATATTGCTGACAGAAAACTCTAATTTGCACTTTTCCAATGTCCCACCATTGTTTAATATCACCATAATTTCCTTTTTGCTTTCGCCATATTTCCCAAAACAATTTAAAATTCTCACAAAAAACATTATCTTGTAAAAGCTTATTATTAAAATACCAATACAAACTCCTTTTACTTTCTTTCAACATGACAAAGTCCATTGTTATCATTTTGTGATCTGAAATTATATTTGGAATAATATTAACATTACCCACTCGGTTTCTTGAATCGCGAGAAATATAAAAACGATCCAATCTAGCAGCATGAACTCTACCATCTGTGACTTTTACCCAAGTGTATTGTTTAAGCATTGGGTTTTTTATTCTCCAAATATCTTCAAGATTTAAATTTTTTACCATATTAGATAATACACAGGCTGATTTCTGGTGAGGTTCTTCAGCATTTCTATCTATATTAAAATTCAAGGTGCAGTTCCAGTCTCCTGCCATTATAATTATATCTCCTAAACTAAGAGTTTTTAAAACACGACCTAATTTCTCGAATAAAAGAACCCTTTCTGTTCCCCCATTAGGAGCATATATATTAACAAAAAGAAAATGAAAATTTTGTATTTCAACTCTTACTAAAAGTAGTCTTCCAGGTTCTATATCATATGTAGATACAATTTTTATTTTTAAAGTTGGATTAAAAAGAATCGCAACTCCTGCACTAACATTAGAGCCGTGACTTAAAACATATTCTCCCTTCCACCACAAACCCCATTCAGACTCGTTACTCACATTACTGTGGGTTTCTTGAAGAAAACCTACTGCAATATTCTTAATATTAAAGTATTCTGAAACTAAAGCCTGCTTTTTCCTATCCCTCAAACCATTCACATTAAGAGAACCTATTTTGAGATACTCCATGAAAAAGAAAGAATAGAAAGAAAAGCAGGAAAGAAGAAAAAACACACACAAAAGCATGTATAAAGCCATACTGTCTATTTAGCTTTACCTCGAACTCTTCTTTCATTCACATTCTTTCTATCCTGTCTAATCGTCGTTATGTACTTCTTAAGCCTATAGCGTTTCTGTTGGGATAACACAGTATGATTGTACGTTTTACGTGCCCACACTACAGAAGCAACAAACTTTTCCTTATCAGGGAAGAAATCTCCTATCTCTACCCTTTTCCCTTTAGTCTCATCCAAGAAAGCATTTATCTGTTCCACAGAATACAAATCATCATCAGCTTTATAGAGATCTAACAAATCTGACAAGCTCTCATCATCCTTCATATCATCCTGACTCTGCATCATGACTTCAACATCCTCCTCCTCCTCCTCTATACTCGCGGACAGCTGCCCACTGACGTGTAAGCCTACATCACTATCTACGAACTTCTCTTTTACATGTGCAGTACCATTTACACTGCTACAACTCGGCTTTTCATTGTCAGCGTGCTTTAGGCTACTCACAACGCTCTCACTCACCTCCAATCCGTTGTCTTTATTCGTCTCCGCCACAGGACCCTCTTCCGAGCCTGAGGTTTCCTCTCCTGGCTTCTGATTCACCTCCACATCTTTACACACCAATGTTTCTTCTGTCTCACTTGTCCTAGCTTGGTCCCAAATTTTCTTTTGAGGACACGAGTCTCTTTTATGGCCGTATTCCCGGCACTCAAAACAGCGTAAACTCTCCGTACTTGCAAAAATCATGTACGAGCTATCACCATCTTTCACCCTAAACGATACATCCAATAATTTATCCGGAGAATTCAGAAACATGAACACGTGTCTCCTAAAAGATATTACATGTTTGAGCGCAAGATTTTTACATCCTAAAGAAACCGCTTTGACCTCACTTACAACTTTTCCGAATCTCGCAAGTTCTCTCACTATAGCCCCTTTCACACTGCCATTCCGGCAAATACAGGGGTAAAGTGTTCCTGTAATTGTTCCCTGGTCGCTAGATTTGGCACTTTCACACAGCCAGTGATGACCCGGTATATGTGCGTGCTTTCACACACAACCCTTGAAGATCCCGTAACGACACGTGACATCAGCGCGTGACGTGTAATGTACGAGTCGACAACGCTTGGCACATTATACTTTAACTGAAGCAAGCAAACGATCTCTGCGTCAGCGCGGAAAGTGAGGAACTAACTGATCTCTGCTTCATTACAGTTTGCACATGTGTTTTCGTCGCGTATGTTGATCTTCCTTCAAAACAGCCGGTAAAAGAGTCGCGCGATAACGCGCGTCATCACTTCGATACCGAATTAGATCTGGCTTTTGTTCACACAGCGCTCGTTCCGGATCGATTACCGCAATGTTACTATGTGCCCGACCCGGGTTCGATTCGGTAATCAATTCCGGGACGTGGTTGCTTTCACACAGAAGGCGACCAGGCAATGTTACGGGAATATTGCGGGTCCGACGTGCAGTGTGAAAGGGGCTTATGACTTCGTTTTCAATGAACGGAGGGACGTTTGATATAATCACTTTTGTTGCTGGTGCAAACAGCGGAGTGACGGTAATAAAAATTTCTTTCACCCACAGACCATTTTCAATTACCTTATTAACCAACGATTCCGTTTTAAGAAACACAACTACGGCTTTATTCATTCTCGAAGCCGAAACTATATTTTGATAGCCTATCTGCTCACCGACCGCCAACAGTACATCCTCAACTGTAGCGTTAGACTCTGGCACACACCTGAAACCATGACGCAGAGATAATGGCGTTCTTCCACCTGTGGACGCCATTCCTAGGCGGACCGTGCAAAAGCACGGCACGCTACTAAATTTAACCCAATATTAAATTTTACACACAGCTAAATGTACAAAGCAAAAAGAAAAAAGAAAAAACACATACAGAAAAAAGAAGATAGAAAACACGCACGACAGCAAACCGCTCTCAAACACAAACCCTTCCCAACATCCACTCCAACAGGGGGAGAGAGAGAGAGAGAGAGAGAGAGAGAGAGAGAGAGAGAGAGAGAAAGAGAGAGAAAGAGAGAGCAGAAGAGAGAGAGAGCAGAGAGAGAGAGAGCAGAAGAGAGAGAGTGAGAGCAGAAAGAGAGAGAGAGAGAGAGAGAGCAGAAGAGAGAGAGTGAGAGCAGAAAGAGAGAGAGAGAGAGAGAGAGAGAGCAGAAGAGAGAGAGTGAGAGCAGAAAGAGAGAGAGAGAGAGAGAGAGAGCAGAAGACTTTGAGGTCTTCTTTAATAATTCAATAAAACAAAAGACCTATATTTTTTAAATTCAAAAACCTTCAAACATACATATATTTACAATTTTCACATACATAAAAAAAAAAGAGAGAATAATAATAATAAAAAAAATATATAAAATCCTTAAACACTCAAAAATTAAACACTAAATCTCCCTGATCATCAGCTTCACATAAAAAACCATCAACACCCCACACATGAAAAAAACAATTGACATTATTAATGAGGCTATAAAAAACATATTCCATAATTAATCTTTTCTTTATAAACCCTCTCATCATCAGAATAGCATCCACATTTTCCCTCCCTTCTACTTTATTTTTCCTTGTACACCAGATTGCCAACTTTGCTGCACCATATAAGAAATTTAATAAAACAACTTTAGATTTTTTTTGTTTTAAATATTTAGGACCAAAAATAAACAATTCTTGATTAAAATTTCCTGTAAACTGTACACTCCAGCTTTCCATTAAGCCCAAAATTTGATCCAAACGTGGACATTCAATAAAAATATGGAAAACAGTTTCAGACACCCCACAAAAAGGACAACCCTCATCATCTGAACCATTAAGGAGTGCTTTGTGTCTGTTTGTAGCTAAAATCCCATGTACAACTCTCCACTGAAGATCACCCACCCTCTTTTCAATGGGTCTTTTGTACAGGGACCGCCAACTACCTTTCGGGGAAGAGCCTGATTCAAACATGGTTGTCCATTTAATATCTCTTACAGTTTTGAGATGTTGATAATTAATGGTTTTCACACATGCTCTGTAAAGTGTTTGTCTGTTCAAAATACTAAAATGATTCAGTTCTGGTGTGTCCAAGGACAGTAATTTTCTGTCATCTTCTTGCCAGTCTTCTTTTTTTATGGATACATGCAATTCAGGAAACCAAGCTTTCCCTCCATCAATGCAATTCTCCACATGAGAAACTTTAATAAAATCCCTTATTGGAGCAGGGAAGACCTCCTCAAGATCATGTAACAACTTCTCAATTATGCGTTCAGACCTGAATCCCAGCATACGTGTCAAAACCTCTGCAGGTATCCAGTTCAGTCCCCTTCGAAGATGGCATATTTTGGAGACTCCTACCTTCAACATTGCCGACCTAACAGTGGCAGAACACAGCAACTCAACAGAGATAAGTGGATTGAAAAACAGAGGCTCTTCATATACCCAGTGATTGGATTCATCCCATTCTCTTGAAAAGGATAACGTCTGCCAAGCTTGCAACACACCCTGATAGAATATTGTCAATCCTTCTGAAACTATTCCTTCACGGGACATGACAAATAATTGCTTATCCAGACCCATTCTTCTATTTTTCCGCAACAGAGCACATGCAACATCCATCCACTGCTGATGCTGATAGTACAAAAGACGCTGGGCTACTTGCAAACGGAAAACAGCAATCCTAGAAAAAATGTCAATTAGTCCTTGTCCTCCCTCATGAACTGGAAGATAGAGGATGGCAGCTTTTAGCCAGTGCTGTCCTGACCAGAAAAACTTAAGAAGATTCTTTTGAATGTCTTCAATTATGTTTCTTGGAGGATCCAAAACCATCAACTTGTGCCAAAGGGTGGAAGCAATAAGATTATTAGCTATCAGGACTCTTCCCCTATAGGATAACTGGGGTAGCAGCCATTTCCATTTAGACAACTTAGCAAGCACTCCCTCTACTAATCCTTCCCAATTTTTCATCCTATATTCCTCTTTTCCAAGATATACTCCTAAGAATTTAATACCTGTCTTCCCCCACTTTACATTTTCCGGGAGTTCAGGTAAAGGGCTTCTTTCAGAGCCACACCATAGAGCCTCTGTTTTTTCCCAATTTAGTTTGGCTGATGAAGCCCCTTCATAAATCTTTAAAGCTTCCTTTAAAACTTGAACATCATATTTATTTCTGACCATAACAGTTATATCATCTGCATAGGCTGAGAGCTTAATAGCTTCAGCTTCTGGCCTCTCACTTACTAAAATACCTGTTAATTTAGTTCTTAATAAATTAAGTAGAGGCTCTATTGCCAAAGCATATAGCTGACCAGACATAGGGCACCCTTGTCTTATCCCTCTTTTCATTAGAATTGGTACACTTAAACCTCCTCCAATTTTAACCATACTTACAGCGTCGGTATATAATATTCTTATCCATGATAAAAAATGTTCTCCAAACCCATAACACTCAAGAACCTTGAAAAGGTAATTATGGTCCACACGATCAAAAGCTTTCTCCTGATCTAGAGAAAGCACACCAAAATCAACATTGTATATTCTTGCATAATCCATAATATCTCTCATTAAAAACAAATTATCATAAATAGACCTTTTGGGTATACAATATGTTTGGTCTTTCTGTATTAACACATCAAGAACACATTTAAGTCTGTTTGCCAAACACTTTGATAAAATGTTATAATCAGAACATAAAACAGCAACTGGTCTCCAATTTTTTAGCAAACAAAGATCACCCTTCTTTGGAATCAGAGAGAGCACTGCTCGTTGACAACTTTTTGGTAGAACCTTTGCTTTGTAACTTTCCTGTAAAACTTGTAAAAAGTCTCTTCCAATTATCCCCCAAAAAGTTTTGTAAAATTCTGCTGGAATTCCATCGATTCCTGGTGCACGACCAGATGAGAGTTGATTCACTGCCTTTGTAACTTCCTCAAACGTCAGATCAGAGTCTAAGTTCTTTGCATTTCCTTCATCCAGCGTAGGTAAGTTATTAAAAAGTTCATCTGCAACAACGTTTCCGGTGCATTCTTTAGCATATAAGTCCACATAGAAATCAACAGCCAGTCTCCTCATTTCCAAAGGATCTGAGGTCAGATTCCCATCAGGTGTACGTAATGCATGCATATAATTAGTAGTATGATTAAACTTCTTATTCAAGTTGAAAAAATATTTTGTAGGAGCATCCATATCCTGTAAGGATACAAAATGTGAACTAACAAGAGCACTTTTAACTCTTTTATTTAACATATTACTTAACTCTTGTCTCCTCTGACTAAGATCTTCTCTTAGATTCATAACATTTTGATAAATTAACATATTCTGAATCTTTGAAATATCATTCTCCAATTTTTTTATTTCATATTTAATTTTACAGGAAGTGTGTGCCACAAACTGTTGACAGAAAAGCTTAATCTGAGTTTTTCCTATCTCCCACCACTGAAGAAGATTATCATAATCATTTTTTGCCTCAACCCAACAATTCCAAAACAATTTAAAATTCTCATAGAAATTTACATCTTGAATTAATTTAATATCAAAACGCCAATAAAAGAACTGTGGTTTTGTTGTCGATCTAAACGTGCTGCACTAATTCTACCTACTGCTGCTTTAATCCAACTATATTGCATAACATTTTTATTTTTTTCTCTCCACACATCTACTAACCCTAACTGAGCAATCATTGCTTTTAAAACTTTAGCAGAAGCAGAATGCGGTTCTTCTCCATTCCTATCAATAACAAAGTCAAGGGTGCAATTAAAGTCTTCACCAATTATTAAAAAATCCTCTTGTGAAAGGGATACAAGAGTATTTTTTAGCATCTCAAAAAGCTTAATTCTGTCCTTACCAATATTTGGTGCATAAATATTAACAAAGACAAAACTTCTCTCTTTTATTTTAGCTTTAATTAAAAGGAGCCGCCCATTTTCTAATTCATTAATAGATAAAATACTTACATTTAAATCAGCAGAAAACAATATTGCCACACCTGCACTTAAATTTGTTCCATGACTAAGAACAACTTTACCATCAGACCACAAACCCCAATCTACCTCATTATTTACATCGCTGTGTGTTTCTTGTAGAAACATCACACTAATCTCTTTTAGTTTTATACTTTCTTTTAGTAATAACCATTTATTTCTATCCCTTATCCCATTTACATTAAGAGACCCAACTCTTAGGACATCCATAATAAGATAGGAAAAGGAATAAAACAGTAGTATGAGAAGAAAACCAAAGCAAAGACTGAGACCCATTGTGCACTTATTTCAGTCTACACTTCACTGCCTGGCGTTTCGCCCTGACCGGTTTTGCTCCTTGCCTAATTGCGGTTAAGTATTTTTTTAACCTAAACCTTTTCTGCTGAGATAACACTTCTAGGCTACATTCTTGTCTAACTTTCATAACAGATAACACAAATTTATCTAAATCTGGAAAAAACTTACCAATTTCAACTTTTTTACCCTTTGTCTCGTCCAAGAATGCATTAATCTGCTCAACCGAATACAAATCACTCCCACAATTAGCCACATCAAAGTCAGCACATGAATCATCATCTCTACAGCTTTCTACCGTCGTTTCTGACAAATCATCAAATTCTTCACTTTGCCCATCATGTGTCTCATTTTCCTGGATCATTTGTTCTGGATCACCACAAACATCTCCCTTACTAACAACATCGCTACAACTTGGAAGCTCAGCATCATTCACAATACTATCAGAAGCACTTTGCCTTACCTCAGTGATAGTACCTGCCTTTTCAGGTTGTAGCGGTGTATTCTCCGTCGCAATCTGTGGCCTATTGACTGGGCCTTCAGACGAGCCTTCCTCTTCATGATTACGCGCTTTGTGCGGACAAGTGAACCGTTTGTGACCAAAATCCCCGCACTCAAAGCACCGTAAAGTCTCCGTACTAGCATACACCATATATGAACCTTCTCCATGAGATACCCGGAAAGACACATCGAGCGTTTTAGCGGGAGAGCTCAAAAACATGTAAACATGTCTTCTAAAAGATAGCACATGTTTAAGTGCAGCGTTCTTACAACCCAACGAAATTTATTTTACAGCACCGGCAATTTTGCCGAATCTAGTCAGCTCTTTAACGATACTCTCATTACCAACGAACGGGGGTACATTAGATATGATAATTTTAGTTGCCGGTGCGGACAATGGTGTAATAGGCACGTACGTTTCATTGATCCATATTCCGCTTTCAATCAAGGTTTTCACCTGATTTTCATTTTTTTTAAAAACGACTACTGCCTTATTCATTCTTGAAGCCGAGGTAATATTTTCATGACCAACTTTGGCTCCGACGGCAATGAGAACATCCTCAATAGACGTGTTCGCCTCCGGTGTACACCTGAAGCCATTCCGGAGGGTGAGAGGCGACGCTACCCCCGCAGGGGTGGACGTCATGTTGCCTCACACTCGCACCCCACACGAAATAACTATAAAACCTTCCATAAAAAAAGTGTTTTGAAAGGTGAAAGAAAATGGAAAAAAATAATAATAAACAAATAAATAAGAAAAACGAAAAAGCAATTATATAGCTTAAAGGAAACTGAAAAATGCCAGACGCTCTCACACACGTGTCTCTCACACACGCACTCGTTCCCAGCATCCACTCCGAGAGAGAGAGAGAGAGAGAGAGAGAGAGAGAGAGAGAGACGTTTAAAATTCTTTACTCAATCAAAAATTACATTACACACTCAACATTAATACAATATATGTTCAAAAGTATTCACCAAACAAATGATAAACAGTTTTCTTCACAAAACACAAACAAACCGCTATTTACACACCATTTGTTCATAAATTCGCCCATATTCCCGGTAGTTTAAAAAAATATATATTCTGCCCTTATTCTTGATTCAACAAGTGCTGTAAACAGAGTCAAAACTTTAACAATTCTTCCTTCCAGAGCAAGTCTGCAAGTCTTCCACATAGCCAATTTTGCTTGCCCAAGAATAAAATTAGCAACAGTACAGCGATCCTTGTTCACTTTAGAATACCTACAGCCAAAAATAAAAAGTACTTTGTTAAACTCAAAACCCAGCCCATCAATAATTCTTTCCAGCAATGCCAAAAGTGGCACTAACCTTGGACATTCAATAAAAACATGAAAAACCGTTTCATGACTATTACAGGCATGACACAAGGGCAGAACATTCAAGTTGAATTTGGACACAAAAGCATTAGTGGCTATCACACAGTGTACTATTCTCCATTGCAAATCCCCTGAACGCTTTGGAAGGGGACTTTTATAAAAGAGTCTCCAAGAAGGAGAAATATCATCTGCAACTGTGAGCTTTTCTCTCCATTTTGTATCAATTCTGTCATGAAGATCCTTAAAATACGCAGTTTTTACACAGGCCTGATACATGTCTTTTTTCCCCACAGAATGAAAAAGTAACCCTTTTAATCTCTCAAAATTTAGCAGCTTTCCAACCTGGCTGGTTTCAGGACAAACTCCAGGGCACACACCTAAATCAGGAAAATCAAGATGTGTAGGCCCACCCTCTAGAGAAAGCTCTACAAACTGCAAAAGAGGGAACGGAAGAGCAGCTTTCATCCCTGAAATCAGCCGCTCTACCACCCTCACAGACCTCAAATCAACCTGACTGGCAAAATCTTCTGCTGACCTCCACTCTTTTGATTCTACATTAATCAAGTGCCCCACTTTGGTAAAACCTTTCTTCATGCATAACTTAACTATACTATTAGCCACGCAAACATTTCCTAAAAAAGGATTAAAAAACAGTGGTTCATTCAAACCATAATGATCATTTTCAGACCTATGCAGCTTAAACATTTCCCAAGATTTCAAAACCGATGCATAAAAATTTGCACCAAATGTGACATTTTCAATAAACGGTGACATCAAAAACAGTTGCTTATCAAGATCACTACTACAAAGGGATCTTAGAAAAGTTAGTCCAAAAGACACCCAAGGAATAAAATCTCTAGAAAAAAGCAGCTTTTGTGCAGATTTTAGTCTCATGGCTCTGATTTTAGCTGATAATTCAATCAGCCCTTGACCTCCTTCATTTACTGGCAAATATAGGATTCCTGAAGGAAGCCAGTGAAAACCATCCCAAAAAAAATCCACAAAGTCCTTCTGTAGCTTTTGTAGTAGTTCTTTTGGGGGGTCGATAACAGTCAAGCGATGCCACAGCATAGATGCTGCTAGATTGTTAACAACAAGAACCCTTCCTCTGTATGACAATTGTGGGAGAATCCATCTCCATTTCTGTAAACGACCAGCCACCTTTTCATAAACGCCTTCCCAGTTTTTCTGCATGTATTGCTCTGTTCCAAGAAAGACCCCCAGCACTTTAAACCCCTCTGAACTCCAGGGGCAGTGCTGAGGAAGTTTAGGAACAGGCCTACCTTCTTCCTCCCATTGGCCTATTAACAACGATGCACTTTTTCCCCAGTTAACTCGAGCTGAGGAGGCTTTTTGATACATGTCAAGAGCCACTTCCAGCTTGCACACATCTTCATTGGATCTTATTATGACAGTGACATCGTCAGCATAAGCACTGAGTTTAACGGGTACCATCTCTGATTCAAAACGGCCCGCCGTTGAAACTCCACAAAGTTGACGCCTCAGTACAGTTAGCAACGGTTCAATGGCTATGGCATATAAAATACCTGACATACTGCAACCCTGCCGTATGCCTCTGCCAATTGAAAAAGGTCTTGTAAGTGAACCACTTATTTTTAAGAAACTATAAATATCAGTGTACAATAATTTAACATAAGAACTAAAAACAGAACCAAAACCGAAAGCTTCAAAACATTTAAAAAGAAACTCATGATCCACACGATCAAAAGCTTTCTCCTGATCTAAAGATAAAAAACCCACATTAACATTATTGTCTCTGGCACATGAGATCAAATCACGAAGCAGAAACAAATTATCAAATATTGTGCGTTTTGGAATACAAAATGACTGGTCTGCGTGAATTATTGTCGATATATGTAGTTTTAATCTATTAGTTAATGCTTTTGACAGAATCTTATAATCCACTCCAAGCAAAGACACTGGACGCCAGTTTCTTATATCCGCCAGATCACCCTTCTTGGGTAGCAAGGTGATAAGTGCTCTTCGTAAACTCAGCGGTAAGGTGCCTCTTTCAAAGCACTCTAAAAAAACTGAGAACAAGTCTTCTCCAATCACTGACCAAAACCGTTTATAAAATTCTGCCGTTAAGCCATCCAATCCTGGAGCCTTTCCAGCAGACATATCTGTAATAGCAGCAGTCAATTCACTTAAGTGCAAAGTCTGATCAAGCTTGGCCTTATCACTCTCATTCAGATGAGGTAAATCCTGGATAAGTGTTTCTGCTATTTCTCCATCACATGGCTCTGCTTTGTAAAGGTTTTCATAAAAAAGCAGTGCTTGAGCAATTATCTCATGTTCATCAGTCGTTTCACCTCCTTCAGGCAGTTTCAGACGACTTAAAGCTTTTTTATCAACAACTTTCTTCTCCAAATTGAAAAAAAAAAGATGTTGGGGCATCCATGCAATTAAAGGATGTAAACCTTGCCCGAACCAGAGTCTCTTTAGCTTTCTCTTCCAGGAGATTGTGGAGAAGAATTTTCCTAGTTTCCAACACCTCAACAGCACTTCCATCATATTGTTCAATGTTCAGCTGCAAAATGTCCTGTTCAAATTGTCTCATTTTGCTTCCAAGAGTATTCTTATTATGTGCAGTATATTTCTGGCAAAACATCTTAACTTGAACTTTACTAATATCCCACCACTGACTTAGGGATTTATACTGAGACTTACTCTCTCTCCACCTCTCCCAGAAAAGTGAAAAAGAGTGCACAAAATTTTCATCCTGCAAAAACCTATTGCTAAAGCGCCAGTAGGGGCATTTAAATGTGCTCTGTGCAGAAGTGATACTGACAGACACATAATGATGGTCTGAGAAAGGAGTAGGAATAATAGAACTATCAATAAACTTTTCACAAAAACTTCTTTGAACATAAATTCTGTCAAGTCTGGCTGCAGAAACCCTATTTGAATTTACTTTTGTCCACGTATATTGTTTTACATCAGGAAAAGCTTCCCTCCAAACATCCATGAGATCATGATAAATTACCAATTTTCTAAAAACTTCTGCTGACGGCCTATGAGGTTCTTCATGATTTCTGTCCACTGTGTGATCTAAAGTGCAGTTAAAATCTCCAGCCAAAACAATAATCCTACCCTGTGGGACACTGTTTAATGCTGTATGAAGTTTTTCAAAAAAAAGTATACGTTCCGTCCCAATATTGGGGGCATATACATTAAAAAGTGAAAAATCGAGCCCATGTAATGCAACATCTACTCTCTGCATTCTACCTGGTAGAACATCAAAAACGCTCACATTTTGTTCCTTAAAGTCAGCTCCAAGAAGAATAGCCACTCCTGCACTGTTACTTGAACCATGACTCAAAACAACCTGTCCATTCCACCCACTCTGCCACTGGATTTGATTTTTAACATCCGTGTGAGTTTCCTGTAGAAAAACAACACTACTCTTTTTCATAAAAATATAATCAAAAAGACTAGTCCTCTTCAAAGACTCACGACACCCATTTATATTTACTGAGCTAAATTTCAAAGGTGCCATGAAATAGAGTAAAAGATAACCACACAATAAAAAGACTCCACAGGGATTATTTGACAACCAAACTATATTCATTTTTTACTTTGCAATTTCAAAGAACTTCTAACGTTGCTAAGCAGTTTCTTGAGACGGTACCGTTTTGGTTTATCAAGCTCATCCAAAGAAGCCTTCTTCATGGCCAAGGAGCCGGACAATAAAAACAATTTTACATCAGGGAAAAATGAATCAATTCTCGGTTTACGTAGTCCTTTTGTAGTATCCAAAAAGTGATTAATCTGTTGAAGTGAATAAAGTTTGATCTTACCTCCAGAGATGAGCTCCGAATCCTCCCCATAACTACTCATTAAATCCGTATCATCATGCTCATTTTCAGAGTCATCCACTAAATCCAACGAGGCCTGAGATGAAAAGTCGTCTTTACCCTGTTTAAACAATTCCTCAGTAGTAGTATCACTCTCCATTTTATCAGGCTGCGCCTGTCCTCCATCGCAAACCAAATCAGTTTCGGGCATGGGCTGCAAACCCACCTGTCCCGAGCTCGTCTCCGGCTGCGTTTCGGCGGGAGCATGACTCGGACCGGCTTCCTCCTCAACAGCCTCCTTCAGGCCGTCTCCAGAGGCCTCCAGCACCCCAGTCCCCTCGGGCAGATCACCGGGCGCAGAGATCGCTCCGTCCGGCTGCGGTTCTGACGCCCCAGCGGTCGCAGCATCATCCGCGCCGGCCGCCCTCTCAATGTTCTCCAGAGCCGGAACCGGTTTATCTCGCTTCGGGCAAGTTTGTCTGACATGTCCAAAATCACCGCAAAAAAAGCACTTCATTGACTCTGAACTTATAAATACAGTGTAATCCTTTCCCTCAATACTCAACTTCGCTGACAGATTTAATGGATCACTCTGAGAATTCAGAATCATTAAAGCCTGACGTCGAAACGACATGACGTGTCTAATCTCCGGACTTTTACATCCGAGAGGAATCATTTTAATTGGACTTACTATCTTTCCATACCTCTGGAGTATTTGCTCTAGTTTTTCATTTTTTACAAACGGTGGTACGTTTGATAAAATGACCTTCTTGGCTGGGCTTGACAAAGGCAAAACAGGCACAAAGATGTCTTTGATTATCAACCCTGTTTCAACCAAATCGTTCACCATGTGGCTTTCACTGAGAAAAAACACAATTGCTTTGTTCATACGGGAGGCAGATTTGATATTTGCGCCACCGATCGCTGCACTCACAGCTATCAGACAATCCTCCACTGACACCGCGGCCTCAGGCATACACTTGCAACCATGTTTGATGGTTAACTGTGAGAGATCCGCCATATCTGGCCCCACAATCCTCCCTCTCTGACCGAAGTCAGGGGAAAAAAAAAAAAAAAAAAAAAAACTAACCTAACCCTAATACCTATAAATAAGTGAAAAGAAGAAAATAAATAAAGAAATAAAGAAATCTCACTCAACCAAGGAGACACTTTCACTCCCAACAAACGGCTCCTTCCACAATTTTCTCACGCAAACCGCTCTGCTCCACGCACCCACACCCTCGCGCAACAGTCACACCGGAAGTGTGAGAGAGAGAGAGAGAGAGAGAGAGAGAGAGAGAGAGAGTGTGTGTGTGTGTGTGTGTGTGTGTGTGTGTGTGTGAGAGAGAGAGAGAGAGAGAGAGAGAGAGCAGAAGAGAGAGAGAATTTGAGAATTGAAACACCTTTTATTACAAATAAATCACATTTTTTAGTACACTTGCTACAACACTTCTAACTGTTACATCATGTCACCAAAAAATAAAAGCATTGAAATAAAAATTACATCAAAGATGTAAAAGACAACTCTTCTTCAATAACTAAGCACAAAGCTCCTTTACCACACCATTTCTTCTCAAAAGTGTCTAAATCCTTCATAGACTACTAAAAAAACAAAAATCAACCAACACTCTTGATTTCACCAAATTTAAAAACAAAACCACCACATTGTCACCAGACAATCTCTCCACCTTGTTTTTCCTGCTCATATAAATAGCTAATTTAGCCTGCCCTAAAACAAAATTCAAAAGCTGACATGTAAACTTGTTACCTCTAACAAATTTAAAACCAAAAACAAAAATTTTCATGAAAAACAGTTCATTAAAAGAAATGAAAATTTTTTCCAAACATAAAAATAAAGGTTTCAATCGGTTACATTCCATGAAAGCATGAAACACGGTTTCTCTTTTTGAACAAAAAGGACAATCAGACAAAAACTCATGATTAATAACAGAAATAAAAGCATTTACTGCAATGGCGCCATGAAGAAGTCTCCACTGCATATCCCCTGACCTTTTGGGTAACGGTGGCTTATACAGTGACCTCCATTCAGGTTTCACACTCTCTTCTATACCCAATATTTTGCGCCAAGGTGTGTCAACTTTTCCATTCAAAACCTTTTTATTGAAAACTTTAACACATATCTTATAAAAAGCCTTACCAGTTGCTGTCAAAAAGTCCAAACACAAACAATTTCCACCATCCAGAAAAGGTCCCTTACAACCCTCTAATTTGGGAAACAACTTAAAAAGAGGGAAACATTCTTGTAAAATGGGAGCATTTATTATTCCATTAGTGTCCAGTAACAGTCTTTTTTCTTCATCATTGACCAGTGACTTCCAACTCATTAGCATCCGTTCAACAGTCCGCATAGACTTGATCTTTAAGCAGGAAGCCACTTCTTCTGTATTTTTAAAGTCCACCCCGGCAATGTGAATCAAAAGTCCCAAAGTAAAAATTTGTGAATCCAACAATAGCGCATTTAGTCCATGAAAGGATGAATTATCCTTCGTTAAATCAAAACGAGCTCCATTTATTAAAGGTTCTTCCAAAAGCCAGTGGATAGAAGGTGTCATCTCATTCCTCCTTAAATTGAAAAGGTTCCAAACTTTAAACAGATTTCCATAAAACACTGGCAATTTGCTCACATTCAATTTGAGAGGATCCATTAAAAACAAGGATTTATCCAGGCCCACCCCTATAACGCTGTGTAAGATGGAGCATGCAACAGCCCGCCATCCATTTTCTATTGATCCATACAAAAATCTTTGTAAGAATTGCAAACGAAACGCTGCTAATCTACTTTTCAATTGTACCAAACCATGGCCACCTTCCTCCTTAGGTAAAAACAACACACCCTGTTGCACCCAATGCAAGTTGTCCCAGAAAAAAATTTACCATGATGCCCTGAATTTCAACTAAAATTTGTGAAGGAGGATCCAGACAAGCCAGCCTATGCCAAAGACTGGAGGCTACTAAATTATTCAAAATTAATACTCTCCCTTTATATGACATCTTTGGTTTTAGCCATTTCCATTTTTCAAGCTTTCCTTTTACCTTATCAACAACCCCTTCCCAATTTTTCTGAAGGAATGTTTCATCTCCCAAGTACACTCCCAAATACTTAAAACCACCTGTTCCCCAATTCAGGCCATCAGGCAATTTGGTTTCCCTTTTGACCAGTTTCCAATTAAAATCGCCTCACTCTTATTCCAATTAATTTTTGCTGATGATAAAGCTTTAAAATCCTCTAAAACTTCCATTAACACATGTATATCATTTTGGCCATCAATTAAAACCACCACATCATCAGCATAAGCAGATAAAATTATATTGTTTTTACAAACAGGTAAATTCAAACCACAAACTTTTTCTCTTAGTTGTTGCAACAAGGGTTCTATAGCAAGTGAATATAACATTCCAGACAATGAGCAACCTTGTCTTATACCCCTACAGACCTTGAAGGGAGTGCATAAGCCACCGTTTATTTTTAGTACACTTTCAACATCACCATAAAGTACTTTCACTTTATCAATAAAATCCTGACAAATTCCAAAAGCTTCTAAGGTTCTCCACAAATAAGGATGTTCAATCCTATCAAAAGCCTTTTCTTGATCCAGTGAACTTGGAGACATCAAAAATATCCCGCATAAGGGTAATATTATCAAAAATAGACCTACCCGGAACACAATAAGTCTGATCTGAAGGCACCACCTGATCTATTACCTTCCTTAACCTATTAGCTAAAACCTTAGAAAGCAATTTATAATCGGAGCATAAAAGCGAAACAGGACGCCAGTTTTTGATTTCTAAAAGATCCCCTTTTTTAGGGAGGAGTGTAATGACAGCTCTACTGCTACTCACAGGCAACCTGCCTGAGGCCAAACTATCATTAAGCACAAACAATAGATCCTCCCCTATTTCGGTCCAAAAAATTTTATAAAATTCAACTGGAAGTCCATCAATTCCTGGCACTTTTCCAGAATCCATACTATTCAGGGCACTAAACAATTCCCCCATGTTTAAAGCACCTGAGAGATCTGCATTGCCCCCCTCTGACACTTGACTCAGACCTACAAAAAATGGACTCTCAGAATCCCACCCTGCTCCCAACTCATTCTTATACAAATTTTCATAAAAATTACAAGCTCTTTCACGTATTCCTGCATGACTAGTTAAAATATTTCCTGTCTCAGAGCGTAAAGCATGCAAAAAACGTTTTTGTCCGTTTTTTTTTTCAAGACTAAAAAAATATTTAGATGGTGCATCCATCTGTTCAAGACTTAAAAAACGAGAACGAATCAGAGCTCCTTGTGTTTTCAACCCCAGCCGGTCTGCTAAATGTGTTTTTCTATTCGAAATCATCTCTGTATAATTTTGATTACTCGATGCATCAGCTAAGTTCTGCAATTTAATTATCTCTGTCTCCAAGGCTTTCATAGAATTATCTAACTCTTTGGTGACATTGCAAGTGTACTGTTGACAAAACTGTCTTATTTGTACTTTTCCAAAATCCCACCACTGCTTTAAATCTTGAAACGAACCTTTTTCCTTTTTAAAATCTTCCCAAAATACCTTAAAGACCTCCTTAAATTCTTTATTATACAAAAGATTTGTATTAAAATGCCAATAGGCACTCCGAGACTTAATCTGATTTAGAAAGAAGGAGCACACAACCATATGGTGGTCAGAAAAACTTACTGGACAAATAACACAGTTTTTAAAAATACCCAAATGATGTTTAAAACTATAAAAACGATCTAATCTTGCAAGAGACAGAAAACTATCACGAGCACGAGCCCATGTATACTGTCTCTGACCATCATGAAAATGCCTCCAAATATCACACAGATCATTCATGTTTATAAACTTAACAAGACATTCACGAGAAGCCATGTGAGGCTCAATATGATTCCTGTCAATATGACTCTCTGTGCAGTTAAAGTCACCACCTAAAAACAGATACTCTTCAGTATTACAGTTTTGTAACGTGGAACCTAGTGTACCTAGGAACAACAATCTTTGCATTGGTGATGTAGGAGCATAAACACAGATAAAAATTAAAACGTATTTTTCAAAAATTGCTCTTATTTTTAAGAGTCTTCCTTTCACAATCTCATCAACTTGATATGAAACTGGACAAAAACTTTTTGAAAATAAAATTCCTACACCACCACTAAGTGTGGTGTTGTGACTCAGAACAGAAAACCCATCCCATTCCTGCATCCAGTCTGCCGCATTTTTAATATCACTGTGTGTCTCTTGAATAAAAGCAACATCAATTTTTTTTTTGCTTAATAACTTCAAACAATTCAGTTCTTTTTTTGCTATTTCTTGCACCATTCACATTTAAGGATGCAATACACACTTCAGTCATGCTCAAAAATAAAAAGCAAAAAGACAGACAGCTTTGAATCATATTCATAGCATTAAACTTTTTCACTGCCATCATTCAAATCCACGTTGAGTTTCCTCACTATTTTCTTTAACCGATACACTTCTTTATTTGAAAAACGCCCTTCAGCCATAAAACATTTAGTTTTTTCCACAAACTGTCCTACATCTGGGAAATACTCATTAACTAAAACTCCTCTCTTATTTTTCGTTGACTTAAGGAACATTTTTATGTCATCTACATCATAATCGCGGCTGGAAAACTCACTTTGTGACAGAATAACACTCGAGTCAGATGACTCACTATCACTCTCTGAGTCGACATGATCAGAGGCACCTTCAACGTCCAATTTCTTCAAATGTCGAAAACCAAAAAACTTGTCTGACTTCTTCCTTTTCAATGGCACCTTAAACACTGTTTGTTCCATACCAGTTTCATTAGGCCCACCATCAACCTCCCGAACATCCCCCATATCAGTTTCAACAACTCTTTTATCGCTTGACTCACCTTGGTCTCCCTCGTTTTCAACTTCTTTTGAACTTTGGATTTCCTCCTGCACTGAAACCACTGTGTTCTCCGCAGTCCCAGCACCACGAGCGCCACCACGGTCGCTCACCTGTGCCACCGCTGCTTCCACCGCGGCTGCTTCATCGGCTGGCGGCTCACCGCCGTTAGCTGCGCCTTCCACGCTAGCTGTTCCTTGTTTGTTGGGACAGGCTCGGGCCAGATGGCCGGCCATGCCGCAGCCGTAACATTTAATCCTGTCGGTGGTTATAAACACCACATAGTCAAAATCATCCACTCGGAAATTCAGCGCAAGGTCTAGGTCAGCGTCATTGTTCACAATCATGTAAACTGAGCGTCTGAACGACACAACATGTTTCAGTAGAGGAGAAATGCCACCAATTGGAATTTTTTTAAACGAAGAGACCACTTTTCCATGGCGAGACAAAACTTGTGTTAATACCTCATCACTAATAAATGGCGGTACGTTCGAGAGAGTGACTCTTTTTGACGATAATGAAAGTGGTAAAACAGGGGTAAGAACGCCATCAATTACAATTCCTCTCTGAACTAACTCATTAGCTTTTTCTACTGTACTTAAAAAGATAACGATAGCACTATTCATCCTTGAGGCAGACAATACGTTCTTATTTCCCACAACTTCACCCACAGCTAAACAACAGCTCTGCACGCTCACAGCAGACGCCACCTTTACACCGTGACGACGCGTGAGTGAGCTCAAAACCCGCACACCTGCATCCGCCATGCTCCCCCACGCCCCAAACCACCCCCTACAAAAAACAAACAAAAAAGAAAAATCTCAAAAAATAGACACACACACAAACAAAAAATAAAAATAAAGAAAAAAGGAAAAAAAAAAAAAAAAAGAAGAAGAGGAAAAAGCAACTCAAACACCAGAGCCACCAAGCACGCTCCCTCGCCACGCTCATTCACTCCCAGAATGCAATGCAGAGAGAGAGAGAGAGAGAGAGAGAGAGAGGAAGAGAGAGAGAGAGAGAGCGCCCTCCAGCGAGATCCGGGGGAATTTATAGTTCAGGTCCCGTTTCTGCTCTCTCAACAGGGACACGTCTTGGACCGTGTAAGACAGCTATGATCTCAGGCAGATAGCTAGTGTGTCATCTCAGCAGCGCTGATTTAATTGTCTTTTATCATTCTGTCATCTTCATGGTCATCAATAATGCACCTGAACTCCTCCTTCAGGGGACTCCTTGAAACTTGAATGATTTGAGCTGCCATCACACACAGCTTTGTAAGAATTTGTAGGTCCATGTCAACATTGGTGTGGTGTCTCAGATCACGAAGGAGCTTATGTTAAGATGAAGAATATGGAGGAGACAAATTGTTGAATAAAGTACTTATTTTTTTTCTTTTGCACAAAAACATTTTTTCAGGGCTTCGTAATATTAGAGTTAAACCCCTGATGTCAGATGGATTATTTTACTGATCTCCTAGCTATGTGTCTGGACCTTGATAGTGTAAGGACCCTTGCTATGTAGGGACAGAGAGCTGTCAGAATTCATCAAAAATATCCTAATTTGTGTTCTGAAGATGAAAGGAACGACATGAGGATGAGTAATTAATGACAGAATTTTAATTTTAGGTGAACTATCCCTTTAATAAATCATTAACCACAATGTAATGTTTAATGTAATCATCCTTATCATCCTCCTAACAATCCTTTGTAGATTTATAAAACACATGAATTGTTTAATGACTCGTGTTAACATTAACGAATGATCATTTAACCATTACACAGTGTTTGCTAATGATTTATTAATAAAGCTTTTAATGTGATTTAAAAAATGTAAAAAAAATAAAAAATAAAAAAAAATTCCCTGTCACAAAAACAAATTACAATTCTGCAAACTGCTGGATGTGAGTTTTTTTCTGGGCTGCTTGGATTAGCTTCCTCTGTCAAGGACGTTTAACAGCCCATACTCCCATACCAAGAATGGTAGAACGAGAGTTGGCTCGTGATGCGCTAGGGAATCCCTGTGACATCACCTGGATCAGAGGAGATTACACATCGGATAAAGGAATCCGCTCAGCAGCATTCAGGAGCGAAGCTCAGCGTGCTCATTTAGGAATATAGTGATCGATCACATGATTCTAATTACCTGCTGTCTTTGGCTGTGACTCGGAGTTTCTTCCTTTTGGAAATAACCAATGCGATAGGATTACTTTACCTGGGACTTTGTCACAGGACAGCGTTGTTCTCAACATGCTCCTGGACTCTGGGCTTCTGTGGGCGGTGGCAGGCAACACATGTAATGACTGTGGCTCTCAAACATTTGAAAGGATACTATGGCAAAGTTGTTGTTTTCCTCATTTTATGAATACATAAATTTGCAATTAATTAGTTTATTTTTTAATCAATTGATAGCACTAATGTTAACCTTTCATAGATGTTATTATTGGTATAATATTTGTTTATTTTACAGCTGAATATGCTTTTCAATTTAATTTGAATGAGTTGGGGACCTAAAGGAACATTTGAACGAGCATACGGGTGACAGTAAATATATCAGCCACAGCAACCACAGACTGACAATTCTAAAGCCAGCCTCACATGTAAAAACCCATCTTACTGCAACATTTTACAAGAATCAAGACTGAATATATTTGGTTATAAAAAACAGTGTTTTCCAACCTTTTTTTAGTCGCGGCACCCTTTGGAAATTTTTAATGTGGCACCCTACAAAATAAAGTAGGGCTATTTAAGAGATTTAGATTATTTATATTTCTTTAATTATTATTATTATTATTTTCAATTATCTAAATAATGTTTAGTCTAAGAAAGCTATTATTATCAGCACATGTGAGCATAACGGTTATGACTTTTCTGACTTTGAGAACCACTGTAGTAGTGTCATTAAATTCTACAGAAGGTGGCACCAGCTCCTGACAGTAAAGCACTCACCCTAACCGCAGCCTTATGAGGATTGTCAAGCAAACTTGATTCAAGAATCTGAGTGAACTTGACAAGGATTGCACTGAGGCTGGGGTCAAGACATCAAGAGCACCACACACAGACGTGTCAAGGAATCTCTGGGTCCTTGCGTAGTGCGTACGTAAAAGTGTACATACGCACAAAAGTTTTACACCAGAACCTGCACAAAAATCCCTTTATAAATCCCAGTCAGGAAAAGATTATGCATACGTGCTGCCAGTTCCCCTGCTCCACTTCCGCTGGCTCAATCCAGCTCCATATCTCCTTTCTCTCTGATGGCTCTGTCAAGCCCTGATCCACCTGTGTTTCCTCCCATCCTTCCTCTCTCATCTCCTCCTAGACCAGCCAGTTCCTCGACCTCATCTCTGCTGGTGCCAGTCAGTCCCGCAGCTCACCCGCCTTGGCGTGTGAATTCCCTGTCTCCGCCTCCAGCCTCCGAGCCATGGACTCCTCCTCGGTCCTTTGACCCAGCGGCTCCGCTTTGGTTCTTCGCTCCCTCGTCTCCACCGTGGCCTGGCATCCCACCTGCTCCACCGGGCTCCCTCATCCCTCTGGCTCCACCTTGGTCAGTCGTCGACCATCCGCATGCTTAAACTTGAAACACTGTGTACACATCTGTCCGTGGTTGAAATAAAATAGATTCTAATGTTTTTTCTGTGCTTTAAGACGATCGGTTCATGTCATTGAGTAAGACAATACAGTGATCTGTCACAACACATTAAAGAGACACAAAACTGTATTTGTTTAAAAAAAAAAAAAAACAACAACCCTGAGACCTTGTTTCATTCCAGTAGTAACCTTTCATGAAACAAGTTTACCAAATAAGCCAGGCTTATTTTAGTCTGGCTTATTTTGAACCAAATCAACTGGCAATAAGTCAGATAAGCCTGGCTTATTTAGTAAACTTGTTTCTAAAACAGGGCCCTGCTCTGTCTTGTCTGTGGAACAAAGAGGAAACTAGCAACACGCTGACAATGTATTTTTAACTGTGGGAGAAAATGGTGTAGTGTAAGAGCAGAATTGTTTGTCTGACATAGTCACAGTTACAAAGGAGGGTGTGTAATGTAGCTTTTGTTCATTTCAGTTTATTAAAACAAAGTTGTTCTACAAATAGTAGAACAATTATAAGAAAATAATGCCTGTTCAGTTCTGTAAATTAAAAACTAATGGAACCATGAAATGTAAAAATCACTCCTTAATATTTAGTTTATTTATTACAAATTAACCAATTTAAGCAACAAATTGGTCACTCAAAAGCAGTGATTAACTTTTATCTTTTATTGTTTGTTTAACATAAATGACTGGAGGCAGCATATCATCACCATATGCATGGATCGAATATAATGTTAACACATCAGAGATTTTTCCTCAAGTTTGCGTGTGTATACTCGCCCAGACAGGTATTGTGCACTGACTATTCAAGTTCAAACTGAAGGGATTGTGTGTTGTCTGCAAGCTGTTCAATTATATTAAACTATATATTAGATTATACTGAATTAAATGTGAAGTATGTTAACTGTTACAAGATTTATGGTTACAGGGTGCATGTGAACCTAAACAGAATGTCCTCAAGACGATTGCTGTTGCAGCATGTCCTAAAGCTTGTATTTGGTTTTGCTACAGATTTTAAAATTCTTCACCTAAAAGCACATACTGTTAGTGTTAAGGTGTAGTTTAAGAAGGAGAACTGGGATGCAGCAACCATCTCACTCAGACATACTTTACAATAGGGATGAAATGGCCAGTCCTGCTTTACTTCAAGCAGTTTCTTAATTACCCAACCACCTCAGCCCCCTCACTTTTTCATTTTTCTTTAATTTTAGGTGGAGATGCGGTGCTGACTCTAGAAGGAGAAGTCAAAAGTGACATTTGATGATCTGTTGATGTTTGTCACAGGCACAGATATAATTCCTCCACTTGGGTTTGATTCAGTGCCTACACTGGCATTTCTACATTACCAAGTTGATTCTAAGGCTCCCAATATATGCCTTGTTTGACAGCTTCAGCAGACTCATGCCTTTTTTTTTAAGTCTTCAAATTAAATGTTGGATAAAAATGTAGCCTGTATTGTGACAACCTAAAACTTCAAATGAGTTGCTTAGTAATCAGCAAGCAAGCAAATTTTATTTATATAGCACTTTTCTAAACAAGTTAATGCAATTCAAAGTGCTTGACAAGGAAACAATAGAAACAGCAATTAATAAAATTAAAAGAATAATTAAAAAGTAAAATACACCCATTAAGATACATGATAAAAATTGAATTTATAAAAATCAAAATATGAATAACAATAATGACTTTGGTGTGAGAGACCCGGGTTTGAATCCACTGTGAGACACCTATGTGTCCCTGAGCAAGACACTTAACCCCTAGTTGCTCCAGAGGCGTGTGACCTCTGACATATATAGCAATTGTAAGTCGCTTTGGATAAAAGCGTCAGCTAAATGAATAAATGTAAATGTAAATGTACTTTTGTCAATGTTCGAGCAGCGGTGTTTTGGATTAATTGTAATTGGTTAATTGTATTCTTTGGTAGACCTGTAAAAAGGGCATTACAATAGTCAATGTATTGCTCTGAGAGAGAAATGATCTTACATTAGCAATGTTCTTGAGATGATAAAATGCTGTTTTAGTAATATTGCGTACATGAGCTTTAAAATTAAAATCAGAATCAAAGACAACTCCTAAGTTTTTTGCCACTTGGCTTGGGTTTAATCCGAGTACATTTAGTTTAGGGATCAATTTCTCTCTCTGCGTTTTTATAAGCAAAACTTCTGTTTAATCTTGGTTAAGTTGTAAGAAGTTTTGTGACATCCAATCATTTATGTCTGTAATGCAATTTACTAGGGAATCAATTTGTACAGGGTTATCTGGAGACACAGCTACATACAACTGTGTGTCATCTGCATAACTATGAAAAGAGATACCATGCCTCCTGATGAGTTGACCGAGAGGTAACATATTTAGATTAAAAGGTAGTGGTCCTAAAACTGATCCCTGAGGAACCTTACATGGTACTTTATAATGTTCAGACAAGGTATTGTTAATGGATACTACAAATGTTCTTTCACTAAGATATGATAATAACCAATTTAAAACTGTTCCAGATAGACCAACAAAGTCACTTAATCTATTTAAAAGAATCTGGTGATCTATTGTGTCAAATGCTGCACTCAAGTCAAAAAGCACCAGAACTAAAGGCCAATTTCTCTCAAGGTTTATGTTTATATCATTTACTACTTTAATAAGAGCGGTCTCTGTACTATGATATTTTCTAAACCCAGACTAAAACATCTCTAGTTTCGAATTTGCATTTAAGAATGTACTCAACTGATTAAAAACAATTTTCTCTAGTATTTTACTTAAAAATGTAAGATTTGAAATGGGTCTATAACTACTAGGAGTTAAAATATCTAAACTCCCCTTTTTGTGCACAGGTTTTACTAGGGCAGATTTAAGGTCAGAATGGAAAATGCCAAGCTGCAGGGAGTGATTGACTATCTCAAGGATATCAATAGATATAGAATCAAATATACTTTTAAAAAGAAAGGTAGGCATAGGATCAAAGGAGCAAGTAGATGGTCTCAAGTCAGTTATAGCCTTTCTTAGTGTCTCAACATCAACCAAAGTAAAACTTTCCATTTTGATAATATTCTCTACACTTGATAATGAAGGGAACATAACTGACTTATTATTATGTATTGAACAAATTTCTGATCTAATATTTATAATTTTATCTCTGAAGTAGCGAGCGAACTCTTCACATTTCCCGTTTAGTAACTCAGAGCTATCAATTTTATGATTTATTAGTGAGTCTATTGTGTTAAATAATAATCGGGGTTATTAATGTTTGCATTTATAAGGTTTGCAAAATAAGCTTGGCGCGTTATATGAATTTCTTTATTATAAGTCTTAAGATTTTCAATGAATTTATTTAAGTGAACTTCTAATTTAGTTTTACGCCATCTTCGTTCAGCACTTCTAGTCTCTTTTAAGTTTCATAGTCTGATTTGTCTTCCAAGGAATTTTCTTTTTTGTAGTTAACTTTTTAGTTTTAAGTGGTGCAACAGTATCAAGAGCTGTAATGAATTTAAGACATTACAAACAACTCTTTGCAACAACAAAAGCAATGCCGATACATAATTACTCTTGGCAATTTTATTTCTGAAAATGAGCAAGCAGTACAAACAGTCGCTTGAAATAATGACAATTACAAAAATAGGCAACAAGACGAAACATAAATAGATGGACTGGAAAAGAGACACCATGAAATAGAAAAATATGAGTTGTATTCTAAATGTTAATGGTTTCAGAAGATTCCAAACTTTTTGTGAATATTTTTGTGTTTATCCTACAGGATATTAATTTTATTAAAGAGTTTGTTGATTTTAAATTCAAGTTATTAAAGTTTAATAGTATTTAAAAGTTTTAATAGTTGGTGATTTTAATATCCATGTTGATAATGAAAAAGATGCATTGGGATCAGCATTTATAGACATTCTGAACTCTATTGGTGTTAGACAACACGTTTCAGGACCTACTCATTGTCAAAATCATACTCTAGATTTAATACTGTCACATGGAATTGATGTTGATAGTGTTGAAATTATTCAGCCAAGTGATGATATCTCAGATCATTATTTAGTTCTGTGCAAACTTCATATAGCCAAAATTGTAAATTCTACTTCTTGTTACAAGTATCGAAGAACCATCACTTCTACCACAAAAGAACTTGATGATGTAACAGAAACTATGGACTCTCTCTTTTCTAGCATTTTAAATACAGTTGCTCCTTTACGCTTAAGGAAGGTTAAGGAAAACAGTTTGACACCATGGTATAATGATCATACTCGCACCCTAAAGAGAGCAGCCCGAAAAATGGAGCGCAGCTGGAGGAAAACAAAACTAGAGGTATTTCGTATTGCTTGGCGGGAAAGTAACCGATCCTACAGAAAAGCATTAAAAACTGTTAGATCCGATTACTTTTCTTCTCTTTTAGAAGAAAACAAACATAACCCCAGGTATTTATTCAATACAGTGGCTAAATTAACGAAAAATAAAGCCTCAACAAGTGTTGACATTTCCCAACATCACAGCAGTAATGACTTTATGAACTACTTTACTTCTAAAATCGAGATAAAATTGTAACCATTCAGCCGTCAGCTACAGTATCACATCAGACAGTGCACTATAGACCCCCTGAAGAACAGTTCCACTCATTTTCTACTATAGGAGAGGAAGAATTATACTTATATAATTTATAAGTATAAACTTGTTAAATCATCTAAACCAACAACATGTATGTTTGACCCTGTACCATGTAAGCTCCTAAAAGAGGTGCTTCCAGAAGTCAAAGATCCTCTTCTGACTATTATTAATTTCTCATTGTCATTAGCAGGCCCGTCGCAACAAGGCAGGCGAACCAAGCAATTGCTTGGGGCCCCAAGACAATGACTGGTTAAGAATAAAATGCAACGACACTGTGTGAGCGCCCCTTTGATCGTCAATGCAGTAACGTGTAATGACACTGTTATCGGGATCCCCCTCAAGGGGGCCCCTCTCAGTAGTCACTGATAGCAGCCAGCCAACCACATGATCTCACGTGATGGACTAATATCTGTAAATATTAAGCCAGAACAGTCTATTTAAATATGAATCCTGCATGTTCTGTGTGTCTCTGTTAATGAATGGAGCAGAAGCGCGACTTCCTTTAATCACACATACAGAAGCGCACGTGAGGCTCGCGGTAATTTCAGCGTCTGCTCTCCCGAAATAAGATGAGAACACATGAACAACATCTCCAGAACTGCTCTGACAGTCACTTCATGAGCATCTGACCGTTTGATTTGAGTAAAACTAGCGTCACATCACAAACACAGAACTGTAAAGGTACTTCAACCCGTCTAAATAAAAGTCCTGTTTTAGACAAGTAGTTGCCAGAGATGTATTACTATTGTTCAGCAGAATGTACATAGCCTACTACTAAAAAATCTATTGTTTTTTTTTTTTTAAGGTTTAATCACACAAAATTTCTTCCATGTTTTATTTTTAATAGTAAATCCCCATTGTTTACCAAAAAGCTAAGTTTGCTTAATTTTCAATAATTAAAATATAAATTAAATTAATGTTTTGTGTTTAATGTTTAATGTGCATCTCAGAAAATGCTTTATTTAAAACCCAACTGAATGGCACTTAAATGCACTTATTCATCTGTCAACTTTATTGTCATTGTTCACAAGTACAAGTACATACAGAGAAACAATGGATAATAATTAAATGTTTATTTTTGATGTATGCATTGCATTCTATGCATTTAAAAATAAAAAAATAAAAATTTTCTAAAAAAGGAAACTTAGTTGTTCATTTTAAGAGACCCAGGAGTGTTATTATCTCTTGCATAATTAATATTTATAAGCAAAAACACATTTTATCCGATTACTCTATGGAATTTGTGGTAGAATACTCGATTACTAACAAATTTGATAGCTACAGCCCTAGATGAAAGTAGCAAATAGCATGCTATACTATTCCACCGTGATAATCTATTTACCAAATGGGGGTTATGAAAACCACACAATAAATTATGTGCATCAAACATTAGCTTGGGATGTTTTTAAGCATTGGTAGTGAAAGCAGCTGCCTACTTCCCCTTCCCTGCTAATATCAAAATATGGAAATGCTAATATATCTTTAATTTTTTGGTAAACTTTATAATAAGTAAAAATACTGTTTGTTAACAGTTAAATGACAAAGATGAAAGATTAATTAACTAGCAATTTACCATCTATTAATGATTGTTATTACAAAGTGTCTACCATCTAACTTATCCACTATGGTTTTGGGAAATGCACCCCTGAGCTATTAATAGTGACCTCTGTCAATATGCTAACAGTGAAATGGTAAAACGTACTTCACAGGCAATTTCAGATTTTTTTTTTTTCAATTATTTTCCCAGCTACACCATCATCTTCATCCTCAACATCAACAGGTGCATCACTTCTCAGTGCTGATGTTTCCTCTATTTAGCCAAGGTACCACAAGCTCTATAATTCTAGCTTATATCCTGCACAGCCCAGAGTTTAAACTGACAAGTGTGTGCTGTCATATTATTAGAAAAACAAAAAAAAAAACAAATCACTATTGAATTCCCACCAAACTATTTTTTTCAAGCAGTATTTGCACTGTAAACCTTTTTTATTTATATAAAGTGTGGGTGAACTTAAAGGGACAATAAGTAACTTTTTAGGTATTTTATTATCTAAAATCAATATTTGTATTCATAAATATGCCCTCAATGGTGTACAAATACCTATGCCAATGTTTAAACTAATCCTCGTAAATGAAGAATTTATTATCTTTATATACATGGGACGGAGGCTTCCATGTAGTTCCGCCATCTTGCAAAACTATAATAGCAGAGAGGGACAAAAAGTACTAAGCCAACGTGTTTCCACAACGCGTTTTCGGTCAGAGCCAGAAACGCAGGTGCAGAGCAGTGAGAGGCGCTTGAAACTGCACCGGCAAGTTTAAAAGTCTGGATTGCATTCTTATTATGGACCATACATATGCCGCGCCACAGGAGAAGAGAACATCGTCGCCAAAACAGTCAAAAATAGAACGTAAAAGGAAACGTGACCGTAGATTACAGAAAACAAGAGTTAATGTCTGGGAAGCTTTTTCTAGGTGGAAAGAGCTAATGCTGGATAAAGATTTCAAAAGAGACGCTGAAGTGGCCAGTTTTCTTCTCGACAGGTAAGTCAGTGTTACAATCTATATTATAATATTTTTTTTATATCTAACAATGCAAATTATTCAGAAAATATAACGAATAAAGAAGACATAACTACTAATTACAATATTTCATGTTTTCCACAGTCAGTAATTCATACTGTAACATTCGTTTGTTTATGGTCATGTTGCAGTTTGTTTGAAATAACACACCTGTTCACCTAAAGGGAAACTCGACGAAGTGCTATTAGAAGACATCCCGTCAAAGCTTTTTGGTACATATCGCCTACCGTAGATGCAACGCGCATTTGAAAAAGCGAGGCGCTGGAGAGCAAAATTAGTTTGAATGCAAAATACAATTTCACCACTAGATGGGAGTAATTCCTACTTAGTGTCCCTTTAAACTGTATGGCTATGCTTTGGTTCCTGTAGGCTTTGCGTGCGTGCGGGGGTCGGGGGGCCTCTATGTCCATTTTGCTTGGGGCCCCCAACTTCCTTCAAACGGCCCTGGTCATTAGGGTATGTCCCCAAAACCTTCAAACTGGCTGTTATTAAGCCTCTCATCAAAAAACTTCACATGATCTGTAACAGAGACAGTGGTCCCTTACTAAAAATAACCATGGTTTTATTATAGTAAAACTGTAGTAACCCATGGTTTTTTGGCGTATTGACTGCCATTTGTAAAACCACAGATTTACTACAAATACCATGGTTAAACTATGGTTAATATAGCAAAACCATGGTTAATTTGTGGTTACCATGGTTTAACTACAGTAACCATGGTTTTTTGGTTTTATTTGTGGTAAAACCATGGTTAATTTTCGTAAGGGGTGTGCCAACTGCTACAAGGTGTTCAAGCAGTGACGGCACCCCTGCTCTGGATGTACCGGCCGATGGAGGCGTGAAAAAATGAATTGACGTGCTGATGAAGACAAAAAGTTGGTGTTTATTCCAAAATGTGAAAAACAAAGATTTTCCAAAATAATTCAAATTATATTTACAGTGTAACTCAAAAAGTAGAAAAACATAAAATAAAAAAAAATTAAAAAAATAGAAAAAAAAATTGTACAAAGTTTAAATGTACAAACAAAACTTTTGGCTATGTCAATAATTTGACCCAAAAATCAAGCAAGCAACTTTTCCCCGACTCACTCTACGAGCTCCCTTTACCAGACTGAAGCCCCTTTCACACTGCACGTCGGACCCGCAATATTCCCGTAACATTGCCTGGTCGCCTTCAGTGTGAAAGCAACCACGTCCCGGAATTGATTACCGAATCGAACCCGGGTCGGGCACATAGTAACATTGCGGTAATCGATCCGGAACGAGCGCTGTGTGAACAAAAGCCAGATCTAATTCGGTATCGAAGTGATGACGCGCGTTATCGCGCGACTCTTTTACCGGCTGTTTTGAAGGAAGATCAACATTCGCGACGAAAACATATGTGCAAACTGTAATGAAGCAGAGATCAGTTAGTTCCTCACTTTCCGCGCTGACGCAGAGATCGTTTGCTTGCTTCAGTTAAAGTGTAACGTGCCAAGCGTTGTCGACTCGTACATTACACGTCACGCGCTGATGTCAAGTGTCGTTACGGGATCTTCAGGGGTTGTGTATGAAAGCACGCACATATACCGGGTCATCACTGGCAGTGTGAAAGTGCCAAATCTAGCGACCAGGGAGCAATTACAGGAACACTTTACCCCTGTATTTGCCGGAATGGCAGTGTGAAAGGGGCTTGAGAGAAACACTTAAAAAGTATAAGCCCCTCCCACTAGGACTAAACCATTAAATAATTGATGGTAACCAATAAGTTCAAGAAAGACAAAACAATTAAATAGCAACTTAATTGTAACAAAGGCATAACTATTAGAACTAAAAACATGCAGAAATATACAACCATTTCAAACAACACAAACTAAATTCATTATTATGGTTTACCAAAGCATCAAACAAACACCAATCTCCCCCTCCGGCATGAGACCAATTAAGTGTGCCTTCTATTGGCGGGAAACAGGCATTTAAAAATGGTGGCAATGTGGTGCATGGGTTTCTTCTGTTTTTTATGAGAAAATGTTCCAGTAGTAAGTATGACTGTTTACTTTATGTAAGTGGATAATTGAAAACAATAAACATTTAACATGCCAACCGGTTGTGTTTGTATTCTTAACAATACACAAATTAACAAAAAAAAAATTGACTCACCAAGTGTTAACCTAAACAAAAAATGGTGAGAACAGGGTCAACACTTAAACAATACACAATCAATTACATACACACACATACCTGGTGTTAACTGGTGTTACATTGCGCAAAACAAATATGTGTTGTTGTATGAAAAGTCTATGCATGCCTAGTGTGTTGTGTTCTAAGTCCAGTGCCAGTCTCTAGTCACAGTGCCCCACTGTGACATGATCCTAAAGAACTAGTTAATTATAGACCAATCTCGAATCTCCCTTTTCTGTCCAAGATACCAGAAAAGGTGGTATCCTCACAATTATATTCCTTCTTAGAGAAAAATGGTATATGTGAGGATTTCCAGTCAGGATTTAGACCGTATCATAGTACTGAGACTGCTCTCCTTAGAGTTACAAATGATCTGCTCTTATCATCGGATCGTGGGTGTATCTCTCTATTAGTTTTATTGGATTTTAGTGCTGCGTTTGACACAATTAACCACAGCATTCTTTTGCATAGACTTGAACACTTTGTTGGCATCAGTGGAAGTTCATTAGCATGGTTTAAATCGTACTTATATGACCGCCATCAGTTTCTAGCAGTGAATGAAGATATATCATATCACAAGTGCAGTATGGAGTACCTCAAGGCTCAGTACTAGGGCTGCTACTCTTCACGCTTTATATGTTACCCTTGGGAGATATCATCAGGAAACATGGTGTTAGCTTTCACTGTTATGCTGATGATACTCAGCTTTATATTTCTTCGCGGCCCGGTGAAACACACCAATTTGAAAAACTAATGGAATGCATAGTCGATATAAAAAACTGGATGACGAGTAATTTCTTACTGCTAAATTCTGAAAAAACAGAGGTGTTAATTAAAGGACCTAAAAACTCTGCATGTAATAACCTAGAACGCTGCCTAAGACTTAACGGCTGCTCTGTCAATTCTTTGTCATCAGTTAGGAACCTAGGTGTGCTACTTGATCGCAATCTTTCCTTAGAAAGCCACGTTTCTAGCATTTGTAAAACTGCATTTTTCCATATCAAAAATATATCTAAATTACGGCCTATGCTCTCAATGTCAAATGCAGTAATGTTAATCCATGCATTTATGACCTCAAGGTTAGATTGTTGTAATGCTTTATTGGGTGGTTGTTCTGCACGCTTAGTAAACAAACTACAGCTAGTCCAAAATGCAGCAGCAAGAGTTCTTACTAGAACCAGGAAGGATGACCATATTAGCCCGGTCCTGTCCACACTGCACTGGCTCCCTATCAAACATCGTATAGATGAAATAAAATATTGCTTATTACTTAAAAAGCCTTTATTATAAATAACATTATAACATTATAATAACATTATAATCCTCTACGTCCGCTACGTCCCAAAACTCAAAAAAAAAAGATTGATAATACCTAGAATATCAAAATCAACTGCGGGTGGCAGATCCTTTTCCTATTTGGCGCCTAAACTCTGGAATAACCTACCTAACATTGTTCGGGAGGCAGACATACTCTTGCAGTTTAAATCTATATTAAAGACCCATCTGTTTAACCCGTCTTACACATAACATACTAATATGCTTTTAATATCCAAATCCGTTAAAGGATTTTTAGGCTGCATTAATTAGGTGAACCGGGAACACTTCCCATAACACCCTATGTACTTGCTACATCATTAGAAGAATGGCATCTACGCTAATATTTGTCTGTTTCTCTCTTATTCCGAGGTCACCGTAGCCACCAGATTCAGTCTGTATCCAGATCAGAGGGTCACTGCAGTCACCCGGATCCAGTATGTATCCAGACCAGATGGTGTATCAGCACCTAGAAAGGACCTCTACAGCCCTGAAAGACAGCGGAGACCAGGACAACTAGAGCCCCAGATACAGATCCCCTGTAAAGACCTTGTCTCAGAGGACCACCAGGACAAGACCACAGGAAACAGATGATTCTTCTGCACAATCTGACTTTGCTGCAGTCTGGAATTGAACTACTGGTTTCGTCTGGTCAGAGGAGAACTGGCCCCCCAACTGAGCCTGGTTTCTCCCAAGGTTTTTTTCTCCATTCTGTCACCGATGGAGTTTCGGTTCCTTGCCGCTGTCGCCTCTCGCTTGCTTAGTTGGGGTCACTTCATCTACAGTGATATCGTTGACTTGATTGCAAATAAATGCACAGACACTATTTAAACTGAACAGAGATGACATCACTGAATTCAGTGATTAACTGCCTTTAACTGTCATTTTGCATTATTGATACACTGTTTTGCTAATGAATGTTGTTCAGTTGCTTTGGCGCAATGTATTTTGTTTAAACCGCTATAAAAAAATAAAGGTGACTTGACTTGACTTGTTATCTTTTAGGTCATGTCCCAAAACCATTTAAGCTGGCGGTTATTAAGTGTCTTATTAAGAAACCAAAACTAGATCCTAGTGAACTGGCAAATTATAAGCCTATTTCAAATCTTTCATTTATGTTTAAAATTTTAGAAAAAGTTGCGTCTGCTCAATTGAGCACCTTCCTGCACAAAAATGATCTGTATGAAGAGTTTTAGTAAGGTTTCAGGCCCCAACATAGCACAGAAACTGCATTTGTTAAAATTACAAATGACCTGCTCCTTGCGTCAGATCAAGGCTGCATCTCATTTTTAGTCTTGATCTTAGTGCTGCGTACGACACCATAGATCATGACATACTCATAGATCGATTCAAAACTATACAGGTATTCAAGGGCAGGCTCTAAGATGGTTCAGATCCTACCTGTCCGATCCATTGTGTTTATTTAAATGGGAAGTCATCTAATCCAACACCAGTAAAATATGGAGTGCCACAAGGATCCGTCCTAGGTCCCCTTCTATTTTCAATATACATGTTGCCCCTTGGTAATATTATTAGAAAATATGGAATTAGCTTCCACTGTTATGCTGATGATACTCAGCTATATATCTCAACGAGACCAGATGAAACTTATAAATTATCTAAGATAACAGAGTATGTTAAAAATGTAAAAGATTGGATGACCAATAATCTTCTTCTATTAAATTCGGATAAGACAGATATATTAATTATTTGACCAAAAAACACTACACAGAATCTAGTAGACTACAGTGTGTAACTAGAAGGATGCACTTTTACTTCCTCTACAGTCAGAAATCTGGGTATCATATTAGACAGCAACTTGTCTTTTGAAAATCATATTTCCCATGTTACAAAAACTGCATTCTTCCATCTTAGAAACATTGCCAAGCTACGAAACATGTTATCTGTTTCTGATGCAGAAAAGCTAGTTCATGCATTCATGATCTCTAGACTGGACTATTGTAATGCACTTCTAGGTGGTTGTCCTGTTTCTTCAATAAACAAGCTACAGGTAGTTCAAAATGCAGAAAATATGATAATATTACCCCAATTTTACAGTCTCTGCACTGGTTACCTATTAAGTTCTGTATCAGTTACAAATTATCATTACTTACCTATAAGGCCCTAAATGGTTTAGCTCCTGCGTACCTAACTAGACTTATACCACGCTACAACCCATCATGCACCCTAAGGTCACAAAACGCTGGACTTTTGGTAGTTCCTAGAATAGCAAAGTCCATTAAAGGAGGTAAATCTTTTTCACATTTGGCTCCCAAACTCTGGAATAGCCTTCCTGATAATGTTCGGGGTTCAGACACACTCTCTCTGTTTAATCTAGATTAAAAACACATCCCTTTTGCCAAGCATTCGAATAATGTATCTCTTAAATTACGACTGCAGTTGCATCTGATCAAATGTGCATTCTTATTCTTTAGCTTGGGTTAAACTAAT
Source organism: Carassius auratus (assembly GCF_003368295.1). Lineage (NCBI taxonomy): Eukaryota > Metazoa > Chordata > Actinopteri > Cypriniformes > Cyprinidae > Carassius > Carassius auratus. The sequence goes on along the minus strand of NC_039270.1, from coordinate 25,844,960 downwards.
TAATTTTACTTTGTTGAATCAGCAGCTATGCTAATGATGTCTGTATGTGTTTCTCTGTTTCTGTTGTGATCTTCATCCCGTGGTAACTAGGATTTACACAAGCTCCAGTCTGGATCCAGAACACCTGAGAAGAGATGATGCTGACCCTCAGAGGACCTCAGATGATGCTAACCCTGAATCAACAACAGAACTAACAATTATTGCTACTTACTATGCAATCACATTATAATTGCTGTTAATAGTGTTCATCGTCTGGTTAACTATGTCTTGTATACATTTTTCATATGCACTGCAATGTTCTGTAAAGTTGCTTTGTAACGATTTGTATCGTAACAAGTGTTATACAAATAAACTTGAATTGAATAGAAAATTTGAATAGGGCCTCCCCGCACACTGCATGCTGCTATTGCTATTTCTTTTTGCAATGGTATCATGCTGTTGTTGTCTTACTTTTAAGGGTGTGCCACATATTTTTCACTCTCATGAAATAAGTAAAAACACAAACTGTGCACATAGTAAGGTTACAGATCAGAAAAAATACGTCATCTGCTGTGGGCATAAGGCTTTTCCAGCAGGTACTCTTAGTTCTATGTTAGCTATATAAAGTTTTGAAGCGGATTACTGCACACATTGACTGCCAGTCCCCTGTTGAACCAACAGTTAGTAGGAAACATTTGGCTCCTGAACTGAATATGCAACAGTTATTTTTTCTTAGCTCTGCAGTAAATATTTATTTGTACTCACTTTTGGTACAAATCTTTTTTTTTGTATACAGAAAATAAACATATTAATATAAAAGACTATTTAATTGCTAAACCGTTGTTTGAAATGTCTTTTTTTTTGTTTTTTTTTTGTTTTTTTGCTGTTGTTGTAGCCTATTAGAGTTTAATAATTATGTAAGATGTACATGTACATGAATGACATGATACTATGCAAAGGATAAAACCTTTTCATCCTCTTATCTGAACAAACGGCCACTGGAAGGACCAGAGAGTGCCTGGCCTGAAAGCGGTCATTGACTCGACCATGCTTGGAGTTTCACTAGCAATTTAATTTTCTAGTTTGAGCATCAAGTAATCTCTTTGTCAAGAACTCTTCTTTTTCATTATTGTTTAACATGATTGTGCAATGAAATCATGCTGCTGTTGCTATTTCTTTGTTTACTGGAATTATGCTGCTGGTGCTATTTCTTTGTGCAATGATATCATGCTGCTCTTGCTATTTCTTTGTGCACTTTGTCAGGTTACAACAGATCAGTGAAAAATACATCATTTGCTGTGGGCGTAATGATTTACAAGCAGATACTCTTAGTCCTATGTTAGCTATATAAAGTTTTGAAGCTGCTTTTTGTGGATTACTGCAAACACTGACTGCCAGTCACCTGTTGAACCAACGGTTTATAGGAAACATTTGGCTCCTGAACTGATATACAACAGCTATTGTCTCTCATCTCTGCAGTAAGTATTTATTTGATATTCTTAATTATAGAGCTAGTGATATTTGATACTGTATGTAAAAGCAGCACAATGGACAGTTTCTTTAAATCTTCTCTTTACTTTTACATCTTTACACCTATAAAATACCATCAAAGATTAACTTAAATAACACAATTGCTTCTATACTTGATGATTAGTTGGTTGGGTTTGTCAATTATAATGGTGCCTGTATTTAGAAATGTATATTGCCAAAAGATGATCTGATGTTAAGACAATATAACAAATGATTGCCTCTGAACCAATCATAGACCAGAATTCATATAGACAAATATCTATAATTGATAGTTCTAGTCCTGCCACAGAATTACAAAAAAGTTCCAAGATTGAAAAGATTTGAATGAAAACAACCTTTTGGTGTTCGGCATATATGTAAATATTACATAGTTTCTTTCTATAAAAAATCAGATCTTCCGAACTTCAATTTAAAAACATGGGAAGTGAGACTTCACGCTCAAATACCCACGTGGCCAACGCAACCGGGAAGCATCTTCGGATTTTCTACGGCGTGGATAAAATGAGGCTGGAAGAAATGGTGATAAATGTGGGAGTAGGGATAGATGGTACAGCATCAAAAACTGAAAAATCCATATCAGGGAAGATTTCCACCGATGTGAAGATGGTTTTTAAACCAGACTCCCGGATCCGTTACATTCACCTGCCAGAGAATGAGACATGTAACTTTGCCGGTGAAGGCACCATCTATGCCTCTGTCCTTGTGGAGGATGAAAATGATAATAAAATGTGCAGTGAGGTCATCTGCCTAAATTTCCATATACCCAGTGACCGGTCTTTTATCGTGACTGCCAATCGTACCATCAAATTACAGAAGTATGGTGCAAGCCTTTGGCTTGACGAAGACGGCAATTGCCATCGACCTTAACGTTCCTCTTCATCCATCATGAGGCACTCTTGGAAGTGTGCTGAGGCCCCCTAGTAGGTACTAGTGCCCTGGTAGAGAACCACTGGTTTACAACAACAATGTAAAAAAAAGTTTAATAATGTTAACATACCTCTGGTAATAATTAAAGGCTTTTGTTTTATATATGTATATATATAAAACTCAATCCGAGCAGCTGAGTCCTTAGCCATCTTCAAGAATCGGCTTAAAACACATCTCTTCCATCTTTATTTGACCCTCTAACTTTAACACTCACTATTCTAATTCTATTCTTAAAAACACTACCTTTCTAAACTTTTTGTATTCTATTTTCTTTTCATTTATTATGCAATTGTGTGTGTATAAATATATATGTATATATATATATATATATATACATATATATATATATATACATATATATATATATACATATATATATATATACATATATATATATATATATATATATACATATATATATATATATATACATATATATATATATATATATATATATATACATATATATATATATATACATATATATATATATATATATATATATATATACATATATATATATATATATATACATATATATATATATATATACGTATATATATATATATATATATACATATATATATATATATATATATATATATATATGTATATATATATATACATATATATATATATATATATATATGTATATACATATATATATATATATATATATATATATATATATATATATACATACATATATATATATATATACATACATATATATATATATATATATATATATATATATATATATGTGTATATATATGTATATATATATATATGTATATATATATATATATATATATATATATATATATATATATATATATAGACCTTTAACACTAGCTTGCTCTATTCTTTTTCTATTCTATTTTCTTTGTATTTATTATATTACTTAAAATCCCTTGCTACATGTACAGTGCTAAGCTAACTGAGACTTGTTATAGCACTTATTTATCATTGCTCTTTTGTTGTTTTTGATTGCTTCCACTGTCCTCATCTGTAAGTCGCTTTGGATAAAAGCGTCTGCTAAATAAATAAATAAATGTAAAGTAAATATATGTGGTCTGAAATATAAAAAGCAATGGGAACCTTTAGAATGTAAGCTGTGAACTCTTTTATTTAATCATTGTTAGAAATACATGGTGATATCTTTTTAGTAAAATTCTGGGAATTAAATCTGTGAAACAAACTTAAAGCTACCACATTTTTGCAAGGATTTATATTTCAATAAAATGTATACAAAATTCAAAGCTCCTTATAATCAGGTTATTGGTTAATGGAGTGATGAGCTGTAAAATGACAGAGCTTAATCATATGGCAACAAAGAAATCTCACCACAATGTGTATCATCAATAAAAACATTAATTTTATTATATTGTTTTACAAATTTGCATTGTGAGAAATGCAGAAGGTATTATTTAAAAACATACATTTGACATTTTATTGAGTTTATACCGTTAAATAAATAATCATGACATAAACTAATGTCTCCACTGCTAAAATGACATACTACCATAATCTCTTCACTCTCTGAGGCAGAAGTCTCAAAACTCATCCTTTCTAATTATCCTACTACTTGGCCGCTTGATCCTATTCCATCTCATCTCCTTCAAGCTATTTCTCCTGCAGTTGTACCTGCACTCACTCACATCATCAACACTTCCCTCCACACTGGTGTTTTCCCCTCATCATTTAGACAGGCACGTATAACTCCACTACTTAAGAAATCCAACCTCAACCCATCTCTTTTAGAGAACTACAGACCAGTTTCCCTTCTTCCTTTCATTGCAAAAACACTTGAACGAGCTGTGTTCAACCAAGTCTCTACATTTCCCATACACAACAATCTCCTTGACAGCAACCAATCTTGCTTCAGAAGTGGACATTCAACTGAGACGGCCTTGCTCTCGGTTGTTGAAGCTCTAAGACTGGCAAGAGCGGAATCCAAATCTTCAGTACTTATCCTGCTTGATCTGTCCGCTGCTTTTGACCACCAGATCCTCCTATCAACCCTACTGGCAAAGGGCATCTCAGGAACCACACTTCAATGGTTTGAGTCTTACCGATCAGATAGGTCCTTCAAAGTATCTTGGAGAGGTGAGGTGTCCAAGTCTCAACATCTAACTACTGGGGTGCCTCAGGGCTCAGTTCTTGAACCACTTCTCTTCTCTGTCTACATGGCATCATTAGGTTCTGTCATTCAGAAACATGGCTTTTCATACCAATGCTATGCTGATGACACTCAACTCTACCTCTCATTCCATCCTGATGATCTGACGGTAGCTATTCGCATCTCCGCTTGTCTAACAGACATTTCTTCCTGGATGATGGACCATCACCTTCAACTCAACCTTGCCAAGACAGAATTGCTTGTGATTCCAGCAAACCCATCGTTTCATCACAATTTCACCATCAAGTTAGGCACATCAACCATAACTCCTTCAAAAACAGCTAGAAGCCTTGGAGTTATGATTGATGATCTGCTGACTTTCTCAGACCACATTGCTAAAACTGTCCGATCCTGCAGATTTGCTTTATTCAACATCAAGAAGATCAAGCCCTTTCTTTGGGAACATGCTGCACAACTCCTTGTTCAAGCTCTTGTTCTGTCCAGGCTGGACTATTGCAATGCCCTCTTGGCAGGTCTTCCAGCCAATTCTATCAAACCTTTACAATTAATCCAGAACGCGGCAGCAAGATATTTTTTTAATGAGCCAAAGCGAATACACGTCACACCTCTGTTTATCAATTTGCACTGTCTTCCAATAGCTGCTTGCATAAAATTCAAGGCATTGATGTTTGCCTACAAAACAACCACTAGCTCTGCACCCATTTACCTAAATTTATTACTTCAGACTTATGTTCCCTCTAGAAGCTTGCATTCTGCAAGTGAACATCGTTTGATTGTGCCATCCCAAAGAAGCACAAAGTCACTTTTACGGACTTTTAAATTAAATGTTCCCTCCTGGTGGAATGACCTCCCCAACTCAATCCGAGCAGCTGAGTCCTTAGCCATCTTCAAGAATAGACTTAAAACTTCTTCCATCTTTATTTGATCCTCTAACTTTAACACTAAATATTCTAATTCTATTCTTAAAAAAATAAAAAAATAACTACCTTTCTAATCTTTTTGTATTCTATTTTCTTTTCATTTATTATGAAATTGTGTGTGTGTGTGTGTGTGTGTGTGTGTAAAGAGAGTAAAGACCTCTAACACTAGCTTGCTCTATTCTTTTTTTTATTCTATCTGTTTTCTTTTTATTTATTATATTATTTAAAATCCCATGCTATGTGTACTGTGTTAACCGAACTAAAACTTGTTATAGCACTTATATATCATTGCTCTTTTTGTTGTTTTTGATTGCTTCCACTGTCCTCATCTGTAAGTTGCTTTGGATAAACGCATCTGCTAAATGAATAAATGTAAGTGTAAATAAACAAGATGCATCAAATCCAATATGTTTTATATTATAAAGTGACACTGGGAATAAATAAAATATGAAAATATAGTAAAGACACAAATATCTTCATCATTTAAAACAGCCTGCTGCTCCAAGTCCCCTCTCAATAATAACCAGAAAACGGTCTCCTCTTAGACTGTGTGAACAGAGAGACAATCTCCAAACCAGCACCAAGTCTGCATGCTAAATAATGTCAAACCAATATCTAACCTTCCCCTTTCTATAAATAATACTTCAACAGCTAACTGCTTTCCTAGAAGGCATCAGTGGTGGATCTAGAAATTATTTTGGCATGCAGACTATGAGAGGCGGCAACACCGAACAACAAAGGAAGTGTCCATGCCAAGTTCTAATGGACCAAGATACCACGCTTCATTGCAAAAAGTACTAGTTCATTAATTGAAGTTGGAATCAAATTATAAATATCCATGAATTCGCTGCATTTCCACAGGAACCACACATAGTAACCCTTTTTGCTACTAATTTTCCACTGATTTACACGATCTGATGATAAACAGCCTCTCCCAGCACTGTCTCTGTGTGTTTGCTCCTCAGTGCTCATGCTGTGTGTCAGACAGACTCTGATTGGTCCTTCACCTTGTCAATCTTTAGAGTGTCATAACCGGACACCGCCACATCCTGTCACATGCTTTCTGTATAATTCCTGGTTGTTATCTGCCCGTAACAACACTGATACACCTCTGTACACACAAAATATCAGAATAATAAACCCGCGATTATGATGTTAAAGCTTGGTATGAGAATTTCTTGAGATCTGGGGCATTTATATATATATAAAAAAAATCCAAAATGTACATCTGAAATGCTAACTTGTGCAGCGATGTAAAAGGCTATAAATAGCATCTTTTTCTAACAGTAAACGACCACCTGTGATCGCAAAAGGATGTTATTACAAACACTCGATCGGGGTGTAAAGTGAGTTTTGAGTAAAAGTGTACTAATAAATTTCATAAATTATCTGATGTGCCTTGATGCTAACGTTAGCTCTAATGCTACTAATAGCAGGTGCATTTCTTCTTCATAATGCATTTCTGTCACAATAATTCAAGTAAGGTCGTAAGAAAATGTTTTGTTGTATTTTTATAGTAAGACTTTTGATAAATAAGGGCTAAATGCATACTGAGACTGAAGTGAGATAGCAGCTTAATGGATTGTAAAGCTTGAAATACCACAACAAAATGCTAATAAAGGTGGAATAAAAGCAAAAGAATAATGCAGATAATGTGTCATACCTGGCGGAGGTGTGAAAGGCTCGTTTGCTAACACACATATAGAGAGCACAGGAATGTTTACATGCGAGATCTTACAGAGATGAAAAGTGCCATAAATCAGTCAGATTAGCCTTCTCTAAAAACATTTTAAAAATATGTTTTTAATATTTTTATTTTCGTTTTTATGTTTGAGCTTATATATCTCTATGATCATAACAGTCTGAGTGATTCTGATTCCTGAACAGTAAACTTTGAAGTGTCATATTTGTGAACAAATGTTGATTATGTATCTAGTAAGAAAGAATCATGAGCAGAAATATTTTTATTTTGGGTATGTAATTTCTGTCTTCATGCCAAAAAATGGGGGGTGATTGGTAAGTTGGATGCCTGCCACTTCAAAGTCCAATAATATGTACCCCACATAAGGGATTTCTAGGCCATATGCAGCTCTCAGGGTCAACAGAGGGGTATCACCCAATCTATAGCTAGGAAAAGTCTCTTCCAGCATACTCTGCCACATTAAAGTTACTTGTGACCCAGTGTCTAACTGTCACGCTGTCTGGACTCTGTTTCCCTGGGTGTCCACTAGTGGTCTCACTTCCCCTTAGGCACCTCACCGTAGGCACTACAATTCCCACAAAGCCCTTGTCCCTTCATCACAGTAATTGTACTCCTGTTAATTGCACCAGGTGCCTTCACTTATTAGTCATTACCCTGCCTATATTAACCGTTATTTTCTGTTTGTCTGGATGGAGTCCTTTCTTTCCGTCACCCAGTTTCTTCGCCTTCCGAGTTTCCTCGTCCTCCGAGTTCCTGTTTCTAGTTCCATTCCTGTTCCTGTTCCTATCCCTAGTGTTTGTTTGTTTTGGATTGATTTCTGGTTTTGACCCCTGCTTGTTGGATTCTGATTGGGATTACCCATTAAACCACACTTCGCTTGGATCTCTCGTCTCCTGTGTTTCCCTGGGTCCTCCGATCATAACACTAACAAGCCTTTACAAGGAACATTCTGAATCACAACATCCACTACAGGACAATCAGCAATAAAGGAGTGGTTATCAATAGAGCTTGGCAGCGTGACGTGACGCCTCTAGCGTCGCGGTGGCTTATGGGTAGCGCCGCCATATTGTGAGGCCGTCGCCGTTCCGCAAATCTGTCAGGCCAGGGGTCCGCTAATATATAAATTATATATTTTTCCATTAATTTTTAAGTTATGGGGCGAACATGCTGTGTAGTCGGTTGCAGTGTCCGTTCACACGACCGACAAGGTACAAAATTAGACAACGCATTGTCTTTCTTTAGCTTTCCTGTCTGGAGGAAGAATCAAGGAAGCTATGTGTCGGATGTTACAAAAAGACGCCGGCTGTCGTGGATTTCAGCCGTAAGACGAAAAGACATCAACTTTTCAAGCATCCCAAGATCATTAAAAGTGTGTTCCAGACATTTTTATTCAGGTGAGTGTCAAAGAATTAGAGACACTTCTAAATATCTTGCAGAAAAATAGATCTTATTCTTTAATCTGAGCATTGAGTGGTATGGAAGACACTTTTTATCCAACATGGTATTATAATTTCTATGAGAAATATAAACAATGTTTAGGTGAAATGTAGTAAATGAAAAGTCCAGAATAACTACCAGGCACTTATATAGCTGTGAAACTACTTTAACATAAGATATTTTAAAAACACATAATGGTGTGTATATACCACCACCTTTACACAGTTAAAATAAATGAATATGACATTTTTTACAGGGCTGACATTTAGGACAACACATGTTTGTGTTTTTTAAGACATTCCTATTTTAATTTCATATTATGATTTTGTTAAATAAGGTGTGATTGATTTAATATGCATCTTAAAAATGTTTTTTCTATGTTGTTTAAAAAGTTGTTTCACTGCAGTAGTTTTTTTTTTTGTATTTATTTATTTATTGATGTCTTGTTTTCTTAAAGGGAAACCATCTTATGAAATGGATGAGTCAAATCCTGACTGGGCTCCAACACTGCACCTGGGACACTCTGAAGTGCGTGCTACCGAGTCAGACCGGTATTCTCGTCGATTACAACGACAACAAATGACCGTGCCAGTAGCAGGAGACGACGGTGAATCCCAAATGCAGAGAGAAACCACTGCAGAACCGGTGGGATCAGCACATGAAAAGGAAGGTGGTGACCAGGCAGAGGCAGAAGTGGCAGCAGACGCTGCAGGTGGTGACCAGGCAGAGGTGGGAGCTGTAGAAGATGAGTGTGGAGAATGGGCAGATGTGGAAGCCGCAGAGGATGAGGATGAGGATGAGGAAGGTGGAAACCAGGCAGAAGTTGACATGCCAGTTAAGAGACAAAGAAGAGAATGTCAGTTCTGTGAGCGCAACAGTGCAGAAGTTAACCGTCTGTTGCAGGAGAACAGGGAGCTTAGGTGTGAGCTGAACAAGAGAAAGATGGATGAGGACTTCTTAAAGGGTGACACAAATAAGGTCAGGTACTACACAGGAATTCCATGCTTTGCAATTTTATTGTCTTTGTTCACCACTGTTAAGGCTTTCCTGCCAGTTACCAAAAAGTTGTCATCCTTTCAAATGCTTTTGTTGACACTCATACGTCTGAGGCTTGATCTTCCTGTACAGCACCTTGCCCATCTCTTCCATGTGTCACGTAATACTCTTTCTACTGCCTTTACTGACACCATAGATGTTTTAAATGCACGGCTTAATCCATTGGTGTGCTGGCCAGAGAGGCATTGCTTACAAGCTACAATGCCGCATCAATTTTTGGAAGCTTTTGGGAAACGTGTTGCTATTATAGTCGACTGCTTTGAAATATGCACAGAAAGGCCATCAAATCTAAAGGCACGCTTTTCTCATTACAAAGGTACACACACCATGAAATACCTCATTGGTATTACACCACAAGGTGCCACAAGGTGGGCGTGCCTCTGACAAGCACATAACTGAGAACTGTGGCCTTCTCAACAAACTGTTACCTGGTGACTTAGTGCTAGCTGATCGGGGCTTTGATATCAAGGATAGTGTGGGGATGATGTGTGCAGAGGTCAAAGTTCCTGCGTTCACTAAAGGAAGATGTCAACTTGACGCTAAGGATGTGGAAAATACACGTGCAATAGCACACCTGAGGATTCACGTTGAAAGGGTGATTGGCAGTTTGCGCAACAAGTACACAATGTTACATAAGAGAATACCAATTAGTTTGTTACTGCCATGTGAGGGGGAGGAGATGACACTTCTTGACAAGATAGTGAATGTTTGCTGTATACTTCTTAATATGTGTCCCAGTGTGGTTGCGAAACCAGATGAAAATGAAAGATGTGCATGTTAAAACGGTTTCATTGTAATGTTGTAAATATGTATATTACTGTTGTAGACATATATTCATTTTGATGACATGTTTGTATACTTAAATAGTTCTATTGAAAACAGATGACACAATAAGAATTTCTAGAAAAATTTGCATGTTAAAAGTGTTTAATTCTAATGTTGTAAATATGTATATTACTGTTGTAGACATATATTAGTTTTGATGACATGTGTATACTTAAATTCTACTATTAAAAACAGATGACGCAATATGAATTTTAGAAATAAACTGGTTTAATAAAAATGAAATTTGCAAGTACAAAAACAACTGGAATTTTTTCAGCAATAAATGTAAACATCTTCAGAAACTGCAAATATATATCTATTATATAAAGTGCAATCATGTTGAGATCAAACTTCATATATATCTTGTATACAGTGCAATCATGTTGAGAACAAACTGATTAATTTTTCCAGCGATAACTGTAAACATGTCTGTAAACATCTTCAGAATTGGCAAATATATATATATATATCTATTATATAGTGCAATCATGTTGAGAACAAACTTAACACATATCTCGTATACAGTGCAATCATGTTGAGAACAAACTGATTAATTTTTCCAGCGATAAATGTAAACATGTCTCTGTAAACATCTTCAGAAACGGCAAATATATATATATTATATAGTGCAATCATGTTGAGAACAAATTTCATATATAAATATATACAGTGTAAAACCCAGACTACATTGGCTGTGCAAGTGAGCTTATAGTACCTTTGGTGTATTCTTTGAGTAATATTTTGCTATAAGCTCTGGAAGGCAAACTTTCTCAAAGAATTTTTGTGCTTTCTGTAGACGTAGATCCCAGAATTCCTGGTCCGGAAAGACCCGTACGACTACAAAGTCCTTCAGAGTCCAAACAGCAAGGTCACAGTGGTTGGATCCAGTGACAAAGATTTGCGTCTGCATCTGTGTGTAATAACTGTGTGTTTTCTTAAGCTGAAGCTTTTCATAGGACAACTCAAGACAGAAGTTTTTGTCCTTTGTTTCTAAGGCCTGTTGGATGGTGCTTGATCTATATTTGAAGGGACACTTAACTTCAAGGCAGCCTTTCCCACAGCAATCGCACATTGTAAGTCCATCAGGAGAGGCTCCAACTTCAGGAAACCTGGGGTTAATTATAAAACCACACTTCTCGACTTTTAGGTTAGTGTGATGTGGGGCTCTGGTGTGAAGGTAGGTCTTTTGAGCATCCATCTCATGCTCTATACCCCATCTGGTTTGTACAGTTGACACTGTGTGTTGTGGGTTGCACACCTTTTTAATAACAGTCAGGGCTGGCTTTTCTATACTGGTGGCAAAGACTGCATGCATGTTTGAGGCAGTAATTCTTCCAGTCCGACTTGCATACCAAGCAGAAGATTGATGCTGTTGTCTTGTGCACATCTCAATAGATGATGCCTGCTCATCAGTCACATTTGCAGCATCTCTGTATTTCTCACAATTTAGATGAAGAGCTGAAAGGGAATTTGAATCTATTATTTTATCACACAGAGATGTGGCAAGGCATTCGGGCACTGCAGAGGGCTGTACGGTGTCTGTGTACATTGTGTAATACTTATTCATCCCTGACAAACCAACAGCCTTGCTATGCTGCAGCAGTGTGTCAAGCAGGGGTGACAATTCATCAAGTTTAGCTTGGGGAATTTTTCTTTTTTTGGCACGACTCCTTATGCCTGGCGCAGTGGAGGGTGCAGTTATGTGCTGGTCAAGCATTTTTTTTTGCCTAGCAGATGAGGTGTAGTCAATTTTGTATCCCACTTCAGCTGTAATCTTGCTCAAATTGCTGGGCAAAACCCAGTATGCCGGTACATCTGTGACAGTTTTTTTCCCACGAATCCGAAAAGTAGCCTCAACTTTAAATAACAGAGCCCCTACATGGGTACATGTCTCCGCTACTCCTGCCATACACGTGCAGTGTGCACACTCCACCTTCCCACTGTTGCTGATGATCACCCATGGCTTTAAAGGTGGTTCATTCAGTCGCTGAGAGTGCATGACCTTAACAGAGACAAAAAAAGTTAATACTGTAATGAATATTGTAATGTTTATGTATTTTCTACGTAAACCTTCTATGTTTGCTTTTGCAACTGTGTGTGTGTGAGATAGAAAGAATAGAGGATTTTATTGCTGTTTATTTTCATGTATGTCTTTAGTTATATATTTTTTTTATTGTATATATTGTATTGGGTTATTAATGCTTTGGCAATGTAAATATTTATTTCGCCATGTCAATAAAGCTATTTGAGAGAGAGAGAGAGAGAGAGAGAGACTGACTGAACCCTGTGTTTGTGTGTATGTGCATGTACAAGCAGCAGCCGCTAGCTCCTTCAAACTTCGCTAACGTTACACTTTGTCTGTTGTTTAAGGCTATATTTATTAATTTTTATCGTTATACAAGTTTGCGCTGTACAAATGACACATAAACTACATTGTACGCAAAAAAAAAAAAAAAAACACTGTAATAGAAAAATGCTCAAAGAAAGCTGGTAACTTACCTTCGTTCGGACGACAGTGTTTTCACCGCTGACAGGCTTAAAACTCTCCAGGTCATGTACCCAACCATTAGTAAACTGAACGTGGGCTTCCAGAGACTTATAGTTACGAAATTGCTCAGCAGTATAAGCACTGACACCACAAACAAAATACGTAAAAATATCAGGAAACGTGATGGGAGGTAAGGCGTCAGGGTCGCGGATCCACTGGTCTGTTGGGACTTCATAAGGATCGACATTTCCAATAAAGTTGATTTTTTCAATATAGCGCTTCTTGGCGTCCGGTAGGAGTTTGTCTCTGTACAATCCACCTTGTTTTAAACTAGTTTTAAGCATTCTTATATATACTTACATTGTGTACTGCGCTATTGTGTATGGTTTCTTTGGTTAACGGCTTGTGTGGTGGCCTCACAGTATGGCGGCGCCCTATTGTTTACATCCCAGAATGCACTGCGCAGTGACGTCGGTTGCCAAGCTCTATAAAGGAGTGGGTCCTTTGATTATTGGTTGGAACACATAACCCTTTTGCCTGGACCTCTACAACAGGGCATTCTCGTTTAAAGCTTGTCTGGGCTCTCTATTCTCTCCACAATGACGGCCCACATGACACATGACATGATTGCTGGGAGCGTCTACAAATGGGTCTACCATTAGGGTCACATCGCTTCATCTGCAGATACTCTCTCTCCTCCTAGACACGGGGAAAGCCGGCTGTTGCAAGGATACAGGATTTACAGAGGCTGCACGATTAGAAGCCTTAGCCCTCTCTTACCACTTCCTAAGTCAACTGTTGAATCTGGCCCTTGACTTCCTCCAAAATTTCATGCTTCAACTCCAGTCAGGCCAATTTGGGTGGGGATTCGGTGTATCAAGCTGACTTATAGCAGCACACGCGGTCTCATACCTCCCATGGCCATACTTCACCTCCAGCAATAATGCCTCTTGATGCAACTCAGCAAAAGTCCCTTCTGCATGATGGCGGGCATACGCCTTAAAGGCTCTCTGCATCAGCCCATCCTCCATCAATAGCTGTTCCTTCAGCTGATCTTCCACCAGGGTTCCCTCTGGGCTGTGCCGCTGTACCTACGAAAGAGTTCTCGCAACCGTAAAATAAAATCTTTAAAAAGACTCATCGGACTTCTGCCTGCAGCTAAAAAACCTAGACCGGAGAACTTGAACCTCTGAAAGTCCTATGAACTTTTTTTCATAGTTTGGCTGGTCCTGCGACTTATAGTCAGGTGTGACTTATTTATCATAATTAATTTGACATGAACCAAGAGAAATGAACCAAGAGAAAACATTACCGTCTACAGCCACGAGAGGGCGCTCTATGCTGCTCAGTGCTCTTGTAGTCTACACTGAAGACATAGAGCACCCTCTCGCGGCTGTAGATGGTAATGTTTTCTCTTGGTTCTAAATAAATGCGACTTATAGTCCAGTGCGACTTATATATGTTTTTTTCCTCATCATGATGTATTTTTGGACTGATGTGACTTATACTCAGGTGCGACTTATAGTCCGAAAAATATGGTAGATGCAAAATGTTCATAACAAGACCATCAGACAATCTTCAACTAGGGTTGTACTCACAATGTGGCCGGGTAGCAATTGCCATTACCCAGTGTAATCAGTTTCCAGCGTTGTGCAAACCCTTTGTTGCCGTCTCGCTCTTCTACTCGTGGGAAGTCGTGGCCTAATGGTTAGAGGGTTGGACTCCAAATCGAAGGGTTGTGGGTTCTAGTCTCGGGCCGGACGGAATTGTGGGTGGGGGGAGTGCATGAACAGCTCTCTCTCCACCTTCAATACCACGACTTAGGTGCCGCAGCATAAATGGCTGCCCACTGCTCCAGGTGTGTGCTTACAGTGTGTGTGTGTGTGTTCACTGCTCTGTGTGTGTGCATTTCGGATGGGTTAAATGCAGAGCACAAATTCTGAGTATGGGTCACCATACTTGGCTGAATGTCACTTCACTTCCAAATAGCTGTACAAACGTGGTTACTCTGTTAATCACAGTCATGCTCACAAACCGCGGATGTCTCCAAATGATCACAGATTCCCTCATCTCCAACTCTGGTGTTCTTTATCAGATGTCAGCACCTGTGCCCAATTAAAGTCCTTGTAGGCAAGTCGTGCCTTCACTTCACTTCCAAATAGCTGTACAAACGTGGTTACTCTGTTAATCACAGTCATGCTCACAAACCGCGGATGTCTCCAAATGATCACAGATTCACTCATCTCCATCTCCGGTGTTCTTTATCAGATGTCAGCACCTGTGCCCAATCAAAGTCCTAGTAGGCAAGTCGTGCACCTAGGCCGCCATCTTGGCAACGCCTCCGGGCATGTATTTCAGACTAACAAGACCAGGCTCCTATCTAAATTAATGGGCATAGAGTCAAAACTGCAACTTTCACTGGTCACCGGGACATAAAAACTGCATGTATAGAAACAGCATGAAATGTAATAAAAAAATCACTGAAAAATGTTGATGACTTTGCCCCAAAATAAGGTTTAAAACCCCTTTTCCCCACAGGTTATACTTTTACTACGCATGCGCAAGGGTTCCTCAACTGTGCGCATACGTCAGTGGAACCAGACGATAGGCTTAAACGTTTCCCGGCTTTACTGTTAAAAGCAGATGATTGGCTTTGCAGTGGGAGGGGCAGGACATGTGCACACCACTTCCATCTTTGCTGTTGCAAATTTTCCTTTTGTAGTTGTATTGTGGCATGTCTATTATAAATAGGGATGCACCAAATCCAGATTTTATGGGTTCGGCCAAATACCGAATCCACTGCTTAAGATTCGTCCGAAACCGAATACCGAATCCTACTCTCATCCTTATTCCATTAAAAAAGTAAAACACAACTAAGTGGCTATTCTGCTCGGTTCCCTCAAATCTATCCTGCAGAGATTTCAGCAAGCAGGTTTTCATCTGCTTGATTCCAATGATCGTCTGTTTCACTGTGGACATAGCGCTTCAACATCATCACAGCTGGCAGGACAGTGGATATGCATGCATTTTCTCCGCTTATTTCTCTAGTCAATTCCTCGAAGGGTCTGAGCACCTTGAGAACATCCTCCATCAGAGTCCACCTCTGTGCATGAATATGCTGCATACCCTCCGTTTCGGACACGTAGATGTTTATGGCGCATGTTTAGATGGTAGATGTTTTTGTTCTGTTAAACGATCGAACATCAGATATGTCGAATTCCACCGTGTTGACACGTCCTGGATTAAATGGTGATTTGGCAGCCCCGACTCCTGCTGTAGAGCAGAAAGTCTTGATTGAGCACTTGAAGAGTGCTTAAAGTGACCAACAGTTTTCCTGGACAGTGCTATCAGGTCAAAGACACTTTGTTGTGATAAAAGACTGTCGTGGATGCACAACTGGAGCGTGTGCGCAAAACAACCAACACTTGGAACCCCTGCCTCGGACATGGGTTTCCGCATGTTTGCTGCATTATCCCTCAAGACCAGGTGATACTTGTTAACAGGTATGTCCTATGCTTTGATAATTTCTTGCAATGCATCAGCAATGTTTAATGCGGTGTGCCTTCCATCGAATGCTTCACACAGAAGAATAGCATGTGTGCGCTTAAAATCAGCATCAATCCAATGTGAGGTAATACTGAGGTAGGACTGTGTAATGTAATCACAAGTCCATATGTCGCATGTAAATGCTAAAGCATGTGCTTCAGCAACGTGTTGTTTTATGCGGGAAGTGATGGACTTGTGCATTTCAGGGATGATTTTATCAGCAAAAAAGCGCCTGGAGGGGATTTTGTAATGTGGCTCAAGAAGATGGAGTAGTTTGTTGAATCCAGTGTCTTCCACCATGCTATATGGCTGCAAGTCAACGGCTATCATTTTTCCAATTGCTGCATGAATGGCTTTAGCTCCTGTGTGATCTGAGGGCCACTGTTTGTTTGGTGTAGGGATAGCAAAGCTAGTAATGGTCAACTGCCATACCTGAAGTTGTTGCATTTTGGCTGCTATCTGTAGATTCCTTCACGCACAACTCGTATTCTTTTGGATGTTTTAGACGCAAATGTTTTAACAGCGGCAAAGTTGTGTACTGTTTAGGGTCCTTGCCACCACGAGACAAATCGGCATTGCAAATTGAACATGTAGCTCGACTTGAATCGCCTTCTTTTTTTTTTTGCTCACGAGTTCCATTTTTAGATTCTCACAGCCTAATACATTCGACGGTCCACATGTAAACTACTTCACGTAATCAACGGACGTGTGACGTCGACCAGCGTAGCGCAAGCCTTGGGTTCGGTTCGGTGGGGAAAAAAATCTAAGGTTCGGCCGAAACCGAACCCCGTCAAAAAGCCCAGTTTTCGTCCGAATCCGAATCCGAATCCTGGATTCGGTGCATCCCTAATTATAAATGGTCTCTGGCCCAATACACTCGACAGGGTGTCGACTTCCACGTAAGTGAAGCAATCCAAACAACACCTGTCAGTCTCTCAAGCACGATCTTAAAGGGCAACAGTCTCCATCTTCTTTGCCAACCAACCTATGACAGTTTAGTCCAGATTAGTCCATCAACAGGTGTTAGGAAAACAAGCATGACAATACAAATCTTTGATCGGTGAGCCAATCGTATAAACATTAAAATGTATATAAAAATGCATTCATCTCAATTCACTCAGATCACACATACATCACAATGTGCGCTTTAAATATTTAAATGTCAGGAAGGTCATGTCTATTCAGATTTCTTGCATTTTTTCTTCTCAGTTCAGATGGGTTTTATTGACATTAATTTTTCATGAACCTTTGTTGCCACAACACTTTTTTTTCCAAATCTTTGAACAATATGCAATAACAGTATTATGAGCATTAATTGTTATGAAGATTTATTATAATTATTGTTTTTATCCTATATGTGTGCGCACTCTGGGGTCACTAAGATATTTTAAATATGAAATTTTAAATGAGGGAGTAGAACATGTTCAACTAAATGTTCCTTATTTCATTCACTTCTCTCTCTTTCTCTCTCTTAGGAATCGGTGAAGACGTTGTCCATCAAGTTTTTTCTATGTGGTTCACATCATGAAAAAAATAGTTTTTGTGTGTGCTCAAGTTAAACTTTTGTAATATATTATTTAAAAAAATATACACAATCTTAAATCTGCCCCAGACTCATCCTTGTGTCTTCCTTCTATACTTGAAAATGTGGTTAATCTAGAGATATCGTTGACTTGATTGCAAATGATTGCACAGATACTATTTAAACTGAACTGAGATGACATCACTGAATTCAATGATGAACTTCCTTTAACTGTCATTTAGCATTACTGACACACTGTTTTCCAAATGAATGTTGTTCAGTTGTTTTGACATAATATTTTATCTTTAAAGTGCTATATAAATAAAGGTGACTTGACTTGACTTTAGATGCAGTGATAAGTTTATTTTTAGCTCGTCTTGTCCAATAGTTGTAAAGTACGGCTGTTTATCTTTGGGTGCATATATTGTTTCTCTCATCAAAGCTGAGAGGTTTATATTACGCACTGGCTACCGCGAAATAGAGAGGAATATTAGTCCAATGAGACAAGCTGATCTTCAGAAAACTGACAGCATCTCTGCTTGGGAGTGGTAACCAGTGTTGACACATGCTCCATCTCTCTCTCTCTGTCTCTCTCTGTCTCTCTCTCTCTCTCATGCTCCATCTCTCTCTCTGTCTCTCTCTTTCTCTCTCTCTCTCTCTCTGCGCATGCGTGAGCGTTAGTCGAGCGAGGGAGAAGCGTGGTGACTCTCTTTCTCTTTTTTTCTGGCCGCTGTGCCAAAAATAGGGTTTCTATTTTTCTATCTTTTACCTTTTTTTACTTGTGGTATACGGTTGAAAAGGTTTAAGAAAGTGGTTTGTTGTCTGTCTGCCAGTTTTTATAACTGGCTTGATGACTTCGGGTGTGTGGACGCTAGACTTCCTCACACGGCGTCATGCGGAGAGGTTAAGTTTAAACGCTAATGTGGAAGAGTGTAGTTTGGCTGTTGGAGAGGTGGTGGGTTGTGGAAATGTTCTGTCAGCATCGAGAATGAACAACGCAGTTGTTATTTTTTTTAAAACAGTTGAATTAGCAAACTTGTTGGTTGAAAGTGGCGTTGTTATTGACAATGCTTTTGTTCCATTGTTACCGTTGTCTACTCTACTCGTCTAAAAAAGTGATTCTATCAAAGGTGCCGCCTTTCATAAAAAAATTAGGTGCTGGTAAAACTGTTAGAGAGATATGGCAGATTGGTTTCCCCAATCAAAATGATACAGATTGGTTGCAAATCGACCTTGCTAAAACACGTAGTGTCTTTCAGACATTTTGTGTACATGGTATTAAAGGACAATAAAGAGGAGTTGGATTTGACGTTTAATTTCAATCATGACGATTTCAACTACGTAGTGTATGCTACGACTAATAGCATGACATGCCTTAATAGCTGTGAAACAGGAGACCTCGCGAGGGTTTGTCCAAAAAAAGAAGAGAAATCGAAGGAAAAAGTTTCATCAGTCTTGGTTGAAAAGGTTGGTGAGGAGGAGGGGATAGTGCAGATTGCTAGGAGTGAGGTACCACGTGGATGTAGTTGAGGAGAACACTGTACAGAAGCCTGTAGATGAAAACTCAGTAGATTTATTAGGTGATGCTGCAGCTTTGAAGAAAAAGGGGAAAGAGCGAGTGGTAGTGGCAGATGTAGAAGAAGCGTCTCTGATGAAAGGCATCAGTTAATTGAGGGTTTAGATATACAGAGTTCAGTAAATAATCAAGATATGGAGCTGGAAGGGTATCAGTGTTCTGGGGGAGAACAAGATGAATGTTTCTAAAACACCACAAAAAGAAAATTAAACAGAGCCATTACAGTAAATCAAAAAAACTAGAAAATACCCAAACTGATACTGAGAGTGACACTGACGTTTCAGAATGTAGTCTTACTTTTGATCAAACTAAAGATTACTCTTCAGAACAGTCTTACAGTGTAGATGATGTTAAGCTCTTTTTGAGAGTCACAAAGAATGCAAGAAATGTGTGCATTACAGAGTACTTTCCTGATTTGGAGCAATTTGTAGAAAAGGTAAAGATTTTTAAGAGTGAAAGTCTTTTTACTGATCAAGAGGTTTACAGGCTGAAAAGAATTCTCACAAAAGTAAATTTTCAATTAGGAATTCATGCTGAAAAGTTTTAAAATTACACTTATGAGATGAGTTTTTTATGTGTCTTGATTATCCTTTTCTTCTCTGTAATGAAAGAATTTCATTTTGAGAAGAGGTTTGAAATATATGAGTTAACCAGGATAAAGAAAATAGACATTCTGTTTGCTCAAGAAACTCATAGTGATGTTTCCAATGAAGAAGACTGGGCATGATAAGAGTGTTTATACTGTGGAGGCTCAGCCCATAACACCTACTCATGCCCGGTAAAAGAGCCATCCAGTAAACTTGAGGATAAGATCAGGTGGGATCTCCGCTGGGAAGTCCTAATCTACATCATCGACCCTCCTTCCGGTGAAACTGTGGTGGAGGAATCAATATCACGAATGTCACGCCCTTCTGGACTCCGGAGCCAAAGGTAATTTAATTGATTCTTCTCTTGCACATCACTTGAACATTACTGTCCTTCCTGTGTCTCTCCCCATCCATGCCACCGCACTCAGCGGCCAGGAACTGCCTCATGTCACTCACCATACCGAACCCATCACACTGCTCACGTCTGGAAACCATCACGAAACCATATCCTTTTTTCTCATGGACTCCCCTGTTGCTCCCATTGTGTTAGGTCACCCCTGGTTAACCAAACATAATCCACAAGTGCTATGGGGTTCTAGCACTGTCACATTGTGCAGTGAAAGTTATGAGTCTTGTCTGGTTTCTGCTTGTCCTGTTTTCCCTGTTTCTGTCTTTCAAAAGGAGAACATGGTTTTGCCAAACGTGCCTGTAGAGTATCTGGACCTGAAGGAAGTGTTCAGTAAGTCCCGTGCTACTTCTCTTCTTCCCCATCGTCCCTACGACTGTGCTATAGATTTAGTGTCAGGTAAGTCTCCGCCTAAGGGCAAGTTATACTCCCTGTCTATTCCTGAGAGGGAGGCCATGGAGAAATGCATTTTTGATTCATTAGCCTCTGGGTTCATCCGTCCTTCCTCTTCTCCAGTGGGGGCGGGATTCTTTTTTGTTGGTAAGAAGGATGGTTCCCTGCAACCTTGCATTGATTACCGAGAGCTGAACAACATCACGATAAAGAACACCTATCCTTTGCCGCTCATGTCTTCAGCTTTCAAGAGGTTGCAGGGAGCATCCATATTCACAAAACTGGATTTACGTAATGCTTATCATTTGGTCCGCATCAGGAAGGTGTATGAATGGAAAACTGCCTTTTATACCCCTAGAGGGCACTTTGAATACTTGGTGATGCCGTTCGGGCTCTCCAACTTGCCCGGGGTTTTCCAAGCACTCGTTAATGATATGTTGAGAGATATGGTAGATCAGTTTATATATGTTTACCTGAAAGACATACTGATCTTTTCTTCATCTCTCCAGGAACACGTTCAACATGTCAGACAAGTGCTCCAGAGGTTACTTGAGAATGGGCTTTTTGTCAAGGCGGAGAAATGCGTATTCCATGCACAGTCCATGCCCTTCCTAGGATATATTGTCTCGTCAGAGGGAATATGTATGGACCCTGACAAGGTTAAGGCTGTGATAGATTGGCCATCCCCAGATTCCCGTAAGGCCCTACAGCGGTTTCTGGGGTTCGCCAATTTCTATCAGCGTTTCATTCGTAATTTCAGCCAACTAGCCTCACCTCTGACAACTTTTACCTCCCCGAGTACTATGTTCAGGTGGTCGCGTTCGCTAACCTCAAGAGCCACTTCATTTTGGCTCACATCCTTGTCGCCCCTGATCCCACACGGCAGTTCGTGGTGGAGGTCGATGCGTCAGAGGTGGGGGTAGGAGCAGTGTTGTCCCAACGTGCTGCTTCGGACGATAAGGTACATCCTTGTGCGTTTTTCTCTCATCGACTATCTCCTGCCGAACGTAATAATGACATTGGCAATAGAGAGTTGTTGGCCATCAAATTAGCATTAGAGGAGTGGCATCACTGGCTGGAAGGTTCATGAGGTTCCTTTTATTGTTTGAACGATCATAAGAATTTAGAGTACATTAGAAGTGCCAAAAGACTCAATTCCAGGCAGGCTCGGTTAGCACTTTTTTTCTGTCATTTTGAGTTTACTTTATCGTACCGTCCGGGTTCCAAGAATGTCAAACCCGACTCTTTATTACGCCTTTTTGATCCCTCTGCCCGCCCAGTGACTCCTGAGTGTATTTTACCTGAGAAATTAGTGGTCTCAGCACTCGCATGGGTGGTCGAGTCAAAGGTCAAGACGGCCTTACAAGGGGTAACACCTCCGTCCGGCTGTCCACCGAACTGTTTATTTGTGTAGGAGGAGTTAAGGTCCAAGGTTGTCTAGTGAGTCATTGTTCTAATGTAGCTTGTCACCCAGGAATAAGTAGAACTAATGGGTTGGTTAGACAATGATTCTGGTGGCCACGTATGGCTTGTGACGTCAGCTATTTTGTTTTGGCTTGCTCAGTTTGCACCAGTGGTAAGTCATCTAACCGACCTCCTGATGGGCTTCTTCAACCGCTGTCTGTTCCTTCGAGACCCTGGTCCCACATCGCTCTAGATTTTGTTACCGCCCTCCCGCCTTCTAATGGCATGACGGTCGCTTTGACCATAGTGGACCGGTTCTCAAAGGCGGCACATTTCATTCCTTTGCCCAAATTACCTACAGCCAAGGAGACAGCGGTCACTGTCCTAGATCACATCTTTCGGCTTCATTGCCTCCCGGTAGACATGGTTTCTGACAGGGGATCTCAGTTCATATCCAAATTTTGGAAAGAGTTTTGCAAATTGTTAGGAGCGTCAGTAAACTTGTCTTCGGGTTATCATCCCAAAAGTAACGGACAATCTGAGCGAGTCAACAAAGATTTAGAGAGGACGTTGTGATTTTTGGTCTCCAAGAATCCTTCTTCCTGGAGTCAACAACTCTCTATGGTGGAGTACGCCCACAATTCGTTGTCAGCTACGTGCCTCTCTCTGTTTCAGTGTAGTGTAGGGTACCAGCCACCAGTCTTTCCCAGTCTGGAATCTGAAGTCGCGGTCCCCTCCGCTCACGCGTTTGTCCAGAGGTGCCACTGCACCTGGACCAGTGCCCGCGAGACTCTGCTCCGGATGAGGGAGCGCACTAAGGCTAAGGCCGATCGCAACCGGTCAAAGCCTCCTGTTTACGTTGTGGGTCAAAAGGTGTGGCTTACTACCAGTAACATTCCTCTGCATTCCAGTTCTAATAAATTAGCTCCCAAATTTATCCGCCCGTTTACTATCACCAAGATCATTAGTCCGGTGACAGTCCGCCTTAAACTACCTCCTGGGTACAAGAGTATACACCCCGCCTTTCATGTGTCCAAAATTAACCCTTTGAAGTCGATTAACACGGATACGCGTTTTGAGTCATTTTCTCCTGATAACCCCGAAAAGAACTTAAATTACACTTTCAGTTTTAATCGTACAGATAAAACAATACATCAATCGAATCTGTAAAGGGTCTACTTTTTTTTTGGATACAGACATA
Source organism: Carassius auratus (assembly GCF_003368295.1). Classification (NCBI taxonomy): domain Eukaryota; kingdom Metazoa; phylum Chordata; class Actinopteri; order Cypriniformes; family Cyprinidae; genus Carassius; species Carassius auratus. Next base: position 25,821,318 of record NC_039270.1, on the reverse strand, counting down.
ATAACAACAAACCTTTGTGCACTTATAAAATAAAGATAACAAACAAGGTGTGCTGTCTGCAGCCTTTGTCTGCGCTGGTCTTCATTTACAAACATGTAATTAAAATGAACTGTAACTCCGTGAATACTCAACGAAGAGACATGAGAGCGATATCTATAGAAAGCCTGACATGTTTACTTTTAAACTAAACAAGTGCCCCCGAAAACAAATATTCTGTGATAAAGTAATTCATATGAAAACATTTACATTTCATTTACATTTAATAATTTAGCAGACTCTTTTATCCAAAGCGACTTACAAATGAGAACAATAGAAGCAGTCAGGTCAACAAGAGAACAACAACAGAATACAAGTGCCATGACAAGTCTCAGTTAGTCTAGTATAGAACGCATAGCCAGGTATATATAATTTTTTTTTTTTTTTTTTGTATTAAATGAAAAAGACAAGAAAAGGAAAAGTACTGGTGTTAGTAGGTTAAGTGCAGGCGAAAAAGATGAGTCTTTAGATGTTTCTTGAAAATGAGTAAAGACTCAGCTGTACGAATTGAGATTGGGAGGTCATTCCACCAGCTGGGCACAGTCCAGGAAAAGGTCCGTGAGAGTGATTTTGAATTTCTTTGGGATGGCACCACAAGGCGTTGTTCAAAACAACGCGATGTCTGTTTTTCATGTCTCCCTTCATTATATCTAATGTGACCACGCCCCCGCGCTGAACGCGCTATTCAGATTCAAACTGAAGCGCGCGGCTTGAATACGCCCACACAGAAGAAAAAGCAGCAAGACTGTCCTTCAAGTTTTTTTTATTTTACTGTTTGCTTCGCGATGAGAGGAATGAGACATAATTCACCCCAAAAAGATGTGATGTGGTTGAGGATTTGAGAAATGGATTTCCTCAGAAAAAAAAGAATGAAGCACTTTATTCAACAGGGATCATAAACATGAGTAAGTCTCTTTTTATTTATTTGTACTAGTTTTCACATAAAGTGTAAACATTTTACTAGTCAGACTTTTTCCAAATACTTTTTCCAAACTATAATTCCTGACTAAATGTATAATCAAGTGAAACATTATGGAGTTTCAATAACAATATACAATACTATACAATTCAAAAGCTTGATTTAAATAATATAAATGTAACAAATAGATATAACTGTAACAAATGTAAAAACAATGCAGTTCTTTCAATTTATTCCCCCTAAAAAACCTGAAAAATATTCTCAGCTCTTTTCAACATTAATAATAATAATAATGATGATAATTGATAATAATAGTAAATGTTTTTTTTTTTTTTTTTGGTAGAAAATAAGATTGTTAAAAGGATTTCTGAAGGACTGTTTGACCGGAGTAGGGATGCCAAAAAATTAGTTTCAAAGTTAGCTTTGATTGTTCCTAATAAACTGTTTAACTGCTCCCCCAAGTGGATATTAAATTATGTTGTGGGATAATTAAATATATTCTTAATAAACTACAAACATAAAATTATATAGATTTATTTTGTCCTCTCATTCTTTCTTGTAACACTTTCCTCACAGTGACAACAGCTGACTGAAAGGCTCATTATGCAGCTCATTATGCAGCTCATTATGCAGCTCATTATGCAGCTCATTATGCAGGCCTTTGTCTTCTCAGGTGTAAATCACAATGATATTCATGGTAGGTGACACCTACTCGCATATGACTTTTACCAACAAAAAGTGTCTTAGAAAATTTAAATCAATATATTGTTTTCTGTGAGTAAACAAGATGATTTTCACATAATTTAGAAAGAAAAATTCTAGGCTACAAGCTCCAGTTCTCAAAAATCTCGGGAACCAATGTTCTTTATGTGTTTTATGGCCTTATTCAAGTGATTTAAAATTTTTAGTTTTTCACTAACCATGCATAACATTTTGTTTCTCAAAAATACAATCATGTACATGCATGCATTTCACATATTATTATAGCCCAGTTTGTGTTGATTACAGTGTTGTATGCGTTTGGATGTCCGTGTCTTCCCCGGAACTTCATCCACTCTCTGCACTATCACTCAGCACCAGACTTACCTTCGGCTCTATTCCCCGCAGTTCCTGTGCCATCCTCTCCTGCTGCCGTCTCACCATCTTCACCTGGATTACTCACAGTCTCCCCACCATCTTGGATTGTCATCTTCCCAGCCTTGTTACTGAACTCTTGTTTGTGTGTCTCATCTTTAATAAATTGTTAACCAGCATATGTTTCCAGTTTTATACTTGGGTTGATTCTTATAATAATAGGTTGTCTTTAGCAAGATTGGACAGATTTTATGGTTTTAGTCATCAACTCAATCTTTTTAGAGATTGTTTTATTATTCCAGTTAGCTTTTTGGATCATAGTTTAGTACAATGTTTTTTAACTTTTTGGATCCATAAAACCAAAAAGTGCAATGTAGCATTTTAATAAAGTCTCTTAACTGATATGGAATTTAAAGATATTTGTACGTTTTTTTGGTATGATTTTAGAACCACTAAATTTCCAATGTCCAATCTGTCCAATTTCCTGATTTCCAATCTTTGCAGCAGTGGTGGGATTTTGGAAAAACCCAGAATAAACAACTGAGTCAACAGTACGCTTACAACATCACTAAAGAAATAAATATTTTAATGGTAAATTTAGAAAACGATATAAATAAATTACAAGAATCTATTGGTAACGAACAGAATCAAGAGCTTATTAAAATTTTAGACCGTAAAAACAAAGAATTGGCAGGAATCCTAGACCTGAAAGCACAAGGGGCTCTGATCAGATCCCGATTTAAAAATATAGTGTATTGATGTATCTTCTAAATTCTTTTTTAACCTGGAAAGAAAAAATGGCCAAAAAAGATTTATGCATGCTCTGCCTTCTAAGGATGGTGGACTCTTGTCAAATCATACAGAAATTTGGAAGAGAGCGGCAGAATTTTATAAAGAACTATATAGCAGTGAACTCATACACAGGTCAAACACTAATGATTTTATAGAGGATTTTCCTCAGGTGTCTGAAGAGGCAAATGCCGATCTCTGTAGAGAGATAACATTAGAAGAGCTAAAGAAAGCTCTTCAAGGCATAGAATGCGGCAGAGCACCGGGAATAGATGGCCTATCTGTAGACTTCTATAAGTCTTTTTGGCCTGAAATTGGTGCCGAACTGCTTGCAGTCATCAACGAAAGTCTTAACAATGGAAGGTTACCACTGAGCTGCCATAGAGCAGTGCTGACTCTACTGCCCAAGAAGGGAGACCTGAGTGAAATAAAAAATTGGAGGCCTGTGTCATTATTATGTAGTGATTATAAAATACTGTCCAAAGCATTAGCAAATAGATTAAGTGGGGTTTTGGAAGAAGTCATTCATGCTGATCAGACCTATTGTGTGCCAGGAAGGCAAATTTTTGATAACATTTCTTTTATTAGAGACATGTTTGATATCAGTAAGCTCTTTGATGTGGATTTTGGTTTGATTTCAATAGATCAAGAGAAAGCGTTCAACAGAATTGAACATAGCTATTTATGGCAGGTTTTAGACGCTTTTGGGTTTAATAAAAATTGTATTGATAAATTAAAAGTTCTTTATTTTGATGTTGAAAGTTTGTTAAAGGTAAATGGTGACTTATGTGCCCCCTTTAGTGTTTTTAGAGGTATCAGGCAAGGTTGTGCTCTTTCTGGCATGTTATATAGTTTAACAATTGAACCCCTGTTGCGGAAATTTAGAGCAGATTTAAAGGGTGTAATTATTCTAAATTGTGATAAAGTTTTTAAACTATCAGCTTATGCTGATGACATTGTAATTTTCATTAAAGAACAAAGTGATGTGTCAAAGGTAACAAAAATTTTAAGTGATGTTATGGTTGTTTCCTCCGCTAAAGTAAATTTACTTACTTACTTACTTACTTACTTACTTTATACTTTATTGTCAGACTGTGTCTGAAATTTTTCTTGCATAACAGTATTTATGTTTACAACATTTAACATACATTCTACATTGACATTCACTCTAGCACGTACAATTATACATTTCATACAACATTTATACCATTATACCAAATTGGAATAAAAGTGAGGATATTTTAGTTGGAAAGTAGACACATGGACAACCTGTCACGTTCGGCGTACAGGAACGAGGCGAGAGAACCAAATGCAGGTGTGAAGTTATTTAATAAGGGTAATCCAATCGGGTAAACAAGCCAAACAGGGTCAAAACCATGATATCCAAAACCAGACATAAACAGGAAACGAATACAGGGCAAGGCAAGGCAAGGCAAGGCAAAGCAAGACAAGGAAAGAGTAGACGGACATGTAACGCTCTGACATCAAACAAGGACTCCGTGACAAAGACAGAAACAAACCAGGTATTTATAGACAGGTGCAAACGATGTAAGTGGGAACAGCTGAATACAGAGAACAGTGATGATAAGGGAAGTGAGACCTCTAGTGGACACCCAGAGATACACAGACCAGACACTGTTACACAACCTAGTCTCCCTGCGGGGTTAAATGGAGTAGAGATGGGTTTAAATATTTACGTGTATATTTGGGAGATGATACAACTGTAAAGAAGAATTTAGAGGGGATAGAAGGAAAAATTGTGGGGCGTTTAAATAAATTGAAGTTTTTACTTTCTCATATGTCATATAGAGGGTGGGTTTTAATTATTAACAACTTAGCAGCCTCTACTCTTTGCCATTTGTTAGCATGTACTGAACCCCCAGCACTTCTTTTGAAAAAAAAAATGCAGTCTATATTAGTTATTTTTTTGGGATAATTTACATTGGGTGCCAAAAAGTGTTTTATATCTGTTTAAAAATGAAGGGGGACAAGGTTTGATTCATCTACAGAGTAGAGTGGCAGCTTTTCGGCTAAAATATGTACAAGGATTTCTTGAAAGTTCTGAGAATGAGAATTTGAGTTTTCATTTTTGCTTCTATTATTTTAAAAACTTTTGAAGGTCTGGGTTTAGACAATTCTTTGTTCTGAATGAATCTTAAGAAGTTTTCTGTATCGAAGTTACCAATTTTTTTATTGTAACTTATTCAAGGTATGGTCACTTTTTAAAGTAATGAGAAGTGAAAACAAAGACTCTTTGTACTGGACTCTTCAAGAACCTTTAATTGGTGGATCACGTTTGGATGTGTCAAATGAGGGATGTTTTCCTGCCTTGATGGACTCACTTATTAAATCTCACATTATTACTCTTGGAAGCCTAGTTCGTATAACTGGACATGATTTATCTGACTCTAAAGCAATGGAAGAAGAGTTGAAGATGAAGTCTACACGGGTAGTAACTCGGCTGTTGTCTAAGTGGAAAGAAATCATTACCAAAGAATTAAAAATGATAAAAGACTTTGAAGAAGGGTGGATTCAACCAAAGACTGATGATCCTTTTCCGAATTTGTTTTTAAGTCCTGATTTAGAAATGTGCAATGTTTTTTTTTAAAGGGCAATAATTTAGGGTTTTTGGGAAAAGAAAAAGCATCCAGTAAAGTTATGTATGAGTGTTGTGTTAAAGCATTAATTAAGAAGAGTCTTGATGGTAAAATAGATACTCCATGGCGCAATGTCTTAAATTTAAGTGAGAATACAAGCCCTAAATGGGGAGCACTTTATAAGTCCCCATTGCTTAAAAAAACAGGGGACTTGCAATGGAGAATTTTTCACGGTACCATAGCTGTCAATGCGTTTGTCTCAGTGATAAATCATGAAGTCAATCAGAGTTGTCCATTTTGTTCATAAAGAGAAACTGTGTTCCATACTTTTATGCATTGTATAAGACTAAGACCAAGATGTATTTAAACAGTTTGATGAAGTCTCCTCAATGGAGGTTTTCAATTGTGGTTTTAAGTATTTGAGAAAACTTATATTTCTGTTTGCATCTGATTAATCATGGGCCTTGTTTATCTGAGAGTAGGCATATCATTTTTTGAGTAAAAAACAAATAATATATGAGTAAATTTGGAAATATGAAAAAAAAAAAATGAAAAAATGGCTACTGTTGATCACACTAGTCTACTCTAATGTTTCATCAGGATTTTTTTTTTTAAACTTTTGTTTTGTAAAAAATATGGCACATAGTCACACTTGTGGTGTTCCCGGTCAAAAATGACCGGCCTATAAAAAATAGCTTATAAATCGCTCATTATACCATATTTTCACCCAATCTTGGATTCAATCTTTTTGTCAAATTGTTCTCTTTCAATTAGGACTGGTTTTATATTTCTGTTTGCATCTGATTAATCGTGGGCCTCATTTATCTGAGAGTAGGCATGGTCAAAAATGGTCACAATGGCCGACCATTGAAAGTGAATGGGAGAGACTGAAAATAACAGAACAATTTAGTTTTTAGGAGCATGTTCATTATTTTCATGTACACATATGAGCATATGTGCTTGCAAACATCGAGCCCTTGGACCTGTGCATGTATCGATACATTTATACACACGCTACCCAGACACACACGTTAAAACACACATACCATTTAATACAAAATAAAAGTTTTTAAAAACAAAATTCCTGGTGAAAATTTTAAGTTGACTAGTGTGATCAACAATACCGATTTTCTTCAGATTTTATTTAATATTTCCACAATTATTCAAAAAGGAAAAAAAAATACTCAAAAAATGAAATGCCTACTCTCAAATAAATGAGGCCTATGATTATTCAGATGCAAATCAAAATATAAAACCAGTCCTAACTGAAAGAGAACATGTTGACAAAAAGATTGAATCCAAGATTGGGTGAAAATATGGTATAATGAGTGATTTATAAGCTTTTTTTTTATGGGCCGATCATTTTTGACCGGGAACACCACAAGTGTTATAGGGTTTTGAACACCACATGAGGTATAACTTTTTCTTGGGTCAAGCAAAAATGGCAATTTATGTAAGTAGAAAAAGTAAAATTTAAAAACATTCTGATACAGATCTAGTATTGCTCTTTTCAATGCTGTTGAAATCAAGAATTCAAATTGATTTTCGCTATTACAATGCAACAAAGAATCTAATGTTGTTTGAGCAAAGATGGTGTATAAAAGGTGTTCTTTGTAATATATTTAATAACACTTTGATTTTTAACAGCATATTGTGAGTTAAAAAAACTCAGCTGTATATGTACTCTTGTGTGAATTTAGAACTGTTTTGTAATAAAATGTATTTTTAAGAATCTCTCTCTCATGCTCTATCTCTCTCTCTTTCTCTCTCTCTGTGTCCGTGCACGAGTGTGGGGCGAGTGAGAGCGTGTGTGCAGGTGCGTTTGCAAACTTTTTCTTCTTATTTCTGTCTTTTGACTTAAAAAAAACACAAATTAGTTTGTTTTTGAGTGTAAGGACTGTCTGTGAGCGGGGCACCATACCGCTTTCGGTTTCGCAGGTCCCAGCTCGGTGGTTTTAGAGTCACTTACTAGGCGTCATGGTGTGAAAGTAGTGTCCGCTACAAGTATAGAAAAATGTTGTTTAGAGGCAGGTAAAGTGGTGGGTTTTGACTCTATTCTGTCGGCATCCAGAATGAACAATGCCATCGTGATGTTTTTGAGTACAGTGGAAAAAGATTTAGTGGAGCGTGGTTTAGTGCTAAACGATGCGTTCACGCCCGTGCTTCCCCTTTCAATGCCATCTAAGAAAGTGACTTTGTCTAATGTGCCACCTTTTATAAAAGATGATTTCTTAGTGAATATGCTATCTCGATATGGTAAATTGGTTTCACCAATTAAAAAGATACCACTCGGAAATGTTTATCCCTTGTTGAAACATGTAGTTTCTTTTAGGAAATATGCATTCATGATACTGAATGACAATGGTGAGCTTGATGTGTCTTTTAGTTTTCGTATGGATGATTTTGACTATTCAATCTACGCAACTACGGATAAGATGAGATGTTTTGGCTGTGGCAGAGCAGATCACCTGGTGCGTTCATGCCCAGACAAAGTAGAAAAGGCTGTGAATGATGAAACAGTTAGACCACAAACCTCATCAAAATTAATGGTAGAAACAGGTGTTGATAAGCTTCTTGTAAATGTTACAAAAGATGCAGACAAAGATTCAGTTGTGAAGGTGAACGGTGATAAGGGTGTACCAGAGGCTGTAAACAGGTCTGAATCCTCTATTTCTGTGGAACCAGTGGACAGTCTGGTTGTTCAAATGGAAAGTGTAATACAAACCAGTAATGTTCAAGAGGGAAAGAAAGTATCTGTTTTTGTTTCTGATGTGAATCTCAAAGAAACTGAAACCTCACTGTCACGGAGACGACCTCACCTGAATATTGACACACACGTATCCATTCATTCACCTACACTGACGAAACTACATTTCCCATAAGCCCCGTCCTTGGACTCTGATCACAGGTGCCACTCATCAGGACTGTGCATATAAGCTGGACTTCCACAAGAGTTCAAACGCGTGTCTTGATTTGCTGTGTCTGTCATTTCTCAGTGTTATTACCAGTGTTTGATTTCCTGTTACCGATCCTGTTTGATATCCTTTACGTACCTTTGCTGCCCACCTACCGACCCCTTGCTTGTTACTGGATTTTGATTCTCTGTTCTTCCCACGCTGTTGATATTGCTGGTTCTGACCATTGCCTGTACGACTACGAGTCTTTACAATAAAGCCTGCATTATGGATCCCATGTCAAGTTCTGGTTCATTACAGAAGACTTCGCCCACATGAGATCCAGCGGTTGTTGTAGAAAAAATTATATTTTACTCTTACTTATTTACTTTCTTAGACATTTAGTGGGTTTTCATATATTTTTGTATTTCCTTTTGATATAACTTGTGTTTCTCTCTCACTATGTATGTTTATCACCTGAAATGCAACGAAGACATCACACAGTAAAGCAAAGAGCCTTTGAAGTCTTTAGTGCGGGCAATTTACTCAGGAAAGATCAGAGGGGTTATCCATAAATAAAGGCCTTTGACCTCACGGGTGTGAAGATAATAAAAAATATCATGATTTTCCTGAAGAAGGGACATTGAGTAAAATAAAACTGAATGTTGTGAGAGAGTTGAAAAAAAAGAAAAGAAACAGAATGGTTGTTGTTTGTGTTCGTCATCTGTGTAAAAGATGTACTCAGACTATAGGTTGTTGTGTTTTCCAACATGCACCCGAGATCGGGTCAGCACCGCCGGCTTATAAACATCACTACCCTGTGGCAGACCTGACAGCCCTGAAACTGGACCATGATCTCGACTGCTCTCCGTTCCAAAGACCAGCACAAAATACAGCACGAGTTGCAGCAAGAGGAGCTTGAGCAGCGGCAGACACAACAGTGCACATGACGAAGAACAGGACGTCTTTGGGAACGCGTCTGAAATTGTTCCCAGCACAACTGATTCAGAAAGACCAAGCACCAGCAGGCCGCGAGTGAAAAGTGGACAGATCAGCGTCACAGCTCCGAAAGACACAGCGCCAAAAACATAAGAGCTCCAATGGTCAAAGTTGCGGGTCCAGAAGGGCCAATTTTTTTGTTTGTTTGTTTGTTTTGTTTTTAGAGCTTGGACAATGATATGAGAGACCTGATGGCACATCTCATGTTACCAGATTTGCAGGACGCGAGCAAAAGGTTTGCGAAAGAACAGCTTTTACTGTGCCAAGGGTACAGCCCGACTGCACAAGAACTGAGACGTATGCTGGGTGTGAAAATGGGTCCAGCGAACTGGCATAAGGTGAACAGAAAACTGGCGACAACGGACGTGAGACGTGTGCACACAGACTGGGACCATGCAAGCAACAAACCATACAGGAAAGAAGTGGAAAATTTCACTAATGCAGTAAGCGCAGAATTTCCTCCGCGTGTGGACACTGAAAAGATTAAAAAGAAGGAGAGCAGGACGGAGATGGTCCAGTTCGAGGAGGTCAGTGACTGACTACGAGAAAGGGAAGTGAACATTTATTTTTAACACGCAAAACATGCACAAACACAAACACATACACTGATTTACTGTCTGCTATCTGCAATGAAGAATCTGCTTGCAAATCTTTGTGTGTTTTGAACAATGTTGTGAATGATGAAATTTTGAGCAGTGTTTCTGAAGAATGTTTAAAACTGTTCAAAAGCACAGGGTTTTCTCAAATGCCAAGATACCCAATAATAGTAGAAGGAATAATAATTAACCTTTAAGTCGATTCCTGAGCGTGCCAGAGCTTTACGACCATGTGACTTGCCATGTGTGCCGAAAATGACAGGAAAAGTGTATGAAAGCACTTCGGCTTCAGGCCATTTGATCCATCATCTGATGGCCAGAGATTTAATGTGTGAATTAAATTCGACCCTAAGTGCTGATTCCTATGGAATTAGCATTGAGGAAGCACCACAAAAGCCGCAGTGGGCTTACGAATGGCAGATAAAAGAAGCTGATTGGGCAGAGATGATTTTGAAATTGGCTAAGGTTTAAACAACACCAATCAACACAGAGTTTATGAAGCCTGATAAAATGCATTGCACGTCACATGTCGTAGTTGAGTGAGATTCAGAGTATGGAGAAACTTGGTTTAGTGGTGTGGAGAATGAAAGTGTGAAATTTGACAAGATCTTCTGGACAGAGAATGTATGTGTGCTTTCTGTGAGTTTGAATGAACAACAATTGCAGTGTTATTTAATGACAGAAGAGAGTGTTCCCCACCTATTTGTGTCGAATGTCATAAAGCAGCAGTGGAAAGATTTAGGGTTTTTTGGTGAAAAAGTTCCTACAGGCCACAGACTGGGTTGAAGTTGATAAATACGTAGCATAGAGCAAAAGTGCTGGAGCATTTAAATCAAACTGCCATTTTGATGTGCAGGTTTTGAGAACTGTTTTTTTGTGAAGAATGATGTGTGAAAAAAAAAAAAGAATAAATAAATTGGGGTGGGGGCTATTTCTGCCTCAGATGTTGATATTTCTTTGGAAGAAATATAGTAAAAATTGTGGGCAGAGTGATGATTTATTAATCTGTGCCAAAGAAAAAACTATCTGCATTGCCGACACTCTGACTCTCCTGAAGCATCTTGAGCAGGGGGGCACAAGGTTAGTCTTTTAAAGCTGCAGCTTGTGAAACAGGAAGTAACCTTCCTGGGACATGTGATCAAACCAAATAGCAAAGCACTGTATGAGAAATGGGTACGGGCCATAAAAGAGGTGCCAAAAACCGGTTACAAAGAAACTGATGCTGTCATTCTTGGGGATGTGTGCTTACCGCAGAACATTCATCTCTAACTATGCCATTTTTGAGCAGCCTTTACAAGCCCTAACGACAGGGAAAAGGCTGAGGTCATGTGACAGACTTGTCTGGACAAGCAAGGGTGAGGAAGCATTTGATAACATGAAAGTGCAATTTGCTATGGCTCCAAAGTTAGGCCTTCCTATCATAAACCGCCCGCTTGTACAGATGGTTGATGAAAAGAATGGTTTTATGTCTTCTGTTCTCTTGCAGACTCATGGTGACAGACTGCGACCCGTGGCCTATTTTTCAGTGAAACTTGATGCTGTATCTGCAGGACTTCCACACTGCCTGAGAGCAGTGGCAGCGGCCAAGCTGGCTGTGATGGCCTCAAGAGAATTTGTAGGCTACTCTGATTTGACTTTAATGGTTCCACACGCAGTATCCATGATTTTGCAAGAGTAGAGAAAGTCACATTTGTCTACAGCCCGATGGCTGAGGTATCATACGATTTTGTTAGACATGCCAAATATAACTGTAAAATGATGCACAACTTTGAATCCTGCCACCCTTCTGCCAAAACAGAGGAACATCACTGTTGTCTGTCTGCACTCGAACAGGTGTGCACACCACGTCCAGACCTTTAAGACATACCGCTTGATAATTGTGACAATGTCCTCTTTGTGGATGGGTCTGCCTCGAAAGATCCACAAACAGGGCAGAATAAAGTGGGTTATGCTATAACGACTGAATTTGAAACTCTAAAATCTGACAAATTACCATCACACTATACTGCGCAGGCAGCAGAACTGGTTGCATTGACTGAAGTGTGTAAACTGACAGCAGATAAATGCATGACGATATACACAGACTAGCGATACACTTTTGGGGTCACGCATTACTTTAGTGCTTTGTGGAAGCACAGAAAATTCTTAAAATCAGAAGGGAGGCCGATACTAAACGCATCTCTGGTATCGGACCTGCCCGAGGCTATTCTATTGCCAGAGAAAAAAAAAATTGCGATTTGTAAGTGCACAGCGCATACTAATGATAAAAGTTTCACTTCAATAGGAAATTCTAGAGCTGATATGGCTGAGGATCAGAATGAAGATCAAAATCAGAATCAGAAAGAGCTTTATTGCCAAGTATGTTTGCGCATACAAGGAATTTGTTTTAGTGACATAATCTTCCAGTACACAGAGACACCAACACACAGACAAAAAAATGTAGCCAAATAAATAAGTGTATAAACAATTGTGCTATAAATGATAATGGGATAGGATTGAAAAAGATGCAGGGATGTACTAGGATGGAGGGGTAACAAATAAATATAAGGATGTTGCACTTTTGTTTGCATAAGCATAAGTGGGGAACATTTAACTGTTCATGAGGTAGATTGCCTGGGGGAAGAAACTGTTTTTGTGCCTTGCTGTTCTGGTATTTGCGGCTCTGAGACGCCGGCCAGAAGGCAAAATTTAAAAAAAGGGGTGACTTGGATGTGAGGGATCCAGAGTGATTTTATGAGCCCTTTTCCTCACTCTGGATGTATACAGTTCTTGAAGGGTGGGCAGGGGAGCACCAATAATCCTTTCAGCAGTCCGAACCGTTCTCTGTAGTCTTCTGATGTCCGATTTTGTTGCTGAGCCAAACCAGACAGTTATAGAAGAACACAGTACAGACTCAATGACGGCTGAGTAGAACTGTTTCAGCAGCTCCTGTGGCAAGTTAAACTTCCTCAGCTGGCGAAGGAAATACAACCTTTGTTGGGCCTTTTTTACAATGGAGTCAATGTGATTGTCCCACTTCAGGTCCTGAGAGATGGTGGTTCCCAGGAATCTGAATGACTCCACTGCAGTCACAGGGCTGTTCATGATGGTGAGTGGGGAAAGTGCAGGGGGGTTTCTCCTGAAGTCCACGATCATCTCCACTGTTTTGAGCGTGTTCAGCTCCAGGTTGTTAAGACTGCACCAGACAGCCAGCTGCTCAACCTCTTGTCTGTAAGCAGACTCATCACCGTCCAGGATGAGGCCGATGACTGTAGTGTCATTTGCAAACTTCAGGAGCTTGACAGAGGGGTCTTTAGAGGTGCAGTCGTTGGTGTAAAGGGAGAAGAGCAGAGGGGAGAGAACACATCCCTGAGGGGCGCCTGTGTTGGTGGAGCAGCTGTTTGATGTGAATTTCCCCACTCTCTCTAACTGTTGCCTATCTGTCAGAAAGCTGGTGATCCACCGACAGATAGAGCTAGGAACAGAGAGCTGGGTCAGTTTGGTCTGGAGGGTTGTTGGGATGATGGTGTTGAAGGCCGAACTAAAGTCCACAAACAGGATCCTCACATAAGTCCCTGTTTTGTCCAGATGTTGCAGGATGAAGTGCAATCCTATGTTGATTGCATCATCCACGGACCTGTTTGCTCGGTAAGCAAACTGCAGGGGGTCCAGTAAGGGTCCAGTGATGTCCTTCAGATAACCCAGAACCAGTTTTTCAAACGACTTCATGACGACAGACGTTAGAGCCACAGGTCTGTAGTCGTTAAGTCCTGTTATCTTGGGTTTCTTTGGAATGGGGATGATGGTGGAGCGTTTGAAGCAGGAAGGGACTTCACACAACTCCAGGGATCTGTTGAAGATCTGTGAAAAGATGGGGGCCAGCTGGTCAGCACAGATTTTCAGACAGGCTGGTGTAACACCATCTGGGCCTGGTGCTTTTCTTCTTTTGTTCTTCTTGAAGACCTGGCGCACATCATCTTCACAGATTTGAAGAGCAGTAGGTGTGGAACGGGGGATTGCAGGAGGTGTTAATGGTTGTGCAGGGAGATGGTCAGAATGGGTGTTGGGGGTTTCAAATCTGCAATAAAACTCATTCAGGTCGTTAGCAAGCCGTTGATTAGCCTCAGTGCAAGGGGATGGTGTCTTGTAGTTTGTGATGGCCCTCAGTCCTCTCCAAACTGAAGTTGAGTCGTAGGAAGAACACTGGTCTTCCAACTTTTTAGCGTAGGTCTTTTTAGCCGCTCTGATCTCTTTGTTCAGTGTGTTCCTGGCCTGATTGTACAAGACCCTGTCCCCATTTCTGTAGGCATCCTCTTTGGCCTGATGAAGATGTCTGAGTTTTACTGTAAACCATGGCTTATCGTTGTTGAATGTTAAATAAGTCCTGGTAGGAATGCAAACATCCTCACAGAAACTAATATAGGATGTTACAGTCTCTGTGAGTTCGTCCAGATCGGTGGTAGCAGTTTCAAAAACACTCCAATCAGTGAGGTCAAAACAAGATTGTAAATCCTGCTCCGTTTCGCTGGTCCATCTCTTCACAGTCCTTACTACAGGTTTAGCAGATTTAAGTTTCTGTTTGTAGGATGGTATAAGATGAATCAGACAGTGATCAGAATTTCCCAAAGCTGATCTTGGAACAGAGTGATATGCGTCCTTTATTGTGGTGTAGCAGTGATCCAATATATTACTGTCTCTGGTGGGACATGTAACATGCTGTCTGTATTTGGCAGTTCACGGGAGAGATTGGCTTTGTTAAAGTCCCCAAGAATGATTAAAACAGAATCAGGGTGTTGTTGTTCTGTGTCTGTGATCTGATCAGCAAGTTTCTGTAAAGCTGAGCTCACGTGCGCTTGCGGATGGATGTAAACACTAACCACAATGAACGAGTGAAACTCCCGCGGCGAATAGAACGGCTTGCAGTTGACAAACTGCATTTCTAGATCAGGACAGCACATCTTCTTTAACACAGTTACAACTCTACACCACCGCTCATTGATGTAAAAGCATGTCCCGCCGCCGCGCGATTTCCCCGTGGATTCTGATTCGCGATCCGCTCTGAACAGCTGAAAGCCCGGCAGATGGAGCGCGCTGTCCGGTATGGCGTCATTCAGCCAGGTTTCCGTGAAACACAGAGCAGCAGAGTGAGAGAAATCCTTATTTGTCCGAGAGAGCAGAAGGAGTTCGTCTGTTTTGTTAGGTAGAGAGCGGAGATTTGCCAGATGGATGCTAGGCAGCTGCGTTCAAAATCCTCGCTTCCTGAGTCTGACGAGCGCTCCCGCTCGTTTCCCCCGTCTGCGCGTCCTGAAGCGTTTGATCAGCGCCGCCGCTCCTCCGACAACAACATTCAGTAAAACGTCTGAATAATTTAACAGAGCATGCAGTCTTTTTCCACAGGAGCTGAGAAGAACAATCGGAAGGCATCAGGCTGTTTATAACATGTGGAGATCCGTTGTTGCCCTGTTTTCCCAAACATTTTTTTTTTAAATATTATGCTAAATTGACACATGGGTTAGACCATGTATGAAAAGGGGGAATGATTGCACAGATGAAAGAATTGTGGTTTACCAAGGGCTTTCTCTATATTCGCTGATACTTTTTTTTTTTTTTTTTTTGAAGGAAGTTATCTGTAATACACACAATGTGGCACAAGGTGTCAAAACACTACTGGTATCCCAACCAGACCTAGAAGGTCCATTTGAGTACACATTTGGTCAATGAGGCAATAAAACAGGTGGGTCAGTTCTTAGAAATTGAAATGAGAACACATTGCATCTTTCAAATTAGGCCAGAAGAGGCACTGTTGAACGGTAAAATCAGACTGTAAAGAACAAATTGGCAAAGTGTTGTGAGGAAACTGGACTATCATGGGTGAAAGCACTCCCAACCGTGTTATTGAACATGAGAATGAGAAAGAGAGTCAAAACAAATTTGAGCACATTCTAAATTCTCTTTGGTAGACCTACATTCATGGGAATAGAAGGGGGAAAAACACAGGCTTCCATCAATGGATGTGTGTGAAAATGAAATGTTGAATTAATGCAAAGAAATGTCTTGTCTGTTATCCAACAGTTGTGTGCAGGTGAAAGCTGCCCAGAGGAAGGTTGCTGAGATGTTTCTGCATAAGATCAGGCCGGGGGATCACGTGGTAATTCGTGACCTGAGGAGGAAGAACTGGAGGGCGAAACGGTGGCGAGGGCCATTACAAGTTTTGCTGAGAACACCCACGGTAGTGAAGGTCGGGGAGAGAGCTCCGTGTGTGCACGCCAGCCACTGCAGGAGAGTTCCGCCCATATCGGAAGGGCAACAGGAGGAGGAGCCTCAGCAACAACAACAACAACAAGTTCAACAATAAGCTTCAAGTGCAAGAGCAAGGTCACTCAAGAGGAGTGAGCAGAGTAAAGCCATCTGTGCAGCCACAACCAGAGACATTGCAAAGAGCTGCAATCACTAGACAAGATGGATCGTTCAAGACCGTGGTACCCATTCAGACTGCCAGGAATGTGTGTGGACTTTTGTAAGACTACATTCATTTTGACTTTGCAACATAACTGAACCCATGAGAGAGGCTGTAAGAGAACCCGAGCGTACTGACAACCTGTGGGCCGGGTGGGTTTATGTCTTTGTGTGGAGGATGAATGTACTTTATAATTCAAACTGTTCTGCCAATTGTAGTGATAAGAATTCTGATCATGTTTTGCTTGCAATGAATTATGAGATGTATTTCCAGCTTAGTACAGAGAAAAGTCAGGGCTGGGTCGCCCATACAAGCAGTAAAACTGACCGCTTAACCAATAGATAGTGAACACAGTTGTGATGATTATGAGAGTGACGAAAATGATGACATTTACACAAAATGTGAAGATTGATGAGGTATACGAAAGTCAGACATGAGGAGTATAACTGTGATGAAATGACTTGAAACAATTATAATAATTTACGTTTTCAATATTATAATCATGTATGAGTTTGCATAGAATTAAAAACAAGCGAGTTTTTAAGTTGTTATAATCAAAACTAATGTTAATTAATCCAAATCGTTTATCAGAGATTGTTGTAGAAAAATTTATATTTTACACTTACTTATTTACTTTCTTAGACATTTAGTGGGTTTTCATATATTTTAGTTTTTCCCTTTTGATATAACTTGTGTTTCTCTCTCACTATGTATGTTTATCACCTGAAATGCAACGAAGACATCACACAGTAAAACAAAGAGCCTTTGAAGTCTTTAGTGTGGGTAATTTACTCAGGAAAGATCAGAGGGGTTATCCATAAATAAAGGCCTTTGACCTCACGGGTGTGAAGATAATAAAAGCCCAGGGGGTTAGGAGTACCATTGTGTTTTCTGAAAACAGCTAGTTTTGGTTTATGGGGTTAAGTGGAAATTTACAGAGAAAAAGCCCTGTAAGGAGTGGGGGTGATAACAGTATAATAAGGCTGTTTTCAGTGTGATTCAGGTCTGTTGTGTTTCAGGGTAGCTGCTGAAACAGTGAATGCACCTCTTTAAGGAAAATAAACTTCTTTCCTTAAATATAATTTGATTCCTTGTCTCTTACATTGAGATGCTATTTGTTAGTAATTTTTTTTGCCACAACTGGCCCAAGCCAGTCAGATTGCGGCCAATCAGTTCCAGCTGAATCGACTCGCATCTATCACAGAAGAACTCGTCAAGGCCGTTCAAAATCTCCATACAGCTCCCACGGCCACACCAACGCCGGAGGCATCCGCCATTGCCCACGCGGCAGGAACGCCATCTCAGGCTAATCCCCATCTTGCTTTTCCGGATAAAAACAACGGTGACGCCAGCAAGTGTAGGGGATTTCTATTGCAATGCTCCCTGTTTGTGGAACAACAGCCCACGCTGTACACTACGGATACTGGAAGGATCGCCTTTGTTCACTGTTGACTGAGAAAGCACTAGAATGGATTACTGCCATATGGGGTTCCGATGGATCTGCATTTACCTCCTTTCAGGGTTTCCTTAAACAGTTCCGGGCAGTATTCGATCATCCTAAGGAGGGAAAGGGAGCTGGAGATTGCTTATTGGAGTTATCACAAGGCAGAATGATGGCGGCGGATTATGCTCTACGATTTTGCACTCTGACAGCACAAACTAACTGGGTGAGCGTCACATTAAAAGTTCTCTTCCGCAAGGGACTGAATTATGATCTGCAAACTGAACTAGCATGCAGAGACGAGGGCTGAGATCTCAACAGCTTCATCAAATTGACCATTTCCATTGATAATCTGCAACATGCCCGGCGATCCAACTCTCGTCGCACTGATCACCCAGCATTCTTGCCATCTCATGAACCTACTGAGCCCATGCAGGTCAACTCGTTACCACCTATCTATAGAGGAAAGAGATCGACGTATTTCCAACAGGCTATGCATGTATTGTGGATTACCTGGCCATCAACGCAACAACTGCCCCACTCATACATCTACCTTCTCACAGCGCTCAGGGAGTACTCCTCTCACTTCCATGTGTGATACCCAGTGTGTAAGCATTCCCGTTGAGTTTTGGATAAACGACACACAAGTTATCACCTCTGCTTTACTTGATTCCAGGGCTGCAGGCAATTTCATTTCTGAGGAATTCGCTAAGAGGTATACTGTTAAACTGATTCCATGCTCTACCTCTCTCTCAGTGGAGACAATAGATGGTCGACCACTGGGTTCTGGATCAATTGCTCACCTCACCCGCAAGATCTTAATGGTGGCTGGCTCACTTCACAAGGAGAGGATTCAATTCTACATTCTTCCCACATCTCACACACCCGTGATTCTTGGATTACCCTGGCTACGTCTGCATAACCCCCAGATTTCCTGGAGAGAGGGTCAAGTGGTGAGGTGGAGCAATCATTGTCAACAGAACTGTTTTTCTCTGGTCAAACCTATTCCTGTCTGTTCCGTGTCACTCACCCCAGCTCAAGAGTCCATTCCCGATCTGCCAGAGGAATATGCTGATCTTATGGAGGCCTTCAGTAAGGAACAAGCCAACACCTTACCTCCTCACCGCAAATATGACTGTGCCATCGATCTTCTGCCAGGGCATTCTCCTCCAAAGGGTCGCATCTTCCCATTGTCTCAACCTGAGTCCAACGCTATGAAGGATTATAATCAAGGAGGAGCTCCAGGAGGGGTTCATCAGACCATCCACATCCCCTGCTTCATCCGGGTTCTTCTTCGTGAAAAAGAAGGATGGTGGTCTCCGCCCCTGCATCGATAATCGTGGACTAAACGAGATGACGGAGAAATTCAGATACCCACTTCCGTTGGTTCCTTCAGCCCTCGAACAACTTCGAATCGCCCAATACTACACCAAACTGGACCTGAGGTGTGCCTAAAATCTCATCCGCCTTCTCCACCACCACTGGACACTATGAGTATCTTGTTATGCCGTTCGGACTGGTCAATAGTCCATCTGTCTTTCAATAATTTATTAACGAGGTCTTCAGAGACATGCTGAACATATCTTTGATCGTATACATTGATGATAGCCTGATCTACTCCAACACACTTCCTGAACATATACAACACGTCCGAGCAGTTCTTAAACGCCTCATCCAATACCAGTTATACGCCAAGGCTGAGAAGTGTGAATTCCATACAACCTCCACCACATTCCTAGGGTACATAATCAGTCCCGGAGGGGTAGCAATGGACGAAAAGAAGGTCAACGCCGTGCTTAACTGGCCTGAACCCACAACCCTCAAGGAATTGCAACGATTTCTGGGATTCACTAACTTCTATAGGAGATTCATTAGGAACTTCAGTACTGTAGTTACTCCACTGACCTCACTGGTCAAGAAGAGAACTCACCGATAACAATGGTCAGAATCCACCAACAAAGCATTCCAAACCCTGAAGCAACGATTCAGTAACGCGCCCATCCTCTGTCACCCTGACCCCTCATTACCTTTCATTGTCGAGGTGGACGCATCTAACACAGGTATCGGCGCTATCCTGTCACAACGCCAGATCCTGCCGCTAAACTCCACCCCTGTGCCCTCTATTCTAGGAAACTCAACTCGGCAGAACGCAACTACAGTGTCGGGGATCTGGAACTCCTTGCCATGAAGGCAGCCTTCGAGGAGTGGAGGCACTGGCTAGAGGGAACATCAGTTTACCGTACTAACAGATCACAAGAACCTGGAGTACTTGCGCACCACCAAACGCCTTAATCCCCATCAAGTTAGATGGTCCCTGTTTTTCACTAGATTCAACTTCTCCCTAACTTACCGACCCGGCTCCAAGAACACTAAGGCAGATGCTCTTTCACGTCAGTTTGAGGAGGAGAACATTCCACCTGATAAAGAACCCATCCTACCATTTCATGTGGTGGTTGCTCCCATTCCATGGGATATCATGACTCTGCTCAAACAACACAGGGAGCAGAACGAGAACCCAGTGGCCTGCCCAGCCGACAGAATTCAATTAAATTCAATTCAAGTTTATTTGTATAGCGCTTTTTACAAAACAAATCGTTACAAAGCAACTTTACAGAAAATTATGTTTCTACAATATTTAGTAGTAGCTAGTAGTTTGTGCACATTTGACAGGATTTTAGAAAAAATAAAAATAATAATAATAATACAAGACGTAGTCAGCTAGACGATGAACTATCAATATTATTAATTAAGTTATTATATGATGCAGTCACACATTTAGCAATAATTGTTAGTTCTGTTTGTTTATTCAGGGTTAGCATCATATGAGGTCCTCTGAGGGTCAGCATCACATCTTCTCAGGTGTTCTGGATCCAGACTGGAGCTTGTGTAAATCCTAGTTACCACGGGATGTAAATCCCGTGGCGAAACATAGAAACAAAATAGAGACATCATTAGCATAGCTGCTGATCCAACAAATAAAATTAGTTTAACCCAAGCTAATGAATAAAAATGCACCTTTGATCAGATGCAACTACACTTACAATTTAAAAGATACATTAATTGAATGCTTGGCGAAAGAGATGTTTTTAATCTAGATTTAAACAGAGAGAGTGTGTCTGAACCCCGAACATTATCAGGAAGGCTATTCCAGAGTTTGGGAGCCAAATGTGAGAAAGCTCTACCTCCTTTAGTGGACTTTGCTATCCTAGAAACTACCAAAAGTCCAGCGTTTTGTGACCTTAGGGAGCGTGATGGGTTGTAGCGTGGTAGAAGGCTAGTTAGGTATGCAGGAGCTAAACCATTTAGGGCCTTATAGGCAAGTAATGATAATTGGTAACTGATACGGAACTTAATAGGTAGCCAGTGCAGAGACTGTAAAATTGGGGTAATATGATCATATTTTCTTGACCTTGTAAGGACTCTAGCTGCTGCATTTTGGACTAACTGTAGCTTGTTTATTGACGAAGCAGGACAACCACCTAGAAGTGCATTACAATAGTCCAGTCTAGAGGTCATAAATGCATGAACTAGCTTTTCTGCATCAGAAACAGATAACATGTTTCATAGCTTGGCAATGTTTCTAAGATGGAAGAATGCAGTTTTTGTAACATTGGAAATATGATTTTCAAAAGACAATTTGCTGTCTAATATAACACCCAGATTTCTGACTGTAGAGGAAGTAACAGTATATCCGTCTAGTTGCAGATTGTAATCTACAAGATTCTGTGTAGTGTTTTTTGGTCCAATAATTAGTATCTCTGTCTTATCCGAATTTAATTGGAGAAAATTATTTGTCATCCAATCTTTTACATTTTTAACACACTCTGTTAGCTTAGATAATTGGGTAGTTTCATCTGGTCTCGTTGA
The DNA here is from genome assembly GCF_003368295.1 of Carassius auratus. Lineage (NCBI taxonomy): Eukaryota > Metazoa > Chordata > Actinopteri > Cypriniformes > Cyprinidae > Carassius > Carassius auratus. The sequence goes on along the minus strand of NC_039270.1, from coordinate 25,799,670 downwards.
GATATATAGCTGAGTATCATCCGCATAACAGTGGAAGCTAATTCCGTATTTTCTAATAATATTACCAAGGGGCAACATGTATATTGAAAATAGAAGGGGACCTAGGACGGATCCTTGTGGCACTCCATATTTTACTGATGATAAATGAGATGACTCCCCATTTAAATAAACAAAATGGTAGCGATCGGACAGGTAGGATCTAAACCATCTTAGAGCCTGCCCTTGAATACCTGTATAGTTTTGTTATCAATCTATGAGTATGTAATGATTTATGGTGTCGAACGCAGCACTAAGATCAAGTAAGACTAGAAAATGAGATGCAGCCTTGATCTGACACAAGGAGCAGGTCATTTGTAATTTTAACAAGTGCAGTTTCTGTGCTATGGTGGGGCCTGAAACCTGACTGAAATTCTTCATACAGGTCATTTTTATGCAGGAAGGTGCTCAATTGAGCAGGCACAGCTTTTTCTAAAATTTTAGACATAAATGGAAGATTTGAAATAGGCCTATAATTTGCTAGTACACTAGGATCTAGTTTTGGTTTTTTTATAAGAGGCTTAATAACCGCCAGCTTGAATGGTTTTGGGACGTGACCTCAAGATAACGACGAGTTAATGATATTGAGAAGCGGTTCTTCGGCTACAGCTAACAGCTCTTTCAGTAATTTAGTGGGTACAGGATCTAATAAACATGTTGTTGGTTTAGATACAGAGATAAGTTTATTTAGTTCTTCCTGTCCTATGGTTGTAAAGCATCTTTGGGTGCGATGGATGAAACTGAAGTGTTAGACGCTGTAGAATCTACATTCGCTATTGTATTTCTAATGTTATCTATTTTATCAGTGAAAAAATTCATAAAGTCATTACTATTTAACGTTGGTGGAATATTTGAATCAGGTGGCGTCTGGTAATTTGTTAACTTAGCCACTGTGCTAAATAAAAACCTTGGATTGTTTTGGTTATTTTCAATGAGTTTGTGTATGCTCTGCCCTAGCAGTTTTTAGAGCCTGTCTGTAGCTGGACATACTGTTTTTCCATGCAATTCTAAAAACTTCTAAGTTATTTTTTCTCCATTTGCGTTCAAGACTACGAGTTACTTTCTTGAGAGAGTGAGTATTACTGTTATACCATGGCACAGTACGTTTTTCTCTAACCTTTTTCAATTTGATCGGGGCAACAGCTTCTAATGTATTAGAGAAAATAGTGCCCATGTTGTTGTCACAAGGTGACGATCTTTAGGGGCGGAACCAAAATTCGGGAAGTTTGGTTCCGCCCGGAAGTGTTTCCGCCCGGACCGGTAGCGCCGTAAGAGGGAAAATCAGGGAATTTGATGCACCTGTGCCTAGTTAGGGACAGCGGTTGGTGATTGGAGGATACGCTGGACAAGGCAGTACTTAAGGCCAAGTTATTTCACAGTCTGGGAGCTCTTTCTGGTGTGTGTGAAGCACTGTGTCGTGCCCGTCTTGGTGCGCTGCTGGTGGCTGTCTAACTCTCTCTCTCCCTCTCTCCCTCAGGCTGGAATTGTATGATTGTGAAGACATCGCGAACCTTAAAGGTTGAGAAGTGAACGGATTATACGGCGAATTGAGACGACGTGAAAAAGGGGATTGGAAGCGGCATTGATGTGAGTACTAAGAGCAAGCCGAAAGTGCCCTGTATATTGACCTGCCGTTGTGTAGATCTCCCCAGGAGGAGGAGGGCGGCCCTACCCCTAATATAGCGTGGTGGGAGAGCCGAAGGAATACTTATTGAAGTAGTCACAACGACGACATCACTAGCTAGGCCGCATATTCCATCGCCAGATCCGAACCAAGCGAAGTGAAGGAAGACGGGTGTCCTTTTCGTACACTGAGTGTGGTGGGTGAGTCTTCGTGCTGTGAAAACCTATAATTTTGACGTGGTGCTGTATATTGCTGTGGGTTGCTGTGTATTGCCGTGTGTCCTGTCAGATAAACCCCCGCCTTCACGCACTCCGTCGCGGGAGGACAAGGAGACTGCTGGTTCTAGCCTAGTTCAGTACAGTATATGTTGTGAGCGTGCTTCAGATCTCCGGAGATAGCACGGTACGCTGTGTTCAGCCCAGAGGTGAGAGTCATTCAAAGCAAACTAACTGCGTTATTGTGCCCAAGTTGATACCTGTGGAGAGAAAAGGAGAGAGAGTGAATAACACGAGGAGGAATAGAGCGAACCCTGTACTTACAGTACGTTGTGTCCAGCCCAGAGGTGAAAGCCATCCAAAGCAGAGTAACTGTGCTTTGTGTCCAATCTGATACCTGTGGAGAGAAAAGGAAAGAGAGAGTGAGTAACACAAGGAGAAACAGAGGAAATCTGTACTTACAGTACGCTGTGTTCAGCCCAGAGGTGAGAGTCATTCAAAGCAAACTAACTGCGCTATTGTGCCCAAGTTGATACCTGTGGAGAGAAAAGGAGAGAGAGTGAATAACACGAGGAGGAATAGAGCGAACCCTGTACTTACAGTACGTTGTGTCCAGCCCAGAGGTGAAAGCCATCCAAAGCAGAGTAACTGTGTTTTGTGTCCAAGTTGATACCTGTAGAGAGGAGGAGAGAGAGTGGATAACGCGAGGAGAAATAGAGCGAAACCTGTACTTCCAGTACGCTGTGTCCAGCCCAGAGGTGAGAGCCATTCAAAGCAAACTAACTGTGCTATTGTGCCCAAGTTGATACCTGTGGAGAGAAAAGGAGAGAGAGTGGGTAACACAAGGAGAAACAGAGGAAACCTGTACTTACGCCGCTGCCTGTGGAGAAAGAGAAAGCGAGTGAGCACCCAAGGAACGAACTGTGTGAACCAGTACTTACTGTGAGCTGCAATCAGCGAAGAGGTGAGAGCAAAACCAAGCCGAATTAACTGTGCCTTTGCGTCCCAGCCGTTGCCTGTGGAGGAAGAGAAAGAGAGTGAGCACCCCGAGAACGAACTGTGTGAACCAGTACTTACCGTGAGTTGTATTCAGCGAAGAGGAGGAAGAAGGAGGGCGCTACGGATACCTAAGACTCTGGCCGGGCCCCGAGTCCCACGCCCCGGATCCCCGTGGCCCCCTTGCTCCCTGACCTCTTCCCGGCCATAGCCCATCTGGAGGGCCGAGTCAGAGTTTAGTTTTAATTGCCCTTTCCCTATTCCCCAAGCTATTTTTAAATATTTAAATAAAGATTGTTTTATCACTTACTTGTTCTCGTGTTGTTTGGCCATTGGGTTGGCTTTGGGGACCTCCTCGAGGTGGAAGTTGAGAAGGGGTGTGGCTTAGTCAAAGCATAGCCGCCCCTGGGTGTGACATTGTCAGTAATTCCGTCTAATTCATGTGTATTTTTGGGTACAAATAGCAGTTTGTTGGGTACAGATAGATCAGGCAGGTTATTTGCGAATCTTTCTTTGGTGGCTGGAACAATAGTTCTGCCCAGACGGTATCGCTGCGACATATAGTTAATATCAGTGAGACGCAGCATGCACGATACAAGGAAATGGTCTGTAATATCATCACTTTGAGGTACAATATCTATAGCAGTAAGATCGATTCCATGCGATATAATTAAATCTAGCGTATGATTAAAATGATGAGTGGGCCCGGTGACATTTTGCTTGACTCCAAAGGAGTTTATTAGGTCAGTAAACGCAAGTCCTAATGTATAATTTGCATTATCAACGTGAATATTAAAATCTCCCATGATTAGCACCTTATCAACTGTAACTAGAAGGTCTGAGAGGAACTCTGCAAATTATTTTAGGAATTCTGTATATGGCCCTGGTGGTCTATACACAGTAGCCAGAGCAAGACATACATTAGATTTCTTTTGCATGTCTGACAGAGTAAAATTTAACAGAAGTATTTCAAAAGAGTTAAACCTGTATCCTGTTTTCTGGGTAACATTGAGAATATCACTATATATTGTTGCAACACCTCCGCCACGACCAGTCTGAGGGGCTCATGTTTATAACAGTAGTTTGGTGGAGTAGACTAATATAGACCAAGATAATAATTTGGTTTTAGCCAGGTTTCAGTCAAGCAGAGTACATCAAAACTATTATCTGTGATCATTTCATTTACAATAACTGCTTTTGGTGTGAGTGAGCTAATATTTATGAGCCCAAACTTTAAAAATTGTTTTTGTTCATTTACTTTACATTTTTCTGGTTTAATTACGATAAGATTTTTTTCTAGATCCTACATTATATTTATATTTTGACCTCACTATTCGGGGAACAGACACAGTCTTAATAGTTTTTACAGCGCAAGTACTTTTATCATTTAAGCGGGTGGAACAAAACTAATCATAATAGTTATCTGAGAATTGACTTACTAGTCACATGGAGCGAAGTGCCCTGGAGATGTTGTCAGAGAGAAGCTCCGCTCCAATTCTGCTGGGGTGTAATCCATCAGCGCGAAACAGCCTAGAACGCTCCCAGAAAAGATTCCAGTTATTAACAAATAGCAGTTTCTGTTCTTTACACCAGGGGTTCCCAAACTTTTTAGCCAGCGACCCCATGATAAATGCCCTGCTGCCCCGCGACCCCCCCCCCCCCCAAAAAAAACACCTCTCGTCGCGTGAAATGTACAGCAAATCGATTTTATGCCCAGTCTCAAAGCACACAAAGTTATATTTTATTGTTCTGCGTGCAAAATCAGTGTTACAATTCTGCATGAGCTGCTCGATATCCACCTGTTCTCTCTCGGAAAGTAACTGTGCAGCTATGTTGGGTTGAACTCGTTCATTATTCTGCCATCAGGAACCAGTCGAGTAAGTCTGAGCTGCTCACACGCGTGCTCACACCCGTGCGCGCGCGCACACACACGCGCACACGCGCACACACGCACACACACACACTCATGCTAATCCGCTAGATGTGTCACTTTATGCTTTCCATGGTGACGCGTCATTGCTTGTCACGTGACATACCGCAGCAACAACAGAGCTGAATGAATGATCTGCTTTTGTCATTTTTCCTTTTTTATTCAAAATATTAACAAATTTGTTAGATATGGCATGAAATAGCTGATATTCCGATTGTCAAATATATGCAAGTGGAAGTGTTTTGTTGTTTAAACACCTTTATAACGATCGCGTTAGTTGAGCTGTATGCGCGATGGGCGCCGCCATCTTAGTTTGTGCCGCAGACGCAGTTCAGAGAATCAGATCTGTTGGATTTACAACACGTGAATTCATCCACTTCTCCCGAAAACACATAAAAGTAAGTGGCTGGTGAACTGGAAGAATAATGGAGTAAACTTTAAAGTTACTTACACAATGTGTATCTGATATGAATAAAATGTGTCTAATTATAATGAAAAAGATTATTATTGCCTCTTCCTTTGACATCAGTGTGTATTTTACAAACTCTAAATTTATTGTTTTTTCTAGTACTTATATGTCTGAAACCTAAAATAAACATTATGTGGTTGAAAACACTGAAAAGTTGTGATGACAGCTCTGAGCGCACTTGTCTCTGGCTCAGCGCCAGCCAACTCGCGAGAGCACATTTGAATTTCACGTCATGCACTGACCGGTGTGGTCGTACACTCCAGGGACTAGCCTAGACTGATCACACCGGTGTGATCGAACGTGCGATGCGAAAGAGTTAAATTAATTGAAACAAAAATATATAAAGCCTATATCGAAATCATCTCGCGACCCCTGCGCCGGGGTCCCGCGACCCACCGTGGGGTCGCGACCCCTACTTTGGGAACCACTGCTTTACACCATGACAACAACCATTCATTTAAAGCAAAAAGTCTACTGAACCTTTCGTGTCCTCGTCGATACGTGGGCAGTGGTCCTGACATGACGATCGTCGCCGCGGGCGTCGTGCTGCGACCCGTTTCGATCAGGCACCTGAAGTCCCTCTTCAGCGTCTCCGTCTGCCGCAGCATGGTGTCGTTAACCCCGGCGTGAAGCACGACCGCTCTGGGGCTCTCGTCGGCCTTCAGGATCGCTGGTATCTGCGCAGAAACATCGAGAACACGAGCACCAGGCAAACAATGAGTGTGCACTTTACCTTCTGCTAACGTAGCACTTACGTGTCGGACGATGGCGTCTCCGATGATCACAGCGCCGCGTCCTGTCTCGCGGAGGTGAGCGAAGCGGTTCCGTATGGAGATCTCGAAGGCAGGAGGGTGAGAAGTCGTCGCCCGGGACCCGGCTGTGGATGCACCCAGGGTCTGTGGTGTCCCGGCGTTTCAGTGAAGGACATCTGGGAAGATTGCATCCTGGGTGCACCAGGCCTGTGCAGAGAAACACACAGAGTAGACGTGGTGGGACTGTTAACAGCACGCTGCATACTTACCCCGGACTTGTGAGCGTCAGCCCGGGATGATTCCAGCGCGGCTCTCCGCTCTCTCAGCTGGGCCTGCCTCTCCTCCAGGTCGCGAATCTGCTTCCCCACGGCCTCGAGCTCGAGCTGCACGGAGTGGAGACATTCATCCGCCATTAAAGCAAGTAACAGTGAGTACAGCAGTGGTAATGTGTGTGAATAGAGTATTAGCAATGTAAGCGCAGTTAGCAGCAACCACACTTGCTGATGCTAACGGGCTAAAAGTTAATAGCGGACCCGGGAGATCAAAATAAAACTAGTGATAGCGAGGCGTTCTGATTGTTTTTGTTGTAGAATACAATAGAGGATATATTCACACGTTATATAAACGGAAACGATGATGTATAAAATTGATTTTTAAGTTAAAAATAGTCAATGAAATGAATATAGTGACGGAGCTCAAACGCAGTACAGCCGCCAACAACAAACAGGAAGTGACGTCAAACAGGAGCTTCCAAATGCAGAATCTTCGTCCCTGAACATCTTCGTGACCAGGTCATCAGTCAAGTTCACTGCCATCCATCATCCGGTCACCCAGGTATCACCGCCACCATCAATCAACTGGAGAACCACTTCTGGTGGGAATCACTGCACAAGGACACAGCTAATTACTTACAATAATGCAATAATTGTAGTATTAACAAGGCATCCAAGCAATCTCCCGTCGGTCTCCTGCAACCACTACCCATTCCACAACGACCCTGGTCTCACATTGCCATTGACTTTATTACAGATCTTCCCAGTTCACATGGTTATACTACCATACTCACCATCATAGATCGATTCTCCAAGGCTTGTAGATTCATTCCAATACCCAAACTACCTACTGCTCTCCAGACGGCAGAACACCTATGCAATTGGGTCTTCCGATTATATGGCCTACCCGAGGACATTGTGTCAGACCGAGGACCTCAATTCACCTCTCAATTATGGTCAGCCTTCTTCAAAGCCCTGAATATCAATGTCAGCATCACCTCTAGGTATCATCCCCAAGCAAACAGAGAGGTAGAGAGGCTCAACCAAGAGCTGAACCGCTTCCTCAGAGCCTATTGCAACCAGAATCAGGATGATTGGGCTCGATACTTACTATGGGCAGAATATGCACAGAACTCCCTTATTAAACCATCTACTGGTCTGACTCCCTTCAAATGTGTACTGGGGTTCCAACCACCAATGTTCCCATGGGGAGGGGATCCAACGGACGTACCAGCTGTAAACGATTGGATGGCGCGCAGTGAGGAGGTGTGGAATCGGGCCCATGTTCACCTATGCTGTTAGGAAGCAGAAGGAGCAAGCGGACCGCAGAAGGCGCCCAGGTCACAACTACCAACCAGGTCAATGGGTGTGGCTATCAACACGTTTTTCCTTCCGGTTGGCCCTTCCTAACACATATCGTATTTCTCCTACCTTTCATGAATCCCAGCTCAAGCCCGCTGCTGGTCCCAGAGATGAGGGAGAGGGGAGGTCCCGTGCACAGGCCCCTCAACCCATCATCACAGAGGGCGAGGAGGCTTAACAAGTCCAGGAATAACTAGATTCCAGACGTCGGGGAAGAATTCTACAGTATCTACAGACTGGGAGGGGTACGGTTACTCTTGGATAAACTCTGAGGATATTCTAGACCACAATATTATCGATGAGTTTCATCGCTCACACCCTGAAAGACCGGCCCCTCGACCCCGTGGTAGACCCCAACGTCGTGTGCCTCCTCGCGCCAGGAGTCGCTCGCTGGGGGGGGGGCTCTGTCAAGGAGACGAACCCTGTCTGGCCAGCATCCATTCATTCACTTACACTGACGACACTACATTTCCCATAATTCCCGTCCTTGGACTCTGATCACAGGTGCCACTCATCAGGACTGTGCATATAAGCTGGACTTCCACAAGAGTTCAAATGCGTGTCTTGATTTGCTGTGTCTGTCATTTCTCAGTGTTATTACCAGTGTTTGATTTCCTGTTACCGATCCTGTTTGATATCCTTTACGTACCTTTGCTGCCTACCTACCGACCCCTTGCTTGTTACTGGATTTTGATTCTCTGTTCTTCCCACGCTGTTGATATTGCTGGTTCTGACAATTACCTGTACGACTACGAGTCTTTACAATAAAGCCTGCATTATGGATCCCATGTCGAGTTCTGGTTCATTACACTCACAGTCTTTTAAGGTACCCCTGAAAAGGAAGATGACAAAAAATGAAGGGGCTGTGAAGATAGTGAAAAAAGTAGATGCGAGTGAGATGGCAGATGAAGGAGATGAAAGTGATGAATATTCATCTGATTCCAGCAGTTTTGTCTCAATCTGAGCATCAAGTTCAGGGTTATGACATTCAAAGCATTAAACTGTTTTTGAAAATCACGAAAAATAAATGAAATGTAAATGTTGAGAAGTTTTTCCAAAATACTATGTTGTTTGTGGAGAGATCAAGGAGTTTAATGAGTGAGGGATGTTTCACTGATCGGAAAGTGTACCGATTGAAGAAAATTGTCAGAAAGCTTAGTATCGAAAATAGTAATAATGAAGAAGTCTAATTTCCTGGTTTCCACAGTCCCAGCTGCTGTGCTTGTATGGGGCTTGTTTTTGTTTTTCTTTTCTTTTAATATGAGTAATATTAATATTGCATCCCTGAATGTCAATGGAGCAAGGGACAGCAAAAAAAGAGCTGAGATCTTTGATTTTGTTAAACAAAAACATTTTGATGTGATTTTATTGCAAGAGACCCATAGTGATGCACAAAATGCAGCAATTTGGGCAATGGAATGGGAGGGGCTCTCTTTTTTGAGTCACAATAACTCACTTAGTGCGGGGGTTGCTGTTCTTTTTTCTAAATACCTTACCCGTTTCTTATGAGGTGGAAGAAATTCTAAAAGGCAGAATTTTAAAGATTAGGACAGTGTTTGAAAACAAAGCTATATATATATATATATATATATATATATATATATATATATATATATATATATATATATATATATATATATATATATATACATATATATGCCCCAATTGCATCAGTTGAAAGAATAGCTTTTTTAGATATGTTATGTTTAGCTTTGCAAAAATGTAGTAGTGATGATTTTTTACTGCTTGGTGGTGATTTTAATTGTACTGAACAGAATATTGACAGAAATCACCTTGAACCGCATATGCCATCACGAAAAAGGCTAATACAACTAATTAAAACTCATGAGCTTAATAATGTATTGAGGAATTTTTGTGGGAATAGCAGACAGTATACATGGTCTCATTTTCATGATAAAGTTGTGTCTTTGGCAAGATTGGATAAGATATATTGCTTCAGACATCAGATAAATGTTTTTAGAAGCTGTTGTATTATTCCTGTATCTTTTTCTGATCACTCTATGGTTCAATGTTAATTTTTTTTTAACTCTGTTAAGCCAAAGAGTGCATATTGGCATTTTAACAATGCACTTTTAAGTGATAAAGGTTTCAAAGATGCTTTTGAGTTTTTCTGGAAATATTTTAGGAACACAAAATCAACTTTCAACTCAATACAACAGTGGTGGGACTATAGAAAAGTCCAAATTAAACAGTTTAGTCAGCAATATACAAAGAATGTCAAAAAATATAGAAAGGTCAATCAGAATTTTAGAGATGGATATTATTAATTTGGAAGAACGACTACAATCTACTGGAGATTGGACATTTACGAGGTATATTTCCGAGAACAAATCCAAACTATATAACATTTTAGAGATGAGAGTACAAGGGTCTTTGATCATGTCTCGTTTTCAAAGCATTGAAGAAATGGATGTCCCATTAATTTTTTTTTTTGGACTTGAGAAAAAGAATGGTAAAAAAAGATTCCACTCATTAAGATCTGAGTCAGGGAGAATGTTAACAGATGCTAACGAAAATCGTAAACGAATTGTCCGTTTTTATAAGGAGCTATATAAATCTGAGCTGAACGTAGAAGAAAACTTTAATTCTTCTTTCTTAGAAAACTTACCTCAAGTCTCTACTTAGTCAAATAAGGATCTTAGTGGTGAACTAAGTCTAGAGGAGCTTAAAAAAAGCACTTCAAAGTATGGAGACTGGAAATGCTCCAGGTATAGATGGCCTGTCAGTTGAGTTTTTTAAAACTTTTTGGTCAGTGGTGGGGGAAGATTTGTTTCAGGTTTTAAATGACAGCTGTCGGATAACTATTCTTACCCTTTTACCTAAAAAAGGAGACCTGACAGATATAAAATGCTGGAGACCAGTTTCGGTTTTGTGTAGTGACTATAAAGTACTCTCAAAAGCAATAGAATTGAAGGTGTTTTAGAGCAGGTGATTCACTCTGATTAGACATATTGTATTCCTAAGAGATCAATTTTTGACAATATTGCACTTGTGCGGGATATATTTGATCTTGCACAAATGAAGGATATTCATGTAGGCCTGATCTCCTTAGATCAGGAAAAGGCTTTTGATAGAGTTGAACACCAATATTTGTTTAAAACCCTGGAAGCCTATGGCTTCACAAAAGATTTTGTGAAAAAAATCAGTGTTATGTAATAATATTGAGAGTATTATTTAGGTTAACGGGGGCTTATGTGCTCCCTCCCTCAGGTGAAAAGAGGTGTGAGACAGGGTTGTCCTCTGTCGGGTATGTTATATTCTGTGGCCATTGAACCATTTTTACATAAGGTAAGAGAAAACATTAAAGGTTTGATTTTACCATATTCTGGTAAAAATGTTTCCCTGTCAGCATATGCTGATGATGTAGTGATTTTTATTAGTAATCAAAAGGATGTCGAAACAGAGGTAAATATTTTAAATGATTTTAAAGAAATATCATCAGCTACAGTTAATTGGGCCAAGATTGAAGCAATTTTGGTTGGACATTCCCAAATGGTTTACTTTGGTCTAAAGGAGGTTTTAAATACCTGGGTGTTTTTCTTGGAGATGGTTCCATTGTAAAGAAAAACTGGGAAAATGTTCTTGAAAATGTAAAAGGAAGATTAAATAAATGGAAGTGGCTGATTCCAAGAATGTCCTACAGGGGGCGTATTCTTATTATAAACAACCTTGTGGCCTCCTCTTTGTGGCATCGCTTAGCCTGTCTGGATCCTCCTTTAAATCTACTTGTAGAGATTCAGAAAGTCCTAGTAGACTTTTTTTGGGAAAAATTACAGTGGGTATCCCAAAGTGTGCTATTTTTATCCAAAGATGAAGGAGGTCAAGGTCTTATTAATGTGCAAAGTAGAATTGCTACTTTTCGTATGCGTTTTATACATCGATAATTGTATGGATCCTTTGATTCTAACTGGAAAAATGTTTCATGTGAGATTTTAAAGAGTGTGGGAAGCCTAGGTCTTGATAAAACTCTCTTATTAATGGACTCTCTGAAAGTAAACACATCAGATGCACCAATTTTTTACAAGAACATTTTTAAAGTTTGGAATCTGTTTAATATTTTTATTGGACAGAATCCAAGGACACTTCATTGGTTACTACAAGAACCATTGATTAATGGGACTCGTTTTGACAATGCAGGAAACGTTTCTTTTCTTTCTGCAAGTGCTGGCAAATTAATCAAAGCTGGAGTAACAACACTTGGAAATTTGATAAATACAGCAGGACCTACCTTTGAAAATCTTGTAGAGACTGCTGTAAAGCTGGGCATTAAATCCATTCGGTTGGTTCAGCAAATTCTTACCAAATGGAAGTCAGAATTGTTAGAGGAGGAATTAAAAATCCTCGCACACTTTTGTGAAGGAATCTTAAAGCCTAATGAGGAGGACTCCTTTTATACTTTAATCTTGTCTCCTAAACTGGAAGAATGTGATGGCCCTTTTTTGGTGAAGAGAGATATATTTCTTTGTGATGATTATCTGAATGTTAAAGAGGTGTATAAAAGTTGTGTGAAGGTTTTTAATAAAAAAGTCTTGAATAACAGATGTGATACTCCATGGCATAATGCCCTTGGATTAAACAAAGAGTGTAAACCAGAATGGAGAGCTCTGTATAAGCCACCGTTACCCAAGAGGGGGGGGGGGGTGATATTCAGTGGAGGATTTTACATGGAGTTACAGCTGTAAATGCTTTCATTTCGGTGTTAAATCCGGAAATAAGTCCTGATTGTCCTTTTTGTGGTCAAAGAGAAACTGTTTCACGCTTTTATGTATTGTTGCAGATTGAGACCTTTATTCCATGTTTTGGAGAATCTTTTAACATCGTTTAATGAGGTTTTTTTCTATGCAAATGTTTATTTGTGGTTTTAAATATGTAAGAAGAAAGTCTTTTGAATGTCAGTTGTTGAATTTTGTGTTGGGTCAGTCAAAAATGGCAATTTACGTAAGCAGACAAAATAAGGTTGAAAATAAATCTGGACAGGACATTCTGATGGTTCTTACCAATTTAATTAAATCAAGGGTGGTCACAGATTTTAATTATTTTAAGACAATGAATGATTTGTTATCTTTTGAAATGAAGTGGTGTTGTAAAGAAGCGCTGTGTTCTGTATGTGAAGGCATGTTAATTTTTTTTTTTTTTTTTTTTTTGCAGTAAGGGTTTTATGTATAAGGAAGATGCAGATGTATATTTATGTACATGTTAACATTTTTGTGAATATGTAATGTGAAAATATGTATTCAATGTATTGGAAGTAAAATTTTTTTGTAATTAAATTGATTTTTCAAATTCAATTCTCTCTCTCTCTCTCTCTCTCTCTCTCTGGTGCATGTTGGGAAGTGGGAAGGGATTGCATGGGAGGGTGATCTAGGTGAGAGGAAATTTTCTAAAAAACTTTCACCGTTTCTTGCTTTTTATTTTTTCGTATTCAATTATTTAAAAAAAACAAAACAAAAAAAAACTGAGTTTTCTTTTCCGTGGGAGTTGTGGCGTGTCAGAGTTAGGATGGCATCTCACACTCACACGAGTGTGCAGGCGTCAGGTCTGTTGCTCCGGCACGGGATCAGGTGTGTGACTCAGGCAGGTGTGCCGGTAGAAGACGTGTTACTGGACGTGGCAGAACACGTGGGACATGATAATATCGTCTCGGCATCTAGGATGAACAAGGCCGTAGTGATATTTCTGAAAGAAGAAAATCTGGTTCATGTTTTGATCGAGAGTGGGATTTTGGTAAGTGGCTCATTTGTTCCTGTTCAACTGTGTTTCAATCACAACAAAGGTGACGGTTTCTAATGTTCCGACTTTTATTCTGGATGCATATATTGAGCGAGAGCTTTCTCGTTTTGGAAAACTTGCCAGTGGAATTAGAACGGTTCCAATGGGTTGTAAAAATGCTGCTTTAAAACATGTGTTGTCGTTTAGGCGGCAGGTGTACATGTTTTTAAATGAACTGACGCTCAACATTTCCTTTCGCTGTGTGTTTGAGGGCAAGTCATACGTTATATATGCGAGCACGGGAAAGATGCGGTGTTACGAGTGCGTGACTGTTGGACATGTTCGGCTGTCTTGTCCTCATAGAGTTGAGTCTGAGAATGAAGCAGGCCCTAGCAATATTCCAGACAAGACGAAGGAAAATGAAGTAAAAAGAATAATGTACCAAATGAAGCAGCAGTGAATAATGACGATCAGAACGTGGATTCGAATTTGAAGGAAGGATTGATAATAAAAGATTCTTTCCCAAATAATGAAAAAGATACAGAGGAAGTGTCACGGCGCGGTAGAGAGGGCGCCGTGGAAAGAACAAGATCTGGGTCCAAGTGCAGGGAAGAGACACTTTATTTTAACAAGAACAAACGAGAACTAAAAGGCCAACACGGCAAAAACAAAACCAAAACGAATCACAGGAAAACGAGCACGAGAAACACAGGTACATAGACATTACAATATAGCCAGCCAGAGTGGTGGGTGAGACGGAACTATATACTCGTGAACAAATAGGGAACAGCTGTGTGCGTGATTATGTGCACAGGTGTACAGAGTGAGTGGATGCAACAGGTGTACAGAGTGAATAAGGTAATGAGTCAGGGAGCCAGGGAGAAACACAGGTGGAGCAACTAAACAGTAATGAGGTGACAAGGTGGGCGGGGTCAGAAAAGGAAAGGAGAGAGCACATGGCACCAAATAACACAACACAAGCCATGTGCTCACAGAAAGACAAAGACAGAAGACTGTGACAGGAAGCTTCTGGTAGTAAGATAAAACAGTTGAAAATGAAGGAAGTTAAAGTTGTAACTGATGTGACTGTTGAGAGCAGTGTTGTGGTACAGGGGTCTGAGCAGGATGATACTGGGGAGAGTTCAGACTCAGTGAATACAGGCCAGACAGAGGATGACACAATCGGTTTGGAAAGAGGAAAGATTGTATCCTTGATTCAGAAGGTGCCATCAGAAATGGTTGAGGAAATGGATTTTGATGATGGCGACGATGATGATGGTGGTGTGTTGTCTGATTTTTCAGATGTGTCAGATGTTTCTCAAAAAAGCTGTGAGCAGGTTTATTCACTGGAGGAAAAAAATAAATTATTTGATGAAACCTTTGGAAAATCTATTGATGTGCGGAATTATTTTTCTGATTTGAAGAGGTTTGAGACCTCTGTTCGTTATTGGCAGAGGAAGGTTGGAGAAGATGAACTCAGTCAGAGAAAGCGATTTCGTTTAAAAAAGTTTCTTGCAAAACTGCGAAGGGATAAAACCCCTATAAAACGTAAATTCAAATAATTGAATAAATGGTTTATACATCACTCAAGATGACTTTACTATATTCTTTATTTCTTTCTGTCTCTCTTTTCTATCGGTTTATATTTTCTATGGAGATGATAAGGGTAGCCTCTTTAAATATTAACGGAGGGAGAGACAACAGCAAGAGAGCTTTGATTGCTAAATTAATTACAATTAAGAATGTAAATGTTTCTTTTTTGCAAGACAGACGTACAGATTGTCAAAATGAAGTAGAGTGGTGTAGATGGTGGGAGGGAGAGAGCGTCTTCAGTCACGGGTCAAATCTGAGTGCTGGAGTAGCTATTCTTTTTTCAAAGAATTTGAACTTTAACATTTTGTTAACTGAAGAAATAGAAAAGGGTAGAGTTTTAATGGTTGCTGGAGAAATAAATGATTTCAAATGTATTTTTATAAATGTTTATGCTCCAAACAATGGATCAGATCGTGCTGAATTGTTTAAGAAGTTGCAGAGTGCATTAAGAAAATGTGATAATGATTCCTGCATAATAATGGGTGGGGATAGGAACTGCACCACAAACTTTCTTTTAGACAGGAATAGAGAAGAGCCACATCCACTGTCTAGTAATGCTCTCCAGAATATCATTAAAGAGTTTGAGAGTTGATGGATGTGTGGAGGAATATGAATAAGAGAGTAAGACAGTACACATTGGTTAAAATACTAGACTTTAATGTAACTGGAGCAAGATTAGATAGAATATATATTAGTAAAACAAGTATGAATAGAGTATCTAATGCTAATACTTCCCCTAATACTTTTTCAGATCATCAAATTGCAACCATAGATTTTAACATCACTACTTTAGAACGGCCCAGGTATTATTGGCACTTTAATACAAAACTGCTGCAGGACAGGTCTTTTTGTGAAAAAATTGGTGATTTTTGGAAATTGTGGAAGTTGAAAAAGGTAATTTTGAAACAATGACACAATGGTGGGAGGTGGGGAAAACACAGATAAAGGTGTTTTGTCAACATTTTTCCTACAATGCTACTGTGTGTATTAAAAAGAAAATTCAACAGTTGGAGAAAGAAATAATTGGAATAGAAAATGTGATGGATGTAAATGGTTTGGGTGTATCTAACGATTTAAGGAGTAGGAAACTTGAATTAAGAGCTATCTTAGAGGAAAGAGCAAAGGGCGCCTTAATTAGAGCAAGAATTTCTTCTATCAAAGACATGGACTCTCCCACTTCTTACTTTTTTAATCTGGAGCGGAAAACTGCACAACAAAAGCGTATTCTTCACCTGCGCAAGGAAAATGGAACATTAACCTCAAACCCAACAGAAATTAGGAAAATGGCAATGGATTTTTATGCTGATTTATATAGTGATACTGACTGTGACTGTGAGAATATGGCAAAATTAATACAAGGACTTCCAAAGTTGCAACCTGGGGATAAGAAGAAGCTTGACACCATGATCAACCTTAATGAACTTTCAGAAGCAGTTCAGCAACTCTCCACAGGATTATGGACATTCTGTTTTTAATAAGAGATGTTATTGATGTGTCTTGTAAAGAAAATTGTGACGTTGGTTTATGGTTTTTTGTCCATCGATCAGGAGAAAGCATTTGACCGGGGTGGGCCATGAGTATATTTTTAATGTCTTGGAATCATTTGGGTTAAGAAATTGTTTTATTTCATGGATCCATTTTGTTGTATAAAGGGGCTTCAATAATGCTTAAGATGGGGAATGGCTCGACCTATCCTTTGCCGGTGAAAAGAGGTATTCGACAGGGGTGTCCTCTCTCAGGGCAACTTTACAGCCTAGCAATTGAGCCCCTGTTATGCAGATTAAGAAAAAGATTAAAGGGTTTCATGGTTCCAGGTGACCCAAGGGAGCAGAGATATTTTGTATTGGCTTATGCCGATGTTATAACTATTTTTGTTACTGGGAAAAGGTATATGCAAATATTACGTGATAATTTGGATATTTATGAAAAAGCATCTTCGGCCAAAGTTCATTGGGGGAAAAGTTATGGTTTTATCGTGGGCCAGTGGGAAAATGGTGGGCCACCGTCACTTCCTGGGGGATTGCATTGGGGAAGGAAAGGTTTAAAAATTCTTGGTGTGTTTTTAGGAGTAGAAAGCTATAGAAAGAAGAACTGGGAGGGTTTGCTGAAAAGGTGTCTGCTAAGTTGTCTAAATGGAAATGGCTATTGCCAGAACTATCCTACAGGGGTAGCGTTTTGGTTACAAATAACCTGGCCGCCTCCATATTATGGCACAGACTCAATGTTTTAGAGCCACCAGATGACATTGTTAAAAGTATCCAGAGAAAATTGGTGGAGTTCTTTTGGTCAGGACAGCATTGGATTCCTGCACCAGGTCTGTACCTTCCAACTCAAGAGGGGGGACAAAGTCTGATTGACATAAGGAGCAGGATCCACACCTTTCGATTACAAGCACCGAAGAGACTGTTGTACGAGGAGGACGTGGGGTGGACAAATGTAGCATGGGCTCTGTTGAGAAGAGCATCAAACCTGGGATATGACAAGCAGCTGTTTTTACTGAAAGTTAATGAGCTGGATTTGAATCATTTTACTTCATTCTACCAATCCATGCTAAAAGTGTGGAACATTACTTTTTCTGTGACCAGAGAGATTTTGCGACCACAGGACTGGATTATGGGTGAACCACTGTTTCATAATTCTTTGATACAAACATTTTGTCTTCAAGCAGTGTGAGGAACTGGATGGTCAAAGCGGGATGTACGAAGATCTAAGGGACGACAGTGGGTGGAGGACAGCAGCTTCAATTCAGCACAAGACAGGAATACGTTCTTTACGTCTCTTGGATCAGATGTTGAAGGAAGTTCGCTCAGCACTGCCTGGAGCCTGCAGAGAAGCACTGGGAACGCCTTCGCAGGGAAGGAGCAATAGTTTTCCAGCAATTCGGGTCTTTGCCACACAGGAGAGTCCGGATAATGAAGATACTTTTGTGTCTTTTAAAACTCCAGAGTTGGCATTATTTCAAGACATTGGCAAAAAGGCATTATACATTGTGTGTGTTAAAGTGTCTCATCAAACTGTTTCAAAAAGAGTTAAAACATGGAGGTGGACAGAAGTGTTTGGGCCAGACTTCAGAGGATGCTGGAGATGTCTGTATAAGCCTCCTATTGAGAAACGTACAGCAGATTTACAGTGGAGACTGATGTATGGTATAATAGTTATGAACAGACACGTAGCACCTGAATCCAGAGGTAGGGAGGGAATGCCTTTTTTGCGGAACGGAAGAAATGGTTGATCATTTGTTTATCTAGTGTGAGAGGTTAAGAGGCCTTTTTTATTTTTTAGAGATTTGTTTTGAAAGTGTGGGAGAGGAATTTTCCTATAAAGTTTTTATTAGTGGTCCACAGTACAAAGTCAGTGATCGAAGAAAAGTGGTTTTGTTAAATTACATTTTGGGAACAGCCAAGATGGCAATTTGGAGGACTCGGAAAAATAGGATCTTAGGAACTGGTTCAGTTGATGCAGAGAGAGTCCTGGAGTGGATGGTGGCTGCTCGTATTAAAATTGAGTTTGCTTCAAATTTGTTAATAATATTTTAGACTTTTCTGCAATGTGGTCAGTGGAGAGTTTTCTGTGTGAGGTCGGGGAGGATGAAATGTTGGTTTTAAAGATGTAATGAAAGGGCTGTAATCTGTATTGATAGTTTTTTTTTTTTTTTTTGTATTTTAAATTATTTATTGGTTTGTAGAATTTTGGATGAAGTATTGGAATGAAATATGATTAATGATCAAATAAATATGTTTTAAGCCTCTCTCTCTCATGCTCCATCTCTCTCTCTCTGTCGCTCTCATGCTCCATCTCTCTCTCTCTCTCTCTCTCTCTCTCTCTCTCTCATGTGCATGCATGGGCATCTGTGGAGTGTGTGTGTGGAGAGCATTTGGTGATCTTGAGCATCTTTTGAATGTTTGAAGTGCAAGTTGGTGGTTGTCTAACCATAATTAAGTGTGTTTTAAGCTATTTTTCTCTTCTTTTGTTCTTTCCTTCTTGTGTTCATTTTGTTTGTTTTCATTTGTAGTTAATTTTGGTGAGAGCATGCTCCCGACCGTGTGCTACCTGTTGAGGAAGCATGGCAGCTCCGGATTTGCGGATGTTAAATACACTCAAGCAGCTTCATGCAGTGAAGGTGGTGTCCTTAGTAAGTGTAGAGGATCATTGTCTTGACATAGGGGAAGCTGTTGGTCATGAATGTATTCTGTCAACTTCAAAATGAATAATGCTGTTGTGATATTTTTGAATACCGCGAATAAAGCTAATGAGCTGGTTGTGCGAGGAATTGTTGTTGATGAAATGTTTACACCGGTTCTCCTTCTTTCAATGCAATCTAAAAAAGTGACACTGTCTAATGTTTCTCTGTGCATTAGCGATGAGTTATCACAGTCTCTTTCACGGAAAGTTTGATTCTCTGATTAAAAAATCCCCATTGGAATCAATCAATCAATGCTTTCTTAAGCAGATGAATGATAGTGAATAAGTCACACAGTATATAAAAAATAACAATAATATTCCGACGGCGCGGAAGTGGAACACCATAAACATAAAACACTCAAAACAGCTCAATTGAATGACGCGCAGAGCCCAGTATATTATAATGAGACAATTATCCCATGCACTCACCACCTTCTAACACCCCGTACAGGAAAGATAAGTAAACAAAAATGTCCAGGCTGCCTCATGTGCTCGCTACAGTCCTTCCAACCGGGAAACATTTAGTCCATTAGTCCAGGCGAATGATCCTCGATCGGACCGAAGTAAAAAAATGTAATCCACACACAAAAAAGGGGAAAAGTTAGTCCGTGAGAATAATCCTTTTACAAGAGATGTGTACACGAGTGAACAATCCAGGTGTTTAAATAATTTTCTCTCCTCTCTCCACCATTAAAGCAGTCTCTTAAAGTATTGTTTGAAAATACTATCAAACCATAAGGAAACAAGCTTTAAATCTCTTATAGCTGCAGCAAACATTGCTGGCGCCATGAATTCAAAACAACCCTTCTCCTCCCCTTGGTTCACTTTTGTTTTTCTTATATAAGCTTAGGCACGCCCTCATAATGAGTGCAGGCGGCCGAGCCTTAAAGAGACATTCCCCTCTTACCAAAATACACAGTGGACACTATAGTACATCACACAGAAATACACAGGAGTATCATTCATAATACATCATTATTATATTAACAAATATATTACCTCCTGAGCAATCATCAATCAATCAATCAATCAGTCACCTTTATTTATATAGTGCTTTAAACAAAATACATTGCGTCAAAGCACTGAACAACATTCATTTGGAAAACAGTGTCTCAATAATGCAAAATGATAAAGGCAGTTCATCATTGAATTCAGTTATGTCATCTCTGTTCAGGAAACGAAACTCCATCGGTGACAGAATGGAGAAAAAAACCTTGGGAGAAACCAGGCTCAGTTGGGGCCAGTTCTCCTCTGACCAGACGAAACCAGTAGTTCAATTCCAGACGGCAGCAAAGTCAGATTGTGCAGAAGAATCATCTGTTTCCTGTGGTCTTGTCCTGGTGGTCCTCTGAGACAAGGTCTTTACAGGGGATCTGTATCTGGGGCTCTAGGTGTCCTGGTCTCCGCTGTCTTTCAGGGCAGTAGAGGTCCTTTCTAGGTGCTGATCCACCATCTGGTCTGGATACGTACTGGATCCGGGTGACTGCAGTGACCCTCTGATCTGGACACAGACTGGATCTGGTGGCCACGGTGACCTCGGAACAAGAGAGAAACAGACAAATATTAGCGTAGATGCCATTCTTCTAATGATGTAGCAAGTATGGTGTTATGTGAAGTGTTTCCGGTTCCGTTTTACCTAATTAATGCAGCCTAAAAATCCTTTAACGGATTTGGATATTAAAAGCATATTAGTATGTTATGTGTATGCCAGGTTAAAGAGATGGGTCTTTAATCTAGATTTAAACTGCAAGAGTGTGTCTGCCTCCCGAACAATGTTAGGTAGGTTATTCCAGAGTTTAGGCGCCAAATAGGAAAAGGATCTGCCGCCCGCAGTTGATTTTGATATTCTAGGTATTATCAAATTGCCTGAGTTTTGAGAACGTAGCGGACGTAGAGGAGTATAATGTAAAAGGAGCTCATTCAAATACTGAGGTGCTAAACCATTCAGGGCTTTATAAGTAATAAGCAATATTTTAAAATCTATACGATGTTTGATAGGGAGCCAGTGCAGTGTGGACAGGACCGGGATAATATGGTCATACTTCCTGGTTCTAGTAAGAACTCTTGCTGCTGCATTTTGGACTAGCTGTAGTTTGTTTACCAAGCGTGCAGAACAACCACCCAATAAAGCATTACAATAGTCTAACCTTGAAGTCATAAATGCATGGATTAACATTTCTGCATTTGACATTGAGAGCATAGGCCGTAATTTAGATATATTTTTGAGATTGAAAAATGCAGTTTTACAAATGCTAGAAACGTGGCTTTCTAAGGAAAGATTGCGATCAAGTAGCACACCTACGTTCCTAACTGATGACGAAGAATTGACAGAGCAACCATCAAGTCTTAGACAGTGTTCTAGGTTATTCTAGGGTCAAGAGTCTTAATGGTTGCAATTTTATCTCTAATAGTATCAATTTTAGAAGTAAAGTAGTTCATAAAGTCATTACTGCTGTGGTGTTGGGAAATGTCAACACTTGTTGAGGCTTTATTTTTCGTTAATATAACCACTGTATTGAATAAATACCTGGGGTTATGTTTGTTTTCTTCTAAAAGAGAAGAAAAGTAATCAGATCTAGCAGTTTTTAATGCTTTTCTATAGGATATGCTACTTTCACGCCAAGCAATACGAAATACCTCTAGTTTTGTTTTCCTCCAGCTGCGCTCCATTTTTCGGGCTGTTCTCTTTAGGGTGCGAGTATGCTCATTATACCATGGTGTCAAACTGTTTTCCTTAACCTTCCTTAAGCGTAAAGGAGCAACTGTATTTAAAGTGCTAGAAAAGAGAGAGTCCATAGTTTCTGTTACATCATCAAGTTGTTCTGAGGTTTTGGATATGCTAAGGAATTTGGATACATCAGGAAGATAACTTAAAAATCAGTCTTTTGTGGTAGAAGTGATGGTTCTTCGATACTTGTAACAAGAAGTAGAATTTACAATTTTGGCTATATGAAGTTTACACAGAACTAAATAATGATCTGAGATATCATCACTTAGCTGATCAATTCCATGTGACACTATTAAATCTAGAGTATGATTTCGACAATGAGTAGGTCCTGAAACATGTTGTCTAACACCAATAGAGTTCAGAATGTCTATAAATGCTGATCCCAATGCATCTTTTTCATTATCGACATGGATATTAAAATCACCAACTATTAAAACTTTATCTGCAGCCAGAACTAACTCGGATGTAAAATCACCAAACTCTTTAATAAAGTCTGTATGGTGCCCTGGTGGCCTGTATACAGTAGCCAGTACAAACATAACAGGGGATTTATCATTAACATTGGTTTCTCTGGATAATTCTCTGGAAGCACCATTACTTTAAACTAGTTATACTTGAAGCCTGCCCTCTGAGAAATCCTGAAAACGTTGTTATAAATTGAAGCAACTCCTCCCCCTTTGCCTTTTAGACGCGGCTCATGTTTATAACAGTAATCTTGGGGGGTGGACTCATTTAAAATAATGTAATCATCAGGTTTTAGCCAAGTTTCTGTCAAACAGAGCACATCTATATTATGATCAGTTATCATATTATTTACAAAAAGTGTTTTCGTAGAAATGGATCTGATATTCAATAAGCCAATCTTTATCATTTGTTTATCCATATTGCATTTGTTTTTTATTTGTTGAACCTCAATTAAATTGTTAACCTTAACTTGGTTTGGACGTTTTTTGTATTTTCTAGTTCAGGGAACAGACACAGTCTCTATAGTGTGATATCTAGGTGAAAGAGTCTCTATGTGCTGAGAATTAACTGACCTCTGTGATGGGAGGCAGCTAGCAGACGGTCAGTTTAGCCAGTCTGTCTGCTTCCTGACCTGGGCCCCAGTTAGTCAAGTATAAACACTAAGACTATGTGCCATATTTCTAGACAGAAGAGTGGCGCCGCCCCAGGAGGGATGAAGACCATCTCTTTTAAACAGGTCAGGTCTGCCCCAAAAGCTTGTCCAATTGTTTATGAAACCTATGTTATTCTGTGGGCACCACTTAGACATCCAGCCATTGATTGATGACAATCTGCTATGCATCTCGTCACCACGGTAAGCAGGGAGCGGACCAGAGCATATTACAGTGTCTGACATCGTGCTTGCAAGTTCACACACCTCTTTAAAGTTATTTTAGTGATCTCCGACTGGCGAAGTTGAACATCATTAACGCCGGCATGAATAACAATCTTACTGTATTTACGTTTAGCATTAGCCAGCACTTTTAAATTTGCCAAGATGTCAGGCGCTCTGGCTCCCGGTAAACATTTGACTATGGTGGCTGGTGTCTCGATATTCACGTTCCGTACAATAGAATCACCAATAACTAGAGCACTTTCATCAGGTTTCTCAGTGGGTGCGTCACTGAGTGGGGAGAACCTGTTTAATGTTTTGTTCTGAACAGAAGAGCGGTCTTTTGACCCACGACTACGCTGCCTCACCGTCACCCAGTTGCCCTGCTGCAGGGGCTCTGTTGCCGGAACCGGACAATGAACAGGAGTCCCTGAGCTAGACGCATCCAAAGCCATATCTAGAGCCCTAACATTCTTACTGTCCTCAATTAAAGTTTGGATGCGTGTCTCTAATTCTGAAATCTTCTCTGTCAGCCTAACTATTTCCCTGCATTTATCACATGTGAATCCCTCATCAGCGACAGAGATAGATAAACTGTACATGTCACTTTGCAGGTGTACTGCAGTCACGGAAGAGTGAACGATCAAAGTTCATCTGATAAGATTGATCGATAATATCAGAAATATGGTGTGAATTAAGTTATATTTTACAACTTAAAAAACAAACAAACAAAGAGACAGTGATAGTAAGAAAGATTATAGAGAAAAAATATAAAATAAAAACAGCTACATGGAGCTATGATTAGCTACAGAAGGCCAACAGGAAGTAGAGAAAACACTGTCCGACAGCGACACCAACAGGCCTGTGTGAGTCACATAAGCATTACTGTGTCAAAGGAACACAATTTAATGTGACTGTGTCCGGAGGCTGAACCCCGAAGTAGGGCTTCAGATTGACCACATTAATCGTGTCCATCTTTTTGTTTTGGTCATTCCACTGTACATGGTTAATGGGGCCTAGTTTTCTCATCACAGTGGCTGGATCCGACCACTTGGGCACAAGCTTCGATGAGAAATTTTCAGAGGCTTTAGAGAGTGGGTGAGTGCGAACCCAGACCAGGTCTCCCGGCAGGAGTTGTACACCTCTCCTGTGGGTATTGTAATACCTGGCTTGTCTGGACTGACACATCTGCACTCTCTTCTTGACCTGATCATTCATTTGTTTCTGTCTTTCCAGTAGGGTGTATGGTGACTGTTGTGGAGTAGGAGGAGAACTAATGAGCCTTTCCAGTGGGCCTTTCAGGGACCTTCCGAGTGCTAAATTCTGCAGGCGTTTGGCCCGTGGTTTCATGATAGGCAGCATTGATGGCAAAACGGAATTCCCTGATCCACTGGTCCCAGTTCTTATGATGGTTCCCCACGTATGAGGCAATCATTGTCTTGATGGAGCGATTGGACCGATCTGTGAGGTTGGCTTGGGGATGATAACTGGTGGTAAATTTCCGCGTTACTCCCCAGGTCTTACAGAGGTTAGTCATTTGATGGCCAGTAAACTGCGGCCCCCGGTCAGACACCAACTCCCCTGGAACACCAAAGCGGGTGAAGATTTCATCCTTCAGAATTGACCTAATGCGGTGTGCCTTGCCATCTTTTAACGGAAACATCTCCACCCACTTTGTGAAGTAATCCACAAGGACAAGAAGGACGGTGTTGACTTTTTTACTCCGGGGAAATGGCCCCATGAGATCAATCCCTAGCTTTTCCCAGGGCTCTTTCACAGGAGTAGCCTGCATGAGGCCAACTGGCTTTTGATTTCCAGCCTTGTATACCTGGCAGATGGCACAAACCTTGACGTGGTTCCAAACGTCCTTTCGAATGGATGGCCACCAGGCGACCTCAAGAATCCTCAAGAGTGTTTTCAGCCTACCCAAATGCCCGCTCAGAGGATAATCGTGAAAGTAGGTCAGAAAGACCGGCACAAGAGACTTTGGAACGACCAGCTGATATTTGTCCCCTCCTTCTTTCACAGGTGACCGTCGATACAGAAGGCCTTGCAGCTTTGTGAATCCTATTCGGTCAGGCATACTCCGAGCGTCCGCCCCTTGGGCCAGATCGCTGACCTCTGAATCTTCTTCCTGAACTTCCCTTATTTCAGACAGAGAGGAAGGCAGATCAGAAGAAACATAGGCATTTTCTGCAGCATAAACGGCACCTGAAAAAGGAGGAGTGACTGCTCGAGACAGGACATCAGGCACGATGTTATGGAGTCCTTTCCTATACTGGACTCTAAACTGAAACTGTTGAAGCCGCAGGATCCAGCGAGTCAGGCGAGAAGATGTCTTCGGACAATTGAAGGCCCAGGTCAAGGCAGCATGATCAGTGTATATGGTGAACTCAGCCCCCTCAAGATAGTGCTTCCACTTTTCAACCGCCCAAACGACGGCAAGACACTCCTTTTCAGAAGTAGAGTAATTGCACTCTGCCCCACGCACCCCTCTGGAGGCATACGCGATCACTTTCTCACCATCGGCTGTTTTCTGCACCAATACAGCCCCCAAACCCACCTCACTAGTGTCTGTGTGGATTTCAAAGGGTAGGGTGGGGTCAGGCTGCATGAGGATAGGTGCGTTCACCAGAGCTCTCTTCAGCTGATCAAAGCTCTGCTGACATTCCTCTGACCAGTCCCACTCGACCATCTTCCTCTTCAGACGATTCAATGGGGCAGCCAAGTCAGCAAAATGATCAATAAATTTGTTGTACCACCCCACAAGGCCTAAAAAACGCTGGAGGGTCTTGAGGTTAGTGGGCTTAGGATATGTTGTCACTGCCTGAGTCTTCTCTGGATCCACCTGCACGCCTTTGTTCGAGACTACATGGCCTAAGAACATCAGCTCCTGCCGGAAAAAGGTACACTTCTTGATATTAAGGGTCAGTCCAGCTTTGTGGAACCTCCCTAGGATGGCATGCAGATCCTGGAGATGTTGTTCACGTGTAGGTGAAAAGACTATGACATCATCAATATACACACAGCAAATGTTCCCTCTAAGCTCCCCCAAAACCTTTTCCATCAGATGCTGGAAAGTGGCTCCAGCATTCCAGAGTCCCAAAGGCATACACTTAAATTGGTAGACGCCCATAGGTGTTATCACAGCCGTCTTGGCATTACTGTCTTCGGACATGGCGACCTGCCAATATCCAGACTTCAAGTCAAGAGTGCTGAAAAAGGCTGCACCATACATAGACTCCAGTATCTCGTGTATAATAGGCATAGGGTAGGCATCTGGATGGGTCTTAGCGTTGAGGCGCCAAAAATCCACACAAAATCCAAGGGAGTCATCTGGCTTCTTGACTAATACCACCGGAGCACCCCAGGCGGACTGTGACGGCTCAATAATGCCATCCTTGAGCATTTGCTCCACATGGTCAGCAATAATTTGCTGCTTAAAAGGCGAAACCCTGTATGCCCTGCAGCGAACAGGCACCTCGTCAGTGGTAAAGATACGATGTTCTTCAACCCTGGTCTTGCCCAGTGTCCCAGAACACACCCTCGGCCAGGCCTGAAACAGTTTCCTGACCTCTGAAGATTGGTCTGGAAAAGCAGAAGACACCTCTCCCAATGCGGGTAATGGACTCAAAGCCCCCGGGTAAGGAACAGCAACATATAGGCTGGCATTGGAGCTAGTTTCAGGTTCCTGCATCAACTTTCCCTCCAGCGGGAGAGACAGAAAGGGATGGAAATTATAACCACTTGGTCCATTCACCCCATAAGTCTTCCCATCGGCCAAGGCAAAGTTTTGATTGTCATTCGGCTTCAGTCGCTCACCACCGTGAGCCAGCTCCAGCCAGAGACTCTGCCGCATAAGTGAGTAAGTGCATCCAGTGTCAAACACCGCATGACACTGCCTTCCCCTCACTTCTATAGGGACATGGATGAGCACCATTGGAGATTTCCGTCCCAGCTGCACTACTGTCACCAACTCAGCAGGTTTCTTAAACTCTTTAGCATGTCCTTAACCCCTTTTCCTTAGCCTTTTGCTGGTCCACCTTCCCCCAGTATTCTTTAGATGATGTGCAGTCTTTCTCCACCAAGGTGCCAGTCTGAACCAACTGGTCCACATTTGTTACCGTACCCCGGAGACCACCAGCTATTCGAGGATTGCAATTATTAAGGATCTTGCGCACCAACTCGGTTTCTGTGATATCTGGCTTCCACCGCAAACAGAGAGCACGGTAATCGTAAGCAAAGTCCCTCAAACACTGATCAGGCAACTGGACCATGTCTCTGAGCTTTTCTTCTACCTCGGTGAGGTAATCAGGGGGAAGAAAGGCATCCATAAAGGCTTTCTTAAACTCTGACCAGTTGTTCACCCTGTGTTTCGCCACCATCCACCAGCTATGTACTGGCCCTTTAAGAGTGTTAGATAGGGCGCCTATTAGCTCTGCACCAGACAAAGGCCATACTGCAAAGAATGTTTCGCAGCGATCAACAAAGTTAAGAACATCGGCCACCTCCCTAGATCCATTAAATGAAGGAAACTCCATCTGAATAACTGGTCGTGAATAAACCACAGGAGGTCTGATGTCTTGACTACATGAAACACCCAACGAAGGTGAGATACTGGTGCTTGGCATGAAACACTGTATAGGTGGATAAGAGCGTGCTTCATTGAATGGGGTCTGAAGCGATGCACCGGGTAGAACGGGTGGACATGGAATGAACCCTCAAGCTTTTTCTCGAAGATTGATCAATATTGTCAGAACTAGCCGCCATAACAGGAGCTGTAATGTTGTTAACCCGAGATGAAGTGATTCTGCTAATAGACGGGCTCATTACATGTGTGTCTATACCCAGAGGAGCTGCAGTTTGTGTAAAAGCACTGGATGAAGCTTGGGCAGGAGTAGAGCGGCTATGAGGTGGAAGAAGAGTAACTGCTGTGCGTGGAAGAGACCTAGGGAGAGCAACACGGCCGGCTCGCTTCAGTCGTTCATGTTCTGCTTTCCACTTTTCATCACGCCTTTGCAAGCAATCCACTAATTTTTCCTCAAACTGTTTTAATGTTGATATCATGCATTGCTCAAGCACCTCAACACTCCTGTTAACATAACTCCTTATGCCCACTTCTCTGTTCAATGCACTTTTAAGAGAATCTCTAAAGTCAGTCTCAAGTGTATTTAATCTGTCCATGACCGACCCCAAATCATTGGTAATAGTAGTAAGAACGGGAAGTGTGAGATATGATGTGTCTTTTTTTTCTTCTTTTTTTATATATATATATAACTGTACCAGAGTATAATATGTGCAATGATTGCTCAGGGGAAGTATTCAGCAAATATCCAAAATATAATTAATATATACCAGCACACAATATTCACTTAGCTGTGGTAATAAAGCAAAATCAACAAAATTACATTTCATTCCCCGTACTGGCCACCATCTGTAACAGTCCGCCCTCAAATATTCTTTTTAAACAGCAGTGTTACTATAAACGCACAATGAAATTCTTTGGAATGAATGCAAAAATGGCGAATATCACTAAAGCTTCCATATTATCACATACATCAATGCTTTCTTAAGCAGATGTATGGTAGCGAATAAGTCACACAGTATATAAAAAAATAACAATAATATTCCGACGGCGCGGAAGTGGAACACCATAAACATAAAACACTCAAAACAGCTCAATTGAATGACGCGCAGACCCAGATAGCAATTACATTTGGCCCGGATCCGTTTTAAGCCCCTTGCCTCCGTTTCTATATTAGAGACGTTTTCTGATTGTGAACCAGATCCGTGCCAGATAGAGGTTTCAGCTTAAACATTCTAACTGTCATCAGTTCAGTATTTATATCATTTTACAGATCTGGCCCAGATCACTTTTCCCATAGGTAACCGAAAGACATTAGCTGTGTCTGATACTGATTTGGTCCAGATCTGCAATATGAATCTGAGCCGATACTGTTTTCACATAGGCTACACTGGTGTGGCCCGAATCTGTGATACATATCTGAGCCGAATGCATTTAAAAAAGGGCTAAAAACTGCTCTGGCCCATATCTGCAAAACAGATTTGAGCCAACACTGTTTTGACCATAGACTGTCAGAGACTACCTGATGTGGACCACATCCGAAATACTTATCTCAAACTGTGTGAAGAATTCCGTGGAATAAACATTTTCAAGCTGTCTGCATATTTTTATTTTTTTATTTTTTTTATCTAGAGCATGAGATAAATGCATTGTCTTTAAGCTGAGCAATATTATCAGTGTTTAAAAACTATACAGTAACATTTTGTGATGTTATAAGGTCCGTTTGAGCTCCGTTTTACGACAGCGCCAAAAGTGCCAAGTGAACGTTGGGTCTCGCTTGACTGTCGTCTTACAGATACGGTCCACATCCGTACTACGGACTTCATTCAGAAGCGGCAAAAAATAATAAAAAATATCATCAAACCAAGCTGTCAATGGAGATTTATCTGACCAGCTAGGCTACCACACGTAGCCTACGTTTTTATGTGTCTTTATTATGTACATCTATTTTTATGCGTTTATTCTAATTTACTGTATATTACTTAAACGTGCAAGTGAAATGCTGTTTGCTTGGTAGATAGCAGTTACAGGTTGTTATTTGCGCACCAGTCTGTGTTATGTTAAAGCCGCATCATAATTGCCTAAATCATAAATGCAGCTGGTTGAAGCCTGCAGCGATGTTTTTCTTTTGTTTTGGCAGTATATATATATATTTTTTTTTTTTGAGAATGTTGCACTCCTGTTGCTGTTATTCTGCACGAAACTTCATGCCAATAAATAAGAAATATTGCTGACTTGTGCGTTTCTAGCGCTCTCTTTACGTTCGTCCATTATTTGATGTTGAAAAAGGAAACGTCTTTATTTTAGACATGGAAAATCGATTCAATAAACACTTATGTCTTAAAAATCGAAAATGATGATCACACACAAAAGTTACAGCCCTGTAGTAGGGAGATGAGTGAAGTAGCCTACTTTTACTCGCTAAGAAGTACGAGGATAAACGACATACAAAAGAGGATGACAATCGATCCTTCCCGCACAGATTTCTTTTGATTCAATTCTTCCAGTTTTGACGTCTTCGTAAAACAGCATACACCAACAATAATGCCTTCTGTTTTTCTTCTTATTCTTTTTATTACTAGGCCTAATTGGGGCTACGTCTTAACCTCAATGGTTACATAGTTCATTTGTCTTATTCAGTTTTACATGACCAGTTTTTTAGGCTATTATTTTATTACAGTTCCATCAACTAATGCACAAATCGTTATAGAATTAGGCCGAGAAGGATGGGCGTATCTTCATTTTGAGCAAATGCAATATACGTCTGCCTGTTTTGTCGTCATGTAGGACCAGCACTGATCCAAATGTCTCATTCATCCTAATCAGTAATGCTGTTTTCCAGGTGCTGAAGCTGAAATATGGAGGCATGCTATAAGGTGGTTTGCCCTTTCGGCGGACAGGAGAGGAGGGCGCAAGGAGAGACTGGCGCGTCAGCAGCAGGAGGATTAACCACAGCTGCCACAGCACCTATAGTGAATTTGTTTAAGTGCATGTTTTTTTTGCTTCCTCGTTGTGTTTATAGCTTGTGCGGTTTTTTTTAATCCATTAATTATGTGTATGTTGTTGACTGTTTTTTGTGTTAATTGTTGACTTTGTTCATGACTTTGTTGTTCGTTTTTTATAATTAAAATATGAATTCGTGGTCATTAATTCTGTGTTTGTTAACTTTGTTCATGTTGTTTTAGTATGACAAAAATGCCGAAAATAAGGCAAAAGGTCAATCCAGTGGTGATTTAAGCGCATTCGGTGGATGTGTGCCAGACCCGGCTCTATCGTTTTGCGGTTGTGGCCCTGTTCCGTTACAGCATCTGGGGAGCGCAGTATATTATAATGAGACAATTATCCCGTGCACTCACCACCTTCAAACACCCCGTACAGGAAAGATAAGTAAACAAAAATGTCCAGGCTGCCTCATGAGCTCGCTACAGTCCTTCCAACCGGGAAACATTTAGTCCAGGCGAATGATCCTCGATCGGACCGAAGTAAAAAAATGTAATCCACACACAAAAAAGGGGAAAAGTTAGTCCGTGAGAATAATCCTTTTACAAGAGATGTGTACACGAGTGAACAATCCAGGTGGTTAAATAATTTTCTCTCCTCTCTCCACCATTAAAGCAGTCTCTTAAACCCTTACGAAAATTAACCATGGTTTTACTACAAATAAAACCAAAAAACCATGGTTACTATAGTTAAACCATGGTAACCACAAAATAACCATGGTTTTGCTATATTAACCATAGTTTAACCATGGTATTTGTAGTAAATCTGTGGTTATACAAATGGTGGTCAACACGCCAAAAAACCATGGGTTACTACAGTTTTACTATAATAAAACCATGGTTATTTTTCGTAAGGGAAGTATTGTTTGAAAATACTATCAAACCATAAGGAAACAAGCTTTAAATCTCTTATAGCTGCAGCAAACATTGCTGGCGCCATGAATTCAAAACAACCCTTGTCCTCCCCTTGGTTCACTTTTGTTTTTCTTATATAAGCTTAGGCACGCCCTCATAGTGAGTGTGGGCGGCTGAGCCTTAAAGGTGCCATATGCAGAAATTGAGGTAAAAATATCCATAACATGACCTACACGCATCAAAAGAATGAGAAGAAATAAGGGCGATGATGTCATTAGAAAAATGTCAAGTTATAGTGCTGCAGAGATATCAACCTTAATTAGCATTAGCATTACTAGCCCCGGCCTGGCAGGTGTTGTAATACCAGTTTCGGCCGTGGGAGGCGGTATGCGGGCGACATAACCACCAGCCAACCTGCAATACACGAATAACTCGCAGGGCGTACCTGGACCTGATGTCAATCGTGTGGAAAGTCCAGCCCACTACTTTCAGTTCAGAGAAGAGAGCGGAAGGATAGCTGAAGCCCTTGGCAAGAGACCAACACCCGCTACAGGGAAACAACCGCGCTCGGAATCACAAATCAAATCCGATAAGAATACCAGAGTAAACATCGGCACTGCTTTTAATCGCTGGAGACAACTGATGGACCTGAAAGAAATGAGGTTCGACTCAAAACTTGCAAGTTCGATGCTGTTAGTATTTCGCTAGAAGTTTGTTTTATATGTTTGTGTATTTGTTTTCGGGAAGTTATAACATAGAAATGTATCGAAGGCTGTTCGATAAATGTATGTTAGCGATGGCTAACCGTAGCTGCGTTTGATAATTAGTTAGCTATAACTTAACGTTACCCATTTTATTATAAAGGGCTGTGCATGTCTTTACTCATGTACATCTCATCAGTAAAGATGCTCCTGTAATTAGGAGTATATCTCCACCACGTGTGTTCAGATCAGGATTGCCAGGTTTTCACAACAAATCCTGCCCAGTTGCTTCTTAAAACTAGCCCAATCTCGCTTCCAGAAGATTCCCCGATAAAACATTGCTTCCCGGGGTTAAAATATAGTTTTTTTAGCAGGGTTGCCTTGGTATAATTCGTATTTTAGAGGCTAAATATCACGTTATTTGTATTGGGGTCGCTGTGACCAGCGGACATGAAAAACAACCACCACAGACTTGGCAACACTGGTTGGCATTTACTACACAGAGCTGTAATTCACTGACAATCTACACAACATCGATGTTAAAATCGCAGGCGATTCTTTGTCGATTTTGAAAGCGATTTTGTGTTAGTTGTCGGTAGACTAAGGCTCTGTGCAGTTACTGCCGCTCCACCTGAACCAAGTCTGCGGTTGTTTTTCATGTCCGCGGTTTGAAGCAATCCCAATACCAATAATGTGATATTTAGCCCCTAAAATGCTAATTTTACCAGGGAAACCCTTCCCAAAAATTTATATTTTAACCCCAGGAAGCAATTTTTATCGGGGAACCTCCCGGAAACGTGATTGGGCTAGTTTTGGACTAGTTTTAAGAAGCAACTGGGCAGGGTTTGTTGTGAAAACCTGGCAACCCTGATCTGAATGCACATGCTGGAGATATACTTCTAATTACAGGAGCGTCTTTACTGATGAGAGGTGCATGAAATCGCATTCGATTTTTTGCACAGCCCTATGTATCATATCTAACCTGCTCTGTCTAGTCTGTTGGTCTCCGTGTCCTCTTAGCTTCGTGGTTTTTCTGTGCATGAAAAAATTGATGTGTGGCGTGAAAGCGTGTGAAAAGAGTCAATTGCGTGTGTCTCACGGTGAATGCTTGAGAGTTGGCACATTAGTTTCCAAGCAGAATAAAGGACAGGTTGATTATTGCTGTTTAGCGTTTGTATTAATCTATGATGTGTCCCTGTTTGCCTACAGGGACATAAAAAAATTAATTAAAAGTGATACGTGGACCAAGGTGTCTGAGATTGTTCATTTTAAGTAAAGGATCCTAATATTTCGTCCACAACAATATTTAATGAGGTTATAACTCCTTGTGGTTAGTCTGCACGAGATCAACAAGCCTGTTTGCTTTGCGGCCGCTTTAAATACAAAATAAGCATTCAATCTACGTTAGAGCGTCTGAGTGCTCACAAATCTTTCTGCAGCGTCGTGAGCAGAGCGGTAAGAGCGATTTTTGACACTCTAGACGCCGGCGGTGTGAACGCACAGTTAGGCCGGTGACACACTGGCTGCGTGGCGTGAGCGCCGCGTGTCTGAAGTGTCCCAGAAGCGTCCCAGAAGCGTGGCGGATTCTGTGTCTTTACACACCAGAAGCGTGCCTGACGCGGCGCTGGTGCGCTGCTGCTGTAGAGGGAGACTGTTGACAGACCAGGCTCATGTCTTCTTTACAACAATATATACTTTTTTCTACACACCTACACCTACGCCTACTTAAAGGACACCTTTAAAAAGACATTGCCCTCTTACCAAAATACACAGTGGATACTATAGTAGATCACACGTCCAAACCAAGTTAAGGTTAACAATTTAATTGAGGTTCAACAAATAAAAAACAAATGCAATATGGATAAACAAATGATAAAGATTGGCTTATTGAATATCAGATCCATTTCTACGAAAACACTTTTTGTAAATAATATGATAACTGATCATAATATAGATGTGCTCTGCTTGACAGAAACCTGGCTAAAACCTGATGATTACATTATTTTAAATGAGTCCACCCCCCAAGATTATTGTTATAAACACGAGCCGCGTCTAAAAGGCAAAGGGGGAGGTGTTGCTTCAATTTATAATAACGTTTTCAGGATTTCTCAGAGGGCAGGCTTCAAGTATAACTCGTTTGAAGTAATGGTGCTTCATATAACATTATCCAGAGAAACCAATGTTAATGATAAATCCCCTGTTATGTTTGTACTGGCTACTGTATACAGGCCACCAGGGCACCATACAGACTTTATTAAAGAGTTTGGTGATTTTACATCCGAGTTAGTTCTGGCTGCAGATAAAGTCTTAATAGTTGGTGATTTTAATATCCATGTCGATAATGAAAAAGATGTATTGGGATCAGCATTTATAGACATTCTGAACTCTATTGGTGTTAGACAACACGTTTCAGGACCTACTCATTGTCGAAATCATACTCTAGATTTAATACTGTCACATGGAATTGATGTTGATAGTGTTGAAATTATTCAGCCAAGTGATGATATCTCAGATCATTATTTAGTTCTGTGTAAACTTCATATAGCCAAAATTGTAAATTCTACTTCTTGTTACAAGTATCGAAGAACCATCACTTCTACCACAAAAGACAGCTTTTTAAGTTATCTTCCTGATGTATCCGAATTCCTTAGCATATCCAAAACCTCAGAACAACTTGATGATGTAACAGAAACTATGGACTCTCTCTTTTCTAGCACTTTAAATACAGTTGCTCCTTTACGCTTAAGAAAGGTTAAGGAAAACAGTTTGACACCATGGTATAATGAGCATACTCGCACCCTAAAGAGAGCAGCCCGAAAAATGGAGCGCAGCTGGAGGAAAACAAAACTAGAGGTATTTCGTATTGCTTGGCGGGAAAGTAGCATATCCTACCGAAAAGCATTAAAAACTGCTAGATCTGATTACTTTTCTTCTCTTTTAGAAGAAAACAAACATAACCCCAGGTATTTATTCAATACAGTGGCTAAATTAACGAAAAATAAAGCCTCAACAAGTGTTGACATTTCCCAACACCACAGCAGTAATGACTTTATGAACTACTTTACTTCTAAAATCGATACTATTAGAGATAAAATTGCAACCATTCAGCCGTCAGCTACAGTTTCGCATCAGACAGTGCACTATAGACCCCCTGAGGAACAGTTCCACTCATTCTCTACTATAGGAGAGGAAGAATTGTATAAACTTGTTAAATCATCTAAACTTACAACATGTATGTTAGACCCTATACCATCTAAGCTCTTAAAAGAGGTGCTTCCAGAAGTCATAGGTCCTCTTCTGACTATTATTAATTCCTCATTGTTATTAGGACATGTCCCCAAAACCTTCAAACTGGCTGTTATTAAGCCTCTCATAAAAAAGCCACAACTTGACCCCAGAGAACTAGTTAATTATAGACCAATCTCGAATCTCCCTTTTCTGTCCAAGATACTAGAAAAGGTGGTATCCTCACAATTATATTCCTTCTTAGAGAAAAATGGTATATGTGAGGATTTCCAGTCAGGATTTAGACCGTATCATAGTACTGAAACTGCTCTCCTTAGAGTTACAAATGATCTGCTCTTATCATCTGATCGTGGGTGTATCTCTCTATTAGTTTTATTGGATCTTAGTGCTGCGTTTGACACAATTGACCACAACATTCTTTTGCATAGACTTGAACACTTTGTTGGCATCAGTGGAAGTGCATTAGCATGGTTTAAATCGTACTTATATGACCGCCATCAGTTCGTAGCAGTGAATGAAGATGTATCATATCGATCACAAGTGCAGTATGGAGTACCTCAAGGCTCAGTTCTAGGGCCGCTACTCTTCACGCTTTATATGTTACCCTTGGGAGATATCATCAGGAAACATGGTGTTAGCTTTCACTGTTATGCTGATGATACGCAGCTCTATATTTCCTCGCAGCCCGGTGAAACACACCAATTTGAAAAACTAATGGAATGCATTGTCGATATAAAAAATTGGATGACGAGTAATTTCTTACTGCTAAATTCAGAAAAAACAGAGGTGTTAATCATAGGGCCTAAAAACTCTACTTGTAATAACCTAGAACACTGTCTAAGACTTGATGGTTGCTCTGTCAATTCTTCGTCATCAGTTAGGAACCTAGGTGTGCTACTTGATCGCAATCTTTCCTTAGAAAGCCACGTTTCTAGCATTTGTAAAACTGCATTTTTCCATCTCAAAAATATATCTAAATTACGGCCTATGCTCTCAATGTCAAATGCAGAAATGTTAATCCATGCATTTATGACTTCAAGGTTAGACTACTGTAATGCTTTATTGGGTGGTTGTTCTGCACGCTTGGTAAACAAACTACAGCTAGTCCAAAATGCAGCAGTAAGAGTTCTTACTAGAACCAGGAAGTATGACCATATTAGCCCGGTCCTGTCCACACTGCACTGGCTCCCTATCAAACATCGTATAGATTTTAAAATATTGCTTATTACTTATAAAGCCCTGAATGGTTTAGCACCTCAGTATTTGAATGAGCTCCTTTTACATTATACTCCTCTACGTCCGCTACGTTCTCAAAACTCAGGCAATTTGATAATACCTAGAATATCAAAATCAACTGCGGGCGGCAGATCCTTTTCCTATTTGGCGCCTAAACTCTGGAATAACCTACCTTACATTGTTCGGGAGGCAGACACACTCTTGCAGTTTAAATCTAGATTAAAGACCCATCTCTTTAACCTGGCATACACATAACATACTAATATGCTTTTAATATCCAAATCCGTTAAAGGATTTTTAGGCTGCATTAATTAGGTAAACTGGAACCGGAACACTTCACATAACACCGTACTTTCTACATCATTAGAAGAATGGCATCTACGCTAATATTTGTCTGTTTCTCTCTTGTTCCGAGGTCACCGTGGCCACCAGATCCAGTCTGTGTCCAGATCAGAGGGTCACTGCAGTCACCCGGATCCAGTACGTATCCAGACCAGATGGTGGATCAGCACCTAGAAAGGACCTCTACTGACCTGAAAGACAGCGGAGACCAGGACAACTAGAGCCCCAGATACAGATCCCCTGTAAAGACCTTTTCTCAGAGGAGCACCAGGACAAGACCACAGGAAACAGATGATTCTTCTGCACAATCTGACTTTGCTGCAGCCTGGAATTGAACTACTGGTTTCGTCTGGTCAGAGGAGAACTGGCCCCCCAACTGAGCCTGGTTTCTCCCAAGGTTTTTTTCTCCATTCTGTCACCGATGGAGTTTCGGTTCCTTGCCGCTGTCGCCTCTGGCTTGCTTAGTTGGGGTCACTTCATCTACAGCGATATCGTTGACTTGATTGCAAATTAAAACAGACACTATTTCAACTGAACAGAGATGACATCAATGAATTCAATGATGAACTGCCTTTAACTATCATTTTGCATTATTGAGACACTGTTTTCCAAATGAATGTTGTTCAGTGCTTTGGCGCAATGTATTTTGTTTAAAGCACTATATAAATAAAGGTGATTGATCACACAGAAGTACACAGGAGTATCATTCATAATACATCAACTGTAATTTTAATAATATTTAGTAGATTCATATTGCTGTTATTTAATATTTAATAGTTTGATGACACTTTACAATACGTGTGCACTAATAAGCATTAATTCATGCTTAACTAATGCACAGATGATACTGAATTAATGTATAACTCACGATTATATAAGCTATTCATTAATGATTGCCACATTATCAACTAATAATGAGTCAGTCTGGTTAATATATTAGTTCATATATGAATTGTTATTAATTAAATATGTGATTATGTATTAATACCCTAATAACTTATTTCTTTAACTTATAGTGTTAGTTTACTTGTTAACTTCCACAGTGAGGCTAAGCCTTGTATTTCAACTTCCAGGCAAAACAGGTAAAGTAATATGCATTACTACATTATTAATTACTGCATTAATTGTGCAAATTCATGTGTAAATTACTACAATTACTAAATGATGAGTTAATGATGATGTTCCTCAACAAGTAAAGTCACAGCATAATGATATATTCACAAACCATCAGCTAATGATTCATTAATGACCATCACTAGAGTTTATAAAAGCCATTTATTAAATGCAGATTAAACACTTGTAAAGTGTGTACACTTGTAACCCTTTACACATGTAAAGTGCTTAAGAAACATGTTTCCATAGCACATTACTACATCTGTCATCACCTGCAACAAAAACAATGTCTCCTGTAAACATGATGTACTGTCAACAGGCAAATGGAACACTTTTTATTTTTAACAGCAATAGTATAGTAAGCAGCTAGTTGTAAAAAAAACAACAACAACCTTGTTTTGTGGTGAACTCCTACATAGGATAGTGATGATGAATATCTTTTAACAGTCTACCAAGTGGACACTGGCTATGTTCAACAGCCAGCCAGTGAGTCCATTCAATGACTGAGAGGTGTTGCTTCAGGATTTTTTTCTGTTCTGTTTCCTCTGAGTCTCCAAATAGTAGATATATACTTCAACCATGCTCTCTCCAGAGGCTGGGTGTGGGCTCCACTGTGGGGATCCACAAACCACTGTCTGTGATTTACTTTAAAGTGAGTGTAGCCCATAGCAGCTAATGCACCTCTATAAGCTCTCCATTTGTCATTTCTAATGGTGGTGCCAGGTCACACATGCTTGACCACGATTTGTACAAGATTCTGCCTTCCTCTTCTCTTTACAGCGTCGCTCATCCTTTACTCCTAGTATGCCAAAGACCCACTTTTTTCGTCTCCAAGTTGTGGCTGGCCTCCCTCTGCCTGTCACGTTCGGGAACACAGGAGACAGAAGATCCAAGTGCACTGTAGGTTTATTAAGGGTAATCCAAATCAGAATCAAACAACCAGAATCAGAATCAGAATGAGCTTTATTGCCAGGCATGTTCACACACACGAGGAATTTGTTTTCGTGACAGAAGCTCCGCAGTACAACATAACAGTGACAGAACAAAAAACACAATAAGGAATAAAAAATACAAAAAAATACAAATAGGTGGGTAAGGAATGACAATATACAAATGACAATGTATGGCAGGTATATTAGAATGAGCATTTATGTATGTACATGTATATTATGTGCAAAAAATGTAAGTGTACGCTAAGTATGTGTGTTAGATAAATAAGTGTATTTGTATATAAATATAAACAGTGTTGTGTGTTCCACAGTTATTATCAGCTGTTCATAAGATGGATTGCCTGAGGGAAGAAATTGGTCCTGTGTCTGGTCGTTCTAGTGCTCAGTGCTCTGTAGCGTCGACCAGATGGCAACAGTTCAAAGAGGGAGTGTGCTGGATGTGAGGGGTCCAGAGTGATTTTAACAGCCCTTTTGCTCACTCTGGATGAGTACAGTTCTTGAATAGATGGGAGAGTTGAACCGATGATTCTCTCAGCAGTCCGGACTACCCTCTGTAGTCTTCTGAGGTCAGATTTAGAAGCTGAGCTGAACCAGACAGTTACTGAAGTGCAGAGGATGGATTCAATGATGGTGGAGTAGAACTGTTTCAGCAGCTCCTGTGGCAGGTTAAACTTCCTCAGCTGGCGAAGGAAGTACAACCTCTGCTGGGCCTTTTTCACGATGGAGTCAATGTGAATGTCCCACTTCAGGTTCTGAGAGATAGTGGTGCCCAGGAACCTGAATGACTCCACTGCAGTCACAGTGCTGTTCATGATGGTGAGTGGGGGGAGTGCAGGGGGGTTTCTCCTGAAGTCCACGATCATCTCCACTGTTTTGAGGGTGTTAAGCTCCAGGTTGTTGAGAGTGCACCAGACAGCCAGCTCTTTTACCTCCTGTCTGTAAGCAGACTCGTCACCGTCCTGAATGAGGCCGATGAGTGTGGTGTCGTCTGCAAACTTCAGGAGCTTGACAGAGGGGTCCTTAGATGTGCAATCATTAGTGTACAGGGAGAAGAGCAGTGGGGAGAGAACGCAGCCCTGGGGAGCTCCGGTGCTGATTGTACGGGTGCTGGATGTGTATTTTCCCAGCCTCACTAGCTGCTGCCTGTCTGTCAGGAAGCTGTTGATCCACTGACAGACAGAGGTGGGCACGGAGAGCTGATTTAGTTTGGGCAGGAGGAGGTTTGGGATGATCGTGTTCATGGCCGAGCTGAAGTCCACAAACAGCATCCTCACATAAGTCCCCTGTCTGTCTAGGTGTTGCAGAACATAATGCAGTCCAATGTTTACTGCATCGTCCACAGACCTGTTTGCTCTGTAGGCAAACTGAAGAGGATCTAGCAAGGGTCCAGTGATGTCCTTCAGCTGGGTCAGCACCAGTTTTTCAAATGACTACAGATGTTAGAGCCACACTGTGGAGAATCAACAACTGGCAGACGATCTGAACGAGTTTTACTGCAGGTTTGAAAGAACACCCATCAACTGCCCTGAACGCCTCCCCACACAACCATTCACACCCTTCACAACTCCTGCAACCAGCCCTGAATGCCTCTCCAAACAAACGTTCACACCACTCACAACTCCTGCAACCCATCCCGAACACCTCTCCTATCAAGCACTCTCACCATTCACACCTCCTGCATCCCCCCTCTCCCCCACACCTGCAATTCAGATCAGCGAGGATGCGGTGCGCCAGGTCTTCCGGAAGCAGAAAAGGAAAAAAGCACCAGGCCCAGATTGTGTTACACCAGCCTGTCTGAAATCCTGTGCTGACCAGCTTGCCCCCATCTTCACACAGATCTTCAACAGATCGCTGGAGCTGTGCAAAGTCCCTTGATGCTTCAAACGCTCCACCATCATCCCCATCCCTAAGAAACCCAAAAATACAGGACTAAATGATTACAGGCCTGTGCACTGCAAAACTCAGCTCCGCCAGGCCAAAGAAGATGCTTACGTGAAGGGGGACAATGTCTTGTATAAACAGGCTAAATACACACTGGAAAAAGAGATCAAAGTGGCAAAGAGGAATTATTCTGAAAAAATAATGACTCAGTTCACTTCCAACGACTCCGCATCAGTGTGGAAAAGTCTAAAGAAGATCACCAATTACAAGACACCACATGGTTTGTCATTGTTGTAATTTAGTTGAGTCTTTGTAGGAATACAAATATCCTCACAGAAACTGATATATGATGTTACGGTCTCTGTGAGTTCATCCAGATCGGTGGCAGCAGCTTCAAAAACACTCCAATCAGTGAGGTCAAAACAAGATTGTAAATCCTGCTCTGCTTCATTAGTCCATCTTTTTACTGTCCTTACTACAGATTTAGCTGATACAAGCCGGGGTCGTAATCAAACATCAGTCCAAACAGAAACAAACAAATAATCAAACAAGATCAAGACCAGGAACTAGAAAACTAGGCACAACTTGGTGACGGAAAGTGACACTGCCACACGGTAAAAACAAAAAAAAACAAAGTTGTTTTAAATTCTATCATTTAACATCAGGTGTACAAAGACATGACAATAATAATTAGTCTCTGTTTCCATTTGCTCAAAGTTGGCTCAAATGCGGGCGACATAACCACCAGCCAACCTGCAATACACGAATAACTCGCAGGGCGTACCTGGACCTGATGTCAATCGTGTGGAAAGTCCAGCCCACTACTTTCAGTTCAGAGAAGAGAGCGGAAGGATAGCTGAAGCCCTTGGCAAGAGACCAACACCCGCTACAGGGAAACAACCGCGCTCGGAATCACAAATCAAATCCGATAAGAATACCAGAGTAAACATCGGCACTGCTTTTAATCGCTGGAGACAACTGATGGACCTGAAAGAAATGAGGTTCGACTCAAAACTTGCAAGTTCGATGCTGTTAGTATTTCGCTAGAAGTTTGTTTTATATGTTTGTGTATTTGTTTTCGGGAAGTTATAACATAGAAATGTATCGAAGGCTGTTCGATAAATGTATGTTAGCGATGGCTAACCGTAGCTGCGTTTGATAATTAGTTAGCTATAACTTAACGTTACCCATTTTATTATAAAGGGCTGTGCATGTCTTTACTCATGTACATCTCATCAGTAAAGATGCTCCTGTAATTAGGAGTATATCTCCACCACGTGTGTTCAGATCAGGATTGCCAGGTTTTCACAACAAATCCTGCCCAGTTGCTTCTTAAAACTAGCCCAATCTCGCTTCCAGAAGATTCCCCGATAAAACATTGCTTCCCGGGGTTAAAATATAGTTTTTTTAGCAGGGTTGCCTTGGTATAATTCGTATTTTAGAGGCTAAATATCACGTTATTTGTATTGGGGTCGCTGTGACCAGCGGACATGAAAAACAACCACCACAGACTTGGCAACACTGGTTGGCATTTACTACACAGAGCTGTAATTCACTGACAATCTACACAACATCGATGTTAAAATCGCAGGCGATTCTTTGTCGATTTTGAAAGCGATTTTGTGTTAGTTGTCGGTAGACTAAGGCTCTGTGCAGTTACTGCCGCTCCACCTGAACCAAGTCTGCGGTTGTTTTTCATGTCCGCGGTTTGAAGCAATCCCAATACCAATAATGTGATATTTAGCCCCTAAAATGCTAATTTTACCAGGGAAACCCTTCCCAAAAATTTATATTTTAACCCCAGGAAGCAATTTTTATCGGGGAACCTCCCGGAAACGTGATTGGGCTAGTTTTGGACTAGTTTTAAGAAGCAACTGGGCAGGGTTTGTTGTGAAAACCTGGCAA
Organism: Carassius auratus; assembly: GCF_003368295.1. NCBI lineage: Eukaryota > Metazoa > Chordata > Actinopteri > Cypriniformes > Cyprinidae > Carassius > Carassius auratus. Next base: position 25,756,632 of record NC_039270.1, on the reverse strand, counting down.
CCCTGATCTGAATGCACATGCTGGAGATATACTTCTAATTACAGGAGCGTCTTTACTGATGAGAGGTGCATGAAATCGCATTCGATTTTTTGCACAGCCCTATGTATCATATCTAACCTGCTCTGTCTAGTCTGTTGGTCTCCGTGTCCTCTTAGCTTCGTGGTTTTTCTGTGCATGAAAAAATTGATGTGTGGCGTGAAAGCGTGTGAAAAGAGTCAATTGCGTGTGTCTCACGGTGAATGCTTGAGAGTTGGCACATTAGTTTCCAAGCAGAATAAAGGACAGGTTGATTATTGCTGTTTAGCGTTTGTATTAATCTATGATGTGTCCCTGTTTGCCTACAGGGACATAAAAAAATTAATTAAAAGTGATACGTGGACCAAGGTGTCTGAGATTGTTCATTTTAAGTAAAGGATCCTAATATTTCGTCCACAACAATATTTAATGAGGTTATAACTCCTTGTGGTTAGTCTGCACGAGATCAACAAGCCTGTTTGCTTTGCGGCCGCTTTAAATACAAAATAAGCATTCAATCTACGTTAGAGCGTCTGAGTGCTCACAAATCTTTCTGCAGCGTCGTGAGCAGAGCGGTAAGAGCGATTTTTGACACTCTAGACGCCGGCGGTGTGAACGCACAGTTAGGCCGGTGACACACTGGCTGCGTGGCGTGAGCGCCGCGTGTCTGAAGTGTCCCAGAAGCGTCCCAGAAGCGTGGCGGATTCTGTGTCTTTACACACCAGAAGCGTGCCTGACGCGGCGCTGGTGCGCTGCTGCTGTAGAGGGAGACTGTTGACAGACCAGGCTCATGTCTTCTTTACAACAATATATACTTTTTTCTACACACCTACACCTACGCCTACTTAAAGGACACCTTTAAAAAGACATTGCCCTCTTACCAAAATACACAGTGGATACTATAGTAGATCACACGTCCAAACCAAGTTAAGGTTAACAATTTAATTGAGGTTCAACAAATAAAAAACAAATGCAATATGGATAAACAAATGATAAAGATTGGCTTATTGAATATCAGATCCATTTCTACGAAAACACTTTTTGTAAATAATATGATAACTGATCATAATATAGATGTGCTCTGCTTGACAGAAACCTGGCTAAAACCTGATGATTACATTATTTTAAATGAGTCCACCCCCCAAGATTTTGTTATAAACACGAGCCGCGTCTAAAAGGCAAAGGGGGAGGTGTTGCTTCAATTTATAATAACGTTTTCAGGATTTCTCAGAGGGCAGGCTTCAAGTATAACTCGTTTGAAGTAATGGTGCTTCATATAACATTATCCAGAGAAACCAATGTTAATGATAAATCCCCTGTTATGTTTGTACTGGCTACTGTATACAGGCCACCAGGGCACCATACAGACTTTATTAAAGAGTTTGGTGATTTTACATCCGAGTTAGTTCTGGCTGCAGATAAAGTCTTAATAGTTGGTGATTTTAATATCCATGTCGATAATGAAAAAGATGTATTGGGATCAGCATTTATAGACATTCTGAACTCTATTGGTGTTAGACAACACGTTTCAGGACCTACTCATTGTCGAAATCATACTCTAGATTTAATACTGTCACATGGAATTGATGTTGATAGTGTTGAAATTATTCAGCCAAGTGATGATATCTCAGATCATTATTTAGTTCTGTGTAAACTTCATATAGCCAAAATTGTAAATTCTACTTCTTGTTACAAGTATCGAAGAACCATCACTTCTACCACAAAAGACAGCTTTTTAAGTTATCTTCCTGATGTATCCGAATTCCTTAGCATATCCAAAACCTCAGAACAACTTGATGATGTAACAGAAACTATGGACTCTCTCTTTTCTAGCACTTTAAATACAGTTGCTCCTTTACGCTTAAGAAAGGTTAAGGAAAACAGTTTGACACCATGGTATAATGAGCATACTCGCACCCTAAAGAGAGCAGCCCGAAAAATGGAGCGCAGCTGGAGGAAAACAAAACTAGAGGTATTTCGTATTGCTTGGCGGGAAAGTAGCATATCCTACCGAAAAGCATTAAAAACTGCTAGATCTGATTACTTTTCTTCTCTTTTAGAAGAAAACAAACATAACCCCAGGTATTTATTCAATACAGTGGCTAAATTAACGAAAAATAAAGCCTCAACAAGTGTTGACATTTCCCAACACCACAGCAGTAATGACTTTATGAACTACTTTACTTCTAAAATCGATACTATTAGAGATAAAATTGCAACCATTCAGCCGTCAGCTACAGTTTCGCATCAGACAGTGCACTATAGACCCCCTGAGGAACAGTTCCACTCATTCTCTACTATAGGAGAGGAAGAATTGTATAAACTTGTTAAATCATCTAAACTTACAACATGTATGTTAGACCCTATACCATCTAAGCTCTTAAAAGAGGTGCTTCCAGAAGTCATAGGTCCTCTTCTGACTATTATTAATTCCTCATTGTTATTAGGACATGTCCCCAAAACCTTCAAACTGGCTGTTATTAAGCCTCTCATAAAAAAGCCACAACTTGACCCCAGAGAACTAGTTAATTATAGACCAATCTCGAATCTCCCTTTTCTGTCCAAGATACTAGAAAAGGTGGTATCCTCACAATTATATTCCTTCTTAGAGAAAAATGGTATATGTGAGGATTTCCAGTCAGGATTTAGACCGTATCATAGTACTGAAACTGCTCTCCTTAGAGTTACAAATGATCTGCTCTTATCATCTGATCGTGGGTGTATCTCTCTATTAGTTTTATTGGATCTTAGTGCTGCGTTTGACACAATTGACCACAACATTCTTTTGCATAGACTTGAACACTTTGTTGGCATCAGTGGAAGTGCATTAGCATGGTTTAAATCGTACTTATATGACCGCCATCAGTTCGTAGCAGTGAATGAAGATGTATCATATCGATCACAAGTGCAGTATGGAGTACCTCAAGGCTCAGTTCTAGGGCCGCTACTCTTCACGCTTTATATGTTACCCTTGGGAGATATCATCAGGAAACATGGTGTTAGCTTTCACTGTTATGCTGATGATACGCAGCTCTATATTTCCTCGCAGCCCGGTGAAACACACCAATTTGAAAAACTAATGGAATGCATTGTCGATATAAAAAATTGGATGACGAGTAATTTCTTACTGCTAAATTCAGAAAAAACAGAGGTGTTAATCATAGGGCCTAAAAACTCTACTTGTAATAACCTAGAACACTGTCTAAGACTTGATGGTTGCTCTGTCAATTCTTCGTCATCAGTTAGGAACCTAGGTGTGCTACTTGATCGCAATCTTTCCTTAGAAAGCCACGTTTCTAGCATTTGTAAAACTGCATTTTTCCATCTCAAAAATATATCTAAATTACGGCCTATGCTCTCAATGTCAAATGCAGAAATGTTAATCCATGCATTTATGACTTCAAGGTTAGACTACTGTAATGCTTTATTGGGTGGTTGTTCTGCACGCTTGGTAAACAAACTACAGCTAGTCCAAAATGCAGCAGTAAGAGTTCTTACTAGAACCAGGAAGTATGACCATATTAGCCCGGTCCTGTCCACACTGCACTGGCTCCCTATCAAACATCGTATAGATTTTAAAATATTGCTTATTACTTATAAAGCCCTGAATGGTTTAGCACCTCAGTATTTGAATGAGCTCCTTTTACATTATACTCCTCTACGTCCGCTACGTTCTCAAAACTCAGGCAATTTGATAATACCTAGAATATCAAAATCAACTGCGGGCGGCAGATCCTTTTCCTATTTGGCGCCTAAACTCTGGAATAACCTACCTTACATTGTTCGGGAGGCAGACACACTCTTGCAGTTTAAATCTAGATTAAAGACCCATCTCTTTAACCTGGCATACACATAACATACTAATATGCTTTTAATATCCAAATCCGTTAAAGGATTTTTAGGCTGCATTAATTAGGTAAACTGGAACCGGAACACTTCACATAACACCGTACTTTCTACATCATTAGAAGAATGGCATCTACGCTAATATTTGTCTGTTTCTCTCTTGTTCCGAGGTCACCGTGGCCACCAGATCCAGTCTGTGTCCAGATCAGAGGGTCACTGCAGTCACCCGGATCCAGTACGTATCCAGACCAGATGGTGGATCAGCACCTAGAAAGGACCTCTACTGACCTGAAAGACAGCGGAGACCAGGACAACTAGAGCCCCAGATACAGATCCCCTGTAAAGACCTTTTCTCAGAGGAGCACCAGGACAAGACCACAGGAAACAGATGATTCTTCTGCACAATCTGACTTTGCTGCAGCCTGGAATTGAACTACTGGTTTCGTCTGGTCAGAGGAGAACTGGCCCCCCAACTGAGCCTGGTTTCTCCCAAGGTTTTTTTCTCCATTCTGTCACCGATGGAGTTTCGGTTCCTTGCCGCTGTCGCCTCTGGCTTGCTTAGTTGGGGTCACTTCATCTACAGCGATATCGTTGACTTGATTGCAAATTAAAACAGACACTATTTCAACTGAACAGAGATGACATCAATGAATTCAATGATGAACTGCCTTTAACTATCATTTTGCATTATTGAGACACTGTTTTCCAAATGAATGTTGTTCAGTGCTTTGGCGCAATGTATTTTGTTTAAAGCACTATATAAATAAAGGTGATTGATCACACAGAAGTACACAGGAGTATCATTCATAATACATCAACTGTAATTTTAATAATATTTAGTAGATTCATATTGCTGTTATTTAATATTTAATAGTTTGATGACACTTTACAATACGTGTGCACTAATAAGCATTAATTCATGCTTAACTAATGCACAGATGATACTGAATTAATGTATAACTCACGATTATATAAGCTATTCATTAATGATTGCCACATTATCAACTAATAATGAGTCAGTCTGGTTAATATATTAGTTCATATATGAATTGTTATTAATTAAATATGTGATTATGTATTAATACCCTAATAACTTATTTCTTTAACTTATAGTGTTAGTTTACTTGTTAACTTCCACAGTGAGGCTAAGCCTTGTATTTCAACTTCCAGGCAAAACAGGTAAAGTAATATGCATTACTACATTATTAATTACTGCATTAATTGTGCAAATTCATGTGTAAATTACTACAATTACTAAATGATGAGTTAATGATGATGTTCCTCAACAAGTAAAGTCACAGCATAATGATATATTCACAAACCATCAGCTAATGATTCATTAATGACCATCACTAGAGTTTATAAAAGCCATTTATTAAATGCAGATTAAACACTTGTAAAGTGTGTACACTTGTAACCCTTTACACATGTAAAGTGCTTAAGAAACATGTTTCCATAGCACATTACTACATCTGTCATCACCTGCAACAAAAACAATGTCTCCTGTAAACATGATGTACTGTCAACAGGCAAATGGAACACTTTTTATTTTTAACAGCAATAGTATAGTAAGCAGCTAGTTGTAAAAAAAACAACAACAACCTTGTTTTGTGGTGAACTCCTACATAGGATAGTGATGATGAATATCTTTTAACAGTCTACCAAGTGGACACTGGCTATGTTCAACAGCCAGCCAGTGAGTCCATTCAATGACTGAGAGGTGTTGCTTCAGGATTTTTTTCTGTTCTGTTTCCTCTGAGTCTCCAAATAGTAGATATATACTTCAACCATGCTCTCTCCAGAGGCTGGGTGTGGGCTCCACTGTGGGGATCCACAAACCACTGTCTGTGATTTACTTTAAAGTGAGTGTAGCCCATAGCAGCTAATGCACCTCTATAAGCTCTCCATTTGTCATTTCTAATGGTGGTGCCAGGTCACACATGCTTGACCACGATTTGTACAAGATTCTGCCTTCCTCTTCTCTTTACAGCGTCGCTCATCCTTTACTCCTAGTATGCCAAAGACCCACTTTTTTCGTCTCCAAGTTGTGGCTGGCCTCCCTCTGCCTGTCACGTTCGGGAACACAGGAGACAGAAGATCCAAGTGCACTGTAGGTTTATTAAGGGTAATCCAAATCAGAATCAAACAACCAGAATCAGAATCAGAATGAGCTTTATTGCCAGGCATGTTCACACACACGAGGAATTTGTTTTCGTGACAGAAGCTCCGCAGTACAACATAACAGTGACAGAACAAAAAACACAATAAGGAATAAAAAATACAAAAAAATACAAATAGGTGGGTAAGGAATGACAATATACAAATGACAATGTATGGCAGGTATATTAGAATGAGCATTTATGTATGTACATGTATATTATGTGCAAAAAATGTAAGTGTACGCTAAGTATGTGTGTTAGATAAATAAGTGTATTTGTATATAAATATAAACAGTGTTGTGTGTTCCACAGTTATTATCAGCTGTTCATAAGATGGATTGCCTGAGGGAAGAAATTGGTCCTGTGTCTGGTCGTTCTAGTGCTCAGTGCTCTGTAGCGTCGACCAGATGGCAACAGTTCAAAGAGGGAGTGTGCTGGATGTGAGGGGTCCAGAGTGATTTTAACAGCCCTTTTGCTCACTCTGGATGAGTACAGTTCTTGAATAGATGGGAGAGTTGAACCGATGATTCTCTCAGCAGTCCGGACTACCCTCTGTAGTCTTCTGAGGTCAGATTTAGAAGCTGAGCTGAACCAGACAGTTACTGAAGTGCAGAGGATGGATTCAATGATGGTGGAGTAGAACTGTTTCAGCAGCTCCTGTGGCAGGTTAAACTTCCTCAGCTGGCGAAGGAAGTACAACCTCTGCTGGGCCTTTTTCACGATGGAGTCAATGTGAATGTCCCACTTCAGGTTCTGAGAGATAGTGGTGCCCAGGAACCTGAATGACTCCACTGCAGTCACAGTGCTGTTCATGATGGTGAGTGGGGGGAGTGCAGGGGGGTTTCTCCTGAAGTCCACGATCATCTCCACTGTTTTGAGGGTGTTAAGCTCCAGGTTGTTGAGAGTGCACCAGACAGCCAGCTCTTTTACCTCCTGTCTGTAAGCAGACTCGTCACCGTCCTGAATGAGGCCGATGAGTGTGGTGTCGTCTGCAAACTTCAGGAGCTTGACAGAGGGGTCCTTAGATGTGCAATCATTAGTGTACAGGGAGAAGAGCAGTGGGGAGAGAACGCAGCCCTGGGGAGCTCCGGTGCTGATTGTACGGGTGCTGGATGTGTATTTTCCCAGCCTCACTAGCTGCTGCCTGTCTGTCAGGAAGCTGTTGATCCACTGACAGACAGAGGTGGGCACGGAGAGCTGATTTAGTTTGGGCAGGAGGAGGTTTGGGATGATCGTGTTCATGGCCGAGCTGAAGTCCACAAACAGCATCCTCACATAAGTCCCCTGTCTGTCTAGGTGTTGCAGAACATAATGCAGTCCAATGTTTACTGCATCGTCCACAGACCTGTTTGCTCTGTAGGCAAACTGAAGAGGATCTAGCAAGGGTCCAGTGATGTCCTTCAGCTGGGTCAGCACCAGTTTTTCAAATGACTACAGATGTTAGAGCCACACTGTGGAGAATCAACAACTGGCAGACGATCTGAACGAGTTTTACTGCAGGTTTGAAAGAACACCCATCAACTGCCCTGAACGCCTCCCCACACAACCATTCACACCCTTCACAACTCCTGCAACCAGCCCTGAATGCCTCTCCAAACAAACGTTCACACCACTCACAACTCCTGCAACCCATCCCGAACACCTCTCCTATCAAGCACTCTCACCATTCACACCTCCTGCATCCCCCCTCTCCCCCACACCTGCAATTCAGATCAGCGAGGATGCGGTGCGCCAGGTCTTCCGGAAGCAGAAAAGGAAAAAAGCACCAGGCCCAGATTGTGTTACACCAGCCTGTCTGAAATCCTGTGCTGACCAGCTGGCCCCCATCTTCACACAGATCTTCAACAGATCGCTGGAGCTGTGCAAAGTCCCTTGATGCTTCAAACGCTCCACCATCATCCCCATCCCTAAGAAACCCAAAAATACAGGACTAAATGATTACAGGCCTGTGCACTGCAAAACTCAGCTCCGCCAGGCCAAAGAAGATGCTTACGTGAAGGGGGACAATGTCTTGTATAAACAGGCTAAATACACACTGGAAAAAGAGATCAAAGTGGCAAAGAGGAATTATTCTGAAAAAATAATGACTCAGTTCACTTCCAACGACTCCGCATCAGTGTGGAAAAGTCTAAAGAAGATCACCAATTACAAGACACCACATGGTTTGTCATTGTTGTAATTTAGTTGAGTCTTTGTAGGAATACAAATATCCTCACAGAAACTGATATATGATGTTATGGTCTCTGTGAGTTCATCCAGATCGGTGGCAGCAGCTTCAAAAACACTCCAATCAGTGAGGTCAAAACAAGATTGTAAATCCTGCTCTGCTTCATTAGTCCATCTTTTTACTGTCCTTACTACAGATTTAGCTGATACAAGCCGGGGTCGTAATCAAACATCAGTCCAAACAGAAACAAACAAATAATCAAACAAGATCAAGACCAGGAACTAGAAAACTAGGCACAACTTGGTGACGGAAAGTGACACTGCCACACGGTAAAAACAAAAAAAAACAAAGTTGTTTTAAATTCTATCATTTAACATCAGGTGTACAAAGACATGACAATAATAATTAGTCTCTGTTTCCATTTGCTCAAAGTTGGCAGAATTTTTGAAGTGCTTTGGTTATTTTGTAAAACGCTGTTCTACTAGCATGGCATAGCCACAACGAAAATTGTCCACTTATAATGACGATGAAAGCGGCATTATAAGACTGTATAATATCCCTAATCTACAACTGAGCAAAAATGATGACGAGGAAGAATGTATTGGACTGGCGTCAGACGAGTTGGACCATAAGATATCAGAGGCTATATCATTTCTAATGGGGTGAGTTTCCATAAACATCAAAGTTTGTCGTTTTGTGTTCATTCTAAGAACACGTACACGTTATCTCATGTTTAGTCCATGTTTAGACCTTCCCATATCTGCCTATTGTTATTAGATAGCTCATCGGTTATCACAGAATCCTGTTAAAAATGTCCTAATGCTACACAATGAAATCAATTCACCAAGTTTTATGTAGAAAACCAGAAAATAACAAATAAAATTAGCATCAATATGTACTTTTTGTTTACATAAACATTAAAATAATGACATTAAAAATGATGGCCACATTTGAAAGATTAAAGATTTTTTATAAAAAGATAAAACTCACATATTTCAGCCTCTAAATCATTTTTATAAAAGTCAAAAAAGATAAATTACTGACATTTACAATGCACATTCTCCTTTATTATTAATAGTATGTGGTCCGATTTTTCATATTGTGTCTGTCGTTGCTATGCAGGGGGTATGGCTTATCTAAATGAGATGTTAATGTGACCCATTGTCACTCGCAGCAGTGAGAAATGCACAATCTTCAGAGGCTATTTTCTGCTTTTTCAGCTTTTTGAGTGCCTACCTTCAAATGGCCACAACTTCTCCAAATATTATCAGATTTCCATGTGTTCCATGTGCTTATCGTTGGAAAGCTTGGAGATTACACTTTCAGAATCTGCGAATAACTCAAAATGCCCCAGAACCGACTTGTGTCCCTACTTTCCGTTATTGGTCACATTTACCCCTAATCACGGAACCGGCTGATGAGCCGATTTACTGATGAGACACGCATGACAAATGCATGCAATTAATTGTGCAGCCCTAACTGTAGGTTACTCCTTTGTGACTTCACAATGTGAATATTTCCATGGTAAGTCAGAACCAAGAGCTGTCACCCTTTACTTACCTTCTGTTTATTACGGAAGCTGCTTTCGTCAATAACAGCAAATTCTCTTGGATCTCCAATAATTTGCCCGCTTCTTCGTTTATAACGACTCATAGCACGACTGCAAACGTTTCTTAATACTGCAGCCATTCTGGACATAGTTTGGGAACTTCTTGCAATCCCATCTTGCTTCATGTCGATTTGCCTGAGGTGCAAGCCCTGAGAAAACCTGGTAGTAAATATAAGTGCATAGCTTAGTTATTTTTCATATTACTGACTGCTTTAATTAACATGCCAGAAATCTGTGGGGTGTTTTATTCACACACACAAAAAATGATGTGGTATTTTTAATCTGGTATGGATATTCCAGGACGTACGTACATGAGTCGTCATAGGTAAAAGAGAATCAGAACTTAAAGGATTAGTTCACTTTCAAATGAAAATTCATGATATGATTCATGATTCATCAAGATGTTTATGTATTAATTTATTTTCAACTGAAGGAAAAAAGGCTTTAAGGTTAAACATTCTAGCATACAGTGGATGTCAATGGACTCCAAAACGTCAATTATGTTTTCATCAAAAACCTTAATTTCTTTTCAACTGAAGAAAGAAAGAAATAAACATCTTGGATGACATGGGGGTGAGTAAATTATCAGGAAATTTTTATTTGAAAGTGAACTAATCCTTTAACTTAATTATAATCATGTACACATCTACATTGCATTAGATTGCAATTAGTTTTGTTGTAATAAGAAAAATGCAATCATAAATGTATTCCAACCCTTTTTTGTTTTTTTGTTCAAAGTGTTCCAATAATTGTATTAATTGACTGATTGCAAGATACTCCCTAAGTTGTGAAAAGTGTTGACTTACCGGTAAATAAATGTCATTCATGAAGACAGGGAATTTTTTTTAATTCTGAAAGAGTGATTTTGCTCTGACAGTCCTACTGTATTTTCTGCCTCTGTGGCTTTGATGTCTGCAATTTCCTGTATAAACTATAAGGAAATGTTAAATCAATGTCAAATATCTAATATCTAGATACATCATATGTACTTTAAATTTTATTAAACGTATTTATTTCTCTGTGAACATTTCTATAATGTAATAGCCAAAACGAAATTAATAGCATTGTGAATGTTGACCCTCTAACTCTAGCACTCTCTATTTGATCTATTTATCTACTTGTTTCTTCAAAAAAAAGTAGCTATCTTTTTTCTATTCTATCTGCTTGTTTCTTTTTTAAAAACTACCGTATTTTCCGCACTATAAGGCGCACCGGATTATAAAGCGCATCTTCAATGAATGGCGTATTTTGGAACTGTTTTTATATATAGGGCACACCAAATTATAAGGCGTTGTCACTCTGTCAATCTCTGTTTTCCTGGGTGTTCCCTAGTGAGCTCACTTCTCCTTAGGCACTTCACCATAGGCACTTTAATTCCTCTAGTTTGGTTCTGTCTTCAAAGTAATTGCACTCCAATTAAATCGCACAGGTGCTGACAATCCTTTGTCATTAGTCTCCCTATGTATAGCTGTCTTTCTCTGTCATCTGTATGGAGTCCTTACCCTATGTGTCTATGCTCTCGTCTCCCGAGACTTCACCTACCTTCTCGTTCCTCCGAGTTCCCGTTTTCATCCGGTTCCCTTTTTGGTTTTGTTTGTCTCTCAAGACTGTTTATTTTGTATTTTTCCTTCTGTTTAATAAACCCATACCTTGCTATTGGATCCTACCCTCTCCTTGTGTTTTTCCCAAACCCAACCGTCACAGAAGGACTCCATCAAAATAAGGATCCAGCGGTATATCTGCTGCCATTTTTTCCCCAGCCAGCAAGCGGGAGAAAGGTGGCTTTGAGGGCTCTTGCCTAGTGGTGTTCCGGGGGACCAGAGGAGGTCGCTCCGGAGCAAACAGTCGGGAGGAGGTCCGGCAGCGATCTCCACTGTGGGCTCCCGTCGACCCGGGATTCGTTTGGGGACCGCCAGTTCCCCAGTATGTCCTTAGAGGAAAGGGGAGACACAGATCGGCCGAGCCAGCGCCGTGGTACCAGATGGCCGCAAGTCCTGTGCTGCTGCACAAAATGGCCGCCAGTCCTGTGCTGCTGCACAAAATGGCCGCCAACCCAGCACAACGAGGCAAGATGGCAGCCAGCACAGCGTCTAAGCACAGAGTGTCAACCATTCCAGTGCCACAGCACAAGATGGCCGCCTGCCCCGCGCCACAGCACAAGATGGCCGCCAGCCCCGCGCCACAGCGCAAGATGGCCGCCAGCCCCGCACCACAGCGCAAGATGGCAGCCAGCCCCGCGCCACAGCACAAGATGGCCACCAGCCCCGCGCCACAGCACAAGATGGCCGCCAGCCCCGTGTCACAGCACAGGATGGCCGCCAGACCCGCACCACAACACAAGATGGCCACCAGCCTAGCGCCACAACACAAGATGGTCGCCAGCCTAGAGCCACAGCACAAGATGGTCGCCAGCCCAGCGCCACAGCACAAGATGGCCGACTCAACGCCTGAGTAGCCAGTCAAGGGGCCACCAACTCGCCATCATGGACGGCGGAGGAGGAGGAGACAGGCGTCTGCCGTTCCTCAAATCCCGGAGGACATTCCCGAGCGGGCCGCTGCCATCCAGGAGGACGTTCCCGAGCGGGCCGCTGCCGTCGCCGAGGCGGTGCCCTATGCTGTTCCAGAGGCTGAGGACGTTCCCGAGGTGGTGCCCTATGCTGTTCCGGAGGCCGAGGCGGTGCCCGCTGCTGTTTGAGAGGCCGAGCCGGTGCCCGAGGCCGTTCCCGAGGAGGTGCTCGATGCTGTTCTGGAGGCGAGGCGGTGCCCGAGGCCGTTCCCGAGGAGGTGCTCGATGCTGTTCCGGAGGCCGAGGAGGTGCTCGATGCTGTTCCGGAGGCCGAGGCAATGCCCGCTGCTGTTCCAGAGGCCAAGGCGAGGCCCGCTGCTATTCCGGAGGTCAAGTCGGTGCCCGAGGCCGTTCCCGATGCGGTGACCGAGGCGGTGCCCGAGGCCGTTCCAGAGGCGGTGCCCGAAGCAGAGGCGTCTCACGTCTCCACAGGCAGTCCTAAGTCAAGTCAGGTGCCCATTGACTGTCCAGAATTGAGTCAGTTCCCGGTTGACCCTCTAGAGTCGAGTCAGGTGTTCATGGACCCTCCAGAGTCAGGGTTAGTCACCATCGACCTCCCAGAGTCAGGATTAGTTACCGTTGACCTTCCAGAGTCAGGGCTAGTTCCTGCTGACCATCCTGAGTCGAGTCATGTTTCAGTTGTTCCTCTTGATTCAAGTCAGATTCCTATTGACCTTCCCGAGTCGAGTTAGGTGCCGGTTGACTTTCCTGAGTTGAGTCAGTTTCCGGTTGACCCTTCGGAGTCGAGTCAGGTGTTCATGGACCCTGAGTCAGGGTTAGTCACCGTCGACCTTCCAGTGTCAGGGTTAGTTACCGTTGACCCTCCAGAGTCAGGGCTAGTTCCTGCTGACCATCCAGAGGCAAGTCATGTTCCAGTTGTTCCTCCTGAATCAAGTCAGATTTCTATCAACCTTCCAGAGTCTAGTCAGGTTCCAGTTGACCCTCTAGAGTCGAGTCAGGTGTTCGTGGACCCTCTAGAGTCAGGGTTAGTCACCGTCGACCTTCCAGAATCAGGGCTAGTTACCGTTGACCCTCTTGAATCAGGGCTAGTTCCTGTTGACCTTCCAGGGTCGAGTCAGGTTCCCGTGAATCCTCCAGAGTCAGGGCTAGTCACTGATGACCTTCCAGAGTCTGAACCAAGTACCATGGACTTTCCAGAGACAAGGCTAGTCACCGGTGATCTTCGAGGACTGAGTCAAGTCACCGGTGATCTTCGTCCTCCCATTGGGCCGACCACAAAGATGTGGTGGTCTTCCACTCCGCCCTGGGGCACTCCGGCCTCGACTGCAAGGACGTGTTGGTCTTCCGCTTCGCCCTGGGGGACTCCGGCCTTGACCGCGAGGACGTGGTGGTGTTCCGCTCCGCCCTGGGGGGGTTTCTGCCTTGACCACATGGGTGTGATGGCCCTCTGTTTCGCCCGGGTGGGCATCACTTAATGTCCTCCATGTACCCATGTTTTTGTGTTTTTTGTTTTCATTTGTTTTTCCTATTTATCTCCTTCTTTGGACCTGGCCCTCTGTCCCTCCCCTTCATCCTCCGCCGGTCCACCACCCTCCTGGACTCCTTGTTTTGTGTTACACTTTCCTGCCTCGGCCTTTCCATTCCATCTGGTTGTTCCATCTCTGTTTTTTCCATTTTACCTGGTTGTCCTGTCTTTGTCTCTCCATTCCACCTGGTTGTTTGTCTCTGTCTGTCCATTCTATCTGGTTCTCCTGTCTCTGTTTTCTGACCCTCCGTCTCTTTCCCTAGTCCGCCGCCGCTTCACCTCCCTCCTACCTCTTTTTCTGTTGGGGTTTTCCTGGGTTTCAGGTGGAGCATCTGGGAGCTGCTCCGTAGGGGAGGGGGTAATGTCACGCTGTCAGACTCTGTTTTCCTGGGTGTTCCCTAGTGAGCTCACTTCTCCTTAGGCACTTCACCATAGGCACTTTAATTCCTCTAGTCTGATTCCGTCTTCACAGTAATTGCACTCCAATTAAATCGCACAGGTGCTGACAATCCTTTGTCGCTAGTCTCCCTATGTATAGCTGTCTTTCTCTGTCATCTGTATGGAGTCCTTACCCTATGTGTCTATGCTCTCGTCTCCCGAGACTTCACCTACCTTCTCATTCCTCCGAGTTCCCGTTTTCATCCGGTTCCCTTTTTGGTTTTGTTTGTCTCTCAAGACTGTTTATTTTGTATTTTTCCTTCTGTTTAATAAACCAATACCTTGCTATTGGATCCTACCCTCTCCTTGTGTTTTTCCCAAACCCAACCGTCACAGGCGTATAGAATAGAAGATACTGCAGTCATTTGACAGACTTTTATTGTCATTCAGTATACAACAAGTGTGTACAGAACGAAATTTCGTTTGCATAGGCCACAGTTTCAGTACAGTGTAAATGTCAATGCAACAAAGTGTTCTAAGTGTTCAACAGTCTGATGGCTTGGGGAAAAAAACTGTTATAGAACCTGGTGGTCCTACACCGCATGCTGCGGAACCTCTTTCCGGAGGCCAGCAGAATAAACAGACCATAATGGGGGTGAGAGGAGTCGCTACAGATTTTTCTGGCCCGAGATGCACAGCGGTTCTCTGCAATGTCCTGAATGGAGGGAAGAGAAGTGCCGATGATTCTCTCTGCTGTCCTCACCACTCTTCTCATATCCTTCCAGTCAGAGGCACTACAGCCTCCACACCACACTGAGATACAGCTGGTCAAGATGCTCTCTATGGTGCTTCTGTAAAATATGGTGAGGATAGGTGGGGGCAGATGGGCTCTTCTCATCCTCCGTAGGAAGTACATCCGCTGCTGTGCCCTCTTCACCAGTGATGCAGTGTTTACAGACCAGGTAAAATCGTTTGTGATAAGCACCCCCAGAAACTTTGTACTGCTAACCACCTCCACGGTTATGTTGTTGATGAGTAGTGGAGCATGGCTGGGCTGGCTCTTCCTGAAGTCGACAATGAGTTCTTTGGTCTTGTCGACATTCAGGATCAGGCTGTTATCTCTGCACCAGCCAGCCAACTGCTCCACCTCTTCTCTGTAAGCCAGGTCCTTGTCATCCCTGATGAGGCCTACCACTGTTGTGTCATCCGCAAATTTTTTCATAGAGCTTGTTGCTTTTTTGTTGCTTTTGATTGCTTCTGTTGTCCTCATTTTTAAGTCTCTTTGGATAAACTAACTAAATGTAAATATGCAGGAATAATCCTGAGGCCTATTTCATAAATGCAGTTTAGCAAATAAACAAGGGTAATTTCAGTTATTCTGACTTATTTTAAGTTGATTTGGTTCAAAATAAGTCAGACTAACTGAAATAAGCCTAGCTTATTTGGTAAACTTTCACGTAACAGGCCCCTGGTGTCTTCCATGATTCCTGTGCATTCTGACAGCAAGCACTTGAATGCAACAAACTCGCAATCAGGATTTTTGAAGTGGGAATTAGAAAATGTCTGAAAGCACATAAAGGCAACACAAGTGCATTGCATTACATTTTCATTAACTGCGTGTTATCTAATTTTCTGTTGTTATGTGGGCACACAGATTTTTCTGTCATTTGTTTAAATTATGTTATAAAAGATAACACTTAAGATGGCACTGGCTGTGAAAACAAACATCATGTGCTAGACTAAGACTCCATTCCTTAAATACATAAAACAATCTTTTATAATTACATTATTTCTTGACTAAAGAAAACGCTTATTTAAACAAAAGTCTTAATTTAACGTTACCTTCAGACTTCAAACAAGCTGTGATGCGCCAAACCGTGTGCAGCACATACACGCGGGTGGAGTAACGTTAATGAGGAGCCAATGGAATAACGAGGTTTAGAAACAAGCTCTTTTGGTTAAATATTTGCAAACCCCAGACAGAAGTAAAGGGTGGCCAATAGTAATTATGAAAAGAAATATGAAATGGAAATAAGACCGCGATTGTGTTTTAGTATTAGTTTCTAAATTAATAAATCAATTTTATATGATTTAAACAATGTTTTTATTAGAGTGAAATAATATTACATTAAAAATTAAAATAAATGATTTAATATTTCTCTTTGTAACTGCCGATTTTTTGTAAAATTGGAAAATAGTTCACTGCAGTCTCTGTTACAGTAGGTAACTACTACAGTAGGCTTCCAACGACTGTAATGTTCCACTATGTCTACAGATGCGACAGCCTGACCTATGCAAAGCACTTGGACAAAGTTACCTTGTGTACTTCACATAAAATCGCATTTAAGTGGTCAAACAAAATCGTGCCAGGAGAAATGTGCAGACCAACCTACCACTGAAAGCCATTTTCATTTTCATGCCACGAACACAAATCTGAAAAAGTATCTTTTTCTGTAACCATTTCACGAGTTTTGTGGTGGTCCTCTTAGTTGGCTTATCGATCAGCAGAAGTAAGGGCCGTTTCATAGTCAACGCATCTGTACGCATACGTGTCCCCGAGGCTACGCATCGTTACGCTTCGGCCGCCATTATGCGTCGGTGCATAGCCAAATGTGTCATCCTAGTTTTTGATACGCGACGAGCCGATGCACACAATACTATGCATTGTCGGTGGGGGCGACATTGCAAGTATTGTACATTAATTCAAGTATATTGTGTTTACAGAAGAAGAAGGTTTGAATACAATGGCTGGTGAAGAGAAAAAATTATGCGAACTTATACGCATTCATCCACATTTATACGATAGTTCATCGCAATTACATTCAAATAAAATAGCGTTGGAAAATGCATGGAGAGAGGTTGCAACTGCGATGGGAAAACCCATAGACAAAGTAAAAATGGACTGGAAAAGTGCCCGTGACAAATTCACCAGGGTGCACAAAAAGTGGAAGGTGGCGTGCAAAAGTGATGCGGGGCAGCTAAGTTTCGGCTACCCAAAAATATTGACTCAACTTAGCTGGCTGAGTGAATTCATAAAGCATAGGACTACAGAATAAAATTTTTCGGTATGTAAACAATGTTGTGTGTGTAGCCTACCTAGAAGTCAATGCTGTGTGCCCTTCTCGAGAAGCTGAAATAGCCTACTGCAGGGGAGAGAGAGGGAGGGAGATGTGTGTGTACATCCAAATCCATTCAATTTGTAAATTTAAATTTAAGTTATGTAATATTTTATTATTTTGATTCCTTTTTAACTGTCATTTACTGAGAATGGTAGGCTACTGATTTGGTCAGGACGTTTGAAACAGGAATAGGCTTACATTTTCTTTCTGTGTAGGCAGGTGAGGGAGACGATGAGGGCCAGGATGATAATGATGATGAGGAGGAGGAAAGCATTATTGCACAGCACATCATCAGCCTCCCGTGGTGGTAAAAGGAAGCGCAAAAGCCACAGGCCAATTATGGATTCATTTGAGCGTATGCTCCTCGATAGGCTGCAGGAAATACGGCAAGAGAGAGAGAGGGAGAGAGAGAGAGAGAGAGGGAAAGCGAAAAGAGGGACATACACACCACTTTTTGTAATTACCTGTGCCATTTTCTACAAAATCTCACACAGGAACAAAGTGCAATGAAAATGCATTACACTGTCACCATTTGGTTTTCACAATGCCATATTAGTTAAAATGTGTAATGTTTTCCACAATGCCATATTAGTTAAAATGTGTAAAGTATTAACTAATTAAAAAAAACTCATACTTCAAAGCGACCTTTTATCAATTTATTGGTCAGAGCAACCCAATCGTAGCACACTGTACTGGTGGGTAAACACGCCAGCATCAGATAAAAAGAAGTCAGCCAGCTGCTCCCTGACAAGTGCCGCTCTCCGGGAGGATCTGCTGCTGCCGACTGAACACCGTGGTCCGTCGACCATGTTCTGGTCCCCCGCAACGTGCTGCCTCCACTCTCCAGGCTGGACCTCTCCAGTGTCAGACGTCGCATCCACAAAGGTGGCGGGCATATATCTGGCACGTTCAGTGGATGCCAGAAAGTTGTGGAGAGCCACGCATGCCTTCACGAGCTTCCCCGCTTTTTCAGGTTTGCAGTCAATCGGGCGGCTGAAAATTCGGAAGCGTGCAGCCAATATACCGAAGGCATTCTCCACCACGCGTCTGGCCCTGGCCTGTCGGTAATTGTAAATATGCTTCCTATCCTGCAGGTTTGTGCCTTTAATAATGAGAAGACAAATAATGTTATTAACTATAAATATATAACAATCTATAAACGAGCTAAGACCAGTGCATTCTTTTTCATTGCTTCTGGGCTATTTTATTGAGCAGGTCTGCTATCAATTATTTTTATTCTCACCTGGATAGGGTCGCATCAGGTTCTCCTGTAAGGGAAATGCCTCATCCACCAGGAAAAAAAAAGGACTGGGCGTTGTGGTGCCCGGTAGGATAGCAGGAGCAGGTAGATTGAGACTGCCCTGTGCCAGTCTGGATCCAAACGCACTGCGGCCCAACACACCTCCATCACACTCACGCCCGAATGCGCCAACATCGACGTAAATAAATATGTAGTTTGCATCAGCAGCTGACATAAGGATAATAGAAAAAAACCTTTGTAATTGTAGAAGTCGCTGCCTGATTGTGGTGGTGCTCTGATGCGAACATACTTCCCGTCAATCGCCCCGACACATAGGGGAAACTGCCACTGTCTCCAAAAGTCCTCCGCTATGTCTTGCCACTGACTGCTCGAAGGAAAGGCCATGTACTCCCCCTGAAGGGCATCCCAAATGGACACAAAGAGAGACACAAGAGACACAAACTCCCCATCCTGATCTCTTTTTTTATTTAAAGGGCGAACATACCACCGTCTATCTCTGCGTTGCCTTTGTTGCCGCCGATGTAAAATCAGTAACAGAATACATTCCTCTTCAGTTGCCATTGTGATCTGAATACGCGTGAGCGGTGTATTGCATACAAGCCTCACCCGTAATGCTTGCTTCCACTGTTTAGACTATGAAAGGAAGTGTGTCGCTCGCGTTGCTTGCTCGCGTTTCTCGCGTCGACTATGTAATGGCCCTAACAGCTCTGTCGTTAGATTCATTTTTCAACAAGCATTGGTACAAGTTTTACACAGAACATGAAACCAATCGTCTAAACCTCAGTGTGAAATGACTTGACCTCAATTTAGCCGCGAACATATGGACCCTTAGCATACCCTTTATGCATTTCTGGGGTTAACAGTAACGGAAGTATAGTTAACAATAAAAAAATACAGGACGCCATTTCCATGACTTTTGGAAACCTTGCAATAATGTTTTAGGCTAGGTTTTAGGCAATAAGTGATAAAATGGTAAAAATTAAAATATTACAATATAATGGGTGTCACTTCAGTTGCCAGATTCCTTATTCAGAAAATCTACCAATAAACTTTCACATCATGTTTCCTGCTAGAATTTATAATTTTAAATAAACATAAGGGGTTAGGTTTGCCTGAATATGTTATTGGTGACAAATTCAGTTTTTGTAGAGAAAATATAATGGCAGATTTACAAAAGAGAGGATAATCTAAAATACAAGATAAAAAATGGTTACCATAAAATACTGGTTATATTGTATTATATTATATATATTTAATTGACTTAAGTACAATAAAAGCAAGTCAGGCCACCATCTGGACATCCATATAAATCGAACTGAACATGAAGGGGGGTGTAAATATTTAGCGAATTTTAAACAAAGTTCAAATATATTATATAGTACCCACTCTGACATTATTTACGTCATTTGACAACAGCAAAGATGTACCAGAACCACCTGAGCTCCACATTATGTTTAGGGGGGAGCACCAGGCCTCTGTGATTAAAGTGGAACCATTGATTCCTGATGAGGATGACAGTCAGAGTCATCTGACAGAACACACGCAGCAAGAAACGTGCGAAAACCTGGAGGCATACAGCGGCGTCACTGAGACAGCCATGGCAACTCAAAGTACTAAAAGAAGTAAGCGGATAAATTGCAAAATACCATAAATATAGTTCTGATGTATATGGTGAGTTTAAAGCTTTACCAGTTGTGTAAATTTAACATTCAGCATTATGTGCATGTGGCAGAGGCTGACTTGTACTGTAAGCATTTTATTGCAACAAAATGTATGGAAGATTGTTTCCACCACTAAATAAAAAAATAAAATAACAATAATTAAGAGTAGCAGTATTTAATTTCCCAGAATTTTGAACTTTTTCTCAGAATTGTGAGTTAGAATTGTGTGAAATAGGCCTAAAGTCGTAATTCTGTCTTTTTACTTGCAACTGTGAGTTATCACGATTGATTGCTTTTTTTTTATTTAATTTTTTTATTGCGAGATGATAACTTTTTATAAAGCCAGTATTGCATGATAAAAAGTCACAATTGAAGTCACAATTGAATAAATTCAGAATTGTGAGCTATTATCTTGAAATTCTGAGAAAAAAAGTCAGTTTTCCACCTTCATAAGTGGACACTATAACATACACATGCATGCTTATATTTACCAATTCTGTATTTAACTGTGTTTATCTGTATTTAATGTGTTCACAGTTTAATAAAAACATTGTACGCTAGACCTATTCATTGTAATGTCTTCCTTTCCACGGTTATTCATACAACAAATAAATCACAAAATGATTCACTGTTTTGTAGTGCTGTACATGTGTATGTATGTATTTGCCACCCCCTTATCCTACTCTCTTTACTCCTCAGAGATTCCAGTCCGCAAACCTGCTCAGAAGGAGGTGAAGAATGATGTGCAAGGTAGGTATCTAGAGCGGTGGTTTTCTCCCTTATCTGACACTCATTTGAGTTCATGGAGCTCTTTTCTAATGAGCTGGTGACCTGAATAAGGTCTGTAAATTCTGGTCTGCAGAACTATGGGTCCCCAGGAACAAGTATGAACACCACTGATCTAGAGTAATGTCAGGACTAAACATTGATTGCACCAATTAGAGATAAATCCTACAGTACTTTCTTAACCTTAAGCAATAGTTTTAACAAAAATAAACTTTCTCTCATAAGTTACTTGCCTACATCATCCAAGATTTTCTTTATTCTTTTAAATTAAAATGAAGATTTTTAGGAAAAAAGCTCTCTGAGGTCATTTCAGTGCATTTGAATGTGCACCAAAACGTAAATGAGTTAAATTTTTCTGAAGCAATCCAAATGGTTTTAGGTGAGAACAGCTAAAATATTATAAATATTTGTATTAACAGACATCAACATTCTTTATAATCAAAAAGCATGTGGATGACCAAACATTTATAGTGTAATGTAGTTATAATATAAATAGTTCTTACATTAATTGTTTCCGATTTATTAATTACACAAATGGAGTTGTTTGAATGTCTTTTCTATTTGGTGTATGTGTATTTTAATTTATTGGTTTTTGGTGCAAATTGACTTTTACTGAAAGAATCTCAATGAGCTAATGCTCTTCTAAAATTATTTATTTTTGTTCAGCACAACAAAGAAAGTTGTACACATCTTGGGTGGCCCTAATAATCCTTTGTTGGTTAAAACAAAATGATCCCATGATTTACTCATCCTCAAGCCATCCTAGGTGTATATGACTTTCTTCTTTCAGACACATGCAAAAGTTATAGTAACATATCCTGGCTTTTCCAATCTTTACAATGGTAGTGAATGAGGGAAAGTTTGAATCCCAGAAAAGTGCATCCATCAATCATAAACAGACTACATAGGTCTTTTGCAAAACTCCAAAAACTGCAGGGGAATGCAACAAATGCAGCAAACAAGCAATTCTTTCTTTGTGTGTGTGTGTGTGTGTGTGTGTGTAAGGTTATGCTACAATCAAAGCTTGGATGTAAACACTCATTACAAAAAATATCTCATTACATAGTTGAAACCTCTGCCAGTGATGTGAAACATTTATGCATATTATCACACAAGCTTTATCATTCCTAGTCATGGCAAATAAAGTCTGCACTGAGGTACCCCAAGATGTGATTGACAGCTGGCAGATAGAATGCATTAGTTAGTTCATGTTAATAGAATCATGAATGATAGTACCATCATTGGCTGTTATTTAAATCTATTCATCATTCATTTTTGTTGATAAAGTAACAAACATATATGTTGTGGTTTTGAAAAAAATGGTTTGAATGATTTGATCTCTCCATAGAGATCTATTGTTTTCATTCAAGAGCATCATCACGTCATACATTTTTATCAACTTAATCAAACATAGGCCCATTAACTGCTGACAAAACTTGCACTTTCTGAGCTTGGGGCCATTCACTAGCATAATAAAGCTTTGAAGAGCCATCTAGTCACCTAGATTGGCTTGAGTATGAGTACTAAATCATGGGTAATTTTCATTTTTGGGAGAACTATCAAGTAGGCAGGCAGGTAGGCAGTTTTTGTAATCAATTTAAAGTTATTTTAATGGGCAGGCAAACACGTAGAACTATACACCCATAACTAACAATTACTATACACCTGCCCATGCAGTGAAAGGCATTTTTTAGAAATAAACAATAATAAATAATTTTGTAAGCAATGCCTAATACGTCATACATTGGCCAAGTGTGTAGCAAAATCTAAAACAATGCTGCTTAGTAATTGCATTTACTTGGTAGTATACAACACTATAAAGATTACTAGATTAGTTTAGTAGTCAGACTGTTTTTCCCTATATCCTTGTTGTGATGTGTCACACCCGGCTTTGCTGTGCAGGGAGTGATCCCGCCACCATGGGCAGAAAATGTGTGGCCTGTCTCTCTCCCCCAATCTGAAGGGGGAGCTGTCTGTTTTCGGTTCATTTGACAGTAGCTGATTGACAAGACTATTTAAAAGCATCTCCTGCCAGTTGTTCTCTCTCTGCTCTGGGGTGTGTGTCTTTGCTCTGCTCTGGCCTCTAGGCTGGTGGCAGCACCATCATATTCCTTTTTTGCATTGCACATAGTTTACACTTTACTGATCTGCACTACACTTTTGATTAGTTTTCTTTTGTTTCTCATTTAATAACTTTATACATTTGTTGATTCGAATTATGATTACATTGTAAAATTTAATGTTTTAATAAATTATTTTGGATTTAACGTAACATGCTTTGTGATCTTCCCAATGTCATTGCTACTGTGAGCGAGATAGTTGTGACATATCGGGGCTCGTCCGGCCATTTGGATCCCAAATGTAAGTAGACTACTATAATTCGCAATATGGTGTAGGCATAGTTGCGTGGGTAGTGCTACGTCATTGGTTCACATTTTTGTGAATGAACCGTATCGGTGATCAGCTGATGGTAGTAATCTAATCAGCTGGCACACGCTGTGTTTGTTTGTTGGGGAGTTCCGCATCGAGTGTTCAGTTAATTAATTGATTGTTACTTTAGTATTTTGATCGCTAAAATTATTTTTTTGGTTGTGGAAGAAATTGGGAATATTTGCACAGATTAGAGCAATTTGACCAACCATATTTTGTTTGTTTAGGTTGAGTAGCGAAGTGTGTTTGTAGGGCTACTTATGTTGCAGGATGGCATTTTGTGACATCATGTGAAAACCACCGCAGATGCTGCTGTTCTTGCTGATAATTTTATTTTCATACACAAGACTTCAGCTCATGACTTTAGTTCGCATTCTAACAGTAATTATAAAGAACGTCGCTATATTTGTGTTAATACGGATAAATTTCAAATTCAACTGCACGTGGTAAACCATCGGATTTTGATGTTGAAACAGACTGTAATTACTGTTTTGGGAAAAATCTTTGGAAAAAATGATGGAGGAGAAGTTGGCCTCTGCGTCTCATCTGTTCCTGCTGTGCGCTCAGGGAATAAACTTAAGACAATCCCAGTAAAGACATTGGATTGTGCACAATGTACAGTGTCAATTGATAAGGGTTTGAGAAATGTACAATGTGATGAGCTTGAATTTCCTGTATCTACTACAACGGACTATGCACCGGTTGTCATGGATTGTTTTGTGGCATTGGTTGGTGACGCACATTGCGTTCCAGTGAAAATTCTGCGTGATACAGGTGCATCAGAAAGTTTTATTTCTCAATCTGTCTTGTCTTTTTCATCCGAGTCTGATACCCAAAATTGTGTTAATACAGGTAATTGGTCTCCAGTCATTTCCAGTGTCACTGCACAAAATTCAGTTGTTTTCTGGCTTTGTGAGCGAAGAAGTAACTATTGCGGTGCGTCCTTCTTTACCTATAGAGGGAACTGATGTGATTGTGGGTAATAACTTTGCTCATGACCGTGTTTTTCATGATCAGGTTTCACCATCTCCTGTGGTTAAGACTGGAAGCTTCACACGTGCAGATCACTCCACAGAATCATTCAGCGTGGAAATGTACTGTCAACGCTGTTCTGTGATTTTCTCAAAACAATTGCTTGGAAAATGAAAAGTTCTATAATTTATTTCTTAATAACTAAATCCCACAGCTTCAGTAGTAGAGATGCTCCTGGGTAAAATTAATTCACACACAATCGCTCTCACTAATGTGTTCATATGAATGTAATCTTTAATGTGCTATTTTATCTGTATCTGATTTAAAACGAGCTGAAATCTGTGAGAACTATAACAACCCAAAGACAAAAGAACTGATAAAAATTTGCTATTATAGGAGCAATAGCCATTGTGGGCAGCGCTGTGTCATATATGCCATAGCTGTGCACAAGGTGTTTTTTTTTTTTTTTTTACAGCTCCAAGCTTATGTTCATTAATGATGTCATTAGCAACTAGTCGACTTCGACTTAACTTTCATTACATAAAAGTCGACTTGAAATAATCACTAGTCATTCGCTGGACTTCGGAGGTAGAGCTTTTTCATATTTGGCTCTCAAACTCTGGAATAGCCTTCCTGATAATGTTCGGGGTTCAGACACATTTTCTCTGTTTAAATCTAGATTAAAAACACTTCTCTTGGGGGGTGCTGTGGGTGCTGTAGAGTTGAACACTTGTTTTGTCAGCTGCGTGATTAGTCTCGGTTATTTATAAAAAAATTCCTTTTCATTTAGACAGAAGAGTAGCTCAGCCAAAACAAGACACTCTGAGAGTCTCCTTTTTTAACGATTACTCAGCGGCTGTGGTGCAGAAGAGAAGAGCGTTCAACAAGGTCAAAATTCTTCTTTGAGAGCTGCAGATGGATTATGCACTGCTCTACCCTGCCACACTTAGTGTCAAAGTTGGCCACTTGAGCAAGAAATTTGTTTCCCCGGAGGTGGTGACTGCTTTTCTCGACTCTCGACAAGTACCGGCTTAGTTGTGGTGTAATTTTTCAGCAGTTCTGCAGATGACTGATTTATGCTGAGCTGACTTTTGGTGAAGGAGAAGATAGTGTTTTGAGAAGTTTGTATCTCTCTTCACAAAAAGGTTTGGTTGAAAGCCCTTGTGAGATGGATTTAAGGGTGATTTCCCCGGTTTACTACTTTCTTTATTTGTTTTTGATTTGTATTATAGTTCTGACAAATGTGATCAGTTTTTGTTCAGCTCGGTATATTTCGGTTTTAGGTCACTGTGTATATTACTTAAAGATGTACAGATACAGCTGTTTCTTGATTGAGGTTTATGACAATGGATAGCACACTCGCTACTTGCAATGTTAAGGGAATTCATAATCCTATAAAGAGGAAAATATATCTAAATAAAATATATTCTTGTATCAGAAAAGAGAAGATTGGTATAGCTCTATTACAAGAAATGCATTTGGATAAGCAGGAACATTTAAAGTAATAATCAAGTATATTCCTCATCCTTTACGTCAAAGAGTAGAGGTGTAGTAGTGCTTATCAGAAACGACATCCCATTGAATGTTCCATTGAACTGACAGAAGATGACAGAGGCCGTTTTGTTATTATAGTTGTCACCTTATACAGCAAGTCTATTTCTTTGTTTAATATATGTTATCATCCAAAGCATCCCTCAGATTTCCTTATTAAAGCATTTGCTGACTTTCGCGATCTGAGATTGGATTATATTATTGCTGCAGGTGATTTTAACTGTATGTTGAATCCTCTCATTGATCGATTTCCCAATAAATAATTGGCTCCATCTAAACTAGCTAAACAAATAAATGGCATTTGTGAGGACTTCTACACCTATCTGGTAAAGAATAAAAAAAATTTTCTCCTCACCACATCAGTGTCGTACAAGGATTGATTATTTTTTTTATGCCTAAGTGTTCAGGACATTTAGCCATCGCACATTGTATTAACAATATTGTAATCTCAATGATATGGTTGTTCTAGATTTAAAGGGGTCAAACAGAGATAATTTTGGACAATGGAGATCAAACACTAATATACTCAAAGATCAGTTATTTAAAGGAACACTCCACCGTTTTTTTAAATAGGGCTTATTCGCATTATTTCCTACATTTAGATAGGTGGGCAAATGCATTTTTGTGTCAGTGCATGCATTGTTTTAGTTTGACTGGGTCGGCGTTAGCTTAGCTTAGCACAATGAATGGATTCCTTTGTTGCCAGCTAGCATGGTGTGATGGCCCAGCTCTAATGTGTTGGGTCTGCCACTTTCTCCCTTTGTTAGTATGGTATTTTGTGGCTGGTTTTGGTTTGTCCCTGTTCTGGTTTGCAGGAGGAGCTATGGGGGTTGTACCAAGGTGGCTAATTGATGGCCTAATTGGAGGCTGGATAAAATCAGTGCTCTCCAGCTGGCTGCTAGAGGACTGCATTCGCGAGTAGACTCTCAGCAGGGCTTTACCTTTTTGCACTACACCTTCACTATGTTGATCTACACAACATTTTTGATTTGTCTTACATAAACTGACTTTATGAATATTTTAGTTAATAAATATGCTTTTGTTTAAAATATACTTTGGTGTGGTCTCCCCTTTATGTCGTGTTCTCTGTGAGCCAAGTGGCTACGACATATGGGGGCTCGTCCGACGGTTTTGAACCGATTTAGAATTTTGGAAGGTAGGCTACTATTAATTCTCATTATTTACTATAGAAGAGCGTAATGCGAGTAAAGTAGTGCTACACAATTTGCCGATTGACGTGCGTGTGTGACGTAATCGTGCTGGGCCGAATGTTTAGAGGGGATCCACACTGTTTGTATTGTGTAGTAAACATATATGTCGTGTTGCAGTGTAGAACTTAGTTCCAACCATTTGGTTTGGTGAAGTGTTTCAGCTTGCGTAGCAGGACAGCGAATGTTTGGAGTGATCATTTAACCCCGTTTTAGAGCGTTTTTCTGCGCTGGGGATTAGGTTGGAGCGTCACTGGTGTCTGGACCGAGGACATCGCCGTGGAGAAACGACTGAATTGGCCTATGGTCAGGACAGTACGTCTCCAGCGGTATGGGTGAGTAAAGAGCTCGGTTCTTGGACACAGTGTGAAAATAGGTTAGAATATTGGGGGTAAATGTTTAGATACGGGGAAGCTCCATAGTTTGTTTGTCCTGTTTTGCGGGCTGTAGTTATTCACTTAAGTTGTTTGGTTGGATAATCTGGAAGACTGATCTTTAGATTGAGTTGAGTGCTTTAGTGTGTTAGAGATTGATTTGATACATTGTTGAAAGGTGGATTAAGTGCTAAATTATGAGCGCGTTGCATGATTTTTTTAGCGCTCCGTCAGAGAGTTTGTTGTTAGCCTTAACAAAAGAGCAATTGTTTAATGTAGCAGATCATTACATGATTGGATTAACGTTGTCTAAATCTGCTAAAAAAGAGCAAATAGTTGAATTTATTCGTGATTTATTCGTGAACATTTAAAAGACAAACAAGTGTTGCCTAGAAATACACCGATAGACACAAATAGTACAGGGCTATCGTTTCCAGTTATACCTGTGGCAGCAAGCATGTCGTCTTCTGATAGTGGATTGACGTTTGAGCAACATAAAGAACTGTTACGAATGCAACTGGAACATAAGACACAAGAGAGTGAAAAGGATCGTTTATTGGAGTTGCAGAAGCTTAAACTTCAAGAGCAGGATAAGGAAATCGAGCGTTTCAGACTCAAACTGGTAGCCGATGGTAAATTTTCCTCCAGTGGCAGTGGTGAAAAATCCGGTTTGGCTGGTATGATCAAATTTCTTCCCAAATTCAATGAACGTGATCCTGACGTATTTTTCTCACTATTTGAAAATGTCGCCTCTGATCGAGAGTGGGATGATGAGGATAAAATCTTGCTTTTGCAAACTGTATTAGTTGGGAAAGCGCAGGAAGCATTTGTTGCGTTGCCCACTACAGAGAGAAAGAACTATCAGTGTGTTAAAGATGCAGTTTTAAAATGTTACGAATTGATTCCAGAAGCGTATAGACAATGTTTCCGTAATTGGAGAAAGAGTGATCGACAAACCCATGCTGAGATGGCTAGAGAGCTCAGTAGTTTTTTCCATCGTTGGCGTACGGCTGAGGGCATTAGCAATTTTGATGATTTGTGCGACTTGGTGATTTTAGAGCAATTTAAAAACATTTTGCCAGAACGAATTGCCACTTACGTAAGTGAACATCAGGTGAGGACGGCCGCTCAGGCTGCTGTCCTAGCGGATAATTTCGTGTTAATGCACAAAAATCCTATGAGGGAGCATCCGCCAAGACATGAGTATAGTCGTAGAGAACATCGCCCTGTTCGTCCTAACATGGGTCCTTTTAATGCGGGTCCTTTTTGGAGGCCCGATTCAACTCGTAACAGAGTCAGGGACATGGATGCTGACAATAAATGTCACTATTGTTTAGAAACGGGTCACTGGAAAAAAGAATGTCCAATGTTGAGCGCTCGTAATAAGAGTAAAGCAGGCAGTAGCAAACCTGTAGGCTGCGCTTCTAGTGTTTTTGCTACGAAATTACAACACTGTGTTGGATCACAGGGGGCTCTGTTAACCGTGCCCGATCGTCAACAGACGAATGTACAAGTTGGGAAGATAGACGGTGATAAAACAGCAGTGTCTAATGTTGTGGATTATACTCCGTTTATCACAGAAGGTTTCGTTTCAATGGTTGACGATGCTCAAAAAGTCCCAGTTAGAATATTACGGGATACGGGAGCATCAGAGTCTTTTATTAGTGAGTCTGTTCTACCGTTCTCTTCAGTTTCAAACACTGGAAATGTAGTTTTAATTCGTGGAATTGATCTTCAACCATTTTCAGTGCCATTGCATAAGATTCAGTTGTCTTCAGCGTTCTGCAATGGAGAGGTAACAATTGCCGTGCGTCCATCTTTACCAATAGATGGTGTCGAACTCATTTTGGGAAATAATTTGGGTGGGGGCCGTGTTTGGCCTGAAGGGTCACTACCACCTCCTGTGGTTAGAAGAGACGTTGTACCATCAGCTGAGTCTGACAAAAATCTGCAAGATTTTCCAGAGGTGTTCACTGCCTGTGCGGTGACTCGCGCAATGAGTCGCGCACAGTTGGAGAAGCCATCTGAGGTGTCTAAAACGAAACTAAAATTATATATTCCAGAGTTGCCAGCATCACTTTCTCGTAGTGAAATGATTGATGCACAAAAAGACGATCTTGGCCTTCGGAAATATTTTGATTTGGCTTCAGAGTTAAGCATGGATAATAACTATTGTGTCCAAAATGGCTTGTTGCTTCGCAGGTGGTCACCGTTTGCAAACCCTGAGGTAGCAGATCCGGTGTTGCAGGTGGTTGTTCCTGAGAAATATCGTAATCTAGTGTTAAAAACTGCACACGGAGAAATGACTGGACATTACGGTGTAAAGAAAACATACAGTCATTTGTTACAGCACTTTTACTGGCCGCGGATAAAACGTGATGTGGCTAAGTTTATTAAGGAATGTCACATCTGTCAAATTGCGGGTAAACCAAATGTGTCTATTAAACCTGCGCCACTACATCCAATTCCGTCAGTAGGTACTCCATTTGAACATCTCATAATTGATTGTGTAGGTCCCTTGCCTACATCGAAATCTGGCTGCTTGTATTTGTTTACAATAATGTGTCAGGCTACGCGTTACCCTGCTGCATATGCCCTAAGAAGTATAACAACAAAGTCAATTATAAAGTCACTATCACATTTTATATCTATCTTTGGAATACCGAAGGTAATTCAAAGTGACAGGGGTTCAAACTTTACTTCCAGGACGTTTGCCGAGGCTCTAAAGCAGCTGCGCATAAAGCACAATCGAAGTAGTGCATATCATGCACAGAGCCAAGGGGCTCTGGAGCGGTTTCACGCCACTTTAAAATCTTTGTTGCGTGCTTACTGTGTTGAGATGGAAAGGGACTGGGAAGAGGGCTTACCATGGCTATTACTGGCGGCAAGAAGCGTTGTGCAGGAAAGTACAGGTTTTAGCCCGAACTAATTGGTTTTCGCTCACAAAGTGCGCTCATCTTTGTCTGTACTGAGCAGTGATCTGGATAATTCAGAACCACCAGAAAGCTTGGCGGAGTATACAAATGGGTTTCGTCGCAAACTGTTTTTGGCCTGGAAAATGGCAAGCAGTAATTTAACTGAAGCTCAACAAAAAATGAAAAGAATTTATGATCGCAAGGCGGAGACTAGAGAGTTTAGTCCAGGTGACCAAGTAGTAGCATTACTGCCTATACCAGGTTCGCCTTTTAGGGCCAAGTACTCTGGTCCTTATTCTGTTGTGCGGCGGGTTTCAGCACTTAATTATTTGGTGTCTACTCCTGAGCGTAGGAGATCTACCCAATTATGTCACATAAATCTGCTCAAGCCTTATTATTCCCCAACATTGTCGGTGGGGGGTGACAAGGTTGACATGAAACCTGTGGGATTAGCAGTTATCAAGGAGGTATTGAGCACATCTCAGGTGGCAGCTGAAGATGGGGTTCAGGGTCCGGACGACGCAGTCCTACATGGGCGTTTAAATAATACTGAGTCGCTGGCTAAGTCGGACAGTCTTTTGACTCATTTGGAGGGGAGGCAACGTGAACAGTTGAAAAGCTTAATTTTTGAGTTTTCTTCTTTATTTTCAGACATCCCAACCTGTACGAGTCTAATAGAGCACGACATAGAAGTCGGAGATGCACAGCCTATTCGGCAGAGATTTTATCGGGTTTCACCGGATAAACACAAAAGTTTGGAGGACAGTGTCCGGTATCTTTTAGATAATGGTTTGGCTAAGCCTTCTTACTCAAGCTGGGCATCACCATGCTTGTTGGTCAAAAAACCTTATAACACCTTTAGGTTTTGTACTGACTATAGGAAAGTTAACATGGTGACAAAACCAGACTCATTTCCATTACCCCGAATGGAGGACTGTGTGGACCAGGTTGGTGCTGCATGTTTTGTTAGTAAATTTGATTTGTTGAAAGGTTACTATCAAGTACCGCTTACACCTCGAGCCCAAGAGATTTCCTCTTTTATTACATCATCTGGACTTTATTCATACAACCGGATGAGCTTTGGACTTCGGAACGCACCTTCCACTTTTCAACGACTCATGAACAGAGTCGTTGTTGGGTTGGAAGGGTGCGCAGTTTATCTTGATGATGTGGTGTCCTATGCGGATACCTGGGAGCAACATCTGGCTTGCATTCGTGCACTATTTGAGAAGTTGGTGGCAGCGAATCTCACTGTGAATCTTGCGAAATGCGAGTTTGCCCAAGCCACTGTGGTTTACTTGGGCAAGGTGGTCGGTCAAGGTCAGGTACGATTGGTGAGAGCCAAAGTTTTGGCTATAGATAAGTTTCCTCCTCCGACAACAAAAAAAGAGTTGATGCGTTTCTTGGGGATGATTGGTTATTATAGAAATTTCTGTTGTAATTTTTCAACTGTTGTCTCCCCACTTACAAATCTGCTTAAAAGTTCTGTTAAGTTTGACTGGTCCCCTGAGTGTCAGCAGGCATTTGAGAATGCAAAGCTGCTGCTGAGTTCTGCGCCTGTTTTGGCTGCGCCACAGTTAGATCAACCTTTTCAGATTCAGGTTGATGCAAGCCAGGTAGGGGCGGGCGCAATTCTTTTGCAGCGAGATAAAAATGGGGTGGATAGACCTGTTTGTTATTTTTCACGCAAGTTTAATCAACACCAAACTAATTATTCAACTATTGAGAAGGAGGCTTTGGCCTTGATCTGGGCTCTCCAAAATTTTGATGTGTATGTGGGGGGTGGCCTGCATCCAGTGGTGGTCTATTCAGACCACAATCCCCTCACTTTTCTCCACTCTTTGCAAAATTCTAACCAACGCCTTATGCGGTGGGCACTTCTCTTACAGCCATATAGACTGTCTATACGTCACATCAAGGGTGTTGAGAATGTGATGGCTGATGCACTATCTCGGGCCCCGGAGGGGTCATAGTGATTGTGTTTGTCTTTATCCTTGTCTTTTTTGGTCTCTACTGTCCTTAATTTGCTTTCCAGGCGCCAGGATTGCTGGATAGTGAGATATGAAGGAGACTGGGGGTGAGAGTGATCAATCTAGGTGAAAGTGGTGTTTCACGGGTGAGTGGCTATGAATGAGTCAGTGTGATTGAGTCTTCCAGAATGAATGTTTTTGAGATTTGTTTTGTATTTATTTTTAGTTATTTGTGCCTGGAAATGCTGATTCAGAGTCCCATATATATGGGTCTCTGTCTTTTTAGGGGGGAGGTGTGATGGCCCAGCTCTAATGTGTTGGGTCTGCCACTTTCTCCCTTTGTTAGTATGGTATTTTGTGGCTGGTTTTGGTTTGTCCCTGTTCTGGTTTGCAGGAGGAGCTATGGGGGTTGTACCAAGGTGGCTAATTGATGGCCTAATTGGAGGCTGGATAAAATCAGTGCTCTCCAGCTGGCTGCTAGAGGACTGCATTCGCGAGTAGACTCTCAGCAGGGCTGTTGGCAGCCCTGCTTCTTTACCTTTTTGCACTACACCTTCACTATGTTGATCTACACAACATTTTTGATTTGTGTTACATAAACTGACTTTATGAATATTTTAGTTAATAAATATACTTTTGTTTAAAATATACTTTGGTGTGGTCTCCCCTTTATGTCGTGTTCACTGTGAGCCAAGTGGCTACGACACATGGCCTGAGTAAAAGTGATCAAAAAAAAAAAAAAAACCCCACCTAATTACTTCTTGTGGCCTGCGTATTCACAACGAGTACAAATAGCGATCCAGATTAACACTAGGCGATTTCCTAGGCAGATATTGACTTGGGACTATATTATGGGGAAGCACAGGCGAAGCACTGCTGCTTAGGCGAAGCACTGCTACTTCGGCGCAGAGATATCACGCAACACATGAAAACATAAACTCTATGTGAATACAGGTATAATATGGGTCGATCTATACATGCGTCATGATTAAAATAATCACTTACTCTGTGGACAGCTGTCCATTTGGTCCATTCGGCGTGGGGCGTTTTTTCCAGTTCACTTTGTCACACCGGAAAAAAAAATCGAGTACTGCAGAATGGATCAGCGCCGTGAAATCCTCTGTAGATGTGACACAACTTCGGGCACGCTCATCTTGATCTGACGTGTTGAGCCTGGTCATCAATGGCAAAAACATGTCCCACTCTCTACAGCAGTGGTTTTCAAACTTTTTCAAGAGCGACCTTTTTTTTTATTTTTTTATTTTTTTGCTCGACCCATAGGCTCATTCTTAAACCAAGCATAAGAATAACAATAACAACCGCTTTTGATGATGCACGTGCACTGGATTATCATTGGCGCGATTGCAATGCAAAGTTGATTCTGCACTAATTTGATCTAGCTATGGGATGCTCATTAACCTGTTAACCATTAACCATCATAAGAATTTTAACCAGTTAAAAGTCTACTATCGTTTGCTGCGTGCTTAAAAAATACACAAAACATATTCCAGAACAAATCCTTTAAATGTGATATTCAGTACAGAACAAGTAACAAACAAAAATAAAATCACACACACTCTCACAAACTGTTTAAAAGCAAAAAATAAGGAAACAGAAGGAAAACAATTATCCTATTGATCTGAAATAAGTGTGTGTGCGTGTTTGTGACAGAAGACAAGGCTCATGTTCACTGAACTGGGTGTGTGTGCGCGCGCGCGCGTGTGTTGCTGACGTTGGAGCGAAGGAGTAGGCCTAATATATATTAATGAGAAAGGTGGGCCTGCTTATTCTGCATAATTTGGTCCCAAGCCGGTTCGCAGGATGAGAGGGCAACACTCATGTCCGGAGAAGCATTCAGTTTGTTTCGTTGTTTCGTCTTCATTTTGGTTAAAACTGAGAATCCAGTTTCACACATACAGGTAGTGGTGAAGGGTAGTAGCAATGAAATGCTTGCTTTGCTAAGCATGGGATACTCGGGGAAGAGGCCAATCCAGAACGAAGACAATGTTTCTGTTTTGTGACGAGTTTTCAAAGTGTTGTCACTGGTTAGTTGGATCATTTCTGATTCTTCAGAAGGAGTTAAATTCAGTTCAGCAATTGAATCTGGAGTTTCAAAGTCAAATGGATTTTTCACCCACCGCTTGTCTTTTGATTCATCGAACTTCGCATGGGGAAAGTAGCGAGAAAATTTCCCCATCAGTTCATCCAGATGTGCCTGAATGAGACGCGTCAGGCCAGCGACCGATTCGTTGGGCACATCGTTTTCTTCAATGCGTTTCATCATTGTCGGGAACATATAGTAGCTCGCGGTTTTGAGTCGCAGCTGCCAGAGTTCGAGGGATTTCTGGAAAGCCTGAATTTGTTCGCAATGTCTGAAAATGTTGTCTTCCCGTCCTTGTAGTTTTAGATTCAGTTCGTTTAGAACAGAAAATATGTCAGCCAGATAAGAAAGGGTTAAAAGCCATTTCTCATCACTGAATTTGCTTGCGAGAGGTGACAGTTTATCAGTAAGAAAAGCACGTATTTCATCCCTCAATTCGTACACTCGGCTGAGCACCCTACCCTTCGACAGCCATCTCACATCTGTATGAAAGAGTAAATGTTTGTGCTCGGCTCCCATTTCAACACACAGTGCCTCGAAAAGTCGGCTATTAAGAGCACTGCCTTTAATGTAGTTCACAACTTTGACAGTGTCTCTCATCACTATTTCAAACTCATGTGGGATTCCTTTTGATGCCAACGCCTCACGATGAATAAAACAATGGTACCAAACAATGTTTTGTCCTGCTGCATCCTTAATCCTTCTGACAACTCCACTATTTTTGCCAGTTAGGTTGGCCGCCCCGTCGCTGGTGATGCCTTTGCAATTGGCCCAATCCAGACCGCTTTTTGTTATGAATGCATTTAATTGTTCAAAAATGTGTGCTCCTGACATGCTAGAAGGCAAAGTTAGGCAGCACAGAAGATCTTCAAGAAATTCAGCTTGCCAAATGTACCGAACATAAACAAGTAACGTAGCGCTTGATGCAACGTCAGTGCTCTCATCCAGCTGAATAGCAAAATCCCTCGCTGACTTCAGTTCTCGCTATGAGCTGTTCTTCTAAATTCTGGGCAATGTCCACAATTCGACGTGACACCGTATTGTCGCTAAGAGGAATTAGTTTTAGCTTTTCAGATGCCTTTTCATCCAGAACTGTATTAACTATGTCTATTGCAGCAGGCAATATTAATCGCTCTGCAATTGTGTGTGGCACTTTTTCTTTGGCAACACGATATGAAACTTTATAAGATGCCAAGTGCAATTTGTCATTGTATGTCACACTTCTGCTGAGTAACTGAGCTGATGACTTAATTTCTTGAGACTTCCTCTGAAAAAAAGATAATGGTTTGTCCTCGAGATCTGCATGGCGTGTTCTTAAATGTCTTTCCAACTTCGCTGGTTTCAAACTTTCATTTGCCAACTTTTCACCACATATTATGCACATTGGTATTGCAGCACGGACTGCGTCCGAACAGTTGACAAACCCAAACTTCAAAAAATCATCTTTATATGGCCTTACTCCGGATTTCTGCTTTTTTTTTTGCTGGGCAAGTACTGCTACTCTGTTCACATGCATCACCTTCGTTAACTTCCCTGCTGATCTCCGCTGTTTGCGGTAGGGTTTGACGACTGGCTGCGTTTTCTGCTGCTTCATTTAAAGGGGTCTCTGTCTCTGGCCCTCTTTTTCTTCTGAAAAAATCATAAATGCTTTTTGACTTTGGCTTGCTCATGTTCAGCATAAAATAAATTAAATACGGGCTACTAATGTCACGCTACCTAAGATGTTGCATCATCTCAGCAAGTACAGCGAGGCGCTCCTCCATCTCAGTGAGAAAAAGAAAATGGCTGTATATCAACAACACTGCATGCAAGATTTTTTTTTAGTTTTTTTATTTATTCATTTTATTTATTTATTTTGCTTGTATTTGAATGATTTTTCAGTGTACTTCTATTCAAAGTTATTATTATTAATTTTACTATGATTAGAAAACGGAATTAATTAATTGAGTAAAAAAAAAAAAAAAAAGGAAAATCACTGGCGACCCATTTTTTAATTCTGGCGACCCACCCGAGGGTCGCGACCCAGGGTTTGAAAACCACTGCTCTACAGCACAGACACTCTATTTCCATCGGTTATAGATTGGCATATTCCCCCACATTCACACCACCAGTTCATGTTGGCTCTCATCCTCACGTCCTCAGGCTGTTGAGCGATCTCAACCTCCTCCTGTCGTTCTATTTCCAAAGCACGCAGCTCGTCTTACGTAAACTCTGGTTCAAATAGGTATGGTTCTGGTTCTTGACTGTCTGAGAAATCACCATCTTCGTCTATCTCAAAATCAGCCATGTTCATCACCATTCGTGTACTGTAAGGAAAATAGCCAGGCAGCTACTATTCACGCCGGTATGTTGACGGAAGTCGTGGGATTTAATGTGTTGCGTGATTCTCTGCGCCGAAGTAGCAGTGCTTCGCCTGTGCTTCCCCATAATATAGTCCCAAGTCAATATCTGCCTAGGAAATCGCCTAGTGTTAATCTGGATCGCTATTTGTACTCGCTGTGAATACGCAGGCCACAATAAGTAATTAGGTGGGGTTTTTTTTTTTTTTTTGATCACTTTTACTCAGGCCATGCTAGCTGGCAACAAAGGATTCCATTCATTGTGCTAAGCTAAGCTAACGCCGACCCAGTCAAACTAAAACAATGCATGCACTGACACAAACTGACGCATTTGCCCACCTATCTAAATGTAGGAAATAATGTGAATAAGCCCTATTTCAAATGCTTTCTAATGCTTATAAATTAAATTGTAAAGCTTATATAAGTTGGATTAATTTTTTCATTTTCCATTTCTAAGAAACTTAAACAAAATGAGACAAGAAGATTATTAGAGGAGACCTTGAAAATTATATTAAGACTGTGGATGAGGCATTACTTAAAGAAAGAGAAGCATTGAGGTGCTCTATAGACTCACTGCTTACCCAGGATGCAGAATACAAATAAAAAATTTGTGAAGTGACTAAAAAGAAAAGTGATTCACAGTCAATCATATCAATACTAGACACAAAACAAACAAAGATACATTCTGATCGTACGTCAATTAATAACATATTCAGGGATTACTATATAAATCTAGAAGAGAATTATCTCTTCTAGATTCATATAGTAATCTTGATGCTACAGTACTGAAGTGTCTAGTAATAATACTACAGGTCCTTCTCAAAAAATTAGCATATTGTGATAAAAGTTCATTATTTTCCATAATGTAATGATAGAAATTAAACTTTCATATATTTTAGACTCATTGCACACGAATTGAAATATTTCAGGTCTTTTATTGTTTTAATACTGATGATTTTGGCATACAGCTCATGAAAAACCAAAATTCCTATCTCAAAAAATTAGCATATTTCATCCGACCAATAAAAGAAAAGTGTTTTTAATACAAAAAAAGTCAACTTTCAAATACTTATGTTCAGTTATGCACTCAATACTTGGTCGGTCGGGAATGCTTTTGCAGAAATGACTGCTTCAATGCGTCGTGGCATGGAGGCAATCAGCCTGTGGCACTGCTGAGGTGTTATGGAGGCCCAGGATGCTTCGATAGCGGTCTTCAGCTCATCCAGAGTGTTGGGTCTTGCGTCTCTCAACTTTCTCTTCACAATATCCCACAGATTCTCTATGGGGTTCAGGTCAGGAGAGCACAGTAATACCATGGTCAGTAAACCATTTACCAGTGGTTTTGGCACTGTGAGCGGGTGCCAGGTCGTGCTGAAAAACAAAATCTTCATCTCCATAAAGTATTTCAGCAGATGGAAGCATGAAGTGCTCCAAAATCTCCTGATAGCTAGCTGCATTGACCCTCCCCTTGATAAAACACAGTGGACCAACACCAGCAGCTGACATGGCACCCCAGACCATCACTGACTGTGGGTACTTGACACTGGACTTCAGGCATTTTGGCATTTCCTTCTCCCCAGTCTTCCTCCAGACTGGCACCTTGATTTACGAATGACATGCAAAATTTGCTTTCATCTGAAAAAAGTACTTTGGACCACTGAGCAACAGTCCAGTGCTGCTTCTCTGTAGCCCATTTCCTGCACACGCCTGTGCACGGTGGCTCTGGATGTTTCTACTCCACTGCTTCCGCAGGTTCCCCAAGGTCTGGAATCGCTCCTTCTCCACAATCTTCCTCAGGGTCCGGTCATCTCTTCTCATTGTGCAGCGTTTTTTCCCACACTTTTTCCTTCCCACAGACTTCCCACTGAGGTGCCTTGATACAGCACTCTGGGAACAGCCTATTTGTTCAGGAATTTCTTTCTGTGTCTTACCCTCTCGCTTGAGGGTGTCAATGATGGCCTTCTGGACAGCAGTCGGGTCGGCAGTCTTACCCATGATTGCGGTTTTGAGTAATGAACCAGGCTGGGAGTTTTTAAAAGCCTCAGGAATCTTTTGCAGGTGTTTAGAGTTAATTAGTTGATTCAGATGATTAGGGTAATAGCTCGTTTAGAGAACCTTTTCATGAAATGCTAATTGTTTGAGATAGGAATTTTGGGTTTTCATGAGCTGTATGCCAAAATCATCAGTATTAAAACAATAAAAGACCTGAAATATTTCAGTTGGTGTGCAATGAATCTAAAATATATGAAAGTTTAATTTTTATCATTACATTACAGAAAATAATGAACTTTTTTGAGAAGGACCTGTACCTTATTAGAAGATTTTTTTCCTAAATTAGTTTACCAACTATTTCAGTAGAGCAGAAGGCAAAATTAAGTGCTTCTATCTCTAAGGAAGAGTTAAAACAGGCAATTTCAAAGATGCAGAACAGAAAAGTTCCTGGTACAGATGCCATATTTTGTGAATTCTATAAGGAATGGCACACAGTTCACAGTTCACTTTATTAGCCATTTGCAGTATAAAACCACATTGGAAAAGATGTGCAAGAAGCTCAAAGTACAATGTCAGACACATAAAGGACATAACATAAAACAGACAAGCAGATGCCACATAAAAGCTCAAAAGTAAAATGCTGTACAATAAAACCACACATAAATTTAAAGTGCCTAATTTAAAGTGCTTTGTTTAAAATGATTACAGCTTGGGGAAAGAAACTGTTTAAATGGCGATCAGTAGAACATTTGACCGAGCGATACCTTCTCCCTGAGGGAAGCATCTCAAAGAAGGTCCCTGCAGGATGGCCTGAGGCATCGTTGACAAGTTTTAAAGCTCGATTCAAAAGTCTAGTTCTATATGTAACCTCCAGGAGCAGCCAATGATCCTGCTGGCTGAACGAACCACTTTGTTCAAAGCCTTCTTCTCTTTCAAGGTGAGATTACCAAACCACAAAGTAATACAACTAGTTAGAACACTCTCAATTAAACAGTAGTAAAAATTCAAAAGAATCTTAGTATTTCAAGTAAACTCTCGAAGCCTACGTAAAAAGAAGAGGGGCTGTCTCGCTTTCTTAGCAATGCTAGTTGTATTAGAGCTCCAGTTCAAGTCATGAGAAAGAGTCTTTTGAAGTGTTCAAAAGCAAGTTGTTTTTTTTACTCCATTGAACAAGATTCTCCACCTCCTCGCGATACTGAGATTCATTGTTTGAAATAATCAGCCCAATGATAGTTGTATCATCGGCATATTTGATTATCATATTATTATCATAGGATGCTACAAGGTCATGAGTATACAATGTGAACAATAGGGGGCTCAAGATACAGTGCTAACATACAACTCGTCTGAAATACAGCCATTAATTTTGACCCTTTGTGGTCAACAAGTGGGGAAATTTAAAATCCATTTATAAATGGCATCATCGAGTCCAAGACATTTCAATTTGTGAAAGAACTTTGTTGGGACCATTGAGTTAAAAGCTGAACAATAGTCTATAAATAGCATTCTAGCATATGATTTATGTGCATCAAGATGGGTAGGTGCTATTAATTCGATGCACTTTTAATTCAATGCAGAGAAAGCATTTGACCGCATTGAGTGGTCATATTTACTTTTTGTTTTGGAAAAATGTAATCTTGGAGACACTTTCATCAGATGGATTAGAGTGTTATATGAGGAACCTAAAACTTTTGTAACGATTCTAGGTTAGCAAATTTTTCATTAGATATATGGACTAGGCGGGGTGCCCATTATCACCCTTGCTTTTAGCACTCGCTATTGAACCCTTAGCTGAAGCGATCAGAGCAGAGCCTTCAATTGAAGGTCTACAGACTGAAGAAAAACATCATAAATTACCCTTTATGCAGATGATGTGCTAATTTTTTATTTAAAATCCTGATTCTTCAGTACCATCACTTCTTAGCATTATTAATACTTTCTCAGGATACAAAATCAAATTAAGTCAGATGCTATGCCTGTTGGTTTTATGAAAACAATTCTAGATAATAGTCCCCCATTTTCATTTAAGTGGTCCCCTGGAGGATTTATATATTTAGCTATTTTTTGTGAGCTCCATATTTAAAAATCTATTCAAAGATAATTTTACCCATTTTACCCATTGCTTAGTAAAATTAGAGAAGATTTAAACCAACAAGACCCTTTACCTATTTCATTTTTTAAAATGACTGGGTAGAATGGCTCTTATAAAAATGACTGTCCTTCTCAAGCTGATACCTATCTGTTCTCTAAAAAGGTTTTAAAGGACATGAACGGTTGGCTTAGCTCCTTTATTTGGAGCAAACCAAGGTTGAAGTTTTCTGCTCTACAGTTACCAGGCTCGAATGGAGGTCTGGACTTACCTAATATTAAGCTATATCAATGGTCTGCTCATTTAGGATACATTTCTAATTGGGTTGTTCTCGATAACTCCTCTACTTGGTTGGATCTTGAACAGTCATTGTCAAACCTTCCCCTTGTGGATCCGTTGTTTTTCAAAAAAATTTACCCTGTAACTATAAATGCACTTAAGGCATGGAGGGCTGTTTGTCATTTCGAGGAAAGAACTAAATTAACCTCTGCTCGTACACCAATTTTGAATAACCCAGACATCCCTCCAGGCAGATTTGATGGGAGGTTTAAATTTTGGGTGAATCAAGGTATAAACCGGCCTATGGATGTGTTTGATGAAGAAGGCCTAATGTCCTTTGAGGATCTGAGACAGAAATATAAATGATTAAAACAGGACTTCTTTCGTTTTTTATATTAGGAACTATATTTTGAAGGATACCTCATTATGTTCTAATAGAAGTCTGTCTCCTATAGAAAAACTACTTTTTCCAACACCTGGAAAGAAGTCAGTGAGTTTATTATATATGGTTCTTAGTGTTACATTTGATGTTACATTTGGAATTATTTTTCATATTTCACCAAACCATAGACATGCATGTAACACCCTTTTACCACTATGCCTTAAGTGCAAAACAGAAGTTGGCACTCTCACTCACTGTCTTTGGTCATGTAATCAGTTGCAAGTATACTGGGCCAAGATTATATCTGAAATGAGTAATATCTTTGATAAGGATTTGGTCATGGATCCTCTATTGTTGATTCTTGGTTTGCCTGATAAAGCTTTGCTTTTATCAAATGAGACTTTACAATCATCTCACATTTGTATTTAGTGTGGTTATCTACTTAATTTTTGAGTATCTAAATTTTCTTTTCCTTTTTAGTGGCCAAGAATAAGTCTGCATTCGAATAATACATCTCTTAATTTGTGACTGCCGTTGTATCTGATCAAATGCACATTCTTATTCTTTAGCTTGGGTTAATCGAATAATTTTTACTTGTTTGAAACAGCAGCTATGCTAATGATGTCTCTATTTGTTTCTCTGTTTCTGCTGGGATCTTCATCCCGTGGTAACTAGGATTTACACAAGCTCCAGTCTGGATCCAGAACACCTGAGAAGAGATGATGCTGACCCTCAGAGGACCTCAGATGATGCTAACCTTGAATCAACAAACAGAACTAACAAATATTGCGACAAGTGTGACTGCATCATATAATAATATTTATTGATTTTCCTGAAAATTCCTGTCATATGCACAAAAACTGACAGCCACCACTGATAAACTACTACTAAATATTGTAGAAACTTAATTTTTCTGTAAAGTTGCTTTGCAATGATTTGTAAAACTCAAATTAAATTACATTTCAGCACATCAGGGAGTCGCTCTCAAAACGTGGCATATTAAACTTGCTTTTGAATTTGTGTTTTACTTTCGGTTTTGACGTAGTGATCGGGTGAACTCTCCGCGGTGCGGAACATACATTCAAATTTTTCCTTGGTTTCCTTCTTGGCCCTCCATCTGGGCCTGCCCCTGCTCCACCTCCCTTCTCCAATCATGGTTGTGTTTGTTGAGGAGCATCTGGAGTCGATTTGCATTTTGATCCTTGCCTCTCCTGTCATCTATAATCCTTTAATCTCTACCATACCTAACACTGGTTTTGCTTGTGACTTGATCTTTAAAGTTGTTGTTTTTTTTCTTTTTTAAGATCTACTTTAAAAATCAAATCTTATGTTAAATATTTGCTCGCTGGTGTATGTAAATTTGATGTTGTAGATGATGCTTGATGATGTCTATGTAATGATCACCTGCTTTTAAATGGAGCAGCATTTAATAGACAGAACCATACAGTATTGTTCAAAATAATAGCAGTACAATGTGACTAACCAGAATAATCAAGGTTTTTAGTATATTTTTTATTGCTACGTGGCAAACAAGTTACCAGTAGGTTCAGTAGATTGTCAGAAAACAAACAAGACCCAGCATTCATGATATGCACGCTCTTAAGGCTGTGCAATTGGGCAATTAGTTGAAAGGGGTGTGTTCAAAAAAATAGCAGTGTCTACCTTTGACTGTACAAACTCAAAACTATTTTGTACAAACATTTTTTTTTTCTGGGATTTAGCAATCCTGTGAATCACTAAACTAATATTTAGTTGTATGACCACAGTTTTTTAAAACTGCTTGACATCTGTGTGGCATGGAGTCAACCAACTTGTGGCACCTCTCAGCTGTTATTCCACTCCATGATTCTTTAACAACATTCCACAATTCATTCACATTTCTTGGTTTTGCTTCAGAAACAGCATTTTTGATATCACCCCACAAGTTCTCAATTGGATTAAGGTCTGGAGATTGGGCTGGCCACTCCATAACATTAATTTTGTTGGTTTGGAACCAAGACTTTGCCCGTTTACTAGTGTGTTTTGGGTCATTGTCTTGTTGAAACAACCATTTCAAGGGCATGTCCTCTTCAGCATAGGGCAACATGACCTCTTCAAGTATTTTAACATATGCAAACTGATCCATGATCCCTGGTATGCGATAAATAGGCCCAACACCATAGTAGGAGAAACATGCCCATATCATGATGCTTGCACCTCCATGCTTCACTGTCTTCACTGTGTACTGTGGCTTGAATTCAGAGTTTGGGGGTCGTCTCACAAACTGCCTGTGGCCCTTGGGACCCAAAAAGAACAATTTTACTCTCATCAGTCCACAAAATGTTCCTCCATTTCTCTTTAGGCCAGTTGATGTGTTCTTTGGCAAATTGTAACCTCTTCTGCACATGCCTTTTTTTTAACAGAGGGACTTTGCAGGGGATTCTTGAAAATAGATTAGCTTCACACAGACGTCTTCTAACTGTCACAGTACTTACAGGTAACTCCAGACTGTCTTTGATCATCCTGGAGGTGATCATTGGCTGAGCCTTTGCCATTCTGGTTATTCTTCTATCCATTTTGATGGTTGTCTTCCGTTTTCTTCCACGTCTCTCTGGTTTTGCTCTCCATTTTAAGGCATTGGAGATCATTTTAGCTGAACAGCCTATCATTTTTTGCACTTCTTTATAGGTTTTCCCCTCTCTAATCAACTTTTTAATCAAAGTACGCTGTTCTTCTGAACAATGTCTTGAACGACCCATTTTCCTCAGCTTTCAAATGCATGTTCAACAAGTGTTGGCTTCATCCTTAAATAGGGGCCACCTGATTCACACCTGTTTCTTCACAAAATTGATGACCTCAGTGATTGAATGC
The DNA here is from genome assembly GCF_003368295.1 of Carassius auratus. Lineage (NCBI taxonomy): Eukaryota > Metazoa > Chordata > Actinopteri > Cypriniformes > Cyprinidae > Carassius > Carassius auratus. The sequence goes on along the minus strand of NC_039270.1, from coordinate 25,712,127 downwards.
CACACTGCTATTTTTTTGAACACACCCCTTTCAACTAATTCAACTAATTGCCCAATTGCACAGCCTTAAGAGCGTGCATATCATGAATGCTGGGTCTCATTTGTTTTCTGACAATCTACTGAACCTACTGGTAACTTGTTTGCCACGTAGCAATAAAAAAATATACAAAAAACCTTGATTATTCTGGTTAGTCACATTGTACTGCTATTATTTTGAACAATACTGTAGATCACTGACAAGCTACGCAATGTCGCGTTCATTATCTAAGGCGATTTATCTGGGACATTGAACACGATATTGCGCAGCTTGTCAGCGATCTACGGGTCTGTCTATTAAATGCTGCTCCAATTATAAGCAGGTGATGCCAATTTAGCGGTAATCACGAAAGCAGCTTTTCTGATTAAATGTGCATGATCATATCGTTAGATATATCGCCCAGCCCTACCCTCACCAAATTTAAGGATAATCCGATTAAAACTGTAGGAGGAGTATGTCAAAATACGATTAATTGAAATGGCAAAAACTGCATAAAAAAATGGTGTGCTACACGTATGTACTGAATTTCATGCATGTACATGAAATGTAGCTCAAGGTGCACTCCATTGAAATTTAACAGGTGGCGCTATCGAACCATTTTGCCACACCCACATCTGAAACCTATATCAGATGTACATTTTCGCCAGTTCTGATGCGTGTGCAGTTTCGTGACGATTGGAGCATGTTTAGGCCCTCAAAAATGCAATTCACTTTGGAGAACTTTTATCCTCCAAGCATAGTCACGTCTATTAGTAATGGTGACTGTTCACTTTGTATACTTTCAGTAGATCCACTCTCCACCATGGGTCAGTCTGTAATTTGGAGTGGGCCCAAGTGGTCAACAATCCATCAATAGCATGCGCAGATGACTAATTCACATAATATGATGACTGACTAGTTTTCCCCATAAAGCTGAGTTCTCTAGAAAATGTTTCAACGGCAGCAACAAGGCACTTTTTTTCTTTTCTTTCTAGCATCAGTGTTAGCTCAGTGCTAAAGCATGCCATTAATGCAGTGAAACAAGAAATAACTCATGCATACAATGTCCAATCTGACTCAAACTTCACAAATTGTCCTGTCCTCAACACATCTACATGTTCATATTTGGTTATAGCTATAGCACCACCTACTGGCAACAGGATGTGAAATGTTTTACACTGGTATGCACTATTAGCAAACAAAACTAAACATGCTAGAAATATTCTCAAACATGCTTACAACATTTACTAAGTGTTGAAGCATGCTATTAATACTATGAAACAGGAAATTGTTGTAACTCAGGCAACCAAAGTCCGATCTGCCCCGAACTTCACACGTTTGATAGGTGTTATACCCTGAACAAACTCCCAAGCCCAAATTGAGTTATAGTCATAGCACCACCTGCTGGCAACAGGATGTGACAAGGTTAACACTGTTATGGACTGCTAGGAGCATATTAAAAAGTATAAATAAGTGTTAAATAGGCTGCCAACATGCTAGAAACATATTAAAACATGCTAGCAACACTTAGCTCAGTGTTAAAGACACTAATTTAGTGAAACAGGAAGTTGCTGTAACTCAGGCAAGCAATGTCCGATCTGCCCCAAATTGAACAAATTAGATAAGAGTCCCGGCCTGAGCATAACTAAAGGTCAATATTAAATTATAATTATAGGCCCACCTGCTGGCAACAGGAAATTACTTGTTTTACACTAACTTAAACATGCAATATCCAATCTGCCCCAAACTTCACATGTTTGGTAAGGGTCCTGGTCTGAAGACATCTACATGTCCAGTTATAGTCATAGTGCCACCAACTGGCAGCAGGAAGTTTCGCACACATAAGTGAATTTGACGCATTTATCCAACATTAACCATTTTAAAAGGATATTGCCTACTGTTCGCTGTTTCGAATAGCCATTGGGTGACATTAGCCCGGGTGCGAGGGCCCTTTCATCACTGCTTACAGCTTTAATTATTATTAGTCAAGTCAAGTAACCTTTATTTATATAGCACTTTAAACAAAAATGAATGCGTCAAAGCAACTGAACAACATTAATTAGAAAAAACAATGTGTCAATAATGCAAAATGACAGTTAAAGGCAGTTCATCAATGAATTCAATGATGTCATCTCAGTTCAGTTTAAATAGTATCTGTGCAATCATTTGCAATCAAGTCAACGGTATCGCTGTAAATTAAGTGATCCCAGTTAAGCAAGCCAGAGGTGACAGCGGCAAGGAACCAAAACTCCATTGGTGACAGAATGGAGAAAAAACCTTTGGAGAAACCAGGCTCAGTTGGGGGGCAAGTTCTCCTCTGACCAGACTAAACCAGCAGTTCAATTCCCAGTTGCAGTTAAGTCAGATTGGCAGAAGAATCATCTGTTTCCTGTGGTCTTGTCCCGGTGGTTGTTTGATACAAGATCTTTACAGGGGATCTGTATCTGGGGCTCTAGTTGTCCTGATCTCTGATGTCTTTCAGGGCTGTAGAGGTCCTTTCTAGGTGCTGATCCACCATCTGGTCTGGATACGTACTGGATCCGGGTGACTGCAGTGACCCTCTGATCTGGATACAGACTGGATCTGGTGGCTACGGTGACCTCAGAATAAGAGAGAAACAGACTAATATTAGCGTAGATGCCATTCTTCTAATGATGTAGCAAGTACATAGGGTGTTATGGGAAGTGTTCCCGGTTCCGGTTTACCTAATTAATGCAGCCTTAAAATCCTTTGACGGATTTGGATATTAAAAGCATATTAGTATGTTATGTGTAAGCCAGGTTAAAGAGATGGGTCTTTAATCTAGATTTAAACTGCAAGAGTGTGTATTCCTCCCGAACAATGTTAGGTAGGTAATTCCTGAGTTTAGGTGCTAAATAGGAAAAGGATCTGCCACCCGCAGTTGATTTTGTTATTGTAGGTATTATCAAATTGCCTGAGTTTTGAGAACGCAGCGGACCTGGAGTATTGTAATGTAACAAGAGTAACATTCAAATGTAACATTCAAATACTGAAGTGCTAAACCATTCAGGGCTTTATAAGTACTAAGCAAGATTTAAAAATCTATACAATGTTTAATAGGGAGCCAGTGCAGTGTGGACAGAACTGGACTAATATGGTCATATTTCCTGGTTCTAGTAAGAACTCTAGCTGCTGCATTTTGGACTACTTGGAGTTTGTTTACCAACCGTGCTGAACAACCATCCAATAAAGCATTACAATAATCTAACCTTGAGGTCATAAATGCATGGATTAACATTCCTGCATTTGACATTGAGAGCATAGGCCGTAATTTAGATATATTTTTGAGATGGAAAAATGCTGTTTTACAATGCTTGAAACGTGGCTTTATAAGGAAAGATTGCTATCAAATAGCACACCTACGTTCCTAACTGATGACGAAGAATTGACAGAGCAACCATCAAGTCTTAGACAGCGTTCTAGGTTATTATTACATGCAGAGTTTTTAGGTCTTATAATTAACACCTCTGTTTTTTTCAGAATTTAGCAGTACGAAATATGTTTTCGCCTGGCCGCGAAAAAATATAGAGCTGAGTGTCATCAGCATAACAGTGAAATCTAACACCATGTTTCCTGATGATATCTCCCAAGGGAAACATGTAAAGCATGAAGAGTAATGGGCCTAGTATTGAGCCTTGAGGTATTCCATACTGCACTTGTGATCAATATGATACCTCTTCATTCACTGCTACGAATTGATGGCGGTCATATAAGTACGATTTAAGCCATGCTTATGCACATCCATTAATCCCAACAAAGTGTTCTAGTCTATGCAAAAGAATATTGTGGTCAATAGTGTCAAATGCAGCACTAAGATCCAATAGCCCTAATAGAGAGATACAACCACTATCAGACGATAAGAGCAGGTCATTTGTAACTCTAAGGAGAGCAGTCTCAGTACTATTATATGGTCTAAATCTTGACTGCAAATCCTCACAGATACCATTTTTCTCTAAGAAGGAATATAATTGTGAGGATACTACCTTTTCAAGTATCTTGGACATTAAAGGGAGATTCGAGATCGATCTATAATCAACTAGTTCTTTGAGGTCAAGTTGTGTTTTTTTTTGATGAGGACATATCCTAATGACAATGAGGAATTAATACATTTACATTACATTTAAACATTTAGCAGACGCTTTTATCCAAAGCGACTTACAAATGAGAACAATAGAAGCAGTCAGGTCAACAAGAGAACAACAACAGAATACAAGTGCCATGACAAGTCTCAGTTAGTCTAGTATAGAACGCATAGCCAGGTATATATAAAATTATTATTATTTTTTTTTTATTAAATGAAAAAGACAAGAAAAGGAAAAGTACTGGTGTTAGTAGGTTAAGTGCAGGCGAAAAAGATGAGTCTTTAGATGTTTCTTGAAAATGAGTAAAGAGTAAAGCTGTACGAATTGAGATTGGGAGGTCATTCCACCAGCTGGGCACAGTCCAGGAAAAGGTCCGTGAGAGTGATTTAGAATTTCTTTGGGATGGCACCACAAGGCGTTGTTCACTTGCAGAGCGCAAACTTCTGGAGGGCACATAGAATTTAACCAGTGAGTTTAGGTAAGTTGGTGCCGTGCCAGTGGTCGTCTTGTAGGCAAGCATCAGTACCTTGAATTTGATGCGAGCGGCTACTGGTAGACGGTGTAACCTGATGAGGAGAGGAGTGACATGAGCTTTTTTTGGCTCATTGAAGACAACCCTCGCTGCTGCATTCTGGATCATTTGCAGAGGCTTGACAGTACATGCAGGAAGGCCCGCCAGATCATTACAATAGTCCAGTCTGGAGAGAACAAGAGCTTGGACAAGAAGTTGGGTAGCTTGCTCTGACAGGAAGGGTCTAATCTTCCTAATGTTGTATAAGGCAAAGCTGCAGGACCGGGTCGTTGTAGCAATGTGCCCAGTGAAGCTTAATTGATGATCCATCAAAACTCCTAGGTTTCTGGCTGTCCTCAAAGGAGTTATGGTTGACGAGCCCAGCTCTATAGAGAAGTTGTGATGAATCAGTGGGTTAGCTGGAATCACCAGGAGTTCAGTCCTTGTAAGGTTAAGCTGAAGGTGATGGTCATTCATCCAGCTAGAAATGTCACTCAGACAGGCTGAAATGCGAGCAGCTACCGTCGGGTCATTTGGCTGGAATGAGAAGTAGAGTTGGGTGTCATCAGCATAGCAGTGATAAGAAAAGCCATGCTTCTGAATGAGAGATCCTAAAGATGTCATGTAAATGGAGAAGAGAAGTGGTCCAAGTACTGAGCTTTGAGGAACCCCAGTAGCAAGGTGGTGTGACTTTGAAACATCACCCCTCCAAGACACACTGAAGGATCTGTCAGAGAGGTAGGACTTAACCCACAGGAGAGCAGTTCCAGAGATGCCCATCTTTCTGAGGGTGATTAACAGTGTCAAAAGCAGCAGACAGGTCCAGTAAGATGAGTACCGAGGATTTTGAAGCTGCTCTTGCTAGTCGCAGGGCTTCAGTAACCGAGAGCAGAGCAGTCTCAGTTGAGGATGGATCTTGTCTTATTTGTGAAGAAAGTTGCAAAGTCATCCGCTGTAAGAGTTGATGGAGGAGGTGGAGGCGGCGGATTAAGAAGAGAAGAAAAAGTCTTGAAGAGTGTCCGAGCGTCACAGCAGCTGTTAATTTTGTTGTGGTAGTAGGATGTTTTAGCTGTGAAGACATTTGCAGAGAAGGAAGAGAGGAGAGATTGATACACACTGAGGTCAGTAGAGTTTAGAGCGATGTTCACTGAGAACCTCGGACAGCCAGGGGGCAGATGGGGCAGTGCGTGCTGGTCTAGACAACAGTGGGCAAAAGTTGTCCAAGCAAGATGTTAAAGTGGAGCAAAGAGTGTCCGTAGCACTGTTCGTGTCCAGAGCAGAAAACTGAGAGACTGGTGGAAGAGAGGATGAAACCACAGCAGATAAGCGAGATGGAGAGAGTGAGCATAGGTTCTGTCGAAAGGTGACTTGCGTTGGAGTGTGTGCCACTTCAGGAGTAAGTGCTAGGTTAGCAGTAATGAGGAAGTGATCAGAGGTGTGCAGTGGAGCAACTGAAGAGGTGTCCACAGAGCAACAGCGTGTGTAGATGAGGTCCAGTTGGTTGCCCGATTTGTGAGTCGCAGTAGTAGACACTAGCTTGAGGTCAAATGAGGTGAGCAGAGTTTTGAAGTCCGCAGCCTGGGGTTTATCTAGGTGGATGTTGAAGTCACCAAGCAGTACCAGAGGAGAACCATCTTCAGGAAAGTTTGATAGCAGCACATCCAACTCCTCCAAGAAGTTTCCCAGTTGATCTGGGGGACAATAAATGACCACAAAGTGGATTTTAACAGGGTGGGTTACAGTAATGGCATGTAATTCAAATGAACCAGTATCTGTAGGTGATGGCTGAAGATGAAATTTCCATTCTTTGGATATAAGGAGACCCGTACCTCCATCCCCCCCGGTGGTACGAGGAGTGTGGGAACAAGTGAAATTAGTGGAGAGGGCTGCAGGGGTGGCAGTATCTTCAGGTTTGATCCAAGTCTCTGTCAGTGCCATGAGGTTGAGGCCGGAATGAGTAGCAATAGAAGAAATGAAGTCTGCTTTGTTAACTGCAGACTGGCAGTTCCAGAGACTAACTGGTAGGGCTGTAGTGCTCGAGTCCGGACTCGAGACATTTTTCTGTCGTCTCAGACTTGTCTCGGACTCGTTGAATTTGCACTCGGACTTGTCTCGGACTTGGCCATTGGACTCGCCAAGTCTTCTAGTTGGTCTCGACCGAGTCCAGCAAAAAAATAAAATAAAAAATGTATCCTTCAAAACAAAACCACATTTGCATGATGTCGCGACTGAAAACGTGTGGAATACGCTAGGCGCGCCGCTCTCCTTTTTTCCAAAGCACTCTGTAGCCTGCGATTGCGCTCCAGTGGCGTCTGCTGTTGCTGGGCAACCATGACCCGCTCTCCATGATGACGCAGAAGTTTCAGCAAAGAATAAATGGAATTCCAGCACTTAAAATCACTTGCAGTAGCTCTGCTAATAGATTCATTTAAAAAATGTCTATCCTTGTACAACTATGATCTCCTGTTTCTCCATCTTGCCTTAGCTTTCAGTATTGTTCCGGGAAAGGATGTACATGACCAGTGGTGCACTTACTGCGACCTGAAAAGTTTAGATGTTTCCAATTTAATTTTCTACCTGTTAGATTGTGTTTTATTTACGTCTACACCTAGATAGCCTTTTTTTATCAATAAACGCGTATTAATGTATAGCCTTATGCAACAATTACATATGTAAATTTTTAAAACTTTATATATGACATTACATATTTACATTTTCATGTAACAGCCAGTATTTGTATCTGTAACAATCACAAAATGTTTCCTATCTGCATTCGGATACAACATCGTACAGTTACTTGATAAGACTGTTATTACTTTTTATATATTTTTTTGTAGTTATCACTGAACAAGTATGTCGTGTTAAACTGAAATAATTATTAATTTCTAAAATAATATTTATCATGCAAGCAGAGAGATGTCATGACAAACGTTTAGTGATCATTTGAACATGACTGAATCCATTCAATGCACACATTCTCATTACGCAGAAAACTTTGAGCGAGTCTTAATGTTAATGAACTTCACTAAACAGATGTGTGTGTGCCGCGCAAACCAGCAAAAGGTAAATATGCAAACATGTAGGACAAGTAGACAATGTATCCGTATCGAAGCTGATTATTAGCCTACTCTTGAGAGAGAACTGATTTGGTTTTTGAGAGACTGAGACGCGCAATGCAGCTGTTTGATTGGTGAGCACGCTGTGCTTATTCCATTCATTCGTATCATGGTAGCCTAAGCTTTCAATATTTGCCTTTTAAATATATACAAATAATATAACGTGTAGCTATGATGTATTATTATAGGTAAAATTACTCTTGCAACGCTCTGATTTCTGAGAGATAAACAGAGAGGCGTCAACAATGCGGTGTTTGATTTGCTCTCTTTTCACTCATAAAGTTTACATTCATTCTGGCGCTGATGCCCTGGCTCACCTGTTATCTAGCAAACACCAGACTCTGTCAGCTTTAGCCGAGCATTCAGGCAGAATTATTCCTTGAGCGTTATTCGTTTTTTAAGCCATTATCCGTGCCATTCCGAATAAGGTATTCGGCTTCAGGCACAACCCTAATTATTACATTACATATTTTATTTTTACATGCAACATAGGTAAGGTCATATAGTAACAGCTCCACGCAATATTGTAATTCTAAAATTCACGTCGTACTTGCAAACACTTTGTATGCATTATGGTTAATGCATGCTGGAGCAGTCGATTGTTTCCGACAGAGCTCGACTAGTCTATGCAAGCCCTAGTACAGTATGACAAAAATTTTGCTGTATTTATGTGCGCATGTCCAGTAGAGCCAAACGTATCCATTTTAGCCTTGCTGCGCGCATTTGTCATATCCCGAGCTTTGCGTGTGTCTGTGCACTGTGCCAATTAGGCATAGTCATATACATTTTTGACCACAGGTATAATGTCAACAAAAAATAAAGTACATAAAAATTATTTGACCTTACAGTTCCAAACTTTGTTTGTTTATCCAAGTTTAGCTCCCAGGGTCGGACTGGGGGTAAAACCAGTACTCATTAGCAAGGCCCCAAAGGAAGAGAGGGCCCTTGAAAAGTATGAATCTGAAATATATATTTTTTACCTGGATATTTTCATGGGTGGGGGCCATGGGGGCCCATCAGGACTGCCTATGCATAGGGCCCAGGATCTTGTTTAACGCCCCTGTTAGCTTTAACCCTAATTATACACACTTGAACCTAATCAAGCTCTAACTAGACACACTAATCTTCCAGGTGTTTTAAGGCCAGTTGGAGCTAAACTTTTCAGGACATTGGCCATCCAGGATGTAGTTTGGAGACCCCTGTCCTACAGAGTTGTTACTTTGCACATGCTTTTTGATCATTACAAATAATAATGTAAAATGATTTTCTTAGAATAGGAGATATGCTTTCTCTCGCATCACAAACATTATCAAGTATGTGGTCTTGAAGAGGACCCTTTTTTCTTTCGGTCTCGACTTGTCCTGGACTTGGACTTGACTTGGACTCGACAAAGCCGGACTTAACTACAGCATAGTAGTAGAGGTCAGAGGGACATGGCGTAGGTTTGTCAGACAGGCCTTCCTGCGACGTACATAGCGTGCTCTCCGAGTGTTAGTAGTTATAGTAGAGATCTGAAAGCACATAGTGACTACAAGTGTAAGATATATTTGAGAGGCTATACAAAAAGTAAAGAAAGAGAAAAGCAATACTCAAGTGCCCTGTCGGTGTCCTTGCTCGGTAATAAAAGTCAGAAAAGGATATATGACTTCTGGAAGCACCTCTTTTAGGAGCTTAGATGGAAATGGGTCTAACATACATGTTGTTGGTTTAGATGATTTAACAAGTTTATACAATTCTTCCTCTCCTATAATAGAAAATTAGTGGAACTGTTCCTCAGGGGATCTATAGTGCACTGTCTGATGCAATACTGTAGCTGATGGCTGAATGGTTACAATTTTATTTCTAATAGTATCGATTTTAAGAAGCAAAGTAGTTCATAAACTCATTTCTACACCAATGTGTCCCTGAGCAAGACACTTAACCCCTAGTTGCTCCAGAGGCGTGTGACCTCTGACATATATAGCAATTTTAAGTCGCTTTGGATAAAGGGATCAGTTAAATTAATAAATGTAAATGCAAAAATGTAAATTACTGCTGTGATGTTGGAAAATGTCAACACTATTGATGCTTTATTTTTCATTAAGTTAGCCACTGTGTTGAATTAATACCTGGGGTTATGTTTGTTTTCTTCTAAATTTGATGAAATGAAATTAGATCTAGCAGTTTTTAATGATTTTCTGTAGGATAGGTTACTTTCCCACCAAGCAATACGAAATACCTCTTGTCTTGTTTTCCTCCAGTTGCGTTCCATTTTTCGGGCTGCTCTCTTTAGGGTGCGAGTGTCCTCATTATACCATGGTGTCAGACTGTTTTCCTTAACCTTCCTTAAGTGTAAAGGAGCAACTGTATTTAAAATGCTAGAAAAGAGAGAGTCCATAGTTTCTGCTATATCATCAAGTTGTTCTGAGCTTTTGGATATGCAAAGGAATTCGGATACATAAGGAAGAATACTTAAAAAGCCGTCTTTTGTGGTAGAAGTGATGGTGAAGTGAGGAAGTGAGTGTCAGTGGGCGTTTGGTATCGATGTAATTTATATTAGCCTATAAAACAAAGTAATAAGTACTACTAATCATCGTCACTATTCGAAAAAGAAGAAATTGTATAATGATTTTTCACTGACCCGATGCACATTCGACATCGGTTCAAACTTTACGCAAACATTTTTTTAAAAGTCACAATAAAAATAAGATAAAATTATAAACAAATTATGCATTCTATGACTGCTAAATAAAATAAGTTTCCTGCCTCTACAGCGTGTTTCCAATCACTGAATCCCCTTACAGTGAAAGCGTTGTCTGATGGAGATATTAAGTATTTCCTGGAAAACAAAATGCAGCATACTCTTCCACGGAGGATTCCAACCGCTCTCGTTTATTTAAAGTTGGAAAACATAAAATCAAGATATCAAGTTAATATGTTCCTTTGCATTACATAGCTTAAGTTTTTCAAAGTATTCTAAAGTATTTAGATTATTACTAAACCTGAGTAATCTAACAACATACAATACCTTATTACTTTTTAAAATGTGTATTTTGTAATCTGTAGTGAAATATAAAAGTAACCTTCCCAGCCCTGGTAATAGGCCATGCTTATATGTAATAGCAAAAGCTGTGCTATGCGAAAGTGCTACACAATGGGTCATGAAAGTTTTGTGAATAAATTATGAAAAGTTATGAAAGGCCAATTATGTGAGGGTTAAACAAACAATAATATTCAGTTTTACCTGATGGCCACAATAGGCAATACTATACAGAGGACACGATAAGCAAATTATGTAAATAAAGCGATGAAAGACTATGATTGGCCAATTATGAGAAGGGACGTATTAGTGAAATCTGAAGCCAACGATTTAGTAGAGAAACAAATGAAACCACCACCAGTAGCTAGAAAAGAGAAACATACAATACTTTATAATGGAAAGCGGCATAAATATTATACAAACCCGATTCCTAAAAAGTTGGGACACTGTACAAATTGTGATTAAAGAAGGAATGGAGACATTTACAGATCTCATAAACTTCTGTTTTATTCACCATAGAAAATAGATAACATATCGAATGCTGGAGGACCAATTTGCTAATTATTAGGGGAATTGGCAACATGATTAGGTATAAAAAGAGCCTCTCAGAGTGGCAGTGTCTCTCAGAGGGCTTTTACACTGGGCTCGTTTGCTGCGGTCCGCGCTCGTGGCGATTGTTCCCGGCACTGCCCATAGCATTGGTCTGCTTTCACACTCAGTAGTTTTAATCGAACCCAGGTGGGTTTGCAGTCACCTTACATCATCGCAAAGGCACAAGGAAAATGCATGGCGAACACAACGTGACTAAGCATAGTTGTAAATGTTTTTGTTATTATTTTGGTGCTAATATGCACAGCAGAATAACATATTTTAATTATTTAAATTTTTTAATTTTAATCCATTTAATTTTGACTTTTAGGAGTGAATGGAATCAACCTCGGCACTCTCGTGTGTTGAGGAAACAATGATATCGACAGTGTTACGCATGCGCGGGATACTTTTTATTCCTGAACAAGTGCGCACCCAAGTCCATGTTGCTTGCACATTCACGTGAACCGCGCCACAGCTCTTCAGGTAGTCTCTGGTTCGGTATCCCAGTGTGCACCAGGGTCTGATGACAGCGTTCACATTAGCGATTTTTCATGCAAACCGTGCCCCGTTCCGCACTAAACTTCCAGTGTGAAAGCTCCCTCAGAAATCAAGATGGGCAGAGGATCACTAATTCCCCCAATGCTGTGGCGAAAAATAGTGCAGCAATACAAGAAAGAAGTTTCTCAGAGAAAAATTGCAAAGAGTTTGAAGTTATCATCATCTACAGTGCATAATATTATCCAAAGATTCAGAGAATCTGGAACAATCTCTGTGCGTAAGGGTCAAAGCCGGAAAACCATACTGGATGCCTTTGATCTTGAAAGTGAAAAAAGTGAAAGTGACGTAATATACAGCCAAGTATGGTGACCCATACTCAGAATTCCTGCTCTGCATTTAACCCATCCAAAGTGCTCACACACAAACCTGGAGCAGTGGGCAGCCATTTATGCTGCTGCGCCCGGTTCGGTGCTGTGCTCAATGGCACCTAAGTCATGGTATTGCCGGCCCGAGACTAGAAACCACAACCTTAGGGTCTAGGGCCGGGGTACTCAATAGGCGGATTCCGGTCGGCATCTGGACCCAGACACGGTTAAATTTGGACCGATGCCAAACACAACATGCTAATTTAATCATAATCCAAATTAATTTTCAAAGGGGTGAGCAATTAAGATTCCGCGCTGTTTATCTTTGAGGCGTCTACTCGGTTTGGCTGCTTCATCTTTGTCCAATCACAGTAGCTGTAACAGCGTCGCTATAGCAACGTCATCACTATGTCACTCGCTCACTCACTCAAGGCAGCCAGATGTATCTACCGATCACATCTTCTGGGCCAGACAGGCAAACAGGCATTCTCACCATTTCCGAGCAGTGCGAATATTGACAACTGACCTTTTTTTTTTGCTGACTGAAAGTAAAAAATAGCGTGCTCAAAGTTGGCTGTTGATAAGAAAAGAAAAGTTGATTTTGAAAACCGCAAGTTTAAGAGTGAGTGGACAGAAAAATATTCATTCGTGCTCCCCGCGGGAAGCAGAAAACCATTTTTACCCAAAATTACCCTTAGAACACAGACGTAAGGACCATAAAAATAAACCAGCTGAAATCATCCTATGAAGCTACAAGCAATGTAATAGTTAGATCAGCCACACAACAGGAGCGGGCAATGGAAGCCTCACTAACGCCGGGTTCAAACCCCAAGCTGCAGCAGAGCGAAAGCAGCGCGTTAGCAGCAGGTAGGCATAGCAGAAGCAGCGCGTGCCTATTTTGCTTTCACACCGGCAGCGGAGGCTGCGCGCAACTGAACAGTGGATTTTGGTCAGAGTACTCTATAATGGGTACGTTCGCATTGCTTTATTTCCACTTAAAATACATTTAAATAAAAAGACTTGGCAAGAAGCTTTTTTAATTAATAATTTCATTGTTACTTTTGTTGCATCTTTGTTTTCCGTGCAGTACGTGTTGTTGATAGAAGAAAGGCCATCGCGCTATATTTGTTATTAAGGAGACTAAAAAAGACACAGACTTTGGGTTCATCCCATTAACTGACGTAGGAGAGAATACGGTGCATATTACCATCTTGTTACTGGGTTTGTTTGCAATCAAATTTATCAAAGGACACCCTGAAAACCAATTTAATAAACGGTTTTAAATTATGTGTATTGTAAATGGTTCACAGCCTTGACTTCCTGCTCATCTTGAAATCAGCATTTACTTGTTTATTATATATGCATGTATCACCTGCTTTTGTTATTTGTGTGCTTGTAAGTCATTTAGAAATTGTAAATAAATGGTTCCAATCAAATATTGAGTTGTTCGCTCATGTGCCAGCGAAGGCGTCAAAACAATTACTTACCATCTGCAATAAGAGCCACTGCAACTTCATCCCATACTTTTTCCTTCTCCTGCAAGTCTTTATAAAGTACATTGTGTGGATCATAAATAACTTGATATTTCTCAACTTCCACGATGAGACGAGTGTCGTCCATTATTGTCTTTCCAGGGGCACTCTGAAGACCACTGCCTGTGACACCACGTGCTGTTGTTTATGATTGTCAGCGCGACATCCGTTCTTCTGCCAATATATTGAGAGTGAGGAGTCACGTGCCGATTTGGGTTGATTTGGGAGGGGTCTGAGCCGGTCGGCCCTGATGGCAGGATATGCTATCTGTTGCCAGGGGCAATGCCTTCAGAACTTCACAGAGGCGCAACTAAACATTTCAGAGCACTTTCATTTTTGCGCATTTATTTTGTCGGCGGAACAGATCGAGAAGGATCTACGAATACACGAAAGAAAAGGAAGAAAGTAAAGCAATGCAAAAACATAAGGCGAAAGAAAGGGGACCTTACAGGAACAAGCTCACACAAAGCGCAAAACAGCGGTGTTTGGAAAAGCTCTCGGGCAGCTCCCTGCAGCGGCACAGAGACCTAAACAATTTACCTCAGTGCACACATATGGACATTGGGAATTATATTGTTTACAATGTAAGTCACTTTGCATTCACGCTGTTAATGGCTTTAATCTAACCCGGACATTTACATCTCGCAATCACACATTTAACTACCCTAGCTAACCCAGAACTGGTTTGTCCACTTTGCAGCCCCCAACAAAAAAACCTGGTACAGTATGTGTCATTGGGCTAAAATAAAATTATAACGAAACATACACAGCTTTAGCCTACATCAAAACATGTTGGAAACGTTCGTATACATTGAACATCTCGTTACAATCTAGTGTTCAGTCGCCGTTAATTACTTTGTCATTTTGGTCAAGAAGTGCATTCTAAATGCAATGTAAATACAATACGCTAAAACGCATGTGAATAAACTTACTTTGGCCAGTACAACACTGTTTTCTTCACCTGCTGTAGATGGACCCAGCCACAGCAGAAAGCCTCGTAACTTTCCAAAGACTTGTGGCTTTTAAACTCCTGCATTGTGTAGTAACTTAAACCAAAAACAATATAATTCCCAATGTCCATATGTGTGCATGGAGGTAAATGGTCCAGGTCTCTGTGCCGCTTGAGAGCTTCTCCAAATACCGCTGTTTTGCGCTTGGTGTAACCTAAAAAAAACTGTATTCCATTGTTTCTATGTTTTACATACGTATCGTGTGAGGTACTGCAGCAGTTTTTAACGCAACAGTAACTTCCAGGCATGGTAAAACAGTGCAGAATTGCGAGAACCTCCTCTTAACAACACATGTAAACAATCCTGTTTCGCTGCCGGTATCCTTCCAACATGGCGGAGACCGTGATATCGAGGGAGGGGCTTTGTGCTATGACGACAACTTATCATTCTCAATAGGCCTAGTTATAAGAATACGACTACTACTACTAATAAATAAATCTCCAAGGCTAAACTAGCAATATAAATTATTTAAAGTTTTTTTGGTATTTCGGCAAAAAAGTTTATTTTTGGACAGAACTGTAAGTACTTTAACAGATTTTGTAAAAAAAAAAAAAATACAAAATAAAATTATAATAAAAAAATAGAAAAATATGTGATTTTAAATATACATTTTTTATGTAATTTGCTAAGAACACAGTAGATATCATTAATGCAAATTTTGGGCAAAATTACTTTCTCGTTTCAGTACATGTGTATTTTGGCCATGATCATTGTCACTTTATCTTCTATACATATTTTTTTATATTAATTTTATTTCCTAACATACTCCAAGTGTTTCTTGTTAAAACACTTAAAGCACTTTTTGTGTGAAATCATATTTATTTTGTCCATCAAATGTCTACTTTCACTTTAACTGAGCGTCAGCAGCGCAGCAAAAATAGACCCAGCGCCAAAACGATCGCGGCACTGCTGCTTCTGCAATGCTCTGCCGCGCCGCCTCTGCGTGCGGTGTGAACGCTCTCATCTGTTAACATAGGCACCGGAAAAAATACGCGCTGCTTCTGCTCTGCTGCAGCTTGCGGTGTGAACCCGGCCTAAGAGTAGCATGGGTCCTGGGAAAACACAAGAAATCTTTCTCTGATGCTGAAATAGTCAAGGGGTGTATGAGTGAAGTGGTGACTGCTCTGTTTGAAGGCACTCAAAAGGATTAAATAATCCAGAAAATGAGCCAAATACCCTGTTCTGATTCCACTGCTTCAAGACAAATTGAAATACTTGCTGATGATTTCCTTGAACAACTTTTTGATGAAGAAAAGGGAGAATTTCATGAAGATGTTTTGGGACAAACCTCCAAGGACACAAAAGGGGGGATGACATTTATGAAGCAGTGACACAGATGCTTAGAGATAGAGAGATAGACCTGAAGCATGTTGTTTCCTGAAGCATGTTGTTTCAATTGCTACTGATGGTGCATCATGCATGATTGGGAGAGAGAGGGGATTAGTGTCACGCTTGAGAGCTCACCACCCTGACCTCATATTAAAGTAACACAAAACAAAGCAATGATAAATGTAGTAAATACAAATTGAATGTATACCCCAGACTATATCATAAAAAGCATTTGAACTCTATATCCTCATTCAACCCTGGGTAATTAAGTGCATCCAAACGATAGATCCAAAATGACTCAAGTTGGCTCAGTTTGCGAATCCTATCACCACCTCTATTTTTCCGCAACCTCTTTTGGTGTCCTATCGTAGAGCTCCGACACTTCGTGATAAATTGGTTCATAGTTATCTTCCTCCTGAGAAAAAAGAAAATTGGCTCAAGAGACCCATTGGTTTATATCGATGTATGAATTGTCCTCATTGCAGTAACATTATCCCATCAAAAAACTTTGTGGATTTTAAATCCAACAAAATATACAAAATCAGATATTTTATTAACTGTAACTGTATATCGTTTATCTTGCCCATGTCAGAATGTATTTTATGTAGGCAGAACCAAGAGACGTTTGCGTGATCGATTAGCTGAACATAAGTATGCTATTCGTACCAATAATCCAGGCTACCATATGGCCACACATTTTTTACATAAACATAACAAAAATGATTCTCTACTAAAAATTGAGGTTTTAGAATATGTTAGACCTTTAAATAGAGGTGGTGATAGGATTCGCAAACTGAGCCAACGTGAGTCATTTTGGATCTATCGTTTGGATGCACTTAATTACCCAGGGTTGAATGAGGATAAAGAGTTCAAATGCTTTTTATGATATAGCCTGGGGTATACATTCAATTTGTATTTACTACATTTATCATTGCTTTGTTTTGTGTTACTTTAATATTATTAGATGTATGTATTTGTATTTTTTTTTTTTTTTGTTCTTTTTGCATTTTCCTTTTTTGTCTTTTACTTTTTAGTTTCCTGATCTCATACACCTAATTACCCGTATGTTGATTCTGAACTTAATTAGTCCACTAATTGCTTATTGATGATGGGAGTGGTTTGTAGTATTTATGTGTGTGAGCATACTAAATGTGATTATCACTTTGCTTTGAGGAAGACCAATGCGGTCGAAACATGTCGGCATTTTAATTTTTGATATTGGCCATACCACTCAAAGGCTTCTTAACGTTTACCTTCTCCACCTGAATTATTTTTGAGTGCCTGGGACCTGTGTTTTTTTTTTCATTCTGTTTTGCTTCCCCATTCCCAGAGCACCTACTACAAGTTCTTACCTCACCGGAGCGCCGGGTTGAATCGTTTCATGCATACTGAGTTTTTTACATTTTACATTTTATTTTTTAAGGAGTTGGATTCCCATGCTTCGGGTTTGTCACAAGTTTCGATTTCTGTGTGATGTTAGATCAGTGGTTCCCAAACCTGTCCTGGAGTACCCCCAACACTGCACGTTTTCTTTGTCTCCCTAATTAAACACATCTGATTCAACTCATCAGCTTATTAACTCATGTGATAATGAGCTGATGAGTCGAATCTGACTTACACATCTGGAAAGGCACCATTAATGCTGAAAGGTATATCCAAGTTCTAGAACAACATATGCTCCCATCCAGACATCATCTCTTTCAGAGAATGGGGCAATATTTCTATTCCTAAACTTCCTCTCCTCACTCCCCAGACATTTGCAGACTGTTATAAAGAGAAGAGGGGATGCCACACACTGGTTAATTATACATTTCTAAATTATAATTATAAATTATACTATACAATTATAAAATATTGAAATGTAAACTTCCACATCATTGCATTCTGTTTTTATTCACAATTTGTACAGTGTCCCAGCTTAGAGATTTAACATAGTGTTCATTGTTTGTTACAAATAATCATACCCTTAAACTTATAACCAAAATTAAGTATTATGATGTATTGTAATTGTTATGAATATTCATGAGTTATATATATATATATATATATATATATATATATATATATATATATATATATATATATATATAACATATGAGTTGTTGTTTTTTTATAATGCATTCATTATAATGCCTTAAGAATACCCTTATAATGTATTATAAATACAGGCTTCTTATATTCTAGATTCATTGCACACAAATTGAAATACTTCAAGAGTTTTTATTTTTGTTTGTTTTAATTCTGATGGTTACGGTGCTGTGGGCAGTTGCTAAAGTCTTGCTGCAAAATGAATTCAGTATCTCCAGCTTGTCTGCAGATGGAAGCATAAAGTGCTCCAAAATCTCCTGGTAGATGGCTGCATTGACTTTGGACTTGATAAAACACAATGATACAACACCAGCAGACTTAACGGCACTTCATATCATCTCTGATTTTTTTAAACTTCACAATGAACTTTCGAGTCTGTACCTCTCCAATCTTCCTTCAGACTCCAGACCTTGATTTCCGAATTAAATGCTAAATTTTCTTTCATCTGAAAAGTAGACCACTGAGCAACAGTCCAGTTCTTTTTCTTCTTACCCCAGGTGACATTCTTTCTTTTTTTGGTGCAGGAGTGACTTGTTTCTAGGCATGTGATAGCTGTAGCCCTTTTACTGAAGATGTCTGAGTGTGGTGACTCTTGATGTGCTGACTCCAGCTTCAGTCCACTTCTTGTGAAACTCTGCCAAGTTTTTGAATCTGCTTTTCCTGACAGTCTTCCCAAGGCTCATCCCTGTTG
The DNA here is from genome assembly GCF_003368295.1 of Carassius auratus. Taxonomy (NCBI): domain Eukaryota; kingdom Metazoa; phylum Chordata; class Actinopteri; order Cypriniformes; family Cyprinidae; genus Carassius; species Carassius auratus. The sequence continues at coordinate 25,693,259 of NC_039270.1, read as the reverse complement.
CTTGTGCACCTTTTCCTACCACACTTTTTCCTTCTAGTCAACTTTCTATGCATATATTTTGATACAGCACTCTGTGAACAGCCAGCCCTTTCAGCAATGATCTTCTGTGGCTTATCCTCCTTGTGGAGGGTGTCAATGATCATCTTCTGGACGAATGTGAGGTTAGTGGTCTTTCCCATAATTGTGGTTGCATGTTATAAACTAGCCCAAGAGGTACCCAGCATTTATACGCAAAATTACTCAAATTAATCAAGCTCAAAATTTACTTTGAGATAATATTATTTTTTTTATTTAAGCTTTAAGTTGTAACCATCAAAATTAAAACATAAGGTCCCACTTTATATTAACCCTCTGAGGTCTAAGGGTATTTTTGGGCCCGCAGAGGAGAAGTTTTGTCATGACCCGACATTTGTGCTTTTTTCAGTTGCTTATAAACATCTAAATGGCTAATCGCACTGTAATCAGCACAAACTGGGCTATAATAATATGTGAGCAGCATGTATGTACATAATTGTGTTTTAGAGAAAAAAAATGTAATGCATGGTTAGTGAAAAACTAAAATTGTTAAATCACTTGAATAAGGCCATAAAACACATACAGAACATTGGTTCCCGAGACTTTTGAGAACTGGAGCTTGTAGCCTAGAATTTTTCTTTCTAAATAATTATTTACTCACTCACAGAAAACAATATATTGATTTAAATTTTAGAAGACACTTTTTGTTTGTAAAAGTCATATGCGATTAGGCGTCAATCTTGAATATCATTGTGATTTACACCTGAGAAGACAAAGACCTGCATAATGAGATGCATAATGAGCCGCATAATGAGATGCATAATGAGCCTTTCAGTCAGGTTTGTGACTGAGAGGGAAGAAATACAAGAAAGAATCTGAGGACAAAATGTATAGATTTTATGTTTGTAGTTTATTTAGAATATATTTAATTATCCCACAACATAATTTAGTATTCACGTCACAGAAGACCGTTAATTCTCATCACACAGAGACTCTTTCACCTACATATCACACTATAGAGACTGTGTCTGTTCCCCGAACTAGAAAATACAAAAAAACTTCCAAACCGATTTAAGAGTAACAATTTAATTGTGGTTCAACAAATAAAAAACAGATGCAATACAGATGAACAAATGATAAAGCTTGGCTTATTGAATATCAGATCCCTTTCTAGGAAAGCACTTTTTGTAAATAATATGATCACTGATCTTTATCTAGATGTGCTCTGTTTAGGGCTGAAACGATTCCTAGAGTAACTCGATTACAAAAAATGCTATAAAATCCTATAATGCTATAAAATCCTCTTTTAATTTATTTTAAATCTCACTTCAGGTTCTTTCACAATGATTTTTTTAATGTGACACAACGCGTTTACGTCACCCACAAAGCGGAAGGAGACACAAACGCTGCGTCCGAAATCGCATACTGCAAGGAGTCAGCAGTGTTTTGATTTGAGAGCGCGGGAAAACTTAAAGAGAACGTTGTGGCGTGTGTTCATTGCAAGATAGAGCTGGCACACAACAATTAGGGCCCTATGATTTCCACGATGAAGAAAATGCGGAGGAAATCGTGGAATCCAGTCATAAAAAACGAATTTACAGTTAAACATGGAATGGCACGGAATTTGCCAAATTTTGAATTAATTAATAAAAAATAGGTCATTGCACTTACATCAAATCACTATATGGACTAATATCTGTAAATATTAAGCCGGAACAGTCTGTTTAGATATAAATCCTGCATGTTCTGTGTGTCTGTGTTAATGAATGGAGCAGAAGCGTGACTTCCTTACACACACTGAAGCGCGCGTGACGCTCACAGTGATTTCAGCGACTGCTGTCTCACTAAATAAGGACGTGAACACATGAACCACATCTCCAAAACTGCTCTGACAGTCACTTCATGAGCATTTGACCGTTTGATTTGAGTAAAACTAGCATCACATCACATACACAGAATTGTAAAGGTATGTCAACCCATCAAAATAAAAGTCCAGCTTACTTTAAAAACAAGTATTTGCCAGATATGTATTACTATTGTTCAGCAGAATGTACATAGCCTACTACTTTTTTTTTAAGGTTTAATCACACAACATTTCTTCCATGTTTTATTTTTAATAGTAAATTCCCTTTTTTTACCAAAAAGTTACGTTTGCTTAATTTTCAATACTTAAAAGATAAATGTAATTAATGTTTTATGTGTTTAATGTTTAATGTGCATCTCAGAAAATGCTTTATTTAAAACCCCATTTAAAAAAATAAAACATTTTTCTTAGTTGTTCATTTATTTTAAGAGACCCAGGAGTCTTTTTTTCTCTTGAATAATTAATATTGCACTTTAATTAAGCAAAAACACATTTTATGCGATTACTCAATTAATTGATGGAATTTTTGGTAGAATATACGATTACTAAAATATTCGATAGCTACAGCCCTAGCTCTGTTTGACAGAAACCTGGCTAAGACCCCCTAAGATTACGGTAATAATCATGAGCCACATCCAAAGGGTAAAGGTGGAGGTGCTGCTTCAATTTATAACAATGTTTTCAGGATTTCTCAGAGGGCAGGCTTCAAGTATAACTCGTTTGAAGTAATGGTGCTTCATATAACATTATCCAGAGAAACCAATGTTAATGATAAATCCCCTGTTATGTTTGTACTGGCTACTGTATACAGGCCACCAGGGCACCATACAGACTTTATTAAAGAGTTTGGTGATTTTACATCCGAGTTAGTGCTGGCTGCAGATAAGGTTTTAATAGTTGGTGATTTTAATATCCATGTTGATTATGAAAAAGATGCATTGGGATCAGCATTTATAGACATTCTGAACTCTACTGGGGTTAGACAACATGTCTCAGGACCTACTCATTGTCGAAATCATACTCTAGATTTAATACTCATGGAATTGATATTGATAGCCAAGTGATGATATCTCAGTATGGAATGCCACGTCTGCCAAAATAAAAAATAAATAAATACATAAATAAATATACAAATAAATGTAAAAAAGAAAAAAAAAAATATATAGAAATAAATATACATAGAAAAGCAAAAAAAAAAAAAAAAAAAAACGAAAATAAACAATTATTTATACATTTGTTTTTTTATGTATATATTTAATTTTTTCCATATTTATTTATTTATTATTTTATTCATTTATACATTTATTCATTTATTCATTTATACATTTATTCATTTTTACATTTATTTATTTCTACATTTATGTATTTCTACATTTATTTATTTCTTCATTTATTTCTTCCTACATTTCTTCCTGCGTAGGGTAATGAGGAGGGCGTGGTTTACCTCAGACATAGTAATCAAGCTCAGAGTAAGCGAAGGCGAAGGGTTGAGGCCACAGTGACACCCTGTGGCGAAATACAATAAGTATCACTGACGTTGGTACGGTCTGTGACTGCGAGGTATATGGTTAAGATCTTACTGTGTGACATGGATAGGCTAGTCTTTATTCCGGACATGGCCGTAGAACATAGTTTGGTCTGGATTTGTAAAATGTCCTGGGCTAACAAACATGAAACAGAGACTCTGAAACGGAAGCGCTTGATATTTTACATTTTTCGGTCAAAACTCTTGGAAAGGAAGCAGGGCGCACAGGCTACAGTGAAGTCGACGCAAGCATATTGGCCAATGCTTTTGAAACGAGACCATTGCATTTGAATGTAGCCTAATTTCCCAAAACAATACTGACAGCAACAGCCTTATTTAATGTATGAACGTCACGTTAATCCACATTGATAAATTCAGTTAGAGGATAAGACTGTAGCCTATAGGGCAGTTAGCCTACCACTAAAATCCAAGCTGTGCTTCATCAGAGCCATCAATACAGAAGAGATCTTAATGCATTTACACAGCAATTAGCCTACCAGTGCATACAAATATTATGAAGTGTCTTAGGCCTACATTTTGAAGACATAAATATGACATGATGGAATCAATGAAGTGATAGCCTACGTTTAATATGAAACTAAAACAGACACCAGGTGGCAGAAAGTCACTATCTTAATGAGTGAGTTCAATCCACTCGTTTGATACACCGAATCAAAAACAACTCGACGTGTTGAAGTGATTTGTTTCTGATCATTTAAATTTAGGCCTATGCGTTATCTAAATAATTATAATAGCCTAATACTAATAATAGTAAATAAATGACCAAATGTTCAAAAAGTTGGCAGAGAGGGGTCATGTTCGCGGAAACAACATAATTGTTGATAGGCTATATTTTTCGGGACCATGGGTTTAATGCGCAAACCCGTGTGACCATATAGCAACTATTCAGAAATGGAAATTACGAATGCATTAATATTTTGTTTTGAATTTAAGAAAAGTCGATTTAACATTTACAGGTTTGTATCTCGTTATTATTTTCAGAATAGAAACGTCTTTGTAACCAACCACATTGATCAAATGTCGAAGCTATCTCTATCTAATAGGCTACTTCAAAGATCAAATCAAATTATCTATTGTAAAAGTTTGTAACAATTTCTGTAGCCTAAAAACGTAACAAAAAATAGCTAGTAGCCTACATAACTTTTTAATTTGTATAATTATTATTATCATTCTTTCTTTCTTTTTATTATCATTATTAGGCTATTGTTATCATCATCATCATCAGCTGGCAAACCATTATGGAATCTATTTAAAGGGAATGATTGTGGTGGGGAGTTTGGTCAAACTATTGCAGTGATAGCCTACAGCGAATATAACGGGTTGAAATCAAAAGACGGCGCCGTCCACATAGACATTTCTATGTGCACCATTTCATCTGTGAAAACCATAGTCCCCTGGCTATCATGTCAGAATCTGCAATTCAAAATAAATTTTGCCTGCCACGGCAGCAAATTCAGCAGCTTTTAGATATTGTTGTTGGTCCGACTTTGTCAAGACAAACCCGACGGAGCTCAGCCCCGAAATTCAACTGCTGTCGCTCTTCTCTTTCTTTTCTTTCCGCTGTAGCTGTTGATTATGTTTTGCGTGTTTCGCTTTTATTGAGATCATCCAAAATTAATGATTTACACCAATAATATGATGCGGAAGGGGCGTAGCCATCTTTTCAGAAGTGAGGGGGACAGAAATTTTTTATATATATATATATGTATATATATATATATATATATATATATATATATATATATATATATATATATATATATGGTTTTTAAAGAAGTCTCTTCTGCTCACCAAGCCTGCATTTATTTGATCCAAAGTACAGCAAAAACAGTAATATTGTGAAATATTTTTCGATTTATAATAACTTTTTTTCCCTATTTTAATATATTTTAAAATGTAATTTATTCGTGTGATCAAAGTTGTATTTTCAGCATTTTTACTCCAGTCTTCAGTGTCCCATCCTTCAGAAATCATAATATGCTGATTGGCTGATTATCAATATTTAAAACATCATTTTTTTAAACAGTTTTTTTTTTCAATATTCTTTGATAAATATAAGGATCCAAAGATCAGAATTTATGTGAAATAAAAAGCTTTTGCAACATAATACACTATATCATTCAAAAGCTTAGAGTCAATATATAATTTTTGTTTTTGGAAAAATAAATGATATAAATGAACACTTACATTTAGCAAGGACTCTTTTGTGGATTCGAGTCTCAGGCCAGCAACGCCACTGCTCCCCGGGCACTGCAGCATAAATGATGACCACTGCTCTGGGTGTGTGTTCACTGCTGTGTGCACTGTAACGGTGGTGGGCCCCAGAGAACAATTTGCGGTTAACTTTGATAAATAAATTTAATTAAACTTGTTCGGCGCCAGACAGGTATAGGCCTGCCAAAACAAAAACCCAGGATAGCCTAAAAACCACCTGTTACATTCAATAAACTCAAATTATTCAATCTTTTGTCTTTTTTTCCCCAATCATAACTTGTAATTACCAACAAAAGATTTACTCCACACACTGCCAAAGAAAGTCACCACTGGTTTTATTACCACCAAACAATAAAAGGGAAAAAATGAAAAGAAAAATCAACAATTTCAGATGAGTCAAATGTTCAATTTCACTTATTTTCTCTTTGTTCCAAGCATATATTTTTAACCCATAGTATGTCAATTATGTCCAGTTCGTGGTTACAGGGCTTTCAGCAGTAATTCACATTTTACATACCAATTTGTTCATATAAGTAACACCCTGAATAAGCAGTTCGTAGGAGTAAGGAAAAAACTAAATCAACAAAACCATGTATATCAATCAGGCTCGATAACAGAATCAAAACTAAATAAAATAAACATGTAAGTGTGTGTGGGACTGATTGCACATGTGGGACTGTTTGTTTGAGAGAATGGCTTTTGCGTCACTGACCCAAGTGTAGCAGTTCACAAGGACGCTGAAGACTGCCTGGAGACCGCCGTGGACTCAGCGATGATCCTTTTTTACGACCGGCTTTCCCGTTTGGACGACTGAATAAGCTTTTTGGTGAAGGTACTTTCCGCCCGTTCACGAACTCAATATAAGCAGCGCGCCGTCTGGAAGCGTCAGGTCGACAGGAACACGAGCCACCTTCCCCACGGTAACTCCAAATCAGCTTCTCTCCCACACCTCTCACGACTGAACACTGGTGATGTTTTTTTATTTTTTTCCACCGTGTGTGAGCCTCACCCCTATATTTACTTCTTCCCTTAATTGATATGCACGCCTCCCGTTACGTCATTGATTTGTGAAATCAAAAGTGAAAGTAAACAAGTGGCCCACGGAGTTTTCTGTTCTGCCACACTCTGCCCTCCTTGAGAAGACAACGCATAGTTGTTAAGAGGAAAAACACTAGAATCCCAAGAATTCTTCATCCTCATCTGAGGTCTCATGGAAAATTTCCTGGAGTTTCTCTAGAGTATGATCCTCTATTTCTCTTGCAGTAGGAAAACACGGCTTCATATTGCATGCACAGTGCGCACGTCTTCTCCTGTGGTTTCCAGTGCAACTTTATAGTTGAGAGGCCCCAACTGTTGAATTATGCGATATGGTCCCTTCCATTTTGGTGCCAGCTTGGCACTAAAATTGCGTTGTGAACTGGACTGAGGGAAGTTTCTTACCCAGATCCGATCTTTCTCCTGGAAGGAGACATCCCTTCGTTTTTTGTTATAACTTCTCAGTTGTCTGGTTTGAGCCCTTTTGCAGTTTTCCTTAGCCTTTTCCTGTAGCAGAGACAACTGATGAACAACATCATACGAAGGACCCGAGGGTGAAAGGTTTTGTCCATGCAACAATTTGTCCAAGGGACTCTGAAGTTTCCTGCCCAGATGGAGCTCAGCAGGTGACATTCCAATTGTTTCCTGAACAGCGGTATTGAGTGCAAAACGAAACTCAGGAAGGTAGAGGTCCCAATCTTTGTGATTTTCTTCTACGAAGGAGGCTATCATACACTTCAGAGTACAGTTGACCCTTTCCATCATATTCATTTGCGGGTGGTATGCAGTAGTTAATTTGTGGGTCACATTCCACTTTGCGCACAATTCAGTGAATAGCGCAGAGACAAATTGGGTTCCTCTGTCAGACAGAATGTAATCGGGCACACCCCAACCAGTCAGCACTTCTCTCCGCTAGATTTCAACAATAGTCTAAGCCGTAGCTTGTCGCATAGGAAATAACTCAACCCATCGAGAAAAGTAGTCAACAAAAGACGAGTAAGTACTCATGTCGTTTGGTGCATTTTGGCAGTGGCCCCATTATATCTACTCCCAGCATTTCATTGGGTCGTGATGTAGTAATGGGCTGCAGTTTTCCTGCTGGTTTTTTGTTGTCACTCTTGAGAGTTTGACATGTTACACACCTCTTGACATGCGTTTTTACATCCGCCCACATGCCAGACCAGTAGGCAACGTCTTGTACTCTTTTATAAGTCTTGAAAATTCCAAGATGTCCACTCATGGGATTGGAATGGTAATAATGGAGAATTTTGGGTACAAGCCTGCTAGGAATGACAACACGGTAATGGACTCGACCATCGGCCAGATGAGTGGTGTGATACAATTTGTCTTCCAATACTGCATACTGTTCCTTCACATTGAGTCTGTCCATTGCTAATGCCTGAAATATTTTCCTAATTTCATAATCATGATGTTGTTCTTTCCAGATGCTTTCAGGGGTGATTGGAAACTCTGCCTCCTCTTTCTGATTGGTGTACACACTGCATCCAGGTAGGTAATACCTTCGTGAAAGAGCATCAGGTGCTACATTCAACTTTCCTTTCCTGTACTCCATCACAAAATCAAACCTTTGTAGTCGTAGAGCCCACCTGATGAGTCGACTAGTTGTCTTCGTGGAGCTCATCACCCATTGCAATGCAGAGTGGTCAGTGATTACGGTGAACAGTTGGGGTTATGCTGCCATTTATTCAGAGCCCACATCACAGCAAGACATTCCTTTTCAGTGATAGAATAGTTTTTCTCAGCTTTATTCAGAGACCTACTGGCATAGGCTATCACTTCCTCACCTCCTTGTTCTTTGCGCTGCGTTAATACAGCACCCAAGCCGATGTCGGTTGCGTCAGTGTACACTGTAAAGGAGGATAGAGGATAGGGGGTGACGTAAGGCATGATTTTAAATGCTCAAAAGCTTGTTGGCATTGTAACGTCCACTGAAATGAGTGTCCTTTTTTTTTAGGGTGTTGAGAGGCTCTGCGATCTTGGAGCAGTGCGGATTGCTTCCACCTTACTTGGATCAGCAGTAATTCCCTGTCCGTTCACTACATGACCAAGGAAGGTGATCTCATGAAGACAAAACTTGCATTTTGTTAGGTTTAATGTCAATCCAGCTGTTTGCAGTTGTTGAAGGATGCTCTGGATGTCCAGGAAATGCTGGGCCATAGATGGTGAATAAACAATGATATCGTCAATATAGACAAAACATATTTTTCCAAGCAATTCTTTCAGGACTAGCTCCATTAGCCTTTGGAAAGTGGCTGGGGCATTCTTCAGACCAAAAGCATAACATTGAAATGGTACAACCCCCCCAGAGGTGATGAAGGCAGTCTTCAACTTGCTCTCAGGATCCATGGGTACCTGCCAATAACCACAGTTAAGGTCTAAAGTTGAAAAAATGGCTGCACCAGAAAGTGACTCGAGGATCTCTGTGATGTTAGGAATTGGATATGCATCGCTCTCAGTGAGAGCATTGACCTTTCTATAATCAACACAGAACCTGAGACTTCCATCTTTTTTGGGGACTAAGACAACTGGTGATGCCCATGCTGAATAAGAGGGTTCTATGATGTCAGCTTTTAGCATTTTTTCAATCTGTTCCTTTACTATGGCTTGCTTTGCAGGTGTGAGCCGATATGGTCATTGTTTAATGGGTACGGGATGACAAGTGTACAGACAGTGCTGAAGAACAGTTGTACGTCCAGGTCGCCGAGTACACACTGTTCGATGGGACTCCAAGAGGTGGCATAGCTGAATTTCTTCATCGTGGGGTAAAGTTGCTTCTTTCAAGGCATTGTCAATTAATACTTGATCCTCTTTAACAGTAGGGTCCACATCTCGAGATGCCCATAGAGGTTGTGGAGGAGGAACAGAACTTAATAATGAAAGATTGTGTTGGGAACTCCTAGACTTCTTTGATGTTGGTTGGCATGGATCTCTACTGGCAGGTATACTTGCTTGTCCCAGTTGGAAGTAGTATTCCTCCTCAGGAGCACATTTGAAGGAGTATTTTCTGTCTGCGACATTAAGTTGGAGGCCACTCAGGAAAATTAAATCTAATCCCAAAACTGCTACATAAGTAAGGGATGTGGAGGTAAGCACTACAGCCTTCATAGAAGTCTTTGTGTTATGTAGGGTAATCTGCACCTTTATCCACCCCAGGGGAACTTCAGCCTCGCCGTTTGCTAGGTATAGAGGCCCCAAGTTCCATGGATGGAGACTATCTTGGGGTATAAGAGCCTTCCATAGACTCTCATGTATAAGAGTATAGCTAGCTCCATTGTCCACGATAGCTTTACCTTTCCAGGTGCCAATGGTGATGGGGACTACTAGCTGTTGGGGTACTGTGAATTGTTGGTTGTTACCAAGCTGGTTAGTTCTCAGACTAGAGGTAAGAGATTGGAACGGTGGAACGGCTCCAAGAGGTGATGCCGCAATGGCTGAGACAGTACTGTGGGAGGGTAATGCACCCAGTTTTAGATTTTGGATTTTTGGTGATGGTTGAGACTGATGGGTTGGCTGACTTGAAAGAGATGTAAAATAAGTGCAGTTCCCTGGGGAATGATGTCCTTTACACCGCCAGCACTGAACTTGGGACTTGTCCATAGAGCGATTCGCTGGAGGTCTGGGCAGTATAGGCTGTTGTTTAAGGTGTGAGCCTCCATCATACCGGAGTTGCTGCTCATAGTCCTAGCTTCACCAATTCTTCCACGGTAGACACTCGACTGCGGAGTTGACTGGCAAGGTGAGGTTTAATTTTTTTTTAATCTTTTACAATGCCGCATTCTGTTAATGTGCTCTTCCATCTCTATACAATGCTCTGTAGGAAAAGGCAAAATCTCTAATAGGTTCTCGTTCTCCTTGAGTCCTAGTCCTGACTCGCTCCGCCAACTCATCCTCAAAGTCCTCTGAAAGAAAAGCAGAGAGGAAAGCTGCTTCGAATTCAGTCCAGGAGAAAGTAGAAGAGCGAGCAACTTCCCACCAGTCACGTGCAGTTCCATGTAAGACTATGCGAAAAGTAGCCAGAAGATCCACATCTGATAAGGGGTGTAAGGCCAAAAAGTCCTGACATCGAGTTAGATAATTTAAAGGGTCTGCGTCATCAGATGGCCTTCCAAATGTGGGGAATGTTAGTCGAAGATGGTCACTTTTTGCTGCCATAGCAGTAGAAGATGTGGTGGTTTGCACTTCTGGGCTGGGTGGTGCGGAGAGGGAGATGGGTGTAGATATGGATACCTCTTTTGATTGATCAATCTTCTCTTTTCTTTCCTTTTCAAATTGTTTTATCAAGTCTGATTGGAATTTTTGAAAGTTATTGCCAAACTCGTCAATTTGTTTTTTACACTGATGAAGCTCTTGGTTGACACCATACACCATACACTAGTCTGCAGATTCCTGTGCATAACTTTTTGAATTTCTACCTGAAGCTGTTCAACCAAGAAACGTACCTCAGATACAAGGGAAGTCTTCACATTTGTCAGTTCATCTGTGATCATGCATTTGGTAGCTTTGGTCCATTGATCCATCTCGCTTTCTATGTGTTGCTTGTTATCAGAGATGCACTGGAGTAATTTTAGCTGGTTGTCCTCCATCTTAATTACCATATTTGAAATGTGTGCTGCATATTGAGATGACTTGTCCTTTACCTCCCTGGTAAGCGGAGTCATTGCACTTTCCTGTTTAAGGCTAGCCTCTTTTAAGGAGTCCAAATCTCCTTTAACTTCCTGCAAATCCTGCTGTCCCACAGAAGATGGAGGAAAAGATTCAGGTGATGAGCAAAGCTGCATATGGTCTGCACTGGGAGATTCCCCGGGAAGGTTTGTGCTGGAGTGCTAACCGTCAAGGGCAAAGTGGAAAACCGCACACTGGCGCCCAAAAAGGTTAAATAAACAGTTCCACCAATATTAGCATTTAGTAATTTCTTACAGATACACACTTTCAATTTTCTCACACAATTGTTTCAAGTGAAAAAAGGAAACAAAAACATTCAAATGATAACTTCTCAAAAAAGTTCAAATTCAAAAATCAATCAACACCCAAATTCAGGGGTTTGCAAGAAAAAAAAAATACACAAACAGTCTGATGTTTTTTTTTTTTCACATTTAAGTCATAATTCACACTTGATCTGTGGGTTCAAGGTCCCTGTTCGGGCGCCACTCTGTAACGGTGGTGGGCCCCAGAGAACAATTTGCGGTTAACTTTAATAAATAAATTTAATTCAACTTGTCCGGGCGCCAGACCTGCCAAAACAAAAACCCAGGATAGCCTAAAAGCCACCTGTTACATTCAATAAACTCAAATTATTCAATCTTTTTTTCCCCAATCATAACTTGTAATTACCAACAATAGATTTACTCCACACACTGCCAAAGAAAGTCACCACTGGTTTTATTACCACCAAACAATAAAAGGGAAAAAATGAAAAGAAAAATCAACAATTTCAGATGAGTCAAATGTTCAATGTCACAGTTCGTGTTAATAGGGCTTTCAGCAGTAATTCACATTTACATTTTAAATACCAATTTGTTCATATAAGTAACACACTGAATACGCAGTTCGTAGGAGTAAAAGGAAAAAACAAAATCAACAAAACCATGTATATCAATCAGGCTCGATAACAGAATCAAAACTAAATAAAATAAACATGTAAGTATGTGTGGGACTGATTGCTCATGTGGGACTGTTTGTTTGCGTCACTGCCCCAAGTGTAGCAGTTCACAAGGACGCTGAAGACTGCCTGGAGACCGCCGTGGACTCAGCGATGATCCTTTTTTACGACCGGCTTTCCCGTTTGGACGACTGAATAAGCTTTTTGGTGAAGGTACTTTCCGCCCGTTCACGAACTCAATATAAGCAGCGCGCCGTCTGGAAGCGTCAGGTCGACAGGAACACGAGCCACCTTCCCCACGGTAACTCCAAATCAGCTTCTCTCCCAGACCTCTCACGACTGAACACTGGTGACATTTTTTTATTTTTTTCCACCGTGTGTGAGCCTCACCCCTATATTTACTTCTTCCCTTAATTGATATGCACGCCTCCTGTTACGTCATTGATTTGTGAAATCAAAAGTGAAAGTAAACAAGTGAACCACGGAGTTTTCCGTTCTGCCACAGCACTTTCGATGGGTTAAATGCAGAGCAAGAATTCTGAGTATGGGTCACTATACTTGGCTGTATGTCACTTCACTTCACTTTGAATTGATCAAAAGTGATGATAAAGTAATAATTTTTCAAAAGATTTCTTTTTCAAATTAAATGCTGTTCTTCTGAACTTTCTATTGATCAAAGAAAAATGAAAAAAAAAATCTACTCTGCTGGTTTCAACATTATCATAATGTGTGTTTTTTTTTTTTTGAGAAGCAAATCAGAATATCAGAATTATTTCTGAAGGATCGTGTGACTGGAGTAATGATACAAAAAAATTCAGCTTTGAAATCTCAATAAATTACATTTTGAAATATATCCAAATAGAAAACAGTTAATTTAAATAGGTTTGTAAAAATATTTCAAAATTTTTCTGTTTTGCTTTACTTTGGATCAAATAAATGCAGGCTTGGTGAACAGAAGAGACTTCTTTAAAAAATATTAACAAAACTGTTCAAAAACTTTTGACTGGTAGTGGATACTATAGGCAACTTTAATTTTTCTCAAATTTAAATGGCTTAGAAATCTGTAACTGCTGGAAAATAACAAATAATAATGATTTGTTTATATACTACAAACATTTTATTTATTTTTTTTATCACATAATAAGGCAGAATAGTTTCTATTCTGTAATAAATGCTATGTCAATTGGTACTGCATTGTTCATCCTTTATTTATCACCTGCTGGAGATTACTTGAAAAACCATATATTGTTGCAATCGTATGTTTAATGTCTTCGTGTTTGCAAAAGTTTCTGGGCTTTTTTTCTGTGTAAAAACTGTTTTCATACAGCGATAACCGGACGCTTTTGCCCATATTAGGATATTCCTGAAATGACTTTCTGTGCAAGAGCGCCCTCCGGCTTCGAGGATGAATGAAACGCACACTATAGGAGTGTTTGCGCTCTGTGATGTCCATCTCGCTGTATTCTGGGTCCGAATTAAATATCAAATCATATGCAGACTATCCCGTCTCTTTGAGTTTAAATCTATATTTATTCACACCAGCTCTTGAAAACCTTTATGAGAAAAAGCTGACCGCGTAATCTATGCCCCTGTGATGCGGGCAATTAACCCTTCTTGTATAGGCCTAGTAAATGAATAGACTACTATGGCAAAATATATTATGATAGTCTAGCCTATAAATGGTAGACATACTATACTGCCAGTTATAGTGTAGCGGGTTGATTCACATTTGAATGCCAATCCGCAACCTCTCATGTCCAAATGTATCATTAATGATGCGTTTGGAGATGTTGCGGATTCGCACAATAATTTCAAAATTATATAAAATATCCACGTACACGGTTGGATTTATTTTGCTATTTGGATTATAAGAATTCACGAGTCCTGATAAATGCAATTTCAACTATTTCTGAAGGGTTGATTAGGCTATAAAGTACACCGCTTTCTCACATAATGCAGTTAAACAGCCCCTGCAGAGTGAAAAATAAATTTTTGAGCCATTGATAACCTATTCTACAGCACCTGCCAACGTCGCAATTAAGAAGGTTTAAGCAATCTCCTAAGGTAGGCTATTGGGGGAACACAAAATGGTATAGCACCTTTAGTTAAGTTATACCTTTAGAGTCTTCGTAGCGCTCTAAGAGAACGTTATCGGGAAATGCAGCCCTAATTATTTTGCATGCACTCCCCTCCAAACCCAATTTTACTCTGAGCTTATTTGCTTCTGTTTTTCAAACATGGAAGTGTGACAAAGGCACATATAGGTTAAGGCCTATATGAATTCATAATGTGAATATGTGTTATACTGAGAACATGCGGTCGAGTGCTGCTGTTTCATGACACAGTGTCTTGACTGGACAAAGACAATAGGCTATAATGTCCATTATAGTCAGTGATAGGCTACTACACTGGATGCGGCGCGACGCTACATGACAAAACCCCAACATTAAATGATGCCACACTATTTCTGACGTACTCAGAGCTTTTGTGCTATTTCTGAAGGACAAATGGACTTGCAATGGTCTGTCACGACTCATGTCCAGTGTAGATAGCTGGTCTCGTCCAGTTTAGACACAGTGTAACATCAGCAGCATCAGGAGTTCAGATTCTGGTGTGCTGATATTTGTGTGCAGCCCAACTCACCCATCTTTCAAACACATTCTTTGACATTACATTCATTGCATGTGCAAACTGTCAAAACCCATAATTGGCATACTTAACAATTAGTAGTCATGTGCTTCAACAAGTAAAGTCATAACATAATGACACATTTGCAAATCATTAGTAAATCATTATTTAAAGCAGACAACTGGAAGTTGAAGTACATTTGACCAACTGTGGTAGGCTAATTAACACATTCATTTACACTTTTAATTAATAAAATAAGTTATTAAGGAATTAATACATTATGACACATTTAATTAATGACAATTCATATATTACTTAATCTATTAATCATTTACAATCTTTATTAGTTACTGATGGAGTAATCATTAATTAATGGTTTAGTTCCTCATACATTATCATACATTATGTCATAGTCATACATTAACACATGATTATCTGTGCATTAGTTAATTATGAATTAATGCAGATTAGTGCACCCATATTGTAAAGTGTTACCGTCTCAGTTTGTGTAAATCCACTTGGGGTTCAGAGTATTTCTTTTTTCCCATCTTGATTTTCCCCCGAAAAAACGGAAGTGAAATGTGACAACATGCCCCATATGTGGGGTACATTGTAACATGACCAAATGACAGCTTAAAATGTTATCTGAGATATTAAAAAAATATATACAAGACAAACTAAAATATTTTGTCAACAAAATATAATTATTAACTTTTTAAAATAAAATAATGGCATTTTTATGAATTAAAAATATAGCCTACTTATTTTTGAGTTTGACAACAAACACATCGCTTAATACAGCTATACATCAGTTAAAAACATAATAATAATGAATAATTTCGCAATTGACTGTCAGTCATTATTCCCCTTTTTCTCATGGTTTCTCACAATAATTCATAAAAGTATAGAATATAATGGGCTCAATGTAACTCAGTGTGACAACACACCCCACCAGCACAACTGGGATTTAAACAGAGGCTCGTGTCTTCTGCTGATCAGCATGAAAGAACAATTTCAACTGTTAAATAACAGATATCATAATATCAATAATCTCAATAATGTTGATATGGCAACTAGTAAACACACTAACTTTCGTCATCCTGGCATGTGTGGAAAGAGTTCAAACATGAGTGTTACAACTAACCCCGCTCAACGCCGTGCCCCGCGCTCCCCCATACTACACATCACTATACAATACATGTCCTTAGAAAATATATGTTGTTTTAAAGAGAAAAATATGTAATTCTAATGACACAACATCTCGTTATTACGAGAAAATATTTTAAAACAACATAGCCTATCTCGTTATTACAAGAAAAGATGTCGTTAAAACTACAACATCGTTATTACGACATAATTGAGTGAAAAAAATATGTATGGACCGTAGGTGGCGACATGTTCATCATATATGATTCGCCAATAAACCCAAGAAGAAGAAGAAACGATCGAGTGCGCGTTTTTTGATGGTAATACACAATTTGAGTTAAAAGTAGCCTATTTTTTATATTTTATTACAGTTTACACAGCTGGTGATCTGTTCGTTTAGAATTTTGGGAAATGTTGTCTTTATTCAATTTTTTTTCCCCTACCAGCTGAGGTTACAATAGCCAAAGCAGGACAAGGCGGCCTTCAAGAAACCCCCATTCAGTTCACACATACACACACACACATTTTGCTGCCTTGGGCGTAAAGACACAAGTACTGTCCCAAGTTGGGTTGGCAAAGACCAACTCCTAAGATCGGGGTTGGGGGACAGGCGCCTAGTCTCTCAAGGTATGTCTTCTGACAAAATGTATTTAAAAACTGGTCACTGCTCGGATATGTGATTTAGACGAAGATCATTACCCAATTGTAATGTGAAAAACAAATATAAAACTAAGTTGACTTTGTCTTAACAGGTAACCATGACAGTTCATCAGAGTTCATGGAGTTCATTCTTGCATCTTACCCAAAGCTGAGAGATGCAGGTGGCTTTGAATTACTTAAGATATCCGGAACTACTCGTAATCGTCATCTGTCCTTAATTCCATGCCCTAATCAGGGTTACACTGTTACATATCTGAAAGATCCTGTTCTCCTAGTAAACCACTCTATTATTTACATTCGCCCGCTGCAAAGAAATCTGAATATGGATAATGTAAGTCTGCAATTACTTTTTTATTTTTGGATGATTTTCTGTATTATGTACATCAGGGCCATTGTCCTGCAGAGTTTTGTTTCAACCAAGCCTGCGGCACTCCAGTAAATAACTGAAGCCTCCGCACCTCGATCACCCCCAGGTGGCCGGTCCCAATATAGCCGCCCCTCCGTGGATTCTAATGGACACGAGACAAACTAAACAATCCAATTACACTTCATGTAATTTTTCCCAGAGTTGGTTTCTGTCATTTTAGGCAGTTTTTATCACAATGATTTCATTTCAAGTCTTCGTTTTTTAAATGATTTTAGTTTTAGTTAGTTATTTGATGCTATAAAAACAGGGGGTGTGACGTCATGATTGACAGCATCTCAGAGTGAAGTTGTCACTGAGGCACTAACAGACTTTTTTAGGGAGGAGACTGGAGCTTTAGCTTTCATTTCTACATTTTCATAAATGTTTATTTCACACCGTGGGCGGGCTTTTGATATATATCGCGCCTCTACTTCCTGCTCTCTACTGCGCAACTCCGGTCCCGAGATCACTACTCACAGACACACTACTCACATTACAGGCTCGGTCCCAAATGGGTCCTTGGGGAAGTCGTGGCCTAATGGTTAGAGGGTTGGACTCCCAATCGCAGGGTTGTGGGTTCTAGTCTCGGGCCGGACGGAATTGTGGGTGGGGGGAGTGCATGAACATCTCTCTCTCCACCTTCAATACCACGACTTAGGTGCCCTTGAGCAAGGCATCGAACCCCCAACTGCTCCCCGGGCGCCGCAGCATAAATGGCTGGCCACTGCTCCGGGTGTGTGCTCACTGTGTGTGTGTGTGTGTGTGTTCTCTGTGTGTGTGCATTTCGGATGGGTTGAATGCAGAGCACAAATTATTTTAAATTTGG
Organism: Carassius auratus; assembly: GCF_003368295.1. Classification (NCBI taxonomy): domain Eukaryota; kingdom Metazoa; phylum Chordata; class Actinopteri; order Cypriniformes; family Cyprinidae; genus Carassius; species Carassius auratus. Next base: position 25,675,299 of record NC_039270.1, on the reverse strand, counting down.
ACTGCTGTACATATGCTGCTGCTACTAGCTGTGAATCTTGCCTACTGGACCTGTAGGATCTCTCAATCATTACATCTAACACCTGCTATTGCTACATGTAATGCTATGTTTTTTCTTTATCAACAGATAATTCACCTGCTGCTTATGTCTCGGAGGATTTAGATTTCATTGTTAAGGGTAAGCAAATAAGTAAGATGTTAGTTTGTGAAAATTGGTTCTTTATTCAGTGTGCTTTTAGATACACTATTAATTGACATTCAATGTTTTCTTTAAGCTTGGGTTACAGAACCAAATCCGGAGAAGGCTGCTCAACTGTATGTTGAATCAGCACTTGAGGAAAAAAAAAACAATGACAGTTTGAACTTCAACCTGAATCTAAGAGATTCTTTGGAAGACAGAAGCAGGGCCATCATTCATTTCTATAAAAAGCCAAAGGTGGAGTGGGCTAGTCCACTGCAGTGTAGACTGATTGGTAATAATAACAACAAATTATTCAAATATAATATCAATTTCTTATGAGCTACTTTTAGTACTTAATTCTGTCTGAATGTTCCAATGCAAGAAAATCTTTTAGGATGCATATGTATGTGTATAAATATTGTTATTTATTTTATATATTTTTTTTTAAGGGGGTTGTGCAATTGGAGATTGTGTGAACAGGCATATCCTATCAACAGTGATGGACAACCTTCAAAATGGCTTTCTTCTTGATGAAGATAAAGGTATTTCAGTAAAATAATCTTAGAAAGAAATAGTCTTGTGAAAGAAATTGGGTCTGGCTCAAAATTGTAACACTTTACTGCAAGGTTCTGTAAGTTAACATTAGTTAAGTGACGTGTGGCCAAGTATGGTGACCCATACTTGGAATTCGTGCCCTGTATTTAACCCATCCATGTGCACACACAGTAGTGAACACACACCTGGAGCAGTGGGCAGCCATATTGCTGCGGTGCCCAGGGAGCAGTTGTGGGTTCGGTGCCTTGCTCAAGGGTCTCACCTCAGTCGTGGTATTGAAGGTGAGAGTGCTGGTTATTCACCCCCCCCACCGACAATTCCTGCCAGACCTGAGACTCAAACCCGCAACCTTCCGGTTACAAGTCCGACTCTATAACCATTAGGCCATGACTGAGGTCCACGACTGAGGCCCTTGAGCAAGGCATGATGTATTAACTGTGTGCAATACATTTGTCAATGTATTTATAAATATTTATACCACAGTCATGTTACAGGGATAGTTCACCCAAAAACGTAAATTCTGTCATCATTTACTCGCCCTCAAGTTGATCCAAACCTGTATGAGTTTCTTTGTTCTGCTGAGCACAAAATATATTTTCAAGCAACCATTGTATGGAAGCAACCATTGGTTACAAACATTCTTCAAAATATCTTTTGTGGACCAGGATGTCCGTGAAGTTTTACAGTTGGTCTGTTGATGTTTTTCCCCCTAATTTATAAAATATCTTATAGTTTTTATCTTTAGTGTACATACAAACCCCAAATAGATTATGCAGGATGTTTTTTTTGTTGTTGTTTTTTTAATTAGAGGGTTCATAAAACATTTATTATATCTTCAGAAAGCAATTGACATTTAATTATTACAAAAAAAAACAAAGAAGTACCTTGAATTTACACAGATTAACCATTTCTTAAGTGTATATGCCCTTGTTTCATCAGTAAACAATCTGTATTGTGAAAAGCACTATATAAATGAAGATGACTTGACTTTCATAACATTGTTTGTCCTCAGGTATCAGTGATTGTTTGTAGCCTTTGGGCAGTGAATCTGTTCAAGGATTTTTTTCACAATAAGCTAAGCTACTCTATCTCATTGTCTTACATGTTCTGCTTGTTTGGGTCTTCAACCACGATGTTTGGTCCAGCTTTGCCCTTTAGGACAATTGAGTCAATAGGTTCAGATATCACACTAGGTTCCAAGTACTCATTTGTGTTCAACCAGTCAACATAGTAAACCTGCATAGAACATTTAAATTGTTTAGTCTTGTGAAATGTATGTAAATATATGTTATTGCATGGTAAGGCTCTTATTGATTGAGCTCTGTTTTGCACAGTTGGAAGAAAACAGCAACTTCTCAGAGGAACAAAAGGCAAAAATTATCTCGGTGACCCTCCCTTGGGATCTCCCCGGTGTTACAGCAGAAAACAGATGGTGGCTGACGGAGAAAATTCTTCTTCACTCTGTAAGTTTTTCCTTCTACAGTAGAGCACAGTGAATGTAAAGATTTAAGAGAAACCAGGGGGAAAAATGGTTCCCTTTAAGATGTCATGTTCATGGTACGTCATAAGTGAACCGACGAATTGGGATATGGGATACACTAGGAGCCCTATCACCTTTGAGTGTTACTAAACGTGTCAATGGACATTAGCGTGCAAGCTTTGCATCCTGTGAGTGGGTGTAATTGCAGAAGCGGGTGCGCTCGCACTCTAAGGATGACGAGCATGAAGCCTGCACTCAGTGGTGACATAAAAACTGTTGTTCTTTAAAATCACAACTGAAATGAAGGTTACAGATGTTCTTGTTACATGTGTAATTTATTTATTAATTAATGTTAAGGTACTGGGAAGAACAACTCAGCAGGTTAAACAAATGAGGAGGGGTTTGAAAGACACCGGGGTCTGGGATTTTTTTAGCTCCAGGCCAGACGCCATCCCAGTCTTGTTCCCCAGGACCAGTGATGTGATGTTAACACCACAGGTAATCCTAATATGCAATTTAAGCTACAGCATCATTATTAGAAAGTAAAATATTTATTTTTGCATATGTATACAGTCTCAAGAAAAAATAAGCAAACCATTTTCAATTTACAGGTTTTCTGCTTAAATTGGTCATGAAATGTGATCTGGGGCTGTATTCACAAAACAATTAATCTCACCACTAAAAGTATTCCTAAATGGCAACAAAAGTTTAATGTTACTTTTATTTTTTACGGATTATGTCAACACACTTACTAACTATGCCCGCAGTGATTGGCTGATGGGAGTCTCTGTCAGCGATTTTAATCGTAGAAATATTGTAGAATGAGGAAACATGTTGCCATATTCAAATAAAGATTTAAAAATGAAAATGTTGCTAAAATTATGTTTTATTAACATAGTTTGGGAGAAACACGTCAAATAAGCTACTCAAGTGTCACCAGCTGTCTGAAAATCAGTAATCAACATATCTACCCAATCAGCAAGAAGGAAAGCCATATATAACCACAGTTCTGTCAGGTCCATTAAAGGCATTTTTCCACTGGGTTCGTTTGCTGCGGTCCGAACCCGAGTGCGCTAGTTCACAGCGCCTCCCGCAGCATTGGTCTGGTTTCACACTATTATGCACAACATAGTGAAACACAACTCCTCTTCAGTGTCCCACAATGTTCCCCTGCCACTCATGGTTGTCGTGTGTGAGGAAACAATGATATCGACAGTGATACGCATGCGTAGGATACTATACTTCCTGAACAAGCACGCACCCGAGTCCGTGTTGCTTGCACATTAACGCGAACCGCGCCACGGTTCGGGAGAAACCGAGCTCAGACCACCTCCTCCAGGTAGTCTTGGGTTCGGTACTCTAGTGTGCACCCAGGTCCGATGATGACAGCGTTCACATTAGCGATTTTTCATGCGAACCGTGCCCCAGTCCGCACTAGGTGACTGCCAGTGTGAAAGCGCCCTAAGTCAAGAACACACAGACAATAAAAATAATTTAAGAATTTTTATTGAATAGATTGCAAACAAGTTGATGTCCCTGAATTGAAATTTGGCGGTATGGTTCTGTTCAGGGAGTCCTCTGACCTTTCATGAGCACCATGAAATAGCAGAGAGTCAGAGGACAGCAGCAGCAGCATTAGGGAACGCTCACACAGTTTAGGACTGTGAGAGCTAAAATGTGAACAGAGCAGGCAACATGACATAAAGCAAATGCCACGTTATGCATAAGGAGGAGCTGGGGAGGTGGTGGGCAGCAGAAGCGAGCAGCAAGCATGTATGAGCAAACTGAATGTGCTTTAAATAGGGCGCCTTGTTTGAGCTTTGGCCATTGAGCAGCGAGGGGAGTTAATCAGCTAATGCAGCTCAGCTGAAGCAGATCCCATCCCTGATCCCATCTAAATAGTGAAATATTAAGTATAGGCAGACGTAATATTTTATGTATGTATTGTGTTATGGAAATCTGAACAGATGTCTTGAATAGCATCTGTATGTGTAGCATCTACACATAAATAATAATTTACAAGCATGGATAAATTCAAACAAACAAAGATGTAAATAACAAACAGTGCTTTATGATTTTCAGATAAGTGTAACTCTATTCATGTGCAGAAATTGAATTATCAAATGTTACATTCCGCATGAGTGTAGGCGTATAGGTGGAGGGAACTAAAGCAAATATTTTAAAGACCAGATAAGTCCTGCCACTGCACCACATAAAATTACCATAAAGATTCTTATTTGACAGTTCATTAAACAAATAAAAAAGGTACTGTGAAAAAGAAAAGGGAAGCAATAGCTTCAGGGGGCTATTCCAGAAAGAAGTATATTTGACATTAAGAGTAAGTAACCTCAACTTTCGGTTCCAAAAACTGAGGTAACTTTCAGGGTAACCATGGCAACTCACTCTCTGGACCAGCTCATGATCCAGGGTTAGTTTGCTTAAGAGGGATTCAGATGTGTTTAATATATATATATAATGAATATAGTTATTAATATAACCAGATTTATGTCAGTTATATAATATACAATATTATTTATTAATTTAAAATAATTAGAATTTTTTTTTTTTTTATGTAAAACTTAAATGTTACATCAATTAAAACATTTATTTTATTGTCATCTCACACATGGATCTGCATTCAATTAATTAGCATCTAACAAACAATATAATCTTTTTTAAAGATTACTTATTAAACGAAAAGATGATTGCACAACCACCAAATAGGTGGTGATGTGTAGTAAGTAGGTTATGTAAATCGCCACTAAACAAAAGCAGAAGAGCAAGTAGAATGGCACGCTTTTTCTTAGCATCTGTTTCCATGGTGACTCATCGATTCATCGCTCTGTTGAGAATGTCTTGTGTTTTCACTGGGAACATACTCTGAGTTGGCTGAACTTACTCCCGGACTCGTTTTTGGAACCAGCATACCTCGAGTAAGCTCTCATGAAATCCAAAATGAACCAATATTTGGCATGACATTTCAAAATGTCTCACTTTCAACATTTGATATGTTATGTCTAGATTCTATTGTGAATAAAATATGTTTATGAGATTTGTAAATTATTGCATTCCTTTTTTATTCACAATTTGTACAATGTCCCAACATTTTTGGAATCAGGTTTGTACTTATAGGCAGGGCCCAGGGCTAGTAATAAAACCAGCAGGCAAACTTACTTGAAGTTGCATATCACACCTACTCTACAATGCATGGTAGCTAACATAAAGGATTGTGCTCATAAGAGCCAATAACGATCAGCTGAAATATGTTTGATCGGCCGGCAATACTGATCCTTGAGATTTGTTCAGGACATCCCTAGTTTTGACTATTTTCTTTTTTTACTTGGTTAACCACATATTGCTTAATTATTTTAAAATATTGTAATGCTCATTTAGGATCTGGAGAGTGTCTGAAGTCACTTCTCACATTCTGGACTGGGTGGGACGTGCTGTCATCAGACCTGGAAGTTGAATTTGTTGACTGTGCTTTGCCACAGGCATCTACCTGTTTTTTCACTCTAAAACTATCTAAAAATGTAGCAACATATGAGGAATTTGAGCGTGACCTGATGGCAAGCATCACTTCATGGTACTCTGGTTTTGGCAAGATTTAAACACTGCATACTGAAACCGTTTTGAGAGTTTACAGATATTTCATCTTGAGCCAGTAGTTCTGATGGCTGATAGCAGTTTCAGATTCAAAATTGTTAGCTATTCGTTTCAATAAAAATTATTATACAGTTATAAACAAAATTTAAATGTTTTCAATGTTTTGTCTTTCTGTTCATTTCATTTAATCATTGGGTTGTTTACCCACTGCATATTTCTGGCATTTAATCATTCATTATATTGGACAATATGTCAACTGTTTCACTGTATGTATTTATTACACTGGAGAAAGAAACATGGGGATTTGGTAGTCTTTGTAATTCAAGGTCAGTCAGTTGCCTTGGAAGGTTAACTTCAGGGACTGCAACACCCTCCTCATGGTGACCACTTGGACCCTCCCAGTCGATTCCGTGCTCCAAATCAACCTAATGTAAGAAAAGAAAGTGTTGGTAATATCAATGCTGATCATATAGAATAGGGGTAGGCAATGCTGGTTAAAGGGCATTTCATTTCCGACATGTTGAGTGGTCTCTGTGGAAGTAAAAGTGGTCTTTTCTGAATTAGTTTTTCCTTTCCCAAACGGGATGGTTTTCTAAATCATGCTGTGACAGTGATCCCTTTACCCTACCCCACCCCTAAACCCTACCCACACTCTGACGTGGGCAAATCAGGTAATGCTCATTTTGGAACCATTCCAGAGTCCTGATGCTCATGATAACTTTTGTTAACTATACATTTAGTAAATCCACTTAACTAACTAATTGATCTGATAATGATGCCATCGAAATGCATTAAGCTTACTGCAAAAACAGAAGTTCAAAGACAATATTTGAAAGATGGCTGCATGCTTGTTTCTCTGGAGAATAAGGTCTATACTTGTATGTGCCATAAGGTAAACCACAATCACAATCTACTGGGCCCTCTGACCAATCATTGCAATCATTTGCAGAGGGCTCCTGGAATTGAACTGATTCATACAAGTTGTCTGAGAAACCTCCAAAAAAAATTACGAAGCTTTAAAATAGCATAATAGGAACTTTTTTTGTTTACTCAAGTACATAGGTTGAGAAAGTGGACTATGTACAGAGGACTATAAAATATCTTTCCTAAGGGTCCTGGCACAATATTTCTATTAGCCAGTACAGGGTGCCCAGTTTACCTTGGACACCAGTCATTGTCAATGCTGTGGATAATCCTGTTCTCTCAAGCAAGGAACACACCAAACCGACACCAGCCAACTAGTAGAGATGAAAGCAGACTGCAGAGTTGGCTCACGTTGGCAGCATCTGGGTCCAAAGTTGCCCTAACACACCAAGCCGACAAATCATGTCGAATCCGCTGAAAAATAGCTGACTAGGACCAACGTCGGCTTGGTGTGTTCCAGGCTTTAGCCTAATCTGATAATGCATCTCAGGAGATACAAATATTTTAAAATTCTGTATAAAAACTGCATGACCAACATCTGACTTAATTTTATTCAACATCTTAAAGTGATAGTTCACCCAAAAATAAAAGTTCTGTCATCATTTACTCACCGTCATGTTGTTCCAAACCTGTATAAATGTCTTTGTTCTGTTGAAAACAAAAGGAAAATACTTTGAAGAAAGTTTATACTTTTTTTTCTACTATGGAAGTCAATGGTGGCCCAAAGAAGCCTGATTACAAACTTTCTTCAAAATCCATTCCTTTGCATTCAACAGTAGATGTAGCTTTGTAACAACCTGAGGTTAATATATTATGACAATTTTAATTTTTGGGTGAACTAACCCTTTGTTACTATTATTATTAACCGGTGTATTGCATTTTTCTCCTGAAATCTAAAATCTGTGGGTGGGCATGTTGGCTTTAGGTCAAACTGACTAAACAAGTACATGTTATTTGAACCAATTCACATGACCCACATACTCCAAACAGACTCACCTATGATACGGACAACCATCTTGGATTAAATATTCTCTCGCATGCCTCCTACATGGAACTAAATAAGTATCCTGTGGTGCACATTGCCTGTTTTTTGGCGTTAACTATCCTTTTAACACTGTATTCTGTTAAAACATTGTGGATTATTAGTTACACAGAAGTTCCGAAAGTTTAAGGGTACAGACCTGGAGGGAATCCTGGCCTTCCTTCTGATTTTCACACCATAACTGATGTGGTGATTGGTGCCTTTCAGTATGCAAAGTATGGTAATTCCAGCCATCTTTGAAGGACTGTAGATGTTGGTTTATGTGTGGAAGAAATGTCCAGTGCAGTGCATACATATGAAGTTCATTATCAGGGTTAAGCAGGCCTTCCCTCTCAAGGTTGGAGAAGCAATTGTAGAAAAGATCTAACACTCCACCGAAAACATCCCTCCACAATCGATCAATGCTGATTAAAATCGAATACAACAAAAGGGAAAAAAACATTAATGTTAATAAGGAACAAGTACTTGGATATTGTCATACATTTTCAATGACTTAATTTCTGTGTAACAATCCTAATACACATATATACATATATATATATATATATATATATGAAATTAACTTTATATTTATTCATGTAATGCCATGTTTACAACAAATTCATTTACGTATTTATGTACTTTAATTAAAATAACCTGCAATTGTACTTTTAACATTCTAAACTGATGTACTTAAAGTCTCAGTACAGAACAACTAATTGGAACAACTCATTTTTTACTTAAAGGGGGGGTGAAATGCTGGTTTTCACTCAATATCCTGTTAATCTTGAGTACCTATAGAGTAGTACTGCATCCTTCATAACTCCAAAAAGTCTTTAGTTTTATTATATTCATAAGAGAAAGATAGTCTGTACCGATTTTTCCCGGAAAAACACGAGCGCCTAGAGGCGTGACGTGTGGGCGGAGCTAAAGAATCACGAGCGCGAGTAGGATTTTGAGTTGAGAGCGTCTGGAAGCTGTGACACAGATCCAGAGGCTGAAATTTAACAAGAGCAGCATCAGCAAAGGCTTCTCTATGTGGTATGTACTGAAACTGTATATATTTGCTTAGCGGTTTTGGAAAATGACTAAAGTTCCACTTTGTCGTCGTTTTTTTTTTTTTTTAAGCTGTACATGTGGAAAGTGCAGTTTGATAACAACATCGCATGTTGTTTACTTGATGTGCTTACGAGCCGATAGCAAAGTTGACAACACAAAGATATTTGAAGCAGTTTTACTCACCGCCTGCGGTTCCAACACACGATCGTGACCCTTTTTCGTTGGGATTGCATTATCCTTAAGAAATAAACGATGTGCAAATCCGTCGTCAAACTGGGCCTTGATTTTAAAACAAGCATCTTCGAAATGCAGGGGAACAAACACAAACACAACTCCGTTGATGCTCTGTAAAAATAAACTCCATCCACTGGTCCCTTAATGCTGTTTTTTCTTTGGTAATCTGTGCAGGGTTGTCTTGCCCTGGCAACCAAAAACACACTCCTTTTGTGACATTTGGCGACGCTCTCGCTCTGATCAGTGAAGTCTGTTGTGCTCTCAGTGCTCTGCTATACGGGAGCGCGCGCTCTTCCGGCAGACGCGCCCTTAGCACCCATATAAGGAAATTCCGCTCCATCTAACGTCACACAGAGCCATACTCGAAAAAAACTTTCCGAAACTTGTGACAAACCGGAAGGAGTATTTTTGGAACAGAAATACTCCTTCGAACGTACAACTTAATTTTTTAAACTTTGTCCAAGTTTAGCATGGGAATCCAACTCTTTAACAGTGTAAAAAACTCAGTATGCATGAAATAGCATTTCACCCCCCCTTTAATGCACTTTGTGCTGAGCTCCAACTAAAGATACTTAAGTATATTTGATTGTGCTATAGTGAATTTGTACACACTGATATTATTCAAAGATCATACTTGGTGTAGCTGTTGGACAGTGTTTTCTCTACTTCCTGTTGGCCTTCTGTAGCTAATCATAGCTCCATGTAGCTGTTTTTATTTTATATTTTTTCTATATAATCTTTCTTACTATCACTGTCTGTTTGTTTGTTTGTTTTTTAATTGTAAAATATAACTTAATTCACACCATATTTCTGATATTACCGATCAATCTTATCAGATTAACTTTGATCGTTCACTCTTCCGTGACTGCAGTACACCTGCAAAGCGTTAGCACTCGTTAGCTTGTCATTAGTGTTACGATCCACTTTCCCAGTCTAGGGTTGGGAGTGGGAGTAACAGAGTAACTAAAGTTTATAAAGGAACGAATTAAAAAAAAAAAACGTGGAGGAATCACATCAGTCCTCTGCTCCAGAAAATAAAACCACCACTTAGTAAGAAAATAAATAATTTATTTATTAAGGGAAGCAACAAATGTCTTCAGGAGAGGGCCAGGCCAAAACAACAAACAAAACAGCAGCTGACTAGCAGGAGGAGTACTAAATAATCTATCCAAGTAAAAGAAAAGAAAATCAACAACAAAAGCTTTTCTCAACTCCCTCACTAACCAAAAACAGGGATAAACATGGAGTACAAAATAAAATGGCACCCTCTCCCTACGGCTTCCAATACTAATGATAAATCAAATAAAGTGAGTTACAATACCTCTTAATACCTTAACAGAAATAACAATAGAAAATAAATGTGCTACACTTTGTGGCTTCAACACACCACTTGTGCACAGGAATACAACTCAGTTCAAAACACGTAACAACTACTTGAACCTTACACCATCAAGGGAGGAACACAATGCAGGTCTGGAGCAGGGGAGAAGTGAGCCTCTCCCAAGCAGTGTTCCCTCTGCCCTTTTGTAGCAGCACCGTCTGCCCCACACTCTCGGATGACTACCACCTGTGGGCAATTTGACCTGCCTATCAATTAGAGAGCGGTAGAGAGTGAGAGAACACATATGATACATAAACACACCCCAAAGGGTGGGGAAAACCTACCTCAACAAAAAATAAAAACAACGACATACATCCTAGGGATGTAACACCCCCACCACCAAGAATACAAACCACAGATTGTAGTAATCAGATTCACAATACCATATACCGTATAGAGGATGCAAATGTCAGAACAATTTCATGCTCTGGAGAGAGCATCTGCCATAACATTTTCAGCACCCTTCTTATGACGGATGTCCAGATTATATCCTTGGACAGCGAGAGACCACCGTAGTAATCGCTGGTTGGAACCTGACATACGGGATAGGAACACCAAAGGGTTATGGTCAGTGTACACAACGATAGCATTGGAGTTACTCCCTACATATACATCAAAATGCTGGAGAGCAAGTAATAAGGCCAAAGCCTCCTTTTCGATTACACTATAGTTCTGTTGTACTCTCGAGAACTTCTTAGAAAAGTAGGAAACGGGATGTTCAATATGGTACTCATCCTCCTGTAGTAGGACCGCACCAGCTCCTGTAGCACTTGCATCCACTTGTAAACAAAAAGGCAATTTGAAGTTTGGGGCAGACAGGACAGGGGCATGACAGAGCAGATCCTTAGCAGCCTCAAATGCAAGTTGACAATCACCGGTCCATACAAACTTCTTGTTTGTACTAAGAAGGTCTGTGAGTGGAGAGACAACGGCAGAGAAATTGGGACAAAAACTCCGATAATATCCAGTCATTCCAAGGAAGCGTCTTAATTCACGTTTGTTGCAAGGCACCGGAAACTGGAGTATGGCTGAAATTTTTGCCTCAACTGGTTTAATCATTCCCTGGCCTACTTGCTTGCCCCAATACGTAACAACCCCTTTTGCAAACTCGCACTTAGCGAGGTTTAGTGTCAATGAAGCTGTGGCCAGGCGTTCGAAAACCTTTTCAATGGTTTTTAAGTGGTCGCTCCAGCTATCTGAATAAACCACTATATCATCCAGATACACTTCACTGTTTGGTACATCGAACAGTATTCGACTCATCATGCGCTGAAAGGTAGCAGGCGCATTTCGCATCCCAAAAGCTAGGACTCTGTATTGCAGAAAACTATCAGGGGTGACGAAAGCAGAAACTTCAGAGGCACGTTGAGTGAGGGGCACCTGCCAATAGCCTTTTAACAAATCTAATTTGGTGACATATTTTGCCAAGCCAATTCTATCAACACAGTCTTCCATTCTGGGTAGGGGAAAAGAGTCAGGTTTTGTTACGCTGTTGACCTTCCGATAATCAGTACAAAACCGAAAGCTATTATCAGGCTTTGGAACAAGCAAGCAAGGGGAACTCCAAGGACTCTGGCTGGGCGTAGTAATTCCATGATGCAGCATATACTCAACTTCGGTCTGCATAACCGCACGTTTCTGTGGATTAACCCTATAAGGATGTTGTTTTATAGGGGCTACATCACCAACATCAATGTCGTGCACACACACAGTTGTTCTTCCGGGCACATCACTAAACAGGGTAGGAAAAGTATTCAGTAACTGGATTAAATCTTTAGCCTGTTCAACGGAAAGATGACAAAGGAAAGGGGAAAGGTTTTTCAGAACAGCAGAATTCTTCAGAGGAATAGAGGGGATTGGGACATCAAAGCACATCAAGCCATCCTCCTCCAAGGAGTAATTTGCCACTACACCCACAGTGGCAATAGCGGCAGGTAGCGGTGGACACTCAGTCTGCTCTGCATTCACTTCATAGTGAGTTCTGTCTACATAGGTCTTAAGTCTGTTTACATGACACACACGACTCTTACATTTTCTATCAGGAGTAGCTACAAGGAAGTTGTTGTCATTTAACTTCCTTTCAACCAGGTATGGACCAGAGAATTTTGCTTGTGAGATGGAACCAGGGGTTGGAAGTAGAACCAACACAGAATCACCAGGGCGAAAGTCTCTTTTTACAGCCCTTTTGTCGAAACGCACCTTCATCCTAGTCTGAGCAGAGGAAAGATGAAGTTTGGCAAGACTTTGGGCTTTGTGCAACCTCTCACAGATAGAAGTGACATAATCATCGACAGGAACGGGTTTAGAACTTTGTTCCAACAAATGCTCGCTTAACAACTTCAGAGGGCCTCGAACTGTATGGCCAAACACAAGTTCAGATGGGCTAAAGCCAAGAGATTCTTGCACGGACTCTCTAATTGCAAACATTAGGAAAGGAAGACCCTCTACCCAATCTCTCCCAGTTTCCACACAATAACAACGCAGCAGTGTTTTCAAGGTTTGATGAAATCTTTCGAGAGCCCCTTGGGACTCAGGATGATATGCTGTAGACATTTGGTGACTTATGCCAAATGTCTCGAGAGCCTGTTTAAAAATTCTCGAAGTAAAATTTGACCCTTGGTCACTCTGAATCACTTTTGGCAATCCAAAAGTGGTACAAAATTTGAGCAATTCTTTTACAACAACTTTAGATTTCAATGTACGTATCGGAACGGCCTCAGGGAAACGGGTTGCAGCACACATAATGGTCAATATATACTGCTGTCCTGATTTGGCTTTGGGCAACGGTCCAACACAGTCAACAATTAAGCGTTCGAACGGCTCACCCACAGCTGGAATAGGGCACAGGGGTGCTGGTGGAATCTTCTGATTGGGTTTACCTGCCATCTGGCACACATGACAAGACTTACAGAATCTGGACACGGCTGACTTAAGAGCAGGCCAGAAAAAGTACCTGGTAATTCGCTGGTAGGTTTTTGTTATACCCACATGACCAGACAATGTATTTTCATGGGCAAGTTTCAAAACTTGTTGCCGATAACCAGCAGGTAAAACAATCTGCCGCACTTCCTGCCAACCTAAAACCTCTTGCTGGGGCTTCCACCTACGCATCAACAATCCACCTTCCCAGAAGTAACCCACCCCTGAATCAGATGTATGGGTAGCGCTGCTAGCAATTGATATACACTTGGCTAGGGAAGGGTCTGCTTTCTGTGCTGCAGCTAAGTGTTCTCTATCTACCTTCAGTGGGGTTTCAGGGTTTAATTTCTCACGAGCTACAGCAAGGTCAGGGACTATAGACAGGACACACTCCACTGAGTTAGGACCGTTAACCAAAAAGGAATCTGAGAGATCCACCATCTCCTCAAATTTCTTTGACTGGGCACGGGTAACGGCACAAGCGGGAAATGCAGAGGGGAAATTCGCTGCTAAATCAGGGTTGTTTGTGGTACTAGGTTTATAGGATACAACTGGCCTAGGAAAGACAGTGCCACCCGCAAGGTCATTTCCTAGTATCAGATCAACCCCCTCAACAGGTAATTGTGGGCGCACAGCTAAGCTGACCGGCCCACTCACAAGGTCAGACTTCAGATACACAGTGTGAAGTGGTACATTCACACAGTGCATATTAATACCACGAATTAAGATGTCATTACCGGTAAACGAGTCAGCGGAAAAAGGCAAGACGGTTGCAGATATGAAGGACTGGGCTGCACCAGTGTCACGCAAGATTGTTACCGATTTACAACTAGAATCGGGAGATAGAGAAACTGTGCCTTTAAACAAGAAAGGCTGATAACTCTCTTCACCAAGAGAGCTCGCATTACCTAGAGTCTGTACTAGTGCTACATTTTTGAGTTTGGAGGACATCCTTTTCTGTTTCCAAGCCTTACAGTCTGAAATTAAATGGTTTGGATCAAGGCAGAAAAAACAGACACGCCTTTCTTCACCACTCGCCAACTTACGACCAAATTTAGACTGCATTTCAGTTTTAGACGGGTGCACAACAGGCGAGTGCACAACCGGTGGGGCAACCAAGTTTTCTGCATGCATCAACGAAAGTTTGGCAGATGTGTGGGCTGAGAAGACATTTCTGTGTGTCAGCACAAACTCATCTGCCAACACTGCAGCTCTAGCTAGCATCGACACTTTTTGTTCATTTAAGTGAACAACAATCTTTGTAGGAATACAATTTTTGAAGTCCTCTAACAAGATTAGTTCCTGCAAGTCCTCCAAGGAAGTAACCTTGCTAGCCAGACACCATTTTTCAAAAATAACCCTTATCTCTCTCACAAATTCAACATATGTTTGGTTGACTGTTTTCGAATGAGTGCGGAATTTCTGTCTATAGGCCTCAGGGACAAGTTCATATGCTCGCAAAACTGCAGACTTAACGATGTCATAGTCAAGAGAGCTTTCGATAGGAAGGGCAGAGCAAACTTCCTGTGCTTTCCCCGTTAGGCTACACTGGAGTAACAGAGCCCACATATCTTTTGGCCATCTCAACTTACCAGCAACACGTTCAAATGCAACAAAGTAGGAATCAACCTCCGTCTCTCTAAACGGAGGCACAAGTCTTATGTACCTACCAACATCAAAAGTATCACTGGAGGGTGAATGGGAAAAGTCCTGCGTATCTGTACTGCCAGAAGATTTTAAAGGTGATGAGACGGATGGAAGCCTAGTACGCGGGGATGGAACTGGCTTTTGAGCTAATCGCTTTGCTTCAAGATCCAGTTTACGTAATTGGATGTCTCGGTCAGCCTGAGTCTCTACTACACGAAGCCTAATCATTTCTGCCTCACATTCTTGTTTTTTAATCAAAAGCTCCATTTCCTTTAACTTTAAGGCAATCCTAGGATCATGAGACCCCACAGAGCTGAGATTCACATTTTCAGCTGCGGTTTCCACTACCTCCTCAGACTGAACTGCAACACCACCCTCAGAATCCTCTGGCAAAATACCAGCATCTACCAATTTCCCAAACAGGTCATCCTTCAGCACTTGTTTTGTAACATCTTTTCGAATATCAACATGGAAGAACTCCGCCACCAAAATAAGATCTTTCTTAGTACAATGATTAAAGGCCTCTGTTGTAGGACAAAGAGTAAACTCAGTAAAGTCAAACTCCATTATGCCTATGACTGCAACACTTTCCTCTCCACCTACAGTCGAAAACAGTCAAACAATTTGAGAGAAAGAGCACTTACCAATAGACAATTAAAAGACGAGCGGACGAGCCCCCACTTGTTACGATCCACTTTCCCAGTCTAGGGTTGGGAGTGGGAGTAACAGAGTAACTAAAGTTTATAAAGGAACGAATTAAAAAAAAAAAACGTGGAGGAATCACATCAGTCCTCTGCTCCAGAAAATAAAACCACCACTTAGTAAGAAAATAAATAATTTATTTATTAAGGGAAGCAACAAATGTCTTCAGGAGAGGGCCAGGCCAAAACAACAAACAAAACAGCAGCTGACTAGCAGGAGGAGTACTAAATAATCTATCCAAGTAAAAGAAAAGAAAATCAACAACAAAAGCTTTTCTCAACTCCCTCACTAACCAAAAACAGGGATAAACATGGAGTACAAAATAAAATGGCACCCTCTCCCTACGGCTTCCAATACTAATGATAAATCAAATAAAGTGAGTTACAATACCTCTTAATACCTTAACAGAAATAACAATAGAAAATAAATGTGCTACACTTTGTGGCTTCAACACACCACTTGTGCACAGGAATACAACTCAGTTCAAAACACGTAACAACTACTTGAACCTTACACCATCAAGGGAGGAACACAATGCAGGTCTGGAGCAGGGGAGAAGTGAGCCTCTCCCAAGCAGTGTTCCCTCTGCCCTTTTGTAGCAGCACCGTCTGCCCCACACTCTCGGATGACTACCACCTGTGGGCAATTTGACCTGCCTATCAATTAGAGAGCGGTAGAGAGTGAGAGAACACATATGATACATAAACACACCCCAAAGGGTGGGGAAAACCTACCTCAACAAAAAAATAAAAACAACGACATACATCCTAGGGATGTAACATTAGCATTTTCTTTTCTCCTCTCCTCTCCTCTCTCACGCTGCAGTCTTCCACAAGTTTATCAAACAACCGCAGTAAGAATATTTCATCAAGCACGGTGAGTAATGGCTTCTCCTACAATTGTTATTTGCACCTCTTGCCACATGTACAGTTTATCTATCTCTGTCGCTGATGAGGGATTCACATGTGATAAATGCAGGGAAACAGTTAGGCTGACAGAGAAGATTTCAGAATTAGAGACACGCATCCAAACTTTAATTGAGGACAGTAAGAATGTTAGGGCTCTAGATATGGCTTTGGATGCGTCTAGCTCAGGGACTCCTGTACATTGTCCGGTTCCAGCAGAGCCCCTGCAGCAGGGCAACTGGGTGACGGTGAGGCAGCGTAGTCGTGGGTCAAAACACCGCTCTTCTGTTCCGATCAAAACATTAAACAGGTTCTCCCCACTCAGTGATGCACCCACTGAGAAACCTGATGAAAGTGCTCTAGTTATTGGTGATTCTATTGTACGGAACGTGAATATAGAGACACCAGCCACCATAGTCAAATGTTTACCGGGAGCCAGAGCGCCTGACATCTTGGCAAATTTAAAAGTGCTGGCTAATGCTAAACGTAAATACAGTAAGATTGTTATTCATGCCGGCGCTAATGATGTTCGACTTCGCCAGTCGGAGATCACTAAAAATAACATTAAAGAGGTGTGTGAACTTGCAAGCACGATGTCAGACACTGTAATATGCTCTGGTCCCCTCCCTGCTTACCGTGGTGATGAGATGCATAGCAGATTGTCATCACTCAATGGCTGGATGTCTAAGTGGTGCCCACAGAATAACATAGGTTATATAGACAATTGGACGAGCTTTTGGGGCAGACCTGACCTGTTTAAAAGAGATGGTCTTCATCCCTCCTGGGGTGGTGCTGCTCTTCTGTCTAGAAATATGGCACATAGTCTTAGTGTTTATACTTGACTAACTGGGGCCCAGGTCAGGAAGCAGACAGACTGGCTAAACCGACCGTCTGCTAGCTGCCTCCCGTCACAGAGGTCAGTTAATTCTCAGCACATAGAGACTCTTTCACCTAGATATCACACTATAGAGACTGTGTCTGTTCCCCGAACTAGAAAATACAAAAAACGTCCAAACCAAGTTAAGGTTAACAATTTAATTGAGGTTCAACAAATAAAAAACAAATGCAATATGGATAAACAAATGATAAAGATTGGCTTATTGAATATCAGATCCATTTCTACGAAAACACTTTTTGTAAATAATATGATAACTGATCATAATATAGATGTGCTCTGCTTGACAGAAACCTGGCTAAAACCTGATGATTACATTATTTTAAATGAGTCCACCCCCCAAGATTACTGTTATAAACACGAGCCGTGTCTAAAAGGCAAAGGGGGAGGAGTTGCTTCAATTTATAATAACGTTTTCAGGATTTCTCAGAGGGCAGGCTTCAAGTATAATTCGTTTGAAGTAATGGTGCTTCATATAACATTATCCAGAGAAACCAATGTTAATGATAAATCCCCTGTTATGTTTGTACTGGCTACTGTATACAGGCCACCAGGGCACCATACAGACTTTATTAAAGAGTTTGGTGATTTTACATCCGAGTTAGTTCTGGCTGCAGATAAAGTCTTAATAGTTGGTGATTTTAATATCCATGTCGATAATGAAAAAGATGTATTGGGATCAGCATTTATAGACATTCTGAACTCTATTGGTGTTAGACAACACGTTTCAGGACCTACTCATTGTCGAAATCATACTCTAGATTTAATACTGTCACATGGAATTGATGTTGATAGTGTTGAAATTATTCAGCCAAGTGATGATATCTCAGATCATTATTTAGTTCTGTGTAAACTTCATATAGCCAAAATTGTAAATTCTACTTCTTGTTACAAGTATCGAAGAACCATCACTTCTACCACAAAAGACTGCTTTTTAAGTTATCTTCCTGATGTATCCGAATTCCTTAGCATATCCAAAACCTCAGAACAACTTGATGATGTAACAGAAACTATGGACTCTCTCTTTTCTAGCACTTTAAATACAGTTGCTCCTTTACGCTTAAGAAAGGTTAAGGAAAACAGTTTGACACCATGGTATAATGAGCATACTCGCACCCTAAAGAGAGCAGCCCGAAAAATGGAGCGCAGCTGGAGGAAAACAAAACTAGAGGTATTTCGTATTGCTTGGCGGGAAAGTATCATATCCTACAGAAAAGCATTAAAAACTGCTAGATCTGATTACTTTTCTTCTCTTTTAGAAGAAAACAAACATAACCCCAGGTATTTATTCAATACAGTGGCTAAATTAACGAAAAATAAAGCCTCAACAAGTGTTGACATTTCCCAACACCACAGCAGTAATGACTTTATGAACTACTTTACTTCTAAAATCGATACTATTAGAGATAAAATTGCAACCATTCAGCCGTCAGCTACAGTATCACATCAGACAGTGCACTATAGATCCCCTGAGGAACAGTTCCACTCATTGTCTACTATAGGAGAGGAAGAATTGTATAAACTTGTTAAATCATCTAAACTTACAACATGTATGTTAGACCCTATACCATCTAAGCTCTTAAAAGAGGTGCTTCCAGAAGTCATAGGTCCTCTTCTGACTATTATTAATTCCTCATTGTCATTAGGATATGTCCCCAAAACCTTCAAACTGGCTGTTATTAAGCCTCTCATAAAAAAGCCACAACTTGACCCCAGAGAACTAGTTAATTATAGACCAATCTCGAATCTCCCTTTTCTGTCCAAGATACTAGAAAAGGTGGTATCCTCACAATTATATTCCTTCTTAGAGAAAAATGGTATATGTGACGATTTCCAGTCAGGATTTAGACCGTATCATAGTACTGAGACTGCTCTCCTTAGAGTTCTAAATGATCTGCTCTTATCATCTGATCGTGGGTGTATCTCTCTATTAGTTTTATTGGATCTTAGTGCTGCGTTTGACACAATTGACCACAACATTCTTTTGCATAGACTTGAACACTTTGTTGGCATCAGTGGAAGTGCATTAGCATGGTTTAAATCGTACTTATATGACCGCCATCAGTTCGTAGCAGTAAATGAAGATGTATCATATCGATCACAAGTGCAGTATGGAGTACCTCAAGGCTCAGTTCTAGGGCCGCTACTCTTCACGCTTTATATGTTACCCTTGGGAGATATCATCAGGAAACATGGTGTTAGCTTTCACGGTTATGCTGATGATACGCAGCTCTATATTTCCTCGCAGCCCGGTGAAACACACCAATTTGAAAAACTAATGGAATGCATAGTCGATATAAAAAATTGGATGACGAGTAATTTCTTACTGCTAAATTCAGAAAAAACAGAGGTGTTAATCATAGGGCCTAAAAACTCTACTTGTAATAACCTAGAACACTGTCTAAGACTTGATGGTTGCTCTGTCAATTCTTCGTCATCAGTTAGGAACCTAGGTGTGCTACTTGATCGCAATCTTTCCTTAGAAAGCCACGTTTCTAGCATTTGTAAAACTGCATTTTTCCATCTCAAAAATATATCTAAATTACGGCCTATGCTCTCAATGTCAAATGCAGAAATGTTAATCCATGCATTTATGACTTCAAGGTTAGACTATTGTAATGCTTTATTGGGTGGTTGTTCTGCACGCTTGGTAAACAAACTACAGCTAGTCCAAAATGCAGCAGCAAGAGTTCTTACTAGAACCAGGAAGTATGACCATATTAGCCCGGTCCTGTCCACACTGCACTGGCTCCCTATCAAACATCGTATATATTTTAAAATATTGCTTATTACTTATAAAGCCCTGAATGGTTTAGCACCTCAGTATTTGAATGAGCTCCTTTTACATTATACTCCTCTACGTCCGCTACGTTCTCAAAACTCAGGCAATTTGATAATACCTAGAATATCAAAATCAACTGCGGGCGGCAGATCCTTTTCCTATTTGGCGCCTAAACTCTGGAATAACCTACCTAACATTGTTCGGGAGGCAGACACACTCTTGCAGTTTAAATCTAGATTAAAGACCCATCTCTTTAACCTGGCATACACATAACATACTAATATGCTTTTAATATCCAAATCCGTTAAAGGATTTTTAGGCTGCATTAATTAGGTAAACCGGAACCAGAAACACTTCACATAACACAGTACTTTCTACATCATTAGAAGAATGGCATCTACGCTAATATTTGTCTGTTTCTCTCTTGTTCCGAGGTCACCGTGGCCACCAGATCCAGTCTGTGTCCAGATCAGAGGATCACTGCAGTCACCCGGATCCAGTACGTATCCAGACCAGATGGTGGATCAGCACCTAGAAAGGACCTCTACTGCCCTGAAAGACAGCGGAGACCAGGACAACTAGAGCCCAGATACAGATCCCCTGTAAAGACCTTGTCTCAGAGGAGCACCAGGACAAGACCACAGGAAACAGATGATTCTTCTGCACAATCTGACTTTGCTGCAGCCTGGAATTGAACTACTGGTTTCGTCTGGTCAGAGGAGAACTGGCCCCCCAACTGAGCCTGGTTTCTCCCAAGGTTTTTTTCTCCATTCTGTCACCGATGGAGTTTCGGTTCCTTGCCGCTGTCGCCTCTGGCTTGCTTAGTTGGGGTCACTTCATCTACAGCGATATCATTGACTTGATTGCAAATTAAAACAGACACTATTTCAACTGAACAGAGATGACATAACTGAATTCAGTAATGAACTGCCTTTGACTGTCGTTTTGCATTATTGGGACACTGTTTTCCAAATGAATGTTGTTCAGTGCTTTGGCGCAATGTATTTTGTTTAAAGCACTATATAAATAAAGGTGATTGATTGATTGATCATACAATTGACATTAAAACACATTTTAGCCCTTATATAAAAAATGTGCATTGTACACAAGTACTCCAAATCAAGTTTGATTATACATTTTAGGTTAGTATAAAGCGAAATAACAGAGGTCACAATATTAACCATCCCAAAAAACTTTAAAAAAGCTCTACAATCATGAAAACTTATATCAAATAAAAAATAAGGGGTATAAATATAAAAAACAATGCATTAAGTGAACATCAAACAATATTTTCCATAAAAATCTGCCTATTAAAGTTGTGTCCTCAGTTTCTATCAACTCCGTCAGATTTTTTCATAAAACTCTTTAAATCAGGAAATAGCATAGTCAGCTATATCCCTGAGGACCCCTTTTCATCTCCCTGCCTGTGGTGAATGCAGCACTACCACACATGCTCTGGTACATTTGAAAATTTTTTATATTTTAGACAAACAATGTCAATATTCCTATGGTCACAGCTGCACCATGTCAATACCATCTTTCTGTTAAGATACTTTTTTTTTTAAACCATAGTGGACTGAATTTAAGCATTTTTTAGTGAGGTTATTGGGACAGCTAGCAAATGAGGAAAAACTACCTAGCTGCAGTGTACAATACATGTTTTGGCAGGAAAATACATGCCCTTACGTCAACGCCGTCAAGTTCTATGTCTGACGGAGTTGACCTGTAAGCTGACGGAGTTGACAAATCCACCAATCACCTCTTAATGTGCGAATATAATATTATTTGTGAATATAGTGAAGGGTTAAACTGTTATTTCAGGGTTTTATTTACACATGAATGCTCATATATAGTGTGCATTACATTATTTAACCATACACATCTGACTTGTAGATAATGGGCAGGAAGTGGTCTGCTTATTATTGTGTAACGTGTAACATTGCCAGCACTTTAATATATATATTTGTATATGTAGAGACAGAGATAGAGATAGAGATATGAGAAGTCAGTGTAGGGCTGAGCGATATGGCCAAAAAAAATCATCATGATACATTTTTTTTATATCAGTCGATATCGATAATTATCACGATAAATGTCAAATCTTTATTTCAAGTTTACAGGCAGATTTTTGCTCCTAAGTGAAAGAAAACAGAGCATTAATTGTAGTTTTAAACTACTACTGGTTTTAACCACTTTAAACTACTCTTTATTGTCATTGTCAACATATCATGACAAAAAGAGGTGAACATTTCACAAATCTGAGGTAAAACATTCAAAAAAACATTTTCAACACCGTCAGTTTTTCAGTCAACAGCGTCAGTTTTTCCGTCAACACCGTCAGATCTTCGTGAACAGCGTTGGATGTATAAATGTTTTTGTAAATTTTTTTGGGGAAAAAATATTCCTCCTTCAGTTTATGTTGTTTTTGTAATAAAAGGACCATCTGATCTACATCCTCTTATGTTTTATCGATTTAAGGAATATGTTTTTACAATATTGAAATTAAAATCAAAGTTTGAAAATGCAAATATTTTGAAATCTGAGTTTTCAGAATATTGTGAAATCAAGTTTATATATTGTATTTTTTTTTACATAGAGTAACTAAACACTATTACAATATACTTTAGAACTTTAGATTCCTGTTGGATTTGAAGAATTAAAATTGTATACTTTTTAGTGTGTCTGATGGAGTTGACACAAATCCAGTTCTGAAGGGAAACATGTTTATTTGTTAAAAATGTGTTTTTATTTAGAACCTGTTCCTTTACATGGTTAAATAGCTAAGACCTTTCTCTGCAGAAACATATAACTCTAATTGATATAGTGTGTATTTTTTTTTTTTAAGTTTTTTTAAAACGGGTTTTGTCCCGACTCTCAAGAATCAGTGTTAATACATTTTTATACATAAAATAACTTGATTGGATAGTTCACCCAAAAATTTAAATTGTCATTATTTACTCACCTTGTATTGGTCTGAAAATGATGTATTTCTTTGTTCTGCTAAAAATGTTAAAAAAAAAAAAAAAAAAAAAAAAAATTGGGAAAATGCTTTGTCTTACCTTATTTGTTTATGATTGCCATCTATATGCCACAAACTATTTGGAGCTGGCACAGAATATTGTCTTCTCCTCCATGTCTGGAGTCGGAGTGTACCGGGTCATCATAACTCCTTGTGGGTCTACTCGATGCATGGACTCTTTCACACACCTTCCTGCAAAGTAGTAAATAAAACAGCCACACACAAATATCTATTTTAATTGTCAAATAGTAACAAACCAAACAACAATGGTCTACACATTATCATTGACCTAAATGCACAAAGTATGACTTAAATCACATGTGAAGCATCCAAATAACTTGTAGTTACCACAGCTAATTAAGCGGTGTACCCTCTGCTATTAGTAGGTTAAAGCATAGGTTTTGGGGGTTGGGTTAGGATTAGGCAAAGCAGATTCAACCAGCGGGGTATATTTTGGGTATATTTTTTATAACACCAGTCTGATCTTTGTCATAGGTTAAACACAAGATATGGTTCGAATTAACTTACGTTGGACCCTTATTCCTCTGGCTCTGAGATGACCGAGCATCATTTTGTAGCCAGTGTTTGGATGACCGCTGAGGATCTCACGCACCGTGACATCCAGTTCTCTGTCCTCAACAGTGCTATATGAATCTGAGACCCTAGAGAGACATCACACTCATGTTTACGTTTGGAATCGGGCTGACAGTGTTATAACAGTGTTACAAAACGTATCATCCGAATATAGTGCGTACTTTAAGTCATATTGACCCTCCCTAGTTTAGAACAACATGATGATTAATAAATAGTAACTTTAATGGTATGGGGTTAGTTTTTCTCAATAAGACTGACCCAAATATTGCACACAACATCAATTAAACAAACGTTACCTAACTTATCCCATGATCTGCCATTCTACGCCAAATTGTTCTTTCACCTAATTAACTATCTGCGGCTGGGTGCCACACCCAGAACCAAAACCACCCAGGCAGAAAAGGCGTGGTCTGCAGCTCAGCTCAACACCTCCCACTCGATCTTCCCACGGAAACTGCTGGAAAGATCGCACACAGTAAACTAGTAGTCAGAGATTTCCTCCTGGGCTCCCTGCCTGCTCCTCCACTGGCAGTAGGACCACCAACCACCGGACATCCCGGTGAAGAATTGTGGACTGAAGGTCCCTCCGAATGCTGGAGACATGATGCTTGGATGTAGGATATTTGAATGCTGATGTTACAGGCCTCACCTCCGGAATACAGGAGCTTGCCACAACTCTAATATTCACATCCCGAACAATGTTTCTAGAGTCAGGATTGACGCTGATGACTCTTCCAAGCTTAAAGTGGCCCCTCAATGCATTCTGATCACAGAGCCAGACAATATCTCCAATTGCGACATTCCTCTGTGCAGTGTGCCACTTGCTCCTCACGAAAAGATTAGGACCAGCAAGTTGACTCCAGAATCTCCAGAATTTGTTGACTTGATGCTGCATTTCCTGAAGTCTCTTATAGGGATAGCTTGTAAAGTCAAATGTTTTCCAGTCACCACTTGATGATGCTCGTCCCAGCAGAAGTGTATTTGGCATGACGTACTGCACTGTATCTTCAAGGCTCTGCACCCTGGCATCAATGGGCCGCTCATTTGCCAGATTAGCGGCAAGCTGAAGAGTCGTCTGAAGCTCGCTGAAACAGAGCCATGACTCTCTTCCCAGACTCTGGAACGCCTTCTTCACAATCTGAACAGCTGCTTCCGCAGAGCCATTCAGATGAGGTGAATCAGCTGGGAGGATTTTCCAATGCCAGTCAGTTCCATTTTGAAATTAGTCCCTGGATCAGACCATATCGTCTTAGGGTGGCCTCTAATTGCGGTGAACCTCTGATAAGCCATCAGGAAGCTTTCAGTTGACATTGTGTTGGCGAGCTTCGTATGGATTGCTCTGCTGACCATACAGCAAAATACAACTCCCCAGACTTTCATTTTTACTCTTTTCCTAACATCATCTTTGACCTGATAGGGTCCAAACAGGTCAACGGCTGTGAACTCAAATGGAGATGCTGGCCTGGTTCTCTCGAGGCAGATCACCAATCACTTGCTGACATCTTCTCACTCTGGCTTTCTTGCAGACCACACAATTTTCAATGACTTTTCGAGCAATTATTCGTCCCTTGATGACCCATGCTCTCTTTCTCACCTTCAATAGAGTGGCAGCCACACCCTCGTGACCCTTGCTATGAGCTTCCTGAACAAGCAATGCTGAGACCCAGGCGCTGCAAGGTAAGAGAGGGACACTAACTCGGTCTTCATTAAAGGCTTGGACTCGCCCACCACAAACCAGTAACCCAGTTTCCTCCTCTTTGAAGACTACCAGCCGGTCTATTGTGGTTGCTGGAAAGGTCACCCCCTCTTGTGTGGCAAGAAAAAGATCCCTTAAAGCATCTTGGCGCTCTATCGTAGTGATGACCCTGGCTGATGAGACTGCCTCCCACTTTGGAGCTCCCAGGATCTTATTTTTAGCTGCAAAGCATTTTGCTGCCCTCCAGACCCAGGCAATTGTCTTAACCAGACGAGTCAGGTTGCTGAATCGTCCTTCATCCACCAGGTTTCGGACAGCAGCCCCAGCAGGTGGCCTTCGATGCTCCAGGTTTGGTGCCTCCTTCACCTTAGCTCTTGTGAGAGCTGCAGCAAATGATTTCTTCTGCATCCTTCCAACACTCTCCCTGGCAGTTACTGATACATCCTTTGCAGACTTAATCGGCCACTCCTCAACCGGTAGACTCAGGAACTTTGGTCCTTGCTACTATGGTGAATTTTCAGCCAACTCTTTTGGGCCAGACCCACGAGTAATGATGTCAGCGATGTTCAGGGATCCAGGAATCCACCACCAATCCTGAAGTTGTGTGCTGGTTTGGATTTCTCCAATCCTGTTGCCAAAAAAGGTCTGAAAGCCATAGCTCTCACATTGAATTGAACAAAGTAAAGTTTGACTATCAACAAAGTGGTACCATTGCTTAACTTGAATTCGGCTATGTTGCTCAAAGTACCTCTTTAACCGGGCGGCGAATACTGCTCCACATAGCTCTGCCTTAACTGCTTCCCCCTTGTGGTCTAGGGGGGGCAGTTTAGCTTTAGACTCCACCAGCCGCACTGTTGGACCTTGATCACAGTCCCACCGCAGATACAGGACGGCACCATAGGCATGATCGCTCCCATCAGAAAAGGTAATTGCATCAGGCTCAGCTGTCACACTCACTGGTGTCAAGGCTCTAGGGAACTTGACTTTGCTCAGCTCAACGTATTCTTCAAAAAGGCTGATGGCATCTTCTCTGAGATTTTCTGATAGCGCAAGGTCCCAAGTGTCCCTGACAGTGCTGCATTTGTGTTTGGCCTCTTGAAATTCTCTCCGAACCAAAATGGCTCCTTTCTGCTTTACAGGCATTGTCAGACCAACTGGGTCATACAGCCCAGAAACTTGGCTAAGCAACTCTCGTCGTGTCAGTGGGTCTGGCGTCTGAGCTTTCACCTCTTCCTTTTGAAGGTCTTGGCCAACTCTCATCTTTCTCTTCCTCTTTGAAAAGTTTACACCAACCATAACATGAAGCTTGTCATCCTCCAGGGTGTAGCCGAGGCCAAGAGCTTTGTTGTCCTCCTCCTTGAGCTGATTTGGCAGGATTACAGTCTTCGGAGTAGCCTTCTGTTCCTGTTTTCCGAGAGAATCCCTCCTACTTTCACCAGAAAAGACCCACGGCTTCAACTTGAACCCTCCTGCTCCCAGGATCTGTTCCACATTTTCTGTGATCACTTTGAGCTGGTCCAAGTTGTTATGGGAGGTCAAGATATCGTCGACATAGCTGTCCTCCTCTAGCACCCGACGCTCTTCCTCAAGATGGCTAAACTGGGGGATATTCGCGGTCTCTCTCATGGCGAGTTGAGCAATACAACCTGCTGGCTTGTCACCAATGTTTACTCTTGTGACTGCATATATGCCAAGCTCCTCCTCTTCAGAGTCACGCCACAGAAACCTATGCAAATGCACCTCCCGATCTTCAAGCCACACTGAATTGTACATTTTCCTTATGTCTCCCAAAGCTGCAAACTCTCCCCTCCGGAACCTGAGAAGCACAGCACGAATGGAATTTAAGACGTCGGGGCCCTTTAACAGGAGGTCATTTAGGCTCACACCTCTTCACTTCTGACTACTGTTCCAGACCAGTCTCACCGGAGTTGTGACGGAGTGTGGGTTTGGTGCGATGAGGTGGCTAATGTACCACACTGGGCCAGTCCATGTCTGAAGGGTGTCTTTAGGCAACTTCATTGCCGCCCCAACGCTCGACCATCTCGTGAACTTGAGCAGCATAGGCAGCCTTCCACTCCGGCTCCCTGGTCAGCTGCCTCTCCGTCCTGAGGAAAGTTGCCTCAACTGCACTCCTATTACTTGGTAATGTGGCTGGATCTTCTACCCAGGGGTACCTGGCGTGCCAGTGAGGAGTCTCACTGTGCTCATCAGCAACTACATATGTTAGCCCACTCTTTACCACCTCCAGCTCCCTTTCTTCTGCGAGGGTCATCTCTTTGCCGCCTAGCTGGCAGTTTCCACAGCGACAACCCCCACATTTTGGGATGCAGCCAGCACCGATGCTATCCCATTTCCACCACTCGAGGAAGCTAGATGTAGTAGTCCCACAACTGAATCCCTGAAGTTGCTGGCTTTGTTGACGATTAATGGAATCACGCAGGTGTGTTCTTCATACTTTACCGCAGCAGTTCTCATAGAC
This sequence comes from Carassius auratus, assembly GCF_003368295.1. Classification (NCBI taxonomy): domain Eukaryota; kingdom Metazoa; phylum Chordata; class Actinopteri; order Cypriniformes; family Cyprinidae; genus Carassius; species Carassius auratus. The sequence continues at coordinate 25,647,221 of NC_039270.1, read as the reverse complement.
CTTGCGAAATGCGTTCTCGATGTGTGGGCTGAAACAGTTACCGCCTCGAACAACTCAGGATGGGTTCCAGCAACTATCTTTCCCATTGGTCCGTCCCACAACACAAGGTCCCCCACAGTGCGGATTTTCTGCGGAGCCAGCTGTCCTTCCTTGTGACTTACAAGGAGGTGGATCTCCCTTGGCCTTGCCAGGTCACTGAGTGGAATGTCTGGGAAGAACTCTTGTAGTTTTTTAGTGGACACATGTCTTTGAATGTCTGCAATGCTGTCTAGGCCATAGCAAACCAGCTGGTGGGATCTGAGAGTGCCTCTTAAGGTGTTGACCCGAATTTTCAGGAGGTACCGCTTTGTCTTGACAAAGGCTTTCATGCCTCCTACACCATGGACTACAAGCGTGATGTCTTCACTTCTGAGATTGAGCCGACCTGCAGCCTCATGGGTGATATAATTGGTATCGGAAGCTAGGTCGATAAGGGTCCCAATTTTCTGCCCAGCATTTGCGGTTACCTCCAACAGCATCATGATGACAGGCCACTCCGCTAGGCCACTCTCTACCAGAAGACTTGAATGACTCTTTGCAATATGGGAGGTGCTCGCTGCCGTGTTACAGAATGCATCCCGACATTGTTTGGCTAATTCAGGTGAGAGTTTTCTGAAGAATTCCTCCTGGGCCTCGGTGTAATTCCTCCAGCTCTCACCTCCCACTGTATTTTTTCTCCTCCTCTGAGCTGTACGGTCTCTGGATACCTCAGCACTGGGACACAGGTAATAGTGATGGTCTGCAACTCTCTGCTCTCTACAATCAGGACTTCTGCACAGAAACAAAGTTTTGCAGTGATTACCCTCGTCATGGACCTCCAGACATTTCCAGCAGGATCCCAGCTTCCGCACCGCATCCTTCTCTGTGAGCTTGAGCACACGTAACCTTTTGCAGAAGTACAGTTTCTTCTTATGCTTGATGTCCCCACAGATTACACATCCTGAGAGGTTGCTACTTGACTGGATTGATGCTCTGGTCCTAGCCTGCCTTTGTTCAGGTCGGTTTTCTTTCCTCAGTGGCTCTTCATCCCTCAATTGATCCAGCTGTTCGTAGATGTTCTCTTGACTCTTGAGAAAGGCCAGAAGATAGTCGAAGCGCTTCTCTGGGTCAGTACTGCTTCTCTCAGCTGCATAAAGAAGCCACTCTTTCTTCAGTGCATCTGGAAGCTTACTTTCAATCGACTTTATCACCAGAGGATTCTTTAAAGCACCAGTGTCACCCAGGTCACTCAGGTCTTCAAGGGCCTTCTCCACGGCTTGGATGAGCTCAACAATTTTCTTGGGCTGGTGACATTTTGCAGCTGGAAGTCTCTGGAGCTCCTCTATGATTTCAATAGCAATCGTAGTTTGGCTTCCAAACCGATTCTCTAGGACACGAAGGATGTCATCTGTGTTATAGGTCATCAATCGAAGATCTCTCATTACTTTCTCATCTAAGCTGTCAAGAAGCTGAAACTTTTTGACTTCTTTTGACCCAGTGGGTTCTCCTTGCCTCTGGAGGGCCTCCCAGTCCCTTTTCCAGCGATGAAAGTCTCGCCTGATGCCAGTAAACTTGAAGTGGGCTTCAGTCTAATGGCTGCTGTTGGATAGCTGATAGAAGCTGCACTCACAACTCTTTCGGCGTCTTCTTTAGCTTTTACGTGAATGAACTCAGCTTTTCTTGACATTAACTTGGGGATGATCTGCTCAAGACCTCTGACCCGCAGTTGGAAACCTTGTCGTTCAGCAGGAGGAGCCCAACACTTCCACTGTGCGTGCAGCTCTTTTGCCTTCTTAACCAGTTTTTCCATGTAATCAAACATGAAGTCAAAAACCTCTTTATTTCCACCAGGTCCAAAGGATACCACCCTCTCTACTTCCTCCTCTGCAGCCTTCACTGCCATTGTCAGTTCCTCTTCTCCAAAGTTGGCCCAGAGTGTCTTTTGGATAAGCTCTTTGAGCTCATTCAATCTCATCTCACACTCACTTGCGGTTTTCCCAATGTCGGCCTTTTGCTGCTCATTCAACCTGGGAACTCCTTCGGAATCTGGATCCAGCTCGGCTTCTACAAGGTACTGGACCCCTACATCATCATTGGCTTCCATGACCTTGTTGGCCTCAATTATGAGCTTTTTGAAACTGTCCCTGAGCTCCTCTTCAGGTGTGATGGCATACATTCGGACTACGTTGTTAGCCAGCCGTGAGAATTGTCGCTTTGCGGATGTCCTATTGCTCTTTAGCTGCTCCAGTGTCTTTGAGTCAGCCATCTTTTCAGCAGGATTGGGTGAGAGGATTTCCTGTTTTATCAGGCCTGGCTGGTTGCTGTTCAGGATTCTCTGTTCCAGTCTTCACAGCGGTTTTTTACTGTCAAGTTCCCTCACTCTAGTGAAGTTCAATCCTGCAGTTTCCCCCACTTGAAAGGGTATGCTTGCTCTTGAAGGTTTGGACTGGATTTTACTCAATGACCAGGAATCAATTCTTGCTTTCTTTTATTTGAAAGTTGCCATGGCCAAAAGCAGGTAAAAAACCTTAAACACAAATACAAGTAATCAAGAAAATATTCAATACACCCAAGTAACCATAATAAAGCATCAAACCCCAGGATCAAATACTTAAATTTAAACACAAATTAGTCTTGAAAATACATTGAAAGAAAAACCCCATATCTAGAGCACCCACATAAATTGAAGACACTTTTAAAGCACTACTCAAATAATTCTACCCTTAAACTCTAACAGCTTTAATCTATAAAACCACAATTTCTCACTTCCAGCTTCCTTAAAAATCTTAACACATTTCTTTTAACTACCTTCATAAATGTTAAATGTATAACACTTTAGCTTACAATCCAAACATGATTTCATAACATTTACACATACATTTTCCTTAAGGATAATTACATGATTTACTTAAATGTTAAAATTCACCACACTGCACAAACGAATGCTCACCGACTCCTTCCTTGTAGAAACAAGCTTTAGTCCTGCAGGATCACTTTTCAGGCCCAGTTCCTCCACACATCTTGCCAACCTGCTCTCTATCCTGTGAGTGACTCTGATTCCCTTAAAATCACTAGATCCTTCCCACCTGGTGACTAATTAACTATCTGCGGCTGGGTGCCACACCCAGAACCAAAACCACCCAGGCAGAAAAGGTGTGGTCTGCAGCTCAGCTCAACAGTGATCATTCCCTTTAAATAGATTCCATAAATAGATTCCATAATGGTTTGCCAGCTGATGATGTGATAACAATAGCCTTATAATAATAATAAAAAGAAAGAAAGAATGATAATAATAATAATTATATAAATTAAATAGCTACTAGCTATTTTTTGTTACGTTTTTGGGCTACAGAAATATTTACAAACTTTTACAATAGGTAATTTGATTTGATCTTTGAAGTAGCCTATTAGATAGAGATAGCTTCGACATTTGATCACTGTGGTTGGTTACAAAGACGTTACTATTCTGAAAATAATAACGAGATACAAACCTGTAAATATTCAATCGACCTTTCCTAAATTCAAAACAAAATATTAATGCATTCGTAATTTCCATTTCTGAATAGTTGCTATATGGTCACGCAGGTTTGCGCATTAAACCCATGTCCCCGAAAAATATAGCCTATCAACAATTATGTTGTTCCCCCGAACATGACCCCTCTCTGCCAACTATTTATTATTATTATTATTATTAGGCTATTATAATTATTTAGATAACGCATAGGCCTAAACATAAATTATCAGAAACAAATCGCTTCAACACGTAGAATGTCACGATCATTACATGGAGTGCCCAGGAACTTTTGTAGAGGGCACTCCAATCAGGACAATTCCACACTCACCACCAGATGTCACTCAGACTCTAGCACCTCTTATCTGTTGCACCACACCCTAACTACATTTCCCATGAGTCTCTGCATCACAATCACCCTGCCACACCTGCACATCATTCCTCAGTCAATCTCCTTGCCACACCTGCACCTCATTTACACACACATATAAGCAGCACACTCACTCTCACTCTCTGTGAAGTCTTGATTTGCTGTGTCTGTCATTTCCGAGCGTTTTCCTTGTGTTTGATCTCTCTATACCTGACCTTTGGATTGTTTATACCGACTCTGATTCTCTGCTGCCTGCCCCCGACATCTGCTTGTTCCTGTTTTCGATTCTGGTTATCCCTATATACCTGACGCCGTTGCTGATCATTGCCTGTCTGACCATTCTCATTAAAAGTTCTGCACATGGATCCGAACCTCTCTATCTCATCATTACATAGAGTTGTTTTTGATTCAGTGTTTTTGATTCGGTGTATCAAACGAGTGGTTGAACTCACTTATTAAAACAGTGACTTTCTGACACCTGGTGTCTGTTTTAGTTTCTTATTAAACGTAGGCTATCACTTCATTGATTCCACCATGTCATATTTATGTCTTCAAAATGTAGGCCTAAGACACTTCATAATATTTGTATGCACTTGTAGGCTAATTGTTGTGTAAATGCATTAAGACCTCTTCTGTATTGATGGCTCTGATGAACCTCTGGTTGGATTTTAGTGGTAGGCTAACTGCCCTATAGAGATCGCTAACACATGACCAACTGGGCGGCAACGTCATCAGAAAGCAAAGAATTATGGGTATGTTTGGCCAGTTAACATGGTCTGGCATAGGAGGCTAGTGTTCTGGCATGAAAATAATGAAAAATTAGCGTGAAAAACAGAATATAATCCTACAAAATGCAGCGGGCTGAAGAAAACATTGTCGGACCATACCGCCTAAAACTAAATCCTAATGCAAAGATGAGATATGACGAGAAAATAAAGAGAATCAAAGGACTCAATCCTTACGAGCAGAGCGACTGGTCAAGGTAACACACTCCACCCCAAAAGAAGGGCATGTGAAAAGGCTGTGTTGTTGTGCTTTTGCAGACAGCCTGAAGAGCTTGATGACATGTTTGCTTGCGAAAATCAGAACTGTCCTATACAGTGGTTCCGTTTAGACTGCGTGGGACTCAGCAGCACACCAGCCAGAGAAGAGTCATGTGTCTGTGACTTATCACCCACAACCTACCTCATACATCTCCAGTTTCTCATCACTTCTGTCGACTCTTTATAAATGTAAATGTATTCATCTAAATGTATTTACAAGTTAATGTATTCATCTAAATTTATTTACATGTTAAATATGTAAAGACACTGAAATGAAGTTGGTTGTTGTAAAATTCTTCCTTAATAAAGATAAAGGAGGCAGAATTACATTCAATCCTTGTGTATTTTATTTACAGACATGGCTAAAAAAACATTACATGTGAGAAGAGACATTACAAAATCTTTTTTTAGAAATCAAACAAAAAAACATTTACATATTAGATGTGAGCATGGTGTATAATTCTAACTTGACGCCTTCACAACAATACTTGGACACATATTGGTCAAAGCACAGCACACAATCACAATTATATCCAGCAATGTCTTCAGCTCAGTCTCATGAGTGGTGTGGAAAGTATCCGGCGATGGAGGTGGATTCTCAGGATCTTCCATCTAAGGTGCAGGTGTAGTGTCTGACAGTAACAATATAAAGAAATCGGGTCATATCACAACCTCTATTTCTAAGGAATCCAGATTAGCTATACATAGGATACACACAACATATATTACCGTTCAAAAGTTTGGGGTCAGCGAGATTTTGTAAAAAAAATTTTAAAAGAAGCATCTTCTGCTCACCAAGGCTGCATTTATTTGATAAAAAATTTATAATAATAAAAACAGTAATATTGTGAAATATTATGACAATTTAAAATGACTTTTCTATTTTAATATATTTTAAACTAATTTATTCCTGTAATCAAAGCAGGATCACACTCCCAACATTTCATAGGCAGGTTTGACTGCAAACACAGTCACCAAATAAATTGCAATGTAGATGTACAACATTTAAAACTGATTAACGTTATGCTTTAATACACTGGTAACTTAAGCTCATTTTCTAACCATGTCATGCTAGTTAACAGTTAACATTTACAGAGAGTAATTGTAACTTACCTTTGTGAAAATTCTTTGAACACCATCATGTGTGGTGGAGTGTTATCGAAGGTAATCTTGGCCTCCTTACCACTGCTATCCATGCCATTCGGCGCCTTTTTGTCACCTCTGAAACATTGCTTGTACTATTATTTCTCCATGCTGGAAAACAGTAAAAAGTTATAAAACATTCTTAAGCTTTATGCCACTTCTATCGTGAAAACGACTATTGCAGTTATTGCAAAGAAGTCTAGCACCTAATGCTTGTGTCGCGGATTCCCAAAATGCTTTGCGTTCACCACTGGGAATACGTCATGATGATGACACATTAGCGATCTCTTTAAGTCTTATCCTCTAACTGAATTTATCAATGTGGATTAACGTGACGTTCATACATTTAATAAGGCTGTTGCTGTCATTATTGTTTTTGGAAATTAAGCTACATTCAAATGCAATGGTCTCGTTTCAAAAGCATTGGTCAATATGCTTGCATCGACTTCACTGTAGCCTGTGCGCCCTGCTTCCTTTCCAAGAGTTTTGAACAAAAAATGGAAAATATCAAGCGCTTCGGTTTCAGAGTCCCTGTTTCATATTTGTTAGCCCAGAACATTTTACAAATCCAGACCAAACGATAAAAGAGGTGCTTCCAGAAGTCATAGATCCTCTTCTGACTATTATTAATTCCTCATTGTCATTAGGATATGTCCCCAAAACCTTCAAACGGACTGTTATTAAGCCTTTCATCAAAAAAACCACAACTTGACCCCAAAGAAATGTCTCAGGTTACGTATGTAACCTTAGTTCCCTGAGTGGGGAACGAGACACTGCATCCTCTAGGGGTTGCTTTGGGGAACACCTTGTCGTGACCCATGTCTGAAGCATACTTTGAAAAAACACCAACACTTTGGCCGGCGACAGCCTCTGACGTCACTACCGGTGCGACTATAAATAAGCACCCAGAGATCATGTCATTTATCTTCTTCATTTGAAGATTGCGTCCGAAGCATGGCAGGAAGCTAGAGGTAGTGTCTCATTCCCTACTCAGGGAACTAAGGTTACATACGTAACCTGAGACAGTTCCCTTTCGAGGAAGCTTTGAACTGCTTCCTCTAGGGGTTGCTTTGGGGAACAGTATACCCACGCCGCCATGCTGAGGGGAGTGCAAGCCAGATTCATGGCAAACAATAAGTACCAACTCTACAATTTCTATGGGAGCTGCCCCTGGGACGTTAGACGGCTGTCTGTGACATTATCCCTTACGGCCAAAGGCCTAAGCTTCATAGCCAGTTTATTTGTTAGGGCCTTGGCCTGGGGTAGAGCTAAAGGCTTGGAATCAGGAAGGATTCCTTTAAAGGGATACGGCTAAGAACCCAGTATTCATACAAGGTCTTGCCTGTCACACGGGCTACCGCTTGCTCTCGCACAAGTTTGCTGAAGGAGCTGTCTCAACAGATCCCTGGTAGCAATACCCTGCTTAGATAGGTATTTGAGGATACATAAATGGAGTGGCGCCCAAGATGAACAGAGCTTTCACCAACTCAAAAAAGGGCACGAAGCAACCGTGCGAAGCCCTTACCATAAAGGATTTTTCCAGAGCACTAGCGTGCGAACTTACCACTGTGTGGATTTTAGAAAGTGCGCAAAGACTTCACGTGCACACTTACCATAATATGGATTTTTGAATAATGTTCTAAGGAGGGTTTCTCGTGGCACTCTGATCGAGCAGCTCACAGATGGAATGATGTATCTCAAAAATATGTTTTGAGAACATCAACTAAATCTGTGGAACTAATGGTGGAGCGCTCTGGGGAAAAAACAGAGAACGCAGTTTCATATGAGAGGAGAACTCCGAATTCAGAGTAGCATACTCATACGTGACCCATCCTGGAAAGGAGACCGCTGTTAAACTACCGCGAGAACCGCCCAGATATCCCCTCACGTTGAGGGAAGCAATGCTTGAGGTGTATAACAAATACACTCCGGCTGAATGGAGACAAAGGAACCAAGGTCTAATAATCTCGAAAAGGGAACGAAGCTGAGCGCGTAACCCTTACCGTACAGGATTTCAGAAAAGTCTTGCGTGCACACTTACCACTTTAGGAAGTACACTTACAGCGACTTACAGATGAGGACAGTGGAAGCAATCAAAAACAACAAAAAGAGCAATGATATATACGTGCTATAACAAGTCTCAGTTAGGTTAACACAGTACACCTAGCATGGGATTTTAAATAATATAATATAAAGAAAACAGATAGAATAAAAAAAAGAATAGAGCAAGCTAGTGTTAGAGATCTTTACACATACACACACATACAATTGCATAATTAATGAAAAGAAAATAGAATATAAAAAGATTAGAAAGGTAGTTAGATTTTTTAAAAGAATAGAACTAGAATAGTGAGTGTTAAAGTTAGAGGGTCAAATAAAGATGGAAGAGATGTGTTTTAAGTGTTTTAAGATGGCTAAGGACTCAGCTGTCCGGATTGAGTTGGGGAGGTCATTCCACCAGGAGGGAACATTTAATTTAAAAGTCCGTAAAAGTGACTTTGTGCTTCTTTGGGATGGCACAATCTAGCGACGTTCACTTTTCAATTTTTTTATTATGAATTTAGAACCAACCAAAAACATCATAGGTCCAGCATATGAAACTGTTATGTGAGAATTTTTTTCCACCTAACCTCGATCAGGTGGAGAGCTGGTGGTTACAGGGGAGTTTAGGCACAGGAGGATAAGAGCAGAAGTTAAAAACATCCAAAGGGAATGAGTAGCTACCTAGGTATCGCACGATTCGGACGAGAATGCTGCCTCGTCTGAATCACATCCCTCAGGTCCTGCTTACCTCCTCGTGACCCAAGATTCCTCTTGCCCCTGCCCACGGGCGGGGGAGGAGCGCGGGCTGCGACACTAGCCTTCTGCGCCCATCTTTGTTCCTCAGAACGAGACGGGCCAGGACCCCTATGTTGTTCGGGCTCAGACCTGGACCTTCGTGGAATGAAGGATTTAAAGGCTGCGGAGCATGCCCTTGCCTCCCTGAACTTCTCGACCACCGTCTCGACGGAGGTACTGAAAAGCTCAGAAGGCGAGAATGAAGCATCGAGAAGAAAGCCCCTTTCTATCCTCCCAATGTCTGACAGGTTCACCCACAGATGTCTCCCCATTACTACCATGGCAGCCATAGACCTACCCAGGAGGATTGAGAAGGCTCAGCCTCAGCTTCTTCGCCATCCTCAAACATCTATTGCTCTTCCTGGGCAGAACCCAGCAGAGCACTAACTTCAGTATCAGAAAGGGGTTAATGACAACACATCTTCCTCCTGAAGTTCACTCTCGTCTGCCACCGAAGAGCATGAAAGGGTAAGTTGTGATCCCCACGAGCTCATTCTCCTCAGGTAGTGACCTCAGAGGCTGTCGCCAGCCAACGCGTTGGTGTTTTTTCAAAGTATGGTTCAGACATGGGTCACAACGAGGTGTTCCCCAAAGCAACCCCTAGAGGATGCAGTTCGAAGTTCCCTCGAAAGGTAACTAGTTAATTATAGACCGATCTCGAATCTCCCTTTTTTGTCCAAGATACTACAAAAGATAGTATCCTCACAATTATGTTCCTTCTTAGAGAAAAATTGTATCTGTGAGGATTTCCAGTCAGGATTTAGACTATATCATTGTACTGAGACTGCTTTTCTTAGAGTAACAAATGAGCTGCTCTTTTCGTCTGATCGTGGTTGTATCTCTCTATAAGTGCTATTGGACCTTAGTACTGCGTTTGACACTATTGACCACAACATGCTTTTGCATAGACTTGAAAACTTTGTTGGCATTAATGAAAGTGCATTAGCATGGTTTAAATCGTACTCATATGACCGCCATCAATTCGTAGCAGTGAATGAAGAGGTATCATATTGATCACAAGTGCAGTATGGGGTACCTCAAGGCTCAGTACTAGGGCCGTTACTCTTCACGCTTTACATGTTACCCTTGGGAGATATCATCAGAAAACACAGTGTAAGCTTTCACTGTTATGCTGATAATACTCAGCTCTATATTTCTTCACAGCCCGGCAAAACACACCAATTTGAAAATCTAATGGAATGCATAGTCGATATAAAAAACTGGATGACGAGTAATTTCTTACTGCTAAATTCTGAAAAAACAGAGGTGTTAATTATAGGAACTAAAAATTCTGCATGTATTAACCTAGAACACTGTCTAAGACTTGATGGCTGCTCTGTCAGTTCTTCATCATCAGTTAGGAACCTAGGTGTGATATTTGATGGCAATCTTTCCTTAGAAAGCCACGTTTCTAACATTTGTAAAACTGCATTTTTCCATCTCAAAAATATATCTAAATTATGGCCTATGCTTTCAATGTCAAATGCAGAGATGTTAATGCATGCATTTATGACCTCAAGGTAAGATTATTGTAATGTTTTATTGGGTGGTTGTTCTGCATGCTTAGTAAACAAACTACAGTTAGACCAAAATGCAGCAAGAGTTCTTACTAGAACCAGGAAGTATGACCATATTAGCCCGGTTTTGTCAACACTGCAATGGCTCCCTATCAAAAAATTGTATAGATTTTAAAATATTGCTTATTACTTATAAAGCCCTGAATGGTTTAGCACCTCAGTATTTGAATGAGCCCTTGCCACATGCTGTGGTGGAAAAATTAATTTAACATTGCTTCTGTATACCCATATATGCATGTGTTTTGTTAGAATTGCTGTGTTAACGTTTATGGCCTAAGAATAATGGCAAACAGGTGGTTCACGGAGACGTGTGGGTTCAGAAAGGCGACACCTGGGGGGGGGGGTAGATGTCTGAGAATGACCTGAGAGGGTCATTGGGCCATATAGTGGGGGAACAATGCCTGAGGATGACCTGAGAGGGTCACCTAAGTCCTAAATGTGTGAGAAACAACCTACAGAGAGTGTGTTTTATGTTATCCATGGAAAATTACAGCTGTTAAGACTGTGTAACCTTGAAAATAGCAAAGTGAAAGTAAAGGGATATAAGGTGGAGGACTCCCCTCTTCCTGGGTCGGTTTCACTCTGCAGGAACTGTATGACTTTCTTACCTTCTTTGCAAAGAATAAAAGCTTTCTTTTTAATTATACCTGAGAGTGAGTTTTTCTCTTATGCTGATGAGAGTTGATTTAAATTTTGCCATGACAATTTGGTTTCAGAACATGGGATTCCTTGGATGTGTCTTCTGAACCTGTGAGCGGACGGTGACTGATCATTCTGAACAATAGAAGTTAAGCCCTTACCCTGATTAGATTTGAGGGAGAAAGGGACCGACCGCCGAGGCCCAGAGGGGACACCACAGGAATCAGAAAGGAACCTGGGTGGCATCAGAACTCTCGGGTAAGAGACAGTTCATGGTATTCTAAATTTGGGGTTTTTTAGAAATAAGAATTGGAATTTAAATTAGAAAAGGGACGAACCATAGCGGTGGGTCCTTCTCTGTGGGAAGCACAGTCAGGGTGATTCCAGGTGAATTGGATTGTGAGTATACTGCGGCACAGTTAATACATTTCTAAGGGGAATTGAAATGGCTGCAACTGGCGTGATTGTAAATTGAGTTAGAAATTGAGATCAAAACGATCCAGATATTTTGAAGAGATAAGCTGAGATCAGGTGCCAATGGTTAACATATTTCTAAGAGTGGAAGTGAGACTGTGAGAGTATTGCCTCCCCGACTTGGGCAGGGGAAGTCGGTTCTGTCGGAGACGTCTGAAGGAAAGGGTATCCAAGAGAGGGAAACCAGCAGATATGGGAAAGTCTCAGAGCAAGCTCGCTGAATATGATATACCGGTGTTTAGGCAAATGAAAAAAGTGTATGGCCAAAAATGCATGCAAGATATGGTGAAATTAATTAAATACCATGGTTTTCCAAGAGAGGGAACGTTGAGTGTTAAGAAATTAAAAGCTGTGAAGGAATCGGTAGAAGAGGGAAGCGAGAGACAGAAAGGTAGTTGTGCGAGACACATTTGTGAGAAATGTGAACGAACTGTGAATTGTTGGATAGCGGAAGCAGATAGGAGAGAAAGGAGAATGATGCAGAAAGAATTAGCAAGCTGATAGCAGGAGGAAAAGAAAGTTGAAGAATGTGAAGAAAATTTAATTGCCTCATATAGACCTATTAACCGCTTTTATGTTTGTGTTTCTAAACATGTACCTCCGCTCTATACACACTTTCCGTGGCCGAGCTGAAAGCCGTGAAACTGGACCCTGACCTCGACTGCTCTCCGCCGAGAAGAACAACAGCACCGTAGCCAGATTCAGAATGGAGACCTAAAACCCCCAACAAGGAAATTGAAGAGGAAATAGTGCGCAGAGCACCCCCGACAAAGAAAAGAAAACCAAGACAAACAGCGAAAGAAGAAATGTGAGTATAACAGCTCCATTGATTGAAGTTCCTGACGGGCCTATTATGATCTTTAGAGCGTGGACTATAACGGACGTGACAGAAGCGATGCCTCACTTGCCAAGCCCTGATGAAGCAGGTGATAAATTTTCCATCTAATTAGTCATCTTCTGCCAAGAATTCAGCCCTACTGTGCACGAACTAAGAAGGCTGCTGGCAGTGAAACTGGGGGCTACGAGCTGGCATAAAGTGAGTGGAGAGCTGCAGAAGGAGGACTGTCGGAGAGGACACTGTGAATGGAAAAGTGGACGGCTATCTGCTGTTTTAGCACACGCTTTGCATGCAGAGGAGATGCAGACGGCGAAAAAGGAAATAGTTAAAGCCAAGACCGGCAGAGAGTGGCAGCTGGCATTATTGCAAGCTGTGTCTAAGCCTGGGGGCTATTCTGTGCAGCGAAACCAGCAGTTGACAAGGGGAAAATGGAAAAGAGGAGGAGAAAGATATCCGAATAAAACTGAAAGAAAATCTGAAAGAAGGGGGTTGCTGGATCTGCAAGAACATACGACATTCAAGTGTACCAGATGAAGACTGTGCAAAAAGGACAGTCATTGGGCAAGGCAATGCCCGGAGAACCAGCAAAATCAACAAGCAGACTGAAGCGAGGGAGATGGAGAGCAAAGAGGAGGGGTCCAGGGCGAGCAACCAATGGTCACAAGTCAGGGAAGTGAACATTTTCTAACCACAAACACACACATACACTGATGTACTTCCTGCTCTCTGCAATGAAGAAAAAAGCTTGCTTTCCTTTGTGTATGTCTGATTCTGTTAACGGACATCCTGATAAATGTGTGATAATGTATGTCACGGTTCATAGATCTGTGTGTTTATTCTGCATGTCTGTTTTCTCGTTATCTGTCTGATTGCTCATTCAGCATTGCTCCGGAAATCATTGGGCTGATGAGCTAATCAGTGTGGCTGCACCTGATGCTGGTTCTGTCCTGTCTTTATCAGTCTTGTGGTTGTTCCTGCATGTTGTCAGATCGTTGTTCGACCAATTTGCTGCCCTAGGCAAGATTTTACCTGGCGCCCCATGCATCACAGCCCATTTCACCCTGTCATTGTGTTCATGATTTAGCGCATATATATATATATATATATATATATATATATATATATATATATACACACACACACACACACACACACACACACATTACAGCAGAACTGATTCCAACACTCATAATACATCATCATATTAGAATGATTTCTAAAGGATCATGTGATAGACTGGATGTCACATGTGACACTGAAGAATGGAGTAATGATGCTGAAAATTCAGCTTTGCATCACAGAAATAAATGATAATTTAAAGTATAATAAATTGAAAACAAATTATTTTAAATTGTAATAATATATCACAATATTAATTTTTCTTCTGTATTTTTGATCAAATAAATGCAGGCTTGATGAGCAGAAGACACTTCTTTCAAAAACATAAAAAAATAGTAATGTTTCCAAACTTTTGGCCTGTACTGTATCCCCCCAAAACTGCACAACTGTAGAGTAAAACATTAATAAAAAAGCGATAATAAAAAATGCGTCTTAAAACTTACATGATTGTACAAAATCACAGTCTGGGGACTCAGAACTCAGAACAACTGCTAACATTAACATTAACATTATTTGTGCCTCAGATATACATCCAGCATTAGCAGAAGTGCCATCAGAGTTATGGGCAAAACACAAATACGATGTGGGTTTAATTAAAGGATGTGAACCAATTGTGGTCACCCCAAAATCTCATTACAGACCATGTCAACGTCAATACCCTCTAAAACTAGAAGCAATTCTTGGTATAAAACCAGTATTTGAGTCACTATTAAAAGGGGATAATGGTGTCATGCAATGATTCTCCAGTTCACCATCCAATTGAAGGCTGCGGCATCTCAGCAGACAAAATCATCAGAGTGTACTTTGTTATCTGAAAATAACCCTGACATTTCTTCATCTTTACAGGGCATGCAGACATTTGCGACAGGACAGGAGAGAGAGAAATGGAAGCAGTGTGGCTGTGAAGTGGTGAATGAAGTATGAATGAGTGGAGATGGCAAGCCTTGTTTACCTAAACACTTCTTTTCTCACTATGCTAAGTCGATGCATGGGAAAGGCCACGCATCAAAAGGGGGGGAATGATGATGCAAATTAAAGAATTGTGGTTTACAAAGCGGTTCAAAAAATGTATGCAGAATTTTTTTTAATTTTTGTAATTTGTAATACACCATAATGTGGCAAGAGGCATAAAAATGTCTCAGGTATCCCAGACAGACCCGATGGATTTCATTTAACTGTTCCCATGTGAAGGGAATGAAAAATGGTTTGGTATTTGTGGACATGTGGTCCAAATGGGTAGTGGTCTGCCCAATGTCCAAACAGGATGCAGCAGCAGTAGTAAGGGCTCTGCTGACTGAAATAGTCCCGAGATGGGAAATTCCACAAAATAATATGAAAATAATGCTTCCCCATAATATAGTCCCAAGTCAATATCTGCCTAGGAAATCGCCTAGTGTTAATCTGGATCGCTATTTGTACTCGTTGTGAATACGCAGGCCACAAGAAGTAATTAGGTGTTTTTTGTTTTGTTTTTTTCGATCACTTTTACTCAGGCCATGCTAGCTGGCAACAAAGGATTCCATTCATTGTGCTAAGCTAAGCTAACGCCGACCCAGTCAAACTAAAACAATGCATGCACTGACACAAAAATGTATTTGCCCACCTATCTAAATGTAGGAAATAATGTGAATAAGCCCAATTTCAAAAAACGGTGGAGTGTTCCTTTAACAATCTGATTTTCTAAAAAATAAATATTATTATCATCATTATTATAATTATTATTAATGTTGAAAAGAGCTGAGAATATTGAAAGAACATCGTTGTTTATTACATTTTTTACATTTACATTTGTAACAATCCGCCCTCAAATATTCTTTTTAAACGCACAATGAAATTCTTTGGAATGAATGCAAAAATGGCGAATATCACTAAAGCTTCAATATTATCACATACATCAATACTTTCTTGAGCAGATGTATGATAGTGAATAAGTCACACAGTATATTAAAAAATAACAATAATATTCAGACGGCGCGGAACACCATAAACATAAATCACTCAAAACAGCTCAATTGAATGACGCGCAGAGCGCAGTATATTATAATGAGACAATTATCCCATGCACTCACCACCTTCAAATCCCCCGTACAGGAAAGATAAGTAAACAAAAATGTCCAGGCTGCCTCATGAGCTCGCTACAGTCCTTCCAACCGGGAAACATTTAGTCCATTAGTCCAGGCGAATGATCCTCGATCGGACCGAAGTAAAAAAAATGTAATCCACACACAAAAAAGGGGAAAAGTTAGTCCGTGAGAATAATCCTTTTACAAGAGATGTGTACACGAGTGAACAATCCAGGTGGTTAAATAATTTTCTCTCCTCTCTCCACCATTAAAGCAGTCTCTTAAATTATTGTTTGAAAATACTATCAAACCATAAGGAAACAAGCTTTAAATCTCTTATAGCTGCAGCAAACATTGCTGGTGCCATGAATTCAAAACAACCCTTCTCCTCCCCTTGGTTCACTTTTGCTTTTTTTATATAAGCTTAGGCACAACCTCATAGTGAGTGCAGGCGGCCAAGCCTTAAAGAGAAACTCTCCTCTTGTCAAAATACACAGTGGATACTATTGTACATCACACAGAAATACACAGGGCTTCAGATTGATCACATTAATCGTTTCCATCTTTTTGTTTTTGTTTATTCCACTGTACCTGGTAATTAATGGGGCCTAGTTTTCTCATCACAGTGGCTGGACCCGACCACTTGGGCACAAGCTTCGATGAGAAATTTTCCGAGGCTTTAGAGAGTGGGTGATTGCGGACCCAGACCAGGTCTCCCGGCAGGAGTTGTACACCTCTCCTGTGGGTATTGTATCCTGTGGGTATTGTAATACCTGGCTTGTCTGGACTGACACATCTGCACTCTCCTCTTGACTTGATCATTCATTTGTTTATGTCTTTCCAGTAGGGTGTATGGTGACTGTTGTGGAGTAGGAGGGGAACTAATGAGCCTTTCCAGTGGGCCTTTCAGGGACCTTCCGAGTGCTAGTTCTGTAGGCGTTTGGCCCTGTGGTTTCATGATAGGCAGCATTGATGGCAAAACGGAATTCCCTGATCCACTGGTCCCAGTTCTTATGATGGTTCCCCACGTATGAGGCAATCATTGTCTTGATGAAGCGATTGGACCGCTCAGTGAGGTTGGCTTGGGGGTGATAACTGGTGGTAAATTTCTGCGTTACTCCCCAGGTCTTACAGAGGTTAGTCATTTCATGGCCAGTAAACTGCGGCCCCCGATCAGACACCAACTCCCGTGGAACACCAAAGCGGGTGAAGATTTCATCCTTCAGAATTGACCCAATGCGGTGTGCCTTGCCATCTTTTAACGGAAACATCTCCACCCACTTTGTGAACTAATCCACAAGGACAAGAAGGACGGAGTAGCCTGCATGAGGCCAACTGGCTTTTGATTTCCAGCCTTGTATACCTTGCAGATGGCACAAACATTGACGTGATTCCAAACATCCTTTCGAATGGATGGCCACCAGGCGACCTCAAGGATCCTCAAGAGTGTTTTCAGCCTACCCAGATGCCCGCTCAGAGGATGATCGTGAAAGTAGGTCAGAAAGACCGGCACAAGAGACTTTGGAACGACCAGCTGATATTTGTCCCCTCCTTCTTTCACAGGTGACCGTCGATACAGAAGGCCTTGCAGCTTTGTGAATCCTATTCGGTCAGGCATACTCAGAGCGTCCGCCCCTCGGGCCAGATCGCTGACCTCTGAATCTTCTTCCTGAACTTCCCTTATTTCAGACAGAGAGGGAGGCAGATCAGAAGAAACATAGGCATTTTCTGCAACATAAACGGCAGCTGAAAAAGGAGGAGTGACTGCTCGAGACAGGACATCAGGCACGATGTTATGGAGTCCTTTCCTATACTGGACTCTAAACTGAAACTGTTGAAGCCGCAGGATCCAGCAAGGCGAGAGGATGTCTTCGGACAATTGAAGGCCCAGGTCAGGGCCCAGACCCATCTAATATTTCAAAAGCTGGACCCAGACCCGTAATAGATCCGAGAACTGCCTACCCAGACCCGACCCGGACCCGTCTATTATTTGAAAACTGGACCCAAACCCGGCAGGAGGACACAGACCCGACTGGACCAGATTGTCACATATTCCACCTTAAATTGCTATTACAAGTCAATAAACCTGTTGCAAAAATTCCAGCTTTTTGTCTTAACTAATTTAAGGAGCCATAGTCTCTCTTCCTTGTACCTTACTGCCTGTGATGCATTACAATCCTCGGACAAGTAAGTTATCCATGTTATTCATCTCATTATTCCAAGTCCAAGCTTAATCCACTCATTATTTCAGCTTCAAAAGTCCACTTGATGTCACGGTGACAGATGACAAATGCCACTGTGCACATGTACATTATGACTCGAGTTAACTCGCATAATAACTTCCGACTGTTTGCACTTTTGAATTATAATAACGATTGCTCGTTCAGTGCCATGGCCGCTGACTTTATTTATTTGCTAACATCTCTGTGCTCTCTGCTCTGAGTCTAGTCTTAATCTGACCAATAAAACTTTAAGATTTAACGGTTCATTTATATTAATATAAAAATGGGAGAAAATGTAAAGCGCGGTTTGGTGGTCGAAGTGTCCCTCACTGGTTACCATAGAAACATGAAACATGCTCGAGACTGCACATGCATGCTAGCTGTATCATCAATATTAAACAGACCCGGGACCTGAAGTAATAGATTCGGACTCAACCCGGCTGATCATTTAAAATATAGACCCGAACCCGTACGGGTCCCGGGTCGACGAGTCTCGGGTGCACTGTGAAGACCTCTCGCAGACAGCACATCTTATATGTTATCTTTATTTTATAAATGCACAAAATGTTTTTGTTATTATGTCTATATACAAAAAAGTAGACCCTTTACAGATTCTATTGATTTATTGCTCTTATCTGTACAATAAAAACTGAAAGTGTAATTTAAGTTCTTCTTGAGGTTATCAGGAGAAAATGCCTCATAAAGCGTGCGTTAATCGACTCCAAAGGGTTAAGTGTCTCTAATACCTGTGTACTTACATAGTAACTGAAGGTGTATGTAGTATGTAACCACAGTGTAAGTATACATTGGTACATAGGATCTACAGCTCTGATATTTCTGCAAGTACACACATGTAACAACCCTCAGGATAGTTTGTATAAGCAGGGGTGCCCATAAGTGGTCCCCAGGTCCGCATGCACGGCCAAAATAAAAAATGCATAATATAAATATGTTCTGACATCGCATTTGCTTACCGACATGGTTGACAGCTTTTAATGCACAGTTAAAATTTTAGATCACAAACTGTATTATATACGTTTTATTTTCAACCTGAAAGCATAAATCTAGGCTATGCCTACCGTTTCAAATCACACTGACGCTCTTTAATCAGCAGCACTAAATCCGGAAGTGCGTCAGTTGCAGGTAACAAAGAGTTTATTTAGCCCTCACTGGGCAAACAGGAAAAAAAAAAAAGAATGACCACTCCACAGCGCAAAAGAAATCTCTCAGCGGGGACCAGTCCAAGCGTCTTCTGTGACGCAACGTCAAATCACATCAACCAGAGTGTCATTGGGGACGCAACGTCAAAGTCACACTGAGCTGGGAATCCTTGGGACACAACATCAAAGGCTCACCAAAATCCCTGAATGAAAGGACAGAGTGCAGAGAGGAGCTGGGGTCAGGTCTCGGAAGATCCCAACAGAAAGGTGATGCAGGGACCAGAGGCAGAACCAGGCTAGACTGACAGGAACAGTTCCAGAGGGAAAAAAAACACAAATCAAAAAACACGTAAACACCTAAAACGTAACAAGGCAGACAGGACAAGACGATCACACTCGAAGCACTAAACAATCACAACGGTCTGACAAAAGACAGAGCACGAGAGGAACTAAAATAGAGGAGAGCTAATGAGGAAGGAGTGGCTACAGGTGTGACGGAACACAGAGAATTAAGGGTAATGAGTGGGAGGGGGAAGAAACACTGACAGCAGAACACATGAGCTGTCAAAACAAAACCCATGTGTTCTGAGACTAGACACACAGACAACAAGACAGAAAAACAGCAACACAGACCTAAGTCATGACAATTACAAATCAACTTTGCAGAAAATTACGTTTCTACAATATTTAGTAGTAGCTTATAAGTGGTTACTGTCAGTTTGTGCGCATATGACAGGATTTTTCTGAAAAATTAATACAAGACGTAGTCAGCCAGACGATGAACATTATTAATAGCAATTATTATATGATGCAGTCACACTTATAATATTTGTCAGTTCTGTTTGTTGATTCAAGGTTAGCATCATCTGGGGTTCTCTGAGGGGTCAGCATCATCTCTTCTCAGGTGGTCTGGATCCAGACTGGAGCTTGTGTAAATCCTAGTTTCCACGGGATGTAAAACCCAGCAGAAACAGAGAAACAAATAGAGACATCATTAGCATAGCTGCTGTTTCAACAAAGTAAAATTAATTAGTTTAACCCAAGCTAAAGAATAAGAATGTGCATTTGATCAGATACAACTGCAGTCACAATTTAAGAGATACATTATTCTAATGCTTGGCAAAAGGGATGTGTTTTTAATCTAGATGTAAACAGAGAGAGTGGTGTCTGAATTCTGAACATTATCAGGAAGGCTATTCCAGAGTTTGGGAGCCAAATGTGAAAAAGCTCTACCTCCTTTAGTGGACTTTGCTATCCTAGGAATTACCAAAAGTCCAGAGTATTGTGACCTTAGGGAGCGTGATGGGTTGTAACATGGTATAAGGCTATTTAGGTACGCAGGAGCTAAACCATTTAGAGCCTTTATAGGTAAGTAATGATAATTTGTAACTGATACGGAACTTAATAGGTAGTCAGTGCAGAGACTGTAAATTTGGGGTATTATGATCATATTTTCTAGACCTGGTAAGGACTCTAGCTGCTGCATTTTGAACTACCTGTAGCTTGTTTATTGAAGATGCAGGACAACCACCTAGAAGTGCATTACAATAGTCCAGTCTAGAAGTCATGAATGCATGAACTAGCTTTTCTGCATCAGAAACAGACAACATGTTTCGTAGCTTGGTAATGTTTCTAAGATGGAAGAATGCAGTATTTGTAACATGGGAAATATGATTTTCAAAAGACAAGTTGCTGTCTAATATAACACCCAGATTTTTGACTGTAGAGGAAGTAATAGTACATCCGTCTAGTTGCAAATTGTAATCTACAAGATTCTGTGTACTGTTTATTGGTCCAATAATTAATATCTGTCTTATCTTAATTTAATAAGAGAAAATGATTGGTCATCCAATCTTTTACATTTTTAACACACTCTGTTAGATAATTTAGAAGTTTCATCTGGTCTCATTGAGATATATACCGTATTTTTCGGACTATAAGTCGCACCTGAGTATAAATCATATCAGTCCAAAAATATGTCATGATCAGGAAAAAAAAACATATATAAGTCGCACTGGACTATAAGTCCCATTTATTTAGAACCAAGAACCAAGAGAAAACATTACTGTCTACAGTCGCCCTTTCGCGGCTGGAGACGGTAATGTTTTCTATTGGTTCATTTCTCTTGGTTAATTTCTCTCGGTTCTTGTCAAATTAATTTCGATAAATAAGTCCTGACTATACCTGACTATAAGTCGCAGGACCAGCCAAACTATGAAAAAAATTGTGACTTATAGTCTGGAAAATATGGTAGCCGAGTATCATCAGCACAACAGTGGAAACTAATCCCGTATTTTCTAATGAAATTACCATGGGGCAACATGTATATTGAAAATAGAAGGGGGACCTAGGATGGATCCTTGTGGCACTCCATATTGTACTGCTGATAAATGAGATGACTCCCCATTTAAATAAGCAAAATGTTAGCGATAGGTAGGATCTAAACCATCTTAGACCCTGCCCTTGAATACCTGTATAGGTTTGTAATCGATCTATGAGTATGTCATGATCTATGGTATTGAACGCAGCACTAAGATCAAGTAAAACTAGCAATGAGATGCAGTCTTGATCTGACGCAACAAGCAAGTCATTTGTAATTTTAACAAGTGCAGTTTCTGTGCTATGGTGGGCCTGAAACCTGACTGAAATTCTTCATACAGATCATTTTTTGCAGGTAGGACCTCAATTGAGCAGACACTACTTTTTCTAAAATTTTAGACATAAATGGAAGATTTGAAATAGGCCTATAATTTGCCAGTTCACTAGGATCTAGTTTTGGTTTCTTAATAAGAGGCTTAATAACTGCCAGCTTAAATAGTTTTGGGATGTGACCTAAAGTTAACAACGAGTTAATATTAAGAAGCGGTTCTTCGTAAACAGGTAACAACTCTTTCAGTAATTTAGTGGGTACAGGATCTAATAAACATGTTGTTGGTTTAGATACAGTGATAAGTTTATTTAGCTCTTCTGTCTAGGGGTGCTCCGATCACGATCGGCCGATCGTTATGCGCATCTCATCAGTAAAGCCGGTTTTCTAATGAGCCGTTAATTCCATCAGGTGCGTGATTTCACATAGAGCAGCTGTTACTACATAGAGCCGTTGTTAATAGAGAAGATGCGCAAATCCACTTCATTTTCAGCGTTTTTTGGTGCATCTTCTCTATTAACAACGGGTCTGTGCAGTAACAGCTGCTCTATGTGAAACCACGCATCTGATGCAATTAACCGCTGATTAGAAAACCGGCTTTACTGATGAGATGCGCATTAACGATCGGCCGATCGTGATCGGAGCACCCCTACTTCTGTCCTATAGTTGTAAAGCACTGCAGTTTATCTTTGGGTGCGATGGATGACACTGAAGTGTTAGACGCTGTAGAATCTACATTTGCTATTGTATTTCTAATGTTATCTATTTTATCAGTGAAGAAATTCATAAAGTCATTACTGTTACAGTAAACCAGGACAGGATGTGGAACTCAACGACATGGTGGACATCCTCTTCCTCATGGAGCCAAGGTGTCTAGTAGGTTCGGATCCAGGATGTCGTTGCGTGGGACCCATGAGCGTTCCTCTGGACCGTATCATTCCCAGTCCACTAGATACTCAAGTTGTCCCCCAACGCCGCAGCAAGTCCAGGATGTCATGAACCTCGAAGGCAGCTCCGTCATCAAGGAGGAGAGGTAGGGGGTTTTGGCTACGCCAGGTTCTGTGGAGGAAGAAACAGAAGGATTGTAAGATTTGAGGAGTGAGACATGGAAAGTGTGGTGAATCCGGTACTCAGGTGGTAGGTGGAGTTTGAAAGTGAACGGATTGATCTGCTCGGTGATAGTGACCGGGCCAATGAATCTGGGACTTAGCTTGCAGCATGGTAGGTGCAGGCAGATGCCACGGGTTGACAACCAGACCTTCTGTCCAGGATGGTATTCCGGAGCGTCTGAGCAGTGAAGGTCGGCTGTCATCCTGCGACTACGTAAGGCCCGTTGCAGTTGGTGGTGGGCCGTGTCCCAGACTCTCTCGCTCTCTCGGAACTAGTAGTCGATTGTTGGGACGTCCGAGGGTTCACCTGACCATAGGAAGAGGGGTGGTTGCGTAGATACTTTTAGCCATGCGAAGATACTCGAGGTCCTTATGGTCTGTGAGAACTAGGAAAGGGTGTTTTGCTCCCTCCGGCCAATGCCTCCACTCCTCCAGAGCCAACTTGATGGGCAGTAGCTCTCGGTTGCCTATGATGTAATTGACCTCCACTGGGTTGAGCTTCCGAGAAAAGAAGACGCATGGATGGACGCGGCTGGGATTCCCCTGCTGCTGGGACAGGACCGCTCACACTCTGGTGATGGAGGCGTTGACTTCGACGATGAAGGACGGATTGGGATCAGGATGTACCAGGAGTGGAGCAGTAGTGCAAGCCTCTTTGAGAGAGTTAAAGGCCTTCATGGCGGCAGTGGTCCAGGACAGAGACTTGGGCTTATTACGGAGGAGGAACTTGTGGAGGAACTCCCAGGGCATGTAGAAAATCCTGGAATACGGAGGGGGTGTTGACTAGTCCATACGGCATCACCGGGTATTCATGGTGGCCAGTAGGGGTGATAAAAGCTGTCATCCACTCATCCCCCTCATGTATCCGGATGAGGTTGTAAGAGCTGCGGAGGTTCAACTTGGTGAATACAGTGGCACCACGGAGATGTTCCAGGGCAGCTGGGACGAGAGAAAGAGGATAGCGGAATTTTACAGTGATGTTGTTGAGGGCACAGTAATTAATGCAGGGCCGAAAGCCTCTGTCCTTCTTTTCCACGAAGAAAACTCTTAATGCAGAAAGGGAGGTAGATGGAAGGATGTATTCTTGAGTCAGCACCTCCTTGATGTAGTCCTCCATGGGCTTCTCTTCCGGGATGGAAAGGGGGTAGATCCTTCCTTTAGGCACTGGTTCACCCAGAAGCAGATCGATGGCACAATCCCATGGCCAGTGTGGAGGTAGCTTGGAGGCCCGTTTGGGGCAGAATACGTCACTGAAAGGGGCGTAACAGGTAGGAATGGTAATGGATTGCTTTTCTACCGGGCTTTCGATGGATGTGGTACAGAGGGGTAGATGTTCAGGGGAGAGTTTGAGGTTGAGCTAACAGTAGGGGGCGCCGGAGATGAAGTTGCCGGCTGACCCAGAATCGAGGAGGGCGAAAACTGGAAGAGAGTTTTTTCAGCGCCAGTAAGTGTCTCTATAGTGGTGAGTGGTTTCATTTGATACTTTGAAGGGAGAATGGCACTAACCATGGGATGAGAAGGACGGACGGGGCATACGGAGATGAAATGCCCAGGAGAAGCACAGTAGAAGCAGAGATTCTGGGCCAGCCATCTTTGCCGTTCAGCAGCAGTCGTTATGAGTCGACGAGCATGGTCGGTAGAGTGGCGAGTTGGAATACGCCTGGCCCTGGTGCTCTTCGAGGCATGACTGCATCGATTGGCGAAGCGGATGGAGAGATTAATGAAGCGTTCGAGTCCGATGGTGTCCTCTTATGCAGTGTGATGACCCTGAGTCTTCTGATTCTATTGGTCCAGGTCATGAGAGCTCCTGATCGGTTTTCCTCATGCTAATTGATAATTAGTTAGAGTATATAAGAGTGCTGTGCCTTATTTGGGACAGGCACTCTCTGGGGAAGTTGTCCTCATGAGTGGCTCCTTGTGTTTTCTTACACATGTAGCGTCAAGATTTTGTTTTCCCTTATCCCTTATGTTTATAATTATTGGTTGTGATACGTTTAATTCAATAAAACCTCTTTTTGATTCAAATGTTTCTGCTTGATCTCTCTTTAGTGTTGGGGCTTGGTAGGAGCTGGTCGCAACAGCAGCGAGATGCAACTGCACTAGAGGTTCCAATCCCTGATGGTAGGTGGTCCGCAAAGCCTGCTCATTCCATCCGTACAAATAGCAGTTGAAATAGATCAGGCAGGTTATTTGCGAATCTGTCTTTGGTGGCTGGAACAATAGTTCTGCCCAGACGGTAACGCTGAGCCATATAGTTAATATCAGTTACACGCAGCATGCAAGATACAAGGAAATGGTCTGTAACATAATCACTTTGAGATACGATATCTATATCAGTAAGATCGATTCCATGTGATATAATTAAATTTAGTGTATGACTAAAATGATGAGTGGGCCCGGTGACATTTTACTTGAAGTCAGTAAATGCAAGTCCTAATGCATAATTTGTATTATCAATGTGAATATTAAAATCTCCCATGATTAGCGCTTTATCAGCTGTAACCAGAAGGTCTGATAGGAAATCTGCAAATTATTTTAAGAATTCTGTATAAGGCCCTGGTGGTCTATACACAGTAGCCAGAGCAAGATATACCAAGAGATACATTAGATTTATGTTGCATGTCTGACAGTGTAACATTAAGCAGAAGTATTTCAAATGAGTTAAAACAGTATCCTGTTTTCTGGCTAACATTGAGAATATCGCTATATATTGTTATAACACCTCCCCCATGACCAGTCTGACGGGGCTCATGCTTATAACAGTAATTCGGTGGAGTATTTATGGAAATAGGGAAATAAGGAAACAATGAGTGTGCACTTTACCTATGGCTAATGTAGCACGGAAGTGTCAGACGATGGAGTCTTCGATGATCACAGCGTTGCATCCCGTCTCACAGAGGGGAGCGAAGCGGTTCTGGGTGGAGATCTCGAAGACCGGAGGAGGGGTCGTCACCAAGGGCCGGGCTCGCGTCCTCTGATGTGGATGCACTCAGGGTCCGTGGTGTCCAGGCGCCAGAGTGAAGGACATCTGGGAACACCAGGCCTGTGCAGAGAAACACACGGAATAGACGTGGTGGGACTGTTAGCAGCGTGCTGTATACTTACCCCGGACTTGTGAGCGTCAGCCCGGGAGGATTCCAGCGTGGATCTCTGCTCTCTCAGCTGGGCCTGCCTCACCTCCA
Source organism: Carassius auratus (assembly GCF_003368295.1). Taxonomy (NCBI): domain Eukaryota; kingdom Metazoa; phylum Chordata; class Actinopteri; order Cypriniformes; family Cyprinidae; genus Carassius; species Carassius auratus. The sequence goes on along the minus strand of NC_039270.1, from coordinate 25,621,268 downwards.
GGTCGCGAATCTGCTTCTCCACTGCCTCCAGCTCGAGCTGCACCGAATGCAGCCCGAACGTGTCCTCACCTGCAAAGGTAGACATCCATCTGCCATTAAAGCAAGTAACAGTGAGAAAAAAAAAATTGTAATGTGTGTGAACAGAGTATTAGCAATGCAAGCGCGGTTAGCACCAACCATGCTGCTGATGCTAATGGGCTATAAGCTTATAGCGGACCTGGGAGATCAAAATAAAACTAGTGATAATGAGGCGCTCTGATTGTTTTTGTTGTAGAATACAATGGATGATATATTCTAACGTTATAGAAATGGAAACGACGGTGTATATAATTTATATTTTTTAAGATAAAAAATAGTCGATAAAAAGAATATAGTGACAGAGCTCAAACACAGTGCAAACGCCAACAAAAAACAGCCATCTCCATAATTCATTTTTTATAGTTGCATTAAATGGGTCACGCTATATGCAGTGTGAGGAACAAACCAATTCTCCCGGATCTGTTATGAGAACCAGGTTGAAAAAATTATGTGTAGCCCTGTGTATAAGTACAAATGTGTAACAAGACTAAGTACTTGTGTAACAGGAATAATATAACTACATTTTATAACAACATGTATAACAGTATTGGAACCATTTGATCCATGGGGTGGAGCTGGGTAGGTTTGGGGGTGGGAATGGGATCCAGGGGGTCAAGTCAAGTCACCTTTATTTACATAGCATTGTAAAGAAAAAGAATTGCAAGTAACTGAACAACATTAATTAGGAAAACAGTGTGTCAATAATGCAAAATGACAGTTAAAGGTAGTTCATCATTGAATGCAGTGATGTCATCATCTCATTTCAGTTTAAATAGTATCTGTGCAGTCATTTGCAATCAAATCAACGATATCACTGTAAATGAAGTGACCCCAACTAAGCAAGGCAGAGGCAACAGTGGCAAGCAACCAGAAAGGGGGTGGAGATGGGTAGGTTTGGGGATGGAAATGAGATCCAGGGGGTGGAGACGGGTAGGTTTGGGGGTGGGAATGGTATCCAGGGGTTGGAGACGAGTAGGTTTGAGGGTGAAAATTAGATCCTGGGGGTGAAGATGGGTAGGGTTGGGGGGTAGAAATGGGTTCCAGGGTGTGAATATGGGTAGGTTTGTTGGTGGGAATGGTATCCATGGAATGGAGGGTTCTGGCTTATCTGAAGGACATCACTGGACCCTTACTGGACCCCCTGCAGTTTGCTTACCAAGCAAACAGGTCCGTGGATTATGCAATCAACATGGGATTGCACTTCATCCTGCAACATCTGGACAAAACGGGGACTTATGTGAGGATCCTGTTTGTGGACTTTAGTTCAGCTTTCAACACCATCATCCCAACAACCCTCCAGACCAAACTGAACCAACTCTCTGTTCCTAGCTCTATCTGTCAGTGGATCACCAGCTTTATGACAGATAGGCAACAGTTAGTGAGACTGGGGAAATTCATGTCAAACAGCTGCTCCACCAACACTGGTGCCCGTCAGGGATGTGTTCTCTCCCCTCTGCTCTTCTCCCTGAACACCAATGACTGCACGTCTAAAGACCCCTCTGAAGTTTGCAGACGACACTACAGTCATCGGCCTAATCCAGGACGGTGATGAGTCTGCTTACAGACAAGAGGTTGAGCAGCTGGCTGTCTGGTGCAGTCTTAACAACCTGGAGCTGAACACACTCAAAACAGTGGAGATGATCGTGGACTTTAGGAGAAAACCCCCCTGCACTTTCCCCACTCACCATCATGAACAGCACTGTTACTGCAGTGGAGTCATTCAGATTCCTGGGAACTACCATCTCTCAGGACCTGAAGTGGGACAATTACATTTACTCCATTGTAAAAAAGTCCCCACAGAGGTTGTACTTCCTTCGCCAGCTGAGGAAGTTTAACCTGCCACAGGAGCTGCTGAAACAGTTCTACTCAATCATCATTGAGTCTGTACTGTGTACTTCAATAACAGTCTGGTTTGGTTCAGCAACAGAATCATACATCAGAAGACTATAGAGAACTGTTCGGACTACCGAAAGGATTATTGTTGCTCCCCTGCCCACCCTTCAAGAACTGTATACATCCAGAGTGAGGAAAAGGGCTCAGAAAATCACTCTGGATCCCTCACACCCAAGTTACCCCATCTTTGAACTTTTGCCATCTAGCCGGGGCCTCAGAGCCGCAAATACCAGAAAAGTCATGCACAAGAACAGTTTTCTTACCCCAGGCAATCTACCTCATGAACAGTTAAATGTTCCCCACTTATGCTTATGCAATAAAAATGTGCAATATCCTTATATTTATTTGTTACCCCTCCATCCTAGTACATCCTGCATCTTACTCAATCCTATTCCATTATCATTTAGAGCACAATTGTTTATACACTTATTTATTTGCCTAATTATTATTATTTTTGTCCCTGTGTTGTTGTCTCTGTGTATTGGAAGCTTATGTCACTAAAACAAATTCCTTGTATGCGCAAGCATACTTGGCAATAAAGCTCTTTCTGATTCTGATTCTGAGATGGGTAGGTTTGGGGGTGGGAATGAGATCCAGCGGGAGGAGATCGGTAGGTTTTGGGTTGGAAATGGGATCCAGGGGCTTGAGATGAGTAGGTATAGGGGTGGAAATGGGATCCAGGGGGTGGAGATGAGTAGGTTTAGGGATATGTAAAGTGGGAGGAGTTGTATCTCGAGTTGGAGTTGGTGCACAACTGTAATACCAGTGTGCTTACCTGGTAACTCCCCACGAACTGTCCGCTTAATATAAAGTGTAACATTTTGGACACAAACCACAATTTATATGTACAGCCTAACTTACTGGCTGATGCTGTGTAACATCAGAGTTATTACATGATAAATCTAATATAAAGTATAACACTTTCTTTTCTAAAAAGATTATTTAAGTCCTGTTATACATTTGTACTTATTCATACCATTCAGTGGGTTGCTACTTATGTGTAGTTACAGAGACATTTGAGCTGTAGATACTGTGTACCAATGTGTACTTACACTGTGGTTACATACTATGTACACATCTAGTTACTATGTAAGTAAACAGGTATTAGGGACACAATATAAAGTAGGACCTTAAATTACAAAAAATAATTATTTTATCTATTTCTGGTAGAGGGGGCGGAGTTGGTGGTGTGGGTGGCACAGTGGAAACTCTTAGCTGTTGTATCTGTTGGGTGAGCTCGGACACCTGCGTCACAAGTGCTCAGTCCAGCGATGATCCCTCGAATCCCGGTGCGTGAACAATCCTCGAGACGGTCCTCGGTGATCCAGTGCTGAGTGAAGATCCAGGGAAGAACGACGAAAACACGGGGACTCCAGCAGACTACTACAGACACGGGAAGAGGTACAGGAATACACCGGGGAGAACAACCATCTGACAACATGAAACACAGGATGCTGAACTTATAAAGGGAACAAACAATTGAAACCAGCTGGCACTGCTGATCATCGCTGATCAGTGACCACGCCCACAGACACACACCCAACAGCACACTAGACGAGAGAGAGAGAGTGAATTCATGAACCGTGACATTAACAATGCTTTGCAAATGGAGCCACACATCTTGTTGGCCTCATAACAATAATACATAAAACCTCAAAGGTGCATATATTATAACTTTCATGTGGTTTTTACGATTGTCATTTCAGGAAACATTCTCCAACCGTGAAAAAATGGCACATTATTTGAAGCAGATTCCCATGATTGTTAGATGAGTCCAAAATCAAAGCAATTAATTTTGTCTTCAATTTAATTCATTCAATTTGCAGATATGGTACCTTTATTTTCACATGGGACCTCTTAATACATTATACGAGTACGCTTGCACTTTTTTGATGATATAATTTGCATCACGCACACTGTACACAGATCCTTGCAGAGGGTCTTGTGTGTCTGTTTGAAACCTGAAAGACAGTTGAGTTTGACTGAAGGGAGGAGAGACTAGGTTGGTCATGTGATGCACATTTTAACAGAACATCCTCCATAAAAGGTATATCACTCTCACTCTTCATCCTAAAGAAAGACAGACTCCTTTAATCAGCCATGAAGAAGCTCTACAAGTGCCTGTGGATCTTACTGGGTAACGTACAACATTCATGTATCTGCTAGTTTACTATATTCACACTGATTTTAATGCTGAGTTTTCTTTATTTTTTTTTCTTTTGAGATGTTAACACTCATCTCATCCTCCAATGTGGATGTACAGCATATTAAAAAGTGTTAAAATTTCATGCCGAACTGATTTAAGTAATCTACATCAGTTGCTGTTTCATACATTCATGCTAGTCTATTAACTTAAATCACACATGAAAATGTATGTCCAAATTGTATTTATTTCTGTGATTTAAAGCTGACATTTCAGCATCATTACAATAATCCTTAGTCTCACATGATCCTTCAGAAATCATTCTAATATGCTGATTTACTGCTTAAGAAACAGTTGTGTTGCTTCATATTTTTGTGGAAACCATGATTCATTTTGTTTGTCAGGACTCACAAATTAATAGAAAGTTCAAAAGAACAGCATTTATTTGAAATCGTAATTGTACATAACATTATAAATGCCTTTACTGGCACTTTTAATCAGTTTAATTCATCAGTTATTAGTAAAGTTTTATTTGTAGTTCTTAAAAAAAAAAAAAATAAAATAAACTACCCTTAAACTTTTGAAGGGTGGGTAGATTTTGGATTATGATTTTGTTTGCCACTTAATCTCTAGGATTGTTTTTCTCAGTTTTTTTTCTACTTTACCAAACAAATCTTATGTAAATGTTTTGCTCATTTGTGCATGTGAGGCGAAGATGTTGCTGGCAATTCAAAAGTCATCTTATTTTCAAAAAGAATGGATTTTTTTTGTGTCGACTATGCCACCTAGGGACTTTCAACCCAGGAACTCCCTATAAGCCACAGGCTCATACTAACAATGCAGACAGCATTGACAAAGAAATAGTCTGAGATGCAAATTCCCCATGAAGTTAATTTTATTAATTCAATAAAACTTCAAATATGCCCATAAAACACCAAACCCTTTAATAGAGCAGATAATTTAATGTTTTGTTCAGCACAATTCGTTAACACCACAATCAAAAGGTTGAATGTATCAATAAGTCACACCATTAAAATACACACAAAACAACAAATACACACCATTGCAGGGCTGAAGGACATCCACCTCAGACACCCCTGCTGAGAGTGGCCTAAAGGGAAAGCACCCTTACACCCCACCTACACCCTTACACCCCACTTACACCCCACCACAAAACACAAGCAGAGGTGTCAAGTAACGAAGTACAAATACTTTGTTACTTTACGTAGAATTTTTTCTAAAAAATTTTAGCCGACTTTTTACTTCTACTCCTTACATTTTCATGCATACATTTCCGGATGAAGTGAATTGGATTGTGGTTGGATGAGAAGTATAAACATATGCCATTTCGACACCCTATTGGTTTGTACGTGATCCATCGCACCTGCACATGACAAATCACATCACAGTCTTGCAAGGACATAGTGTAATATTAGTAAAGAGGTGAGGAAGCAAATGCGAGTAAATAATATTTGTTTATTTGTTTATTATTTAGATCCCCATTATCTACTTATTTAAGCAGTAGCTATTCTTCCTAGGGTCTTGACAATTTTTACCAGAATATTAACATCAAAGCAGTACAACAATGAGGACAAATACAGAAGTGCACACAACATCTTCACACACAAACAACACAGCATAACACATATACACTAAACATAACAATTACAACATAAGCTCTTCAAAATACAAAATATTACCACTCTCATAGTATAGTATAGTAAATATATAATACTTTAAATTGCCATAGCTCATTATGCAGTCATTGTTAATTACATAATTAAAATTACTCTAAAGTAAATAAATACAATCTCAGTCTTTTGGAAAAATTAACAGTTACTCTAAAACACGATGTTCTTTGCAGTTGATTTGTTCGACATACAGGTAACAAGAAACGCCCTTCACTTGATTGACGAGTGGAATGAGTATGAACATCACTGAAGAAGGTCAATCTATTATAAATAATTTCAGGTGCTTTTGTAATAATTGTATTTTTAAAGAATTTAATAAAATAAAATAATTAATTCTGCTTCTTACGTGAAGCCATGCTAATTGATTGTGCATGTCCCTAATACTTGTTCTAAAAGAACAGTTTAGTACAAGCCTAGAAGCTTTATTTTGTGCAATCTGTATTCTGTTTAAATTATTTTAATACAATTTTATTTGAACATAGACAATTTTCTCTGTAATTTTACTCAAAATTGGCAGGATACTTATAGGTCTGCTATTTTTCCCAGATAAATGTACACTTTTGTTTTTAGGAAGAGGCTAAATTTTAGCTTTTTTCCAGTTAGCAGGAAAAACACATTTTTCTAAACTTAAATTAATAATATAACATATAGGAAGAGTAATCACAGCAACCATCTTTAATAGCTTTACATCCAGTTCATCAACACCAGCAGGTTTATCTTTCATTGACTTTAATATGTTTTCTACTATAGTTAGACTTACTCTATCTAATTTAAATGTACATGATTTATTAAGCATGATTGTATCTTTAATAGTTTTAAAAGATAAATCAGGATATTCCTGTGAAATCATATCTTTTTGTAAATCCTGGACTTTCTTTGTAAAGAAATCTCCTAAACAATTAGCTATATCAGCAGGCTTAGTCAAAAAAGTATCACCTACGTCTAAAAATGTTGGTACAGATTTATCTCTCCGCATTGTTAGTTGGTTTAATGTATTCCATAATTTATTCCTGTTTGATTTTAATTCCTCAAATTTATGTTCATAATAGTTCTTCTTTTTTGTTCTGTTTAACTTTGTAACAACATTTCTTAATTGCTTGTACCTTTTCCATAATCCATTATCCCCTGTCAAGCTTGCTTCTAACTTTAATTTAACTCTTTTCCTCATATATTCTTTAAGTTCAGCATCTAACCATGGAGAAGCAATATTTTGTACTGTCATTCTTCTTAATGGGGCATTGTAGCGGTGGCGGGCCTCCAGTTAGACCTAACTAGGTTTTTTTCTTTTTTTTTCCCAGTTAGTTAAAATTAAATATTTTTTCGGGCGCCAGACAAGACCAAAATTTGTCAAGTCAATCTATACTATTTTCGTTTTTAGGTTCCCAGATAACTCAAGATAGAGCCCAACTAAAACCCACCAGATACACAATGTACCAGCCACACAAAAACACATACTTTTAAATAACACTCACAACCAGATTCAGTTTTTTCTCAGGTCAAAAGATGTTATTCAAAAATAAAAAAAAACACAAACAAAATTACAATGTTTCACTTCCCTTCATTTTGACACTTTTTGTTTAGAAGGAAAATAACGAAAAAAGGAAAAAGTACAATAAAGGAAAATAAGGAAATAACAGTCCTTAAATTCTTAAACCAAACAAAAAAACAAAGAAAAGACAAAAAAAAAAGTCGTAGTCCAAGTTTACACAAAACCCATATTAATCCCGCTGATTGAGCGGGTGTGTGTGTGTGTGTGTGTGTGTGTGTGGGTGTGTGTGTGTGTGTGTGAGCGTGCGCGTAAAATCAGCGGCACGAATCAGTCTGCGTTAGGGGCGTCCAGCCAGCTACTGCATAAACAATGTTATGGGGAAACAAAAGTTAGGACGTTTGAATGTCCGATGTGACTTTACGTAAGGTGCTAAAATCTTAAAGTACCTGCAGCAAGTGAACTGGGTTCATCTGTCGCGCCGATATGCAGATAGGTTGCGACCGGCCGTCATGCGAAACTAATCTTCTTCGGATCGCACCCGGTCTATGCTCACCCACAAATCCCGCACAATAAGCTGCAGCAGCCGCAGTCATGGAGCCGTCAGGTAACACTCAGATTTTCTTTTTTTGTTTTTTCACACACCCCCTGCTTCCGTTTTGTCCTCCTTATATATCCATTTTCCATACCTCCTCCTAATTAAGGGTAGGGTAAAAGACCTGGCACGGACTTTTTCCATATTGCCACACTCCCCCCCCCTGGAGAAGACAACCTATGGTTGAGAAAAAGTAGTAAGTAAAGATTAAAATCCAAAAAACTCCTCCTCTTCAGAAGATTCATTGAAAATGTCAAGGATTCTCCTCTTTTCCTGGAATTCCAGCTCTGCGGCAGTGGGAAAACATGGTTTAATGTTGCATACATGCACTGTGCGAACATCCTCACCTGTGGATTCCAGCGATATGCGATAGTTCACTGGTCCCACCTGTTTCAAAATACGGTAAGGGCCTTTCCATTTTTGTGCCAGTTTAGCGGTGAAGTGATGTTGAGCACTAGACTGTGGAAAATTTCTCATCCACACACGGTCTTTTTCTTTATAAGTAACGTCTCGTCTGTTCTTGTCATAATTTCTGAGTTGTCTCTGTTGTGCTTTTTTACTGCATTCCATAGCCTTGGTTTGGAGTTCAGCAAGATGATGAACTGTGTCATAGGATGGACAGTCCGGAGTAAGATTAGTGCCATGCAGCAATTTGTCCATGGGGCTTTGTAGCTTCCTCCCCAAATGAAGCTCTGCAGGGGTCATTCCAATAGTTTCCTGAACAGCAGAGTTGATGGCAAAACGGAGTTCTGGTAAGTACTGGTCCCATTTTTTGTGATTGTTGTCCACATAGGCAGAGATCATACACTTAAGGGTGCGATTAATTCTTTCAGTCATATTTGTTTGTGGATGATATGATGTTGTTAGTTTTGGTTTTACACTCCACTTTTGACACAGTTCCCGAAACAATGAGGACACAAACTGAACACCTCTGTCCGATAGGATGAAGTCCGGCACCCCCCATCGGGTCAGAATTTCTCTCCGTAGAAGTAATGCAACAGACTGAGCATTTGCGTTGCGCATAGGAAAAAGTTCCACCCAACGGGAATAATAGTCTACGAAGACCAAGAGGTATTCATTTTGCTGAGTGCTCCGAGGCAGAGGTCCCATAATGTCTACACCAATCATTTCATTGGGATGGGTAGTGACAGTTTGTTGTAGTCTTCCTGCAGGTTTCCGATTTCCTCCTTTTAACGTCTGGCATTTAATGCATCTTTTAACGTATTGCTTGACATCCATCCACATGCCAGGCCAGAATGCGACATCATAGATACGCTTATAGGTCTTATAAATACCCACATGGCCGCTCCAGGGATTTGAGTGATAGTGATGTAGAATGGATGATACAAGGCTATCAGGAATGTACACTCTGTAATGAACTTCGTTGTTTGACCGGTGAATTTTGTGGTAGAGAGTATCCTCCAGTACTTCATACTGGTCTGTTAGAGTAGAGTCATTATCTGCTAAGGCTTGAAGTATGCTTATGATCTCAGGATCTTTGTGCTGCTCATCCCAGATGTCAGCAGGAGACATCGGAAGTTCTGGCTTCTCCTGTTGGCTGGTGTAAAGGCTACAACTGGTGTGCATTCGAGACAGAGCATCAGGTGCCATATTCAATTTCCCTTTTCGATATTCAACAACAAAATCATATTTCTGAAGTCGCAAGGCCCATCTAATGAGACGACTTGTAGTCTTTGTTGAAGACATTACCCACTGTAGTGCTGAGTGGTCTGTGATTACTGTGAACAGTTTGTACTCCAAGTAGTGCTGCCATTTCTCGAGAGCCCAGATTACAGCCAAGCATTCCTTCTCTGTAGTAGAATAATTGATTTCTGCTTTGGTCAAGGTTCTGCTGGCATACGCAATTACCTGTTCCATTCCCTGTTCCTTTTTCTGAGTCAACACAGCATCTAAACCTGTGTCGCTGGCATCTGTGTAGACTGTGAAAGGAAACTGTAAGTCAGGATGGCCGAGGATGGGAGGAGAGGTAAGACAAGATTTCAGATGTTCAAAAACCTTTTGACATTGTACAGACCAGTGAAATGTACATCCCTTTTTTTCAGTGCATTCAGAGGTTCAGCAATTCTAGAGAAGTTTGGTACAAACCGGTGGTACCACCCAGCTAATCCCAAAAAACGCTGGACTTCTTTGATGTTGGTAGGCACGGGATAAGACTGTATGGCTTCTACTTTGCTTGGGTCTGCAGACACTCCTTTGGTGTTGACAACATGTCCTAGAAATGTTATTTCTGGTAGACAGAACTTACTTTTTTTCAGGTTAATTGTTAGGCCAGCTAATTCCAGTTTGTGAAGAACAGCCTGAATGTCCAAGAAATGCTGGGCTACAGATGGAGAGTAAATAATTATGTCATCAATGTAGACAAAACAAATGCTTCCACGCAATTCTCCGAGTACACACTCCATTAATCTCTGAAAAGTGGCAGGGGCATTTTTTAACCCAAAGGGCATTACATTAAACTGGAACAGACCTGAGTGGGTAATGAAAGCAGTCTTTTGTTTACTTTCCTGATCCATGCTTACCTGCCAATATCCACTGTTAAGATCAATGGTGGAAAAAATGGACGCTCCAGCAAGAGATTCCAAGATTTCAGTAATGTTGGGCAGAGGATATGCATCATTCTCTGTACTGGCATTAACCTTTCGGTAATCCACACAAAACCTGAGGCTTCCGTCTTTTTTGGGAACCAAGACGACAGGAGAGGCCCATCCAGAATGTGACGGTTCCACAATACCTGCAGCCAACATCTCCTCCAACTGTTCTTTTATGACAGCCTGCTTGGCAGGGTTTGTGCGATATGGTCGCTGCTTGATAGGCACTTGGTGGGTGGTATAGATGTGATGCTCAAGGACTTTAGTCCGTCCCAGACGAAGTGTGCAGATTTGCGGGTTGGACTCCAGAATCTGACGTAGCTGTTGCTTGTCTTCAGGAGGTAAGTCGGCAGCACTTACAACAGTATTAATTAGGGTTTTCTCATCAGGATTAGCTGGCGATAAACATAGGACATTTTGCGGAGGGGGAACAGAACTCAGTAAAAATAGACTGGAACTTTTACTTTCTTTCTTTTCCTTTTGAGGTTGGGAATAGATAGCTGGTGCACTGGCATTTCCAGGCTGGAAGGGAAAATCCTCCTTTGGATTGCTCTTAAAGGAGTATTTTTGGTCTGCCACATAGATTTGGAGTCCACTGGAGAAAATGAAGTCCAAACCTAGTACCACAGCATAGGCTAGAGCTTTAGCAGGAAGAACAGCAGCAGGTATGTTGAAAACTTTGTGATGAAGAGTGACTGGTATATTTACCCATCCTAATGGAATTTCTGCTTCTCCATTCGCCAAGTAAAGAGGACCTCGGGTCCATGGAAGAAGTCTTTGTACACCGAGCTCTTTACAAAGATTCTCATGAAGAAGAGTGTAACTTGCACCCGTATCAACAATGGCTTTCCCCTTCCAGGTAGCAATACTCAGGGGTACAACTAATTGTTGCGGCACAGCTGCAGGAGGTGGTGTATTCTTACATGTTTTTGGGGTCTTTTTGGTAAACGTGGCAGAAACAGAGTGATTGATAAGCGGACCGCCAGCTTTGGGAGCTGGAAATGTTGTCTGCTTACTGCTAGCGGAGTGGGATCGATTGGTTTGAAGTGACTGAGCAGAGACAAAGTGAGGACAGTGTCCAGGTGAGTGATGTCCTTTACATCGCCAACACTGTACTAAAGGTGGTTTCTCTTTCTCTCCTAGCCGATTGGAAATGGGTTTTTGGGGCATAGACATGTGTTGCTTGAGACCCATTCGTCCTTCATACTGCTGTTGCTGTTCGAAGTCTCTTTCAAGCTGTTGGCCTAATCTCACCAGTTCGTCAACATTACTTACTCTACTGCGTAGCTGGCTAGTGAGGTATGGCTTAATATTCTTTAAAATCATTTTTACCAGTTCGCTGTCGGTTATGGTGGGCTTCCATCTCTTACAAAGAGCTCTGTAAGTAAAGGCGAAGTCTCTTATACTTTCCCTTTCACCTTGTGTTCTCGTTCTGACTCTTTCTGCTAGTTCGTCCTCATAGTCCTCTGAAAGGAAAGCAGAAAGAAAAGCAGTTTGAAATTCATCCCATGTACTTACAGATGACCGTGCTACTTCCCACCAGTCCCGGGCGGTGCCATAAAGGACAGAGCGGAAAGTGGCCAAGATGTCAGCATCGGTAAGAGGATGCAGCGCTAGGAAGTCTTGGCACCGGGTGAGATACAGCAATGGGTCAGCATCATCCGACTGTCTACCAAACATAGGAAATGTGAGCTTAAGATGGTCACTCTTTACCATGGGAGGCGGTGCTGCATGCACTGCAGGTAGATCAATGTCAGAGGACGATGGTGATGATTGTTCTTTCATTTGTAAACCAGCCATTTGTGTGTCTAGATTGTTGAATTTTCGTTCCATTTCAGTTTGTAGATCTTGTATACCTGTACATAGGGTTTTGGTGCTTTGAGTGCACTGGGTGAGCTCTGTAGACATTTGGTCATGATTCCTCTGAAGAGTTACTAAGTAGGTTTTGATATCCTGTTGGAGATCCCCTTGAAGTTGTTCCATCATAAACCTCACCTCAGACACAAAAGTAGTTTGGGCTTTATGAAGTTCATTAGAAATGTCAATTTTCACGGCTTTTACAAGTTGATCAATTTCTCCCTTAATATCTTCTTTATTTCTAGACATGCACATGAACACTTGTTGCTGGTGGTGCTCCAATTTATTAGCAAGTTGAGCAATCAAGGTGTCCTGGTGTGCAGACATTGTTTTAAGTTCTTGGGTAAGTTCACCAACAGTTTTCTCATGAGTTCGCATATGTTCAAGTAACGTGTCCCAATTTCCTTGCACATGAGCAGTGAGATGGTGAATTTCCCTTCCAGGAGTAGGGAGGTAACCAGGGAGGTCATGCTGTGCTGAGGAAGGAGGTGAAGCTTCATTGGATGCACTTGTGCACAACTGCATAGGAGCAGATTCAACTGAGGCAGTGCCACCTGGAGGTAGGTAGGAAAATTGCACCTGAGACCTGGGATGGGGACTGCTGAACTGAGTTGGCATAAAATGAAAAGTTGGAACATGAGATGAAGGAACGGATCTTAGGTGCGCAGGAGGCCATACTGGAGTTGCTATATCTGGGGGGGATTCAATCTCCACTGACGTCGAAGGGGAAGGTGGGGTAGTGGCCATACTTGTAATGCGTGTTGGTTTAATATGTAAAGTGTGGTGCAATGTCACTCAAATGTATAAATAAAAAATAAAGTTACATACAATGAATTACCCCCACTTGGTTTGTTTCATTATAACAATCTCACCCCACAAGATTTCAAAATTAACACCAGGAGGTATCAATTTAACAAACCTCTTTAGTTTTCAAAAAAAAACTTTTCACAGTTCTCAGGTTTCACAAAATTACTTGAATGTTTCTTCTCAAAAACACCTTTATATACATATGTACATAAACCACAGAACTTTAAAGTGTTAACAATGCTGAAGCAGTAGAACTCTGCAGTTCACAATTTCACACTTCTAGGGTTCAAGCCAAAGTTTTATACATATATATGGTTCACGTCCCTGTTCGGGCGCCACTTATGTAGCGGTGGCGGGCCTCCAGTTAGACCTAACTAGGTTTTTTTCTTTTTTTTTCCCAGTTAGTTAAAATTAAATATTTTTTCGGGCGCCAGACAAGACCAAAATTTGTCAAGTCAATCTATACTATTTTCGTTTTTAGGTTCCCAGATAACTCAAGATAGAGCCCAACTAAAACCCACCAGATACACAATGTACCAGCCACACAAAAACACATACTTTTAAATAACACTCACAACCAGATTCAGTTTTTTCTCAGGTCAAAAGATGTTATTCAAAAATAAAAAAAAACACAAACAAAATTACAATGTTTCACTTCCCTTCATTTTGACACTTTTTGTTTAGAAGGAAAATAACGAAAAAAGGAAAAAGTACAATAAAGGAAAATAAGGAAATAACAGTCCTTAAATTCTTAAACCAAACAAAAAAACAAAGAAAAGACAAAAAAAAAAGTCGTAGTCCAAGTTTACACAAAACCCATATTAATCCCGTTGATTGAGCGGGTGTGTGTGTGTGTGTGTGTGTGTGTGGGTGTGTGTGTGTGTGTGTGAGCGTGCGCGTAAAATCAGCGGCACGAATCAGTCTGCGTTAGGGGCGTCCAGCCAGCTACTGCATAAACAATGTTATGGGGAAACAAAAGTTAGGACGTTTGAATGTCCGATGTGACTTTACGTAAGGTGCTAAAATCTTAAAGTACCTGCAGCAAGTGAACTGGGTTCATCTGTCGCGCCGATATGCAGATAGGTTGCGACCGGCCGTCATGCGAAACTAATCTTCTTCGGATCGCACCCGGTCTATGCTCACCCACAAATCCCGCACAATAAGCTGCAGCAGCCGCAGTCATGGAGCCGTCAGGTAACACTCAGATTTTCTTTTTTTGTTTTTTCACACACCCCCTGCTTCCGTTTTGTCCTCCTTATATATCCATTTTCCATACCTCCTCCTAATTAAGGGTAGGGTAAAAGACCTGGCACGGACTTTTTCCATATTGCCACAGCATGTTCGTCAACAATTGGCAGTAATAAATTTGTAAAAACCTCCAAAGATAAATCAGGATCCGCTTCCCTTAAGACTTGTGACCACTCAATATTTCTAAAATCGGCACAATAACTAGCCTCATTGAAAAATACGTTTGATTAGAATCTTCTGACCAGGTTTGAGAATTTTGCTTTTTCTGCTAATTGCAATTAAATTATGATCGCTACAGCCAACACAAATTGAGATTGCTTTTGAACACAAACCTGAAGCATTAGTAAAAAGTAAATCTATGCATGTTTCCGTTTTTGTCCCATCAGCATTATAAAGAATTCTTGTTGGCTTTGTGACCAGTTGTGACAAATTGCAAGTGTCGGCTATAGAGTGCAATTTATTTTTCAATGAGCTATTATTCAAACTCCAATCAATATTTAGGTCACCTATAAAATAAATCTCCATATCTGAATCACAGACTGTATCCAACATGAAACAGATTCGATCTAAACAGACTATTGGTGCATTAGGTGGCCTATAGCAGCAACCAACTAGAATAGGCTTTAAATGTGGCAACTGCACTTCCAACCATAGCGCTTCGACCCCGATACAACCAAGGTCCTGTCTAGTATTTACTGGTATTTGATTCTGAACATAAAAAGCCACTCCTTCTCCATTTATATTTCTGTCACATCTATATAATAGGTATCCATTTACATGCAAAATGGAGTCCTCTATAGTTACATCTAAATGCGTTTCAGATATTGCCAAAATATGCAAATTATTATTTTCCAGAATCCCTGTAATATCCTGTATCTTATTTCTAAAAAACTACAAATATTCAAATGCGCTATTTTTAACCCTTTATTTGAGAGTACTTTATCTACCACCATTTATTTTTTTATACAAGTAGTAACTTCTGATTAAACATAGTGAAGAGCTATCAAATGAACAAATTAGACAAAAAAGATACACAACCAACAAAGACACACATACACCCACATTTTTCCAACATTTATCAACAAAAACTAATAAGATGTGTAAGGTCCAGACACTCGGCCTAAGGAAGGTATCCGGTGCTGGATGAAGGTTTCCTGCGTGTTCTGTCTTTCAGCGCGTAGAGTTATTCATTTTAGGTTAAACTCAAATCTGACTCCATTTTATTATTTAATCTGACTCCATTTTAGTATGACCTCGAATTTAGGTTGAAATGCAAATTGGTTGTATGCCTTTTTAATTAATATTCTTCTGACATTTGATTATTCTAGTTAACTCTATTTTTATATTAACTCATTCATTCGGGTGCTCATGTTGCTAACAAGGATACAACGTAATCTACTAGTCAATAATTACAGAGTAAGACAGAATAGAATCAAAATGTAACAATTTATTTACAGTCAGGTAGATATGTATTTTGCCAATTACATATCCAATTGAAACAACATCAAATCATATCAATACAAAACATCAAATTCTCAAAGATGAATCTGAAAGTAAAATATGCATACCTGACCTTAGAAAATACATAGTATGAAGTGAAGAGACACACAACACACTATGGGCTTTCTGGCTACAGAAATCGCCCTGATCCTTTTGCTGCAATCCTTTAAATACCTCAGACCAAGACAAACATCCCCCGAGATGAAGACAGAAACTAACAATTGGAATTTGCATTACCTCAGGTCCCAAGCCTGGGTGGTTTTACAACTCAATGGGAAAAGCGTGTAATTTACATGGAGGGCCCTAGGAAAGGGCACTCCCATCACAGTAATCAAGATATCTCTTGACTCTTCAGATCTGTATTATCTTCTAATCTACTTTTGTGAGAGTGAGACCATTGTACCAGTTGCACTGAGACATTTCCAATGATACTAGACATGAGTGTTAGATCACTTGCATTGATATTTTCATGTAATCATTTTGAGCAGACTGAGTAGAAGGAAGAATGGGTGAAGGGATTTAAAATGAAACAAATGGCCGGAAGGGGAGGAGGTCTCCTGCTCCTCCACTCTGTGGGGTGTCTCGAAGATGCTCGTGTATGTTTGTATTGTCTGTTTCTCAGGAGATCAAAGTATCTCAGGTTCTTTCGTCCTTACAGATGTTACGCCAACTCAGACAAACCTACTATTTTACACATAACTTCTGAGGTCATAAAATCATAAATCATAAGTCATAAATCAAGCCAACCACTTAATCCACTAAATATAATTTAGACAGAGAGACTGAGAGCATATACATTGTAATTCTAACATCAGAAACAGAATTAAATATGTCTATAATCTAAATTACATAAAGTCAATACTTGTACTTGACCTTCAGTGTTCATTCATACTTTGCATCTCCAGTTCAACCACAGTCTTGTAGAATGACTCTGCAGCTAGGTGGTCGGTAAACTTCATGATCTTTTCATTAAAAGTCAAAATAAAAAAAATAGCTGGATGAATTATCCCGTGTTTCACCCCTGCACTCCACAACTTGTTCCTCACCTCACGGAAACGCGCCCTAGCCTTAGCCATCTCCGCAGTGAAGTCAGGAAAAATGCGCAGCTTCATTCCACAAAACTCAAACAGCTTTTCTTTCTTAGCTAAACGTAGAATCTCATCTCTTATTTCCAACCTATTCATCCGTACAATCATTGCACGCTGGCCCGATTTGGCCACAAGTCCAACACGGTGAGCATTTTCCACTTCAGGTGCGTCATGCAGTTTATCCTTGAACAAATCATTAAGCAAAGCAGACACAAAACTTGTTAGATTCCCCTTCTCTGTATCTCGAACCAAGCCGAGAATACAAATGTTATATTTCCCACTGTTATTCTCCAAACTATCAGCTTTCTCTTTCAAGTCAATGTTCTCTTTCGCAAACTTTCATTTGCAAACTCCAGTGCTGTAACCCTAATCTTCATTTGGTCAAGTGTTTCCTCAATAGCAGCAACTTTGTTGGAACACTCGGCCATGTCTTTTTTAACGACATCAAGTTGCGGTTGAAGTTTATCAACCACCGCATTGATTTCTTCCCTTATTATGGTTCGGATTAGCTCAGACAGCTCCTGCATGTTGATATCCTTTCCCACTGCCATATCAATCTCAGGCACCTGACCTTGTTTTCTTCTTAAACATATCACAGCTCTCTAACCCTCTCAAGTCAACCTTCATACTTGACTGACCGGCATTATAAATCAGAACGATTTTTAATTACCAATATTTTCACGTTTAGTCTGAGATTGGCGTTCTCCCCATATGCTCAGCCTTGACGCATGCGCATCATGTTTACTCACCTTACTTAAGTAGACATTTTTCTAAAGTTTTTAGCCGACTTTTTACTTCTACTTACATTTTCATGCATACATTTCCGGATGAAGTGAATTGGATTGTGGTTGGATGAGAAGTATAAACATATACCATATCGACACCCTTTTGGTTTGTACGCATTATTTATTAAACAATAGAACAAACAATGAACACGAAGACAGGAGGTTGAATGAATCTTGCAGGTCTGGTAGTAATCCGGGAAGTGACAATGCTCACAGGTGATCCAGGGCGTGGTGGTGAGTTGGCAGCAGGAGAGGGTGACACAGGAACTGCGGGGGAAGAGCCGTGAAGGTGAGTGGTGAAGTCCGTGGATGTTGAGGAGTGGATGGGGTTCTGAGACAGGACAATCCAGCGACGAGAATAACATAAACAGGAACGAGAGAAACAGGAAGTAACACAAGGAATGACATTCAACGCTCTGACAAACACAAGATGAAAGACAGGGCATTATTGTAAGGGAAACAGGTCAATTTAGCTCAAAGGGAATCATTTAAGATTTTAAAGGGAATTTGAACAGAATCACTGTTTCAAGGCTGATCACTGAGATGCCCTGCGATTCACTGAATGAGCCGTTTAACATCAAATCTACGCTGGATATTAATATCCAAAGTATAGTGAAAACACTATCAATTAGCACAGTAACAAGATCGGCAGTTTAAGACATTAACTTGTAAGCACAAAACACAAGATACTTCTCTTTTCAATATGAATAAGGCTTTATTAGATAAATCTAAGACATATAAACTAATCTAACACATAAACACACGCACTCACACATTCACACAAGTTGCAGGAAGATCGAAAGTTAGGGATAGATGAGTTTAAGAGAGTGGAAATATGGAATCCCAGGTTTACAGCAATACGTGACATTGCATAGACATGAACAGCCATCAATCACTTAATTAACCCTCACATTGAGTTCCTCAATGAGGTTAAAATTATATTAGATACACCAGCACAAATGTCTGAAGGTACATTGCCTGAAGGTGCCCCTTTGTTGTCGCTGATTGGCTGGAAGTTCAGTAGTCGCTGAAGTGACGTCTTGGGAAGCCCGTGGTTGGACGTTGGCTGTAGATGGAGTTGTGTGGCTGGTTGAAGTTGAATGGGCACCCGAGGTCAGGCGTCGGAGACTCGACGTTACAAAACTTAACTCAGAACACGAAACTCTCAAACGGAAAAGAAAAGAAATAAAGCTTGACGAGACTAAGCTGTGTTTCTTCTCATCATGGCTAAGTAGCAGCAGGCGTGCAGACTGAAGCACGCTGGAACCGCGCTCAAAGAACAGTGATGACTAACAGCATGGCTAAAAGCTAAAGCTAGGTAGCAAAGCTACAAGCTAAAAGCTAAAAGCAAACTAAAAGCAGAAGCACAGCTAGAGACTAAAAGCAAGATTTTATGGTGTCCTGAGTATTTAAATTGGCCTGTTGGCCACACCTCAATGTTGTCTTGACCAATCAGATATTGTCTTGGCTTGGGGGCATCATAAATCATATGTTTATCTTACCAAGCATGTGGTCCGAATTTTCCTCCTCTTGCAGGGTCTAATTTTGGACATGATTCCTATAACAAGAATATGACACGTTTGACAAATAAATGATTGTCAGGACAACTTCAAGCAAGCAGATTCAATTAAAATAGATACTAGACATGACTATGTATCCTTAAGCTATCCCATAGTTATCAAAAGACATACACAATAAGTGATTATAACATGATAGTCGAATGTGTGGGTTACACATCAATGAATATGGAGTGAAGCGATGGACTGATTCATTTATAAGTCTTTTTGAGTTCATTCTGGTCCATATATATGTACAAAAGACAGTTTCTTTGCCATTCTCTTGACAAATATTTCTGTGGAGACCAGAAGTTCAAAGCCTGAAAGCTGTTGTGTGAACAAGTTGGTTGGTCATCTTGCTTGGGACATGTGGCACAGAATGTTTTATGACTTCCTGAGGAATTCGGCTCGTGTTTCAAACAAAGCCCTGATCGACTCTTTAATTTGTCTGGTTCAAGTCGTTTCTGTTACATTATGTAGGGAAAGTGTTTTGAGTAGCAGCTTGTGATCATGAACAATTAGCAGAGACGTCGACATGAAACAATCAGTGCTAATGCAAGACACACACTCACCCCACCCACATAGTGCAAACCCGAGGCCATGGTTTACCAACCGTGACAGTACCCTCCCCTCTAGGAATGCCTCCTGGAGTTCCCAGACGGCCCTACCTGTCGATTGTAATCATCAATCAGGGAGTGATCCAGTATGTCCCTAGCAGGTACCCAACTTCTCTCCTCCGGACCGTAACCTTCCCAGTCCACCAAGTTCTGGAATCCTCGTCCCCTCCGCCTCGAGTCCAGAATGCGATTAACCGAATAGGTGGGTTCCCTATCTAGAAGTCGCGATGGTGGGGGAACCGGGGTAGGCAGGTTAATACGTGAATAAAACACGGGCTTGATTTTGGATACATGGAAGGCGGGATGAATCCTCCTGTACGCTGGTGGTAGTTTGAGGCGGACTGTCACCGGACTAATGATTTTGGTGACAGGAAACGGAGCGGAATGTTGTTAGTAGAAAACCACACTTTTTGACCCACGACGTATACGGGAGGCTTCGACCAGTGGCGATCCGCCTTGGCCTTGGTCCGTGCCCTCACCTGGAGCAGAGTCTCGTGGGCTCTGGTCCAGGTGTGGTGGCACCGCTGGACAAACGCGAGAGTGAAGGGGACTGCGACTTCAGATTCCAGACTAGGAAAAACAGGTGCCTGGTAACCTATGCTACACTGAAACGGAGAGAGGCCCGTGGCTGACACTGGAAACGAGTTATGAGCGTACTCAACCATAGAGAGTTGTTGACTCCAAGAAGAAGGATTCTTGGAGACTAAACATCGCAAGGGAATGGAGTGTGCTGCCTTCAAGAATCAGTCCACTACGGTCAAAAAGACAGTCATGCCATTAGAGGGTGGGAGGGCGGTAACGAAATCTAGTGCGATGAGGGACCAAGGTCTTGAAGGGACAGACAGCGGTTGAAGAAGCCCATCCGGAGGTCGGTTAGACAACTTACCACTGGCGCAAACTGAGTAAGCCAAAACAAAATCATGAACATTGCAAGCCATCAGTGGCCACCAGAATCGTTGCTCTACTAAGCACTTGGTGCAACTTATTCCTGGATGACAAGCTACAATAGAGCAGTGATCCCACTGAATAACGTCGGACCATAACTCCTCCGGCACAAACAACCAGGGTGGGCACCCGGGCGGAGGCGTTAACCCTTCTAAGGCCATTTTGACCTTCGATTCGACCTCCCATACGAGTGTTGAGACGACTATACTCTCAGGTAAAATGCACTCGGGAGTCACCGGGCGTTCAGAAGAATCAAAAAGACGTGTCAAATCAAATCAAAACGACCGAAAAAAAAACGGCCAACAATTCTTTGTTACCAATGTCATAATTACGTTCAGCAGGAGACAAGCGATGAGAAAAAAATGCGCATGGATGCATCTTGTCATCTGAGGCAGCACATTGGGAAAGAACTGCACCTACTCCCACCTCTGATGTGTCGACCTCCACCACGAACTGACGTGTGGGATCAGGAGGATCCATACGTATTCCCTCAGATGAGACGATGTACCCTGGGAAGGGAACAGACTGTGCATGGAATACACATTTCTCCGCCTTGACAAAAAGCCCATTCTCTAGTAATCTCTGGAGCACTCGTCTGACGTGTTGCACATGTTCCTGGAAAGAAAAAAAAATCAGTATGTCATCCAGGTAAACATATATAAACTGACCTACCATGTCTCTCAACATGTCATTCACGAGTGCTTGGAAAACCCATGGCGAGTTGGAGAGCCCTGATGGCATCACCAGGAATTCAAAGTGCCCTCTAGGGGTGTTAAAGGTGGTTTTACTACTCATCCCCTTCCTGATGAGTTGCAAATGATAAGCGTTACGTAAATCCAGTTTTGTGAAGACATGCTCCCTGTAACCTCTCGAATGCTGAAGACATCAACGGCAAAGGATTCTTTACTGTGATGTTGTTCAGCTCTCGGTAATCAATACAAGGACACAGGGAACTATCCTTCTTACCAACAAAGAAGAATCCCGACCCCGCTGGAGAAGAGGAAGGGCGGATGAACCTTGATGCCAAAGAATCATATAAATATATTTCTCCATGGCCTCCCTCTCCGGAATGGAAAGAGAGTGAAGTTTGTTTTTAGGCGGGGACTTACCTCGAACTAAATCTATGGCACAGTCATAGGGATGATGCGGAGGGAAAGAAACAGCACGGGACTTACGGAACGCTTCCTTCAGGTCCAGGTACTACCCGGGCACGTTTGACAGAACCGTAGTCTCCTCCTGTAAGACAGAAACAGACACAGCAGGACAAGCAGAAACCAGACAAGCCTCATGACAAGGTTCACTCCACAAGGTGATAGTGTTGGAAGCCCAATCCACTTGTGGGTTGTGCTTGACCAGCCAGGGATGACCTAACACAATGGGTGCCACAGGGGATTCCATGAGGAGAAGGGATAGGGTTTCGGTGTGATTGCCAGATATGAGGAGAGTCATTGGTTCTGTGGTGTGGGTGACATGCGGCAGTTCCTGGCCACTGAGTGTGCTGACATGGATCTGACGAGACAGGGGAAGGACAGGAAGGTTCAGGTGATGTGTAAGGTCAGTGTCAATGAAGTTACCTTCGGCTCCAGAATCCAGAAGGGCGTGACAGGTGTGAGTGTTGTTGCCCCACCGCAGTTTCATCGGAAGGAGAGTTGACGATGTTGTTGAGGACTTCCCGGCGGAGATCCCACCCGATAGTAGCCTCAAACTTACTACCGGGCTGACTCTTTTACCGGACATGTGCGTAGAAGATGTCCCAAGCCACCACAGTAGAGACACAGTCCTCGAGACCTCCACTTCTCTCTCTCTCCTCCCGGGACAGTCGAGCTCTACCCACCTGCATGGGTTCGTGATCAATGACGGGACCGACCATGTTCTCTTGACTCGGGTTACCACTCTCCGGGATGCTGAGAAGGCGTGTGTGACTAGTCTGCGCCCCCAGGTGGTTAATCCGAGCGTCCACGCGGAGCGCCAAGTCGATGAGCCCGTTGAGGCTGGTTGGCACCTCGAGGAGGTAGATCTCCTTATGAACACGGTCGGCCAGCCCATGCAGGAATCTATCCCACTGCGCCTCCCCGTTCTACATGCACGCGGCCGCAAAGGTGTGAAACTTGATGGAATAGTCAGCAACGGAGAGATCTTGTTGCTTGAGTGGGAGAGGTCAGCTGATAGATCTGCTGGGTGAGCTCAGACACCTGTGTCACAAGCGCTTGGACCGTGCGTCTGGTGTTGACTATGCTCTCCTGCTGCTGATCCATGCAGGTGACACTGGTGAATAAAGTCTGGGAGAGAAGTGGAACTCACTGCTTCCATGTTGGGTCAGAGCGTTCTGTAATGTTAGTAAAGAGGTGAGGAAGCAAGTGCGAGTAAATAATGTTTATTGAACAATAGAACAAACAATGAACATGAAGACAGGAGGTTGAGTGAATCTTGCAGGTGTGGTTGTAACCCAGGAAGTGACAATGCTCAAGGGTGATCCAGGGCGTGGTGGTGAGTTGGCAGCAGGAGAGCTTGACACAGGAACTGCGGGGGAAGAGCCGTGAAGGTGAGTGGTGAAGTCCGTGGATGTTGAGTGGATGGGGTTCTGAGACAGGACAATCCAGCGATGAGAAGAACATAAACAGGAACGAGAGAAACAGGAAGTAACACAAGGAATGACATTCAACGCTCTGACAAACACAAGACGAAAGACAGGGACACATAGCCAGTGTTGGGTTCGTTTATCAAAAAATATTTTTCTTAAATGTAGGGGTATGGAACCAGTATGCACCGAACTGAATAAGGACGCAGTTTTCGGTGCCTATTAAATGCCTGAGCAATCGATTGAAATGTTTGTCCTGGTTATCCAAAATATACACAAGAAGCATGAGCGTCGCTAGGCTTTTTTAGTGGGGCTAGAGCTTTTAACTCCATAAACTGTACACAAATTTGTGATCGCCTCAGAGTCAGTCCCCTTAAATTTCATATGAAACTGGCGTCAGACCGGTCTCCTCTCCATCTTTCAGCGCACTCTTCAATCTGCAAACCGCGGCGGAGCCGCGCAAGCGCACATAAACACAAGCAGAGGACACAAGGTATGTGTTTATCGATAGATTGTTAGAATATCTGTATCTGTGCAGTTCTTTGTCATAAATACAATGTACAAAAGGTAACAGGAGCAGTCGGTTTCCCATCTACTGTAAAGTTTTCGATCTTCACACCACAGCTGTTTCCTCCAGCGACAATCTAGCCCTTAACACTAACATATGAACGAACGCATACTTAAATTGTACTTATTTAAATATATTTAATTTAATCAGACATACTTTATACATACACTGCTGTGCAAAAGTCTTAGTCACATTAGTAATTTCACCCAAAAGAATGGTGTTCGGCCAATTATTTATATATTTTGCTGAAGTGCGTCAGTAGAAATTATCAGTTTACATTTCCAAACATTAATTTTGCCGTTGTCAGACTGCTTGTGCATTCAAAAATCGCACTAGATTATTAACATTAATGGCAAACTGATATTTCCTTCTGACACACTAGAGCAAAAGATATAAATAATTGGCTTAAAACCCTTTTTTGGGGTGAAAATACTAATGTGCCTAAGACTTTTGTGAAATACATTTATTAGCCTTAGAGTAAGGGTAGCACAACTTGGGAAATGACAGGATCCAAGGTGAAAGCTATGGATTTATTTTTAATATTTGTAATGTTCTTTAATGTTATCCATAGTTTTTTTGTGGACATTTACCAAATTGGTGCTTTGTCTTCTTCCTCCACAAATTAAGCTACTGTAGGTAGTTCGGTAGCGAGACATTTGAATAAATTAGCGTTCGCAGGTGACAATGCAATTGACAATGTTATGATAAGTAGGCTTTACCAACTTTGTAACGCGTTACCCCCCCCCCCCCAAACACTGGACAAAGCAGACATTCATTTCTATTTTTTGATTAATCACTTATCAAATTTTCAAAATACTAATTTTTATTGTAAATAGACAACCATACAAGAATAATTGTTACTAAGTACACCAATGTTCTTGTCCATTGCCCTCGCAGATTCCTGCAGCTAAGCTTGGATGTACATTTACATTCCATTAAAGGTTATTGATGACATGCCTGTGAAGTTTGACTTTTTGCACCATTACAATACTTAACTATTACTTAACGCAACTAGTCATCATATCTCTAGTTCTTTAATATATTTGCATTGTACCTAAAGTGTGTTCATTTTCACTGGGCCTATATGCGGCTGAAACAGGTAGCCTAGTGCATCCCAAATTGTTCAACATGAATATTTTAATATAACATTATAGTCATTTAATATAACATTTATAGCCTGTGGCCTTTGGAAAATGTTTTTTTTTTTTTTTTTTTGAGGAGGTGGGGTAGTGCACAATTGTTCTTAATGGATTTTTATTTCCTTACATTACTTTTACACTTTATAAGTAGTTTTGAAATAGAGCCCAACCGATATGGATTTTTGGGGGCCGATGCCGATATTAACTCGAAAAGAGCCGATATTTTGATTTTGAAAATAAACTGGATATTAGACCCATTTCCTATAAGCTGCACTTACACAACATTCAATAGCAAAATATCTGCCTGTTCTATGTATGTGGGCTGTATAAAACATTTTCCAGAAGGGATTATGTTAAAAAAAAAAAGCCTTAGATTACGGTCTCAATCACTAAACAATTGCACATCAAAAGTATATATTTTTAATGATCAAAAAACAGTCTGGTTTTAAACATTTAACACTTTTACTTTCTTCCAGTTGAAGCTGGTTTTAACAGTCTGTGTGTGTACTGTAAATAAATTATAATACTAAATTTAAGTATTTGCAGAAGTAGTCCCACACTTTGCTGCGACAGCATTCACCTTTTTCAGCCATCTGTAGGCAGAAAGAGAGACATAGAAAGACTAAGCATGTGTATTAATAATATCACCATGTATCATTACTCATGTCATCATTAGAATTATAATAATAATAAACAGGGATCTCCTACATAGGCAAAAATGAGAAATAAATAAATATATATATATATATATATATATATATATATATATATATATATATTTGTCAAGCAATATGTATTAACCTCCTTAGATTTAACAATATTATTTCAACATTTTCCTGTTATGTCTGTAAAGCTGCTTTGAAACAATATGTAAGAAAAAAAAGAAAAGAAAAAAGCGCTTGTTCAGCTCACATTTATTTACATGTCCCCTCTGGTTTAATCATTTCTGATGCACCTACTGTAGTTACTGTAACTACACTACATTTGCCCTCACAGACACATTCACAACGGACCCGTATATCTTCTCCTCTTCTCTTTGTGCAGTCGGAATCAAAACATCGTCATGCGCTGGCTAACGTAAAGTTAGCCTACTGTTACCGGAAGATTACGGAATCAATTCGAAGTTGAATGGTTAACGTTAGTGCCATGAACACACCGCTGTCAATTTTGAGAAGAACCACCTTCAAACAAGTTAATAGCAAGCATTCAAGGGGCCTGCTAAAAAAGGAAGCTATATTAGCATTAGAGTAACGTAACCTGCCTGAATTCACCAAATTGTTCCCTGGACCTGAGGGTAGCCTCTTCTTCCTTGCTTCTCTCTTAATTCTCATCAGCAGGACTAGCGCTATCGCTCGCTTCTTACAACGGGACAGATACATGTTTGCTGCTGACCGAAAGGAGGAACAACAGACTATGAAAGAGCTCCCGCTAAAAGTTTTTAAAACTCCACCAACGCCGCAGCGCAGCGCAAATCGCGTTGTATCTGAAGGGCAACGCTGAACCCAGCGGCAAGCGCTGTGCATTCCGCGTCCTGTGTGAAAGGCCCATTACGCGGTCATTATGTGGGAAACCCACCGCAATAGAATAAGAATAAGTTAAACACTAACGTTATAGTTCGACCTCTTATAAACGTTCGCGCTCTTCCACTGATAAACATGGTATTAGCTTTGTGGCTAATCTAATATAGCAATGCATTGGCGGCTGTAAGTGATGTTACAGAATATTTAGAAGTGATAATGATAGGACCGTTAACTAGAACTACCACACCGTTTTTATATACAGTGTATGAACTAAATCTACAATCATTTCACATGACGAATGACAGACTCACCTGGGTGGCTTGACTGATCGCTTTCTTCTTTGTGGATTTCTGGCGCTGTTGCAACTCTGGCGCTGCAGACCGCCCTCTGGTGGGCAAACTATGCAACACTCATAACATGAGTGAAGCGTGAGACTGTTTCTCATGTTTTATCGGCCGTTATAAATGCCGATGCCGATTTAAATGCAATTAGCTCATATCGGCCGATAATATCGGCCGGCCGATATATCGGTTGGGCTCTATTTTGAAACCAGTACTTTTACACTTTTACTTGAGTAAAAAGCTTGAGTTTATACTTCAACTTCTACTAAAGTCTTTTTAAACCTAGTATGAGTAATGAATGTGAATACTTTTGACACCAGTGA
This sequence comes from Carassius auratus, assembly GCF_003368295.1. Taxonomy (NCBI): domain Eukaryota; kingdom Metazoa; phylum Chordata; class Actinopteri; order Cypriniformes; family Cyprinidae; genus Carassius; species Carassius auratus. The sequence continues at coordinate 25,593,901 of NC_039270.1, read as the reverse complement.
ACACGAATGAAACACAGAACTCTCAGGTGAACAAAGACCCACTACCACAGCACAGGACACCCACGTGAATGGCCCTCTGCTCCTGCATGAAAATACAACACACAAAAGGTTATTACAAATACCACACACACACACACACACTTCAAGCAATCCACAAAAAAGGAGAAAACAGCAAGTAAAAAAAAATTCAAGGTCACAATTATTAAAGATCAACAGAAAACGAAACTGCCAAAAAGGTAAATAAAACAACCAAAACAAAACGAAGCAAAGCAACAGAGCAACCCGGACCGCTACACATGCAGTTCACACTGGTGCACAATATCCTAGCTCATTTAGATATCACGGCACGTCATGCCCAGCCTATCAAAAACAACGACGAGTTAATTAAAATCACGATATCAATGAACATCAAAACATAACAGGAGGAAATTTGGCATACATACTGATGATACAAGGATTTTCCCTGCATAAGTGATCTGCAACTGGTGCACAGATGCCACTAAGCAGCCGACGCGTCCGATCGCTGAAACCATACACATTATAAAACACAAGCACACTCAGCATGCGTCAGTCAATGTGAACGACACTCACCTGAATGAATAACCAGCCAACCCAAATCTATTCGGTTTTGAAGTAGTCGAATAGTTAACGGGTTACCTCCAGTCTGTACCAGTATAACAAATACTTATAATCCAAATGCATTCAACAGATAAAACAATCATTTGGACATACCTTTAACCTGCAGCACGTCGAGCCCACAAAATGCCAATAACGGGGCGGTTATTACAACCAAGCGCATTATGCAGCAAGCAACGTTCATTTAAATATCCTCTTCCTGATTTGGCCCTCTACACGTAACCAATAGGAGACCATTACGCCATTCCTCACGCTACACATGTAAATAGTTTGGCAGTCTTTATGACTTTGTTTGGTAAGTACATTTCACGTTAATGTGTCATTGTTTTCATCCAACATGGTCATTATGTAGATAAATGTTTTATGTTTCCAATATCATCAGACAATGCTTTTAATGATTAGAAGCAATATCAAGGTGAATTAAATTGAAAATGCTAATTTGAATGTTTTTCAACAAAACCGGGTTGCTTCACTTGTTTCCACAGTGTTTTTATTGACTGAGGAAATTTCACATGGACAAGAAGGTAAGAATCCTTAAGTGTTTTAACACTTTTGTTCTGTTTTGTTTTTTAAACGGTCAGACATAAAAGTACTTAGAAATTTGGTGCTGTAATGAAGCTCTGAGGGAGTTTGATGACCAGTTTTATAGTCTTGTTAGTTATAGTAACAATGTTGGATATCAAAAATAATAAAAAACACTCAATGTCATTGTTTTATTATTGCTTTTTTTATATTTGTCACCGTTTTGCACCCTTAACCATTAATTTCTGACCCTGTGGTGGACGTGTTGCTCATAGTAATAAAGAGCTTGGTAAAAGTCTTCTGCAGTAGTAGATTACTTTTTATTGACCTTTATCCATTACATTTTTCCAGAGAACGCAGCACTATGGGGCACACCTAGTCAGTCATCAACTTACGCAGGCTCTGTACCTGAATATGCTCTTGATGGGTTGTTAAACAGCTGGACCCACACTAATGAAGAGACCAACCCGTGGTGGAGAGTGGATCTACTGAAAGTATACAGAGTGAACAGAGTCACCATCACTAATAGAGCGACTTTTGCTGAAAGGATAAACGGAGCAGTGATTCGTATTGGGAACTTTCTTGACATTTACAGCAATACCATGTGAGGATTTCTTTCTTGTGATTTGATTTCTGTGGCTGAAGTGAAGGATGAACAGAAATGGATAACAGATAATTTTTATGTCTGTAGATGTGGTGTGATTTCTACTCTTGGAGCCGGTGCCACGGCCACTTTCTCATGCGGTGGGATGGTGGGGCGTTATATGGTTGTTCATATTCCTGGAAATCAGAAGATCCTTAGTATTGTTGAAGCTGGAGTCTACGGGACTTTGGCAGGTAATTTGTTGTTGTAGAGCATTTTATTGAATGTAATAAATACTGTTTTAACTTACTTTAAATGCTAGTTCCCCATAAATGACGCTCATGCCTTTCCAAACCAGTATGATAGTTTTCATACTGTACTGGCTTTTAATGTATAAATGATTCTGATAATGATAATGCTTACCACAAAGTTGGGGAAATATTAGTGTGGGAATTTTAAAAATAAATAATTTGTCCGACAAATAAACTGTCTACTTTCTTTTTGTTCCTAATAAAAAGAAAGTGTAATTTAAGGTGTCATTTAAAATATTGGTTATTTTCCAACAGGTTGTTGGTACTAATGATGAGGTAATGAGTGACTAGGGATGTTATATTATTTTGTATATAGTTGTGAGGAACATGTTTAGACTGTTCTGTTTGGTGACTGTAGACTAGTTGGTGCAGAAAGGAAATTATTCCCATCATCTCCTCTACTATTGCTCTCAAATGTTATTTGAACTATGCATAAACATGGGTCACGACCAGTTTTTATTAATTTTACAAGGAAATCGGGCAGTAGGAGGAGCCACAATGCAGTCGTCAACATCTGCAGACTGGTTTGCTGAAAAGGCCATTGATGGTAATCGAGGTCTCCAGCAGTTGAATACGGGATGTTCCTCAACGCTTAATGAGACTAACCCGTGGTGGAGGCTGGATCTGCATGATGTCTACAGAGTTAGTGAAGTGGTTATAACTATCAGAAAAGACTGCTGTGCAGATCAAATAAACGAAGCAAAGATTCACATCGGAAACTCTTTGGAGAACAACGGCACCAACAATCCCATGTGAGAAACTTGAGGTTGAAAGAGCACGAGACGTCAAGCACAAATGTGAGGGATTGAAACAGATATGACAGTACTTTTATATAACTTATGTTTCTCTGTCTGTAGATGTGCTGTTATTCTTGATATTCCAGCCGGTAAATCCAACAACTACTCGTGTTATAGATTGGAAGGACGTTATGTGATTATTCATATTCCTGGAGACTGGAAGATTCTTACTCTTTGTGAGGTTGAAGTCTACGGGTATTTGGCAGGTAATTCATTGCTGTAGAGCATTATGTTCAATATTCTACATTAAAATAAAATTAAATGTAATATCATGCCATACTTAAAAACACTATAAAGTAACACAAAATCATAATTTTCATGTTGATGCAGTAATAACTTCCTTCACCTCCAGCATTGTTCCTTAAAAAATCTTTCCCCTGCTGCAAACTTTGTGCATCAAGACAAGTCATGACATTATTTTCATACATTTCTTAGAAAACCTGGCAGTAGCTGGAACTGCTATACAGTCGTCAACATCTGCAGACTGGTTTGCTGAAAAGGCCATTGATCGAGGTCTCCAGCAGTTTAATGGATATAATGGATGTATAATGGAGTATAATGGATGCTCCTCAACTATTCCTGAGAATAACCCGTGGTGGAGACTGGATCTGCATCATATCTACAGAGTTAGTAAAGTGGTCATCACTAATAGAAAAGACTGCTGTGCAGAACGAATAAACGGAACAGAGATTCGTATCGGAAACTCTTTGGAGAATAACGGCACCAACAATCCCATGTGAGAAACTTAAGGTTGAAAGAGCGTGAAATGTCAAGCACAAAAATAAAGGATTAATGCAGATATAATAAAATTTTTATATTTCTAATCTCTTTCGGTCTGTAGATGTGCTGTTATTCCTGCTATTCCAGCAGGTGAGTCCTATAGCTACTCATGTGATGGGATGGAGGGACGTTACGTGAATCTGATCATTCCTGGAGACATGAAGACTCTCACTCTGTGTGAGGTGAAGGTCTATGGAGAAGGTATATATCTGTAAAATTGGTTTATAATATATCAGATAATGTCTTCACATTATCATATTTTTGTCTGTATGATGCAGTGAGGAGTTCTTATAAATGCAAGCTCATTTATAGGTTGAAAACCATATATCTTAAGATTTTTATTAATTTACAAATACATTAATATATTTTTCTAGGTCCCTGTTTAAAAAGATCATTTATAAAACTGATGTTTCACTCCAGCAAAGATTTGACTGATTCAACAATGAGAGAAAGCGTTCTGAAACAGGTGAGGAAGAAAATTAACAAGTGATGAGGAAACAAACACTAACTGCATTGTTAAATATTATGCCCTGAATTTGTAAAAAAAAAAAAAAAATGAGGTAGTTGACAAATAGGCAGTGAAATGCTTATTTTGTAAAACACCATTTCTGAAGAAGAATGCATATGTTTGATCTAGTAATGTATCGCATGCCTTGTCAGTGCCGTGCACTTACTTAGCCTTTTGTTGTAAAAAAGTAAAGTGTGTTCAGAGTTCAATTTCTGTTTTATCAAATGGGTAAAAAAAATGGTTAGTGCACAATGTTAATTTTGACAGGCATTGTTGATTTAGACTTAAACTTTATCTTGAGACGAAAATGCTTTATAGTTCATTTTGAGTCTTACATAGTTTTAGTCTAGTCTTCGTAAACTATAAGTAATTGCATTTTTGTCATCTTTTAGTCATAATTTTTTGTCAAGCTGCAGTTACCAACATTTATTTTGGTAGCTATTTTATATGTAGTCTTCAACAAAAAGAGTAATTTACTATTCCCCCTTAGAATCTGAATCTGAATCAGAAAGGGCTTTATTGCCAAGTATGCTTGAGCTTATAAATAACTTGTTTTAGTGACATAAGCTTCCAGTACACAGAAACAACAACAACAACACAGACAAAAAAATACACATATGCAAATATGAATAGACAAATATTGAAAAATAAATTGAAAATTAAATAAACCTTATGTACAGTTGTGCTATAGATGATAATGGAATAGAATAGAGTGATATGCAGGGATGTACTACGACAGAGGTGGTAACAAATAAATATAAGGTTATTGTATATTTTTATTGCATAAGTGAGGTAGATTGCCTGGGGGAAGAAACTGTTCTTGTGCCTCGTTGTCTAGGTATTTGTGGCTCTGAAGCGCAGGCCAGATAGCAAAAGTTCAAAAAGGGGATATCATGGATGTGAGGGCTCCAAAGTGATCTTCTGAGCCTTTTTCCTCACTCTGGATGTATACAGTTCTTGAAGGGTGGGCAGGGGAGCACCAATAATCCTTTCAGCAGTCCGAACCATCCTCTGTAGTTTTCTGATGTCTGATTATGTAGCTGAACCAAACCAGACAGTTATTGAAGTACACAGGACATACTCTATGATGGCTAAGTAGAACTGTTTCAGCAGCTCCTGTGGCAGGTTAAACTTCCTCAGCTGGTGAAGGAAGTACAACCTTTGTTGGGCCTTTTTAACAATGGAGTCAATAGCCGCATTTCCACTGTCGGGCCAGTGCGAGCCAGGGCTTAAAGCTGGCCGGGCGGGGCTCATAGCCCCGGGCCAGTAGCACCGAGGCCAGAGTAGCGCAGGGTTTCCACAGTGGAGCTTGAAGCTCCGCTGCTCGTCACTAAAACACGCCCTTTACACGCCTCTCAGAACAACGTCATGCAACCTCATTATTTCACTAACAAAGAGAAGTTATCAGAAAACTAAGAAATAAGTCACTGGAACATGCGCGATCACAAAACGAACATGATAAAAGCGGCCGTTTGTTTGCATGCTTTTTTATTCAAATTCAAAAGCATGATGTTTTAACTATAGAATAAGTGATACATTGATCATAATGATTTAATTTATCAAGACTCAAAATTAAACGCACATAAATACACTTTATATTTTATTTATTTATTTTTAACGCTTATGAAAATAGCCTGCTTATTCAGTAGAGTCTGTTTCTGTTTATTTGTAGTCACAGTGGTCTATACGTCACATTAAGAATGAATGATATCTTTATTTTTATAAAGGATCCCGAACAAAAACATTCTTATATTTTTATAATAGGCAACATGAGCTAAACTCTCGAGACAAGGCTTGTGATAGATAATATAAGTTAGTAAATACACGATTGTGATAGAGAATAAGAAGCTGACGTCTGATTTCTTCAAGCGGTCATATTCTCCATGTTTAATGTTAATGCCCAGCGTGCATAGTCTTTTACATCGCTTGTAAATATTTCTGCCCTGTACGGTGATTATAATCCACATTGGATCAAGTTATTTCAAACACTCGCTGCTGACTGAAAGTGAGTTTTGAGCTCAACTTATTTAAATAAAGCGTTTAATGCTGGCGTCATCGCGGCTATCTTTCTGAAATGATCCACAGCGCAGACTCTCTATTTTTATAAAAGCTCCCGAACAAATATCATTATTATATTTTGATAATATGCAACGTGGAGCTAAACTCACGAAACAAGACGATAGATAAAATGTTACTTAATAAATACACAATTGTGATAGAGAATAAGAAGCTGACGTCTGATTTCTCCAAGCGGTCATATTTACCATATTTACTATGGTAACGTTAATGTTTAGCGTGCATAGTCTTTTACATCGCTTATAAATATTTCTGCCTTGTTTAGTGATTGTAATCCACATCGGATCAAGTTATTTCAAACACTCGCTGCTGACTAAGAGTGAGTGTTGAGCTCAACTGATTTTAAAAAGTCTTTAATGCTGGTGTTAAAGCTGTTATCTTTCTGAAATGATCCGCGCTGACGCTCTCCAGACACGGAGAAACTCCGCCTTTGTTCGTGACCCCTCCTCTAGCCCCAGCTGGCCCGCTTTGGCCCAAGGATTTCGTCGGGCCGAAAAAACCTGGCCGTTGGCCCCAAGCAAGCCCCAGCGAGGCACGATCAAGCCCCGGAAGTGACAGTGGAAACGCGACTGGCCCTGGCACGCACTAGCACGCCCGGTCCTAGCTCGATAGTGGAAACACGGCTAATGTGATTGTCCCACTTCAGGTCCTGAGAGATAGTGGTGCCCAGGAACCTGAATGACTCCACTGCAGTCACAGTGCTGTTCATGATGGTGAGTGGGGGGAGTGCAGGGGGGTGTTCTTCTGAAGTCCACTATCATCTCCACTGTTTTGAGCGTGTTCAGCTCCAGGCTGTTAAGACTGCACCAGATGGTACAGGTAGAAGAGCAGTGGGGAGAGAACAAATCCCTGAGGGACACCAGTGTTGGTGGAGCAGCTGTTGCACATGAATTTCCCCAGTCTCACTAAATGTAATTGGTGATCCACTAACAGATAGAGCTAGGAACAGAGAGCCGGATCAGTTTGGTCTGGAGGGCTATTGGGATGATGGTGAACTAAAGTTCACAAACAGGATCCTCATATGAGTCCCTGTTTTGCCCAGATGTTGCAGGATGAAGTGCAGTCCCATGTTGACTGCATCATCCACAGACCTGTTTGCTCCAAAATCAAACTGCAGGGGGTCCAGGGGAAGTCGTGGCTTAGTGGTTAGAGAGTTTGAATCGTAACCCCTAAGGTTGTGGGTTAGAGTCTTGGGCCGGCAATACCATGGCTTAGGTGCCCTTGAGCAAGGCACTGAACCCCCAACTGCTCCCCATAAATGGCTGCCCACTGTTCCGGGTGTGTGTGTTCACTGCTATGTGTGTGTGCACTTTAGATGGGTTAAATGCAGAGCACTAAGTCTGGGTATGGGTCACCAGTATTTTTATAGGCAAAATTATAGAAAAGTTAGTTTTTAATCATCTGAACAAATACTTGACAAAAACTCAAATGGATACCTGAACAATTTTCAGTCTGGTTTCCAACTGCATCACAGCACAGAGACAGCACTCATTAAGATAATAAATTATATTAGCTTACATTGTGGCAAAATTTTGGTGCTGGTATTGCTAGATCTCAGTGCTGCGTTTGACAATGTCGATCATAACATACTACTAGAGAGACTGGAAAACTGGGTTGGGCTTTCTGGGATGGTACTCAAATGGTTCGGGTCATACTTAGAAGGGAGAGGCTATTATGTGAGTCTAGGAGAGCATAAGTCTAAGTGGACATCCATGACATGTGGAGTCCCACAAGGCTCAATTCTTGCACCACTCTTGTTTAGCCTGTATATGCTTCCACTAAGTCAAATAATGAGAAATAAGCAAATTGCCTATCACAGCTATGCGAATGATACACAGATTTACCTAGCCTTATCTTTATTTTTTCAATAATATTTTTTGATTATTATATATGAATTTTAGGGAACTTTGATGATACTATGCAATATTTACACAATTTTTTAATGAGCTATTTTTTGATAAATACAATAGTTCACATTAAAATAGAGTGAAAACATTTAAAATAATTTTTGTGATGTGAAAATTGGGCAATCTGGAGGCATTAAAAAAGTAAAAACTTGTGTAATGTTGCGTAACCTCTTGTATTAACACCCTATATAGATATATACATAGGCTTTTGGATTCCCATAGTTTTTTAGACCTCATCTCTTAATTTTTTTAGGTTTTGCATTTAGATCTATATCTAGACATTCTAAAAGATTACTTTTTGTCAAGGTTTAGATATTTTTGGTTAGATAAGTATCAGGTTTCACATTATGATTACAGACAAACATTAAAGTCTTGTTAGAAAGGGAGCACATAGAAAGCATTTTTGTTACTCACAATCATTTGATAATTTTAAAATCTAACAAAATAAGGAATAAAAAGTGATCATTCAAAACACTATACAAACATTTTGTAATTAATTAATATTTTATTCAATGTACTTAAATTTTAGAGAGAGAGAGAATGAGAATCTCTTTTGGTTTTTTTATTTATGATTTATTGATTTTATTTCAACAACTTGAACAAAAAATGCAGTCTTACCAAATCATTTGTGTGTGTGTGAGAGAGAGAGAGAGAGAGAGAGAGAGAGAGAAAGCAAGCCTTTTGGGTTTTTTGTTTTTGTTTTCATTCATTGATTTCACATATTCTCACAATGTGCTCTCTTGCAGTCTTACCAGTTAATTGTTAATTTCTCTCTGTGTGTGTGTGTGTGTGTGTGTGTGTGTGAGAGAGAGAGAGAGAGAGAGAGAGAGAGAGAGACCCTTTTGTATTTTTTCCATTTATTGATTGGTGTCTATTTTGCACTCCTGATATTCTGGAGAATCACCCCTTTATTGCTGCACACTTTTTTCCAGTGGCAAAATTTTCCGTATTTCCCATTCATTTCCTAGGTCGGTCATTTTTGACCGCTTAGAAGGTAAGTGTGACTATTTTTTTTGGACTCTTTAACATATCCAAATCTTGTCCATGATTTTTTGTGTGTTCATATTGATAATGTGACAAAATCACCAAGTGTCATCTCATTCCGTTGAAGCTAGGATTTTTAACATTTCAAAATAAAAAAAAAATTCGGTCAAAACCGAAGAGGGCCAGAGGGTTAAACTTTACCCCCTCAAATTGTATGTAAGTGTGAACTCGTGAAACGAGTCTTTGACACATTAACCGTCTTATTCTTTTATCATTATTCTTTTGTTTTTATTCCACCTTTATTAGCCTTTGTTGTGGTATTTCAAGGTTTACCAAGACACAAAGCTCCATTCTCGCTTTAATCTCAGTAAACGTTTACCACGCCATTATTCATAGAGAGAAGACGTAGCTGGAAGAAACATGAACCAATCATTGCATTTGTTTTTCAAATTTGAGGTTGTGGTCCCAGAGAACACCTAAGTTCTTAGTGCAAGATGAAGTTGGAGAAAGGTAATCCAGATCAATGTTACTGCAATTAAAGTTGTCATGAGGGCCAAAGACTCGGTTTTGGATTCATTCAGAAATAAAACGTTTTGAGAAAATCAAATTTTTACTTCCTGTAGGCATGGAAAAAGAGATTTCAGAGCAGAAACTTTGTTGCATTTCGGAGGCAAATAAATTTGTGTATCATCTGCATAGCAATCAAATAATACACCATGCTTTTTGAAAATTCAGCCCAGAGGAAGCAAATACAGAGAGAAAAAAATGGGTGAGTTTAAATCTATATTTATTCACACCAGCTCTTGAAAACCTCTATACGAAAACACTTGCACGAAAAAGTGCGGGCGACGAATTTCTGTGATGATAAAAGTGGGGGACACATGTCCCCCGCATCCCCTGCATCCCCGCGTAATCTACGCCCCTGGCTGCAGACATTTGAATTTGAATTTGAATTTATTTTTATTTGATCAGGGACAATGCACAGAAAAAACATTACTCTAAAAAAGAAGAGATGTCATGTGCCAGGTTATAGCAAAAAATGCTAATTTCCACCCGCAGTCCCTGGACAGGTAGATGTTATAGGCCCTACGTACAAAAGTTCATAAAACATATACAGAATAATACATAAAATCATTACTTCACTCACATCATAAAAACACACTCTACTTCAGGAATCTATCACTCACTCACTCACTCACTCAGAATTTACATCGTTCATATCACAGTCAATTCAGTGCGTACAGGTTTGCTTTAATAATAACCACTGTTTGGTCAGGCGTGTAAATGTACTATAGTTTGTGCATGAGATAATTTCGTTTGGAAGAATATTCGTATTCTATACGTTTTGGAATGCTGCACTTTTCTCTGACTGTCAACCGTGTGGCTCTAGAAATTCTCTCCGAATTTAATGTGACACATTTTTTCAAAGGGGGAGCAGCGATGTTATGGATAATTTTAAATAAAGCAGAAATTGATTATATTTAATAAGGTTTTCAAAACTCAAAATGTTATATTTACTCTGTACTTTACAGTGATGGTACTGGCGAGGCTTTTTATCATGGATTTTTATGGCCCTTTTATATAATAATTCAAGTAATTTTAACGACGTTTTACACGCCTGAGACCAACTAGACATGCAATACAGAAGATGTGGATCAATCATAGTGTTGAGGTATATATTTGAGGCTTCCGTAGTTAATGAATTTCTAATATGTTTATAGTTCATCAAATTAAATTTCAATTTATTACTCAGATTTTTTATGTGACTTTTAAAACCAAGGTTCGAATCAAGTATTAGATCTAAATATTTTGTTTCATTTACATTTTTAATTGTTTGTCCATTTACTTGTGACATGACTGAATATGAATGATTGGTGAATTTCTATTCTAAAAATGACTCATACATGTTTATTTTGTACTCCTGACATAAATGACTAAATAACTGTCACTGAAACAGTGTTTTATCAAAATATTGGTCAAATATCAAAGCTAGAGTCTTTAAACCTTCAATTGATGCACAGTTTGTCCAGATCAAGTAAGAGAGTGATGTTTAACGTGCTGTGAAAGTGAAATACTAATAATCTGTGGCCATTGACTATCTTTGACCCCAAAAGGGAAACCAGGGACTGATCAGAGAGCCCCAAAGCTGTCTGTGGGACAGAGTCATGCGCGTAATTTGCAGGGGGGTTACTGGGGTCATGACCCCCCAAAAAATCAGATCCAACTAATATAACCCCCTCAATATCATCTCATCATGCAGATTAAAATAACATGAAATATTCAGAATGAATACTTTTGTTCGTTTTATTTATTAATTTAATTTGCCAGGAAGAAAGATAGTATCATATTTTAAATAATCTGTAATGTACCCACCGCACCGACTTCTTGGTATTACCCAACCGGCTTTCTCTACCAAGTTTGTTCACTATTTTGCACAGTCGCTGGGATGAATGGTTGGAGAAAGCTGATGGAAAGATGAAAAGGACACTGAAAGGCAGCCAGACAACGATTTTTCATTGTTTGTCAGCGCTGAATGACTGATGACTTTTTATTCAAATTTCAGAAATTTGTTAGCTATAGCAGGATATATCTCATATTCGATTATCAAATATGTGCAAGTGGATGTGTTTTGTTGTTCAAACACCTTTAGTTGAGCTGTATTCGCAAAGTATTTTAGGTATCTATCTTATTAAAATACCTAAAAAAATACGTAACGTTAAATTATTATTAGGAATTTACTACCTCCAGTTCAATTTGAGATTATTATAATATATATATATATATATATATATATACAAACACAATTATTTCTATTTTTTTTTATCTACTTTTGAGTCTTATTTCATGCAAAGTGATAATATAATTGTACTTTAATTTTCTCTGTTTTCAAGTTTTTAATGCTGTTATTTGATGTTAAGTTTTTAAAATGTGATGCTAATAAAATACATTTTAACAGTTAATCTTAAAGCCTAGTTTATTAACATTTTGTTGGGGTGATTGGGGACAGGTGGGGCTTCCCCTTTCCCTACCTCCGAAATGGGGAATGGCAGAAAAAGTCTGAGAAACACTGAGTTAGCTGATGATTAGTTTTGTTGGCTGGAGTTGGCTGGCTAGATGTTCGTTTGCCAGTGTTCTGTGAGGTAAAGCCAGAGGGTGCCAGGGACTGTGTAGAACCAATGTCACTGAATTGTAACTTAAGTTGCTGTTTGCTCCAATACAGTCACCCGTTTTGGAAATATGCAAATAAGCATGTTAACTTTTACACAAGAAAATTATTCAATAAATAAATAGATTAATAAATATTCTGCGTGTTTAACCCCCCCAATGGTAGACCCAAAGTTACGCCCTTGGACAGAGTGATATGCATCTTTTATTGCTATGTATTAGTGATCTAGTAGTAGTACTGTCTCTGGTGGGACATGTAACATGCTGTTTATATTTTGGCAGTTCACGGGAGAGATTGGCCCCAAAAATGATTAAAAACAGAGTTCGGTTGTTGTTGCTCTCTCTCTCTATGATCTGATCAGCAAGTTTTTGCAAAGCTAGACTCAAGTGTGCTTGCAAAGTAATGTAAACACTCACAAGAATGAACGAATGAAATTCTTCGGTGAATAGAATGGCTTGCAGTTAATTAAATGCACTTTCTAGATGTGGACAGCCCATCTTCTTTAACACAGTTACATCAGTACATCACTTTTCATTGATGTGAGAGCATGTGCCACCGCCGCACGATTTCCCAATTGATTCTGCATTGCAATCTGCTTTAAAAAGCTGAAAGCCGGGCAGATGTAGTGACACTTGGTGTGCACACCGGATTTGATTGACGTCAGAGTTTGGTTCATTTGGATGAACTGTACACGAGTTCACTTAAAAAGGGTGGTCTGGGGTATGGTTCATGTGAACTACGGTATGGTTCGCTGCTGATGTGAACGCAGTCATACCAAATCTCAGAAGTTAACAGCTATTAATGACGTATTATTTGATAAAAAATTGTGTTTGTGTGTGTTTCACTCATATTCCTGATGATCATGACAGACGTGCTGCAAACAGAGAGCTGTGTATCTCATTACCTGTTCGGCTTCAGCTTTTTTAGAGCATTTGCAGTATATTCGTATGAAAGAAGTAAGTGCCGTTATGTACCGAAGCTTTGTAAACAAAATTAACTGTTCAAAAATGTGCAGAAAGTTATGTCATGCATTTGATGCTTTCTCCTGTGCCTTCATTACTAAACAACGTGCTAAAAAGCTGCTTGCTTGATGACACAAACAAACTGCGGTTCAGACCCCAAATAAAATATGAACGGAGTCCAGCGGGGGCAGGGGAGGGGGAGCAATCAATTCAGGTTCGGACCAGGCAAGTGAACCAAGTGTGTAACCCCTCTTAGTCAAACTATTTACAGCATGAACAAATGTACAATGTTCTCACATTTTAAAGAGACATGATTTCACAAAAGTACTGTTTGGGACATGACACAAGAAAAGAGGAGAGGAAGATTTGAATGTCTCGTCATATTGTGATTTAATCAGTTAAGTAAATTATGTAATTTCCAGTTGGGATCTGCTCTGGCTGATAGAGGATTCACAGATGTGACATTGAGTTGGTCTCAAACTCCTAAACAGGAAGTGATGCAGAAAGGGAACGCTGGCAAACGTGAGTGTGTTCTCACAACTCTACAATAACTTATGACATATGCTGCACAAATAGGAATCATTATAAAGTTATTATATGTAATAGCAAAACTGTTTCATTTACAGGTCGCTGTGATACAAGAAAATAATGCCCTGGAAATCAACACTCATTGACTCACTAAATTCACATTCATTAAATTTCTTCTTAATTTAAGAAAACCTGTTTCCGCCTTTGAAAAAAATGAACAAACAAAAAAGCAAGAAAAAAAAAAACAAGGTAATTGTGACTTTCTCAAAATTCTTACTTAGGCAGGAAATGAACTCGGAATTGAAAGTTATAAATCCAAATTCTGAAGAGGAATAAAGAGACAATTTCTTACAATAGTGAAATTCTATCTCACAAATCTGAATTTATTACTCAGAATTACGACTTAATTTCTCAGAATTGTGAGATTATTAGCTATGCTGGGCAGCCTGTCAACTTTTTGATTGATGACGACCTTTGACCTTTTACCCTGAGGGGTCAGGGTATTCTGCAACATTCCATCACATTGGTGTACTGGTCTCACCCCCTCTCTACGGGGATGAAAGGAAAAGAAGATTCTACTGATGAACAGACAACAAAGTAAGCAAAAGAATAAACCATTTTAAGAGACCAAAGTATATTGTGGGCCCCAGCATAATCTCTCTCTCTCTCTCTGACACATACACACACACACACACACACACACACACATACTTGTTTTTGTGCATTGTGGGGGTCACCTGTCAGTATTGCTACATAGTGGGGACCACCCATTCCTATGATCTTACAGACCTAAAAAAAATTATTTGACAAAAGCTAAAAAGCCTGTTTCAAAGTATCACTGCAGATTACAAATATTTCACTATAAAAATTACAAACCTGACACAGTGGTCACTTGTGGGGACCTTTCAGGTATTGAGTATATCTGGGGTCCGGCTAACACACAACCAGTTTTTGGTCATTGTGGGGACTATAAACACACACTCAACACCAGTTTTTGGTCATTGTGGGGACTATAAACACACACTCAACATCAGTTTTTGGTCATTGTGGGGACTATAAACACACACTCAACATCAGTTTTTGGTCATTGTGGGGACTATAAACACACACTCAACACCAGTTTTTGGTCATTGTGGGGACTATAAACACACACTCAACACCAGTTTTTGGTCATTGTGGGGACTATAAACACACACTCAACACCAGTTTTTGGTCATTGTGGGGACTATAAACACACACTCAACACCAGTTTTTGGTCATTGTGGGGACTTTAAACACACACTCAACATCAGTTTTTGGTCATTGTGGGGACTATAAACACACACTCAACATCAGTTTTTGGTCATTGTGGGGACTTTAAACACACACTCAACATCAGTTTTTGGTCATTGTGGGGACTATAAACACACACTCAACACCAGTTTTTGGTCATTGTGGGGACTATAAACACACACTCAACATCAGTTTTTGGTCATTGTGGGGACTATAAACACACACTCAACACCAGTTTTTGGTCATTGTGGGGACTATAAACACACACTCAACATCAGTTGTTGGTCATTGTGGGGACTATAAACACACACTCAACATCAGTTTTTGGTCATTGTGGGGACTTTAAACACACACTCAACATCAGTTTTTGGTCATTGTGGGGACTATAAACACACACTCAACATCAGTTTTTGGTCATTGTGGGGACTATAAACACACACTCAACATCAGTTTTTGGTCATTGTGGGGACTATAAACACACACTCAACATCAGTTTTTGGTCATTGTGGGGACTATAAACACACACTCAACATCAGTTTTTGGTCATTGTGGGGACTATAAACACACACTCAACATCAGTTTTTGGTCATTGTGGGGACTATAAACACACACTCAACACCAGTTTTTGGTCATTGTGGGGACTATAAACACACACTCAACATCAGTTGTTGGTCATTGTGGGGACTATAAACACACACTCAACATCAGTTTTTGGTCATTGTTGGGACTTTAAACACACACTCAACATCAGTTTTTGGTCATTGTGGGGACTATAAACACACACTCAACATCAGTTTTTGGTCATTGTGGGGACTATAAACACACACTCAACATCAGTTTTTGGTCATTGTGGGGACTATAAACACACACTCAACATCAGTTTTTGGTCATTGTGGGGACTGGACTCACACACAAAAGAGAATCTGCGTACTTTAGACAGAAAAGGAGCTACAATCTGCTCCATGCTTTAATTGATTTTGGAGATGTTTGTTTTAGATGTAGAAACAAAATTAACTTAGTACTTTTAAAGGTTTAGTAAAAAAAAAAGTGTTATACAGTATATGACATACATTTTCAAAACTCATAACATTAGTACGTCAACAGTCAGGGTCAGAAACATTAGCATAAGTTTCAGTCGTCCACAAAAATTTGCAGAAATATTTCATAAAGATGTTCACAGTAAACACTAGTTGAATTAAAAAATATATATTAATAAAACCCTTCATGACAAATACTGCATTCTCAAGTTTTTGAAAACAAGTACAATAGAATGAAAATCTACCATGTCTGCATTTATAGAAAAACAATTCTACATTTGAAGCAGACAAGGATGAAAAAAAAGACTCCAGTCTAAAAGTTATTTAAAATGCCTTAATTTTCGAAAGAACAATCTACATTTCCAAACAATAATATGGAACTGATGGTCTATTGCGCTAACCATTTGACTATGGAAGCTTGTTTTAAAACTATAAAAGCTTGTTTCTACCAATGAACAATTCAGTCTGACAGTGTGTCAATTAATTTGGCAGATATTTTCTGTTTAGAGCGGAGATTCGATTTTTGATGTAAAATTTAAGTGTAGACCACTCTCTATTTTTAAGTGCAAGTGGTTCCGCCTCTTTACACCTCATGCAGTCTGCCTTTCCTGGAATTTTGTGATTGTTAATAAACCTCATCATATGCTTCTCCACAGCCTGTATCTCAAGTTTGTTCCAGGCCGTCTTCTTAACGTAACCTGTGGGGGGGGGAGAGACACATTAGCATTTTACCCATGAGAAACACTTGCATCAACCTGAGTGGTATGGTACAGTTCAGCTCGGTACAGGTAAACCTGATCAGGCTTGTGTTTTCACTGACCTTACTTGTTAGGCGTGGTGTATGTGGGAAAGCATGAAATAGGCACAAACCTAACTTTTGTTAACGTCAGTTTTAATGAACAATAATAGCCACTATAAAGGTATAGGTACAAAGTATAGAGTCATATATAAGAAGAAATAAATAAAGCAAGCAAAGAATTCAGTCAAAGTAGGCTACGAAGTCAGCACTGTACTACGGTAAAATTCACTTTTTTTTCAGGACAATCGGCATTAAGTGAAGTATCATCATACCTAAGTATTATCATACCTCTCTTTTTTTTGGAGACTGGGTCTGCTGGAAGTGTGCCGTTCTCACAAACCGTGTGCTGTGATGATGATACTGTGGTGCACTCTGAAAGTAAAAATTAAGCCAGTCTTGAGTATTGACAAATCTCTGCAGCCAAAAAGACAGTCATCTCAAGAACACAAAGTTCCTGAGGTGCAATCAGGATCAGGTCAGAACAATATTGCCAAAATTTACGTCGCAATACATTTCTTAATTTCGGTCTATAAGATATAATTCCAATATCTATATTGATTTTGAAATGTGCAGTGCTCATGTTTATTCAACAAATTCAACCACGCAAATAAATAAATGTATGGGATAACGCAGCCTGTACCAAAATATCGTAAATGTGTTTAATAAATCAAATCAATTTTACTGAAAAAAATAAAAAAATAAAAATAAAAATCACATACATACATATAGATAGATAGATTCATAGATAGAAATTGAATTATTGTCCAGCCCTGAGTATAGCGTTTCTCAATTTCAGTCCTGGGGACCCATCTACTAGAAGTTTTAGGTGTTATAGACATATCACCATTTAAATCAGCAGATTCAACTCAATTTTATATTACAAAAAAAAAAAAAAAAAAACTGAATAGGTGAAATAGTCTGGAAACAAATTCTTTCCATACTAAATTATTTTTTCCCATGCATATCCAGACCTGGAACCTGCCAGTTAAGTTATTCTTTTCTCTTTACGGTCCTCACCAGCATTTTGTCATATGTATATATAAAAGATCATTTTTGTGTTTATTTGGTATCATGCAATGTGTTTACTGGGTTTAAATAAAAAATAAACAGCATTATTTTCCACATATTTTATATTATTTTATCTCCTGTAAGCCCCGCCTTTCTGATACCGGTGGATTTGGTCTAAATTCAGAGCTGCAAGACACCGAGGTATGCTCCGATTGGCCAGCAATCCAGTGCATTGTGATTGCCCAAAGTCAAGCGTTTGACGGAAATGTTATGCCCCTTACAAAAAACATCCCCGCAAAAAACATTAAAAGCCATTTCAAATGAGGCTTTTGTTGTGTTAAGCGGGAACATAATTACTGTTTATGACTTATATTGTCTTTTTACACGTCGCGACGTAAACATAACAACATATCGGCATTTGTAATTGGAGAAACAAACCACAAGCACTTCGCGTTTAAATAGTAAAGTTAGGTAGCACATTATAAAATGTAACTTCCTGCCAGGCTGTAAGAAGTGCCAGACTCTCTGTAATGTCCGTGTTGTCCATCAACAGTGTAAATATACCTCACTTGACTGACCACAGAATGATGAGTGTTTGCGGCCCGCTCAGAGCAGGGCGAGTTGGAGAGCGGTTAAATGCACAACCTGCCTTGCTCTCTCCCATTTTCAGAAAACAGTCCGTGTCACCGGCGCACATGACAACATACAGTGAAGAAATGATGATTACTTTCTCTGCGTATACATTTGGGCGGTTCGGTGCAAATCACCCCCAAATGTTTGCGTAGAGATGTGGGGGTGTGTTAGAACGGGCCATTTTAGGGGTGTGTGGCAGACTCCTAACTTTAATAAAGAATATCTCTTTGGATTTAAGACTTTAGTCTTCGTAACTTAACAGATGTTTTTTATGCACCAAGAGCTTGTAATACTCCAAAGAGAAAAGGAAAAATATAAAAGTTATTCTAGGACAGTGATCCTCAAATCTGGCTCGCGAGATCCAGTTTCCTGCAGAGTTTAGCTCCGACTCTAATTAAAACACACCTGCCTGTGATTTTCTAATGATCCTGAAGACACCGATTAGCAAACTCATGCGTGTTTGATTTGGGTTAGAGCTAAACTTTGCAGGAAAATGAATCCCGTGAGCCAGATTTGAGGATCAATGTTCTAGGACCACTTTCAAACATAACCATTTCATGACACTTTACTCACCCCAATTTCATCTAGGATGTGTATGTACTTCGGTCTTCAGTCGAAAAGAAATGATGGAAATATTTCTGTAACAGTTACTGGTCAGAGAGCAAGGTAAGTAAACAACGGCGAAGTTTATTTAACAACAGGAGAGCAAAGGAGCTGAGTGGAGATTGTTCAGGTGAGTATGCCAGCACTGAGATTTGTCTAGAGGATGATCCAGGAAATAATCTGATCTTTCTTGCTTTACAGGAGACTCGTAGAGACGGAGAGTGGAGACCAGGACTGACGGGAAACAGACACCTCGACTAGAGAATTGAGCTGGAGACGGAAGGGATCACTGAGGAAGGAGACAGGTGGCAAGTATCACAGGCAGGTAATAGCTTGCTTAGTCCACATCGAGTTTATGAGACTGGATAGTGAATGATTCTGAGGTATGTGCTTTTATGTTCAGCAAAGTGCTCATGGGCTGCAGGTGTGCATGATCAGGAGCCAGGTGAGTGCTGTGATGAGATGCGGAAGAAAGATGCTAATCTTGTGACAGTACTTCCCCTCCCAGAAGGCTCGTCCCGAGGTGTAATAAGCCCCGGGGCTGGTGCAGGGCAGGAATAGGATGGAGTAAAGGAGGACCTCCAGGTAAGTCGGGGAGCCATGACGGAGTAGGAGACCCAGGAGGCCATGGTGGATCAGGTTACTGGGGGGCCATGGCAGAGCAGGCAGCTCGACGATGATAATCTTGGCCCACAGCCCACCCACCCTTAACTCAGCCATGGCTATATAGCCCCCCAAAAAAATAATTGGGAAAGTCCAATTTGGGCGGTTCGGTGCAAATCACCCCCAAATGTTTGCGTAGAGATGTGGGGGTGTGTTAGAACGGGCCATTTTAGGGGTGTGTGGCAGACTCCTAACTTTAATAAAGAATATCTCTTTGGATTTAAGACTTTAGTCTTCGTAACTTAACAGATGTTTTTTATGCACCAAGAGCTTGTAATACTCCAAAGAGAAAAGGAAAAATATAAAAGTTATTCTAGGACAGTGATCCTCAAATCTGGCTCGCGAGATCCAGTTTCCTGCAGAGTTTAGCTCCGACTCTAATTAAAACACACCTGCCTGTGATTTTCTAATGATCCTGAAGACACCGATTAGCAAACTCATGCGTGTTTGATTTGGGTTAGAGCTAAACTTTGCAGGAAAATGAATCCCGTGAGCCAGATTTGAGGATCAATGTTCTAGGACCACTTTCAAACATAACCATTTCATGACACTTTACTCACCCCAATTTCATCTAGGATGTGTATGTACTTCGGTCTTCAGTCGAAAAGAAATGATGGAAATATTTCTGTAACAGTTACTGGTCAGAGAGCAAGGTAAGTAAACAACGGCGAAGTTTATTTAACAACAGGAGAGCAAAGGAGCTGAGTGGAGATTGTTCAGGTGAGTATGCCAGCACTGAGATTTGTCTAGAGGATGATCCAGGAAATAATCTGATCTTTCTTGCTTTACAGGAGACTCGTAGAGACGGAGAGTGGAGACCAGGACTGACGGGAAACAGACACCTCGACTAGAGAATTGAGCTGGAGACGGAAGGGATCACTGAGGAAGGAGACAGGTGGCAAGTATCACAGGCAGGTAATAGCTTGCTTAGTCCACATCGAGTTTATGAGACTGGATAGTGAATGATTCTGAGGTATGTGCTTTTATGTTCAGCAAAGTGCTCATGGGCTGCAGGTGTGCATGATCAGGAGCCAGGTGAGTGCTGTGATGAGATGCGGAAGAAAGATGCTAATCTTGTGACAGTACTTCCCCTCCCAGAAGGCTCGTCCCGAGGTGTAATAAGCCCCGGGGCTGGTGCAGGGCAGGAATAGGATGGAGTAAAGGAGGACCTCCAGGTAAGTCGGGGAGCCATGACGGAGTAGGAGACCCAGGAGGCCATGGTGGATCAGGTTACTGGGGGGCCATGGCAGAGCAGGCAGCTCGACGATGATAATCTTGGCCCACAGCCCACCCACCCTTAACTCAGCCATGGCTATATAGCCCCCCAAAAAAATAATTGGGAAAGTCCAGGGTCTTAGGTTCATGGGGGCGCTGAGGAGGAGTGGGCTCTAGTGGGCGAAGATGACACTTAAGGAGAAGATGGCACTTAAGGACCCTCTAGAGGAGCGGAACTGGACGGGACCCGCGGAGGCTCTGGAGGAGGAGAACTGGACAGAACCAATGGAGCCAACGGAAATGAAGGCTTGGGGTGAGGAGAGGAGCTGAGAACTCAGGGAGAAGTGTCAAATCCAGAATACCTACCTGTTTGCCTACAGGAACTAATGGGTGCTCAAGAGAAACAGGCACTAGGCTGAGCTCTGGGGAATCTGACACAGGGGAGGGCATTTGTAAGGTGCGGGCATCTTAATGTTATAAGGCCTTGCCATAGGACCTTATGGCGGCATTAATCTTGCTTTGGGCAGCGGCACAGGCTTTGCCCACAGATGGCACTCAGCTTGAGTAAACCGTTGACGGCTACAGACTTGTGTTGGCCGCGGATGGTGGTGTTGGGCATGAGTGCGGGCTGAACAGCAGAGCCATGGAGAGTGATTCAGGACTTGAGGCACCGGCGGCTGGAAAATGCAAGCTCAGCTGGGGAACAGCAAGTGGAACAGAGCGCAACAGCATCCACGTGACGACTGTGGACGGGACTTCGCCTCATCCATGGTGAAGTCTAATCTGGCAAACCACAGCGCGAAGTTGATATAATTCTTCAATGACCAGCATGGATAAGCTCTCAGCATGACGAGATGGATATCTTCCTCCAAACCGCACCAGAATCCCTTCATTAAGGTAAGGTCATCACATGCGGCGAGTTGACCATAATTCACAAACTCCTGCACAAAATCATCTAGATCTCGGACTTCATGGAGGATAAAAACAGTTTATGAGACCGGACAGTGAATGATTCTCAGGTGTGTGCTTTTATGTGGGGCTTGATGAGTGAGTTAATTGGAGTGCTAATGGGGACAAGTGTACCTGACCAGGAGCCAGGTTTAGGCGAGTGCTGTGATAAGAAGAGGAAGAAACAGGCTGATCAATGGACTCCAGATGGTTGAGTTCTTGGCTTCAAAAGAGCTATAAACACTAAAACAAACAAACAAGCAAATATATATATAATTCGTGAACAGCATTTTGTTTTGTTCTCTCTCTGTGCTCTCAGTAATCACGCAATGCCGACGTGCTACATCATCCGCTTGAACTGCTGCCGGGTTTCAGAGTTGGCAGACGGGTATTTTGCAGACATTATATGAAGACCCTAAAGAATCAGTCCAACTCCGGAAAATGGGCATCCGATGTCCCATTATTTAGGCAAACATAAATTGAAACTGACATTATGTAATCATTACCTTTTGGACTAGAAGTGGACTCCTCCAAATCACTGTCCACTGTAACTTCCTCTAAAAGGTAGAAAATACAGAAATTAGGGGTGCACCGATCAAGATTGGCCGATCATTAATGCGTATCTCGTCAGTAAAGCCGGTTCTCTAATCAGCTGTAAATTGCACCAGGTGCGTGATATTTTGATACAGCGTTTATTTGCGCAGCTAGTCATTTAACAACGGCCTGGTGGAATTTACAGCTGATTAGAGAACCGGCTTTACTGACGAGATGCGCATTAATGATTGGCCGATATTGATTGGTGCACCCCTAACAGAAATATATTATTTAAAATACAAGGTAATGTTATTCAAAGCATTCCCAAAATCTGAACCCATGTTGTGTACGGTGTATAGTACCTTCTGGATCTATGTTGATTTCATTAAGATTTCGCCCTTTAAAGTCTGCCAAGCGTCCTTTTTCGAGGGCCAGAAGAATTTTACTAATTTTGGCCAGTTGGAGGGTGCCTTCGGGTAACCTGTAAAATTGACGATGAACTCGAATGTCATGGCCTAGAAAGTCTGCCAACTGATCTAACTCTGTGTTGCTAAGATTAAGAACTTCAGAAAGTGTCCCGATCTGTTTTCTCAACTTTGTTGATGTAAGAGTCTGAGGATTTTTTGCACTACATGCAACAGCAAATTCGCGAATGCAATCAGAGCCTCTGAAAAATGTCATTGCATACGGGCGTGCAAAGAGAAAAGGATTTTCATTTGGAATTCCACAGGTATTCCGATTTTCAAGAAGCAGGCTGATTGATTCTTGCATGGAAGGTGTGAGAAGCACGGGAACCTTTCTGCCTCTTTTGCCTCTAATTTCTACACGCTTGAAGTACTGACACAGTTTATTTTCTAAATCTGTGAGGGCCATGCTAATATCTGGATGAGCATCCGATTGGTTGCTGGAGATGTATGCAGACAATGGCATTTGTGAGACTTCCCCTTCTCGTCTACGATTGAAAAGCATAACCTGAGTTAACGTGATCTTGGCCAGTTTTGCCCAGTGCTGAGATGATGGCTGTGTTAACAAGAGTTTGCGATGGGTCTTCTCTTGCTCGTCAAGATATATATGAAGGAGCTTAACATCTTCTGTGAATGGAAGTAATTGTGGGGAATTCCATTTTGCTTCCTCCAGTGTTCGCCGGGCTGTTGTAGAAATGTATTCGGGCCATCTGGACTTATAAAGCTGTTGAAAACTGTTCGCAATTTTTTCCTGTCTTTTCGTCTCCTCTAATAGTAGAGTGGCTCTCAATAAGCATTGCGATTTTGTTCAGACTCTGTCCAAGTTTCACAGCCACACTAGCCTTTTCAAATACATTGGTCTCTTCATTGTAGCCAGCAGCCCTTTTAACTGCATTGATGGTATGCATGAAGTTTGTGGGATGAATGAGCTCTTTAATAGATGTAAGGGGGGATACCTCTCTTGCACATATTAGGAGTCTTCCAAGCTCCCTCATCTTTTGGCGGATGTGTTCATGCATTTTAACTCTTGATCCATACTTGTTGTAAAGATGCTTTCCTAACTCTAAAATGCACCAGTCATTTCTAGTTTCAAGTGCCACTTGGTCCTGGTTCATGGAATTTAACAGCTTCCAAACACCATGAGTTACTCCTGGTGGGGGAGGTTGTGCAAAGCCACAAAGAACCTGGACACGGGTTTTTCCAGGTTTCGGCTTCTCATCACCAGGCTTGAATTTGCAAACCTTGACATGTCGCCACAAAGTTTTTTTTAAGAAGAGTCCTTTGCAGTAAATGCAGTGCATAAAACTTTCCCCCTCCAGGTTCTTTTTGGGCAGTTTCCGCGGAATCATCAGTCCTGCACCTGTATTAATAACAGTACTATTGTAAGCAAAGTTCCCTTTGTTACGTAGATACTCAAGTTGCATCCTCCTTTCTTTTGAGCCCTTTGGATGACTTAACGCTTTTGCTACCTCTACCTCATTTCTATGCTTTCGTTCCAGGTGTCTAGACATTTTTGTAAAAGCACCTTCACAAAAAAAGCACTGTTGTTTTTTGCTGTACATTCTCAATCCACCTCTCTTTTTAATTACAGCTGGGATAACTACTGATGTTGCGCTGTCAAGAATGGAAGATGTGTCAGGAACTTTGGCTATGTCGTGGTTCTGGGAGCTCCCTAAGTCACCGCTGCTTTGAATACTGAACTTTTTGATTCTGTTCACAGCTGAACTGCTCCGGACTGGCAAAGTCTGTAACTTTTTTTCTTTACCCTTTGGTGAAGCAGTAAAGCTCATGCTACTATCTGATGTGTAACTCTCTGATGTATCAGGAATGTACTCTTCCTCACTAACAGATAACTCATCTTCGCTCGAAACATCCGAGTACTCCGCGATCTTCCCTCTAGCCTTGAAAGACAATGACCATTCAGTTAATTTAATCCTCTATCATAGGCTATTTTCCATTCTATTCTATTTACAGGGTTTCTGCAGGGTTTAATCAGTCAAATTTAAGACTTTTTAAGACCTTTTCATGACTATTAGGATTTGAATTTATGACCTACACGAATTACGATAAATAAATTCAGTCATTAAAATTCCTTTCAAAAGTATTTATTATTGACTTTTCATTGAAAGTAACAAGTTTTATTATTTGAAGAGTTATTCTATTAAGTCTTAAGATTAAGAAACTGAAGCCTTCGCCTTCTTTTTCTTGAGTATCAAGAACACAGGAACACTTAACAATTGTAACATTGTAAAGTAACATTGTAAATTAACAATTATTTATGGCATTACTTTCCAAAATAAAAAGTGTATTGGTGTTTGGTCACAGTATTCAACACCCAGAGGCAGGGTATATTTGGGGTCAGCGGTGAAGGTTGTACCAGTGCGCCCTGTTTGAAATTGTCTAATTTGTATGTATGTTTGTTTATTTTTATTTATTTTTGCTATTTACACAATGTTTAAGTTTTTTTTTTTTTCAAGTTTGTAGGTGTCCAGGTACAGAAACCGAATAATTAAATTTAAAATAGCACTGGATAGTCTTCAATGTAAAAATTAAATATACAATCAAACCAAAATTTATTCAGACAGTTTAATTGCTATTGCTTCTAAAATGGTTATAAAATACGACAAGACTTTAGAGTTAAATTCGTCTTGATAATGTCATAACTTTGATAAAAATGTACGTAATGGATTACAATCAACCAAAACTACAGACAACTGTTACTGATAATATTTACACAACTATCAATACTTTGTTGACCAATTACCAACCAATGCATTTTGTTCAGACTGTGGTGTGAAAAGGTTGCATTAGCAATTCAGAAAAAAATGCATGGTGCTTTATAAGGTGCTGAATAATTTTTGATCCCAATTTTATATATAGATAGATAAAAGATTTATATCTATTTCACTAGTAGTTCACTGTGAAGATTATTTGGGTCTAATATGTCACAGTTTGCTTAAAATTCTTATTAAAACTACAAAGTAATGCAGTCAAGGAGAGAGTGATTTTTCTTTCATTTTCTTGGATTAACATTACAGCAGCTAATAGCTAAATTAGGCGTGGTCACTTTAAGAGACGATGAACGCATCTTTTTCCTCAACTGTTTACTTTGACTTATATATATACATATATATACACACAAATAACTGAATATATTATAATTGAATATACAAATAACTGAAAAAAAAAAAGTTTTTGAGCATACTTTCCAAGGCGGGTATTTTGATATATTTTGTAGGCTATGTATTTGTCGGCACAAGAGCAAAAAGAAGCAAATTCGGTGTACAAGTGTTTTTAGACGCCTTTCTCAGCGTGAACCCTGAACCCCTGAACACCGTGGTACTGAATTGGGCTCTTTCACGTCCTTTTGTTTGTTCAAAACTGTGATTAGTATTTGTTGGTTCATGTGCAGGAGGGACTGTCCGTGATACGCGGCTCTCTCTCTCTCTCTCCGCACCGAACACAGCGCGATAGTTACCAGCTAATCGGTTAACCTTTTCCGCGTCTTGTGTATGGATCGATGCTTGATACCGATTGTTAGTGACGGGCTTGAGCCAGCTGCTAAACGCACCTTCTCCGAACCATGGATCATTAAAGGTACATTTTACCATTGTGATAGCCAGGATGATTTCAATTAAGCTAAGCAGTGACTCAGTATGACACAGTATGTTCGGGGTTCGCGCGGGTTACTGTGAAAGTCCTTCTGACAAGTCTGTATGCTGCCGCATGGACCTTGTAGTTCTGGAACGCTGTGATACCAGTGTGATACCACCCAGATTCCTCATACAGAACTACAACAGGTCAAACAAATGAATGCCATTGCTGCTGCGAGCGTATTTTGATGGAAGAACAAATTAATGGACTAGCATATCAATTTAAGACGTGGCTAAATGTTTTTTTATGACATTGTATGGAAAATCCGGACGTTTTTATGACTTTTATGGCCTTAAATTCTTATGGTTAAATTTATGACTTTTTATGACCCCGCGGAAACCCTTTATTTAAGCTATTTAAATAATTAACACTTACTCTTGTGTTTTTTGCTCTTTTGGATGCTGTGGTACAAGCGGAATGTTGTTCACTCATTGCAAATGATGCATGATTCCGTCTGACGTCACGTTGAATGTCTTGGTCATCTTTACCATTTACACTCGAATTTTCAAAGAGATCATCCGAATCATCATGAATCACAGATCTCTAATAAAACAAACAAAAACATCAGAATGACAAGTTACAAATGTTCTAGAAAAAGTGTGTTTATCATAATGAAAAATAACTTTTGCCTTTTTTTACACTTTAATGTGTAAAATCTGTATCTATTAAATCAACATGTTAAATGCTCGATCAATGTCTATTAATTTAAAGCCCCCTTCCTCAAATCTTGCCCTGGAGGTCCAATGCGCTGCAGAGTTTAGCTCCAACCCTGATCAAAGTCACCAGCCTGTGATTTTCTAATGATCCCAAAGACATTCGCATACCTGCCAACCTTGAAGAAATTTTATGAGTACTACACCCCCCCCCCCACACAC
Organism: Carassius auratus; assembly: GCF_003368295.1. Classification (NCBI taxonomy): domain Eukaryota; kingdom Metazoa; phylum Chordata; class Actinopteri; order Cypriniformes; family Cyprinidae; genus Carassius; species Carassius auratus. The sequence continues at coordinate 25,566,436 of NC_039270.1, read as the reverse complement.
ACACACCGCGTGAACCTTACAGCCCACCGCCAATGTATGCTCCACCATTGCACACACATCTGTGAGAAACCTATGAGATACCTAACACTATAATACATATTATACACATAATATCCTTTCACCAATTAAGATTTATTATTTACTCCATAACATATACAAGTAGACCATAAATGTTATACAATTTCTGCAATCCCTCCGAACATTTTGTACTGGAGGCATAGGCCATGGAAACTTCTTCCACCTGAAAATATTGTCAGAAATAAAAAGTAAACTGAGGACATTCTTTCTAAATAAATCAATCAAAAAATTTAATAAATGTGCAAAACCAGCAGTTATCAATATCAAAATCAGTTTGCTAAAAACAAACAACATTTTTTAAAATAATTTTTCATGCAAGTGTTTAAACTTTTGCATTGTTTAACTTGTTAAAGGTTGCAGATTTGGCTTTTTTTAAGTAGTGCATCAGTGAAAGTCTCTTTGTAACAAATGCTTTCTTTGGAGGCAATCATGACTTTTCTTGTCACCAGAGAACTAAACATCTCTGTGCTCATATTAATAGATTATTATTAATGTTGAAAAGAGCTGAGAATATTTTTTTCAGGTTTTTACAGGGGAATTAATTGAAAGAACAGCATTGTTTGTTACATTTGTTACAGTTACATTTATTTGTTACATTTATATTATTTACATCAAGCTTTTGAATGGTATAGTATTGCATATTGTTATTGAAACTTCATAATGTTTCACTTGATTATACATTTAGTCAGGAATTATAGTTTGGAAAAAGTCTAACTAGTAAAATGTTTATACGTTATATGAAAACTAGTACAAGTATATAAATAAATAATAAGAGACTTACTCATGTTTATCATCTCCGCTGAATAAAGTGCTTCATTCTTTTTTTCTGAGGAAATCCAAATCTCAAATGCTCAACCACATCACATTTTGGGGTGACTTATATCTTATTCCTCTCATCGCGAAGCAAATAGTAAAATAAAAATAAAAACTTTATTTAACATTAGAATCTGAATAGAGCGTTCAGCGCGGGGGCGTGGTCGAATTAGAAGATAATGGGAGATGTGAAAAACGGACAAGACATCGGGTTGTTTTCATATGGATTATTTTATCACATAATATTTGTTTTCGGCGGTACTTGTTTAGTTTAAAAGTAGACATTTCAGGCTTTCTATAGATATCTCTCTCGTGTCTCTTCGTTGAGTATTCACTGAGTTACAGTTCATTTTAATGACGTGTTTGTACATGAAGATCACAGCAGACAAAGGCTGAAGACAGCACACCTTGTTTGTTATCTTTATTTTATGTGCACAAGTTTTGTTGTTATTATGTCTGTATACAAATAAAAGTAGACCCTTTACAGATTCGATTTTGCGTAATTTAAGTTCTTTTCCTGGTTATCATGAGAAAATGACTCATAACGCGTATACGCGTTAAACGACTCAAGAGGGTTGAACAGAACACTTCAAAACGAAAGAAAACAGACTGCTCTCTGCTTATCTACCGTTAATCCGTATGAAATGTGCATTTCTCTGGCGCGTTCACTACTGCGACTTTTTCGTCAACTTTATCTTTGCAGTCGACACGACATTGATACAGAAAACACTTGTTTATTAGTAATTATATTGATAAAATATTCATAATCATTACTTTTGCCGGTTCTTTGTGACAGCTTTTAGGTGCGTTATTGGAAGGGCCACCCTTTCATGTTAGCCTACATGAACGCGTGAACTGAACTGAGCTCGTCACAGCTGGACTGCTTGTTATGATGTCATGTCAAGGTCATTTTTAATGTCCATAAATTCAATTAGGCTAAACATAGCCTAACTGTTACCTTTATCTTACGTTAATCAGCACCTGGCCAGTCTAAAACCTTCTAGATTGCAAGCCATTCCACCACTTAACTGCCAACTAAGCTTGTGGATGGGAGGGGCAGGTGGGCGGTGGGTTAACATGCACCACTCTGATTGGCCGAAAGCTTTTCACTCCACTTACACGCTGTGGATCAGCGGCAGAATCAGCGTCATAGATTGCATAGAAACTGAAATCGGCAAAATGCGAGACGCAACAAAATGCCTACCTAAAGAGCAGCGAATCGTACTAGTGTACTTAAGGGTCAAAATGCGTGCAGAGTACGAAAAATGCGTACATGTTGGCAGGTCTGCATTCATTGGCATTGATTAGCATGCTCAGGTGTGTTTGATTAGAGTTAGATCTAAACTCTGCCGGAAAGTGGATCTTGAGGTCCAGATTTGAGGAACCCTGATTTAAAGGGATAGCTCCCCCAAAAATTCTATCATTAACATTACATATCCTCATGTTGTTGCAAACCCATAAGACCCTTATTCATCTTCAGAAAACAGATTAAATTTGAGCTTTTGCCTGCCATTCTAACTCCAGATGGAGGGAAAGATATCAAAAATATCTTCATGTTCTGAAGATTAACAAACGACTTATGGTTGTGAAACGATATTCACAATAGTAACTTGCATATAGAAAAAAGATTTTTAGGTGGTCCAAAAGATGGTGGTCTTTCAATGTTTATTTATCCTTTTAAATTTACTTCACACTATTCAGCTAAAAATAATTCAATTTAGGTGTGAGGCAGGTAAAAACAAATTAAGTAAATGTAAAATATACCTTTTTATAAGATGTCTTAATTTTAGAACACAAAACTTCATCTTCGGTGTCCGAGTAATCAACCAAAGGCTGTTAAAGACAAAAAAAGAAAGATAAATATGAAAATGAAGTGAAAGAGAGAAAATCTGTCAAACAGAGACAGACATACAGGCGGATACAGAGACAGACACAGATAGACAGACATACAGACAGAGAAAGAGACTGGCACAGACAGAGAAAGAGACTGGCACAGACAGAGAAACAGAGAGAAAGAGACCAAAACAGACAGAGAAAGAGACTGAAACACAGAGAGAAAGAAACTGACACAGATAGACACAGACATACAGACAGAGAAAGAGACTGACACAGACAGAGAAAAAGACAGAAAAAGACTGACACAGACAGAGAAACAGACAGAAAGAGACTGGCACAGACAGAGAAAGAGACTGATACAGACAGAGAAAGAGACTGGCACAGACTGACACAGACAGAGAAAGAGACTGACACAGACAGAGACTGACACAGACAGAGAAAGAGACTGGCACAGACAGAGACTGACACTGACACAGGCACAGACAGAGACCGACACAGACAGAGACTGACACAGGCAGAGACAGAGACTGACACAGGCACAGACAAAGAAAGAGACTGGCACAGAAACACAAACATACAGACGGAGAAAGAGACTGGCACAGACAGAGAAAGAGACTGACAGAAAAAAGACTGACACAGACAGAGATAATAAATACACATACCTCAGCTGTGAATCGTGAAGTGCCTTCAGTAGTTACAGAATCCTCAGAGCAGTTCTCTATTGCTGTCATGTTGTCATCATCCTTCCATGGAGGCTATAAGAAAGTTATTTAAAAAATAGCTACAAGTCATCACTTATTAGACATGGTCCCCACTATGTTAAACCTGTGAAATGTGTGTATTTGGTTCCAATGGGTTTGTATGGCTTTCCTAAGACTACTGGTCCCCACTATGTACATTACACTGGAAATAGTGTGTAAGACTTTCTCAAGTCAATACCAAATATAACAAATTATTAGACAGAGAAAGAGACTAACACAGGCACAGACAGAGAAAGAGACTGACACAGACAGAGAAAGAGACTGACACAGGCACAGACAGAGAAAGAGACTGACACAGACAGAGAAAAAGAGACTGACAGACAGAGAAACAGACAGAAAGAGACAGGCACAGACAGAGAAACAGACAGAAAGAGACTGGCACAGACAGAGATACAGACAGAAAGAGACTGGCACAGACACAGACAGAGAAAGAGACTGGCAAAGACAGAGACGGACACAGGCACAGACAGAGAAAGAGACTGGCACAGACAGAGACGGACACAGGCACAGACAGAGAAAGAGACTGAAACAGACAGAGACAGAGACTGGCACAGAAAGAGTCTAACACAGAGACACAAACATACAGACAGAGAAAGAAACTGACACAGAGAGACAGACCTACATACAGAGAAAAAGACTGACACAGAGATAATAAATACACATACCTCAGCTGTGAATCGTGAAGTGCCTTCAGTAGTTACAGAATCCTCAGAGCAGTTCTCTATTGCTGTCATGTTGTCATCATCCTTGCATGGAGGCTATAATAAAGTTATTAAAAATATAGTTACAAGTCATCACTTATTAGACAAGGTCCCCACTATGCTTAACCTGTGAAATGTGTGTATTTGGTACCAACGGGTTTGTATGGCTTTCCTAAGACTACAGGTCCCCACTATGTACATTACACTGAAAACAGTGTGTAAGACTTTCTCAAGTCAATACCAAATACAACAAATGAATAGACAGACAGAGAAAGAGACTGACACAGGCACAGACAGAGAAAGAGACTGACACAGACAGAGAAACAGACAGAAAGAGACAGGCACAGACAGAGAAACAGAGAGAAAGAGACTGACACAGACAGAGAAACAGACAGAAAGAGACTGGCACAGACAGAGACTGACACAGGCACAGACAAAGAGAAAGACACAGGCACAGACAAAGAGAAAAAGACTGACACAAGCACAGGCAGAGAAAGAGAGACACAGACAGAGACTGGCACAGAAAGAGACTGGCACAGACAGAGACAGGCACAGAAAGAGTCTAACACAGAGACACAAACATACAGACAGAGAAAGAAACTGACACAGAGAGACAGACATACATACAGAGAAAAAGACTGACACAGAGATAATAAATACACATACCTCAGCTGTGAATCGTGAAGTGCCTTCAGTAGTTACAGAATCATCAGAGCAGTTCTCTATTGCTGTCATGTTGTCATCATCCTTGCATGGAGGCTATAATAAAGTTATTAAAAATATAGTTACAAGTCATCACTTATTAGACAAGGTCCCCACTATGCTAAACCTGTGAAATGTGTGTATTTGGTACCAACGGGTTTGTATGGCTTTCCTAAGACTACAGGTCCCCACTATGTACATTACACTGAAAACAGTGTGTAAGACTTTCTCAAGTCAATACCAAATATAACAAATTAATAGACGGACAGAGAAAGACACTGACACAGACAGAGACAGAGAAAGAGACTGATACAGGCAGAGAAAGAGACTGATACAGACAGAGAAACAGACAGAGAAAGAGACTGGCACAGACACAGACAGAGAAAGAGACTGGCACAGACAGAGACTGACACAGGCACAGACAGAGAAAGAGACTGAGACAGACAGAGAAAGAGACAGACAGAAAAAAGAGTGACACAGACAGAGAAAGAGACTGGCATAGACAGAAAGAGACTGACACACAGACAGAGAAAGAGACAGACAGAAAAAAGACTGACACAGACAGAGAAAGAGACAGACACAGACAGAGAAAGAGACAGACACAGACAGAGAAAGAGACTAGAACAGACACAGACAGAGAAAGAGACTGACACACAGACAGAGAAAGAGACTGGAACAGACACAGACAGAGAAAGAGACTGACACAGACAGAGAAAGAGACTGGAACAGACACAGACAGAGAAAGAGACTGACACAGACAGAGAAAGAGACCGGCACACAGACAGAGAAAGAGACTGGCACACAGACAGAGATAGAGACGGACACAGGCAGAGAAACAGAGAAAGAGACTGGCACAGACAGAGAAACAGACAGAAAGAGACTGGCACAGACAGAGACTGACACAGGCACAGACAAAGAGAAAGAGACTGACACAAGCACAGGCAGAGAAAGAGACTGGCACAAACAGAAAGAGACTGGCACAGACAGAGAAACAGACAGAAAGAGATTGGCACAGACAGAGACTGGCAAAGGCACAGACAGACACAGAGACTGGCACAGACACAGAGAGAGAAAGAGACTGACAGAGAAAGAGACTGACACAGACAGAGAAAGACACAGACAGAGAAAGGCACAGACAGAGAAAGAGACTGACACAGACAGAGAAACAGAGAGAAAGAAACTGGCACAGACAGACTGACACAGGCACAGGCATAGAAAGAGACTGGCACAGACAGAGAAACAGACAGAAAGAGACTGGCACAGACACAGAAAGAGACTGGCACAGACAGAGACTGACACAGGCACAGACAGAGAAAGAGACTGAAACAGACAGAGACAGACACAGGCACAGTTTGAGACCGACACAGACACAGGCAGAGACAAAGAAAGAGACAGAAAGGCACAGAAACACAAACATACAGACAGAGAAAGAGACTGACACAGGCACAGACGGAGAAAGAGACTGGCACAGGCACAGACAGAGAAAGAGACTGACAGAAAAAAGACTGACACAGACAGAGATAATAAATACACATACCTTAGCTGTGAATCGTGAAGTGCCTTCAGTAGTTACAGAATCCTCAGAGCAGTTCTCTATAGCTGTCATGTTGTCATCATCCTTGCATGGAAGCTATAAGAAAGTTATTTAAAAAATAGCTACAAGTCATCACTTATTAGACAAGGTCCCCACTATGTTAAACCTGTGAAATGTGTGTATTTGGTTCCAATGGGTTTGTATGGCTTTCCTAAGACTACTGGTCCCCACTATGTACATTACACTGGAAATAGTGTGTAAGACTTTCTCAAGTCAATACCAAATATAACAAATTAATAGACAGAAAGAGACTGACACAGGCACAGACAGAGAAAGAGACTGACACAGACAGAGAAAGAGACTGACACAGGCACAGACAAAGAGAAAGAGACTGACACAGACAGAGAAACAGACAGAAAGAGACTGGCACAGACAGAGACTGACACAGGCACAGACAAAGAGAAAGACACAGGCACAGACAAAGAGAAAAAGACTGACACAAGCACAGGCAGAGAAAGAGACAGACACAGACAGAGAAACAGACAGAAAGAGACTGGCACAGGCACAGACAGAGAAAGAGACTGACAGAAAAAAGACTGACACAGACAGAGATAATAAATACACATACCTTAGCTGTGAATCGTGAAGTGCCTTCAGTAGTTACAGAATCCTCAGAGCAGTTCTCTATAGCTGTCATCAGAATCAGAATCAGAATCAGAATGAGCTTTATTGCCAGGTATGTTTACACATACGAGGAATTTGTTTTCGTGACAGAAGCTCCGCAGTACAACAGAATGACAGCGACAGAACATAAAACACATAATAAAAGAATAAAAAATACAAATATGTAGACAGTGAATGACAATATACAAATGACAATTGTAGGCAGGTATATTACAAAGTGAAGTTATGTATGTACATATATATTGTGTGCAAAATTTAAGTGTATACTAAGTATGTGTGTTAGATAAATAAAGTGTGTGTGTATATAAATATAAAGTGTAGTGTGTTCGCCATTATTGTCAGCTGTTCATAAGATGGATTGCCTGAGGGAAGAAACTGGTCCTATGTCTGGTCGTTCTAGTGCTCAGTGCTCTGTAACGTCGACCAGATGGCAACAGTTCAAAGAGGGAGTGTGCTGGATGTGAGGGGTCCAGAGTGATTTTGACAGCCCTTTTTCTCACTCTGGATAAGTACAGTTCTTGAATAGATGGGAGAGTTGAACCGATGATTTGCTCAGCAGTCCGGACTACCCTCTGTAGTCTTCTGAGGTCAGATTTAGAAGCTGAGCTGAACCAGACAGTTACTGAAGTGCAGAGGATGGATTCAATGATGGTGGAGTAGAACTGTTTCAGCAGCTCCTGTGGCAGGTTAAACTTCCTCAGCTGGCGGAGGAAGTACAACCTCTGCTGGGCCTTTTTCACAATGGAGTCAATGTGAATGTCCCACTTCAGGTCCTGAGAGATGGTGGTTCCCAGGAACCTGAATGACTCCACTGCAGTCACAGGGCTGTTCATGATGGTGAGTGGGGGGAGTGCAGGGGGGTTTCTCCTGAAGTCCACGATCATCTCCACTGTTTTGAGGGTGTTAAGCTCCAGGTTGTTGAGACTGCACCAGACAGCCAGCTCTTTTACCTCCTGTCTGTAAGCAGACTCGTCACCGTCCTGAATGAGGCCGATGAGTGTGGTGTCATCTGCAAACTTCAGGAGCTTGACAGAGGGGTCCTTAGATGTGCAATCATTAGTGTACAGGGAGAAGAGCAGTGGGGAGAGAACGCAGCCCTGGGGAGCTCCGGTGCTGATTGTACGGGTGCTGGATGTGTATTTTCCCAGCCTCACTAGCTGCTGCCTGTCTGTCAGGAAGCTGTTGATCCACTGACAGACGGAGGTGGGCACGGAGAGCTGATTTAGTTTGGGCAGGAGGAGGTTTGGGATGATCGTGTTGAAGGCCGAGCTGAAGTCCACAAACAGGATCCTCACATAAGTCCCCGGTCTGTCTAGGTGTTGCAGAACATAATGCAGTCCAATGTTTACTGCATCGTCCACAGACCTGTTTGCTCTGTAGGCAAACTGAAGAGGATCCAGCAAGGGTCCAATGATGTCCTTCAGGTGGCCCAGCACCAGTTTTTCAAATGACTTCATGACTACAGACGTTAGAGCCACAGGCCTGTAGTCATTTAGTCCTGTAATTTTGGGTTTCTTAGGGATGGGGATGATGGTGGAACGTTTGAGGCATGAAGGGACTTCGCACAGCTCCAGCGATCTGTTGAAGATCTGTGTGAAGATGGGGGCCAGCTGGTCAGCACAGGATTTCAGACAGGCTGGTGTAACACAATCTGGGCCTGGTGCTTTTTTCCTTTTCTGCTTGCGGAAGACCTGGCGCACCGCATCCTCGCTGATCTGAATTGCAGGTGGGGGGGAGAGGGGGGATGCAGGAGGTGAGAATGGTGAGAGTGCTTGATTGGAGAGTTGTTCAGGATGGGTTGCAGGAGCTGTTAATGGTGTGAACGGTAGTTTGGAGAGGCATTCAGGGCTGGTTGCAGGAGTTGTGAAGGGTGTGAATGTTTTTGTGGGGAGGCGTTCAGGGCAGGTGATGGGTGTTCTTTCAAACCTGCAGTAAAACTCGTTCAGATCGTCTGCCAGTCGTTGATTCTCTACGGTGCTGGGGGGTGGTGGTGGTGGTGGTGGGTGGTGGTGGTGGTGGTGGTGGTGGTGGTGTCTTGTAATTGGTGATCTTCTTTAGACTTTTCCACACTGATGCGGAGTCGTTGGAAGTGAACTGAGTCCTTATTTTTTCAGAATAATTCCTCTTTGCCACTTTGATCTCCTTTTCCAATGTGTATTTAGCCTGTTTATACAAGACATTGTCCCCCTTCACGTAAGCATCTTCTTTGGCCTGACGGAGCTGTCTGAGTTTTGCAGTGAACCACGGTTTGTCATTATTGTAAATTAGTTGAGTCTTTGTAGGAATACACATATCCTCACAGAAACTGATATATGATGTTACGGTCTCTGTGAGTTCATCCAGATCGGTGGCAGCAGCTTCAAAAACACTCCAATCAGTGAGGTCAAAACAAGATTGTAAATCCTGCTCTGCTTCATTAGTCCATCTTTTTACAGTCCTTGATACAGGTTTAGCTGATTTTAGTTTCTGCCTGTAGGACGGTATAAGATGAACCAGACAGTGATCAGAACGTCCCAAAGCTGCTCGTGGAACAGAGTGATATGCATCCTTTATTGTGGTGTAACAGTGATCCAATATATTACTGTCTCTTGTGGGACATGTAACATGCTGTCTGTATTTTGGCAGTTCACGGGACAGATTGGCTTTATTAAAGTCCCCGAGAATGATTAAAACAGAGTCCGGGTGTTGTTGTTCTGTCTCTGTGATCTGATCAGCGAGTTTCTGTAAAGCTGAGCTCACATGCGCTTGTGGATGGATGTAAACACTGACCAGAATGAACGAGTGAAACTCCCGCGGCGAATAGAACGGCTTACAGTTAATGAAGAGTGTTTCGAGATTTGAGCAGCACGTCTTCTTTAACACAGTTACATCTGTACACCACCGTTCATTGATGTAAAAGCATGTCCCACCGCCGCGCGATTTCCCAGTGGATTCTGATTCACGATCCGCTCTAAACAGCTGAAATCCCGGCAGATGGAGCGCGCTGTCCGGTATGGTGTCATTCAGTCAGGTTTCCGTGAAACACAGAGCAGCAGAGTGTGTGAAATCCTTATTTGTCCGAGAGAGCAGAAGGAGTTCGTCCGTTTTGTTGGGTAGAGAGCGGAGATTTGCCAGATGGATGCTAGGCAACGGCGTTCGAAATCCGCGCTTCCTGAGTCTGACGAGCGCTCCCGCTCGCTTCCCCCTTCTGCGCGTCCGGAAGCGTTTGATCAGCGCCGCCGCTCCTCCGATAACAACGTTCACTAAAACATCTGAATAATTGAAATCCGGAAAAACATCTTGTGGTGCGTTCTGCCGAATGTTCAGCAGTTCTTCCCTGGTGAAACTGATGGCAGGAATATAACTAAAGACAGGAGAAACTAACAAAAACACAAAAACATATGCGGAGCTCGTCACGGAGGCAGCCATCCTGTATCGGCGCCAGCGATCAACTTAGAGGAGCAGACGTGGTGTGTGTGTTCACGAGGAGAACCGCTCTGAATAAGACTGAAAAAGACTGACACAAGCACAGGCAGAGAAAGAGACAGACACAGACAGAGAAACAGACAGAAAGAGACTGGCACAGGCACAGACAGAGAAAGAGACTGACAGAAAAAAGACTGACACAGACAGAGATAATAAATACACATACCTTAGCTGTGAATCGTGAAGTGCCTTCAGTAGTTACAGAATCCTCAGAGCAGTTCTCTATTGCTGTCATGTTGTCATCATCCTTGCATGGAAGCTATAAGAAAGTTATTTAAAAAATAGCTACAAGTCATCACTTATTAGACAAGGTCCCCACTATGTTAAACCTGTGAAATGTGTGTATTTGGTTCCAATGGGTTTGTATGGCTTTCCTAAGACTACTGGTCCCCACTATGTACATTACACTGGAAATAGTGTGTAAGACTTTCTCAAGTCAATACCAAATATAACAAATTAATAGACAGAAAGAGACTGACACAGGCACAGACAGAGAAAGAGACCGACACAGACAGAGAAAGAGACTGACACAGGCACAGACAAAGAGAAAGAGACTGACACAGACAGAGAAACAGACAGAAAGAGACTGGCACAGACAGAGACTGACACAGGCACAGACAAAGAGAAAGACACAGGCACAGACAAAGAGAAAAAGACTGACACAAGCACAGGCAGAGAAAGAGACAGACACAGACAGAGAAACAGACAGAAAGAGACTGGCACAGGCACAGACAGAGAAAGAGACTGGCACAGACAGAGACGGACACAGGCACAGACAGAGAAAGAGACTGAAACAGACAGAGACTGGCACAGAAAGAGTCTAACACAGAGACACAAACATACAGACAGAGAAAGAAACTGACACAGAGAGACAGACATACATACAGAGAAAAAGACTGACACAGAGATAATAAATACACATACCTCAGCTGTGAATCGTGAAGTGCCTTCAGTAGTTACAGAATTCTCAGAGCAGTTCTCTATTGCTGTCATGTTGTCATCATCCTTGCATGGAGGCTATAATAAAGTTATTAAAAATATAGTTACAAGTCATCACTTATTAGACAAGGTCCCCACTATGCTAAACCTGTGAAATGTGTGTATTTGGTACCAACGGGTTTGTATGGCTTTCCTAAGACTACAGGTCCCCACTATGTACATTACACTGAAAACAGTGTGTAAGACTTTCTCAAGTCAATACCAAATATAACAAATTAATAGACAGACAGAGAAAGAGACTGACACAGACAGAGACAGAGAAAGAGACAGACACAGACAGAGACAAAGAAAGAGACTGACAGAGACAGAGAAAGAGACTGACAGAGACAGAGAAAGAGACTGACACAGACAGAGAAACAGACAGAGAAAGAGACTGGCACAGACAGAGAAAGAGACTGGCACAGACACAGACAGAGAAAGAGACTGGCACAGACACAGACAGAGAAAGAGACTGGCACAGACAGAGAAAGAGACTGACACAGAGACAGAGAAAGAGACTGACACAGACAGAGACAGAGAAAGAGACAGACACAGACACAGACAGAGACAAAGAAAGAGACTGACACAGACAGAGAAACAGACAGAGAAAGAGACTGGCACAGACACAGACAGAGAAAGAGACTGGCACAGACACAGACAGAGAAAGAGACTGGCACAGACACAGACAGAGACAAAGAAAGAGACTGACAGAGACAGAGAAAGAGACTGACACAGACCGAGAAAGAGACTGACACAGACAGAGAAACAAACAGAGAAAGAGACTGGCACAGACACAGACCGAGAAAGAGACTGACACAGACCGAGAAAGAGACTGACACAGACCGAGAAACAAACAGAGAAAGAGACTGGCACAGACACAGACAGAGAAAGAGACTGACACAGACACAGACAGAGAAAGAGACTGGCACAGACACAGACAGAGAAAGAGACTGACACAGAGACAGAGAAAGAGACTGACACAGACAGAGATAATAAATACACATACCTTAGCTGTGAATCGTGAAGTGCCTTCAGTATTTACAGAATCCTCAGAGCAGTTCTCTATTGCTGTCATGTTGTCATCATCCTTGCATGGAGGCTATAAGAAAGTTATTTAAAAAATAGTTACAAGTCATCACTCATTAAACAAGGTCCCCACTATGCTAAACCTGTGAAATGTGTGTATTTGGTTCCAATGGGTTTGTATGGCTTTCCTAAGACTACTGGTCCCCACTATGTACATTACACTGAAAACAGTGTGTAAGACTTTCTCAAGTCAATACCAAATATAACAAATTAATAGACAGACAGAGAAAGAGACTGACACAGACGGAGAAAGACACTGACACAGACAGAGAAAAAGACTGACACGGAGATAATAAATACACATACCTCAGCTGTGAATCGTGAAGTGCCTTCAGTAATTACAGAATCCTCAGAGCAGTTCTCTATAGCTGTCATGTTCTCATCATCCTTCCATGGAGGCTATAAGAAAGTTATTTAAAAAATAGTTACAAGTCATCACTTATTAGACAAGGTCCCCACTATGCTAAACCTGGTTCCAATGGGTTTGTATGGCTTTCCTAAGACTACTGGTCCCCACTATGTACATTACACTGAAAACAGTGTGTAAGACTTTCTCAAGTCAATACCAAATATAACAAATTAATAGACGGACAGAGAAAGAGACTGACACAGGCACAGACAGAGAAAGAGACTGACACAGACAGAGAAAGAGACTGACACAGAGAAAGAGACTGACACAGACAGAGAAAGAGACTGACACAGACAGAGAAAGAGACTGACACAGGCACAGACAGAGAAAGAGACTGACACAGAGAAAGAGACTGACACAGACAGAGAAAGAGACTGACACAGAGAAAGAGAAAGAGACTGACACAGACAGAGAAACAGACAGAAAGAGACTGGCACAGACAGAGACTGACACAGGCACAGACAAAGAGAAAGACACAGGCACAGACAAAGAGAAAAAGACTGACACAAGCACAGGCAGAGAAAGAGACAGACACAGACAGAGAAACAGACAGAAAGAGACTGGCACAGGCACAGACAGAGAAAGAGACTGGCACAGACAGAGACGGACACAGGCACAGACAGAGACTGAAACAGACAGAGACAGGCACAGAAAGAGTCTAACACAGAGACACAAACATACAGACAGAGAAAGAAACTGACACAGAGAGACAGACATACATACAGAGAAAAAGACTGACACAGAGATAATAAATACACATACCTCAGCTGTGAATCGTGAAGTGCCTTCAGTAGTTACAGAATTCTCAGAGCAGTTATCTATTGCTGTCATGTTGTCATCATCCTTGCATGGAGGCTATAATAAAGTTATTAAAAATATAGTTACAAGTCATCACTTATTAGACAAGGTCCCCACTATGCTAAACCTGTGAAATGTGTGTATTTGGTACCAACGGGTTTGTATGGCTTTCCTAAGACTACAGGTCCCCACTATGTACATTACACTGAAAACAGTGTGTAAGACTTTCTCAAGTCAATACCAAATATAACAAATTAATAGACAGACAGAGAAAGAGACTGACACAGACAGAGACAGAGAAAGAGACAGACACAGACAGAGACAAAGAAAGAGACTGACAGAGACAGAGAAAGAGACTGACACAGACCGAGAAAGAGACTGACACAGACAGAGAAACAGACAGAGAAAGAGACTGGCACAGACACAGACAGAGAAAGAGACTGGTACAGACAGAGAAAGAGACTGGCACAGACACAGACAGAGAAAGAGACTGGCACAGACACAGACAGAGAAAGAGACTGACACAGACAGAGAAAGAGACTGGCACAGACACAGACAGAGAAAGAGACTGACACAGAGACAGAGAAAGAGACTGACACAGACAGAGATAATAAATACACATACCTTAGCTGTGAATCGTGAAGTGCCTTCAGTAGTTACAGAATCCTCAGAGCAGTTCTCTATTGCTGTCATGTTGTCATCATCCTTGCATGGAGGCTATAAGAAAGTTATTTAAAAAATAGTTACAAGTCATCACTCATTAAACAAGGTCCCCACTATGCTAAACCTGTGAAATGTGTGTATTTGGTTCCAATGGGTTTGTATGGCTTTCCTAAGACTACTGGTCCCCACTATGTACATTACACTGAAAACAGTGTGTAAGACTTTCTCAAGTCAATACCAAATATAACAAATTAATAGACAGACAGAGAAAGAGACTGACACAGACGGAGAAAGACACTGACACAGACAGAGAAAAAGACTGACACGGAGATAATAAATACACATACCTCAGCTGTGAATCGTGAAGTGCCTTCAGTAATTACAGAATCCTCAGAGCAGTTCTCTATAGCTGTCATGTTCTCATCATCCTTCCATGGAGGCTATAAGAAAGTTATTTAAAAAATAGTTACAAGTCATCACTTATTAGACAAGGTCCCCACTATGCTAAACCTGGTTCCAATGGGTTTGTATGGCTTTCCTAAGACTACTGGTCCCCACTATGTACATTACACTGAAAACAGTGTGTAAGACTTTCTCAAGTCAATACCAAATATAACAAATTAATAGACGGACAGAGAAAGAGACTGACACAGGCACAGACAGAGAAAGAGACTGACACAGACAGAGAAAGAGACTGACACAGAGAAAGAGACTGACACAGACAGAGAAAGAGACTGACACAGACAGAGAAAGAGACTGACACAGGCACAGACAGAGAAAGAGACTGACACAGAGAAAGAGACTGACACAGACAGAGAAAGAGACTGACACAGAGAAAGAGAAAGAGACTGACACAGACAGAGAAACAGACAGAAAGAGACTGGCACAGACAGAGACTGACACAGGCACAGACAAAGAGAAAGACACAGGCACAGACAAAGAGAAAAAGACTGACACAAGCACAGGCAGAGAAAGAGACAGACACAGACAGACAAACAGACAGAAAGAGACTGGCACAGGCACAGACAGAGAAAGAGACTGGCACAGACAGAGACGGACACAGGCACAGACAGAGACTGAAACAGACAGAGACAGGCACAGAAAGAGTCTAACACAGAGACACAAACATACAGACAGAGAAAGAAACTGACACAGAGAGACAGACATACATACAGAGAAAAAGACTGACACAGAGATAATAAATACACATACCTCAGCTGTGAATCGTGAAGTGCCTTCAGTAGTTACAGAATTCTCAGAGCAGTTATCTATTGCTGTCATGTTGTCATCATCCTTGCATGGAGGCTATAATAAAGTTATTAAAAATATAGTTACAAGTCATCACTTATTAGACAAGGTCCCCACTATGCTAAACCTGTGAAATGTGTGTATTTGGTACCAACGGGTTTGTATGGCTTTCCTAAGACTACAGGTCCCCACTATGTACATTACACTGAAAACAGTGTGTAAGACTTTCTCAAGTCAATACCAAATATAACAAATTAATAGACAGACAGAGAAAGAGACTGACACAGACAGAGACAGAGAAAGAGACAGACACAGACAGAGACAAAGAAAGAGACTGACAGAGACAGAGAAAGAGACTGACACAGACCGAGAAAGAGACTGACACAGACAGAGAAACAGACAGAGAAAGAGACTGGCACAGACACAGACAGAGAAAGAGACTGGTACAGACAGAGAAAGAGACTGGCACAGACACAGACAGAGAAAGAGACTGGCACAGACACAGACAGAGAAAGAGACTGGCACAGACAGAGAAAGAGACTGACACAGACCGAGAAAGAGACTGACACAGACAGAGAAACAGACAGAGAAAGAGACTGGCACAGACACAGACAGAGAAAGAGACTGGCACAGACACAGACAGAGAAAGAGACTGGCACAGACACAGACAGAGAAAGAGACTGGCACAGACAGAGAAAGAGACTGACACAGACAGAGATAATAAATACACATACCTTAGCTGTGAATCGTGAAGTGCCTTCAGTAATTACAGAATCCTCAGAGCAGTTCTCTATTGCTGTCATGTTGTCATCATCCTTGCATGGAGGCTATAAGAAAGTTATTTGAAAAATAGTTACAAGTCATCACTTATTAGACAAGGTCCCCACGATGCTAAACCTGTGAAATGTGTGTATTTGGTTCCAATGGGTTTGTATGGCTTTCCTAAGACTACTGGTCTCCACTATGTACATTACACTGAAAACAGTGTGTAAGACTTTCTCAAGTCAATACCAAATATAACAAATTAATAGACAGACAGAGAAAGAGACTGACACAGACAGAGACAGAGAAAGAGACAGACACAGACAGAGACAAAGAAAGAGACTGACAGAGACAGAGAAAGAGACTGACACAGACCGAGAAAGAGACTGACACAGACAGAGAAACAGACAGAGAAAGAGACTGGCACAGACACAGACAGAGAAAGAGACTGGTACAGACAGAGAAAGAGACTGGCACAGACACAGACAGAGAAAGAGACTGGCACAGACACAGACAGAGAAAGAGACTGGCACAGACCGAGAAAGAGACTGACACAGACAGAGAAACAGACAGAGAAAGAGACTGGCACAGACACAGACAGAGAAAGAGACTGGCACAGACACAGACAGAGAAAGAGACTGGCACAGACACAGACAGAGAAAGAGACTGGCACAGACACAGACAGAGAAAGAGACTGGCACAGACAGAGAAAGAGACTGACACAGACAGAGATAATAAATACACATACCTTAGCTGTGAATCGTGAAGTGCCTTCAGTAATTACAGAATCCTCAGAGCAGTTCTCTATTGCTGTCATGTTGTCATCATCCTTGCATGGAGGCTATAAGAAAGTTATTTGAAAAATAGTTACAAGTCATCACTTATTAGACAAGGTCCCCACGATGCTAAACCTGTGAAATGTGTGTATTTGGTTCCAATGGGTTTGTATGGCTTTCCTAAGACTACTGGTCTCCACTATGTACATTACACTGAAAACAGTGTGTAAGACTTTCTCAAGTCAATACCAAATATAACAAATTAATAGACAGACAGAGAAAGAGACTGACACAGACAGAGAAAGACACTGGCACAGACAGAGAAAGAGACTGGCACAAACAGATAGAGAGACAGAGACTGACACAGGCAGATAAAGAGACTGACACAGACAGAGATAGAGACTGACACAGACAGAGATAGAGACTGACACAGACAGAGATAATAAATACACATACCTCAGCTGTGAATCGTGAAATGCCTTCAGTAGTTACAGAATCATCAGAGCAGTTCTCTATTGCTGTCATGTTGTCATCATCCTTGCATGGAGGCTATAAGAAAGTTATTTAAAAATATAGTTACAAGTCATCACTCATTAAACAAGGTCCCCACTATGCTTAACCTGTGAAATGTGTGTATTTGGTACCAATGGGTTTTTTATGGCTTTCCTAAGACTACTGGTCCCCGCTATGTACATTACACTGGAAATAGTGTGTAAGACTTTCTCAAGTCAATACCAAATATAACAAATTAATAGACAGACAGAGAAAGAGACTGACACAGACGGAGAAAGACACTGACACAGACAGAGAAAAAGACTGACACGGAGATAATAAATACACATACCTCAGCTGTGAATCGTGAAGTGCCTTCAGTAATTACAGAATCCTCAGAGCAGTTCTCTATAGCTGTCATGTTGTCATCATCCTTGCATGGAGGCTATAAGAAAGTTATTTAAAAAATAGTTACAAGTCATCACTTATTAGACAAGGTCCCCACTATGCTAAACCTGGTTCCAATGGGTTTGTATGGCTTTCCTAAGACTACTGGTCCCCACTATGTACATTACACTGAAAACAGTGTGTAAGACTTTCTCAAGTCAATACCAAATATAACAAATTAATAGACGGACAGAGAAAGAGACTGACACAGGCACAGACAGAGAAAGAGACTGACACAGACAGAGAAAGAGACTGACACAGACAGAGAAAGAGACTGACACAGAGAAAGAGACTGACACAGAGAAAGAGACTGACACAGAGAAAGAGACTGACACAGACAGAGAAAGAGACTGACACAGGCACAGACAGAGAAAGAGACTGACACAGACAGAGAAAGAGACTGACACAGACAGAGAAAGAGACTGACACAGGCACAGACAGAGAAAGAGACTGACACAGGCACAGACAGAGAAAGAGACTGACACAGGCACAGACAGAGAAAGAGACTGACACAGAGAAAGAGACTGACACAGACAGAGAAAGAGACTGACACAGAGAAAGAGACTGACACAGGCACAGACAAAGAGAAAGAGACTGACACAGAGAAAGAGACTGACACAGACAGAGAAAGAGACTGACACAGACAGAGAAAGAGACTGACACAGACAGAGAAAGAGACTGACACAGGCACAGACAAAGAGAAAGAGACTGACACAGACAGAGAAAGAGACTGACACAGAGAAAGAGACTGACACAGGCAGACAAAGAGAAAGAGACTGACACAGACAGACAAAGAGACTGACACAGGCAGATAAAGAGACTGACACAGACAGATAAAGAGACTGACACAGACAGAGATAATAAATACACATACCTCAGCTGTGAATCGTGAAATGCCTTCAGTAGTTACAGAATCCTCAGAGCAGTTCTCTATTGCTGTCATGTTGTCATCATCCTTGCATGGAGGCTATAATAAAGTTATTTAAAATATAGTTACAAGTCATCACTTATTAGACATGGTCCCCACTATGCTAAACCTATGAAATGTGTGTATTTGGTACCAACGGGTTTGTATGGCTTTCCTAAGACTACTGGTCCCCACTATGTACATTACACTGGAAATAGTGTGTAAGACTTTCTCAAGTCAATACCAAATATAACAAATTAATAGACAGACAAATGGACGGACAACAACAAAAGAAAATAAAAGATAGACTGATAGACAGAATGGCATACAGAAGGGGTGTCATGATTCCATGATTCCATTAAGGAGTACTATATTTAAAAAATGTATGATTACTATTTTAACTGTAGATTAACCCAGATGAGAATCCATGAAACGCATTAATCCTCTTCCTAAGGCTGCACTATGCATTTCAACCATTTCAAACTCTTACTTTAGCAAAGTGTTATTGTGGACTAAAGCGGTTTCATAAACGACAATTTAACTCACACAGTCTCACTAATTTGAGCCAGGCTCAATGAGTGAGGATAATTTGATGTGCACACTTATGCTACACTTATTAAATGTTAGTAGTCATGCGAATATCCATTTTCCCGTCAGAAAGGGGTGAGGTTTACGTGAATAAAGGAGCGGTGCGTGCGGACAACGTTGCCTGTGTGTGTGTGTATGTATATATATATATATATATATATAAAATCTCAGTATTTTAACTTAAGCGCTGCAACAATGACTATTAAAGGACTTTGGCTGCAAGCCCTACATACAGCACCGAACATGTACTCGCAAAACAAGTACTTTAAAGAAATTCCTTATCTTATTTCTGTTACTATAGGCTTAAACCTCGTCTGTGAAACTGGGGGATAAATAAATGTACTTCAAGGGATACTCCACCCCAAAAAGAACATTTAGTAGTTAATCAATTACCCCCATGCCATTCTAGACTTATAAAAGCTTTGTTCTTCTTTGGAACAAAATTTAAGACATTTTAGAGGAAATCCTTGTCACTTCCTAGCATTCAGATTGAACTACTGATGGCAGATGGAGTACTCTGACAATGTCTTTCAAACTTTTCTGGACCGTGATGCTGTTATTTACCAGGCAGTCCATGGGACAGTCACAAGGCTCCTAGATTTATTATAAAATATATCTTAAATTGTGTTCTGAAGATGAACAAAGCTTTTAAAGGTTTGGAACGACATGGTACCAATGGTAATGACAAAATTTTCATTTTGAGGAGTATCCCTTTAAGTTAGGAGTATATATTTTTTAAATATTACATTATGTATTTTAACATTTTTGTTCAATAAAACCATTTAACCCTCTGGAGTCGATTAACGCGGATACGCGTTATGAATCATTTTTTCCTGATAACCCCGAAAAGAACTTAAATTACACTTTCAGTTTTAATCATACAGATAAGAGCAACACATCATTCTAATCTTTAAAGGGTCTATTTTTTTTGGCTACAGACATAATAACAACAAACCTTTGTGAACTTATAAAATAAAGATAACAAACAAGGTGTGCTTGCTTTGAATCAAAATTATTATTGCCTCATTGCTATTATATATGTATTTTAAGCCATTGTAAAGGCTTTTATTCCCTTAGATAAATTTGTATTACCAAAAAAAGAAAAAGTTATTTATTTGACGTTTCCATGCGGGTATGACATTGTTGACAGGTGATGCAATGACACCGCTACACCGGTAAAAATAGCTGATTTCTTTGGTTTCAAACATTCTTGGAAACATTTGGGATAATGTATGGAGGTCAAAAAAAAATATAGCATTGTTATAGTAATTTATTTATATATTTTAATCTAAAAAAAAGGCACATACTGGGTCTTTAATTAAAAACTTTCCATTTCCTCTACTGTACAAATTATGTAAGTAGTCAAATTTTGCCAAACCTTTCTCCAAGGCCAGTGACTTCCTCCATAGTCATATGTGAGTTCCTCTCCAGGAATGATATCTCTTGCAGCGAATAGGCACAAACAGGGTTTTCCCTCAACGATAATCCTTTTCATTGTACAATTTGGGTTTATGTGATCATCATTTATAAGGCGGCCAAGGGTGCCATCCTCATGAGTTGCATCAATGCTTCAGGAAAAAAACAAATGTATAATTTAACCTAACAAACTACAAATTTTAATTTTTTCTTTACTGTAAATTTTTAATGTATTCGTTAAACAAAAAAACAAAAACAAAAAACAAATACCTCCATTTCTTGTTCTGCCAGATGAAGTCAAACATAAAAAAAGTGTCTTGATTGGCCTCTCTTCTTTGTTCGGCTTCAATTAAGCTAATCATTTCTCCCCTATATTCGACAACAAAATCTCCTTTAATAAAAGGAATTAAGGCAAAGACTCCACGACCTGAAAAAAGGTGGGGGGAGGGGGGTAAATACAATTGTTAATAAAATTCATTGTAGACATGTAACTAATATGTTGATGGTTAGCCAACTGTAAACAACTTTTATGCTTTGTATTAGTTTAACCAATGTATTCAACATTCTTTCATAGCTCATGCGTATTTCTTTCATTAATTTACATATACTATCACAAAGAGCAATTTAAAACTGCTAAAACAAACAACACTAACATTATCCTTTATATCCCAATGGACCCAGATCCCATAAAATAATCATGGTTACTTATTTAGTATTTTTGAACCACTTAAATCATATTTAAAACGTATGTGACTCACACATAACGTTACCAATTCAGAAACCCAGTGCTGCTAGCAATACCTAGGCCTTACTATACAGTACTATAGGCTCTTTGCTATATAGTGGAAGCAAAAATAAGAAATCTTTCGCTGCCTTGTTTATTCGTGGCCAGGAATTCCTATTTTATTCCCTGGTGTTAGCAGTTTCATAATTAATTCGTGGAAGACATCCAATTCATAGCCATGAGAAGTTATATATTTATATTTCCCGCGTCATGTGGGGAGCGCCGTAGTGCTAATCACAATCAGTCACAACAACATCGAAGTGATTTACAAACCTACCTTTATAATCGTTTATGTGTTTGGCCTCCAGTGCGTCGGTCTTGTCGATGCAACGGAGAACATGATCTTCCGCTTCTTTTAACGGTTTTATTCTTCTCCGTTTCATTTCAACAGGCCGTCTCACGTTGCTCCTCGGGTTCCAGTAATTGAGAGAGGTCACGCGGTCTCACAATCTCCCGCCACACCGCAGTTTATAACAC
Organism: Carassius auratus; assembly: GCF_003368295.1. Lineage (NCBI taxonomy): Eukaryota > Metazoa > Chordata > Actinopteri > Cypriniformes > Cyprinidae > Carassius > Carassius auratus. The sequence continues at coordinate 25,544,031 of NC_039270.1, read as the reverse complement.
TTTACAATATGCAGTAACACGCACAAGTAAACACTTTAAATTGTATAACAGCATTAAATTTAAGTTAAGCAATAATTCATTCGCCTTATTCAAAGATTATGATTCTGATAAAAACTTTAACGTTAATTAATTAATCTCATTAAAAAACTCCATCACATAAACATTCTTAAAAATAATTCGAATTTGTGATGTATATTTATTGAATTATGTAATATAATATTTACAAGTAGGTTAATTACCTGAAAGAATGTACTTTCCCCGTTGACAGACACTGTTTAAAGTTGTTTTTGTCGTTTAATTAAGCGACTTTGGCATGAGCGGTTTAAAAAATGTGTACCTTCATATATTACGTCACATGTGTGTATAAAGGTGCAGTTCCGCGACCTGGCTACAGGGGCGCTGTAGAGCAGCGCGGCCCCACACACTCACACACAGAAATCCGGTTTTTGTTCATGGAGGGGATCAAGAAAAAAACTGCACTAGTCATATCAGCACCGCCTCCTGAGCCGATTAAAAGCAAAACATTGTGGGGACCGGGGATTTGGTCCCCACTATGTTTTCGGTCCCCACTATGTGAGTGTGCTAACGTGTTGTGGACCCCACTATGTAATATAAACAAACACACACACACACACACACACACACACACACACACACACACACACACACACACACACACACACACACACACACACACACATTTAGCTATCTAAATGGGGAAGTTACATATACTTCTATTGGGGAAGAAATGTTATTATTATCATTGATATTATTTCCTTCACTCTACTAAAGAATGTTCTCTGAGTGCTTCATCAGTATGCTTGAGTTATTTTTATGTGGTAAAACAACAACAGGAAATGTATGAAATGTGTGTGTGCAAAACAAGTTTGAGACAAAAAAATATATATTTTAGAGACATTATTACATCCTAGCTTCTAAGTTGATTTGCATTAAATACATAAAACTGCATCGAGGAGACATAGTTGGATACCTTAAATGGACACATATGTTGAATATGCATTATGATTGGATGAGATAGAAGCATCCTGGTTTGATTAGGATATAAATACTGTCAGAGTGTTATTCTGGGTTGCACTTTGCAGCCAACCTGTATGACTGTTCACCTTTCTTGCAAAAAAATAAAATAAAAACTTTGAAGACTTTGTCACTGTTCCTTGAATTGGGTAAAACTGCAACAACTCTATTGTTTTTACATAATATAATTATACATTTATTTGTAATAACCACAGTAAAGGGAATTTTACATTTTATAATTTGTTTTTCTTGAGTTTTTGTTTAGATGTAAAAATGAAAAAGGTAATGTATTATTTTCTTTTTTTCCCTTATACTTTTTTTGCATCTGTTCTTATTTATAATAACAAAGATAAAATAAAAAATAACTATGTTGTGATAATATAGTAATTATTATAAAGAGAAGAACTCGTCCTTCGGATGAGATGTTAAACCTAGGTCCTGTCTCTCTGTGGTCAGTAAAAATGTGACCTCTGCATCCTGGCTAAATTCACCCATTGGCCTCTGACCATCATGGCCTCCTAACAGTCCCCATATCTGCTGATTGGCTTTATCACTCTGTCTCCTCTCCATCAGTAAGCTGGTGTGTGGTGGGCATTCTGGCGCAATATGGCTGCCGTCGCATCATCCAGGTGGATGCTGCACACTGGTGGTGGATGAGGAGATACCCCCTGACAAATGTAAAGCGCTTTGAGTGCCTGTAAAATAAGATGCAATGTTAGGGTTTTCCTCAAAATTGACTTTGCTGACTATCCATTTCAAACAGGTGTAACTCATATATGTTTCATCTGATAACAAAAAATTATACATCATTCTGAAAATATTCTAATGGAGGACATGAACATAGAAATAACACATTTTTGTCATTGCCAGCACAGGTGTGTGTGTGTGTGGGGGGGTATCTCCTCATCCACCACCAGTGTGCAGCATCCACCTGGATGATGCGACGGCAGCCATATTGCGCCAGAACGCCCACCACACACCAGCTTACTGATGGAGAGGAGACAGAGTGATGAAGCCAATCAGCAGATATGAGGACTGTTAGGAGGCCATGATGGTCAGAGGCCAATGGGCGAATTTAGCCAATTTAGCCAGGATGCCGAGGTGTGTGTGTGTGTATGTATTTGTGTATATATATATACATATATACATATATATTGAAATAGATACAGCAATTGCTTCAGCTGTGGACTGGAATGGCGGAATTTGAAAAATACATATTGCACACAAAACTGAAAGGCTATACCGGATGAACCTGTATATTGCCCAGCACTACACTCCTTGAATCAGTGCCTTGTTCATTGGGAATATTTTGTGTTTACCTGCCCATCCCAACTTATTCTTACCTGCCACTAAGCAGTCATCTTTTGAGTGGATTGGTGTCAGATGTAAAGGTCAGTATGAGCTAAATTTTAAAGCTTTGCTTTTAAGACTCAATTTGTTTCCAACTTGATTTGTCAAAATGCACATATATAGCTATTATATTTTTGTAAAAAAAAAAATTTTAATGTATAGTGTGATGACCATCCCGAGCTTACATCAGCGTTGCCATGAAAATTTACGAGTAACACCTGCACGGGCTTATCACGGGCTGATCGGTCACAGCTAGAAGTCATCAGCCATCAGGCCAGATAAGCCTCATTAGGCCCGATAGTGTTTTACCCATACTCTCCATGAAGCTGAGATCTAACTTGTTCTCTCCCCTTGCATTCCAGAAACTAGCGTGTGACCAGTCAACCCAAACAAGAGTGCCTCAAAGACACGCCGCCACTGGAACACACTCTCAGAGAAGCACCTGCTCACCTCAGCACCTACTCCACTCACTTGGACACTCTGGGGTATTTATTCGAGCTCTCTTTGTTGTGTGTTCATTCCACCCAGTTACACTGGTGATTACACTGGTAATTTTCTGTTAAAAAATAACTCCCACTGTGTCTGTTGTTTGCTCCTCCTACTACCTCCTCCTGTACCATTACCTTTATCATTTTTGAGACTTGAGACACTGCCAATGGTAAATCCCGCTAATTAATCATGGTTTGGAAAGGCACATGCCTGTCTATATTAGATCTCTCAGCTGACAACGCCTATCAGAGAAAAAGCTACATATGGAAGGTTTCCAAGACCACAGGGGCCTCCATAATTTATAAATGCTTACCACTTGGGAGAGAGAGGGATGTGTGGAGTTAATGCAATTAGGAAATGCTGCTCTAGTATGGGTTTTGTGATCTGAAATCACCATGGTCACTACAAAGATAAAACAGGATTCTAGAATAACGACGCTTCTGTAATGTGACTCTTGGATTTGTGTCAGTGTGTCATTTCAGTTTATTTTCTTTTTTCTTTTCTTTTTACCAGAATTAATAAAATACTGTTTTTGCTTTGTCTCATGACATATTTGGTGCATATTGATTGAATTTAAATAAGTGCTACAATTTAACTAATTGAAAGAGTTTGAAGGGATGACTACACTGTGTAATGTACAGTATACTAGTTCTGTGTGTGTAGATGTTTAATATCAGTGGCAAAGGTTAAACATGATTCGAACCTCTAGAGTAGCTGTCTTGCTATATCCAGAGCCACCATGTCCCTCTCAAGATTCTATAAAATCAAGCTGCAGAGACCAGCTCGTCATAGAGAGGACAAGCTTGCCCCCATCAGATCCCTGTGGGAAATGTGGACGCATCACTTTCCCCTCCTATTCAACCCTGGCAAAGATGTCACAGTGGATGACCAGCTTGTGCCATTCAAAGAGCGATGCAGCTTTCGGCAGTACATGACAGAAAAAAAAGCCAAATATCGACAAAAAATTTGGGTCAAAGTCACCTTTATTTATGTAGTGCTTTAAACAAAATACATTGCGTCAAAGCAACTGAACAACATTCATTTGGAAAACAGTGTCTCAATAATGCAAAAAGTTAAAGGCAGTTCATCAATGAATTCAGTGATGTCATCTCTGTTCAGTTAAATAGTGTCTGTGCATTTATTTGCAATCAAGTCAACGATATCGCTGAAGATGAAGTGACCCCAACTAACTGTGCGTTCACAACGCCGGCGTCGAGAGCGTCAAAAATCGCTCTTGCCGCTCTGCTCACGACGCTGCAGAAAGATTTGTGAGCGCTCAGACGCTCTGACGTAGATCGAATGCTTATTTTGTATTTAAAGTGGCTGCAAAGCAAACAAGCTTGTTGATCTCGTGAAGACTAACCACAAGGAGGGGAACGTTATAAGTTAACCTCATTAAATATTGTTGTGGACGAAATATTGAGATTGAAATATTGACGCCGACGGTGTGAACGCACAGTAAGCAAGCCAGAGGCGACAGCGGCAAGGAACCGAAACTCCATCGGTGACAGAATGGAGAAAAAAACCTTGGGAGAAACCAGGCTCAGTTGGGGTCAGTTCTCCTCTGACCAGACGAAACCAGTAGTTCAATTCCAGACTGCAGCAAAGTCAGATTGTGCAGAAGAATCATCTGTTTCCTGTGGTCTTGTCCTGGTGCTCCTCTGAGACAAGGTCTTTACAGGGGATCTGTATCTGGGGCTCTAGTTGTCCTGGTCTCCGCTGTCTTTCAGGGCTGTAGAGGTCCTTTCTAGGTGCTGATCCACCATCTGGTCTGGATACGTACTGGATCCGGGTGACTGCAGTGATCCTCTGATCTGGATACAGACTGGATCTGGTGGCTACGGTGACCTCGGAATAGGAGAGAAACAGACAAATATTAGCGTAGATGCCATTCTTCTAATGATGTAGCAAGTACATAGGGTGTTATGGGAAGTGTTCCCGGTTCCGGTTTACCTAATTAATGCTGTCTAAAAATCCTATAATAATGGATTTGGATATTAAAAGCATATTACCAGTCACACCCCATTTTTGGCATGGAGACAGAAATGGACATACGCAAAATAAAAAAGTTTTTGCTCATGATTCTTTCTGGCTAGATACATAATCAACATTTGTCCACAAAGCTGACACTTCAAAGTTTACGCACGTCTGTCGGGAGGCCATGTAAGCGAAAGACGTGATCTACGACGGTCAACGCTGTCTCATTGGCGAAACTATCATGTTGCCTTGGGAGGACAGTAATACAATCTAATATGATATGGGACCAGGGTCTCGAACAGACCGGCAGTGGTTGGAGTTACCCATCAGGGGGTTGATTGGAAGTCTTACCAGTGGTACAAAACTGTGGACATCACAAGCCATAAGTGGCCACTAGAATCGTTGCTTGACCAAAAATGTTGTACAGTTATCTCCTGGATGACAAACCACATTGGAACAATGCCCCCACTGGACCATAATCCCTCCGGCACAAATAACCAATTTGGTCAGCACACGGGCGGAGGGGTTACCTATTCTAAGGCCATCTTGACCTTCGATTAAATCTCTCATGTGAGCAACCTGTCCTCTAACTAATATGCTCGTATAGGTCGTTTGTCCAAATCCCTGAAATACGACCCATCAGAGCGTATACTACAATTGCGCCCCTATCGGCAAAAGGTTCTTTTATATATTAATCTTTTGTACTCTTTTATTTGCACTCTGATTTGCATTTCGTGTAGCTCAGTTGGTAGGTTATTGCATTATACCTTGATATGTAATCATGCTATCATGGGTTCGATCCCAGGGAACGGATGTGCACTTAAATTTATATGCTCAATAAATCATAGTTTAGCATGATTTCTGTGAGGGTTAGGTTTAGGGGTGGGGTTAGGTGTGGTCATTCGAACGAATAACCACCTAGTAAAATATGTAGGAAATACTGTGAGATTGGTGTAAAAAGACCACACATTACATTTAAATAAACGTGTGGTTTGATTGGTAATGACGTTATACATCATTTCATAACACAGAGGTCAGTTAATTCTCAGCACATAGAGACTTTTTCACCTAGAAATCACACTATAGAGACTGTGTCTGTTCCCTGAACTAGAAAATACAAAAAACGCCCAAACCAAGTTAAGGTTAACAATTTAATTGAGGTTCAACAAATAAAAAATAAATGCAATATGGATAAACAAATGATAAAGCTTGGCTTATTGAATATCAGACAAATTTCTACGAAAACACTTTTTGTAAATAATATGATCACTGATCATAATCTAGATGTGCTCTGTTTGACAGAGTTTAAATGAGTCCACCCCCCAAGATTACTGTTATAAACACGAGCCACGTCTAAAAGGCAAAGGGGGAGGAGTTGCTGCAATTGATAACAATGTTTTCAGGATTTCTCTGAGGGCAGGCTTCAAGTATAACTCATTTGAAGTAATGGTGCTACATATAACATATATCCAGAGAAACAAATGTTAATGATAAATCCCCTGTTATGTTTGTACTGGCTACTGTATACAGGCCACCAGGCCACCATACAGACTTTATTAAAGAGTTTGGTGATTTTACATCCGAGTTAGTTCTGGCTGCAGATAAAGTTTTAATAGTTGGTGATTTTAATATCCATGTTGATAATGAAAAGGATGCATTGGGATCAGCATTTATAGACATTCTGTCATTCTGTCACACTGTCACATGGAATTGATGTTGATAGTGTTGAAATTATTCAGCCAAGTGATGATATCTCAGATCATTATTTAGTTCTGTGCAAACTTCATATAGCCAAAATTGTAAATTCTACTTCTTGTTATGGAAGTATCGAAAAACCATCACTTCTACCACAAAAGACTGCTTTTTAAGTTATCTTCCTGATGTATCCAAATTCCTTAGCATATCCAATACCTCAAAACAACTTGATGATGTAACAGAAACTATGGACTCTCTCTTTTCTAGCACTTTAAATACAGTTGCTCCTTTACGCTTAAGGAAGGTTAAGGAAAACAGTTTGACACCATGGTATAATGAGCATACTCGCACCCTAAAGAGAGCAGCCCGAAAAATGGAGCGCAGCTGGAGGAAAACAAAACTAGAGGTATTTCGTATTGCTTGGCGGGAAAGTAACATATCCTACATTAAAAACTGCTAGATCTGATTACTTTTCTTCTCTTTTAGAAGAAAACAAACACAACCCCAGGTATTTATTCAATACAGTGGCTAAATTAACGAAAAAGAAAACCTCAACAAGTGTTGACATTTCCCAACACCACAGCAGTAATGACTTTATGAACTACTTTACTTCTAAAATCGATACTATTAGAGATAAAATTGCAACCATTCAGCCGTCAGCTACAGTATCACATCAGACAGTGCACTATAGACCCCCCTGAGGAACAGTTCCACTCATTCTCTACTATAGGAGAGGAAGAATTGTATAAACTTGTTAAATCATCTAAACCAACAACATGTATGTTAGACCCTATACCATCTAAGCTCCTAAAAGAGGTGCTTCCAGAAGTCATAGATCCTCATCTGACTATTATTAATTCCTCATTGTCATTAGGATATGTCCCCAAAAACTTCAAACTGGCTGTTATTAAGCCTCTCATCAAAAAACCACAACTTGACCCCAAAGAACTAGTTAATTATAGACCAATCTCGAATCTCCCTTTTCTGTCCAAGATACTAGAAAAGGTGGTATCCTCACAATTATATTCCTTCTTAGAGAAAAATGGTATATGTGAGGATTTCCAGTCAGGATTTAGACCATATCATAGTTCTGAGACTGCTCTCCTTAGAGTTACAAATGATCTGCTCTTATCATCTGACATTGGGTGTATCTCTCTATTAGTTTTATTGGATCTTAGTGCTGCGTTTGACACAATTGACCACAGCATTCTTTTGCATAGACTTGAACACTTTGTTGGCATCAATGGAAGTGCATTAGCATGGTTTAAATCGTACTTATATGACCGCCATTAGTTTGTAGCAGTGAATGAAGATGTATCATATCGATCACAAGTGCAGTATGGAGTACCTCAAGGCTCAGTACTAGGGCCGTTACTCTTCACGCTTTATATGTTACCCTTGGGAGATATCATCAGGAAACATGGTGTTAGCTTTCACTGTTTTGCTGATGATACTCAGCTCTGTAATTCTTCGCAGCCTGGTGAAACACACCAATTTGAAAAACTAATGGAATGCATAGTCGATATAAAAAACTGGATGACAAGTAATTTCTTACTGCTAAATACAGAAAAAACAGAGGTGATAATTATAGGACCTAAAAACTCTGCTTGTAATAACCTAGAACACTGTCTAAGGCTGCTCTGTCAATTCATCGTCATCAGTTAGGAATCTAGGTGTGCTATTTGATCACAATCTTTCCTTAGAAAGCCACGTTTCTGTTGGAAATGTTAATCCATGCATTTATGACCTCAAGGTTAGATTATTGTAATGCTTTATTGGGTGGTTGTTCTGCACGCTTAGTAAACAAACTACAGCTAGTCCAAAATGCAGCAGCAAGAGTTCTTACTAGAACCAGGAAGTATGACCATATTAGCCCGGTCCTGTCAACACTGCACTGGCTCCCTATCAAACATCTTATAGATTTTAAAATATTGCTTATTACTTATAAAGCCCTGAATGGGTTAGCAACTCAGTATTTGAATGAGCTCCTCTACGTCCGCTACGTTCTCAAAACTCAGGCAATTTGATAGTAACTAGAATATCAAAATCAACTGCGGGTGGCAGATCCTTTTCCTATTTGGCACCTAAACTCTAGAATAACCTACCTAACATTGTTCGGGAGGCAGACACACTTTTGCAGTTTAAATCTAGATTAAAGACCCATCTCTTTAACCTGGCTTACACATAACATACTAATATGCTCTTAATATCCAAATCCGTTAAAGGATTTTTAGGCTGCATTAATAAGGTAAATCGGAACCGGAAACACTTCACATAACACCCTATGTACTTGCTACATCATTAGAAGAATGGCATCTACGCTAATATTTACTGGTCAGAGGAGAACTGGCCCCCTAACTGAGCCTGGTTTCTCCCAAGGTTTTTTCTCCATTCTGTCACCGATGGAGTTTCGGTTCCTAGCCGCTGTCGCCTCTGGCTTGCTTAGTTGGGGTCACTTCATCTACAGCGATATCATTGACTTGATTGCAAATAAATGCACAGAGATGACATAACTGAATTCAATGATGAACTGCCTTTAACTATCATTTTGCATTATTGAGACACTGTTTTCCAAATTAATGTTGTTCAGTTGCGTTGATGCAATGTATTTTGTTTAAAGCACTTTATAAATAAAGGTGATTGATTGATTGATTGATAACGACAGACGCAATGCGATAGTGTAATTATTTTTAATGTCCGCTAGAGGGAAATTAACTTTAAAACAAAAATATAGGTCATAATAAATGCTTGCACAAATGATCTAAATGGTCGTTTTTTGTTAGAGGACAGGCTCCATGTAAGTGTGGAGACCACTAATTTCTCGGGGAAAATACACTTGGTAGTAGATTGGCATTCAGGAAAGGTCAAAAATATGTGACAAAGAATCGGGTTTGATGTTTTTTAGAACCTGGGCGGTACAAGAGAGTAAAATCAAAATGGCCAAAATAAAGTGCCCACCGAGCCTGCCTGGAGTTCAATCTTTTGGCAGTTTTAATGAATTATACATTCTTATGGTCAATCCATACTATAAAAGGAATCCCCAAGCCTTCTAACCAGTGGCGCCATTTCTCCAATGACATCTTGACTGCCAACATTTCTCGGTGACCAATATCATAATTACATTCAGCAGGGGATAAACGGTAGGAAAAAAACATGCACAGGTCCATCTTGCCGTCTGAGGGCGAACGTTGGGATAACACCGCACCTACCCCCATCTCTGTCACATCGACCTCTACCACAAACTGACGTGAAGGATCAGAATCCCAGAAACCTCTGTAGGGCCTTACAGGAATCTGGACTTGGCCACTCTACCACAGCCTTAACTTTCTCAGGATCCATACGCATGCCCTCAGTCGACACGATGTATCCAAGAAAGGGAACAGTTGGGGAGTTGGACAGCCTAAAGTACATGACCAAGTATTCAAAGTGCCCTCTGGGGGTGTTAAAAGTGGTCTTCCATTCATCCCCCTCCCTAATCCGGATCAAATGATAAGCATTACGTAAGTCCAATTTTGTGAAGATCGATGCTCCCTGCAACCTCTTGAAGGTTGGAGACATCAACGGTAAAGGATAAGTATTCTTTATCGTGATGTTGTTCAGTCCCCAGTAATCAATACAAGGTCGGAGAGACCTGTCCTTCTTCCCCACAAAAAAGAACCCCACCCCCGCTGGAGAAGAGGAAGGGCAGATGAATCCCGAAGCTAGAGAATCAGAAATATATTTCTCCATAGCCCTTATGCGGAGACTTACCTGACAGTAAATCTATGGCACAGTCAACAGAGGGAGAGAAACAGCAGGAGACTTACTGAACACTTCCTTCAGGTCGAGGTACTCCGCAGGCACGTTAGACAAATCCACTGCTTCCTCCTGAAACACAGACACAGATGGACAGGAACACATAAGACAAGACTCATGACATTTATTACCCCAGGCCAAAACAGTGGTGACCAAGAACGATGGGTGCAAGGGGTGAGTCCAATATGTAAAAGGATATGGTTTCGGATTGGTTGCCAGACGTGATGAGGTTGATGTCTTCAGTGGTGAGTGAAATGACAGGGAGTCTTTGGCCATTGAGGGCGTGTACAGCAATGTGAGTGAGTTGTTTGAGGGGAATTTGAAGTTGGCATGCAAGCGCGTAGTTCATGAAATTACCCTCAGCCCCGAGGCCAGAAGTGCTTGAGTGTCGTGAGTGTGTGCTGATCACCTCAGTCTTACCGAAAGGAGGGTAGATGTAGATGAGGTCTTCTCGGAGGAGATCCCACCCGATAGTAGGCTCATACTTACTACCGGGCTTGGTCTTTTACCAGACAGGTGTAGGCATGATGACCGGTTCCCCTGCAGTAGAGGCAAAGGCCCAGGGATCTCTGCCTTTCTTTCTCCTCCCGGTAAAGCCGAGCTCGCCCTACCTGCATGGGCTCGTGATCATAGAGCGGGCTGTCCGCGTCCCCGCCGCTGACTCGGTTACCTATAGTGTCTCTTGGTGTAACAGTGGGTGGTTTACGTCGGTCTCCTCGGATCAGTCGTGCATCTACCCTGAGCGCTAGCTCGATGAGTCTGTTAAGCGTGGTCAGAAGGTCCATAGTGTAGATCACCTTCTGGACGCGGTCAGTCAGCCCATGCAGGAACACGTCCCACTGCGCCTCCTCGTTCCAATGACACTCAAGTCCGACACAGATCCCTTTCCTTCCAGCAGTTCACTTCATCTCCGTGGCGTGTGTCTGGAATGAGGCACAGCATGGAACCTGGTTCTCCCACACTGCCATTCCCCATAGCGCTGCCCTCCCAGTGAGCAACGTCAGGACGAATGCAACTTTGGCTCATTTGTTGGAGAAGGTTCTGGGTTGACGGGAGAAGTGCATTGAGCATCGTGTTAGGAAAGCTCTACAGAAATTGGGCTCACCAGGGTAAGATTCCGGAATCGGAAGGCTTGGTTCCAGCTGGGAGGGGGTTTCTGATGGTGTGGGGGGAACGGGCAGCGTGAGCGGCACAGTGGGAGTTCGCAGGAGTTGTAGTTGCTGGGTGAGCTCGGACACCTGTGTCACCAATGCCTGGACGACGTGACCAGTGTCGTTAAGATTCCGTTCCTGGGAGTCCATCCTCTGAACACTGGAGCTGAGGAATTCTTCTAGTGATGTTGATGTGTTACTCGCTGCTTTCATGATGGTCACGGGAGATAAGGACAGGAAGCAGATGACCTTGATGGCGGCACGGATTGGTGAGTTGGTGAGTTGAGAGCGTTGGTGAGAGATGATGATGATGAATCCACAGAATGACGAACAGGAACGAAGACACAAGGATGAATGCTTGATCAGAGGAGACACAGACATGAAGCACGGAGGACCTCAAACAACGATCTGACAAACAAGAGACGAAAGACAGGGCTTTAAGTAAGCCGTTGTAATGGGCTGCAGCTGCCGCTGATCCAACCCCACATGAAACAATCAACATGATGTAAACAGTGCATTCATGAACCGTGACAAAAACAAGGTAATTGCGACTTTTTATCTCACAATCCTGAGTCATAAAGACAAAACTGCGTGATATAAATTTGCAATTGTGAGTTATAAAGTCTTTCTCTTGGAATTGTGAGTTAACCCTTTGAAGTTGATTAACGCATATATGCGTTTTGAGTCATTTTCTCCTGATAACCCCGAAAAGAACTTAAATTACACTCTCAGTTTTAATTGTACAGATAAGAGCAATACATCAATCGAATCTGTAAAGGGTCTACTTTTTTTGGATACAGACTTAATAACAAAAAACATTTGTGCACTTATAAAATAAAGATAACAAACAAGGTGCACTGTCTGCAGCCTTTGTGTGCGCTGATCTTCATGTACAAACACGTCATTAAAATGAACTGTAACTCCATGAATACTCAACGAAGAGACATGAGAGAGATACAGTATTGTTCAAAATAATAGCAGTACAATGTGACTAACCAGAATAATCAAGGTTTTTAGTATATTTTTTAGTGCTACGTGGCAAACAAGTTACCAGTAGGTTCAGTAGATTGTCAGAAAACAAACAAGACCCAGCATTCATGATATGCACGCTCTTAAGGCTGTGCAATTGGGCAATTAGTTGAAAGGGGTGTGTTCAAAAAAATAGCAGTGTCTACCTTTGACTGTACAAACTCAAAACTATTTTGTACAAACATTTTTTTTTTCTGGGATTTAGCAATCCTGTGAATCACTAAACTAATATTTAGTTGTATGACCACAGTTTTTTAAAACTGCTTGACATCTGTGTGGCATGGAGTCAACCAACTTGTGGCACCTCTCAGCTGTTATTCCACTCCATGATTCTTTAACAACATTCCACAATTCATTCACATTTCTTGGTTTTGCTTCAGAAACAGCATTTTTGATATCACCCCACAAGTTCTCAATTGGATTAAGGTCTGGAGATTGGGCTGGCCACTCCATAACATTAATTTTGTTGGTTTGGAACCAAGACTTTGCCCGTTTACTAGTGTGTTTTGGGTCATTGTCTTGTTGAAACAACCATTTCAAGGGCATGTCCTCTTCAGCATAGGGCAACATGACCTCTTCAAGTATTTTAACATATGCAAACTGATCCATGATCCCTGGTATGCGATAAATAGGCCCAACACCATAGTAGGAGAAACATGCCCATATCATGATGCTTGCACCTCCATGCTTCACTGTCTTCACTGTGTACTGTGGCTTGAATTCAGAGTTTGGGGGTCGTCTCACAAACTGCCTGTGGCCCTTGGACCCAAAAAGAACAATTTTACTCTCATCAGTCCACAAAATGTTCCTCCATTTCTCTTTAGGCCAGTTGATGTGTTCTTTGGCAAATTGTAACCTCTTCTGCACATGCCTTTTTATTAACAGAGGGACTTTGCGGGGGATTCTTGAAAATAGATTAGCTTCACACAGACGTCTTCTAACTGTCACAGTACTTACAGGTAACTCCAGACTGTCTTTGATCATCCTGGAGGTGATCATTGGCTGAGCCTTTGCCATTCTGGTTATTCTTCTATCCATTTTGATGGTTGTCTTCCGTTTTCTTCCACGTCTCTCTGGTTTTGCTCTCCATTTTAAGGCATTGGAGATCATTTTAGCTGAACAGCCTATCATTTTTTGCACCTCTTTATAGGTTTTCCCCTCTCTAATCAACTTTTTAATCAAAGTACGCTGTTCTTCTGAACAATGTCTTGAACGACCCATTTTCCTCAGCTTTCAAATGCATGTTCAACAAGTGTTGGCTTCATCCTTAAACAGGGGCCACCTGATTCACACCTGTTTCTTAACAAAATTGATGACCTCAGTGATTGAATGCCACACTGCTATTTTTTTGAACACACCCCTTTCAACTAATTCAACTAATTGCCCAATTGCACAGCCTTAAGAGCGTGCATATCATGAATGCTGGGTCTCATTTGTTTTCTGAGAATCTACTGAACCTACTGGTAACTTGTTTGCCACGTAGCAATAAAAAAATGTACGAAAAACCTTGATTATTCTGGTTAGTCACATTGTACTGCTATTATTTTGAACAATACTGTATCTATAGAAAGCCTGAAATGTCTACTTTTAAACTGAACAAGTGCTGCCGAAAACAAATATTCTGAGATAAAGTAATCCATATGAAAACAACGCAATGTCTGTTTTTCATGTCTCCCTTCATTATATCTAATGTGACCACGCCCCGGCGCTTAACGCTCTATTCAGATTCAAACTGAAGCACGTGGCTGCTTGAATACGCCCACACTGAAGAAAAAGCAGCCAGACTGTTCTTCAAGTTTTTATTTTATTTTACTGTTTGCTTCGCGATGAGAGGAATAAGGCATAATTCACCCCAAAAAAATGTGAAATGGTTGAGGATTTGAGAAATGGATTGAAGCACTTTATTCATCAGAGATCATAAACATGAGTAAGTCTCTTTTTATTTATTTGTACTAGTTTTCACATAACGTGTAAATATTTTACTAGTTAGACTTTTTCCAAATACTTTTTCCAAACTATAATTCCTGACTAAACGTATAATCAAGTGAAACATTATGAAGTTTCAATAGCAATATACAATACTATACCATTCAAAAGCTTGATGTAAATAATATGTGACAAATAGAGATAACTCTAACAAATGTAAAAACAATGCAGTTCTTTCAATTTATTCCCCCTAAAAAACCTGAAAAATATTCTCAGCTCTTTTCAACATTAATAATAATAATAATGATGATGATGATAATAAATGGGGTTTTTTTGGTAGAAAATAAGATTTTTAAAGGGATTTCTGAAGGATTGTGTGACTGGAGGATGCCAAAAAATTTGTTTGAAAGTAAGCTTTGATTGTTCCTTATAACCTGTTTAACTGCTCCCCCAAGTGGATATTAAATTATGTTGTGGGATATTTAAATATATTCTTAATAAACTACAAACATAAAATTATATAGATTTATTTTGTTCTCACATTCTTTTTGTAACTCCTCCCTCACAGTGGCACAGCTGAATGAGAGGCTCATTATGCAGCTCATTATGCGGCCCTTTTTCTTCTCTGGTGTAAATCACAATGATATTCATGATAGTTGACGCCTACTCGCATATGACTTTTACCAACAAAAAGTGTCTTAGAAAATTTAAATCAAATATTGTTTTCTGTGAGTGAGTAAACAAGATGATTTTCACATAATTTAGA
This sequence comes from Carassius auratus, assembly GCF_003368295.1. Classification (NCBI taxonomy): domain Eukaryota; kingdom Metazoa; phylum Chordata; class Actinopteri; order Cypriniformes; family Cyprinidae; genus Carassius; species Carassius auratus. Next base: position 25,528,818 of record NC_039270.1, on the reverse strand, counting down.
AAGAAAAATTCTAGACTACAAGCTCCAGTTCTCAACAGTCCCGGGAACCAATGTTATGTATGTGTTTTATGGCCTTTTCAAGTGATTTAACATTTTTTGTTTTTCACTAACCATGCATAACATTTTTTATACTCAAAAATACAATCATGTACATGCATGCATTTCACATATTATTATAGCCCAGTTTGAGCTGATATTAGACTTTACCCGTTTAGATATTTATAAGAAACTGAAAAAAGCACAAATATCAGGGCATGACAAAACTTCTCCAGGCCCCAAAAATACCCTTAGACTCCAGAGGGTTAAGGAATCTAAAATACGGTCATGTAGATTAAGGTATTAATATGAACTTTCCAAGTATTTATAAACAGCCATTATGCTAGTAATATGCATGCTAATAAGCAACTAGTTAATAGTGAGTCTTTAAAATAAAGTTTTACCATTTTTCCCCCCAGGCTGTATGTCCCACTTAATGGAATTGGGAGTCTGAAGGAAATTCATGATGGATTCCTGGACATCTTCATTCTCACCCAGTAACCTTCCCAACAATCTGTCCGGTCTCCCCATGTACGAGAGAATCCTGCTCGGCAACATATCTGAGGAAGGCCTGAGAAACTAGACCAACCAGAGCTTGACAGTCATCATCTCCTTCATGTACTTCGTGGTGTGTGCTGTCGGTCTGTGCGGAAATGCTCTGGTCATCTATGTCTTCATCTGCGATATGCCAAGATGAAGACGGTCACCAATGTCTACATCCTGAACCTGGCGGTGGCAGATGTGCTGTTCATGCTCAGTTTGCCCTTCATTGCTCTCCAGCTGGCACTGGTGCACTGGCCGTTTGGTGCAGCTCTGTGCAGTGTGGTCATGACTGTGGACTCTCTCAATCAGTTCACCGGTATTTTCTGTCTGATGGTGATGAGCATTGATCGATACCTTGCTGTGGTGCATTCCATTAAGTCAACCAAATGGAGGAAGCCCCAAGTGGCAAAGACCATCAACCTGATCGTGTGGGTTGTGTCGCTCATTGTCAACCTCCCAATCGTAATCTACAGTGGGCTGATCATCAAACCCGATGGCTGCTACTGCACTATTGTGTGGCCAGAGCCGCAGGAGGTCTACTACACCGCCTTCATGTTCTACACCTTCTTCTTGGGCTTCTTCCTGCCTCTGATGGTCATAAGTCTGTGCTATCTGTTCATTATCATCAAGGTGAAGTCCTCAGGAATCAGGGTGAGCTCCAGCAAACGGAGGCAGTCCGAGAAGAGGGTGATGCGTATGGTGTCCACTGTGGTTGCCGTCTTTGTGTTCTGTTGGCTGCCTTTCTACATCTTCAATGTGACATCAGTTACAGGCACCATTAGCACCACACCTTTTTTAAGGAGCATGTTTGTATTTGTGGTGGTGCTGGGATACGCCAATAGCTGTGCAAACCCAATATTGTACGCTTTCCTGTCAGAGAACTTCAAAAAGAGTTTCCAGAATACTCTGTTCTTGAATAAAGCAGATGCTTTGGATGAGGTTGAACACGCTGACATCAAACAGGACAATGCACGAATCATGAATGAGCCAACAGAAACTCAGGACACACTGCTAAATGGACATCTGCAAACCAGCATCTGAAAAAACAAGGCCCATTGCTTCGCAAACTAGAGTTTCAATGTCATTCAAAACTGTGTGTTATCTACAAATAGAGAAAGAGGAGTTGACTATAAACCCAGCAAATATGGTTTCCATTTTAAAGCCCACTGGGATGACATAGTTTCCCAAATTTACAAGCAAAAATTTATGAATTTATAAGTTTTTGGACATATTTTTCATTCATTGGTTAAAAACTTTAAAATACACATTTATAAATATAACTCTGGAGCTGTTATTTAAAAAGTATATATATGGAGTTCCTTAAACAAATCATGGTCATAAAGACAACTAAGCAATTCTCCAGTGTCTTTGTGTTTGAAGAGAAGAAAATATTCAGAACTTAGTCACTACGTAATTTTTATATTTGTTTGAAATTTTTTAATCCAAAGATCCATTATGACATAAATATCAAAACAACAACAACAATATTACTGTGTGTTCATTACACTATAGAAATATGTTTTCCCCTCTGTTGTTTCATTTTACACACGTAAATGTTATTTTGAAGAGTCTGGCATCTAACTATTCTTTAGGGACAGTTCATACAAAAATGCAATATTGCTATATTCTTGCTTGTGGCAATTCAAGCCAAAAACAGTGCCATGGGTCTCTCTCATAATTTCTAAAGATTCTTATTTGCAAAGATTCTGGTCTCTATCTTTTTAAGCCGACATAATGTTAAGGTCAGACAATAATCTAGAGAGATTTTCCACATCTAAAGTGAATGTTCATTTGAAAAGGGATAAAGCATTGCTTCTGAGATCAGGCAGGGACGCATGTATTATATACTTGTGTAATTGAGCTGGTCATCTCTCATTATCTGGTGAAGAGGACCATCATCTGGTGAAACAAAAACACAGCTAGAAGGGTGAATTTCACTCATATTAAAAATGTCAACCCAAAATCACAAATATTGCACTGTGGCATTATCATCAAAATTTGACATGATCGATTATCTTTACTAATTTACTGTACTACAGTACATTCAATTGTACTTGTAAATTGACTTGTAACAAACAAATTGTAAGTTACACTAAGTATATATGTACTGAATTTAATTGAAAACCACAATGCTAAAAATATTAAGTCCTAAAAAAAAGGCTTAATTTCCATGGAGCCATCACATTCAGCGTGAGCAGCTGTCCACTTTGGCATATTGTTAATTATGATTTTGTTTCCATCGATACTGAGAAATGATTGAACTCTTTTACCTCATGAATAATAATTAAGCTTCAAATGGGCAACATCACGAATATGGACACGTTTGGGTTTCTCCCTAGTGAGAGAATGAGAAAGCCCAAACTTAACTTAAATTATTATTTTAGTTTTTTTGTTTAGGCTATAGCTAAGCATATATTATTATATACTGCAATTATATTTATCCATTAGAATTATATATTTTCAATTCTTGTTTAGGTCTTAGAAATTTGTTAAATTTAAAGGATTTGTTGTAAAGTTAACAGAACTAAAAATATCCTGTTGGTACATTATAACATTATTTGGCCAGCCGTTATTATTTCTAAATGTAATAAAATGCAACTTATACATTACTTTTTTTTTTCCTCTCATAAACTTAATTATTTTCTCAGAGTGTTTAAAAAACATGTAGCAAATGAAAATAGGAGATTAATCCATTAAAATGTGTTACTCTGGTTTAACAGTAATTATAACTATTATATACTTAGGAAGAGTCTGGGCCTAATCTAGGCCATCCAGGGTTATTGTTGTTGTTTTTTAATGACTGTGTGCATCACATTCACTTCATGTGCTCTCTGGCGCAGATCCGCCTCTCCCGTTGCTAAGCTGTGGATGATTAATAAAAAATGTTTGATATGAAGGTTGCGGCCCCATTTTATACAGGAATTGTTCATTTAAAAAAAACCTAAATTATATTAGTTATATTATATTAACTAATTATATTAGTTCTAATTACATTGTTAACACAAGTTTATGCACTGTGACATTTTACCCCTTTTACCTTAAAAACTCCTTGAGATTTGAAAGTTAGTATAGTGGTATTTAAATTCAAGTAAAAAAAAAAGTTTTGATTGCTTAACTTATTTTTATGATTTACGGTAATCATAATAATAATTAATAATACGTTATCATGTTTATTCTCTTTGTAAATTTCTTGATTCTTGAAAAAGCCACTTCAATCAAACCTTTACAATTAATCCAGAACTTAATTTTTAATGAGCCAAAAAGAATACACGTCACACCTCTGTTTATCAATTTGCACTGGCTACCAATAGCTGCTCACATAAAATTCAAGGCATTGAAGTTTGCCTACAAAACCTCCACTGGCTCTGCACCCATTTACCTAAATTTATTACTTCAGACTTATGTTCCCTCTAGAAGCTTGCATTCTGCAAGTGAACATCGCTTGATTGTGCCATCCCAAAGAAGCACAAGTCACTTTTACGGACTTTTAAATTAAAAGTCTTTAGCAATCTTCAAGAGTCAGCTTAAAACCCATCTCTTCCATCTTTATTTGACCCTCTAACTTTAACACTCACTATTCTAATTCTATTCTTTAAAAAATCTAACTACGTTTCTAATCTTTTTGTATTCTATTTTCTTTTCATTTATTATGCAGTTGTGTGTGTGTGTGTGTGTGTGTGTGTGTGTGTATGTGTAAAGACCTCTAACTAGCTTGCTCTATTCTTTTATTTTTTATTCGGTTTTCTTTTTTTATTATATTATTTAAAATCCCATGCTATGTGTACTGTGTTAACCTAACTGAGACTTGTTATAGCACTTATATATCATTGCTCTTTTTGTTGTTTTTGATTGCTTCCGCTGTCCTAATTTTCGATTAGTTATAATATAGACTTTCGATAAAAGCGTCTGCTAAATGAATAAATGTAAATGTAAATGTAAAATAAGTGTTTCTTCTTTAATAAAATGAGGGAAAAAAATAAGGGATAATCCAAATATTTGTTTTGCTTCACCTATTTATGTAGGCTACAATTATATTAAAAATAATAATAATAATAAAATAATGTCATTAAAAAATGCCATCAGCCTGAGTAAGTTTGACCTTTATAGAATTGTGACTTTAAAGGTTAGTGATTTAGGAGGTGAAATTACAAATGGCATTGGATTTTAGAGAATAAAAAATGAAGTTTTATGCAATGTTAGCCAATAAAGCATTTTTTTAAACAATGGAACTTAAAGTTGTGAACTAAAATATTATTTCAACCATAGCCTGTCAATAAATAAAATGCATACTTTTCATAACGTTTCATTATTCATAAAATACATAACTTTTCTGGTGTTTGGACTAGTTTCTCTCTCTCTCTCTCTCTCACCTCAATCTGATTTAGTAAAGTCAAACCGCAGGCGGTGAAGCTGCGTCAGTGAGCGGAGTCCCACGCGCTTTTAGGTGGAGCAGCTGCAGAGTATTCCGCTTGGTATTAAAGCCTTCCGCAAACGCTATGTTCACAAATAACAATGATTTTCATTAAATAATGATTAATGTACGCATGTTACAACTCAGTAACATGAAAATACATAGTTTCTTTCAGCCAAAAAACAGACCGAATTCAGTTCAGCTGGAATTTTTTTTGGGGGGGGTAGTTCTGCATAGCTTAAGAGCAGGAAAACATGTGCGGGAAAATCTGAATCTGATCATGATGAGAGAGAGAGATCGAGTCATGTCTGAGTGCACAGAGAGGATGAGGAAGACCATGATGGAGGCCCTTTAAAAGAGCAGGAGAACACTGTCATGCTGTCAGTCTCTGTTTTCCTGGGTGTCCACTAGTGAGCTCACTTCTCCTTAGGCACTATAATTCCTCTAGTCCCGTCTTCACAGTAATTGCACTCCTGTTAATTGCACCAGGTGCAGTCACTTGATTTGTCACTTGTCATTAGCCTCCTTATAAATACCAGTCTTTCTCTGTTGTTTGTATGGAGTCCTTACCTTTCGTGTATGCAGCATTCTCGTCATCCGAGATTCCCCTTAGTCTTCTCGTCCTCCGAGTTCCCTTTCCTGTTCCCTCCTTGTTTATTTGTTTGTTTATTTTTGGACTGTCTGTTTGGTTTTGACCCTGGCTTGTTTTGACAATGATTTTTGGATTACCCTTTGTTTGAATAAAACACCTGCAATTGGATCTCTCGCTCTCCCTGTGTCTCTCTGGGTACACGAATCGTCACAAACACATGCGGGACAATCTGACTGCTGCTGTGTCTGCTCCAAACATCTGTGTGCTGCTCTCCATGAGCACCACTAAAACAGTTTATATCTCATAATGTCAGCATTCTATTTATTGCTAAATTTAATTTAATATTTATACAATTGCATGCTAATTTAACAAAGCTTCATTACTTCTGTGGTGTAGTGAACTGCACTGGTCAGCAGAGGGTTGTCTTTACTCCAGGTGACTCCAGAGGGATTGAGGTCCTGTAATAAGAGCACTGTAAGTCACTTCAGATAAAAGTGTGCCAAATTAATACATCTAAATGTGATTTTTGTAAATGCTTTTTTGTGTCTGGGCACAAACACTCAATAAAGCTGCTTATTTCTTAAAGTTTTTTTGGTCACACTTTATATTAAGTGGCCTTGACAACTATGTACTTACATGGTAAATTAAGCATTTGATACAATGTACTTATGCTGTACCTACCCGTATTTAGGTTGTACTTACATTTTAGGTACCTGCTTGATTTATCTGTAGTTACTGTAGTGTACTTACACTTTTAAGTACACTTTTGTATGTACACACCATAATTGCAATATTGTAAATACAATTGTAACTACGCTACAGTTTCTGTAAATTTTTTGGGGGGAGCTATGCTTTTACACATACAAAGCATTATTGTTCATGCCTACTTGTTTGTGTATATATATCATTCAAACCATTTTGTAGTCGAGGTGTTTGCCAAGTGCATTCCTAAAGGCTTCATGATAACATGCATTTCCCTGCTCCGTCCTTCCAAGGGAATAGGGCATAGGGATGATCACTTCCATTTGGAATTTACCCATGACCCATTCAGTACAAATAGACATACCGTTACACCCCTATTTGTACAGCATGTATTAATCTCAGTTGATGTAAATTAAAATGTTCTCTTTCATGTTAATTCACAGAACATTAACCAAGGTTGTCAGATGCAACATTTGATCTTAAAAATGTATTACTAAATGCTGAGATTAACATTAACTAAGCTTAATAAATGCTGTGGAATTGTAACTGGGGAAAGGAGTGGCAGGAAGCAAGTGTGAGTTAGTGGTTTTTAATGGAATGAATAACACGGTACATGAAGACAGGAACACATGTGATACTTGGCAGGGGATACACAGTCCGGGAAAATGCTGGTGTGCAGAGGATCTGAAGTGCGGTGGTGAGTTGGCAGCAGGAGAGGGTGACACAGGAACTGCGGGGAAGCAAGCCGAGAAGGTAAGTGAAGAATCCAACGGTGAGATGAGTGGACGGGGTTCCGGGGAGAAAAGACAATCCAACGAAGAAAACAACACAAGGAGAGCAGAACATGAGACAATGAACTGAAACAAGCTCTGACAAACACAAGATGCTCGACAGGGCAGTATACAGGGATAAGTAATGAGTGACAGCTGCTGCTGATAACAATTAGTGGAGACGCCCACATGAAACAATCAGTGTTGACGCAAAACACACAAACTTCACCCACATAGTGAAAAACCCCGAGATCACGGTTTACTAACTGTGACAGGAATACTGTTAACGAATGAAAACTTATTGTAAAGTGATACCAGAAAGGGTCCGGAACCTGTTTTGGTACCCAGGAACTGTTACACTTAAAATACAAAAAACTGACCACTTAAAATAAAGTGTGAAACCATTTGTTGGTACCCAGGAAATAATGCGTAGTTACACTGAAAATACTCAAAAACTGACCCCTTAAAATAAAGTGTGGAACCTGCGTTGGTACCCGGGAACTAATGCGTACTTACACTGAAAATACACAAAAACTGGCCACAAAATAAAGTATGGAACCTGCGTTGGTACCTGGGAACTAATGTGTACTTACACTGGAAATACACACATTTCTATTACATACAGAATACAATTACGGTAGTCTTATTTAAACTTGCTAATAATGCAGGTAGATTAAAATATTTTTTTTTGTGAAAATCTTTAGAAAAGGCGAACAATGTATTTTTGAAACTTTTACAAAAAATAAAGATTGCATTTAGTTTTCAGAAAAATTATCAAAAACAAAAAACTATGCTCTTGTCACAAAAGATTCCACTTCTCTTTAACACTACTCTTTATGTGTATTTTAATACAGTAAACTGTTTAATAAAAGGCATAAAATCTCAGTTGTCAAGGCCTCTGAGCACCTCAGGGCAAAATTAAAAATCGGAACTGAGGGATGGAGCGAAAAAATTCTGGGCTGATAATTTGAATCTCAGCTTCAACTGCAGTGAGGGTGTAACGTGGGATTGTGGTATTTTGTGTGGTTCATGGAGGAAGATGTGTATTTGTGGTCAAGTTTTCCGTGGCGGGTTCTTTGTTTCTCTTTTTCTACTCTCACTGTAATGACTCTCATTAAGATTTGATTCTGTTGGAGGATTTTAAAAATAGTTTTTCAGACAATTTAGTGATTTATCCCTTTCAGAAGCTGCAGTGTTGGCGGATGAATATATTTTGATACATAAGGCTGTATTTTCTTCTGCTGTTAGCCCGAATCATAGTACTCCAGAGTTTTCAGGTGTGCAGAAATCTTTGATGTACACTCGCTCAACAAAACCTATGGTGCGCTCTGCAGTAGAGGGTAAGAAAGAGAGCAAGAGTGAGAATAAAAGCGTTTGCTTTTTTTTTGCTTAGATCCAAATCATCTTATTGTTGATTGTAAAGCCTGGAAGAAAGAAATTAGAAATGCTGCCTTGAAGCTTAAAAGTGTAGCTAATATTGTTCTTGAGCAAGAGTCTGGCATTGAGAATTTTTCAGACAGTTCTGCATTTACTCCCTTTGTATTTAAAGGGAATGTGTCAGTTTCTCTGGACGGTACCATGAATTCAGGCTCTATTTTAAGGGATACAGGGTCAGCCCAATCGTTTATACTGGAAAGTGCCTTACCATTTTCAGAGGTGACGTACACTGGAACTGATGTGTTAATTTGTGGAATCGAATTGAATTGTGAGAAAGTTCCTCTTCATACTTTGTTTTTGACCTCTGATCTGGTTTCAAGTCCTGTAAAGATGGGGGTACGTTCCAGATTGCCTGTAGAGGGCATAAGTTTAGTCTTGGGAAATGACCTGGCCAGTGCTAAAGTTTTTCCTCACCCAATTGTAGCGAAGACTCCGGTTTGTGAAGCAGAGCTTGCTAGTCGATTCCCTTCAATATTTTCAGCATGTGTTGTTACTCGTGCACAGACACACAAAAATGAGGATGTGATGGATCTGTCTGACACTTTTCTTGCTTCTCCAGATTCTCCCCCTGAGTTAAAGTTATCCGTCTTGTCCAGTGTGGGTAATCCAGATAATGAGATTCCTGAGAAAGAACCTTCTCTGACAATTGGGAGAGAACAACTTGGTAGACCCCAAAAATCCGACCCTTCTCTAACGCGTTGTGTTAAGGCTGTGTAGAACAAAAGGGAAGGAGGTAGTGCTGAGGGGGTACGGTATTTCTGGGACCAAAGCGTCTTAATGCATGAGTGGCTGTCTCGTAGTGCAAAATAGGCTGAATTAATGGCAGATGTATGTCTACCTTTGATTGCAGATGAGGACACGTTCGAGGCCATGGAGAAGCAGATTCATGACCTGGAGGTGAGGCAGGCCCAGCTGAGAGAGCGGAGAGCCACGCTGGAATCATCCTGGGCTAACGCTCACAAGTCCAGGGTAAGTATACAGCGCGCTGCTAACAGTCCCTCCACGTCTTCTCTGTGTGTTTCTCTGCACAGGCCCGGTGCACCCAGGACGTGATCTTCCCAAATGTCCTTCACTCCAGCGCCCGGACACCACGGACCCTGGGTGTATCCACAGCGGATGATGTGAGCCAGGACCTGGGCAACCCTCCAGTCTTCGAGATCTCCACCCAGAACCCCTTTGCTCCCCTCCGCGAGATGGGACGCGACGCTGTGATTAGATTAGATTCAACTTTATTGTCACTGCACATGTAGGTACAAGGCAACGAAATGCAGTTAGCATCTAACCAGAAGTGCAATAAGCAGTAAGTACAGAATAAAGGTCTATAATATGTACAATAACTATACAGGTAAGTATTATGGACATAATTTACAGATATTAAATACTATAAGCAAGGAGACAGCTTTAGGGAAAAAGCTGTTTCTGAATCTTGTGGTCCTTGTCCGGAGGCTCCTGAAACGCCTCCCGGAGGGCAGGAGGTTAAACAGTCCATGGTCAGGGTGAGAGGAGTCCTTGAGAATGCTGTGAGCTCGTCGTAGACAGCGTTTCCTCTGGATGTCCTCAAGAGCAGGAAGTGGTGTCCCTGTGATTCGTTGGGCAGTTTTCGCCACCCTCTGCAGTGCCTTGCGGTCAGCCACTGAACAGTTCCCATACCAGACTGGGATGCAACTGGTCAGGATGCTCTTGATCACACACCGGTAAAAGTTCACCAGGATGGATGAAGACAGCTGGTTCTTCTTCAGTGTCCTGAGGAAGAAAAGGCGCTGGTGAGCCTTCTTGACCAGGCTGGAGGTGTTTGTGGCCCAGGACAGGTTCTCCGAGATGGTGGTTCCCAGGAACTTGAAGCTGGAAACATGTTCAACAACCATCCCGTTAATGTGGATGGGGTCATGAGTGCTTCCTTTCTTCTTCCTGAAGTCCACAATGGGCTCCTTGTTCTTATTGGTGTTAAGGAGCAGGTTATTGTCAGCGCACCATTTGGCCAGGTGCTGTATCTCTTCCCTGTAGGCAGTCTCATCGTTGTCTGTGATGAGGCCAATCACCGTGGTGTCATCTGCAAACTTAATGATGGAGTTGGATCCATGCACAGGCGACAATAAAAGCAGCCTCCGGGTCAGCAGTCTGTTGTTTACTAATGGCTGCATGAAGTTCTTTCAAAGCAAGCTTGGTATTATATATGGGTCCTGAATAGAGGCCAAGAAAAAGATGGCGGCACCTGTCTTGAGTGGTTTGGAAGGCTCCACTCATGTGCCAGGGTTTTATAAACATTTTAAAAATGCCATCTTAAACCTTTTCAGCCTACTTTTTAAGGTAATGCTCTGTCCTTTAAATAATTTGCAGCATGGTATTGTGAAACAGAGCTGTAAGAGTAAAGGCAAACATGAGCAAAGCAATGGCGGCATGTATCTCATCATCTGTAGCATCTTGCTATTAATGCCTGTTTTACTCATGGACAACCCACCAAAGACTCATTCCATTATCATTGATCCACTGGTCATTTTATCAGAAAAACCACAATTATATCTCTTTGGGTTCGGTTATGCCACAGTCTTCACACGGATTCTAAATGATGGCAGAGATCTGGTCTTCAAGCCAGCGTTCAAAATCACAAGGCAGCGTAAGAATAGCTTGTCTTCAGCTAAAATACTGCTGCTTCTGCTGCTTCTATTGGGAGATGTTCATTTGAATCCGGGACCACTTTCCCACTCAGAGCCAAACTCAACAGAGCACAAAATCCTCCAGACGGAGTTAGCATCATCTGCAGTGACACTCCAGCCGGTTACAACATCTAAAACATCCTCGTCACCCTAGTTCCGATGCTGGATGGCGTCTACTCCGGTGGAGCTGTGTGCGCTGTTTCCGCTAAAACATCCAGTCTGGCAGGTGAACACCTGACAAAAGCATTAGATAATATCTCTAAATGGCTCAAGTTATCCCATTTATCTCTTAATGTTAAGAAAACAGTCTCCATGTGTTTCTCCATACGAAATGGGCCTATAAGCGATACATTTGAGGTTCAGATAAAAAATGAAGTAATACAAGTAGTAAAGGAAGTCAAGTACCTTGGGATTATTCTGGATAAAAATTTAAAATTTGACAATCATTATGATATTCACACATCTATCATACTGCGTTACATCATGGGCACAAGCATCCCCATCCAAACTAAAATCTATTTTCTCAATTTACAAATAGACAATAAAAATTATGGACAGGAAACCTATGAGATGGCATCATTGTGATGTCTTAAGAAAGCATCAGCTTTTATGCTTTTAACAGAGGTCTGAAACAATGACTAAAAACTAAACAACAGTGCTCGCATGTATAACCTACAACTAAGATACTCTCTGATTCTCATGCTTTGCTGTATTTTTATTTTTTATTTTTATTTTTTATTTATTTATTTTTGGTATTGTTGTTATTACTCTGTTATTAGTCTTGTTATTGTATTTTCTTCCTAAAAGCCTCTCATGGACAGGTGTTGAAAATTAGCATTCATGCTATAACACTAAAACCAATGCATATGGTTCGTCCAATGTCATTGTATGTCCATGTCAAATAAAGATATAAATAAAAAATTAGCATCCGATGGAATATAGACTGTGGTTATTATGGTGGAAGTGAACTCCCGTGGCAGATAAAAAGGTCTACATTTAACCATGAGAAACTCTAGGTTAGCTGAGAAGTGTCTCCCAACAATGACAGTGTTCGTACATCAAGCTTTGTTGACATAAATGCACAATCCACCACCTCTTGTTTTGCCGGAGTCATCTGCCATTCTATCTACCCGGAATGTGTAGCGTCCGGCTAGCTCAATAGCATTGTTGGGTACGTCGCTGTGTAGCCATGTTTCTGTCAAAACCATGACATTGCAGTCCAGAAGTCTCTTACTGCGGGTGATGCGGAGTCGTAACTGCTGGGTAAATGCTGGGTAAAGAGAGCCGGAGCGGTGTTAGCTTTAGCTTGACTCTTAGACCTCTGCGCTTCCCCTGCCTTTGTTTACGATCTCGACGCCACCTGTGAGCATTTCCGCCCGGCCGGGTAGAGTGCATAGCCTCGGGTGTTCTAGCGATCTCAAGGATGAGTCGAAGATTGGTGATAAAACTGCTGTAGGTGAGATTACTCAAAGTTTCACTGAAACAAAGGATAATATTTTAGTGGACTGTCAGTTCCAAACTTTTAAACCCCAGTTCTGTTTAGGTAACATCTCCGAGCAGTCTATGAAGTATCTTTTTAAAGCTTCAGCAATTTCAGAGGGATCCTCAGATATTTTACCTTGTAACTTTAACTGTAGTTGCTTTTATGATCCACTATTATTTACACCAATTAATTTCTTAATATGCTCCCAGATTTGTGTTACCTCTAGACTCATGGATAATACAAAAAAAAAAGTGCTTTAGCCTTTCTTCATTCTCGAGTAACCCTATTACGTAACATTATAAACTTTTGTCTATCAATTGGCAATTTAAACTTCAGAAAATCTTTTAGTATATGATCCCGGTCCTTCATCAATTTCAGTAAGTCTGTACTCAACCATGGTAGACAGTTCTTTTTACTCTTTTTCGTACCTTGGGATGTTTTTGTGAATTTTTGTGCTATACTCTGAATTGTGTTTATAAATCTCTCAGGACATCTTCCTCTACATTCCTCCCAACTATAATTTAATTCCAATTTGTTTTATTTCTAGTGATTTGGAAATTCTCAAGTTCGCTTTTAGGAATTCTAGAATGCTGAGAATGATATTTATTTATCCGAATTCTATTATATCTATTATTATCGTCTGACACTTCTGTGCTACGTTAGCCGAAGCTAAAGTGCACACTTATTGTTTCCCTGGTGCTCGTGTTCTCGATGTTTCTGCGCAGATACCCGCGATCCTGAAGGCCGACGAGAGCCCCAGAGCAGTCGTTCTTCACGCCGGGGTTAACGACACCACGCTGCGGCAGACGGAGATGCTGAAGAGGGACTTCAGCAGCCTGATCGAAACGGTTCGCAGCACGACGCCCGCGGCGACGATCATCGTGTCAGGACCACTGCCCACGTATCGACGAGGACACGAAAGGTTCAGTAGACTTTTTGCTTTAAATGAATGGTTGTTGTCATGGTGTAAAGAACAGAAACTGTTATTTGTTAATAACTGGAATCTTTTCTGGGAGCGTCCTAGGCTGTTTCACGCTGATGGCCTGAAAATGAGTCGGAGCGGAGCTGCTCTCTGACAACATCTCCAGGACACTTTGCTCCATGTGACTAGTAAGACAATTCTCAAATAACTATTATGATGAGTTTTGTTCCACCCGCTTAAATGATAAAAGTACTTGTGCTGTACAATCTGTTAAGACTGTGTCTGTTCCCCGAATAGTGAGGTCAAAATATAAATTTAAAGTTTTTTAAGTTTATAAATATGAGATCACTCACACCCAAAGCAGTTATTGTAAATGAAATGATCACAAATAATAGTTTTAATGTACTCTGCTTGACTGAAACCTGGCTAAAACCAAATGATTATCTTGGTCTATATGAGTCTACTCCACCAAACTACTGTTATAAGCATGAGCCCCGTCAGACTGGTTGTGGCGGAGGTGTTGCAACAATATATAGTGATATTCTCAATGTTACCCAGAAAACAGGATACAGGTTTAACTCATTCGAAATACTTCTGCTTAATGTTACACTTTCAGACATGCAAAAGAAATCTAATGTATCTCTTGCTCTGGCTACTGTGTATAGACCAGCAGGGACGTGTACAAAATTCCTAAAATAATTTGCAGATTTCCTCTCAGACCTTCTGGTTACAGTTGATAAAGCTCTAATCACGGGAGATTTTAATAACGTTGATAACACAAATGAACTTGCGTTTACTTACCTAATAAACTCTTTTGGAGTCAAGCAGAATGTCACCGGGCCCACGCATCATTTTAATCATACATTAGATTTAATAATATTGCATGGAATCGATCTAACTGATATAGATATCGTACCTCAGTGTGAGGATGTTACAGACCATTTCCTTGTATCGTGCATGCTGCGTATCACTGATATTAACTATATGTCTCAGCGTTACCGTCTGGGCAGAACTATTGTTCCAGTCACCAAAGATAGATTTGCAAATAACCTGTCTGATCTATCTCAACTGCTATTTGTACCCAGAAATACAAATGAACTAGACGAAGTGACTGGCAACATTGGCACTATTTTCTCTAATACTTTAGAAGCTGTTGCCCCCATCAAATTGAAAAAGGTTAGAGAAAAATGTACTGTGCCATGGTATAACAGTAATACTCACTCTCCTCAAGAAAGAAAATCATGTCTTGAATGCAAATGGAGAAAAACTAACTTGAAAGTTTTTAGAATTGCATGGAAAAACAGTATGTCCAGCTACAGACAGGCTCTAAAAACTTCTAGGGCAGAGCATATACACAAACTCATTGAAAATAACCAAAACAATCCAAGGTTTTTTATTCAGCACAGTAGCTAAATTAACAAATTGCCAGAGGCCACCTGATTCAAATATTCCATCAACGTTTAATAGTAATGACTTTATGAATTTCTTCACTGATAAAATAGATAACATTAGAAATACAATAACAAATGTAGATTCTACAGCATCTAACACTTCAGTTTCATCCATCGCACCCAAAGATAAACTGCAGTGCTTTACAACCATAGGACAGGAAGAGCTAAATAAACTTATCACTGTATCTAAACCAAAAACATGTTTATTAGATCCTGTACCCACTAAATTACTGAAAGAGTTGTTACCTGTAGCCGAAGAACCGCTTCTCAATATCATAAACTCGTCGTTATCTTTAGGTCACGTCCCAAAACCATTCAAACTGGTGGTTATTTAACCTCTTATTCAGCAGACAAAACTAGATACTAGTGAACTGGCAAATTATAGGCCTATTTCAAATCTTCCATTTATGTTTAATATTTTTCTGCATCTCATTGCTAGATTTTTTCTTTATATCAGTGCTGCGTTCGACACCATAGATCATGACATACTCAGATCGATTACAAAACTATACAGGTATTCAAGGGCAGGCTCTAAGATGGTTTAGATCCTACCTGTCTGATCACTACCATTTTGTTTATTTAAATGGGTAGTCATCTCATTTAACAACAGTAAAATATGGAGTGCCACAAGGATCCGTCCTAGCTCCCCTTCTATTTTCAATATACATGTTGCCCCTTGGTAATATTATTAGAAAATATATGATTAGTTTCCACTGTTATGCTGATGATACTCAGCTATATATCTCAACGAGACCAGATGAAACTTCTAAATTATCTAAACTAACAGAGTGTGTTAAAAATGTAAAAGATTGGATGACCAATATTTTTCTCCTATTAAATTCGGATAATACAGAGATATTAATTATTTGGCCAAAAAACAGTACACAGAATCTAGTAGACTACAGTTTGCAACTAGAAGGATGTACTTTTACTTCATCTACAGTCAAAAATCTGGGTGTTATATTAGACAGCAACTTGTCTTTTGAAAACCATATTTCCCATGTTACAAAAACTGAATTCTTCCATTTTAGAAATATTGCCAAGCTACGAAACATGTTTTCTGTTTCTGATGAAAAAAAGCTAGTTCATGCATTCATGACCTCTAGACTGGACTATTGTATTGCACTTCTAGGTGGTTGTCCTGTTTCTTCAACAAACAAGCTACAGGTAGTCCAAAATGCAGAAAATATGATCATATTACCCCAATTTTACAGTCTCTGCACTGGCTACCTATTAAGTTCCGTATCAGTTACAAATTATCATTACTTACCTATAAGGCCCTAAATGGTTTAGCTCCTGCGTACCTAACTACTCTTCTACCACGATACAATCCATCACGCTCCCTAAGGCCACAAAACGCTGGACTTTTGGTAGTTCCTAGGATAGCAAAGTCCACTAAAGGAGGTAGAGCTTTCTCACATTTGAACTTCAACTCTGGAATAGCCTTCCTGATAATGTTCGGGGTTCAGACACACTCTCTCTGTTTAAATTTAGATTGAAAACGCATCTTGATGCATCTTTTAATTTGTGACTTGCAATTGAATCTGATCAAATGCGCATTCTTATTCTTTAGCTTGGGTTAAACTAATTAATTTTAATTTGTTGTAACAGCAGCTATGCTAATGATGTCTCTATTTGTTTTTCTGTTTCTGCTGGGATCTTCATCCCGTGGTAACTAGGATTTACACAAGCTCCAGTCTGGATCCAGAACACCTGAGAAGAGATGTTGCTGACCCCTCAGAGGACCCCAGATGATGCCAACCCTGAATCAATAAACAGAACTAACAAATGTTGCTACTTACTAAGCAATCACATTATAATTGCTGTTAATAGTGTTCTTCGTCTGGTTAACTATGTCTTGTATTATTATAATTTTTTTAATCCTGTCATATGCGCACAAACTGACAGTAATATGACAAAATATGCCAGCAGGTAGCAAAAAAAGAGTGTATTATGTGTTATGTCTTTAGCCAACGAATGTATTCACTTGTTACAAAAATTGGCTTTATTAAAATGTGTGTATAATTGCATTCAATATATGAAGCCTAATTAAGTTGTTTAGTTAAAGGGGGGGTGAAATGCTCATTTTCACTCAATATCCTGTTAATCTTGAGTACCTATAGAGTAGTACTGCATCCTTCATAACTCCAAAAAGTCTTTAGTTTTATTATATTCATAAGAGAAAGATAGTCTGTACCGATTTTTCCCGGAAAAACACGACAAGCTGGAGGCGTGACGTGTGGGCAGAGCTAAAGAATCACGAGCGCCAGTAGACTTTTGCGTTGAGAGCGTCTGGAAGCTGTGACACAGATCCAGAGGCTGAAATTTAACAAGAGCAGCATCAGCAAACGACGTCTCTATGTGGTATGTACTTTATGTCGTCTTTTTATTTTTTCTTTTTTTTATTTTTTAAGCTGTACATGTGGTAAGTGCAGTTTGATGAGAACATCGCATGTTGTTTACTTGAAGTGCTTACGCGCCGATAGCTAAGTTAACAACACAGAGATATCTGAAGCAGTTTTACTCACCGCCTGCGGTTCCAACACACGATCGTGACCCTTTTTCGTTGGGACTGCATTATCCTTAAGAAATAAACAATGTGCAAACCCGGCGTCAAACTGGGCCTTGTTTGTAAAACAAGCATCTTCGTACTGCAGGGAACAAACAAAAACACTTGCACAACTCCGTTGATGCTCTGTAAAAATAAACTCCATCCACTGGTCCCTTAATAATGTTTTTTCTTTGGTAATCTGTGCAGGGTTGTCTTGCCCTGGCAACCAAAAACACACTTCTTTTGTGACTTTTCGTGACACTCTCGCTCTGATCAGTGAAGTCTGTTGTGCTCTCAGTGCTCTGCTATACAGGAGCGCGCGCTCTTCCGGCAGAAGTGCCTCAGGACCCATATAAGGAAATTCCGCTCCATCTAACGTCACACAGAGCCATACTCGAAAAAAACTTTCCGAAACTTGTGACAAACCAGAAGGAGTATTTTTGGAACAAAAATACTCCTTCAAACGTACAAATTAATTTTTGAAACTTTGTCCATGTTTAGCATGGGAATCCAACTCTTTAACAGTGTAAAAAACTCAGTATGCATGAAATAGCATTTCACCCCCCCCCCCCTTAATATGTTTATTTATACAGAAAATAAACATATTAATATAAAAGAGTCTTTAATTGCTAAACAGTTGTTTGAAATGTCTTTTTTGCTGTTATTGTAGCCTATAAGAGTTTAATAATGATGTAAGATGTACATGTACATGAATGAAATGATACTATGCAAAGGATAAAACCTTTTCATCCTCTTATCTGAACAAACGGCCACTGGAAGGACCAGAGAGTGCCTGGCCTGAAAGCGGTCATTGACTCGACCATGCTTGGAGTTTCACTAGCAGTTTATTTTTCTAGTTTGAGCATCAAATAATCTCTTTGTCAAGAACTCTTCTTTTTCATTATTGTGTAACATGATTGTATAATGAAATCATGCTGCTGTTACTATTTCTTTGTGTACTGGTATTACGCTACTGGTGCTATTTCTTTGTGCAATGATATCATGCTGCTCTTGCTATTTCTTTGTGCACTTAGTCAGGTTAATTGACCGGGTAACTGAACAATTTCATCCTGTCAAAGAGTTACTCAACCTCGAGCCAATAGCCTTGGAGTATGAGAGTATGTGATTTGTTCAATGTAGTGAACGAATACGCCCTTCAATGAACTAGTTTCATATGAGTCTGATCTAGATCTAGAGATCTTATCGTTCGTGAACGAAATGACTGAACTGATGACATGTCGCTCTTGCACGAGTTGAATGATTTAGTACATCTCGTTCAAGAATGAAATGACTGAACTGGCACACATGTCATTCATGAACGAGCTGAATGAATGGATACATGTCGTTCGTGAATGAAATGAACTGTTACATAGCTTATCTCGTTCGTGAACATAATGAATGAGAGTAAACCGGGTTAGTCTGCTAAATGGCAACGATAACTGAACAAATCATTGAACAATTCTGAATGAATCGAATCTCTAGAAAGAATAATAATTTCCACCACTACTTATAATTAAAGAGCCAGTAAGATGAAAATTCTAAGCTTCCTCTCACTGTTTATAAGTCCTGTACAATAGGTTTAAATCCATCCAAGGTTAAAAAAACATTGTCATTTTGTCAAAATATCATTTTAAAATTACCTCAATTCTCAGAGATCCCCAAACGGTTCGCGCAAAGCTGTTCAAAAGATTCAGTTTCCTTAAACCCCACCTTCCGGTAGCATACTTTGTTCTGATTGGTCAACTAACATAGTTTTGATTGGTTCCGTATTCGGACGTGGTCACATTAGATATAATGAAGGGAGACGTGAAAAACGGACATCGCGTTGTTTTCATATAGATTACTTTATGACAGAATATCTGTTTTAGGCACTTGTTTAGTTTTAGAGTAGACATGTCAAGCTTTCTATAGATATCTCTCTCATGTCTCTTCGTTGAGTATTCACGGAGTTACACTTCATTTTAATGACGTGTTTGTAAATGAAGATCAGCACAGACAAAGGCAGCAGACAGCACACATGCTGATAAGACGCTCGGGAGAAAACAGACACATAAATTCATAATCATTGGTCTAAATAAAGCTGGTAATGAACCCTCTTTTATGGCCAAATGCTTTTGAAAATCCAACCTTGTACTCACCAAGATTAGAAAAGCAGTCATCAGTGAAATGTTGTGAACACAACAAAAGGGATTTGTTGTACTGCTCTGGTATTGTGGTAAAAATTAATTTTAGCCATTGGTTCTTCTGATCTTCATTCTTTGGCAGTGAAAATAAAACAAACTTGCCTTTACAATTAAAAACACACTGTCTCCTCGACATGATGCTCTCACACCAACCAGAGCATCTGTGTGGGGGGGTGGGGCAGGTCAGAGGTCAGTTTCTCCCAAGACGGTAGGTGGAGATTATTATGCAAAGTGTTCCTACTGACGTACATAGAGATGGGCAAAAGATTTGAAATCTATAACGACTCGTTTCAGCGATTCAGAGTCGACTCCTTACTTTAGAAGCCAATAACTTTATAAATCATGTACTTTTAGGTTTAATCACTTTGCACATTGTTTACACTGATGGACAGCTACATCATACACTGTAATACAGGTCATTTTTGATTTCCCATCTGTGTGGCTCTTTAAAGGCTTTTTTTTATATATATGTATATATATAAAACTCAATCCAAGCAGCTGAGTCCTTAGCCATCTTCAAGAATCGGCTTAAAACACATCTCTTCCATCTTTATTTGACCCTCTAACTTTAACACTCACTATTCTAATTCTATTCTTTAAAAAAAATAACTGAGATAACTGAGACTTGTTATTGCATTGCTCTTTTTGTTTATTTTTGATTGCTTCCACTGTTCTCATTTGTAAGTCGCTTTGGATAAAAGCGTCTGCTAAATAAATAAATAAATGTAAAGTAAATATATGTGGTCTGAAATATAAAAAGCAATGGGGACCTTTAAAATGTTAGCTGTGAACTCTATTTCATCATCGTTAGAAATACATGGTGAATATATTGTTCGTAAAACGTCTTGGTTACGTATGTAACCCTCGTTCCCTGAAGGAGGGAACAGAGACGTTACGAATGGGGATCTCGCCCGAGAGCCCAATCACCTTCGAGTCGTACAAAACGAGCCAATGGTACACAAAGTACCTTGGTCTGAGGAATTTGCATCGCGAGCTCCGCCCGCAGAGTGGGTATATAAGGAGCAACGCGAGAAACTCGCATTCAAGTCTTTGCTGAGGAGCCGAGCCAGTGACCCGGCCGTTCAGCGGAACAGCGAAGTGGCAAGGGGACGTAACGTCTCCGTTCCCTCCTTCCCTTTCAGTCAGTCACGTTCGACGTTACGAATGGGGTCCCTTACAAAACGCCACATGGCTGTCTTCCAGCGACACGTGTGAGTGATAGCACCCTGTCGTGAGGCCAGCACGAGTGAGGGCCTATAGCTCGCACAGAATACACTGGGTAGCATATTCCAGCTGGACATATGCTAGCAGGCTGCCTGCCCGTGGGAGGACTTACAGAAAGCAGGTATCTACCAAGGTGGTGATACGTAAGAACTCTGAGGTACCCAGCCCGCAGGGTGGAAGTTTCAACGACAGAGCTGGCAAGGGGCTTGCCAAGGGAAAGACACATGCTGCGGAGAGACTTACTGTGGACATACACACGTGGGATTACCCAGAAGGGGAATCACGACACATGGAGGCACCTAGTCCCACACATGGCTGACCAAGGGGCATGTACACAAGTGTTGGACATAAACAGTGCTGGAGGAACCCAGGGTTCTGACTGAGGAACTCACCTGAGGGAAATAGCGCACGCATCCAGTCCGCGGAGTGGAATGGCGCAGCAAGCGGATTGACACCGAGCAGGTCCTTACTGGCCCGAAGGGGCGAGTACCCGGGAGGACACGGGCTCTACACGGAGATTATAAAATCTCGCGAATGTGTTAGGTGTCGCCCAGCCCGCAGCTCTACAGATGTCTGCTAGAGAGGCGCCATGCGCCAGCGCCCAGGAGGAAGCTACGCTCCTAGTTGAGTGAGCTCTCACCCCTAGGGGGCATGGCAGGTCTCGAGCCTGATAAGCCAGGACAATAGCATCCACTATCCAGTGGGATAACCTCTGCTTGGAGACAGCCTTTCCCTTCTGCTGGCCTCCGTAACAGACAAAGAGCTGGTCTGAGGTCCTAAGGCACCGAGTTCTGTCCACATAGGTGCGGAGCGCATGTACTGGACAGAGCAGCGCCAGGGCTGGGTGTGCCTCCTCCAGGGGCAGCGCTTGCAAGTTCACCACCTGATCCCTAAAAGGAGTGGTGGGAACTTTGGGCACGTACCCAGGCCGGTAACGTGATAACGTGAGAGTTAGCCGGCCCGAATTCCAGGCACGCTTCGTCAACTGAAAATGCCTGCAGGTCCCCGACCCTCTTCACTGAAGCCAAAGCCGTCAGCAGCGCAGTTTTCAAAGATAAAAACTTTAGCTCTACTGAGAGCAAGGGTTCGAAGGGAGCTCTCTGCAGTGCTGATAGAACCACTGCGAGGTCCCAAGAGAGGACTTGCTGAGGGCGAGGCGGATTGAGCCTCCTTGCTCCTCTCAGGAACCTGATGATCAGATCGTGCCTTCCAAGAGACTTACCTTCAACGGGGTCATGGTGAGCCCAAATAGCAGCCACATAGACCTTGAGGGTGGAAGGAGACAGCCTTCGTTCCAACCCCTCTTGAAGAAAGGAAAGCACTGACCCAACCGGGCATCTCCAGGGGTCCTCACACAGTGAAGAACACCAAGTGACGAAGAGGTTCCACTTCAAAGCATAGGCATGTCTGGTGGACATGGCTCTAGCTGAAGTGATGGTAGCTACCACCTGTGGTGGCAAGGTACCTAAACCTTCCGTGACCCGTCCAGAACCCACACATGTAGGTTCCACAGATCGGGACGTGGGTGCCAGAGGGTGCCCCGTCTCTGAGAAAGAAGGTCCTTCCTCAAAGGAATTGGCCAGGGAGGGGCTGTCGTGAGGAGTACAAGTTCGGGGAACCAGGTCCGGCCGGGCCAAAAAGGCGCAACCATGAGGACCTGCTCCTCGTCCTCCCTGATCTTGCACAACGTCTGTGCAAGAAGGCTCACTGGGGGAAACGCATACTTGCGCAGGCCCAGCGGCCAGCTGTGTGCCAGGGCGTCCGTGCCGAGGGTGCCCTCGGTCAGGGAGTAAAACAACTGGCAGTGGGAATTTTCTGGAGAGGCAAACAGGTCTACCTGAGCATCTCCGAAGTGTTCCCAAATCAGCTGAGCCGACTGGGGGTGGAGTCTCCATTCCCCGGGGCGAGACTGCTGTCGTGAGAGCTCGTCGGCTGCACGATTGAGCCTGCCCGGAATGTGAATGGCACGAAGCGACCTCAGATGCTTGTGACTCCACAGGAGGAGATGGCGAGCGAGTTGCGACATGCGGCGGGAGCGTAGACCACCTTGACTGTTGATGTACGCTACGGTCGCAGTGTTGTCCGTACGGACCAGAACGTGCTTGTCCTTTAGCAGGGCCCTGAAGCGGTGCAGTGCAAGACGTACTGCTAGCAACTCAAGGCAATTGACATGCCACTGAAGTCGGGGTCCTGTCCAGGAGCCTGACGCAGCATGCCCGTTGCACATGGCACCCCAGCCCGTGGCAGAGGCATCTGTTGACACAACAACATGCCTGGACACCGGTTCTAGGGGCATGCCGGCCCGTAGAAACGAGGGGTCCAACCATGGGGTGAAGTATCGGCAGCAGGCCGGAGTGATGGTCACTTGGAGCATGCCCTGTTGCCATGCCCATCTAGGGACTCGGTCGTAAAGCCAGTGCTGAAGCGGTCTCATATGGAGAAGCCCGAGCGGTATGACTGCCGCCGCGGACGCCATATGCCCCAGGAGCCTCTGAAACAGTTTCAGTGGAACCGCTCTCTTGCCCTCGAATTGTCTGAGGCAATTCAGCAGTGACTGCGCGCGCTCTTTCGTAAGCTGCGCGAACATGGTGACCGAGTCTATTTCCATACCGAGAAAAGAGATCCTCTGCACAGGGGAGAGTTTGCTCTTTTCCCAGTTGACCTGAAGACCCAGTCGGGCGAGGTGTCTGAGCATCAGATCCCTGTGCTCGCACAACAGCTCTCGAGAGTGAGCTAGGATCAGCCAGTCGTCGAGGTAGTTGAGGATACGGACACCTTGTACCCTGAGAGGAGCCAGGGCTCCCTCCGCGACCTTCGTAAAGACGCGGGGAGACAGGGCCAACCCGAATGGGAGAACCTTGTACTGATATGCCTGCCCCTCGAAAGCAAACCGAAGAAACGGTCTGTGTCGAGGAAGAATGGAGACATGAAAGTACGCGTCCTTCAGGTCGATCACTGCAAACCAATCCATCGGACGAATGCATTCGAAAATGCGTTTAGGCGTTAGCATCTTGAACGGGAGTCTGTGCAGAGCTTGGTTCAAGGCACGCAGGTCCAGGATTGGCCGTAACCCACCTGTCTTCTTGGGTACTATGAAGTAAAAGCTGTAAAAGCCGGACTTCATGTCGGCTGGAGGGACCGGCTCTATTGCACCCTTTGCCAGCAGGGTCGCGACCTCCGCGTGCATGACAGGGGCGTCTTTGCCCACCATTGCCGCGTGGACACCCCGAAACCTGGGGGGACGCCGGGCGAACTGAATCGCGTAGCCGAGCCTGAGAGTCCGGATGAGCCAGCGGGAAGGCCTGGGGAGCTCTAGCCAGGCTCCCAGGAACCGAACCAGCGGGGTCAAGGGGACTACAGGCATACCCACAGTGGGGCAGCGTGGTGGAGCAGACAGCCCCGGCATGGGAGGCATAGCGTCCCTTAGCGGGGGCGGAGTGCGGGCACTCGTCTGACTCCAAGTGGCAAAGAGGGCATGAGAAGGCGAAGCGTTCTTGAGCCGTCTTTGCATGGAAACTGGCAAGGGGAGAGGAGAACAAGAGCGGCGAGGAAGCACCAGTGGTGGGCAGTGAAGGCGGAGGAAGAACCAGAACGGTTTCGGGCAGTTAAAGGTGCCTTCCATGAACTAGTTACTTCCTGGTGCACTTCCGGGAAGAAAGGAACCAGAGGGGGAACCAGAGGGGGGTGCTGGCGATCCGCATGAGCAGCCCCCAGGAACCAATCATCCAGCCTCGAGCGCTCGGGACAGGGTGGAGGATTCTACTCAAGCCCGATGCTCTCCGCTGCCCGGGAAAGCACGGCCGTCAGCTCGGGATCAGACTCAGACAACGCTGGCACTCCCGAGGGAGGCAACGCAGCCGAACCCTCATCTCCCGAGGACTCAAGCCCGCCTTGTGATGCGGCGATCGACATACGGTCCTCTTCGCGAGCCCCGAATGAGATGTCAGGAGCCTGAGAGGGTCCAGCAAACTCATCCGGGAACTCGACCGGCTGCTGCGTATGTGAGGGGGGTGTGGCCCGAGGAGGTTCGCTCGTCGGGGAAGCCCACACGGTAACCCTCAGATCACCCTGGCCACCAGCCGAAGTAGCTCTCTTACGAGAAGAAGAGCTAGAACGGGGTGTGGCAGAGGGGACTCTATACCTTTTAAGGTAATCGAGTCTCGGTCTCAACGCCGAGATGGTCATGTCCCCGCAATGAGAACATGAGCCATCCACGAACGCAGTCTCAGCGTGCTGGAAGCCCAGACACGTGACACAGCGATCGTGACCGTCCCGAGGAGCGATATATCGACCGCACCCAGAAACACACGGGCGAAATGACATCTTTAAAAAGACGCAAATCGGCCCGTATCTCTTTTGTGAGAGAAATTTGTCTCTTTTAGAGGTGTTGAAGCGCTCAGGGGAACGCGGGAGCGGTCGCAGGAAACCCAGACGAACCGCTGAATCGCGCCATCACACCAACACCAGCTCTTGCTTGTAAACACTCCGGTGATTGCAGCAAGCGATGTGCTCGGCTCCGAAGCGAAAGCTTGAATGCGAGTTGCTCGCGTTGCTCCTTATATACCCGCTCTGCGGGGCGGAGCTCGCGATGCAAATTCCGCAGACCAAGGTACTTTGTGTACCATTGGCTCGTTTTGTACCACTCGAAGGTGATTGGGCTCTCGGGCGAGATCCCCATTCGTAACGTCGAACGTGACCGACTGAAAGGGAACTCTGGGAATTAAATCTGTGAAACAAACTTAAAGCTACCACATTTTTGCAAGGATTTATATTTCAATAAAATTTATACAAAATTCAAAGCTCCTTATAATCAGGTTATTAGTTAATGGAGTGATGAGCTGTAAAATGACAGAGCTTAATCATATGGACACAAAGAAACCTCCCCACAATGTGTATCATCAATAAAAACAATTTCATTATATTCTTTTACAAATTTGCATTGTGATAAATGCAGAAGATATTATTTAAAAATTAAGTTTATACCATTAAAGAAATAATCATGACATAAGCATCAAATCCAATATTTTTTATATTACAGAGTGACACTGCGAATAAATAAAATATGAAAATATAGTAAAGACACAAATATCTTCAACATATAAAACAGCCTGCTGCTCCAAGTCCCCTCTCAATAATATCCAGAAAACGGTTTCCTCTTAGACTGTGTGAACAGAGAGACAATCTCCAAACCAGCACCAAGTCTGCATGCTAAATAATCTCAAACCAATATCTAACCTTCCCTTTCTATACAAACTACTTCAACAGCTAACTGCTTTCCTAGAAGGCAACAGTGGTGGATCTAGAAATTATTTTCATGGGGTGGCAAGGGGGTGGCATGCAGACTATGCGAGGTGTCAACACCGAACACCGAAGGAAGTGTCCATGCCTAGTTCTTATGGGCGATTATGATGTTAAACCTTGGTATGAGAATTTCTTGAGATCTGGGGCATTTTTATAAAAAATAAATAAATAAGAAAAATCGAAAATGTACATCTGAAATGCTAACTTGTGCAGCATATTTTTACAACAGCAAACGACTAAATTCCACCCGTGATCGCAAAAGGAAGTTATTACAAACACTTGGGGTTCAAAGTGAGTTTTGAGTAAAAGTTTACTAATAATTTACTAAATTGTCGGATAATGTGTCATACCAGGCGGAGGTGTGAAAGACTCGTTTGGTGAGAACAATAAAATCATGAATCAGGGAGTTTTAAGAGACAAAAACACAGACAAAGCACACAGGAGTGATTACGTGTGAGATCTTACAGAGATGACAAGTGCAATAAATCAATCAGATTAGCCTTCTCTAAAAACACACATCACATGGCCTTAGAAAATATTTACTAAAATTCACAGTTTTACAGATTAGATTGATGAAATTTTCATATGAAGCTTTGGTAGACTTGTGGCTTTAGCTACACTGTATTTCTAAACTCATATCTCACATCAAAATTTTTAAAATACATTTAAAAAATATGTTTTTAATATTTTTATTTTCGTTTTTATGTTTGAGCTTATATATATCTATTATCATAACAGTCTGGGTGATTCTGATTCCTGAACAGTAAACTTTAAAGTGTCAGCTTTGTGAACAAATGTTGATTATGTATATAGTCAGAAAGAATCATGAGAAGAAACCTTTTTATTTTGGGTATGTCATTTCTGTCTCCATGCCAAAAATGGTGGGTGACTGGTAGGGGGTTAAGTGTCTTGCTTAAGGACACATTGGCGTCACACAGTGGATTCGAACCCGGGTCTCTCACACCAAAGGCATGTGTCTTATCCACTGCGCCAACACCACCCGACTTTATTAAAGAGTTTGATTTTACATCTGAGTTAGTTCTGGCTGCAGAT
Source organism: Carassius auratus (assembly GCF_003368295.1). NCBI lineage: Eukaryota > Metazoa > Chordata > Actinopteri > Cypriniformes > Cyprinidae > Carassius > Carassius auratus. The sequence continues at coordinate 25,501,505 of NC_039270.1, read as the reverse complement.
AAAGTTTTAATAGTTGGTGATTTTAATATCCATGTTGATAATGAAAAAGATGATTTTGGATCAGCATTTATAGACATTCTGATCTCTATTGGGGTTAGACAACACGTTTCAGGACCTACTCATTGTCGAAATCATACTCTAGATTTAATACTGTCACATGGAATTGATGATGATAGTGTTGAAATTATGCAGCCAAGTGATGATATCTCAGATCATTATTTAGTTTTGTGCAAACTTCATATAGCCAAAATTGTAAATTCTACTTATTGTTACAAGTATCGAAGAACCATCAATTCTACCACAAAAGACTGCTTTTTAAGTAATCTTCCTGATGTATCCAAATTCCTTAGCATATCCAAAACCTCAGAACAATCTTTTCTAGCACTTTAAATACAGTTGCTCCTTTACGCTTAAGTAAGGTTAAGGAAAACAGTTTGACACCATGGTATAATGAGCATACTTGTACCATAAAGAGAGCAGCCCGAAAAATGGAGCGCAGCTGGAGGAAAACAAAACTAGAGGTATTTTGTATTGCTTGGCGGGAAAGTAACATATCCTACAGAAAAGCATTAAAAACTGCTAGATCCGATTACTTTTCTTCTCTTTTAGAAGAAAACAAACATAACCCCAGGTATTTATTCAATACAGTGGCTAAATTAACGAAAAATAAAACCTCAACAAGTGTTGACATTTCCCAACATCACAGCAGTAATGACTTTATGAACTACTTTACTTCTAAAATCGATACTATTAGATATAAAATTGCAACCATTCAGCCGTCAGCTACAGTATTGCATCAGACAGTGCACTATAGACCCCCTGAGGAACAGTTCTACTCATTCTCTACTATAGGAGAGGAAAAATTGTATAAACTTGTTAAATCCTCTAAACCAACAACATGTATGTTAGACCCCATACCATCTAAGCTCCTAAAAGAGGTGCTTCCAGAAGTCATAGATCATGCAACGTCAACTGGCGGCCCGCGGGGCAAATCCGGCCCGCCAGAGATTTCCATCCGGCCCCCAGAATAATACTGAATTCAGGAATAGCCTTGTGAGAGGAAAAAGTTTAGGGCTGGTCCGAAAAATTTTTTTGAGCTTCGAAGCTTCGGTAGTAATGAACATCGACTATTCGCAGCTTAGTCAGGGCTGAACAGGTCTATTAAATTAAGCAATACTTTTAAGGTAGTCTAATATTTTTCTGACTAACAAATTGGCACAGTAAGGGTAGATTTAAATAAAGAAAAACGAAATTTAAATAAATAAAAACGAAATTTAAATAAAGAAAAACGAAATTTAAATAAAGAAAAACGAAATTTAAATAAAGAAAAAATTAATTTAAATAAAGAAAAAAAACGAAATTTAAACAAAGAAAAACGAAATTAAGTAAAACGAGATTAATTTAGATTGATAATAACGGGTAAAAAAAAAAAAAAAAAAAAAAAAGTTTCTATTATTCTATTTTCCCCAATGTCAAAGCGACAAAACACAAGCTCAGACATGCACTTCGGTCCATACAAACTCCGCTGTTCTACGCTCTAGCCAAAGAACAATGGCGTTGCTGGAACACGCGTCGGTTCTATTTCCAGCATGCACGCGTTTTCCGCGTGGCTCGAGTGCGCCTGAGACATGTGTTTCAGTGTGCAAACTCCAACCTGTTAAATGGGAGCCGAAATAAAAACGGACACGCCACGCAGCTGAGATGCTCAAGCAGCCAGAGTGTAGCAGGCCTTATTCAACATCCTAACCGTTTCGAGGGGGATCTCAGGTGTGCAAAATAAATAAATAAATAATAACAATAATAATATTCAAATGTCAAATTTTCCAATCGAATACCAACCCACCGAACGAATATTCGAATATTTGTGTCCGTTCCATATTTATTTATTTTTAAATCTAATGAGAAAAAAAGCAAATGAGGCACACAGGTACAGCATTTCTAACAGTATGAATACGTACTTATCAGTCCATTCTTCATTAAAACTACGGTTCTCTGAATCAACTTTTCGCTTAAGGCTCTTTGAGAGTGCCATTTTTCATTCAAATATATTCAGAAGGTCTTTCTTAGTGTTCTCCACAAACTTTGACCTGCATGTGACAGTGATGGACAGCTTGACAGCCTCACAAATATGAAGCCTAAAATATCGCTATCGCCCCCTGGTGGCTTGCTGCAGTACAGGTAATATGTAAAAAATAACATAAATTTGGAATTAGAATTAGTATGTCAAATAATAACATATTAGGATACAATTCGAATTTTATTTTATATTACAAGTATCTGGTCCTTACAGTGTCCGTAGAGAAAAATTCTGGCCCTTTGACAAATATAGTTGATGACCCCTGTCATAGATCCTCTTCTGACTATTATTAATTCCTCATTGTCATTATGATATGTCCCCAAAACCTTCAAACTGGCTGTTATTAAGCCTCTCATCAAAAAAACCCAACTTGACCCCAATAACTAGTTAATTATACACCAATCTCAAATCTCCCTTTTCTATCCAAGATACTAGAAAAGGTGTTATCCTCACAATTATATTCCTTCTTAGAGAAAAATGGTATATGTGAGGATTTCCAGTCAAGATTTAGACCATATCATTGTACTGAGACTGCTCTCCTTAGAGTTACAAATGATCTGCTCTTATCTTCTGATCGCGGATGTATCTCTCTATTATTTCTATTGGATCTTAGTGCTGCGTTTGACACAATTGACCACAACATTCTTTTGCATAGACTTGAACACTTTGTTGGCATCAGTGGAAGTGCATTAGCATGGTTTAAATCATACTTATATGACCGCCATCAGTTCGTAGCAGTGAATGAAGATGTATCATATCGATCATAAGTGCAGTATGGAGTACTAGGGCCGCTACTCTTCACGCTTTATATGTTACCCTTGAGAGATATCATCAGGAAACATGGTGTTAGCTTTCACTTTTATGCTGATGATACTCAGCTTTATATTTCTTCGCGAATCCGGTGTAACACACCAATTTGAAAAACTAATGGAATGCATAGTCAATATAAAAAACTGGATGACGAGTAATTTCTTACTACTAAATTCTGAAAGAGCAGAGGTGTTAATTATAGGACCCTAAAAACTCTGCTTGTAATAACCTAGAGCACTGTCTAAGCCTTGATGGCTGCTCTGTCAATTCTTCGTCATCAGTTAGGAACTTAGGTGTGCTATTTGTTCGCAATCTTTCCTTAGAAAGCTACGTTTCTAGCATTCGTAAAACTGCATTTTTCCATCTCAAAAATATATCTAAATTACGGCCTATGTTCTCAATGTCAAATGCAGAAATGTTAATCCATGCATTTATGACCTCAAGGTTGGATTATTGTAATGCTTTATTGGGTGGTTGTTCTGCACGCTTAGTAAACAAACTACAGCTAGTCCAAAATGCAGCAGCAAGAGTTCTTACTAGAACCAGGAAGTATGACCATATTAGCCCGGTCCTGTCAACACTGCACTGGCTCCCTATCAAACATCAGATAGATTTTAAAATATTGCTTATTACTTATAAAGCCCTGAATGGTTTAGCAGCTCAGTATTTGAATGAGCTCCTTTTACATTATAATCCTCTACGTCCGCTACGTTCTCAAAACTCAGGCAATTTGATAATACCTAGAATATCAAAATCAACTGCGGACGGCAGATAATTTTTTTATTTGGAGCCTAAACTCTGGAATAACCTACCTAACATTGTTCGGGAGGCAGACACACTCTTGCAGTTAAAATCTAGATTAAAGACACATATCTATAACCTGGCTTATACATAACATACTAATATGCTTTTAATATCCAAATCCGTTAAAGGATTTTTAGGCTTCATTAATTAGGTAAACCGGAACCGGGAACACTTCCCATAACACCCGATGTACTTGCTACATCATTAGAAGAATGACATCTACGCTAATATTAGTCTGTTTCTCTCTAATTCCGAGATCACCGTAGCCACCAGATCCAGTCTGTATCCAGATCAGAGGGTTACTGCAGTCATCCTGATCCAGTACGTATCCAGACCAGATGGTGGATCAGCACCTAGAGGACCACCAAGACAAGACCACAGGAAACAGATGATTCTTCTGCACAATCTGACTTTGCTGCAGCCTGGAATTGAACTATTGGTTTCGTCTGGTCAGAGGAGAACTGGCCCCCCAACTGAGCCTGGTTTCTCCCAAGTTTTTTTTTCTCCATTCTGTCACCGATGGAGTTTCGGTTCCTTGCCGCTGTCGCCTCTGGCTTGCTTAGTTGGGGTCACTTCATCTACAGCGATATCATTTACTTGATTGCAAATAAATGCACAAACACTATTTAACTGAACAGAGATGACATCACTGAATTCAATGATGAACTGCCTTTAACTATCATTTTGCATTATTGACACACTGTTTTCCTAATGAATGTTGTTCAGTTGCTTTGACGCAATTTATTTTGTTTAAAGCACTATATAAATAAAGGTGACCTGACTGTGATAACGTTTGTGCAATTTTTGAAACTACAAACACAAATACTGTGATAACGTTTGCTAAGTACAAACGAAACTATATTTATGCGAGGGAACGGTTGCGTCAACTTCAAGTCACTCCACATGTATGGTAGACCAGAATGGATCTAGTTTGTTTCAATGTGTTTTCGTTACAAAACGCTTTTAACATTTACAGGGCTGACTATGGTCCCCTGCGACTTTGTGGAGTACAACAGTGAGTGTTAATGATTAGCACATTTAAGAAAAAATGTCTATTTCTTCTAAATATTACAAATGTTTGAATTTTTTGTCTAATATTTCCCGGGTTATATTCAAAGAAAATTATAGTGAAAACAAGACACATTATAGCTTTAAATAAATAATTTCACAACAACTTGCATTTACATTTTTTTATTTACATTATGCATAAAGACACTGAACTGTACAAATAAGTTAAGAAACAAAATAGTTTTAATAAAAGTACATTCCTCCAAAAATAAATTGAACCATGATCAATTAAATATCAAATATTTCAACTCCAGACAACAAATGATAGATATTTGAAAGAAAAAAATCGTTACAGATTTTTAGCTTATCGGAGTTTTGTGAGCTGGTGCTGGGGTTTCCTTGGACGAAAAGTTTGAGTTGTGTTTCCAGCCTGTGTGGTCCTGAGGATTCAAAGAGAGTTTCCTGATGCCCAGGGTAGTTATGTAGGTTTTCGACCACCTATTGATTAAACCGAGATACCCTACTAGAGATGGCCTCCTCCTTCTCTGGCCGGTCATACTCTGCACACAATGCTGGTGGTATTGGTATCCTCAAAACATCATCCACATTTGGTGCAGGATCCGCAAAGACTTTATCAAATATGAGGTCCAGCAGGTCATCCACATATTCTGTGCATTTTATAACATTTTATTTTATTTTAAATGAGTAAAATATTGAGTTTTCAAATAGCTTGTAAGAAACAATGCAAAAAAGATATGTACATTTGTTGTAAATTTGTTAAGTAAACTCATTTTATACATACTGAATGTTGCTTGTGTCTTAACTTCTATGACCCGGTTATTATCCCTTCTTGGCCTTTGGAAAGGTCACTTTGAACACCGGTTGACTAGCTGCTGTTGTGGCTTGAGGACGCCCGGCATTCTCATTGTAATGTATTGCAGCCAGGTATAGTCTGTAAGCAATAAACACATTTTCAACATACAATGTCTACAGTGTATGTAAAAGTAAATTTATTTTTACAACAATAACATTACCTGCACAACATTCCCAGAAATGGAAAAATTAAAACAAATTTGGTGTAAACCTTAGTATTACACTGTGGAAAACCTCAATAGACGAAGTCTGGAAGTGCATACTTAGCTTGGCAATATCCTTCACAATTCTCTTGTTGGAGAGAAGTCTCTCCAACTTGAGATATGACAGTGTTCCTAAATTATTGGAAGTGTTACTATAGTATGATATGTAATTTTAAATAAAAAAGGCAAGCTATATGATCTGCATACATTTTTTTTTAAAGTAAGCATTGCTTCTTTAGCCTACATACCAGCAGCTAGCCACTTTTTTGTGTCTCGACTTCTCCTTGTTCCATGTAGACATGCTGGAAAATTCATGTGTGTGCTTATTTTGCATATGGTTTAGCATAGATGTCCATTTAGCCACTCTTTCAAATCCACTGCTTGATGATGCAGCAGTCCAATAGATGAGGTTTTTATACTATGCAACCATTTACATATTTTCTCACAACCCTTCAACTTGCACACTTTTTCAAGCTGCTTTGAAATTCCTGGAGACTGCAGTTAAATACAAACATGACAACACACAATAAGTAGAGCAATGTGTCTTTACATATAATATAATGGTGGTGATATATATATATATATATATATATATATATATATATATATATATATATATATATATATGATCCGCTAACACAATCATCCGCTAATACAGTTTCATCGCAATTATTAGTCTGTAAAAATCTAGAAAATTATATGATGGTAGTAAGGTTATTTACCTTTCTCTACGTGCCAGACATCATAGAATTGGTTGACATTGCATTCCCTGAGGAATTTTTGTATTTCCGGATGTCGGTCAATCACAATGCAGTCCAGAGTCACTCCATGAGCATCCAAAAAGTCAAGACCTCTCTTCAAACCTTCCTTTTCCATGTGGTAACTACCTTCCACTTCGTTACTCTGACAAGTGATTAAAATGTAATTATTTTTTTGCGTTTAAAATAAAATATTCAAGTTTTCCAGGATGTTGCATCAAAGTTTTCTGCTCATTTACCTGGACGAGTTGTACATCAACAACGGTGTTTGTCTCCAGGTCCATCATTGTGTAACTGCCATATTTGGCAGAGTGCCCTTCAAAAACAAAAATACATATTCTCTTATTACACAATGTGCCTTGTCTAGAAGATAAAATTTTATATATTTTTTTCTTTATAAAAAAACAATGTAAATTTGTCCCACAATGTACCTGGTGAGTCAGCCCTCATATCTCCTCCAACAATGACCTTTTCCCTTTGAGCCAACAGCTGTAGCATCTCATCCTGCCAGTTTCTCCACTTGTAAACAATAGCAGTGCATGACGACGAAAGGTGTCTTACTTGAAAAGATGTAACTTCTTAGCTGCAAATATCTGACAACACATAGAGAAGAGTTGGTAAGCAGTAAATTAATAAATGAATAAACAATTTTTTTTACATTATAAATGTTTAGTCTCAAGTAACTGCAGCTATTAATTATTTCATTTACAAATACCTTTTCAATTGTGAAAAATGAAGCACCACTGACATACACAGCAGCAGAAAGGTGAAGGTTTCCAGCTGGAGTACTGCCCAAAATCGTCTGACTGTTCCATTTCCATGAGAACGACAATGGTGGCAGAGTTGTTCACGTAGAAATGTTCCAATCCTTTGTGATCTTATATGACAGCTTCTATGACATACCGGGCACACCTCAAACACTTCCATGATGAGACAATATATTTACACATTTTTTGAATAGGGCTGGATTCTTGAGCTCTGGAAAAAAATAAATAAATAAACTAATTAATTAAAAAACACATTAATTTACATAAGCACTACATAAAAATTAGATATGCTATAATTAAAACAAACAATATTCTAAAGTATAATATAAACTTACGACAAGTCTTTTGGCTCTGTTATTGATGTGTCTGCCTCTGCAGGATTAAATGTTACATCAGTCTCTTGTGCTGTTAGTATTAAAGAACATTCCTGTAGGATATCTTCATCTTCCTCAAGGTCCAGACAAGGTCTCTTTGATTAAGTCTTGAGGGGCGTGGAAGATGCAACAGCTGTATGAGAAACTAATTTTGTGCGAACATCAAAACTTGACAATGTTGTCTCTGTCTGGACACCTGGAATATATAATTCAGCAAAGATTCACTTTCTCTATCGTGGCTATTAAATTGAAATCAAATTTATTTGATTAGTACTTTTCACAATACATTGTTTTAAAGCAACTTTACAGAAAATGAATTTCGAAATGTGCATATAAAAACACAATTAGTTAATACAATTATATAATATTATATTGTATACTATATAATATAAATATAGTAAAAAAAAAAAAACATAGTGATACTCCTGTGGTGTGTTTGAAGCGTCCTCATTGACAGTTGTGTACTGCATAGCGGTGATGTTTCTGTCTGCACGCCAATATCCCTCGTTCTACAGCTTCGTGTCGATGTGCTGGCCTTTGTATAAACATAGCAAGTTTGATGTCTTGTCTTTATAGAAAACATACAGTTTTTAATACAATATCTTTAAAAAAATATTATATACGTGTGGATACACACAATACATACAAGGTTTAAATTATATACACAGACATTCAATGACGACGACAACAACTTTAGACGCATTTGTTATTGAATTGGCTGACATCTTCTGAAATGACTATTTGCTCAAAAAACATTAAATACACTTACTTCTGGAGGTGACGTTGGATTGCGAACAGTAGGCAACGATCCGCACTTGAGGATTAACTTTGAAGCAAGACCTGCTTTGAATTGACCCTCGTTCTCAAAACAGTCAGTCAAAAAATGATTCGCGCAAACATAAACGTATTTTGGAATTTTGAGTGGCGCCATTTCCTTCGGAAATAAAATCCATCCACTGCGTTTTCGGTGGCTCTGATGTCGGAAGTAAGTGAAAACTACTATGTTCATTATTACAAACCACAACAGAACACTTATGTTTCTTAGGAGACATTACCGGCTGTTGTTGAAACAATGGAGGATGGTGTACAGATCACCGAGGGCAGGGTCTATGCCAAACCCAGATTGTCAATCAAACCACGTTGGTGGGGCTTAGCGCAATTCTACGTCACAGTGAGAGCAATCTTAGAACAGGGCGTTCTGAGACAGTGCTTATGAATTATTGAGATTGTAAAAAAACCACTGGGTGGATTTTTATCATTCTAGGGTGATTTTGCTCACACACTGCCAACACACATTTATGGTCAAACCTTTTGCATAATAGGTGCCCTCTAACATTTGTTTCTCTGTACAATGTTATATGAAGCACTATTTCTTAAAACGAGTTATACTTGAAGCCTGCCCTCTGAGAAATCCTCAAAACATTGTTATAAAATTGAATCAACACCCTCCCTTTAGCTTTCAGACGCGACTCGTGTTTATAACAGTTATCTTGGGGGGTAGACTCATTTAAAATAATGTAATCATCAGGTTTTAGCCAAGTTTCTGTCATCAGAGCACATCTAGATTAGGATCAGTGATAATTTTATTTACAAAAAGTGCTTTACAAAGTACAAACTCTAAGAATATGTGCCATATTGGCACTACCCCAGGAGGGATGAAGACCATCTCTTTTCAACAGGTCATGTCTGTCCCAAAAGCACATCAAATTGCCTATGAAACCTTACACAGTCTTACTGTGTGTTCGTCACTGAGTGGGGAGAACCTGTTAATTGTTTTGATAGGAACAGAAGAGCAGTGTTTTGACCCACGACTATGCTGCCTCACAGTCACCCAGTTGCCATGCTGTGATGGCTCTGTTACCCGAACCAAACAATGTACAGGACTCCCTGAGCTACAGCAGGTAGCCTACCAAACCGATGGTTCTACCACCGCACGTACCGCCGCGGCGTCTGTAAAGTGCATTTGCAGCTTTTGACCGCTGAGTGGCACTTTAACCACAAGTTATCAAACAACGCATCAAAGCACCTTTTTCGCAAATAGACGTCAGCTTTGCCTTACCGATGTGTTAAATTTGACAGCTGCAGTCAAGAAAAATGAAAGAAAAACGCTGTAGTTAAAATATTTAATATTCACAGATGAAAGTTTGTTACTTATGAAGCTATGTGCATTTCTTAGAATGAATTCAGGCAGAATTAAATGTCAAGTGCATGTGCTTATATTTTCTCTAAACTACACAGTATTAGACCATATTTTAGATTTGACACATTTACTAGGTGTGCAGTATTATTTCTAATATGAATAAAAAGATATTTGTCTGTACAATGATTAAGAAATTGTTGCGTGTTTTATAAATAATTTTCTTTATTTTAGTAAAACGTGAGGTCCTGTAATTTCGCTCCCATTATTTAGGCCTAATTAAAACAAGAAACGACTAAATTAAACCTGCATGATTTAGCTAAATCCTTAAAACTCTAAAGAATGGACTGATTAATAAAACGTCCTCACATTTAAAGTTCTCTCATTATAATAAGCAAAATGCACACAATGTAAAAAAGAGCTTCATTAATTGACAACTTCATTGATTTTAAAGGGAGCCTTCTTTACTTGCTTTCATATAATTTAAGTAAAAAAAATAATAATTCAGCCGCTTTTAAATGCAGATGTGTATCATATTCCTTGCTGCGTGCCTGATACTGAGTGTGACGCACATAATTTATTCTTATTGGTCTACTTATTTATTATTATTTTTATTATTATTTATTATGGATAATTGCATGTACAATTGATTTACTTCGTAATGCATATGCAAAATGTGATTAATTATTTATATTCAAGTGTTTGTGCGAAAATTATTAATGCGCATGCATGACAGGGAGGTGCCCTCTCGATCACTTGAATTTTTTCTGGTAATGAAATAACTGAAAATTGGGGTGTTTCACATACATGATAAATATATCTACAGAAAGTTTGAAATGTCTTTTAAACAAATTGATTTAAAACGAAAGCATTATGTAATCTGTGAAGGTTGCATTTCTCTCTAAAGCCGCGTCCATGTGGAGAGAGCCAGCACTGTGAATTTATACTTGCAGCCCGCAACAAAACGTGTTTATTAATAAATATTTAAAATGTCTCCTTTTTCACATTATTAAGCTACTTCTATCTGTACGTAACCTGGGACGTTCCGCCTGCAGGAACTTGAGCTGCGTATGAAAACGCTATGGGAACGAGAATGCCCACCCTGCCAGACTTGCAGGTCCCTGCCTAGTGTGTATACAAGGAGCATAGCTAAGGCAAGAGAAAGAAGAGTCGTGAGTGGCTCGCAGATCTAAACCATAAAATCTAATGAATATGAGGGGTGTGGACCGTCCAGCTGCGTTGCAGATGTCCTGTATAGACACACCTGACAAGAATGCTTTGGAGGCTGCCATCCTTCGGTTCAAGTGAGTCTTGACTCCCAGTAGTGAGGGGAGATCAGAGGACTCAAGGTTTTGGGATAGCATTCTGATCAACCACTTAGCATAAGCTTCTTCTGGCCAGAGGCCTCAGCACACCGCAGAGGAAACATGTAACCATAGGCTGTCTGCCCACCAAGAGGGGCATGGTAGCAGTGTTAATTTTGACACAAAATTTTAATTTAGTTTTAGTCTTAGTCTTTTGACTATAATTCTTTTTAGTTTTAGTCAAGTTTTAGTCATCTGATTTGTTTTAATTTTAGTCTTATTTTAGTCGACTAAAATTGCTTGGTATTTTAGTCGACTAAAATAAGACTAAAATCAATAACAGATTTACTAGACAATTTTTTACAGCTGGTATAGGAAACAAACTTAACCAAAATATATAAAACACAAATTCAACTTTATTTCAACACAACTGTGTCTTTATTTCAACTCAAAAGCTTTTATGCAGCAACAAACACTGTCATGATAATGTAAACAATAACTAGCTGCCAATTGACCATCGATAAAAGAAAAATAAAGTTAGGTCCAGGACCTTAAAGCTTACAGCTGAGCTGGACAATAAGTGCATACATTTAAAGTAAATATTTAATAAGTTGGGTGGATAAAAAAAGTAACAAGATTTTATAAGGTATTCATTTGTCTAGCAATATTGTATGTTTTAAATACTACAATATTGCTAGATTAGTATGTATAATGATAGGATGTGAACATTCACGTTTCACATGACTAATATAGAAATATTTGTGATATTGTCAACAAGTAGAACATTATAAAATATACTAAACATTAGTATTAATCAAATGTATGTATCATAATATTACGTATTAGCATCTAACTTGAAGAAGGGGCTATTTTACAGTACTTTTCAGTTCGTAATATTTAATGCTACAACATCTACGCACTGCAGTCTTCCAATTTTGCTTAGCTCAATAAACAAAAGAACATCGTTGTGAAATTACATTTGAGAAAATGTCCAGGTGGCTCGTCTGTAAATGTCTTTTCAAATTGGTTGTGTTCTTGCCATGAATGAGCGCTCCGCGTGCTTTACACTTTGTTTTGTTTTGTTCATTGAAGTGAGCTGTGGACATTCTGTCGCTCTTTTAGACATCACCTCTTCGAATGCCGACTTCCCGGGAGCTCATTTAAAAACTGAAAACCTTCGCTTCACGTCTCAATAAGTCGGGCTCGGATTGGTTCTCTTCTCTCATGCAGTCTCGCCTGTTCCGTTTTGCCGGTTCTTTTGTTCATTCCTCGCATCTCTCCCGTCTGTTGATTTGATTTTCGTCACAGTCTATTTTCGTCTCGTCCTTTATAAGTTGACGATAATGTCAATCAATTTAGTCATAGTTTTAGTCTCCATCAGTGCCTTCTTTTTTAGTTTTAGTTTAGTTTTCATCCGCAAAAATATTTTCGTGACGAAAATAATGCCGAAAATATTTAGTCAACGAAATTAACACTGCACGGTAGGCTGTAATGGCCACCACGTAGACCCTCAGGGTAGAGTGGGTAAACCCTGCAGAGAGGAGGGTTGCAGGAACTCCAGAACTGTACCAACTGGGCAAATAACTGGGTAGAGCTGGCAGTCTTCTCTCCAGAAGGTGAAAGGTTTCTAACTCAAGGCATACAGTTTCTTCATGGAGGGAGTTCTGGAGAACAGGGCTACTAATAGAAGACGGACCCCATCCCATCGTACTCTCAGCAGAACTCCTGAGGAAAAGAATGAAGAAGATCGAAGATGATGCCTCGGCCAAGTCTGCACCATGGCATCCAGCCCCAGTGGAGTTGGATGAATCAGAAAACCAAAGGGCACAGTGCAATGTCATCTGAGTCGCAAACAGATCCACCTGACGTTGGACACAGCTGCCATCAGATGCAGCAGTCAAGAACTGTTTGGCAGTGAATGACCGGCCTTCTCTTACTCTCATGGCTAAGGTGAGGATCGACTCCTCCGAACAGGAGACATCTGTTCCTACACCGTGGTCGAATCCCACATGATGCCCAGAAAAGTGGTTCTCTGTATTGAAGAAAGCACACCTTTCTTGGCATTAAGTCTTAACCCCAGGTCTTTCGTGTGAGCAAGAACGACATCGATGCCAAACCGCCATCCAATCTGATTGAGCTAATATAAACTAATCATCACACCATTTTCTTAAATCGTGAAAGTGTGGGGTGAGAATTCAAGGCTGAAGGAAGAACCGGTATTAATAGGCTTTTGCCCCCAAAAGCCAACTTCAGGAACTTCCTATGCATCTTTCTAGATCGATCATGACAACAGTCCTCAGACTTGATTGTCTGCTTTTAGTGTGAGTGTGCTGAACTTCAGTCCTCTGACTGAGCAGTTCAAAAGACGCAGATCTTAAAATAGGATGCAATCTTTTATCCTTTCTCGGAATGGTGAAGTATTGGCTGTATGACCTGGACACCGCTAAGCGAGGAGGGACTACCTCGATGGCCTCCATCCTCAAACAGTGTCTACTTCTGTTCCATTACCAGAGCCTGCTCGGGGCCCACCAGGGTGGAAAAAGTCCCGTTGAATTGAGGCAGAGGTGAACCGAACTGGATTCTGTGGCCTCTCACTTCAGTGACTACGTTTACATGCAGCCAATAACCCGTTCAAAACCGGGATATTAGCAATAATCCGGTCACGCACGGCCATGTAAACACCGGCAAAAACCCGGATATGCTCATATTATACCTGGGGTACCCCTTTTCTAACGCGAATTTTAGCAGCTTGTAAACGTTTTCACTGTGAAGGACCCACTGAGACATGTTTGGCAGTAGTTTTCACGATGCTAAATAGTCTACTAAGGGAACCAGTCTCTCGAGACTGAACTCTTGTGTAATCAGAGCTGCTGGCTCGGTGCCCTGAAGCTGCGAACCAGCAGGGGACAGTTGAACTAGCTGCTAAAGAGTCCCTCATGGAGGTAAGCACCGGTGAGTTTCCGGGCAGTAACTGAGAGAAGCGCTCGCCAGAAACTGCTGCGCCATAGAACACGGGCAGGGTTGGCAGATCAATCTCCTGAGGGCACTGAGGAGAGGTGGGCACCGTTTAATGCAGTGTACACCGCTCTTCCCCAGAGGGGCATGTCCTCCAAGGTTCTGAGCCAAAGCATCAGGACTCTCAAAGCTGAAGTCTCCTACTAGGAATGACGGCCCTCAGACCCACATTGTCTGCTAGGAAGACTCGATTGACCAGAGCCTGCTCAGACCAGGACCCAATGTAGCACACTTGGCAGGATGCAGGTTCAGAGCAGCTCGAAGCCTTTGGCCGGGGAGTGCCACTCTGACTCTAGACGAGAAGTGACACCCCAAGAATGAGGAGCTGGAACACGATAGGTTGGGAGTGCTCCACCGAGCAGCTCCTGCTGACCACCTCAACCTCCTCAGAGGAAGGGAGGTAAACATGTGCTCTTACTCAAATGTTATATCCAGTGAGCTCCTGTATATCTAACTTCTCAAAGTGAAATAAATGTCTTTATATTCCTCAAAATTAAAAGCCATCAAACAATCAGATGAGTAAACACGGTCTGGCTTGTGATACAATTCATATCGAAATGATATATCTAACTTCTCAATCAGATGAATACTGAATTTAATTCCTCAGAATTAAACACAAGTAAACAACCAGACGAGCATACATTGTCTAGCATAGTAAGGTTCATATCAAGAATCAAAAATTATTACTAACTTCTCAGTAGTCAGATAAATTACGGAGGGGAGGACCACAATGTGAGCTTCCAAAAAAAGCAAAAGCAAAACCCACGATCTAGGGGTGTAACAGTACGTGTATTCGTACCGGACCGTTTCAGTACAGGGCTTTCGGTACGGTGCACGTGTGTACCAAATGACCAAACGCAATATTTTGTGAGCGGAACATATACATTTGCATGTTTCCAAATGAATATATTCAGTGGTGGAAATCTCCGCGTTCTGCACAAATCCCGCCCTGCAGCTGATTCTAAGGCCGGCGACACACTGGCTGCGTGGCGTTTCTGCTGCATGTCAGTTTCGTGGCGCCTGCTTCGCGTTTTCTGTGTCTTTACAATCGTGCCTGCATCACTACATCACTACAGCTAGGAAAAAAAAACGATTGTAATTCAAACGCAGCTCCTGTCAGCATTTAAACAGACCTTTGCCCTTAATTCCGATCGGTCCAACGCAATAACGAAATCTGAGCAGGTCGAAAAACTAATGCTGAACTTTAATCGTAATCATAGTTATTTATTTATATTTTTCATTATATTTTAATATATGATATTGGTTTGAGACTGAGAGTATTTTATTTAGTGGAGAACTTTGCAGCAGTATTTTATTTCTTATTATCTTTTATTTTATATATATTTTATTAAAAGTTTTTTTGAAAGTGTAAACAAATTGTTAAGAATAGTTTATTAGTAATAAACAACCTGCAGTTTAATGTTTGCATTTCTTTCCCTTACTGTACCGAAAATGAACCGAACCGTGACTTGAAAACTGAGGTACGTACCGAATCGTGATTTTTGCGTACCGTCACACCCCTACCGCGAGCACAGCCACCGCTCCGCTCCGGCTCGGCAAAAGCAGGACGGGAACCGCGAGAAACACTAGTGAAGGCTCCCTCCTCAAAGAGAGCCTTCTAAGAGTGAAACAAAGCAGTAACAAACGGTCGCATCACGGGCCGTCAACTCCCTCGAGAGCTGATTCTGATTCTACATCCAAAGCCGTATCTAGAGCCTTTACATTCTTACTGTCCTCAATTAAAGTTTGGATACGTGTCTCTAATTTTGAAATCTTCTCCGTAAACCTAACTATTTCCCTGCATTTATCCCATTTGAATCAATCGAAGCAGACAGAGATAGATAAACTATACATGTGGCAAGTAGTGCAAATAACAATAGTAGGAGAAGCCATTACTCACCATGCTTGATGGAAGATTCTTACTAAAGTTGTTTGATGAACTTTTGAAAAGCTGGGGAGAGTAGTGAGAGAGAGCAGAGGAGAAAAGAAAACAGCGATTTACACGAATGGAAATACTATTGACAAGCTAATGAGTGCTAACTTGATGCAGGTGCACTGCACTTGCAGATTTAGAATAAAAGCGAAAGATCAAATTAGCAGTCAGATTAGATTGATTGATAATATCAGAAATATGGTGGCAATTAAGTTATATTTGATCACTTTAAACAACCAAGGGTGATAATAAGATTCTAACCAGCAGCAAGGCAAGCAGGAAGGCGGAAGGTAGTCTAAACTCAAATAGAATATAGACATTTTCACAAATAGAACACAGAAATAAAAACAGTATAAATAAAAAAATAAACAACAGTTCTTTGTTAGTCATAGTAAGTGCGAACAAACAATAAGTGCTCTCTCAATATTCAAAGTCAAATAGAGACCAATTTTTTTCAAGCATGATCCAGAGAGAGCTATAGACAACTACAAAACCTATCATAACCTACATACTTATAACAGCATATGTTATGTAGCCTAATTTGAACAGTTTGCAACTAGACGGATGCACTGTTACTTCCTCTACAGTCAAAAATCTTTGTGTTATATTAGACAGCAACTTGTCTTTTGAAAACCATATTACCCTTATTACAAAAACAGCATTATTCCATCTTAGAAACATTGCCAAGGTACGAAATATGTTATCTGTTTCTGATGCAGAAAAGCTAGTTCACGCATTCATGACCTCTAGACTGGACCATTGTAATGCAATTCTAGGTGGTTGTCCAGCATCTTCAATAAACAAGCTATAGGTAGTCCAAAATGCAGAGGCTAGAGTCCTTACCAGGTCAAGATAATATGATCATATTACCCCAATTTTACAGTCTCTGCACTGGCTACGTATTAAGTTCCGTATCAGTTACAAATTATTATTACTTGCCTATAAGTACCTAAATGGGTTAGCTCCATAGACTGTATAAAAACATGGACGTAGTATCTGTGACATCACCCATAGAGTCCTGAAGAGTGTTTTTGAAGCTTAAAGTGTGCGGAGCATATTGTTGCCATCTTGGCAGCGCATCACCACGCGACTCTCCCAGACAATCGAAAATGGGCAAAATGATGGGAGCTGATTGTTGCAGCCACGCCCACCTAGCTCATCAGCAGCGGCAAACCACATGTGACTCAAGTGACCACACCCTTAATTATGCAGAAATTAAAGGCTTAGTATAATTTAAACAGATGAGATATAAAAAAAAATCACCCCCCTCACAGTTGTCATGAAGGGCAAAATTAGCTATACTATAAACATGTTTTTTTTCTACTGTAAAGTTGGGCATTTTAATTTGGGGAGTCTATGGGATTGACTCCCTTTTGCAGCCAGCCTCAAGTGGCCAGTCGATGAATTGCAGTTTTAGTCACTTCCTTGTTGGCTTCACGAGAGGGAGAAGGAAGTTGGCGCTTGGTTAGCTCCTGTGTACCTAATAGGGGTTGCCCTGACTAATCGATTAGTCGACTTCAATGGTCTGCCATGACGCTTTAAGCCTGACGTCGACTAGTCGTCGGTCCTATAGAGGGCGCAACTAGATAAATCTTTGAAAGACTTCCACAATTACGCTCCATTTCCCAACAGTTAAAATAACAAATACATACATACTATGAAAGCACTCCACATGCATATGTGATTATATTACTGGACACTCGAAACTGGACAGGAGAACACACATTCTAAACAGCTTATTGTACAGGTAAGTTCATCGCTGTTCTAATCTAATGTGCTTCTGTACTGTAACACACACATAGGCTACAGACTCATTCAGGCTACAGAATCATTCAGCGTGGAAATGTACTGTCAACGCTGTTCTGTGATTTCTCAATAAAATTTCTTGGAAACTGAAAAGTTCTATAATTTATTTCTTAATAACTAAATCCCACAGCTTCGGTAGTAGAGATGCTCCCGGGTAGAATTAATTCACACACACAATCGCTCTCACTAATGTGTTCATAAGAATGTAATCTTTACTTTGCTACTTTATCTGTATCTGATTTAAAACGAGCAGAAATCTGTGAGAAATATAACGACCCAAAGACAAAATAACTGATAAAAAGCAGCACGGGCAGCGCTGTGTCATATATGCCATAGCTGTGCACAAGGTGTTTTTTTTTTTTTTACAGCTCCCAGCTTATGTTCATTAATGATGTCATTAGCAACTAGTCGACTTCGACTTAACTTTCATCACATTAAAGTCGACTTGAAAAAATCACTAGTCGTTCGCTGGATTTAGGAGGTAGAGCTTTTTCACATTTGGCTCCCAAAACTCTGGAATAGCCTTCCTGATAATGTTTGGGGTTCAGACACATTTTCTCTGTTTAAATCTAGATTAAAAACACTTCTCTTGGGGGGTGCTGTGGGTGCTGTAGAGTTGAACACTTGTTTTGTCAGCTGCGTGATTAGTCTCGGTTATTTATAAAAAATTTCATTGCGTGAATATTCTCGGTTATTTATACAAAATTTCCTTTTCATCTAGATAGAAGAGTAGCTCAGCCAAAAACGTTACCTTGCTAGAATGAGTCTGGACAAATATTTGAACAAATCATCTGGTATTTCTTTGCGGAGGGCGAAAAAAGCAGCACTTGGAGATGCAAAAAAGCAGCGGAAGCAAAAGCAATGTACGCATTGTTGGCTTACCGGAGGACACGGAGGGATAGTAAATTGAAGGCTGGTAAATTGAAACTGGAAAGAGCTCACCATTCCCTCGCTCCAAAGCAGGGGCCACCATCCTCAAACCTGTCATTGTTCAATTTTATAATTTCCAAAACAAACAAAGAGTGATGGCAGCCGCCAGTAAGCACGTCACACTCAACAGTAAGCAAGCGTCTTCGCAAGACACAGACACTCTGAGAGTCTCCTTTTTTAACGATTACTCAGCGGCTGTGGTGCAGAAGAGAAGAGCATTCAACGAGGTCAAAATTCTTCTTTGAGAGCTGCAGATGGATTATGCGCTGCTCTACCCTGCCACACTTAGTGTCAAAGTTGGCCACTTGAGCAAGAAATTTGTTTCCCCGGAGGTGGTGACTGCTTTTGTCAACTCTCGACAAGTACCGGCTTAGTTGTGGTGTAATTTTTCAGTGGTCATGGTTTAGACTTTGAGTTATACTTCTTATGTTTTATGACTGCATTAAGAAGAGACCGACAGCGCAGTTCTGCAGATGACTGATTTATGCTGAGCTGACGGTTGGACTATTTTTGGGTGTTCAAAAAGAATACATACCGAGTTAAAAACTGTGTTATTGAGCCAATAACCACTTCAGATCATAGCCCAGTACAAATGACATTTGATTTGGGATTGGAGTCGTGTATGAAATATTGGAGAATTAATATTTCATTATTGACAGATGTTAATATAAGAGAAGAAATAAGGTTAGTAATAATGAAATATTTTGATTGAACGACAATGAAATGGTCTCACCTACTGTTTTATGGGATGCAGGAAAAGCCACAATAAGGAGGAAATTAATATCTATAGGATCAAAGTTAAAGAAAGACAGGCTTAAAAAACAAGTAGAATTAGAAACTGAAATCAAGTGATTAGAAAATGAACATAAACGAAGTAGAAAACAAGAAATTTTTAATAAACGTAAAGAAAATAGAACCAAGTTAGATGAGATTCTAAGCTATAAGTGTCACGGTAGGAAATCCATTGTTTCCACTTACATACGAGTAAAAGTACTTCAAAATCAATCCTAAATGTAACTGGAAGCCAGTGTAAGGACCTGAGGACTGGTGTGATATGCTCAGATTTTCTGGTTCTAGTTCTAGTCAGAATCCTGGCAGCAGCGTTCTGGATGAGCTGCAGCTGTCTAATGGTCTTGTTGGGAAGGCCAGTGAGGAGCCCATTACAATAGTCCACCCTGCTGGTGATAAAGGCATGAACAAGTTTCTCCAAGTCTTGACTGGAAACAAAACATCTAATTCTTGCAATGTTTTTTAAATGATAGTATGCTGATTTAGTTACTGCTTTGACATGACTACTGAAACTATGGTCTGTCAGGTGACGTCCTAGGGGAGGGGGTACTGTCACGGTAGGAAATCCATTGTTTTCTCCGTGTCATGTTTTGCGTTTGTATTTGTACCTACGTAGTCTCCATGTGCTCGTTTGGTTGATTGTTGTCACCTGGGTGTTGATTGTCTCGCTCCAGCTGATCCTCATCTCCACTCAGCTACTTATACTCACTCATCTCTCTGTCTGTTGTCAGATCCTCATTCATGTTACAGCCTCACAAGTTGGATTACCGTCTTCCGTGTTCGTGTTCTGGATTGTGTTCGGGTTGTCGTCTTCGTGTGAGTGTTCCGGTCTGTTTCTGGGTTCATCCATTGACCGTCTTCACATTCACCACCGACTTCACCATCCAGCACTTCTCACGCCACCATAGACCTTCTATCACCATTGCCTACATTCTGGACTCAGTTTTCATCGTACCCATTGCTGTGTTTTACTACCATCTTCAATAAACCATTTCTGATTGCCTGCATTTGCTTCCTCCTCTTTTACGAGTCGTCACAGTAGGATCTGACCATCATGGAAGCAGCAGGCGATCGCTCCCCATCTCATCTGGAGGAATTTCTGCAGGGAGCCGTTGGTCGTATGGATCGCCAAGACAAGGCGATAGATGAGATGGGTCGAGCTTTCCAAGCAATGGTGACGAAGGTGTCCGAGCTCGCTCTCCAGGCTCAACAACAACAACAACCGCCACCGGCTGCGCCTCCCACGCCACCCACACCGCCGATCGTCTCCGGGGGGATTTCCCAGTCCGAACCACGCCTCCCCATTCCAGAGAAATATGCGGGTGAGCCTAAGTTTTGTCGATCATTTCTGTCACATTGTTCTCTGCACTTCGCCCTGCAGCCCTGCACGTTTACCACCGAGGAGATGAAGGTGGCATTCGTCTTGTCACTACTGACGGGGAGGGCTGCCCTCTGGGGGACGGCGGTGTGGGAGAACCAAGACAGCTGCTGTGCCTCGTTCCACGCCCTTTCGGAGGAGATGAGACGGGTCTTCGACCGCTCCGTCGCCGGGAGGGAGGCGGCTAGACTTCTCACGGACCTACGTCAGGAAGACAGGTCCGTATCGGACTATTCTATCGAGTTCCGCACCCTGGCGGCGGAGTGTAAGTGGAACGAAGAGGCGCATTGGGATCACTTCCTGCATGGGTTGGCTGACCGCATCCAACAGGAGATCCGCGCCGTTGAACTCCCCACTTCTCTCAATGGTCTGATTGACCTCGCCATCAGAGTAGACAACCGACTCGACCAAGCCGACAGACGGAGGGGGAGAGCAGTTCTCGCGACCAGACCGGAGGCTCAGCGTCAGCGCTCAGAGGTTGCGGTCAGCCCACCTGGAGATCTTGAACCCATGCAGGTGGGGTGAGCTCGGCTCTCCCGGGAGGAGAGGATCAGGCGGAGATCCCTGGGACTGTGTTTATACTGTGGCAGCCAAGAACATCACATCCAGCGCTGTCCGGTAAAAGACCAAGCCCGATAGTAAAACTGAGGCTACTATCGGGTGGGATCTCTGCTAGGAAGACCTCATCTACATCGACACTCCTTCCGGTGAGTCTACGGTGGTCCACCCACGCACTCGATCATCACGCTTTGTTGGATTCTGGGTCCGAGGGTAGTTTCATGGACTTCAAGTTTGCTAATAAGCTCAACAATCCTCTCACCTCCCTCAAACACCCCATTGCACCTTTTGCACTCAACGGACACAGACTGCCAGTCATCACACAGACCACTCTACCTGTTTCTCTCATCACATCTGGTAACCATACGGAGGAGATTTCATTTTTCATCACGGACTCACCTCTATCTCCCATTGTTCTCGGTCACACCTGGCTCCATAAACACAACGCCAGGATCGATTGGCGCCTCGGATCTGTGGTTAGCTGGAGCGAGGAGTGTCATTTGTCTTGTCTTTTGTCTGCTGGTGTTAATGTTTCGGAGTCTGTGTTTCAGGGGGAAGCAGTGGATTTAGCTAACGTGCCCGCGGAGTTCCCAGACCTGAAGGAGGTGTTCAGTAAGTCTCGGGCTGATTCTCTTCCTCCTCATCGTCCCTATGACTGTGCAATAGAGTTATTGCCAGGTACTTCTCCGCCTAAGGGCAAGTTATATTCTTTGTCTATTCTAGAGACGGCGGCCATGGAGAAATATATATCCAGTTCTCTAGCAACGGGGTTCATCCGCCCTTCTTCTTCTCCAGCGGGGGCGGGGTTCTTTTTTGTGGGAAAGAAGGACGGATCCTAGCGACCTTGCATTGACTACCGAGGGTTGAACAACATAACGGTAAAGAATACCTATCCTTTGCCGCTTATGTCTTCAGCTTTTGAGAGGTTGCAGGGAGCGTCCGTTTTCACTAAATTGGACTTACGTAATGCTTATCATTTGGTCCGCATCAGGGAGGGGGTTGAGTGGAAGACTGCCTTTAACACCCCTAGAGGCCATTTTGAGTACTGCGTGATGCCTTTCGGGCTAACGAACTCGCCGGCAGTCTTCCAAGCACTCGTTAATGATGTGTTGCGAGAAATGGTCGATCTGTTCATATGTTTACCTGGATGACATATTGATTTTTTCTTCGTCTCTCCAGGAACACGTGCAACACGTACGACGAGTGCTTCTGCGGTTGCTAGAGAATGGATTGTTTATCAAGGCGGAGAAATGCGTTTTTCATGCACAGTCTGTTTCTTTTCTAGGACACATCATTTCGACTGAGGGTGTTCGCATGGATCCTGAGAAGGTTAAGGCTGTGGCAGATTGGCCATCCCCAGAGTCTCGCAAGGCCCTGCAGAGATTTCTGGGGTTCGCCAATTTTTACCGGCGTTTCATTTGCAATTTCAGCCAACTAGCCGCGCCTCTGACCGCTTTGACCTCCCCTAGATTGACGTTCAGGTGGTCAGACGCAGCCGAGGCTGCGTTTGCCAAACTGAAGAGCTGCTTTGTTTCAGCTCCCATTCTCGTCACCCCTGATCGCTCACGTCAATTCATAGTGGAGGTCGACGCGTCAGAGGTGGGGGTAGGAGCAGTGTTGTCCCAGCGCGCATCCTCAGACGGAAAGGTGCATCCTTGCGCATATTATTCTCACCATTTATCTCCTGCGGAGGTTAATTATGACATTGGCAATCGAGAGTTGTTGGCAGTCAAACTTGCACTGGAAGAATGGCGTCACTGGCGTGAAGGGTCCTCCGTGTCATGTTTTGTGTTTGTATTTGTACTCACGTAGTCTCCATGTGCTCGTTTGGTTGATTGTTGTCACCTGGGTGTTGATTGTCTCGCTCCAGCTGATCCTCATCTCCACTCAGCTACTTTTACTCACTCATCTCTCTGTCTGTTTTCAGATCCTCATTCATGTTACAGCCTCACAAGTTGGATTACCGTCTCCCGTGTTCGTGTTCTGGATTGTGTTCGGGTTGTCGTCTTCGTGTGAGTGTTCCGGTCTGTTTCTGGGTTCATCCATTGACCGTCTTCACATTCACCACCGACTTCACCATCCAGCACTTCTCACGCCACCATAGACCTTCTATCACCATTGCCTACATTCAGGACTCAGTTTTCATCGTACTCATTGCTGTGTTTTACTACCATCTTCAATAAACCATTTCTGATTGCCTGCATTTGCTTCCTCCTCTTTTACGAGTCGTCACAATAAGGCAGAGGGTGCCCTTAGGTTTATCAATAGAACATACTATGAATTGGGAAACAAGGCTAGCAGGTTATTACCATTTCAACTACAAGAAAGCACAAGCTAGTCGAACAATTCCTAAAATTAAACAACCTAATTCCAGTGATGTAGAAACTAGTCCTAAAGCAGTGGCAAATACCTTTGCCAAATACTATGAACAACTATATAAGGGTCAACATCAGGAATCGAAAGAAGAAAAAAGACATGATTTCTTTAAAAATCTTAAATTAGGCAAGCTGACAATGGATGAAGCCTCTGCGTTAGTAGAGCCAATTAGAGAAGAGGAGGTGAAAGAAACAATTATTAAATTGAAAAATAACAAAACGCCAGGAATAGACGGGTTCGCAGGAGAATATTATAAAGTGTTTGTCGATGACCTCACTCCGGTATTATGTAAATTATATAATTATGTGTTAAATTCAGGGAACTCTCCAGAGGCATGGTCTGAGGCTATCATCACAGTCCTACATAAGGAAGGAAAAGATCCGCTGCAGTTTTCTAGTTATCATCCTATTAGACTCCTGTGTATGGGTTATAAAATACTAACATCTATTTTAGCAAAAAAGAGTACAAAAACATATTAGGAAATTAGTAAAACCAGACCAGACGGGGTTCATTTCAGGTCGCCAAGGGACAAATAATATATGAAGAGCATTAAACCTGCAGTCACAAATGGCAAAGGGTACTCAAACATCAATGCTTCTCAGCTTAGATGCTGAGAAAGCATTTGATCGTGTAGATTGGCAATTTTTAGAACAAACATTAATTTAGATGGGCTTCAGTGGAAAATGTATCTTCTGGAATCCCAAAACAAAAATTAGAGTAAACGGACACTGCTCTGACTTTTTTTAATATATAGAGAGGCGTAAGCCCTTTATTCTCTCTCACCCATTCTCTTTGCTCTCAGTATCGAGCCTCTTGCAGAGGCAATATGACAGGATGTCCAGATTGAGGGAGTTGAGGATGTGGAAGATTTTTATTAGTAAGATTTTAATCAATCAAGTAACCAATGTGAACCTAGCCATTTTTGTTGCTAATTATTATTCCATTATAATCTTATAGGTAAAGTATAGAAAGGAATTTGCCTACTTGCTGGAATGTACAAAACTGATGAGAAACATATGGTCAGACATATAGACAGGGCCTTTCTTTATAATAAATCAAGCAGGGGGACTCTTCTCGCTAGGGAGGTATTAAAATTGTAATCATAAGTAAAAGTTTGACTATGTGGAACCGCCCCATATAGTGTATATAAGGAGATACCAAATAACATTCGAGAGATCTCCTTGCAAGGAACTCTAAACTTTATACTCCTTGAAATAAAGTCTTTTCTTCTGAGAGAAAAACCCCAGACTGGGTGTGCTTCTTCAGAGAACCGGCAGACGACACTACAAGGGTGGGGTGGGGGGATTTCATAAAATTTCCCTTTTCGCTGACGATATCCTACTTTTTGTAAAACATCCCCTTACCTCAAAACCTTGACTAATGCAATGTCTAAAAGATTATGGAGACATTTCTGGATACAAAATTAATCAAAACAAATCAGAGGCAATGATGGTATCAGGAATCTGGCCCAAACAACTAAACGAGATGGTGTCATTTCACTGATCTAAACAAGGATTTAGGTATTTGGGGATTATTACATCTGAAATTACAATACTTTTTGAGGCAAACTATAATAAGCTATAGTAATGGCCGATTCGTGAACGAATTGTTCAATTTAACCGGTTCTTCTTAATGAACCGGTTTAACCAGTTCACCAAATCGAACTGAATCGTTTGAAACAATTCACGTCTCCAATAAGCATTTATCCACAAATTACTTAAGCTGTTAACTTTTTTAACGTGACTGACACTCCCTCTGAGTCAGAATAAACCAATATCCAGGAGTAATTCATTTACTCAAACAGTACACTTACTGAACTGCTGTGAAGACCGAACTGAAGATGAACCGAGCCAGGTAATGAACGAACACGCCCACTGCTGGAGCAGTTCTCATTTTCGAGTCAAGAACTGGTTGCTTTCGGTTAAACATCGGAAAGTGTGATAAAATAATCTTTTTTTTGGATGTTTTTGGATGTTTTTGGATGAATGTTTCCAATCTGTATATTGTATATAATGTATAGGCCAAATGGGTTTTCAGGGAAGTTGGACAATAATTAAGACTCTAAAGATTCTTATGTTTAATAGGAATAAGGGATGATTTATGAAATATCTGTACTGTATTTATAGTTAATGATGACACATTCACAAATTGAGTTTGTAGTAAACTGAACATGAACACGAGTAGAGCAGCTGATGACACTGAACTGCAGCACGTGCCGGTTAGAGCGTTTCTCGTTCTCGAGTCAAGAACCGGTAGCATCGGTTTTCGGATCATCAGTACACAGAACCGAAAACCATTTCTTTTGGACGCGTCCGATTCTACAACCGAGGAGCTGATTATACTGCGCCTGCATGATTCAGCGTGAAGCCAACTGACTCACAGCGTGTCTGAACCGAAGTGATTCTTTTGGTGATTGATTCTGATTCTGTGCTAATGTTATGAGCGCAGGTAATCCGAGGGATTGGATAAAGGGCAATCTGGCGAAACGTAAGTTCATTTAATAACAAATACATGGCAATGGATTATGTTTAGTAAGTGGATCATGGTTTCTGCGCTGATGACACCTAATTTATTTACTTTATATCTTCAAGACTTAAATCCTCATATGCACATTATTGCTGTTACTGTATTTGGGTGTTGTTGCAAAACTCAAATGTAAACTTTTCATGATTATGAGGTTTTTAACTGACTAGAGTTATGATTACTGACTTTATATTATTTAAATGTTTGTTAGACGTGACGCCATTATGTCGTTGCCAATGACGTCATTACGTCGAGCGTAAAAGAACCGCTGAACCGTTTTTTTTTTCGCCGAGCAGAGTGGCTTATGAGCACTTCCCGACCTCCCGATCATTTTTAAACATGTCTAAAAAGTTCGTGAGCTATCGGTTTGAATTCGTGCCATTTGTGCTGTTGAATGAGCCGATTTGTTGATTTATCTGAAGTTGACCAATCACGAACTAGGAAAACCACAGAAGAAGAAAGACGAAGATGGCAGCTGAAGTCTGACAGGAACAGCGAGCGCTGTATGATGTTTCTAGCAACGTATTCCAATGCCTTTTTAGTTCTCTCTCGCTCTCTCTCACACACGCATATGTAGTTTACAGGGACTCTCCATAAACGTAACGGTATTCTATACTGTATATCCCCATACACTACCTCTATCCATCACGAAAAATGCATGTTTAAAATTTCTATTAAACACCGTATAGTATTTTTTAAAGTCATTTGGTTTACGAGAGCACATTAATTGTCCTTATAAACCATGTTTACATTTTAATACCCATTTCAGATATTTATAAACCATATAGGCCTACAAGAACACACACACAGGGTAACCAAACGTCCCGGTTTCCTATTGCTGAAAAATAACCTGTACGTGTAGGAAACAGTCACGGCTCGTATCAATATTTTATTTGCAGTTATGAGAGAGGGAGAGCAGTTATATTAGGCACGTTCCACTTGAGGCACCGCTGCACGCACAGAATGATCACCTGTATGACATCACAGTACCGCGAGAGCGATTCGAATGCATTGGATATGTGTGCTCTCATACCGCTCTCGCGGTAATGTCATACAGTGATCCTTCTGTGCATGCAGCGCTGCTTCAAGTCGAACGCGTCTATCAACTTCGTGCGATTGCTTCTGGAATTCGCAGGTTGTAAAATTGTGTCGTATATCATGTCGTCCGTACAATTTTCAGATAAACTCACTCTTCGGACCATCCGAATTCGCACCGTGTACGCCCGCCTTGAGGAAAAAGAAAGAATTGGCAAAATCCCAAAGGGTTTAGAACAATATTTTATCACAACTTCAGAAAAACACCTTCCTTTTGGTAAACATATTTCTCATCTTTATAAAATATTGTTAAAAGACATGGTTGGAAACACTTATAATATTAAGGAAAAGTGGGAAATAGAAGCTAATACAGTAATAATGGGATAAACTCTATTATAGGTGCCATACAGGAATTAACAGTCAACAGTGGAAGGAATTTGACTGGAAATTTAAAATACGCTATTTTTATACTTTGGTTATCTTAAATTTTGTAAATGACTCATCTGCTGCTTTTTGCTGGAGAAAATGTGGTAAAACAGGTGACCATACAAATATATTTTGGGACTGTCCAGTAATCATTGGTTATTGGAAAAATCTTAAAGAAGAGATGGAGAAAATTGTAAAAAAAGAAGTTCCCTCAAATGTACAGTTTTTCTTACTGGATGTTATATCATTTGATGTTTACAATGTTGACCAAAGATACATCTGTACTAGTAATAATTGCCAAAAAAAGCATTACTGCTAATTGGAAGTCTGTGAAATCACCAACTGTAACTAAATGGAAACAGAGACTAAAACAGATTTATAAGATGGAAAAAATGACTGCATCATTACAATTGAAAACTGAACTCTTTAATCAAAGATGGCACATGGTTAAAGAATATTTAAATTATAATTTATTTATTTTATTTTTTTTCTCTCATTATATATCTTATATCATGATATGGTTGTGTATTAGTGTAACATGTTTGTTGAGATGTGAACATTCATATTAGGCGCAGCTACACATGTATACAGAATACCTATATTACAATTTTTTTTTATTAGTTTTGTTATTTTATCACTTCTGTTCTGTTCTGTTTTGTGGAAAATATAAAAAAAAAAGTAAAAAAAAAAAAAAAGGAACTGTAAAGTTTAATCATATATTTGCTAATAACTAAACTCTACAGCGTCACTACTACTAGAGAGACACTGCCATGTAGAAATAATTCACACACACAATCGATCTCACTAATGTATTCATATGAATGTAATCTGTAAAGCTCTCAACGGAGACGGTCGCATTTCTTTCCTCTCCTCCCTGCCTTCCCTGCTTCGCTTGTCTCTTGTCTCGTCTACTTTGAGAGACTCTCTCTACTCTGCTTTCCTAAACTGACACATGGATTTGATTAATTGGCCTCTCAATGCAATTGACACCATCTTCTCGACGAGAAGCCTGGGTTCGGGGGAACCTGACTGCCCTGCCGGAATGTTCACAGCTGGCTACACGATGGACGCGTGGGTGAATTGGCTGGTTGTGTGTCTGGCGGCTCTTTCCGTGGAGGACATTGAAGACATCTACCTATTCGGAACCATGATAACAGGTATCCTGCTGATTGGATTAGGCTTTGCCCTGGGTTATCGGAAAATTTAGAAGACGGGAACAGCTGTTCAAAGCCTCATAAGGCTGCCCGTCATGATTGAAGCAGTGGGCAGAGCGGCAATATTAGCCGCAAAGCTCACGGCTTTGGGAAGGAAATTGCAGAATTTGGAGAACACAAATGCACAATGAAACTACAAATGCACAATGAACAATCATAAGGACCGCCAAATGAAATGCGGCTACTAGACCAAACAACTGATATCTTATCTTCTTTCGGCTTTCTCTACCAGCACTGGCCTTGACAAGCTTGAACAAATCTCCCGACAAGCATTGCAGCAAGACTTTCTCTGTCCCAAAGACACAATAACTGATTAAAGCTGTTATAGGAGCAATGGGCTAGTTGCATATCACTGCCATCTAGGATTTCCGATCTTGCGAGTGTGTGCAAAGATACTTCTGGTTGTGCTAAACGCCAGTGCAGAGATCCGGAGAAGTCCAAATATTACCTTCTATATGTTTACAGGATTTATAATATCACTTCAAATGCAAATAAGATATTCACTGCTATTATTACTATACTATAAATGTTAACTGAGCCAGTGGATTTGAAACTTGTGTATGTTTGGGTCTGGTGAATTAATTAAATACACTAATGTTCACTACTGTCCACGAGATGAAAGTTGAACTTGTGTGTATACATAATGTATTTTTATCTTACCAATTATGTAAATGTACAAATGACTTATTTCTCGAAAATGTTTGTATTACATAGATTTTTTTTGTTTTTGAAATATTTACCTCATGAGACATGGGCGGTGACTTATAAGTTTCCATTTCTCAACTGTGCACATACATCAGTCCGTTTCATCATTATTTTCACAACATATTTAATTATTTTACACAGGTAACTAATACATAACTAATTTTAATATCTGTTCTATCTGATAGTTAATGCAAAAGAATAGCAATATACAGGTGCTGCTCATAGACAGTATTTATTAATTAAAATAAAATAATAATGATTTATGGTGCAGATATTTCACAAAACAAACATTGATTAAAACACGCATGAATGCAAACATCTATCTTTTAATTAATGCAAACCTACCATAATTACCTTAGGTTTAATTGTACAGTTACAGTCATAAATTATGTTATCAAATAAAGTTAATAAAACATACTTTATCAGAAATCTCTATGCGTCTCGTTTGACAATTAGAAACCGTGATCTTACATAACAGTCAGAACAAAATCAGCTCTTTGAAATTAAAAGTATTTGCATATTTGAGTGGTTTGTGGACCTGACCTGACGCTGATCCCCATAAATAAACAGAAGAATAAAGCAATCTCTGCGTTGTATCTTGATTAATTTCCACACAGAGGTACGTGAAAATGTAGGGAGGATGTTTCCCCATGTTTTTTATATACCCACTATTCACTGTTAAATTTGAAAATCATTAATTATATACATTTAGCCAAGTGTCGTATGCAAGTTTCCCTTACAGTGAATGCGAGCGTCGCAAGACTGGAAGAATGCATACACTCGTTTCACTGAAGCTCACCGGCGCCATGTTGTGCACCTTTTACAGCTCCATAAGTATTTGTTCATTAATGATGTCATCAGCAACTAGTCGACTTCGACTCGACTTTCATCAAATAAAAGTCGACTTTAAAAAATCAGTATTCGTTCAACCCCTAATATATATAAAAGTGTATATACAATAAAAGCAGTCAAAACTAACAAAAGAGCAACAATATATATATATAAGTGCAAATGACAAGTCTCGGTTAGCCTAAATGTAAAATTGTGCCCAGAATTTGCATTATTCCGATAGACATGAGGACAAGGTAAACAAATACAGTGTGTTTGTTTGAAACATGAGAGACAGTCAAGTTTGACTGAAGGGAGGAAACCAGGTTGGTCATGTGATTTAAACAGATCATCCACCATAAAACGAATATCACTCACACTCTTCATCCTAAAGAAAGACAGACTCCTTTAATCAGCCATGAAGAAGCTCTACAAGTGCCTGTGGATCTTACTGGGTAAAGTACAACATTCATGTTTCTGCTATTTTACTATATTCGTCAAGAATCGGCTTAAAACACATCTCTTCCATCTTTATTTGATCCTCTAACTTTAACACTCACTATTCTAATTCTATTCTTTAAAAAATCCAACTACCTTTCTAATCTTTTTATATTCTATTTTCTTTTCATTTATTATGCAATTGTACAGTATTGTTCAAAATAATAGCAGTACAATGTGACTAACCAGAATAATCAAGGTTTTTAGTATATTTTTTATTGCTACGTGGCAAACAAGTTACCAGTAGGTTCAGTAGATTGTCAGAAAACAAACAAGACCCAGCATTCATGATATGCACGCTCTTAAGGCTGTGCAATTGGGCAATTAGTTGAAAGGGGTGCGTTCAAAAAAATAGCAGTGTCTACCTTTGACTGTACAAACTCAAAACTATTTTGTACAAACATTTTTTTTTCTGGGATTTAGCAATCCTGTGAATCACTAAACTAATATTTAGTTGTATGACCACAGTTTTTTAAAACTGCTTGACATCTGTGTGGCATGGAGTCAACCAACTTGTGGCACCTCTCAGCTGTTATTCCACTCCATGATTCTTTAACAACATTCCACAATTCATTCACATTTCTTGGTTTTGCTTCAGAAACAGCATTTTTGATATCACCCCACAAGTTCTCAATTGGATTAAGGTCTGGAGATTGGGCTGGCCACTCCATAACATTAATTTTGTTGGTTTGGAACCAAGACTTTGCCCGTTTACTAGTGTGTTTTGGGTCATTGTCTTGTTGAAACAACCATTTCAAGGGCATGTCCTCTTCAGCATAGGGCAACATGACCTCTTCAAGTATTTTAACATATGCAAACTGATCCATGATCCCTGGTATGCGATAAATAGGCCCAACACCATAGTAGGAGAAACATGCCCATATCATGATGCTTGCACCTCCATGCTTCACTGTCTTCACTGTGGACTGTGGCTTGAATTCAGAGTTTGGGGGTCGTCTCACAAACTGCCTGTGGCCCTTGGACCCAAAAAGATCAATTTTACTCTCATCAGTCCACAAAATGTTCCTCCATTTCTCTTTAGGCCAGTTGATGTGTTCTTTGGCAAATTGTAACCTCTTCTGCACATGCCTTTTTTTTAACAGAGGGACTTTGCGGGGGATTCTTGAAAATAGATTAGCTTCACACAGACGTCTTCTAACTGTCACAGTACTTACAGGTAACTCCAGACTGTCTTTGATCATCCTGGAGGTGATCATTGGCTGAGCCTTTGCCATTCTGGTTATTCTTCTATCCATTTTGATGGTTGTCTTCCGTTTTCTTCCACGTCTCTCTGGTTTTGCTCTCCATTTTAAGGCATTGGAGATCATTTTAGCTGAACAGCCTATCATTTTTTGCACCTCTTTATAGGTTTTCCCCTCTCTAATCAACTTTTTAATCAAAGTACGCTGTTCTTCTGAACAATGTCTTGAACGACCCATTTTCCTCAGCTTTCAAATGCATGTTCAACAAGTGTTGGCTTCATCCTTAAATAGGGGCCACCTGATTCACACCTGTTTCTTCACAAAATTGATGACCTCAGTGATTGAATGCCACACTGCTATTTTTTTGAACACACCCCTTTCAATTAATTCAACTAATTGCCCAATTGCATAATCAAGGTTTTTCGTATATTTTTTTATTGCTACGTGGCAAACAAGTTACCAGTAGGTTCAGTAGATTCTCAGAAAACAAATGAGACCCAGCATTCATGATATGCACGCTCTTAAGGCTGTGCAATTGGGCAATTAGTTGAATTAGTTGAAAGGGTGTGTGTTCAAAAAAATAGCAGTGTGGCATTCAATCACTGAGGTCATCAATTTTGTGAAGAAACAGGTGTGAATCAGGTGGCCCCTATTTAAGGATGAAGCCAACACTTGTTGAACATGCATTTGAAAGCTGAGGAAAATGGGTCGTTCAAGACATTGTTCAGAAGAACAGCGTACTTTGATTAAAAAGTTGATTAGAGAGGGGAAAACCTATAAAGAGGTGCAAAAAATGATAGGCTGTTCAGCTAAAATGATCTCCAATGCCTTAAAATGGAGAGCAAAACCAGAGAGACGTGGAAGAAAACGGAAGACAACCATCAAAATGGATAGAAGAATAACCAGAATGGCAAAGGCTCAGCCAATGATCACCTCCAGGATGATCAAAGACAGTCTGGAGTTACCTGTAACTACTGTGACAGTTAGAAGACGTCTGTGTGAAGCTAATCTATTTTCAAGAATCCCCCGCAAAGTCCCTCTGTTAAAAAAAAGGCATGTGCAGAAGAGGTTACAATTTGCCAAAGAACACATCAACTGGCCTAAAGAGAAATGGAGGAACATTTTGTGGACTGATGAGAGTAAAATTGTTCTTTTTGGGTCCAAGGGCCACAGGCAGTTTGTGAGACGACCCCCAAACTCTGAATTCAAGCCACAGTACACAGTGAAGACAGTGAAGCATGGAGGTGCAAGCATCATGATATGGGCATGTTTCTCCTACTATGGTGTTGGGCCTATTTATCGCATACCAGGGATCATGGATCAGTTTGCATATGTTAAAATACTTGAAGAGGTCATGTTGCCCTATGCTGAAGAGGACATGCCCTTGAAATGGTTGTTTCAACAAGACAATGACCCAAAACACACTAGTAAACGGGCAAAGTCTTGGTTCCAAACCAACAAAATTAATGTTATGGAGTGGCCAGCCCAATCTCCAGACCTTAATCCAATTGAGAACTTTTGGGGTGATATCAAAAATGCTGTTTCTGAAGCAAAACCAAGAAATGTGAATGAATTGTGGAATGTTGTTAAAGAATCATGGAGTGGAATAACAGCTGAGAGGTGCCACAAGTTGGTTGACTCCATGCCACACAGATGTCAAGCAGTTTTAAAAAACTGTGGTCATACAACTAAATATTAGTTTAGTGATTCACAGGATTGCTAAATCCCAGAAAAAAAAAATGTTTGTACAAAATAGTTTTGAGTTTGTACAGTCAAAGGTAGACACTGCTATTTTTTTGAACACACCCCTTTCAACTAATTGCCCAATTGCACAGCCTTAAGAGCGTGCATATCATGAATGCTGGGTCTTGTTTGTTTTCTGACAATCTACTGAACCTACTGGTAACTTGTTTGCCACGTAGCAATAAAAAATATACTAAAAACCTTGATTATTCTGGTTAGTCACATTGTACTGCTATTATTTTGAACAATACTGTATGTGTGTGTGTGTATGTGTAAAGACCTCTAACTAGCTTGCTCTATTTTTTTTTTTTTATTCTTTCTGTTTTCTTTTTATTTATTATATTAGTCAAAAACCCATCCTACGTGTACTGTGTTAACCTAACTGAGACTTGTTATAGCACTTATATATCATTGCTCTTTTTGTTGTTTTTGATTGCTTCCACTGTCTTCATTTGTAAGTCGAGTTGGATAAAAGCATCTGCTAAATGAATAAATTTAATATATATTCACAGTAATACCTACGCTGAGTTTTCTGTATTTTTTTCCTTTGTTCAGAAATATTAACTCGTCCTCTAAAGTGGATTTACAGTATATTATAAAGTGTTTCTGTACTATTTCTGTCCAAACTAACCTAAACAATCAACATCAGTTGCTGTTTTGTACATTCATGCTTGTCTATAATTAAGTTGTTTTTTAAACTACACGTGAAAATATGTTCAAAGTTATTTATTTCTGTGATTTAAAGCTGAATTTTCAGTTAATCCAGTCTTCAGTGTCACATGATCTTCAGAAATCATTCTTTATGCTGATTTGCTGCTCAAGAAACATTTCTGATTATTATCAATGTTTAAAACAGTTGTGCTGCTTCATATTTTTGTGGAAAACGTGATGGATTCTATTTTTCAACATTCACAGATGAATAGAAAGTTCAAAAGACCAGCTTTTATTTGAAATAGATTTATTTGTACATCTCTTTTGTCAAATGATATTTTTCTCGCATTCAAAATGAAAAACATATTCAAATTCTGAACGAATTATATTTAGCCTAGAAAGTGCGCAAAGAGCAGTTCCTTTATAATCACTAAAAAGTTGTCACTTCAATTAATCTCACAAAGTTCCTTTATAATCAGTGAACCTCTTATTTACATCGTGTTACAGTGAGGATTCGTGAGCGTGCGAAAAAAAATTGGCTTTTCGAACCATTTTGAACTGCCAAAATGAACTCAAAGCGAAGTTAATTTGGCCTGATTTTATTTGAAATGACGTCATATCAATTCCTTTATTCAATTCCGTTTGAGGTATAGCGGGCCTTTAGCATTGGCTCTGATCCAAAAGGGACACAGAGGTCACTCAAAGGGGTTGTGAAGCTGCAGTGTGGTTCTCTCCTAGGCAGTGTGGAGCCACCAGATACTTGGCAGAACTGGCTGATGACTGTCGTTTGCTGGAGACCCTTCACAAAAATTTTATGTTTCTCACTTTTTGCATGAGACTCAGTGCCCGTACACCCAACGTTCCCAGTATAATTGTTTTTTTGCATATTGAGCAGTAGGCTTCAAATACGATGTTAGCAACCAACCTTAACTAAGCCCAAAATTCTGTTTTTTCAAGCCAAGTATCGTTAAACTTGCACTTCCCAATAGCTTAAAGGTAAAATCCGTTTTACGTCTATGGTGTAATCCAAGAGAAATTTGCGCCAATAACAGAAAGCTGATTGGCTGTTGCATGTTGGTCTCATTTGTAGTCGTAATAGAGCATATTATTTTTGGACTTGCGAACAAAAGATCGACAACACCACAGGGAAAAAAAAATTCTAAAGTGCTGCAGAAGCATTGAAATGAGCATTCGAGGTAGCGCTACATGGACAAAGGAAAATTAAGACCTGTTTACAATTATTTAAGACCTACAACAGCGAATTTAAGACTTTTTAATACCTAAAATTTAGATTTTTTAATTTTTGACTTTTTAAGACTTTTTAATACCCCGCAGAAACTGTCTACTTTACCAGACAAATCTTATGTTAAATATTTGTGTATGTAAATTGTTTGACAGTCTTAATGACTGTTTGTCCCTAATGTCTGATAATGATTCACAGGAACGTGTCCTCGTCCCACTTTTGATTTCATTCTTCTCCTTGATGTTGGATGAAACCATTGACACATGAATAATTATCTGTATTATTGTCAATGTTTTCATCCAACATGCTCATTATGCAGATTAATGTGTTATGTTTCCATTATCATTCAGACAATGTTTTGATTATTAGCGGCAATATCAAGGTGAATTAAATTAAAAATGCTCATTTGAATGTGATTCAACAAAACCTGGTTTTCACCTTTTTTTTCTTCAGGGTTTTTATTGATCGAGGAAATGGCACGTGGACAAGAAGGTGAGAAACCTTCAGTGTTTTAACACTTTTGTTCTGTTTTGTCTGTTAAATGGTCAGATGTAAAAGCTCTGATGCAGTTTGATGACCAGTTTTATAGTATTTCTATTGTTATAGTTCCCTAATACTGGATAGACTCAGAAAGTCCGAAAATTAACTTGTTATTAACCGGCAATATTTCCCTCAAAATTGGATCTTTCAGGAACAGCCTTTACAATTTTTTTTAATGTCAGATTATTCTGCTCTTTGTAGAATATAACATACCAAACCCATCATGATATATCGGCCAATATTAGTAATATAGTAAGTAACAAATGATTATCATCCAAAATAATAATTACAAAAAAATGCTCACTATCATTCTTTTACCTTTGCGTTTTAAATTCTTGTCGCTGTTTTGCATCCTTAACCCTTAATTTCTGACTCTGTGTGGACATGTTGCTGATAAAGAGTTTGGTAAAAGTCTTCTGCAGTAGTAGATGACTTCTTATTGACCTTTATCCATTAAATTTTTCCAGAGAATGCAGCACTATGGGGCAAAACTAGTCAGTCATCAACTTACGCAGGCTCTGTACCTGAATATGCTCTTGATGGGTTGTTAAACAGCTGGACCCACACTAATGAAGAGACCAACCCGTGGTGGAGAGTGGATCTACTGAAAGTATACAGAGTGAACAGAGTCACCATCACTAATAGAAATACTAATGCTGAAAGGATAAATGGAGCGGAGATTCGTATCGGGAATTTTCTTGATATTTATATCAATACCAAGTGAGGATTTCTTTCTTATGATTTGATTTCTGTGGCTGAAGTGAAGGATGAACAGAAATGGATAAAAGATAATTTTTATGTCTGTAGATGTGGTGTGATTTCTACTCTTGGAGCCGGTGCCACGGCCACTTTCTCATGCGGTGGGATGGTGGGACGTTATATGATTGTCTATATTCCTGGAAATCAGAAGATTCTTAGTATTGTTGAAGCTGGAGTCTATGGGACTTTGGCAGGTAATTTGTTGTTGTAGAACACTATATTGAATGCAATAGATACTTACTTAGAAACTTACTTTAAACACATAGTTAAAAAAAATCACACTCGTCCTTCCACACCACCATTATAGTATTCATGCTTTATTGGAATCTTATGTACAGATGATTCTGATAAACGCGGGGCTTAAGCATATTATGCTAACCACAAAGTGGGTAAAATATTAATATGGGAATTAAAACAATTCTGTTGATTTATCATGTTAAACAGTCCACATTTCAAGTGATCAGTCAACTTTCTTTTTATTCCAAATGGTTGTTATTGAAGATATTGGTTATATTTCCACCAGGTTGTTGGTACTAATGATGTAATGATTTTCTATGGACGTCTAATTATTTTGTGTATAGTTGTGAAGAACGTTGTTAGATAAAAAAATGATTGTATTTGTAGTTCTGTTTAGTAACAGTAGAGTAGTTGGTGCACAAATTACATGTTTCACCATCATCTCCTCCACTGTTGTTCTCAAATCTTATTTGAACTGTGCATAAACATGGGTCATGACCGATTTTTATTAATTTTCCAGGAAATCGAGCAGTGGGAGGAGCCACTATGCAGTCGTCAACATCTGCAGACTGGTTTGCTGAAAAGGCCATTGATGGTAATCGAGGTCTCCAGCAGTTGAATACGGGATGTTCCTCAACACTTAATGAGACTAACCCATGGTGGAGGCTGGATCTGCATGATGTCTACAGAGTTAGTGAAGTGGTCATCACTAATAGAAAAAACTGTTGTGCAGAATGGATAAACGGAGCAGAGATTCACATCGGAAACTCTTTGGAGAACAACGGCACCAACAATCCCATGTGAGAAACATGAGGTTGAAAGAGCACGAGACATCAAGCACAAACATGAAGGACTGAAACAGATATGACAGTATTTTTTATATCCCTTGTGTTTCTCTTTCTGTAGATGTGCTGTTATTCCTGATATTCCAGCAGGAAAGTCCAACAACTACTCGTGTAATAGATTGGAGGGACGTTATGTGATCATTCATATTCCTGGAGACTGGAAGATACTTACTCTTTGTGAGGTTGAAGTCTACGGGTATTTGGCAGGTAATTCATTGTTGTAAAGCATTATATTCAACATTCTACATTAATATATAATTCATGTAATAACATGTCATATTTAAAACGTACCATAAAAGAACACAAAATCATAATTTTCATAATTTGGTTTGGTGAGGGTAGTTGATGCAGTAATAACACCCTTCACCTCCAGTCACATTTCCTCAATAATCTTTTCCATGCTGCAAACTTTGTGCATCAAGACAAGTCATGACATTTTTATCATACATTTTTTAGAAAATCTGGCAGTAGATGGAGCTGCTATACAGTCGTCAACATCTGCGGACTGGTTTGCTGAAAAGGCCATTGATCGAGGTCTCCAGCAGTTGTATAATGGATGCTCCTCAACTATTCCTGAGAATAACCCGTGGTGGAGGCTGGATCTGCGTCATATCTACAGAGTTAGTAAAGTGGTCATCACTAATAGAAAAGACTGCTGTGCAGAACGAATAAACGGAACAGAGATTCGTATCGGAAACTCTTTGGAGAATAATGGCACCAACAATCCCATGTGAGAAACTTAAGGTTGAAAAAGCATGAGACGTTGAGCACAAATCTGAAGGATTAATGCAGATATGACAGTATTGTAATATCCCTCATCTCTTGCGGTCTGTAGATGTGCTGTTATTCCTGCTATTCCAGCAGGTGAGTCCTATAGCTACTCATGTGATGGGATGGAGGGACGTTACGTGAATCTGATCATTCCTGGAGACATGAAGACTCTCACTCTGTGTGAGGTGAAGGTCTATGGAGAAGGTATACATCTGTAAAATTGGTTTATAATTAGGGCTGGGACTTTAACACGTTAATTGAGATTAATTAATTACACAAAAAATAACGCGTTAATTAAGATTAATTAATTACAGAAAAAAAATTCCCGCATTTTTAATAACTTATTTTTGCACCGCGGAACGTTTCTCACTAGATGAGTTTCGGCGGACCGATTATACTGAAGCACCAACTAGCGTTCGCATATCACCGCAGCACATGATCGAACCTCAAGTATCACCTCAACGCAAAACATATAGCAGCTAGCGTGGACTTTACACTTTATGTTGAACTATGTATTATTTTGTTGGTGCAACTGGCAGTTTATGTTGAACTCTTTATTGTTTTGGCCAAGGTTATTGAGAGTTGGACTTAGTATTTTATGGCCTCTGAAGCAACAGAGAGAGGTTTTCTGATAGTCAGGGTTTCCAATGTTCTGAATGTAATTGACAGTATTGTGTATTACTTAAACACTTTACAGAAGGTTCCAGCACCTATAAGCTACCTGAATTTCTGAAATATGCTATTGCTACACTTAATGGCAAAAATTGCACTGGTCTGCTAGACTTGGTTGAACAAAAATAAACACTATTTTGTTGCTTAAGCTTATGTATTCAGTCATTATTCAATGGTATACTATAAATCCATGTGAAAAAAAAAATTACTTCTCACTGTTCTCAGGTGAAATATTTATATGCGATTAAAATGCGATTAATTCCGATTAATTAATTACAAAGCCTCTAATTAATTAGATTTTTTTTTTTAATCGAGTCCCGGCCCTATTTATAATATATAATGTGTTCACACCATCAAACCATGCAAACCATATTTCTAAAGATTTTTTCAATGAATTTCTTTATATATATATATATATATATATATATATATATATATATATATATATATATATATATATATATATATATATATATATATATATGAATATATTTTTCTAGGTCCCTTTTTAAAAAGATCATTTATAAAACTGATGTTTGACTCCAGCAAAGATTTGACCGACTCTACAATGAGAGAAAGCATTCTGAAACAGGTGAGAAAATAGTAACAAGTTTTGAGGAAACAAACACTAATTGCATTGTTAAATATTATGCCCTGAATTTATTAAAAACTAAATCAGCTTTTGTGCTCCTTTCATTTGCAAAGAAAGAAATGGTTTATATTATGATATAAAGTTAACTGACAGGAGCCAATCACCTATTGATTATCCAGTCAAACTTTACAATATACTCACATTTTAAAGAGACATGATTTTACAAAAGTACTATTTGGGACATGACAGGAGAGGAAATGTCTTGTCATATTCTGATATAATCAATTTAGTATGAATTTTATTTCCAGTTGGGATCTGCTCTGGCTGATAGAGGATTCACAGACCTGACATTGAGTTGGTCTCAAACCCCTTAAGAGAAAGTGATGCGGAAAGTGAATGCTGGCAAAAGTGAGTTTGTTCTCACATCTGTATAATAACATCTTAGTTACATATGGTAATCCTCCTTCCCTGAAGGAGGGAACAGAAATGCCACGTTGGATGACCAATGAATGGGGATCTTGCTTAGAGAGACCAATCCACTTTGAGTGTAAACTAAACGAGTCAATGCACATTGGCATGCGATTATTGCATCCAGTTGTCGCTGATCACATGGCATATGTAACCGAGACATACCCTTTCAGCCGGTCACTCTCGACATCACGTTGGATAACCGACGAATTGGGATCCCTACCAAAGGGCAATAGCTACTGCCCCTTCCAGTGTCCTGTGGAAGCCTCCTGTGCCCCTATTTTTTAGCACAGGCCAGGGCTTACCATAAAAAGATTGCTATTGCTGCTATGGCACTACCCACTCAGTAGGACTGGATAACACTGGGAAAACGTACCTGTATCACGTGGGGCAGGAACGTTGCAGAAGCCCCATCCTTACAGAAGGAGGTTTCAGAAACACTTACACATATGAACAACCGTTTAGCCGCAAATGGAAGATTAGAGGTGATTTTAACCCTCTTGGAAAAATAGCAAAAATTTGATGGGGAAACAGAGCTCTGAGACTATACCACGGATTTTACACATATTGGATCCACTTAGGTCTCTGCATATGGAAACTAGCCCTCTACGGTGCATTGAGTGAGGGCCTGTTGCCAGATGCTTCTCCACGTCTGGCTGCCGAGGGGACAGAAGAGCTCGACAGGGCCTACGGATATGGACTCTCTGGAGCAGTTTTAGCAAGCCGATCCGAAGCCGGGGCCTCTCAATGCTACTACCCGTTTCAATTGAGAACACAGGATACCGGCTCCACACAAAGTCTATAGAATTTAGCTAACGTGTTGGGGTCACCCAGTCCGCAGCTTTAGATACCTGCCAGTGAGGTGCCACGAGCCAGCGCCAAGGATGATGCAACACTTCTAGTTGAGTGAGGTCGCAACCTAAATGGGCCTTATAAGCCAGGGTGATG
This sequence comes from Carassius auratus, assembly GCF_003368295.1. Taxonomy (NCBI): domain Eukaryota; kingdom Metazoa; phylum Chordata; class Actinopteri; order Cypriniformes; family Cyprinidae; genus Carassius; species Carassius auratus. The sequence continues at coordinate 25,459,705 of NC_039270.1, read as the reverse complement.
GCATCCACTATTCAGTGGGCCATCCTCTGCTTAGAGACGGCATTCTCAAAGCTAAGGCTGGGTCTGCCGCCTCTGGGGACAGCCCTAGCAGGTTCACCACTTGATCCCTGAAGGGAGTAGTAGAATCTTGGGGCACCTGGGAGTGAACTAGCCCGAACTCTAGGCACAATTCAATGACCCACAATGCGTGCGGGTCCCCTACCCTCTTGATGGAGGCCAATGCAAGCAGTAGAAAAGTTTTCAGTGACAGAAACTTTAGCTTGACTGTCTGCAAGGCTCAAATGGGTCCTGCTGTAGTGCTGTGAGCACAAGAGTCAGGTCCCAAGAGAGTATAGTGGGGGGCCGTTGAGGATTTAGCCTTCTCTCCCCCCTAAGGAACCTGATGATTAGGTCATGCTTCCCTAGCGACTTCCCTTCTACGGGGTAATGGTTTGCAGCAATAGCAGCAACAAATATTTATTTATTAGTTTAAACTAATGTCTATGATAATGAAAGATTGTTACAATTGTGTGAAAAAAGTCACAATGCGTAAAAGGATTTGTTTTGTTTATTTTTTTTCACATGATTTGAAATCAAAATAATGAACAATTGTTGCGTCTTTGGCCTAAACAGGACTGCAACAGCAGTTTTTGGCCTAAACAGCTCTGTTTAGGGCCTAAACGAATCAGTAGCGGACTGCAAACAAGTCCGTGCTGCTCCCTGTGTTCGCACAACTGATCCTGAGACTTAGCCAGTATGACCTAGTCATTGAGGTAGATGAGAATGTGAATGCCTCCGCAACTTTCGTGAAGATACGGGGTGACAGGGACTGCCCAAAGGGCAGGACCCTGTACTGATATGCCCGTCCTTCGAACGCAAACCGCAGGAATGGCCTGTGGTGCGGAAGGATTGACACATGGAAGTACGCTTCTTTCAGGTTAATCACCACAAACCAATCTCGGGGACGGATGCATATGCACTTCTGCATGAGCATCTTGAATGTGAATCTTGTGAAGGGCCCCATTCAAGACGCGCAAATCCAAGATTGGTCTCAACCCACTGCCTTTTTTGGGCATAATGAAGTCTGGGACTGTTCAAGAAGCCTGTCTTGTCCATCTTGCGCATGTCAGCCAGACACACCATAGTGGACCACCATAGTGGACACTGGACCCCCATAGTGAACATTGCACAGCCCAAAGACCGAGCAGTGACCTTCATTGCTCGTAGTGCAAGATCAGTAGCAGTACAGAGTTCTTTGAGAACTTCTGGGTTGTGACCACCCTCATGCAGGTCCTTTCGTGCCTTGGGCTGATGAACATGCAACAACACCATGGCGTGTAGGGCAGAGGCAGCTTCTCTGCAAGCCACATAAGCACTGCCGATCAGGGCAGACGAGTACCTACAGCCCCAGGAGTGGAGTGACACCATGGCCCGCCAGGTGGCAGTGGAATTTGGATATAATCACATCGTAACCAACCAAGTTACGTTCAACCAAGTTTCTGCATTTCTTACACAGAACAACCTCCTTGACAGCAACCAATCTGGCTTCAGATGTGGACATTCAGCTGAGACTGCCTTGCTCTCAGTTGTTGAAGCTCTAAGACTGTCAAGTGCGGAATCCAAGTCTTCAGTACTTATCCTGCTTGATCTGTCCACTGCTTTTGACATTGTGCAATTATGCGTGAAATATATATATATATATATATATATATATATATATATATATATATATATATATATATATTAGATTAGATTCAACTTTATTGTCACTGCACATGTAGGTACAAGGCAACGAAATGCAGTTAGCATCTAACCAGAAGTGCAATAAGCAGTAAGTACAGAATAAAGGTCTATAATATGTACAATAACTATACAGGTAAGTATTATGGACATAATTTCCAGATATTAAATACTATAAGCACGATATACAGATAGGTGTACTATGAACATACTATACAGATAGGCTATGTAAAAGTGTATGTACACTATAGGCAGAACTATGAACATAATTTACAGTATTGCAATGGACAGTAAAGTGCATAGAAAAAATATTTCAATGTGCAAATGGATTATACAGTGTTCCTGGATGAACAGGCAGTAGTGCAAGTAATAACAAGTTACTTTTTGCTTGTTGTGAGTAAATAAATAAATCAGAATGTTGAAGAGGGGGAGGAGTCTATGTGTGGTGTGGGGGGTGTTGAGGGGTGTCAGAGGGCAGAGTTCAGCAAGGAGACAGCTTTAGGGAAAAAGCTGTTCCTGAATCTTGTGGTCCTTGTCCGGAGGCTCCCTAAACGCCTCCCGGAGGGGAGGAGGTTAAACAGTTCGTGGTCAGGGTGAGAGGAGTCCTTGAGAATGCTGCAAGCTCGACGTAGACAGCGTTTCCTCTGGATGTCCTCAAGAGCAGGAAGTGGTGTCCCTGTGATTCGTTGGGCAGTTTTCACCACCCTCTGCAGTGTATATATTAGGGATGTCAACGATTAATCGATGATCGATTAATTGTCGATAAGAGATGCAATCGATTAAGGCTATCGATGGTCGGTTAACCGATTCAATGTTGGGCTGCGTGCGGCTCATGCGCACTCAACACGTGCGAGCGGCTGTGAGTGACGGTGACAATATATAAAAGCATCATCATTCATTCACAATGTACAAATTAAGCTTTTAGTGTGATTTAAACTTTAAAGTACATTAAAATAGAAACAACATAAAAGTTCTTCAACATTAAATGCAATAGAAATGTAGTTACTAATCATTTCATCAGATAACTGTTTTATATCGTGCGCTTTGCAGGGCTGCGGGACACAGTGACAGGACAGGTAGTCTATTCATTCCTACAACTTGTTAATTCATTCCTACGAATTATTAATGTGGCAATTGTCCATGTTTCATTAATTTTGTTCCCTAAATAACCCATGATTTAAGTGAAATAAGGGAGCAAATTAATAAATCGAACGAATTCTTAATTCATGAAATCTTTAATTTCCCTTCCCATGTTTACCACAGTAAGAGATGCGAAAACAGTTATTAAAAGCGAAAGATAATAAAATAAACCTGGGAAATTAGAGGGTTAGACTATGAAGATTTAGGAAAAGAAACAATGCCTAAATATACTGAATTTGTGGAAATTCGTGACCAACCGGCAAACCAGAACAAAGCCGCGTAAATGAAGACTATGGGGTCCAAAAGCATGGTCGCGATCTAACATTTTCCAGTTAACCTATTATTCCTCTAATAAACAAAGCTTTTATACCACACTTGTCATAATCAGATCTTATCATTTCTAAATAAATAATTGCTGGATTCAAAACAGCGATTAATAGGCACTGTGACCGACACATTCCTGGAGCATTCAGTTTAAATAGACCGTAGTATACCGGTCCACTCTGCTGTTATGCCAAGGACGTTTTTGCTCATATGAAGAGGATCATCTTTTCCGTCTATATGCGAATGTGTGTTAAGTACAAGCCTAGTTTACATTATAAATAATAGTTTAACATTCAAATACATTGCGAATATGGAAACATTTCGATTTGTGCCGAATGAGACATGAGCAATAACCTCCAAATAAATCTAGCCTAAGCCGCGCTCGCTCATCCTCGTCTGCACGCATGCACTGTCACGATCTAATGCGCTGTATGCCGGATTTTTAAAAATCTGACATTTTCTAGGACAGAATCCAGCAGGATCAAATTAATGTGAGCAACTGTGTTTTGGTGCAGCAGCGCCGATGTAGTTCACTTAATGTGCAGCGCAGTCACACGCGCTCCACATTTCGGATAATTTTATACAATAATGTCAGTTGAAAACATTGCAATTGTGCTTTAAAATACAACAACGAGCACCACAAAACCATTTAAAGAGGCGCGTTCAGCGTTCTCCGTGCGGGATTGGAAACTGTCAACAAAGTAAAATGACCTCAAAAGTATGGCGCGCTCTCTTCATTTTATCAAATGATCATAATCGCATCTATTCATTTTATAATCCTGCTACTAGCATTTTATTCAGACTAAAACCTCTTTAATTCAAGTGAGAAAGCGTTTTGTGTGTGTGTGTGGCTTTTGCACACCCTGTCATACCGCTGACTGCGTGCCTTTAATAGACGCATTTTGCAGTATTATGGTTAACGATTAATCGATTAATTGATCGTTAATTTAAACGACGATCGATCATGGAAATAATCGAAATTTGACATCCCTAGTATATATATATATTAGGGGTGTAACGATACGCGTTATTCGTATTGAACCGTTCGATACGAGGCTTTCGGTTCGTTACGTGGTACGTATTATGTACCGAACGGTTCGTTGGACAGTAACCAAAACGACATAACAGGCAACGCCCCTGACACCCCCGAAGAAAAAAAAACACCAACTTATATGTTAATGTTAGGCTACTCAGTCTGGCGCTCGCTCACTCAGTACGCGCTGAGTGAGCGAGCAGTTCATGCACGGTACACGGTGGCCAATGCGTTTAACAGACCAAAAAAAGAAGATCCTCCAATAACCAACAGGTCTGGTGTTTGGGTGCACTTTGGATTCCCTGTAAGCCATGGTGATGGCAAGAGAGCGCATCTACATGACAATAGGGTACACCAGCGAAAGAAAAAAAAAACACCAGCGGGAATACTTGAAACAATTCAACTCATTTACGCCGACATCACCTTAGTGTGTCAGTATCTGGGAAAAGACGAAAAAAAGGAGAAACATACACGCAACAAACTATCCTCGCAGCATTTAGACAGACATTTCCAACGGATTCAAACAGGGCAAAAGACATCACCGTGGCGATTCGAAGGCTTCATTTACATTATAGACGCGGATATGAGACCTTATTAATTCTACCATTCATTCTATCATCATCATTATAGCTTACAGGGAATCCAAAGTGCACCCAAACACCAGACCTGTTGGTTATTGGAGGATCTTCTTTTTCTGGTCTGTTAAACGCATTAGCCATTTTGCAGCGAGCCTTCAGCGCGTACTGAGTGAGCGAGCACCTATAGTGGAAAACGCAGGTTTTAAGAACATGCTTTATGTAATTGAGCCCCGTTACAATATTCCTTCACGAGCCCATTTCAGCCAGACCATAATTCCTGCTTTGTTCCAAAAAACATAAGCCCTATAGAGAACCAATTGAGTAAAAACACACTCAATATAAAGAGTTATAGAGTTCCATATAAAAAGTTACATCTTTGTATTTGTTCATAACTACTACAACAATATAACATTTACTATTTTTTTTATAAGGATCTGTTTTTGTTTTATACAGTATGCTGCTAAGAAAACACCATAGAAGATGGGTAAATAATAGCTCCATCATTGTTCAATGTAAAAAAAAAACATACTTTGTTAGTTTTAATAAATAAAACATTTTTTAAAAAAATCAAGGAAATTTATCTGCCAATTTTTTTATTTTGCTGTATCTAAAACGTACCGAACCGAACCGTGACACCAGTGTATCGTACCGAACCGTGAATTTTGTGAACCGTTACACCCCTAATTGGGGGGGGTGAAAGGTGCCATCCACAACCCTAGTGAGCTCATCATGCCCCTCTGGGAAGAAAGGCACTGGAGTGGTGCCCCAAGAATGAGCAACAGCCACTCCGAGAAACCAACTGTCCAGCCTCGAGGGTTTGGGATGCTGTGGAGGTTTCCACTCGAGCACGACGCTCTAGGCAGCCCAGGAAATCATAGCTATCATTCCAGATCCGAATCCTCTCCAGAAAAGTCTGGCTCACACCTCCAATGCAGCGATCGACATTTGATCATCGGGGGGAACCAGTGGCTGTGAAGAGCTGGTGGCAGGAGGAGCCTAGACCTGGGCAGCAGCATGGGCACCCCTGCCCCTTTGCAGGATATTAAGTCTGGTACCCAATTCTGAGACAGTAATTTTCCTGCAATTTTCAGCATGCTAAATGCCCAGACGCAAATGTGACCATCACCAGGCACCAGGTAAAGACCGCATCCAGAAATGCATGGATGAAAAGACACGTCTTCAAAAAGATGTTCCACTCGTGAATGCTGTATTAGAACTGCTATTTTATTGTGCTGGAGCTCACAGGGGAGATAGCGGCTGCAACACAAACGGGGTAGTGCAGCCTGATGTGTGCAACAAACTTGACATGAGAAGAATTACTGCCATACCACCAGCACAGGAGCTTCCTAAGAGTGAGCTTGTACTCGAACTTGTCATTTCATTTGAAGCAGAAGATCAGGAGCAGAACTATGAGACCGCTCGGCTCAGAAAAGCTGAATATGCACTGCACCGGCTGCCAACTTAAACTAACGTTGTGATCAGTGACAGCTGGATACAATAATCACATGCCAATGTGCATTGGTTCAATTTGTTTACACTCAAAGTGGATTGGTCTCTCTCTCTGGTCTCTCGGGAGCCCAATTCATCTGTCATCCGACGTGATGTTGAGAGTGACCGACTGAAAGGAAACTTATGACATATGTTGCACAAATAGGAATGTTCATAAAATTATAATTGTAAAAGCAAAAATTTTTCATTTGCAGGTTGCTGTGATACAAGAAGAACGCCCTGGAAATCAACAGTCTTTGACAAACTAAATTCACATTCATATTAAATTTATTCATAATTTATTACATTCATAAAACCAGGTAATTCTAAATAAAAAGTCAGAATTGTGAGAAGTCGCAATTATCTTATTTTTTTTATTCAGTGGTGGAAAGGGCTTCTATAAGAATTACTTGTTTACAAAGTAGTAACAAAAACTTGTAAAAAACTCTTGTGCTTCATTGTTACTCTTTATTTAAATCTTGTAGAACTTAACATTTTGTATAATTGTGTAATGTCATCAAAGCATTAGAAAATATAAAGGCTATATAGAATAGGTGTTGGTAACCTACGGCACGCAGAGGGATAATTGCTAACACGCGAGCAATAGCGAAGACTGCATACTGACGTACATTTTGAGATAATAACTTCTCATAGTCACACAGCCTGTTACGAGCTGTACATACTATTACATTATGATAATTAACTTTCGCTAGTTTACGGATGTGCACGAGACCACTGCACATACTACCCTGCTGAAAAAAACAGCATATTTTGGTTAGGTATGTTTTGACTCCGGGATGTTGGTTTAAGCTGGTCCTTTGCTGGTTTATGCTGCATAAACCAGCAAACGACCAGCATCCCAGTGTCAAAACATACCTAACCAAAATATGCTGTTTTTTTTCAGCAGGGTAGGCGCTTCAGATCAAAGCCTCAGTGGTCTAACAGCGCTCGTCAATGTCAAAATGACTGAGATGGCCGATCAAATCAACGTAGCCGGGATTCACTGTTGACAAGGAGAGTGTGACACATCAGTTTAACGTTAAAGAAAGCGAGGTGAGATGAAGTTGCAAATAATTTAATATTAGTCAACTTTTAACAATACATTTACGATATAAATGTTAAATGATTTACAGCTATATCCAGTGACTTAAGCTACTCTGATTTATTTTATTCATTTTGAGAGAGAGAGAGAGAGATGTATTAATTGTCTGCCTCTGTCTCGCTCTACAAACAATGAAGCTGAGTTTAATTACCTAAAAGCAATGAATTTTTCACCCCTCCTTGCTGAAAAATATGATGTATTGATTCAGTATCGATTAATAAATGTCGCTGACAACGGGTTTATGAGCTTCTGAATGTTGCACTTTGCACAGTGCGATCTCAGATCTGTGTACCAGTGGTGTGTGTAAATCAGGGTATTAATATAAACGGTGATTAAACTGAAGGATTTTAATGCACTGGGATTGTCACACACATATCTGTTATTCAAGAAACTTGTAAAGTTTAGTTTAGTCATAGTAAAAAACTATGAAAAAATATTCAGAAACTGTTAGCATTAAAGTCAAATAAGCCTATTGTTTTTTTTTTTGTTTTTTTTTTTTCATATCACTTAAAATATGTATGTCCTGTACAAAGTATCAAAGCATTAAAGGGGGGAGGGGGGTTACAGTTGTTAACCAGAAATGTTTTAAATGGTGCGTCATTCTGAAAAGGTTGCCGACCCCTGCTATAGATAATAATAAATATAATGAAAATGAGTTAATGTCAAATTCATATAACCCGCATAATAAAACATAATGTGATATTTTACTGGCATTAATATTTTATTTTGTTTTACCCCTCTGGGGTCTGAGGTGATTTTGGGGGTCTTGAGATGTTTTGACATGCCCTGACATTGTGCTTATTTCAGCTACTTATAACATACTATTGGTCAACATGTAATTTTTTTTGTATTCAGCACAAACTATGCTAAAATAACATTACATTAAATTACATTTACATTTATTCATTTAGCAGACACTTTTATCCAAAGCGACTTACAGAAGAATACAGTGGAAGCAATCAAAAACAACAAAAAGAGCAATGATAAATAAGTGCTATAACAAGTCTCAGTTAGGTTAACACAGTACACGTAGCATGGGTTTTAACTAATATAATAAATAAAAAGAAAACAGATAGAATAAAAAATAAAAGAATAGAGCAAGCTAGTTAGAGGTTAGATTTTTAAAGAATAGAATTAGAATAGTGAGTGTTAAAGTTAGAGGGTCAAATAAAGATGGAAGAGATGTGTTTTAAGCCGATTCTTGAAGATGGCTAAGGACTCAGCTGCTCGGATTGAGTTGGGGAGTTCATTCCACCAGAAGGGAACATTTAATTTAAAACTCCGTAAAAGTGACTTTGTGCTTCTTTGGGATGGCACAATCAAGCGACGTTCACTTGCAGAATGCAAGCTTCTAGAGGGAACATAAGTCTGAAGTAACAAATTTAGGTAAATGGGTGCAGAGCCAGTGGTAGTTTTGTAGACAAACATCAATGCCTTGAATTTTATGCGAGCAGATATTGGAAGCCAGTGCAAATTGATAAACAGAGGTGTGACGTGTATTCTTTTTGGCTCATTAAAAATTAATCTTGCTGCCGCGTTCTGAATTAATTGTAAAGGTTTGATAGAATTGGCTGGAAGACCTGCCAAGAGGGCATTGCAATAGTCCAGCCTGGACAGAACAAGAGCTTGAACAAGGAGTTGTGCAGCATGTTCCGAAAGAAAGGGCTTGATCTTCTTGATGTTGAATAAAGCAAATCTGCAGGATCGGACAGTTTTAGCAATGTGGTCTGAGAAAGTCAGCTGATCATCAATCATAACTCCAAGTCTTCTAGCTGTTTTTGAAGGAGTTATGGTTTATGTGCCTAATTTGATGGTGAAATTGTGATGAAACGATGGGTTTGCTGGAATCACAAGCAGTTCTGTCTTGGCAAGGTTGAGTTGAAGGTGATGGTCCATCATCCAGGAAGAAATGTAAGTTAGACAAGCTGAGATGCGAATAGCTACCGTCGGATCATCAGGATGGAATGAGAGGTAGAGTTGAGTGTCATAGCAGTGGTATGAAAAGCCATGTTTCTGAATGACAGAACCTAATGATGCCATGTAGACAGAGAAGAGAAGTGGTCCAAGAACTGAGCCCTGAGGCACCCCAGTAGTTAGATGTTGAGACTTGGACACCTCACCTCTCCAAGATACTTTGAAGGACCTATTTGATAGGTAAGACTCAAAGCATTGAAGTGCGGTTCCTGAGATGCCTTTCGCCAGTAGCGTTGATAGGAGGATCTGGTGGTTAATCGTGTCAAAAGCAGCGGACAGATCAAGCAGGATAAGTACTGACGATTTGGATTCTGCTCTTGCCAGTCTTAGAGCTTCAACAACTGAGAGCAAGATTGTCTCAGCTGAATGTCCACTTCTGAAGCCAGATTGGTTGCTGTCAAGGAGATTGTTGTGTGTGAGAAATGTAGAGACTTGTTGAACACAACTCGTTCAAGTGTTTTTGCAATAAAAGGAAGAAGGGAAACTGGTCTGTAGCTCTCTAAAAGAGATGGGTTGAGGTTGGGTTTCTTAAGTAAGGTTTCTTGACACTTCTGCCTCAGAGAGTGAAGAGAAGGATGTAAATGAGTGTAAGTTTGCTGGTGATATGAGCTTGACTGATTGTGGTATGGAAAATTGTGCACTAATGTGTTTAATTTTATTAATGAAAAACGTTGCAAAGTCGTCAGCTATTAGAGATGAAGCAGGAGGAGGAGGAGGAGGACAAAGAAGTATGGAAAATGTTTTAAAAAGCATGCGAGAGTTAGATGAATTGTTAATTTTGTTTTGGTAGTATGTCCTTTTAGCAGAGGAGACATTAGCAGAGAAAGAAGATAGGAATGTGGATAACATGTGGGCAAGACTGATCTACATCTTTGCATTTTTTAGAAATGCACGGTAAGTAAGTTCTGGGGGAAAAATGTAGCTGAAATAAGGCCATAAAACAAGTCAAGTTTATCTTGGGCCTCCGCCCATTTATCAAAATTACCATATTCACCATACATGCTAAATGACATGCAAAAATCATCCATTTTGGCTAATCAAGTCAAGTCACCTTTATTCAAATAGCGCTTTTAACAAAATACATTGCGTCAAAGCAACTGAACAACATTCATAATAAAATACAAAATGTTTTCAATTGCTGTGCAACTTTCACTGAGCTACTATGGTTACTAATGTTTTGTGTGTGTTTGTGTGCATGATGTGTGTGGGTTTGTGTGCATCAATTAAGGCAGCACATTATTACAGAATGGTGACTAAACAACCTTGGAACTACCTGTACATTAAACGGTTTTACTGCATACCTGCCAGCCAATCAGAATCCAGTATTCAGACAGACCATGGAATAGATAGCATGAAAACATCAACACGCCATAAAATTTTTTTAATACAATGAAGAATTCACGTTAAACATATTTAGCTATGGCTCAAACTTTCAAAAATTTACAAAAGGAAGCTTGTTCATTGTGAAATGAGAAAACAAAAGTTGTGAAAACCATTGTGACACTTCATGGTTCTCAAACATTTGTTGAGCATTCCATAAATAATATAATTATTAATAATTTAAGGGGAACTGACTGATGATAATCAGTGTGACACCGGTTACTTCACCTTCAAACATGGCTCATTAAAGAAAAGCCCTAGCATTATTGGCTTGATATTTGTATTCCCTAGTTTTCAAACGTTTGGAATAAAGAAGTTTCCTATGCCGAGGGTGTGTTTTTTAGTAAAGTAGAACAAAAACAGTAATGATAATAATAATAATACATTGTAATACATTTTAACAGTGGTTTATTGAAAAACTTTTGTTAATAAACACTTGTCTCTTGACATACTGTATGACATACCTGTATTATAGTTGGCTGCGCTTTCCACCGCAGGGTATTATTATTATTTTTAATTTTAACCCATTTGCATTCAAACATCGCCGACGGCCCCAGTTTATTATTCTTTCACTTTCACAGCACATTAAACATCACTCTTTTACTTGATCTGGACAAACTGTGCATCAATTGAAAGTTTAAAGACTCTAGCTTTGATATTTTACCAATATTTTGATAAAACATTGTTGCAGTGACAGTTATTTAGTAATTCATGTCAGGAGTGCAAAATAATAAATCCGTATTATGCCAAATTTTTAATAGAAATTCACCACTCATTCATATTCAGTCACGTCAGCAGCGGTTTATTTGTGTTCACATAGACTCACTGAACAGCGTTAATAAGGATTTATAGACCAAAGATGCATATCTGCGGAGATATATGGATATATTTACTGATGTTTACTTCATATTTCTTCAGACAGAATCATAATTTCTATTCATTTTCCACTGATTTACGCGATCTGATGATAAATAGCCTCTCCCAGCGATCTGTGTGTGTGTGTGCAGACCCGTGTGCTCGTGGCTCACCCTTACGAAAAATAACCATGGTTTTATTATAGTAAAACTGTAGTAACCCATGGTTTTTTGGCATATTGACTGCCATTTGTAAAACCACAGATTTACTACAAATACCATGGTTAAACTATGGTTAATATAGCAAAACCATGGTTAATTTGTGGTTACCATGGTTTAACTACAGTAACCATGGTTTTTTGGTTTTATTTGTAGTAAAACCATGGTTAATTTTCCTAAGGGCAGATGGACTCTGATTGGTCCTTCGCCTTGTCAATCTTTAGAGTGTCATAACTGGACACCGCCAGATGCTTTCTGTACACTTCCTGGGTGATATGTGACCAATACAAAACTGATACACCTCTGTACACATGAAATATCCGAATAATAAACCCACGATTACCATAGTAAAGCTTGGTATGAGATTTTCTTTATATCTTGGGCGTTTTTATATATAAAATTGCAAATTGCTAACTTGTGCAGCGATTTAAAAGGCTACAAATAGCATATTTTTACAACAGTTAACGACCAAATTCCACCTCTGATCACAAAAGGATGTTATTACAAACACTCGATCGGAGTTTAAAGTGACTTGTGAAAGTGTACTAATAATTTCATAAATGGTCTGATGTAGCTTGATGCTAATGCTAGCTCTAATGCTACCAAAGGTGCAATAAAAGCAAAAGAATAATGATAAAAGAATAATGCGGATAAAGTTTCATACCTGGCGGAGGTTTGAAAGACTCATTTGGTGAGAACAATATAATCATGAATCGGGGAGTTTTTAAAGCTAACACACGTATAGAGAGCACACAGGAGTGTTTACATGTGAGATCTTACAGAGATGGCAAGTGCCATAATTTAATCTGATTAGCCTTCTCTAAAAACACACGTGACATGGCCTTAGAAAATATTTAATAAAATTCACAGTTTTACAGATTAGATTATGAAATTTCTATTGAAGTTTTGAAAGACTTGTGGCCTTAGCTATAAAAAATGTTTTTAATATTTTTATTTTTATGTTTGAGCTTATCTCTATTATCATAACAGTTTGAGTGAATCTGATTCCTGAACAGTAAACTTTTAAGTGTCAGCTTTGTGAACAAATCGAGCATTACATTAGTTTAGTCAGGTCATGTTAGTCACGCTTGCATCAGCTGACAGTCAGCTGTTCCTGACGTGTACCAATCCAGTCTTGACACCTATCGAGCCTGTCCTCCAACAAAAAAATGACCATATAGGTCATTTGTGCAAGCATTTATTATGACCTATATTTACGTTTTAAAGTTAAGTGTCCTCTAGCGGGCGTAAAAATAATGGCAGTATCGCGTTGCGTCTGTCGTCATGAATTGACGTATAATGTCTTTACCAATCAAAACAAAATAATAAAAAGGCAGTCCCTTTTTAAGCATTCTGCAGTTGACAACAAAACATATTTAATGAAAACCCCAGTCTTTAGACTCAAAAACATGTTAACAGTATTTTAGTCAGGGCCATACACGTATAAACTTATAGAAAGTCCACCCAATGTTTGCAAAAATGTTGTTTAAATATACTTGCATATTTAAACTACACATATATTATACACATATATGGTCTTAACATACAGTACCATATAAACATTAATTTAAATGTATTTAAACTAGTTTTACTATGGGTTTTTAATGTATGGTATGAATGTATAACTTAATATATCTCAATGATGATTGGAATAATAATATATTGTCTCATAAGACCATATAAATGACAAGCCCAATCACAATACATGTACATATATATATTGCATTTTTGTATTTTTAAATTAAGTGATGATGTGTTTCTAGGAAAGTCAAAGGGCAGTTTCACTTCGCTGTAAAGACCCACACTTCCCATAATCCTGAGGAGAGCAGAGACTCCTTACTCAGGCAACCTATCAGCATCGTACAGTAAGAAATTATTCTATTAGTAATGTTTTTTTTGTTTTTACAGCAGCTCATGACTCTTTTGTACCCCAAATGACAAGACAGCAGACATGTTGTGTAACAACACTGCATGACTAACAGGTGGATGGAAGCAAACATGCAAATCTTTCACCTTCTGCATGTCACTTTGCATCCAAAAAAACATCCTCGATGGCTCGGGATAACTTCCCCAGCGAGGGCTCCCGGGAATGGGGAAAACTGGGCTCATTTGTTATTCAAAGCTGCTCCGTTTTCACTTGAACTTATCGCATGGCCCGTCATTTGTCATTTGTCATTTGTTTCCACCTGTTCTCAATCAGACTGTATCATCAGTGACATGTCGTGATCTGAGACACTTGCTTTATGTCCCAAGAGGAAGGAGATGCAGAATGAAATGAAAACCCACCACAGTACACCACTCAGGTGTACAAACACACTCCTTTCTGACCTATAATAAGAGCCTTTTCTGCTTGTGTCTCAATTATATATGCAAGAATCAAAACAGTTTCCCTGAGTCATCATATAAAACTCCCCTTTCATCAAGCAGTTTCTGTGAGGCCCTTCATCACTGAAGCATGTTGGGATGTGGCCTGCGTCCCCCTGCCAGAATACCAAGTGTGCTGGAAACACTGGAGTCTTTCAGGACCCTCAGGGACTACTGTGCAGGTCACGTCGCTCAGCCATAATGCAAGCAAGCAGAAGTGATGACAGAAGGCCAGATGCCACAGAGAAGCCAGAGCTGTTAATACACTGTGGGTAACTGCTCACGGCCAGCGGCCACAGAGCAGCCAGAGCCAGCGTTTACACTGGTAACATTCCCCTGTCCCTCATTTCCACTGGCTCTTATGATCATCACAGAAGCAGCTTATGAAACATGACTACAGAATGCAGAATGTGTGAGTGTGTGTATGTTAAATGGGAATGAGTGTCACGGCCTCATCCACTCTTCTCTGACTGTTTGAAAGAAGAAAGACATGCTAATGTGGTCGTGTGGTCGTGCACCGCTCTACTGGGACATGTGGATTGAAGAAAAAAATGAATGAATGGATATTTAATACGCCTTTTTTCATTTCCTATCCTCTTTCAAAGTCGGATGAAGGTTGTGTTTTCTGTTGTGCAACCCTGTAACTTGTTAACATCCAAAATTCATCTGAAGAGCCGTTTTCACTGCTATTCAGGAAACTAGAGTGATATGCTGGTATTTGCTTACTGTAAATGAGTAGCTGCTGCTTTCCTCAGTGCAATGACAGAGTGAAGATAGCCATTGACCTTTATAGTATTTCTTCCCCTAGTATGGAAGCCAATGGCCTACGTCAATGATTTGGCTACCAACATTCTTCAAAATAACAGGCACACTTTATTTTAAGGTCCAATTCCCACTCTTGACTCTGAGTTCTGCCTCAATAAACTCCTGATTTGCTGCTTATTAATAGTTAATGAGCTAGTTGTTAAATTTAGGCATTGGGTTTAGGATTAGGGATGTAGAATATGGACATGAAGCTTTATAATGACTATTAAAAAGGCTAATATTTTAATAACAGGCATGCTAATAAGCAACTAGTTAATATGCAGGCAAGGCAAGTTTATTTATATAGCACATTTCGTACACAATGGTAATTCAAAGTGCTTTACATAAAAGAAAGTAAAATAATCATGAAGAAAAATAATAACAAAAATAAAACAAGCAATTTTAAAACTTTTAAAACGATTAAAGCATTTAAAAACAGTTATAAAAGGTTTTTACATAAAAAAATAATATAAAACAGTGAAAATATAGTGCAGTCAGTTTGGACATTGCACAGTGCTCATTCAATAAATGCACAACCAAAAAGATGCGTTTTGAGTCTAGATTTAAATGTGACTAGTGTTTTAGCACATCTGATCTCTTCTGGAAGCTGATTCCAACTGTGGGCAGCATAGTAACTAAAGGCGGACTGCCCTTGTTTTGTGTGAACCCTTGGTATTTCTAACTGACTCGATCCAGATGATCTGAGTGCTCTGTTAGGTTTATATTCAGTGAACATATCTGCAATATATTTTGGTTCTAGGTCATTTAGTGACTTATATACGAGTAAAAGTATATAAAATTAAAAGTAAGAGCCGGCAGCCATATCACCCTGGAGCCCAAGACCGGTTGCCCACTGAAGCTAAGCAGGGTTGAGCTGGTCAGTACCTGGATGGGAGACTTCCTGAGAAAACTAGGTTGCTGCTGGAAGAGGTGCTAGTGAGGCCAGCAGGGGGTGCTCACCCTGTGGTCTGTGTGGGTCCTAGCGCCCCAGTGTAGTGATGGGGACACTATACTGTCAACAAGCACCGTCCTTCAGATGAGACGTTAAACCGAGGTCCTGACTCTCTGTGGTCATTAAAAAATCCCAGGATGTCTTTCGAAAAGAGTAGAGGTGTGACCTCGGCATCCTGGCTCAATTCGCCCATTGGCCTCTGACCATCATGGCCTCCTAACAATCCCCATATCTGCTGAATGGCTTCTTCACTCTGTCTCCTCTCCACCAGTAAGCTGGTGTGTGGTGGGCGTTCTGGAGCAATATGGCTGCCGTCGCATCATCCAGGTGGATGCTGCACACTGGTGGTGGATGAGGAGATACCCCCTGTCTATGTAAGCGCTTTGAGTGTCTAGAAAAGCGCTATATAAATGTAAGGAATTATTATTATTATTATTTAAAATCAATCCTAAATGTAACTGGAAGCCAGTGTAAGGACCTGAGGACTGCTGTGATGTGCTCAGATTTTCTGGTTCTAGTCAGAATCCTGGCAGCAGCGTTCTGGATGAGCTGCAGCTGTCTAATGCTCTTTTTGGGAAGGCCGGTGAGGAGCCCATTACAATAGTCCACCCTGCTGGTGAAAAAGGCATGAACAAGTTTCTCCAAGTCTTGACTGGAAACAAAACATCTAATTCTTGCGATGTTTTTTAAATGATAGTATGCTGATTTAGTTACTGCTTTGACATGAATATTGAAACTAAGGTCTGTCTCCAGAATCACACCAAGATTCCTGACTTGATTGTTAGTTGTTTGACCCCTAGAGTCAAGGTATGCATTCACCTTGAACACTTCATCTTTGTTTCCAAATGCAATGACTTCAGTTTTTTCCTTGTTTAACTGAAGAAAGTTCTGGCACATCCAACTATTAATTTCATCAATGCATTGGCAGAGGGAGTCAATGGGGCTGTAGTCATTTGGAGATAAGGCTACGTAAATCTGGGTTTCATCATCATAGCTGTGGTAGGCAATTTGGATCTTTCTCATCATTTGACTTAGTGGAAGCATATACAGGCTAAACAAGAGCGGTGCAAGAATTGACCCTTGTGGGACTCTGCATGTCATGGACGTCCACTTAGACTTATGCTCTCCTATACTCACATAATAGCCTCTCCCTTCTAAGTATGATCTGAACCATTTGAGTACCATCCCAGAAAGCCCGACCCAGTTTTCCAGTCTCTCTAGTAGTATGTTATGATCGACAGTGTCAAACGCAGCACTGAGATCTAGCAATACTAGCACCGATATTTTGCCAGAGTCACAATTTAAGCAAATATCATTTATTATCTCAATGAGTGCTGTCTCTGTGCTGTGATGCGGTCGGAAACCAGATTGAGTTTAATATTTGTTCATCCGATTTAAAAACTACCTTTTCTATAATTTTGCCTATAAAAGGAAGATTAGATATTGGTCTAAAATTGCTAAAAATTGTGTTATCAAGATTGGTCTTTTTCAGGAGGGGCTTAACAACTGCAGTTTTTAGGGAGTTTGGAAATGTCCCAGAAAGAAGTGAGGCATTCACAACTTCTAAGACACTTTTGAAAAAAGATGTGGGAAGTGTGTCAAGACAACAGGTTGACGATTTTAGTTGCTGCACTGTCTTCCAGAATTTTGCTATCAATTTTTTCAAAAATAGACATAGTATCTTTTTGATATTTTGGCTGAATCTGTCTGACCTCTGCATTACTTGAGGATGTGCTAATCGCCTTCCTGATATTTATGATCTTCTCAGAAAAGAAAGAAGCAAACTCATTGCATTTGTTGTCTGATAGCATATCAGTGGGAATCTGACTTGGGGGGTCTGTCAGTCTCTCAACAGTGGCAAAAAGAGTACGAGTGTTATTCAAGTTACTGTTTATAAGGTTTGAGAAGAAATTCTGTCTAGCTGTGGCTAGTTTCACATTAAAAGCATGAAGGATGTCTTTATAGATGCTATAGTGAATTTCAAGTTTCGTCTTCCTCCACATCCGCTCTTCTTTTCTGCATTGTCTTTTCATAGTCTGAACTGCTGTTGATCTTCTCCAAACTGATTTCTGTCTGTTTGTTTTCTTACTGACTATTATTGGAGCAATATCATCAACAACATACTTAACTTTTGAGTTGAAGGAATCAAGGAGAATATCAACAGAGTCTGCAGAAATGCTTGCTGTTAAAGATATAGCCTCCATAAATAGTACACTTGTGTTCTCGTTTATGCATCCCCTTCTGACAGGGACAGATCTAGATGATTCAGTGTGGCTGCATGGTGTTATCATTGTCCTTGTGGGATATGTCAACCACATGATGACTCGGACCTGGTGTGTGTGTGCTGAATGGATTTACATACTCTGCTGAAGGATGACGAAGGGAGAAGAAGATATTGTCCTTAAACACTCTTGCACCAAGTTTGTTTGGGTGGAGGCCATCCGGTTTAAACAATTGTCTATGGCCCCAGAAAAGATTGAAGTTGTCGATGAAATTTACTCCTTTTATATTACAAGATCTTTGTAGCCATGTGTTCAGCCCAAGCAACCGTGAAAACATATTTGTTCCCCTTGCTGGGAGTGGTCCACTGATGAACGACTGAACTTTGAGTCTTTGAAGTGTTTCAAAGAGTTCACTGAAGTCCTTCTTCAGGAGTTCTGACTGCTCTTTCTGAATATCATTCTTCCCCACATGGATGATGATTTGATTTGCAGTCTTGTGCTTCATCAGAATGTTCTGAAGTTCCTTGTTCACATCAGAGACTGTTGCTTGAGGAAGGCAGCATGTTGTTGTAGTCCTGCTACGGATGTTTCTGATAACAGAGTCACCCACTATCAGAGTCCTTGGCTCGGCTGCGCTCTGAGCTTGAAGCCACTGTCTGCTCGTCCTTGAGCGCCTGTTAGTAGCGGTGTTAGCTGCTGGCTGATCCGTTCCATGTTTAATCACATTTGGGGATTCCTCACCCACATTTATTAATGCTTCAAATCTGTTCTCCAGATGTATAGGGGGTGGTAGAATACCAGTATTTACAAGCCTTGTCATTGTCGAATCTGGGGTAGAGGAAGCAATGGCAGCAATACGAGAAACTCGTGACAATCTGATATCTCATGTTCCTTTGGGTCTCGCTCCCTGTTTGTGCCATCGATTAGTGTGGTGATCAGTTGCGGCTTGTTCCTCTACACTTGGTATAAACTGTTGAGATTCAGCAGATTCATGGGACTCACCGGCTGTTTGCTGAGGGGGTCCATGACGACGGTCTGCTGAGTGTTCCGTCTGTTTTGGAAGGCCAGAAAGTAACTTTGTTTCAAGAATCACAATCGTTTGTAGAAGTTTGCAGCAGTTCATGCAACAAGTAGATCCAACAGGAGGCATTTTCTCTCTCTTCTGTTTGAATGTAGGCAGTTGTTATCCCATCACAGGAATGGAAGCTGTTAGTAGTGGGAGACAAAGTCTTCTTTTTGTAGTATTATTCCAGTCCCAATGTTTTTAGTTTTAGTGTTTGTGCCAAAAATCTGTTGTTTGAGTACTGTGCTGATCTGCTGAATTAAAAATCTTAGAAAGATCAGAGAAAATTACGGAAATAAGAAGCAAAGCGCAAGAGCAATAAGCTAGAATGTCCGTACGGTAGCAAAGCCGGAAGCAATAATAGTGAGGCTTGGTCCCTCTACTAAAGTGTTACAAATGTTTTGTGTTCAACAGAACATTCAGAACAGCTTATGATGACCTGATTTTCATTTTTTGGGTGAACTGCCTTTTTAATCTTGCTATAATTCTGACATTAAACAAGCCCGTTTTTAATAAGAATGAAATATGTAGGCACAGTTTGTTTTTCTGTGCCATTAATTTCATTCATCTGAGCATGAGACTGTAGATTACAGATGAAAGAAACAGATGAATTCGGTCCAGTTTGGCCGTTACGCACACTCAAGTGTGGCCTGTGTGTTTACTACACTGAGCTAAATATGACACAACCTCCATTTGGGAACATCTTGTAGGGTAAAAGAAGGAGGAATTCAACAAACCTTTTATTTTTCTTCTAGTTCTAGTTTTAGGCAGTTGGGTTTTGGAATGGGTTATTATGTAGTCATTATAAACAGCTTTCTCTGTGAAAAATAGGCATGGTTTAGAAAACTCTATGCATCCAAAGAACCTGTGCAAATGTGACCAAGGCACCTGTTTGCTGCACTTTAGTCAAATTTTTTGAATGTTGTAAGAATGTTTGCTTCAGCATTTTTGTGTAACAAATACTTGCTTGTCAAATGTATCAAAATAAAATACAAAATACTGCTGTGAGAAATGTATCGGATTAAAATACAAGTAATTTGTCATTTGAAAATATAGAATGACTCACAAGCACACCATTTGTAGAAGGTGAATGAAATTAAACACGGCTCCTGGAAAACATGCACACACTTTCTACTTTGAGGTGAAAACCTCTCTTGTGTTGTGGTTGTTTAGTTCTGCTCCGGAAATATTCAGCGCAGAGAAGAAAGCAGACAAATGTTTTTTTTCTTTCAGGTTTTTCGGGCAGTTTGTTCTGATTGATCATGATTTTCTGTGCTTTCTCATCATGTGGGATATCTCTGTGGTGCTTTACGTTTAAAGACCCTCTTCATTAGGCCTGAAGCTGGTCACTCACATTATATGGATGAGCATAAGCAGGACATTTTTAATTTCTCTTTTCATGTCAGAAAAATAAAGGTCATATCTTTAAGGCAGGATGAGTAAATCATGACTAGACTTTTCCCTTCACATGCTATCAGAAGTATTGTAAATACAAGTTTCCTAGTCAGAGTTTGGACATGAATGGCCTCACAAGTCACATTTACAACAAATGTTTTTTTTTTTTTTTTGATACCTGAATTTCTAAATTGGGCGGTAAACTTTATAATACTGCAGCTATGTAAAGTTTTTTTTTACAGTTTCCCCACAACATCTTCATAGCCTTATCGTGTCTTTACAGTCATATATCTTTATATATACAAACAAACATTGTATGCATCTTAAACCAAGCAAAAATAGCATTTATTTGACTGAAATGTAGGAATTGTCATTCAGCTGAATATCATGCTTTCATCTATAGTCACCTGTTTCTTCAAAGAGACTCACCTTGTGGCTTTATTTTGAGAAATACCAAAATAAAACAGAACCAAACATCACCGTGTCTGTAAGACATGGACTAATATGAAGTACTAGATTAGCTTGGTTCATTAAAATGACAGATTTGAAAAATTTGACAATTCATGAAGGCATGGACACTTAGACTAACATGTATTGCTTAGATTTTATATATATATATATATATATATATATATATATATATATATATATATATTCCTTCAAACATTCATCAAAAATTACATGAGCATGTATAAAATATGAAAATCTAATCATGGATTAGCATTTATTAGTTTAATGTATTGTAAACTGATTGATAGATGCTAAAGGGGTTTATCATAAATTAATGCACCAAATTATGGTTGAAATGAAAGATAACTGCTGAAAAATGCTGAGATTTAAAAGCCACAATTAAAGTAACATAAAATTATGCTGAGGATGATGGGGATGGATCAGAAACAGTTGTTTTTGTCCCTTTTAATAATCTTACCTCTTAGCAGCTCACAGGAAATGTGCAGGAAGTGACATGTCTCCCACACGTGTCAGCTGGACTGGGCTGCCGCCAATCAAACACACACACACACACACACACACACACACACACACTCACACACGTTTGTTTTTGTGAAAAGTGGGGACATCCCATAGGTGTAATGTTTTTTATACTGTACAAACTGTATATTATATGGCCCTACACCAACCCTACACCTAACCCTAACCCTCACAGGAAACTTTCTGCATTTTTACTTTCACCAAAAAACTAATTCTGTATGATTTATAAGCGTTTTAAAAAATGGGGACATGGGTTATGTCCTCATAAGTCACCCTCTCCTTGTAATACCTGTGTCATACACTGTTAAAAAATGACTGTAAATTTTACAGTAAAATACTGGCAGCAGGGTTGCCAGCCAGTTACTTTAAATTTTACAGTAGTTCTCAATTACAGTAAATTTCAGTAAATTAAATGACAGTAAGACTACTGTAAAATTTACAGTAACTGGCTGGCAACCCTGCTGCCAGTATTTTACTGTTTACAGGCATATTTTAACAGTATACTGCATTTTTAGAAAAAAATATATTGTATACTGCATTTTTAATATATTGTATATGGCATTTAACATACTTATTTAAATAGCAAATGCACACATTCAAGTAGTTTACTGTGAAAAGCAATTATTTTAAAAAAAAAAGTTTATTTGCTATATTTAAAGTATGTAAAATGATGGCATACAATATATTTTCCCTATTGCTGACTTAATGACTGGCAGTTGAATTTTAAATGTAAACTATTAACTGCATATGCTTTAAAAAAATATATATTTTTGTAAAATGCAAAACTTAATTCACCAAAAAATAATTAAATCTTAAAAAAAAACAGGTCAAAATATAATATATCACTTTAAAATTTACATGAAAAAATGCCATAAAAAGTATATTTTTAACTAATTTTTATGTTTATAATATAAGTTTAGTTATGATGAGCCAACCCTTACGAGAATTAACCATGGTTTTAATACAGATAAAACCAAAAAACCATGGTTACTGTAGTTAAACCATGGTAACCACAAATTAACCATTACTATAATAAAACCATGGTTATTTTTCGTAAGGGAAGTGTTTATATTTCCTCTTTACAATTTAAATTAGGCCTAGTTAGCAAACGCACTTGATTGTATGTGGGTACATTGGGTTATGTATGTGTATGGGTGGGAATTTGGGGAGGTCACTCACCCTGGCTTTTTGGTTTTCTTATTTATTCTAAATGTGTTCTGCTAATGTTAATTTGAATCCTATTCAAGCCAATTCGTTTTCTCACTTGGAATATACGAGGTATGAGCAATCCTGTTAAAAGATCCAGGGTTTTTACCCATCTGAAGCGGCTTAGCGCTGACATTGTGTTTTTGCAGGAAACCCATCTTAGACTTAAAGACCATCATAGGCTCCGGTCTTCCTGGATAGGTCAGATCCACCATTCCAATTTTAACTCCAAAGTCAGAGGAGTTGCTATTTTAATTGGTAAAAAAGTTAAATTTCTATCTAGTGAGGTTATTGCAGATAAAAATGTCAGATATCTCATAGTGGCAGGTACATTAATGCAGACCAAGCTGTTGCTTGTTAATGTTTATGCACCTAATTTTGATGATGTTGATTTTGCCAATAGACTACTTAGCAGCATACCTCATTTAAACACCCATTTGTTGATTTTGGGAGATGATCTGAATTGTGTGTTTGACCCAGTGTTAGACAGATATAGGCCTCGCACAATATCCCAATCTTGTATGTCAAGATCCTTCGCTGATTTCATGACTCAGAGTGGTTTGGTTGATCCTTGGAGGCATCGTCATCCCTCAGCTAAAAAGTTTTCTTTCTTCTCCCAGGTACATCAGTCTTACTCAAGAATTGAATACTTTTTTATAGATAACAGTATTAATCGTTGTGTTGTTTCCACTGATTATTCAGCCATTCTAATATCCGATCATGCTCCATTGTTTCTTGATGTTCAATTATCCATACATAAATGTACTGCACCGCTTTGGAGACTAAATTCTTTATTACTGGCATATAAAACATTTTGTGATTTTATTTCCAATTCTATTGATGAGTTTCTTTCTTTTAGTCAGAATGAGGATACATCATATTCACTGCTTTGGGAGTCATTGAAAGCATTTCTCAGGGTACACATTATCTCGTATTCCTTCTACTCCAATAAAAAACATAAAACAAGGCTGTCAGAACTTTTAGTAGCTATCGGTAACCTTGATCAAGAATGTGCATCTGACCCCTCCCCAGAGCTATTTAAGAAGCATCTTGATCTCCAGACAGAGTTCGATCTAATTTCATCTAAAAGCGCAGAGCGAATGTTATTATTAACTCGTGGTACTTTTTATGAACACGGTGATAAAGCTAATCGGTTATTGGCACACCAGTTAAAACGGCAATCCACCTCGCGTCTCATACCCCAAATTAAGAATTCTTGTGGTATACATGTCACAGATCCTAAGGAAATTAGTGCGTCATTTAAGTTATTCTATTCTGCTCTGTACAAATCAGAATTTCCGACAAATACCACTAAGATGAATCAGTTTCTGGATAACCTTGAAAATCCTACTATTGATTGTGATCGTGTGAAGGAATTGGATGATCCTCTTTCCTTGGAAGAATTACTGCTTTCTATCAAAGCAATGCAGTCAAATAAAGCCCCTGGTCCTGATTGATTTACAGTAGAGTGTTTTAAGAAATTCAGTGTCACGGAAAAGAAGACTGGATGCAAATGCAAGTTAATATCTCTTTAATGAGAGCTTTCCACAGATAATCAGATGTTCAGGGATAGACAAGACAAACAAGCAGCAGGAGAGATGGCAACACAGGGACCTTGATGGGCGTTGGTGTTCGTGGTGAGTGGAGTCCGTGAAGTGACTGGGGCTGAAGTAATGAACGAGGTAATCCAGAACGAATATCCACAGGAACTAACAGGCAACAGGAAAAAGCGCCGAGCAATCCAGAGCAGGAACACTACACGAGAGACACAACAACACCAGGACTCCAAACAATGATCTGACAAACATGAGACGAAAGACAAGGCGTTAATATAGGCAAGATGTAATAAGCCGCAGCTGCCGCTGATCAGTGAAAAGCGGCGACGCCCACACAGAACAATCAGGTGATACACCCCGCAACCTACACACAGACAACAAGATGACACTATGTATCAATGAACCGTGACAGTACCCCTCTCGGCGTTCCCACCACCCCTTACCTGTCGATTGTAATCATCGATAAGGGAGTGATCCAGAATGTCCCAGGCAGGTACCCAACTTCTCTCCTCCGGACCGTAACCTTCCCAGTCCAACAAGTACTGAAATCCACGTCCCCTCCGCCTCAAGTCCAGAATACGGTTAACCGAATAGGTGGGTTCCCCGGCTACGAGTCGCTGCGGTGGAGGAACCGGGACAGGCGGATTAAGCGGTGAGTGAAAAACTGGTTTAATTTTGGAAACATGAAAGGCGGGATGAATCCTCCTGTACGCTGGAGGCAGTTTGAGGCGGACTGCCACCGGACTAATGATTTTGGTGACAGTAAACGGGCCAATGAATTTGGGAGCAAGTTTATTAGCAACGGAGCAGAGCGGAATATTCTTAGTAGAAAGCCACACTTTTTGACCATCTACGTATACGGGTGGCTTTGACCGGTGGCGATCGGTCTTAGCCTTGATGCGTGCCCTCACCTGCAAGAGAGTCTCACGGGCTCTGTTTCAGGTGTGGCGGCACCTCTGGACAAAGGCGTGGGCAGAGGGGACCGCAACTTCGGATTCCAGACTGGGAAAAACAGGTGGCTGGTAACCTAAGCTAGATTCAAACGGGGAGAGGCCCGTAGAAGACACTGGTAACGAGTTAAGACGAGGAAAGACTAACCGATGCCCCCAGCAACTTACAAAACTCCTGCCAGAATTTGGACACAAACTGGGGCCCCCTGTCAGAAACCACATCCACCGGGAGGCCATGTATCCAGAAGATGTGGTCAATGACAGCGACCGCTGTCTCCTTGGCAGAAGGTAATTTGGCCAAGGGTATGAAATGGGTCGCCTTCGAGAACCGGTCCACCCTTGGGAGGGTGGGAGGGTGGTGACAAAATCTAGCGTGATGTGGGACCAGGGTCTCGAAGGGACAGACAGCGGTTGGAGTAACCCATCTGGAGGATGGTTGGAAGTCTTACCAGTGGCGCAAACCGAGCAAGCCAAAACAAAATCACGGATGTCGCGAGCCATACCTGGCCACCAGAACCGTTGCTTGACCAAACATCTGGTTCGATTAACCCCTG
This sequence comes from Carassius auratus, assembly GCF_003368295.1. Classification (NCBI taxonomy): domain Eukaryota; kingdom Metazoa; phylum Chordata; class Actinopteri; order Cypriniformes; family Cyprinidae; genus Carassius; species Carassius auratus. The sequence continues at coordinate 25,433,838 of NC_039270.1, read as the reverse complement.
GATGGCAAGCTATGTTAGAGCAATGACCCCACTTAATGACGCAGGACTTTAACTCATCCAGCACAAATTAATGGTTCGGTGGGCATGCGGGCGGAGGCGTTACCGCTTCTAAGGCCGCTAGGACCTTCGACTCGACCTCCCATGTCAGAGTGGAGACCACTAATGTCTCAGGAAAAATACACTCGGGAGTGGCTGGGCGTTCGGACGGACCAAAAATACGAGAAAGGGCATCGGGCTTGATGTTCTTGGAGCCCGGGCGGTACGATAGAGCCTTTTAGCTGATCATATATACTCTAAGTTCTTGTGATCAGTCCAGACGATAAAGGGCACCCCCGAACCCTCTAACCAGTGACGCCACTCCTCTAACGCTAATTTGACCGCCAACAACTCTCTATTACCAATATCATAATTACTTTCCGCGGGAGATAAACGGTGAGAGTAAAACGTGCAAGGGTGCATCTTGTCATCTGAGGGAGACCGCTGGGAAAGAACTGCTCCTACCCCCACCTCTGACGCATCGACCTCCACCACGAACTGACGTGAGAAATCAGGGGCAATCAGAATGGGAGCCGAAACGAAGTGACTCTTCAGTTTAGCAAATGCAGCTTCGGCTGCATCTGACCACCTGAAGGTCATTCTGGGGGAGGTCAAGGCAGTCAGAGGTGCGGCTAGTTGGCTGAAGTTGCGAATAAAACGCCGGTAGAAATTGGTGAACCCCAGAAACCGCTGTAGGGCCTTACAGGAATCTGGACTTGGCCAATCCACCACAGCCTTAACCTTGTCAGGATCCATGTGAATTCCCTCAGATGAAACGATGTACCCTAGGAAGGAAACAGATTGTGCATGAAATTCGCATTTTTCCGCCTTGACAAAAAGACCATTCTCTAACAGCCGCTGAAGCACTCGTCTGACGTGTTGAACATGTTCCTGGAGAGACGAAGAAAATATCAATATGTCATCCATGTAGACATATATGAACTGATCAACCATGTCTCTCAACACATCATTAACGAGTGCCTGGAAGACCGCAGGCGAGTTGGAAAGCCCGAAGGGCATAACCAAGTATTCAAAGTGCCCTCTGGGGGTGTTAAAAGCGGTCTTCCACTCATCTCCCTCCCTGATGCGGACCAAATGATAAGCATTACGCAAGTCCAATTTAGTGAAGACGGATGCTCCTTGCAACCTCTCGAAAGCCAAAGACATCAACGGCAAAGGATAGGTATTCTTAACCGTGATGTTGTTCAGCCCCCGGTAATCAATACAAGGTCGCAAGGAACCATCCTTCTTCCTCACAAAAAAGAACCCCGCCCCCGCTGGAGAAGAGGAAGGGCGAAGGATCTTGGCTGCCAGAGAATCAGAAATGTATTTCTCCATGGCCTCCCTCTCAGGAACAGACAAAGAGTATAATTTGCCCTTAGGCGGAGACTTACCCGGCACTAAGTCTATAGCACAATCGTAGGGACGATGTGGAGGGAGAGAAGCAGCCCGGGACTTACTGAACACCTCCTTCAGGTCGAGATACTCCATAGGCACGTTAGAAAGATCCACAGCCTCATCCTGCAAAACAGAAACAGACACCGTGGGACAAGCAGACAAAAGACAAGACTTATGACAACTGGTGCTCCACTCAGTGACAGTACCCAGAATCCAGTTGATGCGGGGATTGTGCTCTCTGAGCCAGGGATGGCCCAGTACGATGGGAGCGTGAGGTGAGTCCATGAGAAGGTACTGAGTCTCTTTGGAGTGGTTGCCAGAGGTGATGAGTGTGATGGAATCCGTGATGCGTGAGAGAGCAGGAAGTAACTGTCCATTGAGTGCGCTGACGGAGATGGGGTGCTCGAGGGAGGAGGTAGAGATGCCATGTTGCTGAGCGAAGTTATAATCCATGAAATTGCCCTCGGCCCCGGAATCCAGAAGTGCACTGCAGGTGACGTCATTATTGGCCAATCTCAGTCTTACCGGAAGGAGGGTAGATGGTGAGGTCTTCTCGGCAGAAATCCTGCCCGATAGTAGCCTCGAGTTTACTATCGGGCCTGGTCTTTTACCGGGCAGTTCCTAACGAGATGACCAGATGTTCCACAGTAGAGACAAAGGCCCAGGGACCTCCGCCGTTCCCTCTCCTCCCGGGAAAGCCGTGCTCTCCCCACCTGCATGGGCTCAGGATCGGACGGTGGAATGACCGCATCCACCGGACTGACTCGAAGACCGCTGCCTCGTTCTCCAGATTCCTCCATAGCCTCCACTCGTTGAAGGCGTGAATCGACACGTAATGCCAGCTCTACCAGGCCATTAAAAGTATCAGGTAAGTCCAGGGTGTGGACGCGATCAGCCAGCCCATGCAGGAAAACGTCCCACTGCGCCTCCTCGTTCCACCTGCACTCCGCCACGAGGGTGCGGAACTCGATGGCATAATCCGCGACCGTGCGGTTGCCTTGCTTGAGCGCGGTGAGTTTCCGGGCGGCCTCCTTGCCCGCCACCGCACGGTCGAACACCCTCCTCATCTCGGCAGCGAGTGCCGTGAACGAGGAGCAGCAAGGATCACGGTTCTCCCAACCCGCTGTTCCCCACAGCGCCGCCTTCCCCGTGAGAAGTACGAATGCCACTTTGGACTCCTCCCTCTCGAACATACGGGGCTGTAAAGTGAAGTGGAGAGAACACTTGTTGAGGAATGCTCTACAAAAGTCAGGCTCACCGGAATAAGTCTGTGGCACGGGGAGGCGGGGCTCCGAGATGTCCCGTGGTTCTGAAGGTGGTGGGGTAGCGGTCGGCGGGGCTGGCGCAGTGGGAGCGCGAAGTTGTTGCATCTGTTGTGAGAGCTCGGACACCTGTGTTACCAGCGCCTGGACGGTGCGTCCGGTGGAAGAGATGCTCTCCTGCTGCTGATCCATACGAGTTATGCTGTGGCTGATGAACTTGGTGAAAGCCGCTGAACTCGCTGCATCCATGATGATGGTCAGATCGTTCTGTCACGGAAAAGAAAACTGGATGCAAATGCAAGTTAATATCTCTTTAATAAGAGCTTTCCACAGATAATCAGATGTTCAGGGATAGACAAGACAAACAAGCAGCAGGAGAGATGGCAACACAGGGACCTTGATGGGCGTTGGTGTTGGTGTTCGTGGTGTGTGGAGTCTGTGAAGTGACTGGGGCTGAAGTAATGAACGAGGTAATCCAGAACGGATATCCACAGGAACTAACAGGCAACAGGAAACAGCGACGAGCAATCCAGAGCAGGAACACTACACAAGAGACACAACAACACCAGGACTCCAAACAACGATCTGACAAACATGAGACGAAAGACAAGGCATTAATATAAGCAAGATGTAATAAGCCGCAGCTGCCGCTGATCAGTGATAAGCGGCGACGCCCACACAGAACAATCAGGTGACACACCCCGCAACCTACACACAGACAACAAGATGACACTATGTATCAATGAACCGTGACATTCAGTGATAAATTTGCCCCTTTACTTTTGCAGATGTATAATGAATCTTTGGAAAACGGTTTACTACCTCCCACAGTTACTCAAGCATCAATATCTCTTCTTTTAAAGCCTGACAAGGACCCTAACCTCTGTGGCTCTTATAGACCTCTTTCCTTACTAAATGTTGATGTAAAGGTATTGGCTAAGACTATTGCTCTTCGTTTGGAAAAGGTTTTGCCTAATATTATTTCTGAAGAACAGAACGGCTTTATTAAAGGACTCCATTTATTTTATAATATTCATACTCTATTAAACATAATTCATTCGGCCCAAACAACAGATTTACCTGAGCTTGTAATATCATTAGATGCTGAGATTGCTTTTGACAGGGTAGAGTGGGGATATTTATTCGCCGAATAAAAAAAATTTGGCTTTGGAGATAAATTTATAAATTGGGTGAGATTATTATATACATCACCACAAGCTTGTGTTCAAACAAATGACATCTGCTCTGAATATTTTCCATTAGAATTGAGGGACGCATCAGGGTTGTTCCCTGTCACCATCTTTGTTCGCCTTGGCTATTGAACTGCTCTCCATTATGTTACGATCCTCTACCTGTTTTAAAGGTTTTTTCGCAATGACATTGAACATCGTTTATCTTTATATGCGGACGATTTATTGTTATATGTATCCGACCCAGTATCCTGTCTTCCTACCATTTTGTCCACTCTTAAAGCGTTCAGTTCTTTTTCTGGATATAAAATAAATATACAAAAGAGCGAATATTATCATATTAATACAGCGGGTTTATTACTTCAACAAACTGACTTGCCCTTTAATGTCAGTCATTCTGGCTTCAAATATCTCGGTATTAATCTGACTCTGACATTTTCCGGTCTTCTGTCTGCTAACTTTTCCCCGCTTTTGGCTAAAATTAAATCTGATCTCCAGAGATGGAATAATCGACCTCTTTCCCTTTTGGGAAGAACAATGTTATTAAAATGAATGTTTTACCTAAATTTATTTTTTTTGTTTCAATCAATTCCTCTATTTTTACCTACATATTCCTCCTTAGACAAAATGATAAGTTCCTTTATATGGTGCGCGAAGCCTCCACGGGTCCGCAGGTCATTACAGCAATGTAAATTTGGTGGTGGTCTTGCTCTACCGAACTTCCAATTTTACTACTGGGCTATTCATATTTATAAAATTCAATTCAAGTTTATTTGTATAGCGCTTTTTACAAAACAAATCGTTACAAAGCAACTTTACAGAAAATTATGTTTCTACAATATTTAGTAGTAGCTAGTAGTTTGTGCACATTTGACAGGATTTTAGAAAAAATAGTCAGCTAGACGATGAACTATCAATATTATTAATTAAGTTATTATATGATGCAGTCACACATTTAGCAATAATTGTTAGTTCTGTTTGTTGATTCAGGGTTAGCATCATCTGAGGTCCTCTGAGGGTCAGCATCATCTCTTCTCAGGTGTTTTGGATCCAGACTGGAGCTTGTGTAAATGCAAATGGATGTAAATCCCGTGGCAAAACATAGAAACAAAATACAGACATCATTAGCATAGCTGCTGATCCAACAAAGTAAAATTAGTTTAACCCAAGCTAATGAATAAAAATGCACCTTTGATCAGATGCAACTACACTCACAATTTAAAAGATACATTATTCGAATGCTTGGCGAAAGAGAAGTGTTTTTAATCTAGATTTAAACAGAGAGAGTGTGTCTGAACCCTGAACATTATCAGGAAGGCTATTCCAGAGTTTGGGAGCCAAATGTGAGAAAGCTCTACCTCCTTAAGTGGACTTTGCTATCCTAGGAACTACCAAAAGTCCAGCGTTTTGTGACCTTAGGGTGCGTGATGGGTTGTAGCGTGGTAGAAGGCTAGTTAGGTACGCAGGAGCTAAACCATTTAGGACCTTATAGGTAAGTAATGATAATTTGTAACTGATACAGAACTTAATAGGTAGCCAGTGCAGAGACTGTAAAATTGGGGTAATATGATCATATTTTCTTGACCTCGTAAGGACTCTAGCTGCTGCATTTTGGACTACCTGTAGCTTGTTTATTGACGAAGCAGGACAACCACCTAGAAGTGCATTACAATAGTCCAGTCTAGAGGTCATGAATGCATGAACTAGCTTTTCTGCATCAGAAACAGATAACATGTTTCGTAGCTTGGCAATGTTTCTAAGATGGAAGAATGCAGTTTTTGTAACATTGGAAATATGATTTTCAAAAGACAAATTGCTGTCTAATATAACACCCAGATTTCTGACTGTAGAGGAAGTAACAGTACATCCGTCTAGTTGCAGATTGTAATCTACAAGATTCTGTGTAGTGTTTTTTGGTCCAATAATTAATATCTCTGTCTTATCCGAATTTAATTGGAGAAAATTATTTGTCATCCAATCTTTTAAATTTTTAACACACTCTGTTAGCTTAGATAATTGGGAAGTTTCATCTGGTCTCGTTGAGATATATAGCTGAGTATCATCAGCATAACAGTGGAAGGTAATTCCGTATTTTCTAAAATACGATGCTGGAATGAGTTTCCTTATTTACCTTGGTGCAAACTGGAAGCCCTTTCTTGCTGTGGTGCTTAACACTTTAAAAGTTTGGTATCAATTCAGGAAACATTTCAAATTTGTAACATCATCTCCAGTTGTGTAGGAATCATATGTTCCCTCCCTCATCTCTTGATTCTACTTTTTTAATATGGCATAGCAAAGGTACAGTTGCAATCAAAATTATTCAACCCTCTTGACTTGCAAGACAATTTGCTGTGGAGAAAAACATTTTATGAAATCAATTTAACAAAGGCATCAGTAAAGTATTAGAGAAAGTTTGTTAATACACTTTTGAGTGATTCTGAGAATGGAACATTGATGAATCATGATAAAATTCGATTTGGCTCTAAACATTCATGTTCAAAATTATTCAACCCCCTTTGTGCAGAATCTTTTATTCTTTAAAATCTCCAATAAACGCTGTCTGTAAGTGTTTAGAAGCTTCTGTCACCTCTGTACTATAGTTTTGGCCCATTCCACACCTGAAAAAGCTTCCAGATCAATGATAATCTTTGGTTTTCACATTGCCACTGCTTTCTTCAAATTCAACCAGATATTTGAAATGAGAATTAAGCCTGGAGACTGAACAGGTCACTCAAGTACATTCTATGACTGATCCCTGAACCAAGCAGAAGTAGATTTGGATGTGTACTTTGGTATGACGAGTTCAAGTTGTCCTTTGTTCTTCTTGATCAAGAGTGGTATTCTACAAGATGTCTCAACATAAAGGCAATACTTGTCTAGTGATCTTCTTACACACTGCTTTGAAATGGTTTTCCTCCTTTCATCGGGTCATCTTGCACGTCTTTGGCTTAACATTGCAGATTTTGTTGCTCTGATTAAACATTTTATGATATTGTGCTTTTTCTTCCACAACCTCAAAGATTTTCTGGTAAACACACTTTAAGCTAAGGAATAAGGCTGAGAGCTGTGTCTATAGGAACTTTCAATGTCTTGGAAATATTCATATAGCCTTAGCCTTTATAACGTACTACGATATTTATTCTCTTTAGCTTTTGTGAGATCTCTGTTGACATTTTTGCTACTCAACTTCAACACATGCATGGGCTAACTGTATGTGTAACGGCTCAAGCTAATTCTGTTTTTAATAGAGTTTCTAAAAGCTTAATTGTGTTTTGAGACTGTTTTATTCCCCACTATGCAAATAAGTGATTTAAAAACAGCAATGTTGAATAGGGGTTGAATATTTATGACATAGCAGTATTATTAAAAAATCTTATAACTCAAAAGTATTACATTATATATTGACAATATCACTTTTAATATGCCAGTGAACTGTTATAGATACAATTTTTATTTTATCCTGGATCTTCAGAAAAGCTTGTATTTGCAAAGTACTGCAGTCTCTAGGGGGTTGAGTAATTTTGATTGCAACTGTATACGTTGTTTCGCTGATTTGTATTCCAGTGGTATCTTTGGAAGTTTTACCAATGTGTCATCATTGTATGGATTACCTGTGAACCATTTATTTAGGTACCTTCAAGTTCGGCACTTTGTTTCAAAAAGTTTTTCTAATTTTTCCTTCTTACCTCCTCAACAATCATGGGATAGATTGCTTGACTTTAAGCCACAACAAAGAGGGATTGTCTCAGAAATGTACAATTGTTTTCTGGATCTTTGTAACTACTCAAACTCAAAAACAAAGACTGCTTGGGAGGAGGAACTGGGACAACAATTCAGTGAGGAGTGGTGGCAAGAGGTCATTGATAGACTGAGTACTGTATCATCTTGTGCACGTCTTGCTTGTACTGATTCATTTCAAGGTTGTACACAGGGTCAATTTCTCCAAAGCAAGATTATCTGCAATTTTCCCTGGAATAGAAGATAAATGTGAACGATGTCTTAACCCATGTTGTCATTTGAGCCACATGTTTTTGAAATATTTCCATGACTTTCTGTCAGGAGTGCATGAGCCTACTGCATGCGATTCTCCACTAAACTTCACAGACTTCAGTCAACATGAATCATTTAGACTATAATGTACTAAAATTAATGTGATATGTGTGGAATTTTAAATCTACATGAGAGCATCAATTGTAAAATGACTATTGTAATGGGTTGTCAAAATATAATGCAATTAAATATGCGTTTCTATTTCTTCTCATTTTTAATTTAGTGAATTTAACTTCTAAAGTCCTAAAGTTACAATGTTTGATTGAAATATGATTTTAATCCTTTTTTGATCATAATATATAGCATGGCCTACTAGAGTAGGCCTTTGGTCTAGTTTTAATATAAACATAGGTTCATTGGACATTGTACAGGATGTTAAATATTACATTTTTTATATGAATAGATATTTTTAGTTCAAATAGAAAAACATAAAAAAAAATGCCTAGATGTACACCGTAAGTCGCAATTCAGCAATATAATACAGAGATGTGATTTTTTTGGCCATATCGCCCAGCCCTGTCCACAGCTCCAATGTTAAAGCGCAGCAGTCGACTTATGTGTAAGGTGTAAGCCAGCCGCATTATAGCACTTGTGAAAACCAGTCGCATTATAGCACTCCTGAAAACCAGTCACATTAAACCAGCCACATTATAGCACTTGCGTAAACCAGTCACATTATAACACTTGTGTAAACCAGTCACAGTATAGCACTCGTAAAAACCAGTCACATTAAACCAGCCACATTATAGCACTCGTGAAAACCAGTCACATTAAACCAGCCACAATATATCACTCGTGTAAACCATTCACATTATAGCACTCGTGAAAACCAATCACATTATAGCACTCGTGAAAACCAGTCGCATTATAGCACTCTTGTAAACCAGTCACATTATAGCACTCATGAAAACCAGTCGCATTATAGCACTCGTGAAAATTAGTCACATTATAGCACTCATGAAAACCAGTCACATTTAACCAGCCACATTATAGCACTCGTGAAAACCAGTCGCATTATAGCACTCATGAAAACCAGTCACATTAAACCAGCCACATTATAGCACTCGTGAAAACCAGTCGCATTATAGCCCTCGTGAAAACCAATCACATTATAGCACTCGTGAAAACCAGTCGCATTAAAGCACTTGTGTAAACCAGTGACATTCAAACAGCCACATTATAGCACTCGTGTAAACCAGTCACATTATAGCTCTTGTGAAAACCAATCACATTATAGCACTCGTGAAAACCAGTCGCATTATAGCACTCGTGAAAACCAGTCACTTTATAGCATTCGTGAAAAACAGTCACATGAAACCAGTCACATTATAGCACTCGTGTAACCCAGTCGCACTATAGCACTCGTGAAAACCATTTGCATTATAGCACTTGTGAAAACCATTTGCATTATAGCACTTGTGAAAACCAGTCGCATTGTAGCACTCGTGAAAACCAGTCACATTATAGCACTCGTGAAAACCAATCGCATTATAGCACTCATGAAATCCAAATGCATTATAACACTCATGAAAACCAGTCGAATTATAGCACTCGTGTTAACCAGTCATATTATAGCACTCATGAAAACCAGTCGCATTATAGCACTCTTGTAAGCCAGTCACATAGCACTCATGAAAACCAGTCACATTATAGCACTCGTGAAAACCATTTGCATTATGGCACTTGTGAAAAGCAGTCACATTATAGCACTCATGAAAACAAGTCACATTATAGCACTCGTGAAAACCAGTCACATTATAGCACTCGTGTAAACCAGTCGCATTAAACCAGCCACATTATAGCACTCGTGAAAACCAGTCGCATTATATCACTCGTGAAAACCAGTCAAATTAAACCAGTCGCATTAAAGCACTTGTGTAAACCAGTGACATTAAAACAGCCACATTATAGCACTCGTGTAAACCAGTCACATTATAGCTCTTGTGAAAACCAATCACATTATAGCACTCGTGAAAACCAGTCGCATTATAGCACTCGTGAAAACCAGTCACTTTATAGCATTCGTGAAAAACAGTCACATGAAACCAGTCACATTATAGCACTCGTGTAACCCAGTCGCACTATAGCACTCGTGAAAACCAGTTGCATTATAGCACTCGTGAAAACCAGTCGCATTATAGCACTTGTGAAAACCAGTCGCATTGTAGCACTCGTGAAAACCAGTCACATTATAGCACTCATGAAAACCAATCGCATTATAGCACTCATGAAAACCAGTCGAATTATAGCACTCGTGTTAACCAGTCATATTATAGCACTCATGAAAACCAGTCGCATTATAGCACTCTTGTAAACCAGTCACATTATAGCACTCATGAAAACCAGTCACATTATAGCACTCGTGAAAACCATTTGCATTATGGCACTTGTGAAACGCAGTCACATTATAGCACTCATGAAAACCAGTCACATTATAGCACTCGTGAAAACCAGTCGCATTAAACCAGCCACATTATAGCACTCGTGAAAACCAGTCGCATTATAGCACTCGTGAAAACCAGTCAAATTAAACCAGCCACATTATAGCACTTGTGTAAACAAGTGACATTAAACCAGCCACAATATAGCACTCGTGTAAACCAGTCACGTTATAGCACTTGTGAAAACAAATCACATTATAGCACTCGTGAAAACCAATCGCATTATAGCACTCATGAAAACCAGTCGAATTATAGCACTCGTGTTAACCAGTCGCATTATAGCACTCGTGAAAACCAGTCGCATTATAGCACTCGTGAAAACCAATCACATTATAGCACTCATGAAATCCAATCGCATTATAGCACTCATGAAAACCAGTCGAATTATAGCACTCGTGAAAACCAGTCATATTATAGCACTCGTGAAAACCAATCGCATTATAGCACTCATGAAATCCTATCGCATTATAGCACTGATGAAAACCAGTCGAATTATAGCACTAGTGTTAACCAGTCATATTATAGCACTCGTGAAAACCAGTCGCAGTATAGCACTCGTGAAAACCAGTCGCATTATAGCACTTGTGAAAACCAGTCGCATTATAGCACTCGTGAAAACCAGTCACATTATAGCACTCGTGAAAACCCGTCACATTAAACCAGCCACATTATAGCACTCGTGAAACCAGTCGCATTATAGCACTCGTGAAAACCAATTGCATTATAGCACTCATGAAATCCAAATGCATTATAGCACTCATGAAATCCAATCGCATTATAGCACTCATGAAAACCAGTCGAATTATAGCACTCATGTTAACCAGTCATATTATAGCGCTCGTGAAAACCAGTCGCATTATAGCACTCTTGTAAACCAGTCACATTATAGCACTCATGAAAACCAGTCACATTATAGCACTTGTGAAAACCAGTCGCATTATAGCACTCGTGAATACCTGTCACATTATAGCACTAGTGAAAACCCGTCACATTAAACCAGCCACATCATAGCACTCGTGAAAACCAGTCGCATTATAGCACTCGTGAAAACCAGTCGCATTATAGCACTCGTGAAATCCAATCGCATTATAGCACTCATGAAAACCAATCGCATTATAGCAATCATGAAATCCAATCGCATTATAGCACTCTTGTAAACCAGTCACATTATAGCACTCATGAAAACCAGTCACATTATAGCACTCGTAAAAACCATTTGCATTATAGCACTTGTGAAAACCAGTCGCATTATAGCACTCGTGAAAATTAGTCACATTATAGCACTCGTGAAAACCAGTCACATTAAACCAGCCACATTATAGCGCTCCTGAAAACCAGTCGCATTATAGCACTCATGTAAACCAATCACATCATAGCACTCATGAAAACCAGTCACATTAAACCAGCCACATTATAGCACTTCTTTAAACCAGTCGCACTATAGCACTTGTTAAAACGAGTCGCATTATAGCACTCGTGAAAACCAGTCACATTAGATCAGCCACATTTTAGCACTCATGAAAACCAGTCACATTATAGCACTCATGAAAACCAATCACATTATAGCACTCGTGAAAACCAGTCGCATTATAGCACTTGTGTAAACCAGTCACATAAAACCAGCCATATTATAGCACTGGTGTAAACCAGTCACATTATAACCCTTGTGAAAACCAATCACATTATAGCACTCGTGAAATCCAGTGACATTATAGCACTCGTGAAAACCAGTCACATTAAACCAGCCACATTATAGCACTTGTGTAAACCAGTCACATTATAACCCTTGTGAAAACCAATCACATTATAGCACTCGTGAAATCCAGTCGCATTATAGCACTCATGAAAACCAGTCACATTAAACCAGCCACATTATAGCACTCATGAAAACCAGTCGCATTATAGCACTTGTGAAAACCAGTCACATTATAGCACTCATGAAAACCAGTCACATTATAGCACTCGTGAAAACCAGTCGCATTATAGCACTCGTGAAAACCAGTCGCATTATAGCACTCGTGAAAACCAGTCGCATTATAGCACTCGTGAAAACCAGTCACATTATAGCACTTGTGAAAACCAGTCGCATTATAGCACTTGTTAAAACGAGTCGCATTATAGCACTCGTGAAAATTAGTCACATTATAGCACTCGTGAAAACCAGTCACATTAAACCAGCCACATTATAGCGCTCCTGAAAACCAGTCGCATTATAGCACTCATGTAAACCAATCACATCATAGCACTCATGAAAACCAGTCACATTAAACCAGCCACATTATAGCACTTCTGTAAACCAGTCGCACTATAGCACTTGTTAAAACGAGTCGCATTATAGCACTCGTGAAAACCAGTCACATTAAATCAGCCACATTTTAGCACTCATGAAAACCAGTCACATTATAGCACTCATGAAAACCAATCACATTATAGCACTCGTGAAAACCAGTCGCATTATAGCACTTGTGTAAACCAGTCACATAAAACCAGCCATATTATAGCACTGGTGTAAACCAGTCACATTATAACCCTTGTGAAAACCAATCACATTATAGCACTCGTGAAATCCAGTGACATTATAGCACTCGTGAAAACCAGTCACATTAAACCAGCCACATTATAGCACTTGTGTAAACCAGTCACATTATAACCCTTGTGAAAACCAATCACATTATAGCACTCGTGAAATCCAGTCGCATTATAGCACTCATGAAAACCAGTCACATTAAACCAGCCACATTATAGCACTCATGAAAACCAGTCGCATTATAGCACTTGTGAAACCAGTCACATTATAGCACTCATGAAAACCAGTCACATTATAGCACTCGTGAAAACCAGTCGCATTATAGCACTCGTGAAAACCAGTCGCATTATAGCACTCGTGAAAACCAGTCGCATTATAGATTCGTGAAAACCAGTCACATAATAGCACTCGTGAAAACCAGTCGCATTATAGCACTCGTGAAAACCAGTCGCATTATAGCACTCGTGAAAACCAGTTGCTTTAGAGCACTCATGAAAACCAGTCGTATTATAGCACTCGTGAAAACCAATCACATTATAGCACTCGTGAAAACCAGTCGCATTATAGCACTCTTGAAAACTAGTCGCATTATAGCTTCGTGAAAACCAGTCACATTATAGCACTCATGAAAAACCAGTCGCATTATAGCTTCGTGAAAACCAGTCGCATTATAGCACTCGTGAAAACCAGTCGCATTATAGCACTCGTGAAAACCAGTCGCATTATAGCACTCGTGAAAATCAGTCGCATTATAGCACTTGTGAAAACCAGTCGCATTATAGCACTCGTGAAAACCAATCACATTATAGCACTTGTGGAAACCAGTCACATTAAACCAGCCACATTATAGCACTTGTGAAAACCAGTCACATTAAACAAGCCACATTGTAGCACTTGTGAAAACCAATCACATTATAGCACTCGTGTTGTTTAATTGCTGTCAGAGTTATACTACAGTCAATTATTTAGTCAATTATTTGCTGGGGGGAAAATGGAAAAAGCTAGCACTTTTATGCTGTCTGCAGCCTTTGTCTGTGCTGATCTTCATTTACAAACACGTCATTAAAATGAAATGTAACAAGTGCTGTTAACAGATATTCTGTGATAAAGTAATCCATATGAAAACAACGCAATGTCCGTTTTTCACGTCTCCCTTCATTATATCTAATGTGACCACGCCCCCGTGCTGAATGCACTATTCAGATTCAAACTGAAGCGCGCGGCTTGAATACGCACACACAGAAGAAAAAGCAGCGAGACTGTTCAAGTTTTTTATTTGACTGTTTGCTTCGCGATGAGAGGAATAAGACATAATTCACCCCAAAAAGATGCTAACGCATTGTTTACCGTGAAGTTGTGTGCAGAACAACCAATCAAAACTGACTATGTTAGTTGACCAATCAGAACACAGTATGCTACCGAAAGGTGGGGTTTAAGGAAACTGAATCTTTTGAACAGCTTTGCGCGAACCGTTTGGGGATCTCTGAGAATTGAGGTAATTTTAAAATGATATTTTGACAAAATGACAATGTTTTTTAACCTTGGATAGATTTAAACCTATTGTACAGGACTTATAAACAGTGATAGGAAGCTTAGAATTTTCATCTTACTGGCTCTTTAAAAAGGAAGCAGTTATTTTTAAATATAAAAAAGTAATGATTTTTTGTATTTTGAGTCAAATAAATGCAGGCTTGCTGAGCAGAAGAAACTCAAAAACATTCAAACTCTTACGGTTCACAAACCTTTCAGTGGTAGTGTACAGTATGTGTTTTTGATGAAAATATTACAGCTATCTTCAAGTTAATAAAGCAAAGAAAAGAAGAGCATGGATAAGTCCAGAAACAGTAAGTGATCCACTTTCATTCTTAATAGTTTCTTAAGTGAAACTGGTCAAATCCTCTGCCACTGATCGTGCTGGGCAGTCCACCAACAAGAGTCAGCGGGAGGAGTGACTCAGCATGCGCGTGTGGAGGAGTGGCGGACAGCGCAAGCATATGGCGCTTGAAATGATTATTGCGGAGACAAGACTGACAAGCATGACAGATAACAAACGTGTATACTATGGAACACCGACGGTGCCAATATTCTTTAAACGAAACGCATGATTTTTGACTGCGTCAACACGCACTGTTTGTTCGCATTAACGCTGTAATTTTTTACGTGTTTCTTTTGTATGTGTAAACACGCACATTCTGGTCGTGTTAATGCGTCAGTTTCTTTGAGATAGGTATAACGGAGGTCGGAGCCAGCTCCAAATGGGCGGGTCAGCTCCAAATGGGTGGGACTTCAGCTCCAAGTGGGCTGTACAAACCTCCAGAGCCTTTTGATTGGTTTATTTAATGTCATGGGGTTAATGCACGCTGCGAATCCCCCCCCCCCACCACCACCACCACCAAAAAAAAAAAAAAAGACGACGTCAACTTCCCAAGGCTTTTCAGCGTCAAGAAAGAGGAGTTTGAAGGGGTAAGTTTAGACTTGTACAACGTATTACAAGTTGCGAAAAAGTGCAGTATCTTGGCGGTTGATGTTTTAGTCTTGACGTAGTTAAATCATGATTACAAGCTCATTGCATTCAAGTTTGAAAATGAGAGGACATTCATGTGCAATTTTTTACCTTCAAAACTCATATTTACGATTATTCCAAGAGCACGTTAAGACAGCATTAGCAGCACAGATAAATTACATCTTCATTGTGTCTGTTACCCTTTTGTGCTAAATATTTCTGCAATACATTTACGCTGCAGATTACGGACACTGAAGACTTTAAGCAGGTAGGCTATTGTTACTAACGTTACGTAAAATATGCAGACCTATGTATTATAACTGCACTGATATTTAAGCGATCAATAACTATTAATAGATTTAGTACAGTGTTCTATAATAGTTAAAACTCCTAACTGATAATGCTTGACTTTAACAAAGCTGGTCATTGTTTCAAAACAATTTTAAAATGTTATCTATTTTTACGTGTAACGTTAATCCATATAATGTAATGCAATTGAAATATTTGGTTTAATTACCAAATTCATTTTTCAATTTAATAATCATAACAGAGTGGATATATGAGGATAACTGCAGTGTCCACTACCATGCATTACATATCAACAGGTGTAGAATTAATTTTGACATTGTAGGAAACACAAACAAACAAAAACATTATGTGTAAACTTTGTGTTACAGAGAGTTCAAGTCTGGGTGGCCAAAAGTTATATTTCAGTGACCTGGTTACCGTCTCTCTCTGCAAACCCAAAGGATCACTTTCCTGTAAACTTGTTTTTGTTCTTTCTATGCATCAAGATGTGTAATTTATTTTTTCTGAAGATTTTTGACTAATGTGTGTGTGTATGTGGGTCTTTGTGTGGATAAAATATGTTCATACTTTAAAGGTGGACATTTGCAACAGCGCTTGTCCCTAAAATTGCTCCAGGGGTATGGTCAGAGACTGTCCTAAAGGACAAATGTTGGAATGTAAATGACATTACATTCTGTGGACGTCTTACATAAATGTGCATTGTACTTTAGTTAATGTTAACTTGTCAACAGTGAATTATTTTACGATGTCATTGGACTGAATGTTTAGTGACTAATGACACTTCATTCCATTAAAAATATAATCCATAGCATTGGAGTGAAAGCAGCAGCAAAGTGTTCCAATGCTGATACAAATCAAGCTGGTTAAAACCTCAGGTTCCTTAAATATCTGTTCTACAGGACTTTTTGGGGTTGGACAGATTTTGTTATGGTTTTGAAGTCTGATGCTCACCAGCCCTTCATTTATTTGTTCAGAAATGCAGTAGAAACATTCATATTGTAAATTGTAATAATATTTTACAATAACTCTTTTCTATTTGAGGCAGCAGCGGATCTAATCATCATTAACGGGACCACAGTGGAGAGAGTGAGCATCTTCAATACCTTCAAATGCCCTGCAAAGAGTAGCAGAGCACATGTCCAGAACATCTCTCCCCTCTCTGCAAGACATCCAAACCAGGAGATGTAAATCTAGGGCTGTTAAGATCCTTAAAGACCCCACCAACCCATCTGCTACAGTCAGGCAGACCCTTCTGCAGTCTGATGGCAAAGATGGAGAGGCTCAGGAGGAGTTTCTTCCCTCATGTTATCAGACTACTAAACATGGACATTAAACACACTGAACTTTATAGACTGGTTGTTTAGGGCTACCCAATAACTCTCTGCACACTGCGCTTTTTTGACAACCTAACTAGGTATTTCATCCTCACTGCACATTGTGTACATCTCTGCACATTATCTGTGTAGCAGTTTCTGTGTAGCACCTCTACAAATCATCTGTGTAGTAATACAGTATATTGTGAATGTTTCATTATTTGTATTTAATTATCTCCAAAAAAAAAAAAACGTATTTTTTTCCTGTTGTTTCATTATTTGTATTTAATTTTCTCTTACTTATTTTTTTTGCACAGTCTAAAAAGAGTATGCCAGACCTACATTTCACTGCTTTTTGCATGTCATATAACAAATAAAACTTGAATTTTTAATGGTTTGGAGCGTTACCTGTGATTGAGTTGGTGATAAAAAGGAGATGGGGAAATGAGTGTCTTAAATTGGACTTTGGTACCAATAATATTTTCCTCTTAAGTCTTGGAATGTTTTTTTTTTATTATTATTAACTCTTGTATTACTATTTAGATTTGTTTTCTTTTTTTAAATTAAATGTTTATTTGTAAAATGTACTTCCACGTGTGGCCTTTTGTAATGTTGTTTCACCTAGAGCCAAGGGGGTTGTAACAATCTAAACAATATAATTCTCCCTCAGATTTCAAACTTGCATCAAAGAAAAACATTCACATACAGTAAACATTTTATTGCTCTAAATTACTCATTCATTTTCTTGATACTGATATAATTATAAAATTAATATAATTTAATATACTTGTATGTTTGCAGTTGTCACAAAATTATATAACCCCTTGTTAATAAAATTTAAACTACAATGAAGAACAATAAATCTGTTTTTCATTAGTATCGCTTCTTTATGCCATCCTCATTCGCGCGCACCCCGGCAAAGACGCAATGTGAAATTTCCGCTTAAACCCCGCCCATTTGTAAAATCCCGCCCACTAGCGGCAAAAGTCCCTCCCACTTGGAGCTCTCCGTGAAGTCCAGCCCACTTGCGGCAAAAGCTCCTCCCACTTGGAGGTCTCCGGGCTGCAGCGATACCTACTTGGTTTCTTTTGCATTTGTGATGCGATGGCACGTTGCTGTATACATATATAAACATCAGATAACATTTCTTTCCATGAGGGATGATGTGCTGTTAGGTAAGCAAATACCTATGCAAACGTCACACGTAACATTTGTTCGTGAATGAGATCATAATTTTACGTTGGCATGTACATAGGCAAGCGTAAAACTTTAGAGTCAATGATGCATTTATACGTTGGTTGTGATGTCGGTGCTGTGTCATGCTGTGGCATCTCATCCCATTTGTACTGGATTGCTCTCTACGATGGCTCTTAGAAATTTTTTATTAAACTGTCAAAGAACTTTTACAGAGTGCGTTCAGTTGGCATCCTCTTATAACACGGAGGATGATTTGAATATCATCATAACCAGGTATGTCCAAAACATATTACATTTACAAGATGGCTGACTTCTAGCAACTTGAAATGCTAAATGAAATAATAGAAGATAAATGCCATGCCTTACAACAACAGTGGGTCTCATTCACTAAATATGCGTAGGCACAGATTTTTGCGTGAAATGTGCATACGGACGTTTTCACGAATAAATCATGATTCATCAAAAACTTTCATACTAAAATTTATCCTAAATGTACGAAAAGATTCAAGAACAACTTATACCACTCGTACGCAATAATCATGTACAAACGGGGCCTTATAAGCATGTGTTAAGAACCCTATATAATTAGATGTTATTAATCAATTATAATTACAGTTCAAATTTTATATATATATATATATATATATATTAGAGGTCCAAACAACAATCACCTGATCTATCCTTATATAAACGGTGATTAAGGTGTCTCATCTTGTGTTTAGAGGCATGGCACACTTGGTACTGCTAGAAGACATCGCGGCGCGTGCTCTAAGGAGAGAGCGCGTCTTTAGAGAGTGCACAGATATGTTCGCGGAGAGTGACGAATGGCTGTTCAGTCGCTTTAGGTTGCCCAGAGAAGTCCTCGTTGATTTATGCAACTCACTGGAACCACACCTAAGCCACATCACCAACTGCTCTCACCCTATACCACCTTATCTCAAAGCCTGTGTTATAACCCATCCCAGCCGGCATTTCAACGTTGATTCAACGTTGAAACAACGTCAGGTACCATGGTTGAATCAACGTTGAAAAACCTTTCGATTTTGCAAATTGGATCAACGTTGAAATCACGACGTGGATTCACCGTTGAAATCGCGACGCTGTTTCACCGTCTTACCTGCATTATGGGTGAATTAGGGTCGTGCTGCAGCCCTGGGATGAAAGATGAATGAGGTGTTGATCTTGAAAAGTTAATCAGCGTTGATAACACGACGTTGTTTCCCCGTCGTACCTCGTATATAAATACACCTAGATCCTAGTTGGCATTTAGATCAACAATGTACATGCAAGGCTAAAAATCTAATGACTGGCAGCGATGGCTTTACAAACAACTTCAATAAACTACCACATGCTCAAAATTATCAAACAGCAGTTAAATTTTGGAAACATACTGTATAAAACAGATGAAAATAATCCCACACTTTATTATGCAGAGTATGCAGGGAGGTAATGCTAAAAACATGTAGTAGAACAATCCAAATACAATAATATTTAAAGGTTTTTGTAAAATAATTCGGCACAAAAATGCATATTATTTTCAGCACTTACAAGACAAACCCTTGTACCTTTATGACTGAAACCAGTGGATCTTTTATTTTGGTGCAAACCTACAGTTTCTGTCAAAAACATGTTTTAGTAATGTGTCTCATTACAAGAGTTGTGTACATTTGTGCAGTGAAAATGTGTTGAACAGTTCGAGAAGGGAACCTTCCACCAGTTGATTTCTAATGGGAACCCCCCCGGACTGTGTCTTCTTTACCGTGGGGCATGCAGAATGAGATTTCTACCGCAGGGCACTCTAAAATGTTAGAACCAGCAGCCTTAGTGTATACAGTGTGGTTGTGCTTCGGGTGATCCTTGAAAGTGTCCCAGCGCTAGGTCCTTTCTGACGCCGTCCCCTCCACTCTCTCCCACTTGTGCACTTTCTGTACCGTCCTGTATAAACATTTACATTTAATCATTTAACAGACGCTTTTATCCAAAGCGACTTACAAATGAGAAGAACAGAAGCAGTCAGGTGTACAAGCGAACAACAACAGTATACAAGTGCCATGACAAGTCTCAGTTAGTCTAGTACAGAACGCATAGCCAGGTTTTTTTTATTTTTTATTTTTTTTTATATGAAAGACAAGAAAAGAAGGAAAAGTGCTAGTATTAGTTGGTTAAGTTCTGGTGAAAAAGATGAGTCTTAAAATGTTTCTTGAAAATGAGTAAAGACTCAGCAGTTCGGATTGAGATTGGGAGGTCATTCCACCAGCTGGGCACAGTCCAGGAAAAGGTCCGTGAGAGTGATTATGAACCTCTTTGGGATGGCACCACAAGGAGTCGTTCACTTGCAGAGGGCAAACTTCTGGAGGGAACATAAGATTTAACCAGTTTGTTTAGGTATGTCCACAATGTTTCACAATAACTTTGATATTGTCAAATATATTTAACTGAAAACTGAATGCAAAATAAATCACACAATATTTTCACTTTACAGTTCAGTAACAGTGATGTTGGAAACAAAGTGGACAACACTATTCATTAAACACTTATTTAATGTATTCAGATGAAAATTTACAATATTAACAAATTATTCACAAGCAGTGTTTTCAGAGCCCCAGTTACACTGTTTTAATCAAAACACTAGTAATACAGTGTAGTAAAACAAATAAAATCTAATTCAGTAAATTTTTATTAAACTAAGCACAATCAAAACCTATCACAAAAGGTCAAAGCATCTCTAGCAGAAGTGACAGTGCAATGTAGCAGATGAACAATTTCTTACCAATGTTTCAAGAACAAGCTGGATCCTTGATGACTCTACAAGGGGAAAGAAGAAATGGTTTACTGAAAAGTTCTTTAAAAGCAGGATTTCATATTATACCATTTCTTTAAACCACTGGTTCTCAAACTTTTTATACCAAGTACCACTTCAGAAAATATTTGTTATTAAATATTAAGTTGCACCATAATGACCAACATTACATTTCAGCAGCGTAGTAGGCCAAACTATTATAGTTTTATTCTAATAAGAATATTTATTGTAGTCAGACACTTTACCATGTTTGAACATTAACACTACAACTGTGCTTACATACACAGGTAAATAAAAATAAAGTTTAAATTAAAATGTAATTTTAAATGTAATTATGTAACAAAAGTCACAAAACTTTACTGTACTTTAACTCTAACATACTTAAATGTGCAAAAAAAAAAAAACTTACTCAAAGATTAAGTTAAAATATATTAACATTAATTAGTTTAATTTAGTGATTCACCTGCATAACAACTAGAGGGGGCCTGACACTTTGAGAACCATGGCTTTAAACAATCCTTTTATTTATTCATTTTCATTAATTCATTAAAATTATATTATTTAAATACCGACATTTGCACTTATATGTTGCAGAAAACACTTTGAAACTATTATAAGAATACAAACATATATAACACACCTAATGCATGGGATACATATCAGGAAAATATGGGAAAATCTCTAAACCATCTCTAAATCTCTCTTACCAGCAACACATTAGGTGAGCACCTAACTTGATCATCTATGATAAAGCAATGCAAAAATAGACACACGGGTATTTATTTATCTGCAGGTTACATGTCCTTTAAACTACCCATTTGTAAACTCTGGTAATACTTTACTATTTTCAAAAGATAATAAAGATAACGTTAGCTATTTTCTTACCTCATTTTGCCAGGATGTTTTCAGGACCTCGCAGAACACCTGACCCTTCTTGTGTTCACGGTTTTTGTTCTCCATTGACATGTCACGACTCAAAATAAATAAAAAATGTACAGGCAAATATGAAATAATTCGGGACCGATAGAGCAGTCAGTTAACGAGCTGCAGCTCACAGTTAGCCGCCTCACTCACAGAAAGACGACAATAACGGTCATATTTTTAAATGTAGAAAGGCGCGAACCGATTCATTGTCCAGTTTCCTGAATGACAGCCAGATTAACCAATCATGATAGAAGTAATAAAATAAAACTACCAATGGGAGTTGTTTCAGTGTGATAAAGCAGCGAAATGTATATAGTTTTATTGTTGTTAATGATGATAATATTTAACATATACCTTTAGATTTTAGAATAGGTATCATGACTAAAATATTTTAAAATGCTATTAAAATAATTAATTTAAATAATTTAATATAAATAATTTAAAAGCTTGTTAACCTTTTTCTACCATTTAGCATTAAACATTTTTAACGTTGTTTCATTAAAACAACTGACCTTATTTCAGCCATATTTCAACGTTGAAAGTTGGTCATGTGGTGGATGTTTTTCAACCATTCAGCTTTAAACGTTGAATCAACGTTGTTTCAACGTTGAAACCACAACTGACCTTATTTCAACCATATTTCAACGTTGAAGGTCGGTCATGTGCCGGCTGGGATGCTTCTTTTTTACCTGTGCCCGTTATGCCAGTGGATACACTTATAAATAAAAAATTTTCCTGGCTTCCACCTCCGACAGCAAAACCTCACGTTCATTATCGTTAAAGTTATTTTTCTTTGTCTTTTGTTTTTCGGTGCCATAATTATCTTTCTCTGTACAAGTGCCTCGTTGTGGAAAGCCCTTATATGGAGCTGGTTTGGGCGTGAATTATGCTAATTACTGACCTCGTGCACGCGGGCGCTCATTTAGAAGACTCCAAATTCACTAACAGAAGAACGAGTTTAAGAACAAGCTCATCTGCATACGCACGTGTTGTACACAAAATTGTACACAAAAATTAGTGAATGAGACCCAGTGTTTTTTATGTCAAAATTATGTTAAACGATCTGTGTTACCATAAACTGGGGACAAGAAGCCAAGTTTAAAAACTGTATTAACGTTACTGTGTATTTGCATGCTGCATGGTAATTTGTACTGTCACAGAACACTTTAGCTTCAGAAACCATGTTTAAAACACATACATTTTATTGCATGGTTATTTCCTGGTTTTGATCTCTGTCTCCCTCTCTCTCTTTCTCAAGCCAACATAAAGATTGCAAGTTTTACTACAACTAGTTATGTTTATGAATTACAGAATGCAGACAATGGCCAC
Source organism: Carassius auratus (assembly GCF_003368295.1). Lineage (NCBI taxonomy): Eukaryota > Metazoa > Chordata > Actinopteri > Cypriniformes > Cyprinidae > Carassius > Carassius auratus. Next base: position 25,410,559 of record NC_039270.1, on the reverse strand, counting down.
AGGGTTCCCGCGGGTCCTTAAAAAGTCTTAAAATGTCTTAAATTAAAATCCGGGAAATTAAGGTCTTAAAATGTCTTAAATTTACCGTAAAGTTGCTGTAGGTATTACATTTTCAGCCGGTGTGCTTAATGATGATAGGGAAGCACAGTGGTCCACCATAAAACATCTAATAGTTGATCAATTTAGTATGTGTGAAACAGGTGTGAAATGACAGTCTCCGTGATTTATTAGCTTATTACGGTAGGTTGGCTTACAGACGCTGACGTCGGTCTGCGCCTGCGTGCTGCCATTACGCGGTTGTCGAGGTTAGGTTCAAAATGCAAAGATGGGAAAGTGTAAATTTAATGACAAGTGGATGGAAGAGGATTCGTTTAGGAGGTGGTTGGCGCCGGCTGAAAATAACAATGAGGCAATGTGTAAATTCTGCAAAAAGACCTTTTCGTTAGGGACCATGGTGCTCAAATCCGTCGAGTCGCACATGAAAGGAGGAAAGCACCAGCGGTACGTTGCAGCAGCTAGTCATAGCGGGTCCAGGTCAATCCCTGCATTGTTTGCAGCTCGACCTAACGATGTTACTAGTTTAGACGCCACCTCACAGTCGGCTATAACAAGTTTCATTTCACCACCTGATACCCAAAAGGCAGAGGTACTGTGGGTTCTCCATACTGTGACGAGGCACAATTCATTTAAATCTAACGAGGACATACGTGACATCTTTGCTGCCATGTTCCCCGATTCGCAGCTTGCCAAGTCATTCACCTGTGGTGAAAACAAAACTGCATATGTCGCCAAATATGGCATCGATTCATTCATCATGAAGGAGCTATCATGCAGCGTTAGTGAGAAGCCATATGTCGTCATGTTTGACGAAAGTTTGAATAAAACGACAAAGAACAAACAAATGGACCTTCATTTGCGATTCTGGACTACTGATGATGAGACTAGCACACACTACGTCATCTCCCGCTACTATGGGTCGGTGTTCATGGGTCACTCCAGAGCCGAGGACATGTTGGGTCATTTCAATGTAAGTAACGTTACGATTGTGTTTGAAATCGCATACTATTATTCATACTAAGTGTGATGTAATGTTAGTGCGGTTTAAAGCTCATATGCTAGCGGTGTAAACGCCAACACTCCCCCGGTGCTCAGTGTTCCCACTCCGGGCAGAGGACTGGTTATGTGCTCCAGTCAGGTCACAGGTCTATGGTCACGTTTACAATCTAACAGGTAACAACACTTAGCTCAGAGTTTAAGGGGTATAACTGGTATATGTGGTTTATAGTTTAAATATGTGTCACTTAATGCCATAGCAACAGTAAACATTCACTTAAGGGTTAATGAGCTGTAAATAGAGATGCAGAATACAGCAGGGACCAAGATGGCAGAACTTATGACTAAATCTAATTCCATGAGAAAAAGATGCAAGGAAAAGAGAAAAGAGTTGGTGGACCTAGACCATAAAATTGAGAAAAGAGCAGCAGAGTTATGACACATGTCTTGAGGAGAATTTGGGATGTTACAAAACAAAGGGTTTCTCTCATTAAAAGTCATGTAATAACATTTGTGTTTTCTAACAATTCTGTAGATTATTTGTCAACTTTTTGGCTTGTGAAAGGCTGTTTTGAGGACTTTCATTATTGATCTTATTTTCAGGATTCTATTCTACATGGTTCCTTCATACAAGGCATTGTGTTGTTTAGTGTAATCCAGTTTATCTATGTTACGTTCTCTCTGTTCTACATCACAAAGGAACAAAAAAAAGAAAATAAAAAGGTCTCAAAGAAAAGTATTTTTTTTTTTTTACTTACCGAGTTTACACATTGCACATAATTGATACCATTGCACATAATTGATACCAAATGGAAAACTTTTGATTTCTATTGTAGGAGGCAATAAATTGAGTAGCCTGTTCCAAAGAAATTATGAAATTTTTGGGTCTTAAATTATATTTGTTGAGGTCTTAAAAAGGTCTTAAAAAGCATTAAATTTTACTTTTAAAATGGTGCAAGAACCATGGGCCAGAAGTGTGGCATGGTCTAGAGTGTGACTACTTGATCCAGAAACGGCAAATAGTATCCTGAATAGTCTGTCTGATTTCATGGATATTCTTGAAACATTGCCTCAACCGCAAGGTATGCTCTAAATAGTCAGATTGACTGTAATTTTAATATAATGCTTTTTGTTATAATTCATTTTATTCTTCTGTTAACTTTAGTTCCCCAGGCTTACAGTGCTCCATTGGTGAGGGGTTTCTCTGGTCAACCACAATATTCCATTACACAGGAGCAGTTGCGTTTTCTGCTGGAATATAATTTTTCAACAAAACAGATGGGCGAAATCTTGGGAGTCTCCAAACGAACTGTAAAGCGACGTTTAAGGTGAGGTTACTTTTCTCAGATGTAAAAGATGCTACCCTTGTATTTGAGTTGGATTGGGTACATTATTCACTTGATATTTAACAAAAAAAATATTCCATTGTGTCTCTAATGTGCTTTTTTCTGTTAACAGGAAGTACAACATTTCACTTAGAGACAGATACAGCAATCTATCAGACTCTGATCTTGATAACCTGGTCAGAGAAGTAGTTGGAGGCAACGATGAGCTTGGGGCAGAAGCAGTGAGAGCTCGTCTGGCAGGTCAGGGGATTGTAGTGCAGCGGCGCAGAGTGCGACAAAGTTTGATCAGGACCAATCCAATAGGAGCAGCCCAGAGGCTCACCACGCGCAGACTACACCGAAGAATTTATCAAGTTGCAGGCCCAAACTCCTTATGGCATTTGGATGGCAACCACAAGTTAATCAGGTATTAATTATTTTTTTCTCTTATTTTACAGAGATAAAATAGCATGTGTTAAAACCTAAAATACATTTTACATATTTTTGGCTTTTATTACTTATTAAGATATGTTAGAGTCTTTTTGAAGTATATTCCTGTGATATCACAGATATGTTCTAATACAAACAAATCTAGTACAGCTTTAATTCTCCTAGTAACATGGTAGCTCCTGAAAGTGGCTAAATTAATTAATGTAAATGTAGTACAGATGACAGCCAGTATGTCACATAATGTTGTAATTTTATATATGCTACTGTATGTTTTTTCAAATAATCCTGTCCTCATGTCCTTTTTTTAAAGGTGGCGAATTGTCATACACGGTGGAATTGATGGTTACAGCAGACGTGTTGTTTTCTTGAAGGCTTCTGACAATAATCGGAGCAACACTGTTTTTGATAGTTTTGTAGGGGCCATTGGAAAACACGGACTACTTTCTAGAGTTCGATGTGATAATGGAGGTGAGAACAACGCAGTCTGTCTTTTTATGAACATTTTCCGGGGCACAAACAGAGGAAGTGCTCTGAGAGGAAGGAGCACGCACAATCAAAGGATTGAGAGACTGTGGGGTGATGTTTGGCGGGGCATCACTAATACTTACTACACCTTGTTCCTGCTTTTGGAGAGTGAGGGTAAAATTGACAGCTCTAGTGAAATGCATCTATGGGCATTGCATTATGTGTATATACCCAGAATCAACAGGGATCTTCAACTGTTCGTTAATCAGTGGAACCACCACAAGCTAGGAACTGCACGTTACATGTCTCCCCACCAGATCTTTATCAGAGGATGTCTCTCACAGCTACATCGAAACCACACTGGTATACAGGGAATTCTTGGTGCAGATTTAAAATTACACAAACATTACAAACGGATATATAGTTCATTATATAGACCATATATATGGTGAAAATGAAAAAGTCCATTATTTACCATAAATAATTCAACATCAAATACCTGAATTGGTTGAGACTCCAAAAATCTCCTTGTTTTCCTGGAACCATCAGGGTTGAAACTGTAGTAATATGCCTTGCTCTGGCTCCATCCTTTCAGTTATTTTCTTAAAAAATAAACAAAAATATGTCAGTGTAACAAAAAATGTGGTAAAAATAGCAAAAAATTAATAAAAACCTGTCTTCGCCTTTGTTCCAAGGTTTCCATCTGCCGTCGCCGATTTTCCTGCAAACATAATGAACATATTTAGAGTTTTTTTTACATTTAAACTTGGTTTTATTCAGTATCAAGCAACTGATTGTACTGCAAAGAATATAACTTTTAAGAATGTAACGATAAGCCAAAACAAAGAATATTAATAATGAAATTTATCCCAGTTGGTCCAGTGATCAAGGATTGTCTCAGCATTCCAGAGGGGGTCTCTACAAGCACTTGAGATGCATTAGATGTTGTTCCAGGTATCTTGGAGTTCACCATTTACCATTTTACAGTAACAATCTCTCCGTTGGTTGATTTTTTTTTGTAACCTTTATTACATCACCTCTGACTGACTTTATGATGATAAGATCTGTGTGGGCCATGCCCATTTTTGTAGGATTTTTGGTTAACACAAAGAAATCACCCAGGAATGTAAATTCTGTCATGAATTACTCTCTAGTTGTTCCAAATCTGTATAAATTGGCCACAGATAAAGATATGTGAAAGGATGCTTGTAACTAAACAGTTCTTGCCCCCTATTGACTAACATAGTAGGAAAATTGCTTTCCTACATTCTTCAAAATATCTTATTTTGTGTTCAACAGAACAAAGAAACGTATAAAGCAATTTGGTAGTCAATGAGGTCCAAGAACTCTTTGGTTATAAGCATTCTTCCAAATATCTTTCTGTTCATGAAAATGATGGACTATCCCTTTAACACAGTTTTTAGTAAAACCTTAGTTAGAAGTTTTGTTTATTTAATTTGTCTAAAACATTTTGATTGTCCTTAATACATTTAATGATTTAATGATGAGGAGAATAATTCTAGCTTACCCTGTCACTTGTTCCTGGAATGCCTGGCATTGTTTCTGCGGTTCCACTGAAATAATTCCATCAAGAAACATTAAGTGAATTAGTATACAGATAATTAAGCTTTACATATTTTGACATTTGTTTCAATAATTAGCTTTTTAGAAAACAATATTGCTTTTGTGGGATATGTTTGTGTTTTTAAGTTTAATGTTGAAATTATTGTTATAAGTAACCCTGCATATCTAAAGAAACATTTTGATACTTTAGTATGCCTCTCACAGTTTACCTCATTGTTCTCATGCTGTATACCCGTCAGTCTTGGTGTGTCCTGTCAAAACAGACAGTACAGTACAGATATGTCCTGTTCTGCACAACGCCATTGGCAAAATGTTGAACATATGCAGTAACTCCGTATACTTACTTTTAACCGTACATATACTGCTGACCTGCCAAACTCTGGGCATGCTTTAATTGATGCAGGGCAAACTGAGCTCAACTGAACTGGTAAGATCCTTCGACTCTTGTCAACTCTGCAGATTTCAATCTCCGCCTCTTCCATTGTTGGAAAGGTTTCTCTAATTTTCAGATGAAATGCCCTCTCATTCATTGAAAGGGGAACAATTATTTTTTTAAGTGCCGTACCTGTTAAAGAATGTTTTTTTTTTAACCTTTAAAAATACAAATATCACAAATGTCAAAGATTTTACACTTAAGCACTTATGCTGTGTTGTGAGCAGATGCTCACTGCCGTTTTCAATAAAAGATAGCCTAATGATGCTCTGTCTTGCAGCTTGCCGCCTGCTTGTGGCTGAGGTATCATTGGGGATGTTGCTGCGGAACATTCTCAGTCTTTAATGAAACAGTTCAAACAGACAATTTTTCAATAAACATAACAGCATAAACAAGAAAGTGTGTTGTAGATTATATCTTTAAAGCCCAGTGAGCTGTTATTGATTTGTCCATTTTTACCTATTGAGTTTAGGATTACCTACTCTTGTCTTTTTTTCAAAAATACCACAGTATAAAGTCTGTGAATTTAGTCTGTGGAGTTATAAATTAATCTATTTAGAATTTAACTTTTATCTTCAAAATATAACCTGGGTCTGTATGTTTAAAACTTCTCATAAATGCTCCTACAACTAGCCTTAAGTTTTGAGTGTAAACAAATTATAGTTACAAGTAGGACTTTTTAAGAGGAGACTTTTATAAAGAATCTAAGAGCAACTTTCAGTAACTTATTATATGGCTTCACAACTTCATAACTTATTTGGGTAAAATAAATCAAAATTCACTTACAGGGTATCCGCGGGGTCTTGAAAAGTATTAAAAGGTGATAAATCAATTTTGGGAAAATTAAGACCCTTAAAAAGTATTAAAAAGTCTTATCACGGCTTTATAAAGTCTTAAACTGTTGGACCACTAATTCAGAAAAAATACTTTCAAAATTTGAGTCCCAAAAACATCGTAAAAGTGTGTACATTTAGTCATTTTTATCAAAAAAAATGAACAGGTACTAGGGCTGGGATGACCTCGACGCAAAAAATACGTTGACGCGAAATATGCGCATCAATTCGTCGACCTGTTTTTATTTCTCTAAAAACGTTTGCAAAACGTTTACCTTATGTGCGCTGAATATACGCGATGGCCGGATCAACATTCTGTCCAACGTTATATAACCAATCCAGGGGTTTTCTGCATTGATCTTGTTTTCTGGCGGCTGTCAAAGGCGATCGGTGAGCGATGTATAATAGAATGACTGCTGCGCCTGACAGGGCGTGTACGAGAGAGCCCCGGCTGTGTGCGCACATATGGAAGGCCAAAAGGGTCAAATTCACGTGAATTTTAACGCGTCAACAACACGTTAAATACGTGTATTTCACGCGTAAAAAACACGTATTTAACGTGTATTTAACGCGTTAAATGCGTGTTAAAAATCAGCGCGCATTTAACATGTATTTCATGTGTTAAATACACGTTAAATACACGTGAAATACACGTGAAGTACGCGTTAAAAATCAGTTTGAACGGGTCAATGTCATTGGCTGCTGAGAACTTGGGTCAAACCACTTCTGTGAGCTTAGAGGGGTGTACCATTCACAGACAGGCAACCATCATTTAACATGCTATAGATCAGCTTATTCAGCCTTATTATTTTGTCTTTTTTGAATAGCCTATATAAATAATATATTTAAATTGCAGTTTTATGAAATATTTATTTTTTAATAATTATTAATTAAATTTTTTTGGTGATAGTATAAAGTTTATAAAAGTTACAGTATTTTGTAATGAAACAGGACTTTTTGTTTAGCTCTTGACTCGCCGAAATATACTATTTAAATACTGTTGCTTTCTGAGTGCCATACACAAAAATACCAACTCATAACTCCACGAATATAGCAAGGAGAGTCAAAAGTTATAGTCTGAATCTACTGTGATGATCCAAGGGGCTGTAGTATTTTATTTTGCCCAGCAGGTGTCTCGAGGTAACACTTTTTGTGTCTTTAGGTTAAGTGCTGTGATGCAGGTGTGGAAAACTGATTGTGATTAACCATGCTGCCTATAAGATGCTGGCTTTCTTACCCTCTGGAGGGAAGGAGATTGGTGCTCGGTCTCTGCTGGTCTTGCTGTTTGGTGGTCAGCCGGACTTTCTCACGCTATCAGTCCAAGGCTTGATGTTGTGTTTTTGTATCTGTATATTTTTTATGTTTTACCTCAATGTGGTTATGTCTGTTTTCTGATTAAAACACATATTTGTGCAAATTTGATTATGTTGTATGGACTCTCTATTCATGTTGCTACTCCTTGATCCAAGGGGTTGTAACACTACGTTCTGTCAAATGTTTAATAGAGCTCTCCAACTGATTCATGGGTTTAGGTATTTTTTACATATGCAAGATCGTAATGGATTGTTTTGATTTTGGACTCATTTCAATCCTGAGAATCGGCTGTAAATAATGATATGCCATTTTTCACAATCAGAGCATGTTTCATGAACTTATAAAGGTAAAACCATGAGAATATTGCAGCATGTGTGCATTTGGAGTTTTTTGTTTTGTTTTGTTTTGTTATAATTCGATGACGAATATCTTCAAATCTGAATCACAGATTATTGTATAATTGGGCTCATTTTAATTGAGAGAATTTAACATTTTCCACGAGCTATGCATGTTTCATGAAGTTATGAAAAAACATAACCTATGTTTTTTTTCTCAATTGAATGGTTTCATGTGAGTGATAATATCGTAAGTAGGGGAGAACCGGGGCGAAAGTAACACGGGACGAAAGTAACAAAAGCGATTTTCTTCGAGCCTCTTTCTGCATTCCCAGCTATGACAACATGTTCAGCATGCAATCCTTGACGGAGCTGAGAAATATCGTGTGATTTCCTCATCGTTTCCCGAAGTTAGGTCCGTAAAACTGTTTTCGAGTACAAAAAGTAAATTATTTAAGCGCAAATTTTTTTTTATTAGTTGTGTTGTTTTTCTTGTTTCATGTGTCAAAGTAATGATCAATCTACAGGTTATTTAGTGCTTTAACACATCCTAAAGTTTGCATTTTCAAAAAATTTTTATATAAAATTTAATCGAGTTTAAACGTCAGGAGTTCCTGTCGGGACGAAAGTAACAGTTGTTACTTTTGTCCCGCTACAGTCACAAAAAGTATTTATTTTGTTCCAGTGCAAGCTATATTGTGAATTTCTGTGTCTTGCATCATTTCTTACAAATGTTAATGTCATATTATACCAAAAGAATGTCTTAGTGAGGGTCAGAAGACGGACAGAGGTCTGGTTTTATCCAGATGTTTTTGAGAGGGTGTTTCTGGACATAGAGGAACATCTCTCTCTGGGCAGCTGCTACGTCACATTTATATTTAGGTTTTAGCCATATCTTAGCCTTTACACCTCCACCTGTGAAATTGCAGTGTTTCCAGATGTTTCAATGCACATTTTCAGTTCATGCATAAAAACAACTGGATGGAAACATAAATAAGCCTACTGTTACATTATGTTAAGAGTCTTTTTATTATGCTAATGTGATTAGAAATTTTATATTGTGCATTCTGTAGAATTTTTTTATTATATAAAAATACATTGAAATTTACAATTTAAAAAAATACAGTCAGGGTTTAAGACATCTGATGAAACTTAAACTTAAATTTAAAATGAAAATATGGAAATGTAATTTAATAATTTTTTGCAAAGATAAAGGACAAAATATGTTTGCAGTTACTTATTAACAAGGTCACAATCAGGTATACTGAAGAAAAATAAGACTAACAGAAAAAAAATCTAGCTTATATTGTTGTGTTACTTTTGACCCACCTGTGTGTTACTTTCGTCCCAACCGATGGGGTCGAAAGTAACAATGTGCAACTTATGTTCAAAGTGAAATTATACTGAAGTCTTTCTACATTTCTACAAAATACCACCTGGTATTGTAAGACCACACTAACACACGTTACTGGCCACAGCAGAAATATATCTCTGTATACAACATTATCTTTTAAAATGAAGTTTTAATGAAAAATGGTACTTTCGCCCCTGCTCTCCCCTAATATATTTAGATCAAGTGAACAAATTACGATGAATTTGAGCTCCTTTTAATCTGGAGAATTTTCAGAAAAAATTACATATTATTTTGCATGATCTACTATGAATGTTTCATGAAGTTATTAATAAAAGCGCAAAGTGAAACTAAAGTTATTTGTTGTGCTGTGCCTGTTGGGTTTTATGTGTTATAGCAATATATTTGGATCTCATCCATGGATTACAGTATCTCTGGGCTCATTTTAATTGGGATAATTTTCTGAAAATAATGATCTATGCATGATTCTTGAAGCTATGAATGAAATCCAAACGTGAAGTATCAAGCTGTTTTTCTTTGCAGCCTCAGTAGGCCAGTCTGCTTTCATGTGGCACAGCTCTATGAACGAAATCTTTCGATCTGATCAAAGGATCTATGCATGTTTGGTGAAGTTAAGAGGTAAAGCGGCACGGGACTGAAACCTCTGATTTTTTTTTTCTTTTTTTTGTTTTAAGATATATTTTTTTTTATATTACCTAATTTTTTTCTATGTGTTGTATCTTTATGAAATATTTTTTGATTTAAATGATGTTTTCTGGTTAGTTTCGACAGTGTTTAATCTGCAAATAGTGACGTGTCTTTTTTATGATATAGCCTATGCTTTTTTCATGAAGTTATCAGTGGAAAGCCTACATGACAGCCAGTGTTGCCAACTTCTTTAAATGGAAAGTAGCTAAACCCTGCCTGAAAAGTCGCTAAATGTCGCTAGATGACGTCATATGCTAATTAGCATATTCATGACGTAAGTGTCATATTATCTTGCCCTTTCTGTGCTCATGTACTGCATTTTAAGGCAGTCAAAATTCTCAATAAAAGTTTTTTATTATTATATTTGAATGTTTCTGTTGTCCGACAATGGAATTAACATTATAACGACTGAAACGCGTCTATTAAGACTACATAACCAGCTCTCAAAGATGTTAATCTCTGCACTAAAATCCTATTCAGGACATTGTCTAATGAAATCACATACACATAAGATTAAGATAATGATTGTACTGTGATTTCGGCTATACTTGTATGTAATATAGAGTTAGAAGCAACAGAATATATTTTTTTTAACTGAAAGTGCTGCTCCTCTCTGCTCGCTGAATAGAGCAGATGCAGAGAGAGAGAGGCTTGTGCGCACACTGGGAGAGAGAGAGAGAGAGAGAGAGAGAGAGAGAGAGAAAGCTCGTGCGGCAGTACCAGAGAGTCTCAAAGACTAAATAAGGTCTGTCAAAAAAAGTCGCTAGATTTGTCGCTAGTCGCTCTTTTTGAAAAAAAGTCGCTATGGGGGTCTGAAAAGTCGCTAAATCCGGCTACAAAGTCGCTAAGTTGGCAACACTGATGACAGTTACCATAGATTTTTGGCTAAACTACATGCTCTCTGTGCAGTTTTATGTGCGTTATAAATTTATGAGGAAAATCTTTAGATATAAATGACAGATTTGACAGATAGTTTTGGGCTCTTTTAATCAGGAGAATATACTCTAAATGCTGGTGCATAATTTTACACTGAAATCTTGTTTTATGAAGTTACAAGTAAAACGGTGACATCAATAGGCCTATTATTATTATTATATGGGTCTGGGGTTGACTTCTTGTACAAAACTCGCTCTAGTTTATTCAAAGCCTCAAACTATTTCTCAATGGTGCGACCAAAAAAAAACTCTGAGGTCGCACCAATGCAACGAGCCATTCAAGGGGAACCCCTCGAGCCGGGCTTCGATTGTTCAGATGTGGGCCGGGCCTCCAGTCTGTTTAGACTTCTTACTTTTATATTTTAGACATTCGTCAATTAGCGATGAAAAAAAAAAAAAACTTGCTGCCCTAGTGGAAACAACAGGAGACCGTGATGCCACGACTGTAAAGAGTGGCTAGACGGTGTTTTGTGTCCCACAGCAGCACTGCTGAACAGTTCTGCGTTCAAATAATAGGCTTAACAAGATATTTTAATTATTTACTAATAATATATATATATATATATATATATATATATATATATATATATGTATGTATGTGTGTGTGTGTATATTTATGTTTTCACTGAGTTTCGGTTCATTTTTGTACTCCTATTAAAGACAACACGGCAGAACGAGCAACTGTTTTGTTGATATTGTATGTACAGTTATGAAGATTGTATTACTTTTACCTTCTATGAGCAAAAATGATGGCATATCCACGGAAAAAATTGCAAGTGATCATGCTGCCGTCTCCCTGTCCTGAAGCATCTCCTCACAAACTATTGGATATAGCTTACATTTATCTGGGTCTAACGTTTAAACACTGTCATATGCTTCAACTGTTTTATATCTATATATTATATTTTAGGCAAGTCGTGATGATTTGAGAAGGCTAAATTGATCAAACATAGGCTCACTGTCTGCCGCTGGCAGCTTGGTCGTTACTTAAAAAAACCTAAAACTTATATTTAACAAACATAAAATGCTCCAAACGCTTTTCTAATATATATATTTGACACAGTGGAAGATCTGATAAGAATCAGTGTAGAGGGCCAAGTCTGGAAGATTTTGATGCTAGAGAGAGTGTGGCCGGCGGGTTTAGCCAAGGCCAAAGATCAAGAAGGCCAAACAACAGGAGTTGTCCATCTGAGGGGCATGTGACTGCAGTGGAGGATAGTCCAAAAGACATTGAGCCATGATCTGTTTAGATTGAAGCCCTTAAAACCTTAATTTAGATTTTCTTTATTCATATATCTTGATGTTTTAGGTTTAAATTTCACCTCAGTGAAACACTTTAAGCACCAAAACTTTTTCAGTAAGTTACCTTTCTTGTAGAAATGTGCTTCAAATACATTATGTTGACCAGATTGTTAGTTAATTTTTTAGGCTACAAGTCAATATTGTTTATATGGACAGCGATTTTAAAAAAAGTGGACTTGTAAGAAAAAAGTTAGGCGCACTAGTGTAACAAGTGAAAAAATGAGCCTAGAGCCCTGTTGTTTTATTCTACTTCATGAGACCTTTCAGATGACATATGGCACATGAGTATCCAAGTTGTGTGATATTTTTATAAATATTAGAGTACATGGCAAAATGATTATTAATTTTTTTCTCAGCACTATTTTGGAGTTGATCAACATGCTATATGCATTGTAATGCTCATACTCTAAGCTTTCAAATGATTTCTATTTTTTCTTGATTTTAATTCAGCAGTTTGAAAAATATGTTTAGTAATGTTGATGCGTTGGGGGGGGGGGGGGGGTTGACGGTGGTAGCAGTAGAATACTTCTGTTGTCCTGAACCTAGTACAAGTTTTCATTCTAATCCTGAGAGTATTAAATGCTTATGTCTTATAACATCACCTGTGTACCTAATTACTGATTGTCTGATGAGTGCAGAATCGCTGAACAAAAAGTGCAGAATTGCTGAACAAAAAGAGGTTTCAATAAGTGCCACCTGCTGGCGATAGCTGTAAATGTAAGCACAATAAAAGCTGTTGATTCCTAAGATGATTGTTTTCTAAAGACAGATATTGATTTCAATGGTTTGTATCTTAAACCTGAATTGATTGCTTACCTCCATTGTAACTATTTCCCCCACACAAATGTTAATGCTCGATGCTAACTTAAGTCTTATACTATCACAAAACTTTTGAAACGGATACACTTTAACTAAACTTATGTATTTCCTGAGATATTGAATATCAAATAAGATGGATATAAATAATTTATCTTGAACACTATATTTTTTCTTACATTTTTGTCAGTTATTTCTCAGCAGGAGAATGTGCAAATATATATTTTTATTTACTGAAAGTCAGAGTTGAGCAGTAAGTAGTTACTAGTAATTTAGTTATTTTAATAATATTGGAAAATTTAAAACTCTTGATTACAATGAGCCCAATTATACAATAATCTGTCATTCAGATTTGAAGATATTCGTTATCGAATTATAACAAAACAAGAAAAAAACTCCAAATGCACACATGCTGCAATATTCTCATGGTTTTACCTTTATAAGTTCATGAAACATGCTCTGATTGTGAAAAATGGCATATCATTATTTACAGACGATTCTCAAGATTGAAATGAGTCCAAAATCAAAACAATCCATTATGATCTTGCATATGTAAAAAATACCTAAACCCATGAATCAGTTGGAGAGCTCTATTAAACATTTGACAGAACGTAGTGTTACAACCCCTTGGATCAAGGAGTAACAACATGAATAGAGAGTCCATACAACATAATCAAATTTGCACAAATATGTGTTTTAATCAGAAAACAGACATAACCACATTGAGGTAAAACATAAAAAATATACAGATACAAAAACACAACATCAAGCCTTGGACTGATAGCGTGAGAAAGTCCGGCTGACCACCAAACACCAAGACCAGCAAAGACCAAGCCCCAATCTCCTTCCCTCCAGAGGGTAAGAAAGCCAGCATCTTATAGGCAGCATGGTTAATCACAATCAGTTTTCCACACCTGCATCACAGCACTTAACCTAAAGACACAAAAAGTGTTACCTCGAGACACCTGCTGGGCAAAATAAAATACTACAGCCCCTTGGATCGTCACAGTAGAATCAGACTATAACTTTTGACTCTCCTTGCTATATTCGTGGAGTTATGAGTTGGTATTTTTGTGTATGGCACTCAGAAAGCAACAGTATTTAAATAGTATACTTTGGCGAGTCAAGAGCTAAACAAAAAGTCCTGTTTCATTACAAAATACTGTAACTTTTATAAACATGAAAGTGAAAGTGAAAGTGGAGTGACATTCAGCCAAGTATGGTGACCCATACTCAGAATTTGTGCTCTGCATTTAACCCATCCGAAATGCACACACACAGAGCAGTGAACACACACACACACACACACTGTGAGCACACACCCGGAGCAGTGGGCAGCCATTTATGCTGCGGCGCCAGGGGAGCAGTTGGGGGTTCGATGCCTTGCTCAAGGGCACCTAAGTCGTGGTATTGAAGGTGGAGAGAGAACTGTACATGCACTACCCCCACCCACAATTCCTGCCGGCCCGAGGCTAGAACTCACAATCCTTCGATTGGGAGTCCAACCCTCCAACCATTAGGCCACTTATAAATAAACACTTATAAATAATTAATATTTATTTAAAAATAAATATTTCATAAAACTGCTATTTAATTATATTATTTCTATAGGCTATACAAAAAAGATAAAATAATAAGGCTGAATAAGCTGATCTATAGCATGTTAAATGATGGTTGCCTGTCTGTGAATGGTACACCCCTCTAAGCTCACAGAAGTGGTTTGACCCAAGTCCTTAGCAGCCAATGACATTGACCCGTTCAAACTGATTTTTAAGGCGTACTTCACGTGTATTTCACGTGTATTTAACACGTGAAATACACGTTAAATACGCGCTGATTTTTAACACGTAAACAACACGTATTTAACGCGTTAAATACGTGTTGTTTACGCGTGAAATACACGTATTTAACGTGTTGTTGATGCGTTAAAATTCACGTGAATTTGACCCTTTTGGCCTTCCATATGCACACACAGTCTTCAAACAACAGAGCGCTTCTTGCTCTCTCTCTCCCTTATGCATATTAATCAAAATCATTAAGCACGATAGAAAAAGGGTGAAACAACAAAGTTTCACGCGCACTCACAGTCTTCAAACTACACGAGCGCTGTCTTGCTCTCTCTCTCTCTTTCTCTCCCTCCAAAATCATTAGAAACGATAGAAAAAGGGCAGAACGCCAACGTTTCACGTGACAAGTAGGTATCGCTGCAGCCCGGAGACCTCCAAGTGGGAGGAGCTTTTGCCGCAAGTGGGCTGGACTTCACGCGGAGACCTCCAAGTGGGACGAACTTTTGCCGCTAGTGGGCGGGACTTTAAAAATGGGCGGGGTTTATGCCGAAATTTCACATTGCGTCATTGCCGGGGTGCGCGCGAATGAGGATGGCATAAAGTAGCCATACTAATGAAAAACAGATTTATTGTTTTTCATTGTAGTTTGAATTTTATTAACAAGAGGTTGTTATTTAATTTTGTGACAACTGCAAACATTCAATATCAGTTTCAAGAAAATGAATGAGTAATTTAGAGCAATAAAATGTTTACTGTATGTTAATGTTTTTCTTTAATGCAAGTTTGAAATCTGAGGGAGAATTATGTTGTTTAGATTGTTACAACCCCCTTGGCTCTATGTGAAACAACATTACAAAAGGCCACACATGGAAGTCAATTTGACAAATAAACATTTAATTTAAAAAAATAAATAAAATCTAAATAGTAATACAAGAATTAATAATAAAAAAACATTCCAAGACTTAAGAGGAAAATATTAATGGTACTAAAGACCAATTTAAGACACTGTTTTCTCTATCTCCTTTTTATCACCAACTCAATCACAGGTAACGCTCCACACCATTCAAAATTCTAATATGTTATTGTAAAATATTATTACAATTTACAATCGTCTTTTAAATTACTTTTAACTGTGCCTCGATAATACACCGAGTTTGGTAAAACTGCCTTTTCCTGATATGCGCCCAGACTATGGAATGAAATGCAGAGTATTTTGAAGCTAAACATGCTGCCATCGTTAAATATTTTTAGAAACCTTTTGATGTCACATTTGAAAGAATCATGTTCCTGTTTTACTTAACATTTATATATTACATTAATCTTGAATGCTGGACATTTTTGTGAAAGGATTTTTTTTTTTTTTTGTTTTCCTTTAATGTTTGTCTTGTAATATTTTATGTGTGAAATTTTGTATGCTGCCATTTTGGCCAGGACTCCCTGGTAGAAGAGATTTTTATCTCAAGGGATTATTCCTGGTAAAATATGGGTTAAAATTTTTTTTTAAAAATGACTGTTTCTACTGCATTCCTGAACAAATAAATGAAGGCCTGGTGAGCATCAGACTTCAAAACCATTACAAAATCTGTCCAACCCCATACTGTCCGGTAGAACAGATATTTAAGGAACCTGAGGTTTTAACCTGTTTGATTTTTATCAGCATTGGAACACTTTGCAGCTGCTTTCTCTCCAATGCTATGGATTATATTTTTACTGGAATGAAGTGTCATTAGTCACTAAACATTCAGTCCAGTGACATCCTAAAATAATTCACTGTTGACAAGTTAACATTAACTAAAGTACAATGCACATTTATGTGGGACGTCCACAGAATGTAATGTCATTTACATTCCATCATTTGTCATTTAGGACAGTCTCTGACCATACCCCTGGAGCAATTTTAGGGACAAGCGCTGTTGCAAATATCCACCTTTAAAGTATGAACATATTTTATCCACACAAAGACCCACCCACACACACACACACACACACACACACATTAGTCTAAAATCTTCAGAAAAAATAAATTACACATCTTGATTCATAGAAAGAACAAAAAATCAGGAAAGTGATCCTTTGGGTTTCCAGAGAGAGGCGGTAACCAGGTCACTGAAATGTAACTTCTGGCCACCCAGACTTGAACTTTCTGTAACACAAAGTTTACACATAATGTTTTTGTTTGTTTGTGTTTCCTACAATGACAAAATTAATTCTACACCTTATACTGTTGATATGTAATGCATGGTAGTGGACACTGCAGTTATCCTCATATATCCACTATAACCAAATGTTTCAATTGCATTACATTATTTGAATTAACGTTACACGTAAAAATTAGATAACATTTAAAAAATATAACAGCAGGTTTTGAAACAATGACCAGCTTTGTTAATGTCAAGCATAATCAGTTAGGAGTTTTAACTAAGACTCATTCTTATGGAACACTGTACTAAATCTATTAATAGTTATTGATCGCTTAAATATCAGTGCAGTTATAATACATAGGCCTACATATTTTACGTAATGTTAGTCACAATACCTGCTTATGGTCTTCAGTGTCCATAATCTGCAGCGTAAATCCTAAATATGTATTGCAGAAATGTTTAGCACAAAAGGGTAACAGACACAATAAAGATGTAATTTATCTGTGCTGCTAATGCTGTCTTAACGCGCTCTCGGAATAATCGTAAATATGAGTTTTGACGGTAAAAATTGCACATGAATGTCCTCCCATTTTCAAACTTGAATGCAATGAGCTTGTAATCATGATTTACCTACGTCAAGACTAAAACATCAACCGCCAAGGTACTGCACTTTTTCACAACTTGTAATACGTTGTACAACTCTAAACTTACCCCTTCAAATTCCTCTTTCTTGACGCTGAAAAGCTTTGGGAAGTTGACGTCGTCTTTTTTTTTTTTTTTTTTTTTTTGGGGTGGGTGGGGATTCGCAGCATGCATTAACCCCATGACATTAAATAAATCAAACAAAAGATTCTGGAAGTTTGTACAGCCCACTTGGAGCTGAAGTCCCACCCATTCGGAGCTGGCTCCGACCTCCGTTTATACCCATCTCTCACGTGAAGCATTCAGAGATTTTTTTTTCTCCATTACAGGCTGCTGGCTCCCACTGTTCATTTTTTTTTTTTTGTGGAAAAGCACTCTCTGTATTAGCTTAAAGCCCTCAAGTTTACATTGGTTACTGTATTCTTTCAATTGCTCTAAACAAGTATTTTGGGTGACCTTTTTTATTGAATGCTAGACATCAAGTTGTTATTTTCATCTGAAAACTTTTTTTCAGTAAGCTAGGCCCTATGTGTTCAGTAAGCTTGTTTCAGTAAGCTATGTGTTTTCAAGGCTTCAAGGTTTTATTGAATGCTATCTATAAAAGTGCAAAGTAATGCATTCTTAGTCAGTATTTTATTTTGTAATTTTAAGAGCAATAAACATATATTGCAATGTTAAGGAATTCATGTTTTTTTCATTCAAATATGTAAATCAACATGTATAAATTGTTAGTAGTCAATTAATGGGGAGATAATCGAAATCGAATCTGTCTGAAAAAATTATCGCTAGAGTAATCGTTTAAAAAATAATTGTTTATCCCAGCCCTAACAGGTACATAAACTAGGCTATTGGCTATTGGGGGTGTGTTCGTAAATTGCCTCTGAGATCACCAGAGCAGGCAGGCGGGCGGAAGTTCAAAACCACAAAGTACGCTCTGGTGTTCCCAGTGCGTATTACAACGCACCGAGCTGCTGGGAACAAAATCAGAAGAACTGAGGCCCATGTCAACATGATTGTTGTTGAGGGTGGAGCAAAATTTTTTTTTTTTTTTTTTTTATAAACTTTGCTTTGATTTACTATCGCAGCCTATTAGATTTTTTTTGTATCAGAGTGGTCTATAGTCTTTATCACAAACTAAAACTGTTAAGTTAAAAGTATAACTGATGTAAATGGTTACAGCTTGAAGTGGCGGTGAGGTATTAAAAAATAGTGAGAAGGTCTTGGAAAAAGTCTTGAAAAGGTATTAAAATTAACTTCAAGATTCCTGCATATACCCTGACTTAGTGGGCAAGTAACAATACATTAAAATCTGCCTAACCTCCCCTGGTATACAACAGCAAGCTTAAAATAATGATTTATAAGTTGACCTGTACAATTTTTTAGAAAATGTTAGTTTAACATTGGTTGACACATGTCCTCTCAGAACCCAAGTAGAAGGTTTTATAAATGAGACAGCCTTCAAAGGTTTCATATAAAGTGTGATTTTCAGCATCTATATTGTTTAAAAATATGAATAATATTTACAACTAGTAGTCCCCTCATGCATCTTGGCCAGTTCCAGCACATTTCATTTTATCTCCAAATGTATGCCACATAAGTGTTTACACTGAAAGTGAGTATAACGTTAATAGTCTAGCAAAACCCTTTCAAGAATTCAAACAGATTGATCTTCATACTGAAACTTAAAATTTAATTTAGCTTAATTTACAGACTTGATCAAAACGTGTGTTAAAATTTGGCGCAAAAAAATGTGAAACAAACCTCTCAATGGCGTCGCCTTGCGAAAAGTTGTTATCCTCTTTTGTGTTATTTCTTAAACGATTTTGTATCAGTGCATTAAATCTTGTATTTAAAGGGGGGGTGAAATGCTCGTTTTCACTCAATATCCTGTTAATCTTGAGTACCTATAGAGTAGTACTGCATCCTTCATAACTCCAAAAAGTCTTTAGTTTTATTATATTCATAAGAGAAAGATAGTCTGTACCGATTTTTCCCAGAAAAACACGAGCAGCTGGAGGCGTGACGTGTGGGCGGAGCTAAAGAATCACGAGCGCCAGTAGACTTTTGCTTTGAGAGCGTTTGGAAGCTGTGACATTACCCAGAGCCATTGAAAAACATATTTAACGGCTCTGACATTGCCTTGAGGAAAAAACCATCATCCAAAACAAACCACGGCTAACAGTCAGATTCAGCAGTTTGTTTATGATCCAGAATCAGATCCAGAGGCTTAAACTGAACGAGAGCAGCAGCAACAACGACTCGCTCCGAGCGGGGCTCGAACCCGGGTCTCCGATGGGAGGCGGACGCACTAACAAGGAGGCAGAGATATTTGAAGCAGTTTTACTCACTGCCTGCGGTTCCAACACACGATCGTGACCCTTTTTCGTTGGGATTGCATTACTCTTAAGAAATAAACGATGTGCAAATCCGTCGTCAAACTGGGCGTTGTTTGTAAAACACGCATCTTCGAAATGCAGGGAACAAACACAAACACTTGCACAACTCCGTTGATGCTCTGTAAAAATAAACTCCATCCACTGGTCCCTTAATGCTGTTTCTCTTTTGGTAATCTGTGCAGGGTTGTCTTGCCCTGGCAACCAAAAACACACTCCTTTTGTGACATTTGGCGACGCTCTCGCTCTGATCAGTGAAGTCTGTTGTGCTCTCAGTGCTCTGCTATACGGGAGCGCGCTCTTCCGGCAGAAGTACGTCAGGACCCATATAAGGAAATTCCGCTCCATCTAACGTCACACAGAGCCATACTCGAAAAAAACTTTCCGAAACTTGTGACAAACCGGAAGTAGAATTTTTGGAACAGAAATACTCCTTCAAACGTACAACTTAATTTTTTTAACTTTGTCCATGTTTAGCATGGGAATCCAATTCTTTAACAGTGTAAAAAACTCAGTATGCATGAAATAGCATTTCACCCCCCCTTTAATGCTTCAAGTCGTCTCATCATCGACATGATGGGTTCACTGATATCGCTATCGATAATGACACCTTTTGAGTGCACTTAGTCATTTGTATCTAGCTACACCTAGTGGCTGTTACTGTTAACGACACAACCCTCTCTTTCCGAGCAGACAGCACAGATTCGCTAAATAGGACTAGGTGTTATAATCTGTTGAAATATTTTTGTAAAAAATGTTCAGGTAATAATTATACAGCACCATCTATGACTTACGTCTACTTCAAACCTCATCTTTTTTTGCAATTGGAAAAAAAAAGCACTTTGCCCTGTTATGTGAAATTATTTGTTCATGGCAGTACTAAATAAAACAAATCTTCAAAATTACACTTATTTGTGTGAAATTTTTTTAAGATTCTGCAAGATGATTGTAAAGTTTTGACCACCATATCATGCAAAAATATATAATAAACCCCACACATTTATTCTTGTTTTTAATATTCTCTTCAAAGCAAGCTAAAAGTTTTTAAGCTAATGAGGGTGAAAGATGTTTATGGGCTGTTCATCTGCTTTCTGAGTAAGTAGAAGGGTCTCTTTAATGCCCCATAACCATGACTTTAATTGTTCCATTATACACAGCCTTATCCACATATGTGCATATTATAATGGTTTCATTGAACAAGCATGAAAGTTGAAACCCTTTTTATTAAAGATCTGTAAAAAATGTGTATAGTTGAAAACATTTATCTAAAAATCCATGTTGAAACTTATATAAGACATAAGTGATCTAATAGGCTATATACACATATGTATAACATATGTTAACATATGTATACAACATACAACACTGGATACGGCCATAGCCAGGGTTTAATAATTAGTGAGGTCCACGGTGGGGTGTCAATAATTATACATAATAGTGCCAATAAATGCCATAAATCATTCAACTTTAATAAATACATTGAATAACAAAGTTAGCAAAGACTAAATACTGTGGCTATTGTGTTTTCAAAATGACTGGAGTAATCTCTGAGTGGGCCAGCATCAATCTGGTATGAGAGACTCTGGAATGCTGCTTGAAGTTGGATGTCAGTTTGACTGGAAATAATACACATATACTGTATGTATACTGTATATGTCAGATAAAAAATAATTAATAACAACAGTATACAGGTCCTTTAAAAAAATTAGCATATTGTGATAAAAGTTCATTATTTTCCATAATGTAATGATTAAAGTAAAACTTTATTATATTTTAGATTCATTGCACACCAACTGAAATATTTCAGGTCTTTTATTGTTTTAATACTGATGATTTTGGCATACAGCTCATGAAAACCCAAAATTCCTATCTCAAACAATTTGCATATTTAATCCGACCAATAAAAGAAAAGTGTTTTTAATACAAAAAAGTCAACCTTCAAATAATGATGTTCAGTTATGCACTCAATACTTGGTGGGGAATCCTTTTGCAGAAATGACTGCTTCAATGCGGCGTGGCATGGAGGCAATCAGCCTGTGGCACTGCTGAGGTGTTATGGAGGCCCAGGATGCTTCGATAGCGGCCTTAAGCTCATCCAGAGTGTTGGGTCTTGTGTCTCTCAACTTTCTCTTCACAATATCCCACAGATTCTCTATGGGGTTCAGGTCAGGAGAGCACAGTAATACCATGGTCAGTAAACCATTTACCAGTGGTTTTGGTACTGAGAGCAGGTGCCAGGTCGTGCTGAAAAACGAAATCTTCATCTCCATAAAGCTTTTCAGCAGATGGAAGCATGAAGTGCTCCAAAATCTCCTCATAGCTAGCTGCATTGACCCTCCCCTTGATAAAACACAGTGGTCCAACACCAGCAGCTGACATGGCATCCCAGACCATCACTGACTGTGGGTACTTCACACTGGACTTCAGGCATTTTGGCATTTCCTTCTCCCCAGTCTTCCTCCAGACTCTGGCACCTTGATTTTCCGAAATTTGCTTTCATCCGAAAAAAGTACTTTGGACACTGAGCAACAGTCCAGTGCTGCTTCTCTGTAGCCCGTTTCCTACTCCAGACTCAGTCCACTGCTTCCACAGGTCCCCCAAGGTCTGGAATCGGTCCTTCTCCACAATCTTCCTCAGGGTCCGGTCACCTCTTCTCGTTGTGCAGCGTTTTTTGCCACACTTTTTCCTTCCCACAGACTTCCCACTGAGGTGCCTTGATACAGCACTCTGGGAACAGCCTATTTGTTCAGAAATGTATTTCTGTGTCTTACCCTCTCACTTGAGGGTGTCAATGATGGCCTTCTGGACAGCAGTCAGGTCGGCAGTCTTACCCATGATTGTGGTTTTGAGTAATGAACCAGGCTGGGAGTTTTTAAAAGCCTCAGGAATCTTTTGCAGGTGTTTAGAGTTAATTAGTTGATTCAGATGATTAGGTTAATAGCTCGTTTAGAGAACCTTTTCATGATATGCTAATTTTTTGAGATAGGAATTTTGGGTTTTCATGAGCTGTATGCCAAAATCATCAGTATTAAAACAATAAAAGACCTGAAATATTTCAGTTGGTGTGCAATGAATATAAAATATATGAAAGTTAGATTTTTATCATTACATTATGGAAAATAATGAACTTCATCACAATATGCAAATTTTTTGAGAAGGACCTGTAACTTGAATAATTAGGACGAAGACAAGTTATTTTTTACATATTGCTTGAACTGCATACAAAGTAAATAGGCTTTGTAATTTTCCATTCATACAGGACAGGATTGCCCTGTTGATATGGGATTAGCTGAAGTATTTTAACCTGTAACATTTTAATATTTTGCTACAAATATTTTTGCATTGTGTAAACAGTATTTTATGTTTTGTATAAATACAATTTATTTTTTTTAAAGACAAGTACTGTTTATTTTTACTTCATCTTACAAAGACAGTTCTATAAGTAATATAAAGAGCATTTTAGTTTAACTTATATTACCACTACTCAGCGAAGTATCCAGGACAAGATTCTGCTAGAAGGTAAGCATGAATTTGATCTATAGTCCTAACTTACAATGATATTTACTGTTTCACAATGGTGCAGGAATATTTATAGATTTGCTGGTATGTGTTAAACAAGATGAGGATTCAATCCTAAAATCTGACCTGACAACACAAGGCTACCTAGATAACTGATACTATGGGGCTAATCAGGAGTTGAGATAACACTAGAATCCCCCCCCCCTTCACACACTAAACTTTAAACATAAAAAAGTAAATAAAATAAAAAAAAAAAGTTTGTATTTTTGGCAGATAATATGAATATACAATGACAAGTTGGTAAAACATTGTTCAGAGGGTCATGAATCTTTACATGAAAAAGCTTTTTAATTCAGTAAAATAACAATAGTGGGTGTAATCCTAGTAATGTTTTACAATGTAAATTATGAATTTGAATATACAAACATAAGAACTTAACTGTACACCTTGTCAGTGTTTCATCACGTAAAAAAGACAGATTTAATGTAAATGACAGTATATTCTTGATGTTCAGGGTGTGTTAAGGGTATCATGTGTTAGCCACATTCTGGTAAAACATGATAAGAGAAAATCAAAAATTCAGCAAAGTTTTTGATCTTTGATAACTTTGCACAAGTTTTTGGTACTGTAGGAAACTTTTTCTTCTTCAAAGCAGAGACCAGGAGATGTTGGGATCACGTTAAAGAAGTTATTCTTTTAAGACTTCGCGTTGACATGGCTGCAGTTTTTCCAAAGTCTGACTTCAACACAGGTGCCTTTCAAACTTATAGACATTTAGGGGGAGGGATTTACAATGAGGTTGAACAAAGCATCCAGAATATTAAGTATACAGGTTAAGGAACCCGCCCGACTCCAGCGTGTTACCAGTCTCAATCCAATCAGCAAAACCGATTCAACGTCTGGGCTGTGGCTCTGAGTGAAACTGGGATGCCAAGAGCCATTAAAGACAATAAGGAGAAAACAGGAATTGCATCTTTGCTGAGGAGAATCATTATCTCAACCTTAAACTCTAAATACAATATTATTATGTTTATTATTATGTTATATTATTCGAAATACCATTCAAAATTAAAAATTAAAATTTGTAACCCTTCACTACCTATGCCTACAGTAAAGGCTGGAATACACAATACAACTTTTGGCTAGATGTGTGTGTCGATTTGAAGTCTGGACAAGTTGACGCTAGTTGCCAAAAGTCAAGAAGTTTTATACAAAAAGTGGTTACTTTTTATACTGATTGTGAGAAAAAATCATCTTCGTCTTCATCATCCTCCTCCTCCACACCATACTGGATATCCTCCTCATCCGCAAAATCGTCTTCTTTCAACTCACAATAGTACACTACTGTACAGCTGACGAACAGAGGAGATGTGAGATTTGAGGTAGAATAGTCTTTTCAGAAGTAGAGAGTGAAGTCCTAGAATTCCACTTTCAGAAAATCCACAGCCCTGTTCTGCAAGCTACACAAAAACCACAACATAAATCATGTCATTTTAATGAAGTACTGCTCTGCTGTAATTTTCTGCTGAATTTACAGCATCAAAATCAACTTATTTACCAATACAGAGCAGCAGTTATGTAGTACTTACTGTTCTTTTACCTTTCAATATCAATGTGTCTTGAATTATCATTTAGAACAGAATATTCTCTTTTGAGGCTTTTCCAGTGATTTTTGATCTCCTTCAAGACAATGCACTCCTCTTCAGTGAGCCGGTTCAGGATCATAACTTGGTCAAAAGCCTTCTTTTGGGTTATAAGATTATCTGTGGAGGATGTTTTTTAAAAATAATGCAAGGAATAGTGTAAAAATATACTTTGTACAAAGTCTGTTAAATATATAAATGACAAATTAACCAATATATATTTTGACAGTTGCATAGCTACAATTGAGTTTTAGTGTATGTATTACATTTAATTAATGACTAATTGCAAAATAAGTTTATAGTATATTGATAGAAGTTGATATTATAGATACGATGTTATGATGGAAAAGTTACTGCATTTGGTCTTGGGGGACTATAAATGCTTTGCTGCAGAGCAAGTGATAACTAGGTATAGCTGAGACAAATGCTGATGCACAATAGGCATAAACAATATCTACTGTAAGCAGGTCAATACATACACTAAGTAGACATCCAAAACGCCGCTTTTACCGCCACACCTACCGCCGCGGCGGCGGTGTAAAGTGCATTTGCAGCCTTTGACCGCTGAGTGGCGCTTTAACCACAAGTTATAAAACAAGCGCATCAAAGCACATTTTCACAAATAGACGTCAGTTTTGCCTCACTGATGTGTTACATTTGACTGCTTCAGTCACGGAAAATGAAAGAAAACACTATAGTTTAAATATTTAAAGGGGGGGTGAAATGCTCGTTTTCACTCAATCTCCTGTTAATCTTGAGTACCTATAGAGTAGTACTGCATCCTTCATAACTCAAAAAGTATTTAGTTTTATTATATTCATAAGAGAAAGATAGTCTGTACCGATTTTTCCCGGAAAAACACGAGCGCCTGGAGGCGTGACGTGTGGGCGGAGCTAAAGAATCACGAGCGCGAGTAGACTTTTGCGTTGAGAGCGTTTGGAAGCTGTGACAGCTGTGAAGGCTGAAACTGAACGAGAGCAGCAGCAGCAAGGACTTGCTCCGAGCGGGGCTCGAACCCGGGTCTCCGATGGGAGGCGGACGCACTAACAAGGAGGGAGAGATATTTTAAGCAGTTTTACTCACCGCCTGTGGTTCCAACACACAATCGTGACCCTTTTTTGTTGGGATTGCATCATCCTTAAGAAATAAACGATACACAAATCCGGCGTCAAACTGGGCTTTGTTTGTAAAACAAATGCAGTTTAAAGTGCTCTCAATGCATTGTTCTTAATTTTGCTATTGTAGTTAAGTAAAATTTGCATTCCTATTTTTTGTTTAGGATACAATTTCTATGATCATTAAGACAAAACAACTTACATGATTTGTCTTCTCATTAATGTAGTCCACAAACTTGGAAACATCGTCATCCTCACAGACAAAGACACCCTTAAACAAGCCATGATCTTCATCCCTTGAAGATAATTAGAAGGGCTTCATTTAATTATCAAATGAAAAACTAACTGGAATAAAATATTATTTTGAAATGCATTTTGAAAGACAGATATATAACTTCTCCTACTCTCTTTTGAAGCGATACATTTTTCTGTTACCATCTACTGCCACAGCAAGCATAAATGGAGAACAGGCTGGACAGTCAAACACTTTCTGTCCACAGACCTGATCAATTTCGAACTGGCAGTATCTCCATTCGAAAAAACTTAGTTGCAAAGCATCTGCGCATATCTTTCCATTCTATAAAACAAAAAAACAATATAAAAGTCAAAAACAATATAAGAAATAGCTCACTGCCAAAATAGAAAATAAATAATTTGGTAATTCAATTCATACTCTGCCAAAAAACTCTGTTCTAGTAAACTGGTGAAGGTCTGTCTAGACATTCCAGGGGCAGTCAGTTTCATGTGGTCATAGAAAAACAAATATACCTATTTTATATAATGTTTCACAGCTTGCTGTGGCAGGCCAGTAACCAGATTTGATCAGTTGCGGGACGCTGGTATTTCTGCTCACAAGACATTTCGGACATTTGAAGTGTGGCAAGCTGACATTGTAGCGACCTATTGAAATAACAATGTATTTATAATGTATTTGTAATATATATATCAAAAAAATAATTAAAATATTTGTTTTATACTGGACTCACCATCGATTCCTATGAGAATGGGCCTTTTACCTTCTGACATCTCAATGGAATCGGTGGCACATTTGCTCAAGAGCCTCAAGATTCAAAAGGCAATCTAGAAAAAAGAAATTAAGCTACCGTAAATATCATTGTTCCATTATTATTATGACTACATGAAATTCACATGATGGATTCTAAGGTTTTATAATTCTGGAAAAAAATAACATACTTTTTTCTTCAAATTGGAATTGGCCTTCAATATCCACCTTGACCAAAGTTGTTGGGGATAGGGGTTGAAAGAATCCTTTCACATTTGTCTCTCGGTTGTGAAGTTTCCTTTCATGGGCCAGTAGATCACAGTCTGCACAGTACAGCTGTTTAGGAATGCAGTCCTTACAGCGGATAATAGATCGCTTTAGTCTGCAGTGCTGGCACTGCTGGATCTCTGTATAATCTGACGTTAATAACGACTCCACTATCTCTGGCCTCAAAGCTGCCCACTTCCTCTTACTCTGGTCCATGCGAATAGACCAAGTGTTTGAGGAAGTCGGATCTGTGTACTGAATGTCTTCACAGCTAGCAGATTCTCTACCTCTTGATGAAGAGTTTCTGTCAAATAAAAAACTAACACAATATAGTGTACAGTACATGCCAGTTAGTTAGATTGATCATTACAATGCAGTAATGACACAATAATACACACCTATATCTTCAACAGCTGACCAAACAGTGCGAGCAGACAGTGATGGTCTTTCACCTGTGAACAATAAGACATAACAAATAATTAATAATTATAACCTCTGCATGATTTGTGAAAATTGTTGGTGTTATTACTCACCATGATCAATGTATCCTTGCCCAGACTCCAAAGATGATGTACTGACTGGATTGTTGATCTTTGTAGCTACAAATAGAGATTTATTAGAGATTATTAGAAATATACAGTACAGACAAATGATGATGCTACACATTATCAAAGGGAGAAAATGGTATGAGGTGCTAGAATACACTGTGCAATTGATATAAGTAGATATTGATAGATATTGGCTTTCTCCGTTTAGGCACAATGATGCCCATACTCATCCCTCTCCACAAAACAGACCGGCTTGAGAAGAGTGCCACTGGCTCGTTTGGTCTTCTTTTTCGGCTGAAAAAAATAAATAAATAAACATGTTGAAAGAAATTGCTAAAAGTGACTGAAAGTAAGGACTTGGAAATCTATTGACAGATAAAACAATATACATGTATTAAAGCAACTTAATGTAAATAAAAAAGTAATTAAATGAAGAAAACTGAAATGTTATTAACATTACCAGTGGAGGATTGAACGTTTGTAGAATTTGTTCAGCCTCCCTGGTAGCTGCTTCAAGTTCAGCATTGTCAGCTTTCATTTTAAGATCCTTTGAAATAATTGCAGCTTCCTGACATAACTGGTCAAAACCTGAAGATGCCATATTGAAGAAAAGAAGAGAAAGAATGCAAAGAGAAATAGGCAAAGAAAAATTGAAAGACTGAAAGACAGACAGACAGACGGGGGGTGTCTGGGAGTGTGTGTGTGTGTGTATATATATATATATTCTTTATATCACAATGACATAAATATATAATATATATATATATATATATATATATATATATATATATATATATATCAAAAAGATGTGACAAAGAATCGGGTTTAACGTTTTTGGAACCCACGTGGTACGACAAAAAAAGTGCCCACCGATCCTGCCTGGAATTTAGTATTTTGGCAGTTCTAATGTATCCTAAGTTTTTATGATCGGTCCAAACAATGAAAGGTACCCCTGACCCTTCCAACCAGTGACGCCACTCCTCTAAAGCTAATTTGACAGCCAACAATTCTGTGTTACCAATAACACAAACAAAGCGGCTCTTGAGGTTGGTAAATACAGTTTCGGCTGTATTAGACCAGCTGAACGGAGTACTGGGGGAGGTTAAGGCGGTAAGAGGTGAGACTAGTTGGCTGAAATGACAAATAAAACGTTCATAAAAATTGCTGAACCCCAGAAACCTCTGTAGGGCTTTACGGGAATCTGGACTTGTTCAATATATCACAGCCTTAACATTGTCAAAATCTAGATGTATTCCCTCGGACGAGACGATATCCCCTAGGAAGGGAACAGACTTTGCATGAAATAAGCATTTCTCCGCCTTGACAAAAAGACCATTCTCAAGTAATCTCTGGAGCACTCGTCTGACGTGTTGCACATGTTCCTGGAGAGATGAAGAAAAAATCAGTATGTCATCCACGTAAACATATATAAAATGATCTACCATGTCTCTCAACACGACATTAACGAGTGCTTGGAAAACCCCTGGTGAGTTGGAGAGCCCGAACGGCATCACCAAATATTCAAAGTGCCCTCTAGGGGTGTTAAAGGCAGTTTTCCACTCATCCCCCTTCCTGATGCGGTGACATGGATATGACAAGACAAGTGAACGACAGGAAGGTTCAGGTGATGTGCAAGAACAGTGTCAATGAAAATATCTTCGGCTCCAGAGTCCAGAAGGGTGTGACATTTGTGAGTGTGTTTCTCCCACCGCAGTTACACTGGAAGGAGAGTTGATGATGTGGTTGAGGACTTCCCGGCGGAGATCCCACCCGATAGTAGTCTCAAACTTACTACCGGGCTGGCTCTTTTACCGGAGATGAACAAAGGGTATGACCCGAGCCACCGCAATATAAACACAGTTGTCGGGACCTCCGTCTCTCTTTCTCTCCTCCTGGGACAGTCGAGCTCTACAAACCTGCATGGGTTTGTGATCGTAGACGGGACCGACCATGTTCTCTCGTCTCGAGTTACCCCGTTCAGGAGAGTTGTGAAGGCGTGAATGACTGGTCTGTTTTCCAAGACAATAAATCCGGGGTTCCACACGGAGCGCCAAGTCGATCAGACCATTGAGAGTTGGGGGTAACTCAAGGAGGTAGATCTCCTTATGAACATGGTCGGCCAGCCCATGCAGGAATCGATCCCACTGGACCTCCTGGTTCCACTGGCACGCGGCCTCCAAGGTGCGTAACTGGACGGAATAGTACGCCACCAACAGGTCCTCTTGTCAGAGGTTTGATAGCTGACGAGCGGCTTCCTTGCCGGCCACGGCCCGGTCGAATACCCTCTTCATCTCCTCGGAGAGTGCGTGGAACAAGGTGTAACACGAATGATGGTTCTCCCAGAACGCCGTCCTCCATAAGGTGGCCCTGCCAGAGAGCAAAGTGAGAGCAAATGCGACCTTAGACTCTTCTGTCGCGAAGGTGCGGGGTTGTAAGGCAAAGTGCATGGAACACTTGTTAATGTAAGTTCTGCCAAACTCAGGCTCACCAGAATAACTCTCCGGTGCCAGAAGTCAAGGTTCAGGCTGGAAGTGGTCATGGTAGATTTCCCGGGGAGCGGGCGGTGCAGGTGGTATGGGTGGCACCGCGGGAGAAGTCAGCTGATGGATCTGTGTCACCAGTGCTTGGACCGTGCTACCGGTGTTTACAGTACTCTCCTGCTGCTGATCCATGCGGGTGACACTGTGGTGAATGAAATCGGAGAGGGAAGTGGTGCTCGCTGCTTCCATGATGGTCAGAGAGTTAGTAGTTTTTAATGAATAACAAAGTACATAAAGACAGGAACACAGGTGATACTTGGCAGGGGATACACAGTGCGGGAAGATGCTGGTGTGCAGAGGATCCGAAGTGCGGTGGTGAGTTGGCAGCAGGAGAGGGTGACACATGAACTGCGGGGAAGCGAGCCGAGAAGGTAAGTGAAGAATCCAACGGTGAGATGACATGAGTGGACGGGGTTCCGGGGAGAAAAGACAATCCAACGAAGAAAACAACACAAGGAGAGCAGAACATGAGAAAAGGAACTGAAACAATGCTCTGACAAACACAAGATGCTCAACAGGGCAGTATATAGGGAGAATAATAAACTTTATAATAATAAACTTTATTTTACAAAGCGCCTTTAAAGGCAACTTCTCAAAGCGCTGTACAAAAACAAGCAATACAAAGCTCAAACAATAAAAGCAACATTAACAATCAAATGCTAATTTAAAAAAATAAGTCTTAAGTCTACCTTTAAAATATCATAGCCCTATGCTTCCCTAAGATCTTGAGGCAGAGAATTCCAAAGGACGGTAGCATATGAAGAAAAGGCTCTGTCACCCATAGATCGTAAGCGTGTTTGAGGAACAGCCAACAAGTTGGATTGTGAAGAACGCAGTCTCCGAGTTGGGGTATAGGAAGTTAACAATGCAGATAAATAATAAGGGGCCAAGCCATGCAATGCTTTATATGTCAGCATCATAATTTTAAAATCCACTCTGAATCGGACTGGGAGCCAGTGTAAGGACTCCTAAACTGGAGTGATGTGATTGCTTACCCTGGACCCAGTCAATATCCTGGCGGCCGAGTTTTGTACATATTGTAGTCTAAGTGTGGATTTAAAGACTCCGGCTAGAAGGGCGTTACAGTAATCTATCCTAGAGATGTCAAAAGAATTAATCGGCTTTTCAGCTACTGAGAAATTTAGCATAGGACGTAATCTAGCTATATTTCTGAGGTGAAAAAAGGATGATTTAATAGTACTCTGGAAAGCCTGGTATCAAAAATAACTCCAAGATTCATCACTTATCTTAAGTAGCCAAGACAGAGCCATCAACAGTCAAAGATAAGGAACCAGCTTTTGAAATTTGATGACGGGAACCAATAAGCATAACTTCAGTTTTACCACTATTCAGACACAAAAAATTTGTACTCATCCATTCCTTTATCTCAGAAACACAGCCGGACAGAAATTTGAGTGTATATAAATCTGCGTATCATCAGCATAAAAGTGATAGTGGAGGCCAAGCAATCACAACAACTGTCCAATATTAAAAAGCAGAGGGCCCAAGACTGAGCCCTGAGGAACCCCAGTGAAAACAGAGCTAATCTCAGACCTGAAACTGCCCATGGAAACGAACTGAGAGCGGTCAGTAAAATAGGATTTAAACCACTTCAAAGCTGTCCCCGACACACCAAAATCTTGTTCAAGGCGGGCGAGTAATAGACTATGATCAACAGTATCAAAAGCTGCTCTTAAATCAAGAAGGATGAGAATGGAAATTACACCAGAGTCAGAAGCCATCAACAAATCATTGGTAACTTTGACCAAAGCCGTTTCAGTACTGTGGAATTTACGAAAACCTGACTGAAGAGGATTATTAATTGCGAGATGGTTACGTAGATGAAAGGCAACAACACGCTCAAGTATTTTTGCCATGAACGGAAGGTTGGAGATAGGCCGAAATTATTAAAATCCTCCAGAGTACTATTTTCTTTTTTTGGTACTGGGGTTACAGCAGCAATCTTTAATGCTGCTGGAACCTCTCCCATCTGCAATGAATTATTTAAAATACTAAGGACAATAGGGCTCAAACATCGAAGCAAGATTTAAACGTGACCTTAGAGGAGCATAAGAGTCAAGATTAGTAACAAGTGCATTGTTAAACTGTAAAACTTTCTCCTCCAAAGATGTTGAAAGCTGGTCACTTAAAGTGGATACAACAGAATTAGAAAAAACTTTTTGATCAATAGACTTCCACTTCCGGAATGTTGCAGTTCATTTTGTAGGCACACTTGAAAGATGCATCTCCAGATTAAAGAAAACAGCTGAGTGATCAGACAATCCAATGTCAACAGATGATAACTGTGATACAAATGAACCATTTGATATCACAAGATCCAGGGTATGGCCTTTACAATGAGTTGGGCCTGTTACCAACTGTGAGAAGTCAAGACAGTCAAGAAGTGATAAAAATTCCTTGGCAACCGCAGAATCACTTCGGTCCACATGTATATTAAAGTCCCCCACAATAAGAATTATATGGAACTTCAAGCTCAACATAGACAGAAACAGCAAATTCTGATGTAAAAGCTTTGTGTGATGTCTTAGGTGGTTTATAGACTGTTGCAATGATGGTATATGTAGGAGCAGAAATACTCAGAACTAGGCATTCAAATGATGAGAACTGGGATACAGATACAGGGCTTATCTTGAATTGCAGGTTTTAAATCACAATAATGCCTCCACCTCTGCCAGATAACCTCGGAAGATCTAAGATTCCAAAACCAACAGGAGTGATCTGATTGAACAGAAGCCCATCATTTTCTCTATGCCATGTTTCAGTTAAAAACAGGAAGTCCAACTTTTTGTCCAGAATAAAATCCGATAAGAACAGTGCCTTGCTATTCACAGAGCGGGCATTAAATAATGCAGCATAAGCCGAGCTATGAAATGGAGTCAACAATTACTTAATCTCCACACGGGGTACTATTATTAAATTATGTTGATCAATACCAGAGTAAAACAGATTGTTAGTCTTACATTGACATGTAGAAATACAAATGCTGGGTGAAGATGAAGCTGTAAAGCTTCGCATCAAATCCCGGTGAATATACCGTTTAGGACGTAGCAAGCCAGTGTCACGGCAAAGATCGTAAGAGTCTTTAGCTAAACGAGATGGGTTCTGTTTTAAATTCAACAGTTCGCCTGCAATGTACCTTAGGGCCATAGTCATTAAATCCGCAAACACAGCTGGTTCTAGGCGTTGAATCCCCGTAGCACACTGTGATCTTGATGTCGTAGAATTCACATACACAGACCAACGCGTTGAATTCCCCGTCGCTCGTTGCAAATTATTCCATTGCAGATATTCCAGGTGAAGCACAGATATAAAAACAACAGTCCGAAACAAGTAAAATGGCACCACCATTTCAATCATAGACGCGCTTAAAATAATATTAAAACATTACTAAAATAAACAAAACGGTGAGAGGAGCGGCAGCCAAACGGGCCGGCGTATCCGACCCGACCGGAAGTGGAAATGAGTGACAGCTGCTGCTGATAACAATTAGTGGAGACGCCCACATGAAACAATCAGTACTGACGCGAAACACACAAACTTCACCCACATAGTGAAAAACCCTGAGATCACGGTTTACCAACCGTGACAGGAATACTGTTAACAAATGAAAACTTATTGTAAAGTGATACCAGAAAGGGTCCGGAACCTGTGTTGGTACCCAGGAACTGTTACACTTAAAATACTCAAAAACTGACCACTTAAAATAAAGTGTGGAACCATTCGTTGGTACCCAGGAACTAATGCGTACTTACACTGAAAATACACAAAAACTGACCACTTAAAATAAAGTGTGGAACCTGCGTTGGTACCCTGGAACTAATATATACTTACACTGAAAAGATAGGGAAAACTTAAATTCAGACATTACTTTGGAAGAAGTTTACAGCTATTAGAAGTTTTCCCAGTGGTAAAGCAGCTAGACCAGATGGTTTCTGCATAGAATTTATAAAGCTTTTACTAATCAAATTGGCCCTTTGATATTAAGGATGTTTAAAAATTCTATTGAAATAAAAAAATGACCAGAAACACTTTATTTAGCACATATTGCATTGATCTTAAAGAATGATAAAGATAGTACTGTACAGACCCTTCCTCTTATAGACCCATTTCCCTTCTCGGTAATGATCTTAAAATATTTACTAAAATCCTGGCAAATAGGTGAAGTATTAGGTTAGGTATTAGTTCAATAGTACATGAAAACCAAACAGGCTTTATCCCCGGGAGATTTTCTTTTCATAATATACGTAGGCTCATGAAACATCTTGCCCTGGATGCTTATAAAGCATTTGATAGTGTGGAATGGTCCTACATAATAAGCACCATTAAGGAATTTGGATTGGGACAAAATTGTTCTCGTTTCTCGTGGGCTGAGATGTTGTACCTTTGCCCCTCTGCCTCTGTTCTCACAAACGACAACATATCATGCCCTTTCCTCCTCCATCGTGGTACCTGTCAGGGCTGCCCATTGAGCCCTTTACTTTTCACTATCGCAATGGAACCTTTAGCAATAAGTATAAGTAATCATCCGCATATATCCCCTGTCATGATGGGGGGTGTAAAACACCAGATTTGTTTATATGCGGATGATGTTCTTCTTTTTCTTTCATAGCCAGGGAGATCTCTCCCTTTCTTGTTAGAGCTAATCAGGGAGTTTGGTACCCTTTCTGGATATACTGTTAACTTGGCACACATTGTCTTGTTCAGTATTAATTTCCTGTTGGGTTTGGACACTCACACCCCATGTTCTGTCTTGTTGGAGGCGAGCGGTCTCGAGTTCAGGCTGTGCGCTCAGAAGAGTGAAGTAGGGCAGGCAAGGCAGACAACTGCCTTGGCCACCCATATTTTGAGCCCCCTCTTGCGTTATGCTGGATGTGCTTGCTTTCTCCATCATGATACGGTTAGCTAGGGTTGCACCTAGCAGCAGCATATTATGGTAGTGTTTAGCAGGTATTAAAATAGGATGCAATAGAATAGGTGGTACCGGGAAAGACATGCACATCACCTATATCCAGGGTGTCCGCGTGTTCTTAAGTTTTAAATAACGTTTTCCTAATAAAAGTCCTTAACAAGTCTTAAAATGTTTAATAAATATTTTTGGTCACATTACCTCTAAAATATAGCTGGGTTTCCATCATCCTGCTTTTATGAGAATTTTGAAGTATCACATCAGAATTCAATGATGGAAATGCTGAATTTCGAAAAAGTTTTTACGCTCGCTTTCGGGTTAATGTGAATAATGGGACATGGAAATGCATTTTTGCGAATAAATGTGACTTTGCGCTATGGGACAGTAAATCCTGACTAACCAGTGGACCGATCTTGTTCCACAGCACCTAAAATGTTGTTATGGTCATTCAGAAATGTCCGAACAAAGTTTGTCTTCAAAGTGTTTCTGTATAATTGCCTGCAGCATGGAAACTCTGATTATATTAAGTCTAATGGACCTAATTCAAGTTCAAGTTCAGTTTATTTGTATAGCGCATTTACAACAGCCTCCTGGCTGACCAAAGTGCTTTACATAAGAGCAAGAATATTACATATACATAAAGAAAAATAAAAAAATAAAATAAATAAAAAATAAAATAGACCAGACAAAAATTTAAAACCACCCATTTCAAAATGTAGCATAACACAGTAGTCAGTACACTAAGGAAAATAAAAAAAGTTTTTAGCAAGGATTTAAAAATAGACAAGGAAGGGGCCAGTCTGATCTCTAAAGGCAGGGTATTCCAGAGTCGTGGTCCAGCCACTGCAAATGCACGCTCCCCTCTACGCTTTAGCCTAACACGAGGGACCACCAACAGAGCCTGGTCACAGGAACGTAGGCTTCTTGATGGAGTATAAGGATGAAGAAGTTCAGATAAATAGACAGGAGCTTTGTTTTGAAGGGATTTATAAATGAAGAGGAGAATTTTAAAGTCTATTCTCTGAGAAATTGGCCACTAGTGAAGGGATCTGAGAATTGGGGTTATGTGTTCATGTTTACGACAGTTTAAAAGAAGTCTGGCTGCAGCATTTTGGACTAGCTGAAGTCGTGCAATTTGAGATTTAGATATACCGCAATATAAAGAATTGCAGTAATCTAGACGCGATGTAACAAATGCATGAACAGCCATTTCTAGAGTTTTTGGAGTGAGAAAGTTTTTAATTTTAGACAGTAAACGAAGCTGATAGAAACTGGATCCAATAACAGAAGAGATATGTCTATCAAATTTTAAGTGTTGGTCAATAGTAATACCTAGGTTCTTCACCTGTGAGGATCTAAAAACGGATAAACTATCTAGCTCAGGGCTTATACACTGAGAGTTGTCATTAGGACCGAAAAGAATTACCTCGGTCTTGGCCTCGTTTAAGAAGAGGAAATTTTGGGCTAGCCATAATTTCACCTCCTCTAAACATTGGAGAAGAGAAGTGATCGCAGTGGAGTTGTTTTTCTTAACTGGAAGATATATTTGAGTGTCATCTGCATAGAAATGAAAAGACACACCATGTTTTCTTAGGATAGAACCCAGAGGCAGCATGTACAGAGAGAATAGAGAGGGAGCTAAAATAGAGCCTTGTGGAAGGCCACAGGTCAGAGGAGCAGGGGAAGAGGAACAATTTCCCAGTTTCACTAAAAACCTTCTGTCAAATAGGTACGACTGAAACCATTTCAGAGCATTTGCTTTTAGACCTACCCAAGACTCTAATCTAGATAATAGTATGGAGTGGTCTATGGTATCAAAAGCGGCTGATAAATCTAAAAGAATAAGAACCACAGAGTCCCCGGAATCAGTGGAGAGATCATTTAACACCCTCAAAAGGGCGGACTCAGTGCTGTGAGCAGATTTAAAACCAGATTGAAAAACCTCATAAATAGAATTACTGGTCAAAAAGTGTTGAAGTTGATTCAGCACAATTTTCTCTAAAACTTTTGAAATAAAAGGCATAACAGAAATTGGACGAAAATTTTTTAGAACAGTGTGGTCCAGTGACGGCTTCTTGAGAAGAGGAGTGACTGTAGCAACTTTAAAGTCGGCAGGAACGGAGCCAGTTTGGAGACACTTATTAATAAGAGACAGCAGACCTGGCCCAATCGAATCAATAATTAATTTTAAAAATTTGGGGTGAATGATATCGCTAGAACAGAATGAGGGCTTAAGATTGTCAATCACCTCCTTCAATTCCTGGAGACTGATGGGTTCAAAGGCATCCAAAAATGCAGATGAAGATGACATGATAGGAGAGATGGTTAAAGTTAAAGTGGGGCAGACACCAAGTCTTAAGTTAGTAATTTTGTCACTAAAATATCTCAAGAAGCTTTCACAGAGAGCATCAGAGGCCACAGGCAAGGTGTTAACAAAAGGATTGGTAACAGACTGAATAATTGAAAATAAAACCTTAGGTTTAGAGTGATTAGATTCAATTATGTTAGAAAAGTATGCAGCTTTTGCAGACTTAGCTGCAGACTGGTATGAAGTAAGAGAGTCTCTGAACAATTGAAGAGAGATATGCAGCCTGTCTTTTTTCCATTTACTGTTTACAATCATTGGACAGACCAAAGATTTGTTTTTCTCCCCCACATAGTTACTGCATCATCAGAGAGAATCGCAGAAGCATAAAACAGGTCGAAGTACTTTCTTAATGTTCTCCATAATAATAATATAGATCAAGCTACAGCTGATCAGCCTTCCAGCAAATTTAACATGTTTTTACTTTCCTGATCGAACAAATAACTTGATTAAAACATAAGTGACAAATGAATTAAAATAAGTACATTAAAAGAAACCAAATGGCTTCATGAAACACTGAAACAGTCTAAAGCCCTATTCGCAAGGGGATTTTGCAAATGACCCCCCCCCCCCAACTGAATTTCATGTGGTGCATTTATTTGTAACACATTAACCTCAAAACCTTTTCAGCTTTATTTTTCTGCAAATTGTATGGTGTAGTGATATGACAGCACCCTAAATACTATCACACACTACAACGCAGCTCCATTCTTCAAAAGATGGAAAAAAAGGCGCACAGGAAACAAAAATCTCAAAAATTATATATGACCTGCCAAATGCTGGCCAAATCAAAGAGATGCAAAATCAGATGGGACTAATATTATCACATGACCTCGGTGAACGGTGAAAAATGGTAGGTC
Organism: Carassius auratus; assembly: GCF_003368295.1. NCBI lineage: Eukaryota > Metazoa > Chordata > Actinopteri > Cypriniformes > Cyprinidae > Carassius > Carassius auratus. Next base: position 25,371,905 of record NC_039270.1, on the reverse strand, counting down.
ATTTGCGGGGGAATTTTTTACTTTACAAATTACAGACATGGCTGATTCGCACAGGATTAAGATCACAGACGACATCCGCAATTGTTACAAATAATATTAAATTATAATAATTAAATTATTGCACATTTTACTCACTTATTGCTTCAGATGTTTGTTCTATTCGTGCCCCGTGAAGTGGACATCAAGTTTGAGGCGAATGTACAGTTTTGTGTCAGCCATCCCTGCTTGTGACTGGTCACATGCACATACACATGGGACAGTTTTAGCCTAATGGTTATAGAGTCTGACTTAAGCCCAAAGGTTGTGGGTTTCAGTCTCGGTACCAGCAGGGATTGAAGGTGGGGGGAGTGAATGACTACTGCTTTCTCCCACCTTCAATACCATGACTGAGGTGAGAGCCTTGAGCAAGTCACTGAACCCTCAACTGCTCCCCTGTCACCCAGGCTGCCCACTGCTCTGGGTGTGTGTTTACTACTTAATGCGGTGTGTTTGCACTTAGATACAAAGCAAATATTCTGAGTATGGGACACCATACTGGGCCATGTCACGTCACACTCACATGTTAAGGCAGGTAAACTTTGCAAAGAGGCTGAGCACAGTCTCTGGTTACAAAGCAGCCACACAGGAAATGAGTGTAGAGGAAGCAGGGGGAGTAGAACACTGTAAGTACTTGGGTGATGGTTTGGCATTACAGAATTACATTCCCGGGTGGCCCGCACCAATGAAGGTGTGGACCCATTGCATGATTTGCCGTCGTAAGTTGTGAGGTACATACTGTTTGTTTGGAGGGCAGTTATTAGGTGTTGGGTCAAATTACTGGTCACGCTGTAATTCCTCCATGATGTCCCAGGTAACTGGAGCAATGATAACTGTAGGAGGAAGAATGGGTTCATGTGTTAGCCTGTCACTATAGGGATTATAGCGTCTGGACAATGCATTTGCCTTGCTATTCTTACTACCTGGCTGGTACGTGATTGTAAATTGGAAGTGGGTGAAAAACAAGGACCATCGAGTTTGGCGTGGATTGAGACATTTGGCACCTTTATATGTATTCAATATTCTTATGATCAGTAATAACTACGCCCACTAGCCAGTGTCTCCATTCCTCAATGGCTGCCTTCATGGAGAGAAGTTCCTTGTTACCCACATCATAATTCCGTTGTGCTGCCATTAGCTTTTCGTGAGAAAACGCACATGAGAAAAGCCTGCCTGGTTGGCCATGATGTTGGGAGAGTACTGCTCTGATCCCACAGTCTGAGGGCGTCTACTTCAACTATGAATGGGAGATTGGGGTCCGGATGCTTTAAGATGGATGCTGTGTGAATCTTTTCTTCAGGGCCTTAAAAGCATTGTTAGCCTTTTCAGTCCATCATAGTTTTAAGGGCTTGCCCAATAGGAGAGATGTCAAAGGGCATGAAACCATGCTGTAATTTCGAATGAAACATCTATAGAAATTAGCCTAGAAATCGCTGAAGTTCCATTACCGTAGTGAGTTGAGGCCATTTGCTGCCTGCCTTTACATTAGTCTTATCAATCTTAACCCCCTCGTGACTAATATGATAGCCCAGGAATGTTGTTTGCTTAACGTGGAAATCACATTTTTCTGCCTTGACATAAAGCTGATTCTCCAATAATCTAGTAAGTACAGTTCTGACATGGTTAATGTGTTCCACTTCGGATGTCGTAAATCAAGATATCATCGATGAAAGGGATAGAGTAGGTCTCTGAAGATTTATTTAAAGAAGGATTGGAAGATTGTGGGTAATTAAGAAAGTCCATAAGGCATGATCTGATATTCATAATGACCCATAGTGGTGAAGAAGGCAGTTTTTCATTAATCTCCATCATTTATCGGAGCTCAGGGCTTCTTCAACATATTCTTCCATTGCCAGGCTTACAACTCTTGATAGTGGGTAGACCTTACTCTTAGGTGGGATGGCGTTGGGAAGTAGATCTATAGTGCAATCCCATAGTCGGTGGGGTGGTAACTGGGTGGCTTTGGTCTTGCTGAACACCTCTGACAAGTCGTTTTAACAAGAGGAGATGTGTACGATCTTGTGGGTATCTGGGCTTTCGATACTAGTTGTGAGACATGGTTGGGGCTGTGTGTTGAGGCAGGGATTAATACAAAACCTGGGCCATTGGGTTAGTTAACTTTGATGCCAAGAGATGTTAGGGTCGTGAACGGATAGCCAAGGATATTCGAGGATAATTTCATGCTTAGGGAAATCAACAATGTACACCCTGTACATGGACTCTTGATGAAACTAACCAGAACTCTTACCCTCAAGGTTGGTCTATTGAGTGATTCCTTCTCCAAGGAGTGTGTCGTCAATAACTTTAATATTGATCGGGGGAGTACAAGGTTGAGTGGGAAGATTATACTGGTCAACTGTTCTTCTGTTAATTAAGTTCAAGGCAGCTCCTGAGTCGATCATCGCTGTGAATTCAAGAGTGTCTTCCTCATTCTTAATTGTAATGGGTTGTGTCAATGACTTAAAAAGGAGAAATGTTCAATATTCACCCTTGGGGCTTGTGTGGACATCCAGGGCTGCAATGGCCTGCCTCACCACAGTAAAAGCACAAACAAAGCGGTCGATGTCTTGTCCTTTCCTGTACCAAGCTGCATGGGTTCGTGGTTAAAGCTAGTGTGCTGGAAATAAAAGCTAAGAGGAATTTAATGATTCGTGTTGGGTTCCTTTACCTCTTCTTCTCTTCGGGGCTTGTCTCATCAAGTTATCAATCTTTATGGGTAGCGTAATTATGTCAGAGAAAGATAAATCCTCTCCCTTACAAATCAGTTAAGATTGTTATTCGAGGCTAAGGCTTTTCTGAAAGATTGCTTTAAGAGCGATATCATTTAAATTACTCTGAGTGGCAATTGTTCGGAACTCAATGGCATACTCTGCAGCGGTGCAACAACCTTGTGATATATTCAGTAGTTGAGCTGAAATGCTATTTCCTCCTGCGGGATATTAAAAACCTCACAAAGCTGTTGAATAAAGTAATCTACGGAGGTTTTGAATCACGTGTCTGTATCCCAAACTGCTGCTGCCCAATCGATCACTCTACCCATCAGTAAAGTCACATTTCTTTGACTCAGACTCAAATTTATCCTCTTAATGATTGAAATAGATTTGGACTTGGTGAACAAAACCTCTCCACAGTCCAGCGGTTCCATCAAACTTATCAGTTAGAGCAAAGCTTACCGTCTTCGGTGTAGGTGCGGGGAATGATTGGATGTAATGAGTCAGGTGATCATTAAGTGCTTGAAGGTTTACGAATTGTTCCCGGTAGCCTTTTAATATCTCACTTTGGTAGGTGAAGGCCGTTTGCAGGTTTGAAACTTCCGCTGGATTAATTGTGGGCAAAGTATTCTTTAATGAGAAAGCTGAGGCAGAGTCTGAATCTATGTGCGGAAGTTTATTAAGGGCAGCTTTAGTAAACAATAACCTAAAGGCAGGCAGAGGGTCAAAACTAGAATAACAGTCCAATATATCAGCACTTCTGGGCAATCCAAAGGGCTAAGGTGAGGAGGCAGGCAAAAGGTCCAAATACATGCATCAGTCCGATCAGGCAAACTAAACAAGGGGAAGAATCCAGGTAATCGCTAAGCAAGTAAACAGGCAGAATCATACACAGTACAGGCAGTCAGAAATCAGAGAGAAATGCTTGGTAAGGAAGGTAAACTGGAAATACTTTGCAAGGAGGTTGAGCACAGCCTCTGGTTATAAAGCAACCAAACAGGAAATGAGCATAGAGGAAGCAAGGGGAGGAGAACACAGTCAGCACTCGGATAAGGGCTCAACACACATGTGCAATGTGAATATACTTCATGGTCAGTAGCTGCAACAATTACATTTTCTCTGATGCTTCTGTTCTGCACACACATTAATGTAGTTTTTATTTGTTACATGGCACACTCTGATCCATCTTAATAATAGTTTGTGTTTTGGATAAGTCACTAACTTGTGTTTCATGTTTTTACATACATTAGGTTTTTATACCAAAAATTTGTAAAATTATGGTCTTTTGTAAAGACTCTGAATTCCCATCACTAGCACACACGAAAGTTACTGGCGCCACCTTCTTGAAAAGTCACTAAGCCTCAAGTGAGAAGACAAAAAATAGCAATGAATTATTGGGTCTCATTAAAAGGACGTGACATACACCTGACTAAGTCTGTGTTTCATGAGAGCTGAGAACATATCCAAGGCAACATCAAAAGAATAAGCTGTACAGGAAATAGAATGGCGCAAATAATGGGTAAAGACAGGGGTGCACATAATTTTTTCAGCCTGGTTCTCATAAAGGAACCTGGAGATTTGGTTTGCTCCTCACACTGCATATTATTAAATATAACTATAAAAAATAATTAATAATAGTTATATTATTGCACATTATTTACTTAGTTTTTAAAATAAAATAATAAAAGAAAAAATAATGAGTGATAATATTATTAAAAATAATTATACAATTATTTTATAGTAAACTTAAATGCTAATTAAATGCTAATATTTATTATGAATTTCTTTGTTTGCTTCTTTAAGAAGAATCGCTTTATGTATTCCCCAATTGTAAGTCGCTTTGGATAAAAGAGTCTAAAAAGAATAAAATAAAAGCGTTTTCATCATTTTCAAACTTCAAATCAGCAGGCTTTTATTTGGGTGGGTTGCCGGCAAGTAAGTATATGCGTGTCCAGATTTAGATCTGCTGCTGATTAAAGAAGTGTCAGTGAATCAATGTCACAGTCTTGCATCGTCCTTTGAAAACAGCAAGCCTAGATTTATGCTTTCAGTTTGAAAATAAAAATTGTATGTAGTAGTTTGTCTATCTAAAATGGTAATTGTGTAATAACAGCTGTTAACCATGTCGGTACACAAATGCGCTGTCAGAACTTATTTATACCACTTAAGTGAACCACTTATGTGCTCCCCTGGATGTAGATCAAAGGAAATACACTCAAAGTGTGCCTCCATGGTTGTTTCCTATGCCATGTGTATATATACACACATACAAAAAATAACTAAAGAAAATAAGGATAAGACCGTTAAACATTTAGTAAATCAATATATAAAATATATAAAACAAAAATATAGTAATATTTTATATATGTTTACAGATGGATCAAAGGACCCAGAATCTGGAAAAACAGGAATAGCAGTATATGTTCCAAAATATCAGGAAGCTAAAAAGAGAATATCAGATTATTTCATGGTGTTTACAGCTGACGTTGTGGCAATATATCTGGCTCTACAGTGGGTGGAAGAAACAAGGCTAGACAAGGAAGTCATATGCTCTGACTCTTTAGCAGCTCTAAAAGCAGCTCAAAACTTGACCCCAAAGAACTAGTTAATTACAAATCGATTTCGAATTGGTCTTTTCTGTCCAAGACACTAGAACAGGTAGTATCCTCACAATTATATTTCTTCTAAGAGAAAAATGGTGTCTGTGAGGATTTCCAATCAGGATTTAGACCATATCATAGTATTGTGACTGCTCTCATTAAAGTTACAAATGACCTGCTCTTATCAACTGATCGTGGTTGTATCTCTCTATTAGTGCTATATGATCTTAGTGCTGTTGACCACAATATTCTTTTGAATAGACTAGAAAATTTTGTTGGCATTAATGGAAGTGCATTAGCATGGTTTAAATTGTACTTATATGGCTGCCATCAAATTGTAGCAGTGAATGAAGAGGTATCATATCGATCACAAGTGCTGTATGGAATACCTCAAGGCTCAGTTCTAGGGCCGTTACTCTTTACTTGTTACCTTTGGGAGATATCATCAGGAAACATGGTGTTAGCTTTTACAGTTTTACTGATGATACAGCAAAATGTGCCATTTTGACAAACTAAATTCAGGAAAAACAGGGGGTCACTGCAGTTACCTGGATCCAGTAAGTATCCAGACAAGATGGTGGCTCAGCACCTAGAAAGGACCTCTACATCCCTGAAAGACAGCAGAGACCAGGACAAATAAATGAGCCCCAGATACAGATCCCCTGTAAAGACCTTTTTTCAGATGGCCACCGGGATAAGGAAAACGTAATATTCAGCATTATCATTCACTTGATTGCAAATGACTGAACGGAGACTATTTAAACTGAACTGAGCTGGATAATGACATCACTGAATTCAATGAAGAACTGCCTTTAACTGAAAAATGAAAAATAGTATTGTCATTTTGCATTATTGACATACTATTTTACTAATGAATGCTGTACCGTTGCTTTGACACAATCTGTATTGTTAAAAGCACTCTATAAATAAAGGTGACTTGACTTGGCTTAGAAAGCCTGAAATATGGTCATTGTTACTGTAGATCATATAATATGTGACAACTAGTGTACATACTGCATAATCAAGGAAAAATAGATAAGAATAGATATTTCCCATGGTGCACCCCAAGGTTCTGTACTTGGCACACTTTTACTTCTCATTTATGTACTGCCACTTGGTCAGATCATCAGATGTGATATTTTCAATTTTCATAGTCATGCTGATGATATTCATTTTACGGTTTAACCCAGCTCAGTTTGTCCACCCCTTTCTATTGTTAACCTGTCTTCAAGAACTTAAAACCTGGATGTCAGATAACTTTTTACAACTAAATAAAATACTAAATAAAAACTGAAATCCTGCTGTTTTGCCCTAAATCACAGAGCTCCCACCAGCATCATATTTTCACTGATATTGATGGTATTCAGATAAGGCCCTCAACAACTATGGTGAAGGATGGGAGTAATACAATATACATTATTCCCAAATTTCACAACTTCACTGGCTTCCTGTTGCCAAACGTATACAGTTTAAACTCTTAGTTTTAGTTTATAAGGCCTGTCACAGCATCGCACACCAATACCTAGTATATATTTCAGTATTATAGGCCCTAAGTTATGGAATAAGCTGCCCCTTAATTATTGAAAAGAGGTCATGCAATCAGATGATCAACATCAGTTATGTCAATAAGGTGGTCATGTAGTATTCAAACAAAATGTGGGAAACTGGAGCAGGTAGGTAAATGAGTTGTTAAGTTATATACTATTCAGACTTTTGAGCTTAAAAGTGCTTTAATAGGATGCGTTAACTACTGAAAGTTCTGTAAAAAGTACTTGAAAGTCCTTAATTCTAATACTAAAATATTAATTGAAATAAACAGAACAAAATATATCTGAAGTTTTATTATGCTTGTGAGTTGTATGAATTTGACATTAATTCATTATATTCATTATTATCTACAGCCTTTATATTTTCTAGTGCTTTGTTGACATTACACAATTATACAAGATGTTTAAAAGTTCTTAGATTTAAATCAAGAGTAACAATGAAGCACAAGAGTTTTACGTTTTTTACTTTGTAAATAAGTAATTATTATGGAAGCCCGTTTCCACCACTGAATAAAAATATAAATAAGGTAATTGTGACTTATTATCTAAAAATTCTGACTTTTTTACATAGAATTGCCTGGTTTTATTAAGAAATTTAATAAGAATATGAAGAAATATATTGAATGTGAATTTAGTGAGTCAACGAATGTTGATTTCCAGGGCATTATTTTCTTGTATCACAGCGACCTGTAAATGAAAAAGTTTTGCTATTACATATTTTATAATAATTCCTATTTGTGCAGCATATAAATTATTGAATAGATGTGAGAACACACTCACTTTTGCCAGTGTTCACATTCTGCATAACTTCCTGTTTAGGGATTTGAGACCAACTCAATGTCACATCTGTGAATCCTCTATCAACCAGAGCAGATCCCAACTGGAAATTACATTCATACCAAACTGATTAGATCAGAATATTTTGTAAATCATGACTCTTTAAAATGTATGAAAATTGTACATTTGTTCATCCTGCAAATAGTTTGACTGAATAATCAATAGGTGATCGGCACTCCTGACAATGAACCTTTGAATCAAAATATAAACCAGTTCTTTCTTTGCAACTGCACTGCACTGCAGGAGTACAACAGCTGATTTTGTTTTTAACCTGTTAACCTGCACCCCCCATTATGGGACTCACAGCTAAAAATGCCCTAGCTAACTTAAAATTGTAATAGATCCTGACTTTAGTGTGCTACACACACAATTTCGGTGTCTTAGGAAAAGAGACCCTTTGGGCTTTACTCTTCATCATCCAGAGATGATAATGTTCAAAAATATAAAAAGTAATAGACACTGAAGTGGCTTTAAAAAAATTGTACCACACTGATTTTTTTTTTATATTTCATATAAAAATACATGAAATCAGTCCTGGAGCAATCATGAGTTTCTATTTCAAATCTGAAGAAGATACAATGAAAAATTTTATTTCTGCAACAAAAAACACACACACATATATATGAATAAATGTTGAAGACAAAAAGAAAGAATTATTTGTGCAAAAAGCCGCTCACTAAATTACGCCTCCATCAGATGACAGGTGCGTCACAGCGTGTGTCACTATGCAGTTATTCCATAATGGACACAAACAATACTGTCCCTGAAGAACTGAGACCTAAACAAAGGATTTATCATCCATATAACATTATTGGACTAAAAGTGTTCTGAGTGCTCTGAGATGTCGTTCAGTGGACCCTTGCCTTACTGTTATGACTCAGGCCTCTGTGGCTCTCTCCGATGGCCACCGGAGTGCACCTTCACTGGAATACTGACACTCTCATGAACTACATTACCCAGCAGTCCCGTACATTGGACTAGTCACAACCAGGTGTAATTATTACCTGCCCTATATAAACTGCAGCCAAACACACACTCATTGCGAAGTCTTAGTTTTCCCATTCTTGCAATTCTGAGCGTTATTTCCTGTCTGCCTTCCCGTCTATTATCTTGACCTGTTCTGATTCTGCCGATCCTCTGCCCCCTTGCTTTGTCCACAATTCTTCTACTGTCTGCCGCCTGCCCTGATTCAAGCCTGGTAATTGATCTTGTTTATGTTTATGTCGCCTGATGCTGTTGTTCGAAACCCTGCCTGTTAACACTACGAGTTCTTAATAAACATTGCACATGGACCTGAATGTCTCTGACCCCTCGTTACACTAACTAAACTGGGATATACAGATGTAGACGTTTTTATGACTCACTATTACGATGAATCTGGTATCTACTGTGTTTTTATAATGCTTGTTTTGATTTGTACTGCTTACACAAATTTAGCAAATACATTCCTTGTACGCTTTCCATTGAAAAACAGCAATCTGTCGTCGATGCTTGAGGATTAGACCTTTATAATATATATAGTTTGTAAAGATGTATTTTCATTTATTCCATTCATAAACATTTACACTTGCAAACAAAAAGCGTTCAGTGTGTCTGGGTCTAGGTGTGGGTTAACAGGTCTTAAAAATTCAAGGCATAATATTTAACAATGCAATTAGTGTTTGTTTTCTCATCACTTGTTCCTTTTTTTTCTCACCTGTTTCAGAATATTTTCTCTCATTGTAGAATCGGTCAAATCTTTGCTGGAATCAAACATCAGTTTTATAAATGATCTTTTTAAAAAGGGACCTAGAAAAATATATATGTAAATTAAATAAATAAATAAAAACAATCTTAAGAGATATGGTTTGGACCCTTCAAATCAGCTTGCATTTATTAAAATGTCATATTGATAAATTTGATATGAACACAATATAAATTAATATACTGTAGATATATTATAAACCAATTTTACAGATGTATACCTTCTCCATAGACCTTCACCTCACACAGAGTGAGAGTCTTCATGTCTCCAGGAATGATCAGATTCACGTAACGTCCCTCCATCCCATCACATGAGTAGCTATAGGACTCACCTGCTGGAATAGCAGGAATAACAGCACATCTACAGACCGCAAGAGATGAGGGATATTACAATACTGTCATATCTGCATTAATCCTTCAGATTTGTGCTCAACGTCTCACACTCCTTCAACCTTAAGTTTCTCACATGGGATTGTTGGTGCCATTATTCTCCAAAGAGTTTCCGATACGAATCTCTGTTCCGTTTATTCGTTCTGCACAGCAGTCTTTTCTATTAGTGATGACCACTTTACTAACTCTGTAGATATGACGCAGATCCAGCCTCCACCATGGGTTATTCTCAGGAATAGTTGAGGAGCATCCAGTATACAACTGCTGGAGACCTCGATCAATGGCCTTTTCAGCAAACCAGTCTGCAGATGTTGACGACTGTATAGCAGCTCCATCTACTGCCAGATTTTCTAAAAAATGTATGATAAAAATGTCATGACTTGTCTTGATGCACAAAGTTTGGAGCAGAGGGAAAAATTGAGGAAACGTGACTGGAGGTGAAGGGTGTTATTACTGCATCAATACCCTCACCAAACTGAATTGTGAAAATTATGACTTTGTGTTCCTTTATAATATATTTTAAAGGGATCATATCATGCAATTAAAATTTTTACAAGCTCTTGGTGCATAAAAGAAGATCTGTAAACTTACAAAGACTAAAGTCTCAAATCCAAAGAGATATTCTTTTTAAAAATTAAGAGGCAACCATACCCCCTAAAACGGCTTGATCTAACACACCCTCACATCTCTACATCACTATGTGGGAAGATTTGCATAACGCTGCCCAGATGTTCACGCAAAGAAAGAAGCTGTAACTTTTATTCTCGCTCTAGTATTGTTATTGTATTGTTGTTGCCAAAAAAGAGCTGGTCGTAAGGAAGTACATCAACTTTGTGCTGTGGATTGCTGGATCGGCTTTCACCGTGGACGAAGCCCGTCCAGAGTCCAGCCCGGGGACATGTGGTTGCCGCAAGCCTACCGGCCATGCCGTTCTCACTCTAGTCTGCCGTTTGTGACTCTGTGTGTTTCATTGTGAAAGCGAAACTACCTCGTTTTGCCTTCCAAAAGAGGACACAACTAGAAATCAGTGAATAAGTTGTATTTACAACGCTGTTCCAATACAGTACCACCCAAATATTATAATCAGTAATGATGTCCCCACTGGATGCAACAAATGCCTCGTTTATAGTGGCTTTTTTAATGTTTTGTCTCATCGCTCCATCACAGTATGGTAAGGGGTGTAACATTTCTGTCACATGCTTGAGGTATTCGGCCAATCACAATGCACTGGATAGCTGGCCAATCAGAGCACACCTCGCTTTTACAGAATGATAAGATTTGTAAAAATCACATTTTAGAAAGGGGTGGGGGGTAGAGGTTTTTTTAACCTTCATCTTCATAAACATTTTATTACACCAAATACACAAAATAATGTTCTTTAGCAACATCATATGACCCCTGGCATGTTATGACATGAATTATATATTAATGTAAAATGTTGAATATAATGCTTTACAACAATGAATTACCTGCCAAATAGCCGTAGACTTCAACCTCACAAAGAGTAAGAATCTTCCAGTCTCCAGGAATATGAATAATCACATAACGTCCCTCCAATCTATTACACGAGTAGTTGTTGGACTTTCCTGCTGGAATATCAGGAATAACAGCACATCTACAGAAAGAGAAACACAAGGGATATAAAAAATACTGTCATATCTGTTTCAGTCCTTCATGTTTGTGCTTGACGTCTCGTGCTCTTTCAACCTCAAGTTTCTCACATGGGATTGCTGGTACCATTGTTCTCCAAAGAGTTTCCGATGTGAATCTCTGCTCCGTTTATCCATTCTGCACAACAGTTTTTTCTATTAGTGATGACCACTTCACTAACTCTGTAGACATCATGCAGATCCAGCCTCCACCACGGGTTAGTCTCATTAAGTGTTGAGGAACATCCCGTATTCAACTGCTGGAGACCTCGATTACCATCAGTGGCCTTTTCAGAAAACCAGTCTGCAGATGTTGACGACTGCATAGTTGCTCCTCCTACTGCCCGATTTCCTGGAAAAATGGATCTAATCATCAGTAGGGGTCTAAACATTTCATCCATTGTTACTAAGGACATAGCACTATCTGATCACTTCTGTTTTTTCTTTGATATTTTGATCTCTGCTAAAACTGAATCTAGATCTGTCTCTGTCAGAAGGAGATGCATAAACTAGAACACAAGTGTACTATTTATGGAGGCTATATCTTTAACACCAAGCATTTCTGCAGACTCTGTTGATATTCTCCTTGATTCCTTCGACTCAAAAGTTAAGAATGTTATTGATGATATTGCTCCAATAATAATCAGTAAGAAAACAAACAGACAGAAATCAGTTTGGAGAAGATCAGCAGCAGTTCAGACTATGAAAAGACAATGCAGAAAAGCAGAGCGGATGTGGCGGAAGACAAAACTTGAAATTCACTATAGCATCTATAAAGACATCCTTCATGCTTTTAATGTGAAACTAGCCACTGCTAGACAGAATTTCTTCTCAAACCTTATAAACAGTAACTTAAATAACACTCGTACTCTTTTTGCCACTGTTGAGAGACTGACAAACCCCCTAAGTCAGATTCCCAGTTAAGTGCTCTCAGACAGCAAATGCAATGAGTTTGCTTCTTTCTTTTCTGAGAAGATCATAAATATCAGGAAGGCAATTAGCACATCCTCAAGTAATGCAGAGGTCAGACAGATTAGGCCACAATATCAAAAAGATACTATGTCTATTTTTGAAGAAATTGATAGCAAAATTCTGGAAGACATAGTGCAGCACCTAAAATCGTCAACCTGTTGTCTTGACACACTTCTCACATCTTTTTTTCAAAATTGTGCTTAACTGCTTAGAAGCAGATCTTTTAGAAGTGGTGAACGCCTCACTTCTTTCTGGGACATTTCCAAACTCCTTAAAGTGAAGTGACATTCAGCCAAGTATGGTAACCCATACTCAGAATTTGTGCTCTGCATTTAACCCATCCGAAATGCACACACACAGAGCAGTGAACACACACACACACACACACACACACGCACGCACGCACGCACGCACGCACACACGCACACACACTGTGAGCACACACCCGGAGCAGTGTTCATCATTTATGCTGCGGCGTCCGGGGAGCAGTTGGTGGTTCGATGCCTTGCTCAAGGGCACCTAAGTCGTGGTATTGAAGGTGGAGAGAGAACTGTACATGCACTCCCCCCACCCACAATTCCGTCCGGCCCGAGACTAGAACCCACAACCCTTCGATTGGGAGTCCAACCCTCTAACCATTAGGCCACGACTTCCCTGCAGTTGTTAAGTTAAGTTGTTAAGCCCCTCCTGTAGAAGATCTTGATAACACCATTTTGAGCAATTTTAGACCAATATCTAATCTTCCTTTTATAGGCTAAATTATAGAAAAGGTAGTTTTTAATCAGCTGAACAAATACTTAAACTCAAATGGATACCTGGACAATTTTCAATTTGGTTTTCAACTGCATCACAGCACAGAGACAGCACTCATTAAGATAATAAATTATATTCACTTAAATTGTGTGTGACGAGTGGGGTGGGGCCGAGAGCCGTGGGAACGGGGCGAGGCCGGTGGAGTGATTAGAAATGAGTGACACCTGCTCGACCCACCGGTCTCGAGTCCCACGGAGGAGATGGAAGGATATAAAACAGGAGTGACGACAGTGACGGAGGAGAGAGGACCAAGCCTGGATTTTAGTATGTGTTTTGGTTTTGTTTGTGTGCGGCAGTCGGCCTTGAAGGGCTGCCGCGCTGTTTTGTGTTTATTTGATTATTAAAGTTTGGTTTGATTGTCTGCCGGTTCCCGCCTCCTCCTTCCCATGATCATGAAGTTTTTATTATTACATTGTGACTCTGGCAAAATATCGGTGCTGATATTGCTAGATCTCAGTGCTGCGTTTGACACTGTCGATCATAACATACTACTAGAGAGACTGGAAAACTGGGTCGGGCTTTCTGGGATGGTACTCAAATGGTTCAGGTCATACTTAGAAGGGAGAGGCTATTATGTGAGTCTAGGAGAGCATAAGTCTAAGTGGACGTCCATGACATGCGGAGTCCCACAAGGGTCAATTCTTACACCGCTCTTGTTTAGCCTGTATATGCTCCTACTAAATCAAATAATGAGAAAAGAACCAAATTGCCTACCAGAGCTATGCTGATGAAACCCAGATTTACCTAGCCTTATCTCCAAATTACTACAGCCCCATTGACTCCCTCTGCCAATGCATTGATGAAATTAATAGTTGGATGTGCCAGAACTTTCTTCAGTTAAACAAGGAAAAAACTGAAGTCATTGCATTTGGAAACAAAGATGAAGTGTTCAAGGTGAATGCATACCTTGACTCTAGGGGTCAAACAACTAAAAATCAAGTCAGGAATCTTGGTGTGATTCTGGAGACAGACCTTAGTTTCAGTAGTCATATCAAAGCAGTAACTAAATCAGCATACTATCATTTAAAAAACATTGCAAGAATCAGATGTTTTGTTTCCAAGACTTGGAGAAACTTGTTCATGTCTTTATCACCAGCAGGGTGGACTATTGTAATGGGCTCCTCACTAGCCTTCCCAAAAAGACCATTAGACAGCTGCAGCTCATCCAGAACACTGCTGCCAGGATTCTGACTAGAACCAGAAAATCTGAGCATATCACACCAGTCCTCAGGTCCTTACACTGGCTTCCAGTTACATTTAGGATTGATTTTGAAGTACTTTTACTCGTATGTAAGTCACAAAATTACCTAGGACCGAAAAATATAGTGCAGATATGCTCACTGAATATAAACCTAACAGAGCACTCAGATCACTAGGATCGAGTCAGTTAGAAATACCAAGGGTTCACACAAAACAAGGGGAGTCCTCCTTTAGTTTCTATGCTGCCCGCAGTTGGAATCAGCTTCCAGAAGAGATCAGATGTGCTAAAACACTAGTCACATTTAAATCTAGACTCAAAACTCATCTGTTTAGCTGTGCATTTATTGAATGAGCACTGTGCAATGTCAGAACTGTTTGCACTATATTTTCACAGTTTTTATTATTTAAAATCATTTTCTAACGGTTTTAAATTCATTTGAAATAAGTACATTTTTTAATAATTTGAAAAGTTTTAAAATTGCTTGTTTTATTCTTGTTATTATTTTTCTTCATTATTATTTGACTTTCTTTTTATTTGAATTACCACTGTGTACGAAATGTGCTATATAAATAAACTTGCCTTGCCTTTCCTTACTAACTATTATTCAGAATCAGAATCAGAATCAGAATGAGCTTTATTGCCAGGTGTTTACACATACGAGGAATTTGTTTTCGTGACAGAAGCTCCGCAGTACAACAGAATGACAGCGACAGAACATAAAACACATAATAAAAGAATAAAAAATACAAATAAGTAGATAGTGAATGACAATATACAAATGACAATTGTAGGCAGGTATATTACAAAATGCAGTTATGTATGTACATGTGTATTATGTGCAAAATTTAAGTGTATACTAAGTATGTGTGTTAGATAAATAAAGTGTATGTGTATATAAATATAAAGTGTAGTGTGTTCGCCGTTATTATCAGCTGTTCATAAGATGGATTGCCTGAGGGAAGAAACTGGTCCTGTGTCTGGTCGTTCTAGTGCTCAGTGCTCTGTAGCGTCGACCAGATGGCAACAGTTCAAAGAGGGAGTGTGCTGGATGTGAGGGGTCCAAAGTGATTTTGACAGCCCTTTTTCTCACTCTGGATAAGTACAGTTTTTGAATAGATGGGAGAGTTGAACCGATGATTCGCTCAGCAGTCCGGACTACCCTCTGTAGTCTTCTGAGGTCAGATTTAGAAGCTGAGCTGAACCAGACAGTTACTGAAGTGAGCAATATGATTTATTGATGATATTGCAATATTGATGATATTGATGATATTGCTCTATTATTAGATCAATATCATCAATAACATTATTAGAGCAATATCATCAATAACATTCTTAACTTTTAAGTTGAAGGAATCATGGAGAATATCAACAGAGTCTGCAGAAATGCTTGGTGTTAAAGATACAGTATTGTTCAAAATAATAGCAGTACAATGTGACTAACCAGAATAATCAAGGTTTTTCGTATATTTTTTTATTGCCACGTGGCAAACAAGTTACCAGTAGGTTCAGTAGATTCTCAAAAAACAAATGAGACCCAGCATTCATGATATGCACGCTCTTAAGGCTGTGCAATTGGGCAATTAGTTGAATTAGTTGAAAGGGATGTGTTCAAAAAAATAGCAGTGTGGCATTCAATCACTGAGGTCATCAATTTTGTGAAGAAACAGGTGTGAATCAGGTGGCCCCTATTTAAGGATGAAGCCAACACTTGTTGAACATGCATTTGAAAGCTGAGGAAAATGGGTCGTTCAAGACATTGTTCAGAAGAACAGCGTACTTTGATTAAAAAGTTGATTAGAGAGGGGAAAACCTATAAAGAGGTGCAAAAAATGATAGGCTGTTCAGCTAAAATGATCTCCAATGCCTTAAAATGGAGAGCAAAACCAGAGAGACGTGGAAGAAAACGGAAGACAACCATCAAAATGGATAGAAGAATAACCAGAATGGCAAAGGCTCAGCCAATGATCACCTCCAGGATGATCAAAGACAGTCTGGAGTTACCTGTAAGTACTGTGACAGTTAGAAGACGTCTGTGTGAAGCTAATCTATTTTCAAGAATCCCCCGCAAAGTCCCTCTGTTAAAAAAAAGGCATGTGCAGAAGAGGTTACAATTTGCCAAAGAACACATCAACTGGCCTAAAGAGAAATGGAGGAACATTTTGTGGACTGATGAGAGTAAAATTGTTCTTTTTGGGTCCAAGGGCCACAGGCAGTTTGTGAGACGACCCCCAAACTCTGAATTCAAGCCACAGTACACAGTGAAGACAGTGAAGCATGGAGGTGCAAGCATCATGATATGGGCATGTTTCTCCTACTATGGTGTTGGGCCTATTTATCGCATACCAGGGATCATGGATCAGTTTGCATATGTTAAAATACTTGAAGAGGTCATGTTGCCCTATGCTGAAGAGGACATGCCCTTGAAATGGTTGTTTCAACAAGACAATGACCCAAAACACACTAGTAAACGGGCAAAGTCTTGGTTCCAAACCAACAAAATTAATGTTATGGAGTGGCCAGCCCAATCTCCAGACCTTAATCCAATTGAGAACTTGTGGGGTGATATCAAAAATGCTGTTTCTGAAGCAAAACCAAGAAATGTGAATGAATTGTGGAATGTTGTTAAAGAATCATGGAGTGGAATAACAGCTGAGAGGTGCCACAAGTTGGTTGACTCCATGCCACACAGATGTCAAGCAGTTTTAAAAAACTGTGGTCATACAACTAAATATTAGTTTAGTGATTCACAGGATTGCTAAATCCCAGAAAAAAAAAAATGTTTGTACAAAATAGTTTTGAGTTTGTACAGTCAAAGGTAGACACTGCTATTTTTTTGAACACACCCCTTTCAACTAATTGCCCAATTGCACAGCCTTAAGAGCGTGCATATCATGAATGCTGGGTCTTGTTTGTTTTCTGACAATCTACTGAACCTACTGGTAACTTGTTTGCCACGTAGCAATAAAAAATATACTAAAAACCTTGATTATTCTGGTTAGTCACATTGTACTGCTATTATTTTGAACAATACTGTATAGCCTCCATAAATAGTACACTTGTGTTCTTGTTTATGCATCTCCTTCTGACAGAGACCGATCTAGATTCAGTTTTAGCAGAGATCAAAATATCAAAGAAAAAACAGAAGTGATCAAATGCATTTCTTTTGTATTTTTGTTCTGCATTATCTATGTGAATATTAAAATCCCCTGCATTAGCAAAACAGTCAAACTCTGAGGAAATCATTGATAACATTTCTGTGACCTCTTCAACAAAGGCTGGAGAGTATTTTGGAGGCCTGTAAATAATAATAAACAGAATGCGTGGAGCACCTTTCAGCACAATCCCTAGATATTCAAAAAACAAGTACTGACCAAATGACACTTGCCTGCATTGATAGACATCTTTAAATAGAGCAGCTACACCTTCAGCTCTCCTAACAGTCCTTCAGACACTCATGTAAGTGAAGTTAGGAGGGGCTGCTTCATTGAGGACTGCTGCACTGCAGCTGTCTTCCAGCCATGTTTCGTTTAGAAACATAAAATCCAGATTGTTTAAAAAATGCTTACTTGATGGAAGTGCTTTGTGTCTTTATATCAATCTTAGTTTGATGCATAATAGGCCGCAGATTAGATGAGTTTGCCATTCGACTTGAAAAGGCCTTAGACTTCAATACGCATCCCTGCAGCGGTATTACCCATTCTGTTTGTCCATCTACTGTATACTACTGTATAAACTTATTGCATCATCAGATTAAAGGTGCTGGTACTTTTTGGCTTCTTTTTCCTTCTGCAAGCATGTTTTGTTTGTTCTACCTGCTTAAACCCTGTTGCAGATTTTACTGTGTTGCTGCTTTATTAAATAACAGAAGTTGTTTAAAGTGTGGCTTGTCATCAGTTTGAGCCAGTTGTACCTTTCATTTACCTGTAACTTTCATGTATTCACAAACTGCAAAAATTGTAGGCCTACAATCACCATTTTTGGTGTAACTAATTACTGTTGGCTGGAAGTAATAATAAAAGTAATATTATTACTTTTGAAAGGAGTACCTAGTATTAAGTAATATTATATTTTTTTGTGTAACAAGCCCAACACTGGTCCCTAGTAACTCATTACATAATTAGTACTAACAACTTGGTGGAAATATAACCAATATCTTCAATAACAACCATTTGGAATGAAAAGACAGTTGACTGATGATTTGTCTGACAAATGTGGACTGTTTAACATAATATATCATGAAATTTCCCATATTAACATTTCCCCCACTTTGTGGTAAGTACTATATGCTCAAGCCCCACATTTATCAGAATCATCTGTACATATGATGCCAATACAGCACTGTCATGCTGGTTTAGAAGGACACAAGCATGATTTTTGGAAAACTATGTGTTTAAAGTACGTTTCTAAAAAAGTGTTTACTGCATTCAATAAAAGTTTTCTACAATAACAAATTACCTGCCAAATTCCCATAGACTCCAGCTTCAGCAATACTAAGAATCTTCTGATTTCCAGAAATATGAACAACCATATAACGTCCCACCATCCCACCGCATGAGAAGTTGACTGTGGCACCGGCTCCAAGAGTAGAAATCACACCACATCTACAGACATAAAAAATATCTGTTATCCATTTCTGTTCATCCTTCACTTCAGCCACAGAAATCAAATCACAAGAAAGAAATCCTCACATGTCATTGCTATAAATGTCAAGAAAGTTCCCGATACGGATCACCGCTCCGTTTATCCTTGTAGCCTGACCTGGTCTATTAGTGATGGTGACCCTGTTCACTCTATATACTTTCAGTAGATCCACTCTCCACCATGGGTCAGTCTCTTTAATAGTGTGGCTCCAGCTGTTTAACAATCCATCAAGAGCCAATTTAGGTTCAGAGCCTGCATAAGTTGATGACTCACTAGGTGTGCCCCATAGTGCTGCGTTCTCTGGAAAAAAAATGTATGGATAAAGGCCAATAAGAAGTCATCTACTGAAGAAGACTTTTACCAAACTTTTTATTACTCACCATCAGCAACATGTCCACCACAGGGTAAGACATTAAAGGTGAACTATCCCGTTAAGGGTGAAAAACAGTGACAAGTATTTAAAATGCAAAGGTAAAAGAATGATAGTGAGCATCTTTTTTATTGTTATTTTGGACAACAAATATTTGTTAGATAGTGTATTTTTTTAATTTTCGCCTACAGTAGGTGGCCAACCAAAACGAGCTTTCTGCCACTGCCAGTGCCGCCGTGTCTGCAAAGTGCATTTGCAGCTTTTGACCACTGAGTGGTACTTTAGCTATAAGTTATCAAACAAGCGCATCAAAGCACATTTTCTCAAATAGACGTCAGTTTTGCCTCACCGATGTATTACATTTGACAGCTGCAGCCGGGAAAAATGAAAGAAAAACACTGTAGTTAAAATATTGAATATTTACAGATGAAAGTTTAGTACATCAGTGATGTTAAAGGGAGCCTTCTTTACTTGTTTTCATACAATTTAAGTAAAAAAAATGCAGCCGTATTTAAATTCAAATCCAAAATTTGCATGGCGCGCATGATGCTGAGTGCGACGTGCAGCATTATTCTTATATGTCTAAATATTTTATCTTCATTACAAATATTTTTTTGTTTTATTTTGCATAATTGCATGTAAAAAATGATTAACTTTGTAATGCATATGCAAAATTCGCAGTCTATAGCATTTTATTATTATTTGTACAATAATATTTGTACCTGGACAGCCACCAATCTGGCATCAAAAGTGGCCACTCAACTGAGACTGCTCTGCTCTCTGTTACTGAAGCCCTGCGACTAGCAAGAGCAGCTTCAAAATCATCAGTACTCATCTTACTGGACCTGTCTGCTGCTTTTGACACTGTTAATCACCAGCTTCTCCTGTACACCCTCAGAAAAATGGGCATCTCTGGAACTGCAGTCGTGTGGGTTAAGTCCTACCTCTCTGACAGATCCTTCAGTGTGTCTTGGAGGGGTGATGTTTCTAAGTCACAACACCTTGCTACTGGGGTTCCTCAAGGCTCAGTACTTGGACCACTTCACTTCTCCATCTACATGACATCATTAGGATCTGTCATTCAGAAGCATGGCTTTTCTTATCACTGCTACGCTGATGACACCCAACTCTACTTTTCATTCCAGCCAGATGACCCGACGGTAGCTGCTCGCATTTCAGCCTGTCTGTGAGTGAAATTCTAGCTGGATGAATGACCATCACCTTCAGCTTAACCTTACAAGGACTGAACTCTTGGTGATTCCAGCTAACCCATTGCTTTATCACAACTTCTCTATACAGCTGGGCTCATCAACCATTACTCCTTCGAGGACAGCCAGAAACCTAGGAGTTGTGATGGATCATCAGTTAAGCTTTACAGACCACATTGCTACAACGACCCGGTCCTGCAGGTTTGCCTTATACAACATTAGGAAGCAAAGCAAAGCAAGCAACCCAACTTCTTGTCCAAGCTCTTGTTCTCTCCAGACTGGACTATTGTAATGCTCTCCTGGCGGGCCTTCCTGCATGTACTGTCAAGCCTCTGCAATTGATTCAGAATGCAGCAGCGAGGGTTGTCTTCAATGAGCCAAAAAAAGCTCATGTTACTCCTCTCCTCATCAGGTTACACTGGCTACCAGCAGCCGCTCGCATCATATTCAAGGTACTGATGCTTGCCTACAAGACGACCACTGGCACGACACCAACTTACCTAAACTCACTGGTTAAATCCTATGTGCCCTCCAGAAGTTTGCGCTCTGCAAGTGAACGACGCCTTGTGGTGCCATCCCAAAAAAGTTCAAAATCACTCTCACTGACCTTTTCCCGGTCTGTGCCCAGCAGGTGGAATGACCTCCCAATCTCAATTCGTACTCATTTCAAGAAACATCTAAAGACTCATCTTTTTCGCCTGCACTTAACCAACTAATACCAGCCCTTTTTCCCTTTTCTTGTCTTTTCATTTATAAAAAAAACAACAACAAAAAAACCTGGCTATGTGTTCTATGTAAGTCGCTTTGGATAAAAGCGTCTGCTAAATGATTAAATATAAATGTAAATGTAATGTCCAGATCCAGCGGTTTGGGATTTCAAATTCTTTCCCCAGCCACCATGGAGGAGCGGAGGGGGAGAATCCAGAATTTAACCACCCTTCGTCAAAGGGGGTGTGAGGTGGGTGGTCTGGCACAATTGTTTTGGACCATGGCAGTAGGGCTGGAGTATAATGATGCAGCATTGACTGACTTGTTTAATCACTGCCTTGATGACCCTTTACCTCAATGAGAGCTGAAGGGGCTTGAAATCCTGGACTTTTGGGGTTTCACCAGATGCCTACACCATCGTGATCAATGGGATACACCAGCCACACCCCCACACCACCAGCCCAGCGCCACTTCACAAGATGGCCGCCAACCCAGAGCCACTGCACAAGATGGCCACCAGCCCAGCACCACTGCACAAGATAGCCGCCAGCCCCACGCCACTGCACAAGATGGCCGAAAGCCCAGCACCACTGCACAAGATGGCCGCCAGCCCTGTGCCACTGTACAAGATGGCCGCCAACCCAGAGCCACTGCACAAGATGGCAGCCACAGTAGACCTTCCAGAGTCAAGTCAGCTAACTGTTGACTTTCCAGAGTCCACTCAGGTCCCCGTTGACTTTCCAGAGTCCAGTCAGGTCCCCGTTGACTTTTCAGAGTCCAGTACGGTCCCAGTTCACTTTTCAGAGTCCAGTCCGGTCCCCGTCGACCTTTCAGAGTCCAGTCCGGTCCCCGTCGACCTTCCAGAGTCCAGTCCGGTCCCCGTCGACCTCCCAGAGTCCAGTCAGGTTCCTGTCGACCTCCCAGAATCCATTCAGGCACCTGCCGATTTCCCAGAGTCAAGTCAGGTCCCCATCGACCTTCCAGATTTAAGTTAGGTCCCCGTTGACTTCCTTCCACAGTAAGGTCCAGAGTCAGGTCATTAACACCCATAAGTCCTTGCTTTTGCTTTTAGCCATACTTTTAGTCATCACTGTAAGTTTTCTTTGAATGCGGTTCCAGTGTGCGTCTGCCTGCACGCCTGCTGCTACTTAGCAACGATGAGAAGAAACACCACAGAGTCTGGTCAAACTTTACTTCTGTTCTTTTACTTTAGTTTCCTGTTCTAAATTAAGTTTTTTTAACACAGTGTATCCCAGTCTGACCTCGAGTGCCTGTTCAACTTCAACCACCCCACCACTCTGCATCGCCAGACAACACCCAACTACGGGCTTCCCAAGATGTCACTTCAGCGACTACTGAACTTCCAGCCAATCAGCTACCTCGAGAAACCCCCTTTTTTAACGACAACAAAGGGAACCCCTTTACACAGGCAACACAAGTACCTCCAGACTCTGATCTATACTGGTGTATCTAATATAATTTTAAGAAACTCAATGCGATGGTTAATTAAGTGATTGATGTCTGTTCATGTCTATGCAATTACAAGTTAATGGCTTAATAGTGTTTTCACTATAGTTTGGATATTAATATCAGATTTTATGTTAAACGGCTCGTTCTGTGAAGTTCGGTGCAGAATTACCATAACCCCCTCCAGCTGAACTGAATTCGGTCTTTTTTTTGGCCATGACAAATGGTTTGTTGCCATGCTACTGGGATTAAATATGCTGCCTGCACTCACCAGCCTTACTCTTTATATTCATTATTTTCTTGCAGCCCATATTATTATTTTCACCAGACCATAATAATAACAAACTATCAATTGATAATTAATCATTCTTTTTGTGAAAATCATTGTTATTTTTTGATCGTAGGCGTTTGAGGAAGGCTTTAAGATCAAGTGGAATCCTCCGTCAGCTGCTTCTGCTTCACAGCGAGAGCCAACTGCACCCAGGTTCACTGTCCGCAAGTTTTGGCGAATGTAACATATTGATCATGAGCCCAAAATTTAGCAAAGCAGGAAAACATTCAGTCTACCTGAAAGAAGACGTATTTCATTGTAAGTTAAATAGAGAGTTAGTGTAGAACTAGTGTAGGCTATTCTCAAACGTGGAGCTCATTATATTGAAGTACAAATCCAAACACCAGAAGCAACCTACACTCTCTAAGTGTTCTGTGCTGTAAATTTTTCATTTTTGCTGCTTTGGTTTTTTAGATATTGAAATAATATTTATAGGTCATTCGGAGGGCACTCAGCCCCCCACATACTCCAAATTCACCCCAAATAGACTTGTTTGTTTGTGCTTTGTTTGTGCTGGTTTGTGCAAGTGGTATTTTAGTTTGCGCTGCTTTGATTTCTAAAATATAAGACATTGTATTGTAGGCGATGATTTTACTCAAACCCCTACATGCTCAAAATTCACCCAAAAGAATCTTTTTTGTTTGTGCTTCGTTTTTGCTGGTAATATTTTCATTTTTGCTACTGTCTTTTTAAAATATTTTGTTCCTAGGCAACTATTCCCATGTTTATATTAAATTGATTAATATAATAACCTATTAAACCATCCTTTAATATATAGGCATTTATAGCCTATTCCATGCTCATGCGCACACATAAAGCTTGCAGCAAAGCACTAGTGAAAGTATTGATTGAATGCATAGGGGGAAAAGAAGACATTGTAATTATTTAAACTTGTGCTTTCTCAGTCAGTGTCAGCTGGGAATTTGAAGTTGCCAAATGCCAACGCTGATGGCCATCTCCACTAATGGACTAATAGAAGAATTTAGTGCCTAATAGATGTAATAATGCAGAGAAATGCACTTTTTCATTCATATCACATAATTAGAGAAGATTTGTTTTTTATTTGAATTGGGTTGTTTGATAGTAGACATTTTAATATTTACACAGATTTAATTCTTGTCTGTGAGCTGGTTCATTGTTGTGACGTGCTCCCTCATGGAGACTGCATGAGAAAAACGAAAGCACATCCAAAAAAATTATTTCCGCATGAAAATAAATGCAAGGGATTATGCAGGCGCCTCCATATCATACAGTAAGCTCGATAATACTGCCACACTCCTCATAAACACTTGAATGCACCTATATAGTGATTTTATTATTCATTTAAAAATAATAATAATACCCTATTTTGGTCATATTCACTATTAATTGCCCAGCTGCCCATCAATGATCTAGCACAGAGACAGAGATATAGTTCTAGAAGCATTAGCCTACTTCTAATTTGGCCAAAGAAAACTTGTTAAAATCAAACATTTACTATATACATTTTTATACATTTTTTAGTTTATTGTAGGTGCAAAAAGTCATTAAAAAAATCTATATTAGACTATTTCGGGCAGTGTACGGTCACAGGTTCCAAAAAACAATAACAAATAATAATGATTTGTTTATATGCTACAAACACTTTTTCTTTTTTCTTTTAGAACTGGAAATCTAACTGCATTAGTGCTTCATTACAGCACTAAATTTCTAAGTTCCCTTATATTTGACCATTTAACAGACAAAATAGAACAAAATTGTTAAAACACTGAAGAATTCTTACCTTCTTGTCCACGTGCCATTTCCTCATTCAATAAAAACCCTGAAGAAAAAAAAGGGAGACAACCTGGTTTTGTTAAATCACATTTGAATTAGCATTTTCGATTTAATTCACCTTGATATTGCCGCTAATAATCAAAAGCATTATCTGACTGATAATGGAAAAATAACACATTGATCTTACGTAATGACCATGTTGGATGAAAACATTGACACTTTAACACATTGATTACATACATTTTTAACATAAGATTTGTTTGGTAAAGTAGATCCAAAAAAACAAAAACAAAAAACAATGATAAAAACATTCCTAGAGATCAAGCGACAAACAAAATCCTAATCACAATCTACACTACCCTTCAAAAGTTTAGAGACAGTATATATATATTTTTTTTTTAAAATATATATATTTCTTTTATTCATCAAGGATGCATTAAATTGATCAAATGTGCCAGTAAAGACATTTGTCAGGGCTGCCAACTCTAACGCATTCAGCACAAGACGTAATTGACATTTTCTCGTGCCACACTTCCATTTTCTCTCAGTGGAAAGCACCCTAAGTTTAAAATGTAATAGGACATTGGCAAAACATTTGGAAAAGCTTCAGTGTGTATTTATGTTTGTGCTCTGGAGAATGTGAAAAGTGTTTGTTTTCAACTTGTTTTTGTATTGTTGAGCAATGTAGCCAGTTACAGAGAGATCTGTTGATTCTTGAACACCTCTGATTGGCTATTCTGTTCAAATAAAGCCAGGTTTTTTTCTGTACGCTCGCGAATCCTCTCACTGTGACGCGATGTAAATTAGAGGTTCATTGATTATAAAGGAACTTTGTGAGATTGCAATGAACTGAAATGACAACTTTTTAGTGATTATAAAGGAAGTGCTATTTGCCTACTTTCTAGGCTAAATATAATCCATTCAGAATTTGAATAAAATGTGTTTTATGCTTGAGGCCATATACCCTGTACGAGCAGCAAAGTTTTGGGAGTGGCATAAATCCCTCATTCCTCACATAATTGCAAGATTCATTTTTGAATGGAAGAAAAATATAATTTTTCAAAATAGGTGTACAAAAGATTTCTGTTTCAAATAAAAGCTGGTATTTTGAAATTTCTATTGATCTGTGAATCCTGAAAAATAGAATCCATCACGTTTTCCACAAAAATATGAAGCAGCACAACTGTTTTAAACATTGATAATATTCAGTAATGTTTCTTGAGCAGCAAATCAGCATATCAGAATGATTTCTAAAGGATCATGTGAAACTCAAGACTGGAGTAATGATGCTGTAAATTCAGCTTTAAATCACAGAAATAAATAAAATGTAACATTCATGTGTGGTTTAAAAAAATAATAATTATAGACAAGCATGAATGTATAAAACAGCAATTGATGTTAATTTAGGTTAGTTTGGCCAGAAATTGTAACACTTTATAATATGCTGCAAATCCACTCTAGAGGATGAGTTAATATTTCTGAACAAAGGAAAACAATACAGAAAACTCAGCGTAGGTATCAGTGTGAATGTGGTAAAATAGCAGATATATGAATGTTGTACGTTACCCAGTAAGATCCACAGGCACTTGTAGAGCTTCTTCATGGCTGATTAAAGGAATCTGTCTTTCTTTAGGATGAAGAGTGTGAGTGATATTCGTTTTATGGAAAATGTGTCACATGACCAACCTGGTCTCTCCTCCCTTCAATCAAAATCAACTGCCTCTCATGTTTCAAACAAACACACTGTATTCGTTAACCTTGTCCTCATGTCTATCGGAATAATGCAAATTTTGTGCATAGTTGTTGTGTACATCTTTATTGTCATGGAAACTGTGCAAGAACCTGAAACTCCTGTCAATTTACAGAGACCTACCAAATCAGGTGTAAAAACGTACTCAGTTACGAACGTAACTCGGTTCCCTGAGATCTGGAATGAGTACTGTGTATGGGGAAAAGCTCCTTTTTTTCCTTGATACCGAAGCCTTTTTTCAATAACGCAGTGCAACTGCACTGCCATTGGTTTAATCTGTTAAACGTTTTTAAACCGATGACAGCACTGCATAGCTGCATGAGCCTGTGCGATGCAGCACGCCAAAGCCCGCCAAAATGAGTGGGGCGAATGGCTATATAAGCAGGCAAATCACCAGAGGAAATCAGGTCATATGACTGAAGCAACGACACTGAAGCCGCAACCTCATGGCACGGCATATAACACAGCACTCATTCCATATCTCAGGGAACCTTAAGTTCGCAACTGAGTACATTCCCTTTAGATACTTCACTCATACTGCGTATGAGGAATGAATTAAACCGCACCGTGCCATGGTAGGAAACAACAAGGTTTATCTTGGACACCTTGGGGTCAAGGGGACAAGTTAGAGGGCCGGAGCCATCGAAACCTTTACGCTACACTGCTTAGAGGGAGCTAGCTCCCTGGAGGTGGCATGATGACGAGTCTTATAGAGGCCATCGTTATCACATGGAAAGGACCCAAGCATGCAAGGTCAGGATGTCCAGGTCATAGAATCTGACAAAAGTGGAACGGCTGTGACCGCTCAATGTACACTGGGCAGTGTAATTTCAGCTCCCATTCGCCTGACAAAGGAGGCAGTGCTGAGAGGGAAATAACCTGTGCTCTGAATGGGGTTGAGAGCAATTTAGGGACGTAGCTATGCCTGGGTTTTAAAATGATCTTCAAGCCCAAACTCAAGGCAGGCAGGGCTCACCAAGAGGGCCTGCAAATCGCCAAAATGCTTGACTGATGCTAGAGCACGTAGCATAGCGGTTTTAAGCATAAAGAGCCGAAAGTTAGCTGACCGCAGCATATCAGAGGGAGGTCCTATGAGTGCTCTGAGGACCATGTGAAGGTGAACTTTCATGAGTGTTTAAACAATTTACTACAACATTTTCTTTGTCCATGTTAAATTTTGAATCAAACAATAAACTTAAACTAGCCACTTGTCGCCCTTGATATCGTTTGCCTTTGTGTTAAATTTTTCATGACTTTTGATTTTCTTCCACAACTGTTGTGTATTCATGTCATTCTGTAACACATTATCTAAAACATTAGAGTTGTACTGCTTTTTCTTACTATTACATAAGTTTTTAAAATATTGCCTCTCAAGCACATAACTATTCAAACTGCTCACATTACCGGTTCTTCTGAATTGATTTAAAGCATTATTTTTGACAAGTTTCTGAGATGAACAGTCTTTATCCCACCACTTTGGTTGTTTAATTTTCAACGTAAATTTATTAATCAAAAATCTACCTGCTTCATGTAAACAATCTGTCAAAATCATAATGGTTGCATTTAGTATTTTCTTCCACTGCGGTAAAAAAGTTATTAAAAAAGTTTTCATTCAATAAATAAGATAGTCTTTGCAGAAATTGCCTCTCACAATCAGTTCCCCATTTAAATCTTATCCAGGGTCTAGCAAGACTGTTATTCTTCATTTTAAGCCTTGAATCAACCCTATTTACTCTCATATTGTACAATAATGGAAAGTGATCATAAATATCCACCTGTAGAATTTCAAAATCCCTGACATGTGCAAATAGTTGACTAGATATGATGAAATAATCAATCACACTGCATCCAGCTGCAGAGACAAATGTAACATCACCATCAATATCTTTTCCAACTTGCCCATTTACAAAATGTATATTTAAACTACGACACATATCCAAAAGACAACGACCAAAAGTATTAATAACCTTATCTTTTGATTTTCTATTCCATTTAAAATAATCATTCGTATAATATCTACCACATGCTATGTATTCAGAATCATCACATTCAATATAATCACATTCACTACCTGTTCTAGCATTAAAGTCTCCTGAGCTAATTAATTGTGCATCTTCCCCTACTTGATCCAGCACACTTAAAATGTTATTTTCCAGAGAGCCATTTTTCTCTTCTCTATTTCTATATGAACTGGATCCCTCAGGAAAAATATACCAAAAGGCAAAAACAATTTTATCGCCAAATAATCCACTCTCTTTGTCAGAGTATAAAAATATGCAGTCAGTTGCTTGTTTATGGATTCGAGAAAAATGTTTCACTATAGAGTCATGTACGTATACACATATACCTCCAATATTACATCCAAAAGCTGCCACACACTTATGCATGAGACAAAAACATGTGTAACCAGCCAATAAATGACAATACTCAGACTCATCTTTTAACAACACTTCAGTCAAACAGATGATAGATTTCTCTTGCAAGGTATCCATTAATTCATTATTATTTACTTTCGTCTTTAACCCTTGAATATTACATTCGATAATAGTAAGTTCATCTGGGCCGAGACCGGCATCCTACCTTACACGAGTGCCAAATGTATCTTCATTATTCACTCCAATTTCAACCACAGTCTCTGACTCGTAGTCATAAGTGAAAACTCTACCGTCCACAAAAAGTTTCTCAAAACGAAGCGACATCCTTGTGTTAGGTTGATTTAGACGAAGAGTTTTCATATATTGAATCAGCTTTCTCCGTATCTCGCACACCTGAGTACTGAAGTCATCCGACACCCGAATTCGGCCATTAGGTCCATCTTCTTCCTTGTCACCTCGTTGATGCCATTCTCGTGTTTTTTGTCATGCCTTCTGTAAAATCTCATCCTTATCCTTCCACCTGGTAAAACGGACAACCACCGGTCGCGCTCTCCCAGGTGATCTCTTCCCCATCCTGTGAGCGCATTCGATCGGGAGTTCCACATCACTTTTGGCTCTGGCCAGATCATAAAATTCGGTAACATGGTCTCGAACCTTCTTCTCACTCTCTTCCCATGTTTCCCATTCCGATTCTGGAATGCCATAGAAGACAGGATTATCTCGTCTGTTCTGATTTTCCATGCGATCGTGTCCTTCCCGAAGTTCAGCGTTTACATGCTCGAGTCTCTCAACTGACTCCATGCACTTTCAACGAGTTCTCTTAAGTCCCTCACTTCTTTTTGAAGGGACTCGATTAATAAAGGTGCATGTAATTCTGAGCCAGACGTTTCTCCAAACAATGTTGTCTGTCGGGTTGTTCTCTCCGTCCTTAACATCGTGTCTGAGACTCCACCACGCTTTCCTCTCCCAGGCCCGGGATTCTTTTCCACATCGCCCGCTAAGAATAAGAGAAGGCCAACAGCCACCGCCAGCCGTAGTCCGGTCCGTAGCATACCATACTGAATGTTAATTGTGGCTGTATTGAACTTTCCTTTGGACGCTGGTTGGAAATATCGTCCGATCCTTTGCCTCCATTGTTCAGTGGTGATCCCCATAATACCGGAAGTCAGTGTCCTCCCTAAGTTATTAAAAAAATTTCAAATACTGATCTTATATAGGCTTAATGTTTTTTTTTATATATAAAATGAACTGGACTGCCAGTGAGCATGCTTCTTTTTGATGCTGCTTTTGATGAATAGCCTGCAGCAAAAATAACTTATAGCACCATTTATTTTTTCAACCTCACATAAAAATTATCAAATGAAAAAAACACATTTTTGCTGTAATAATATAAATCTTTTTAAAAGACATTTCTTAAATATGAATCAAAGCCTGATCATACATTATTGACGTCTTACTGTTATTATACTTGTTTGTTTACTGTGTTGAGACATGCTGCGTTTGGTCTCGTACTCTATCGCATACGTTGTCAGTGTTGTGCGCTTGCTTAGACCTTTGTTGTGATAAACAGTAAAGTGTGTTCTGTTCAGCTCAATTCAATTTCCATTTTGTCGGGTTTAAAAAAGTTTAGTATACGGCAGCCCTTCAGTTAAGCCCTCCTCGTGTGAAGACAGAAGAGTGTAAAGACCATCGACTCTACCATGCGACTCCACCGGGCAGGCACACTGGCAGGGGATATAAGTATTGTTTTGATTAATCTCTTTTTCTTTCTCTTCTTTCATTTCTGTTTCAGTTGTTTTTTGTTTATAACCAAATCTTACTATGTGTTTCCAGATCCCTACTATCACTACCACTCGCAAATCACACAATGTAGACAGCACAATCTTAACAATCTGCACACTTTGCCTATATCTGCTAATATAC
This sequence comes from Carassius auratus, assembly GCF_003368295.1. NCBI lineage: Eukaryota > Metazoa > Chordata > Actinopteri > Cypriniformes > Cyprinidae > Carassius > Carassius auratus. The sequence goes on along the minus strand of NC_039270.1, from coordinate 25,340,878 downwards.
TACTTTCTTTTTCTATTGGTCTCTGGAATTGCCAGTCTGCTGTAAACAAAGCCGATTTCATTACTTCTATTATTAGTCATTCAAAGCTTCATTTCATGGCCCTAACAAAGACCTGGATCAAACCACAGGACACTGCTACACCTGGAGCACAAAGGAGGAGGACAAAGAAGTGAGGAAAATGTTTCTTTGGATGCTACTTCTTTGCTGGTGGATGATGCTTCTTTGCATCTTTGGATGCTAACAGTGCTACTGATACTTTCTGCTCCACTCTTACATCTTGTTTAGACACTGTTTGCCCCTTATCTTCCAGGCCAGCCCGTAACACCCCTTCCGCCCCTCGGTTATCTGATTTTCTATGCGAACACCGTTCTAAGCTTAGATCTGCTGAAAGGGTGTGGCGCAAGTCCAAAAATTCTACTGGCCTTAATGTGTATCAGTCACTCCTATCTTCCTTCTCTGCTAATGTCTCCACTGCTAAAATGACATACTACCATAACAAAATTAACAATTCGTCTAACTCTCGCATGCTTTTTAAAACATTTTTTACACTTCTTTGTCCTCCTCCTCCTCCTCCTGCTTCCTCTCTAATAGCTGACGACTTTGCAATGTTTTTCATTAATAAAATTAAACACATTATTGCACAATTTTCCACACCACAATCAGTCAAGCTCATGTCACCAGCAAACTTACACTCATTTACATCCTTCTCTTCACTCTCTGAGGCAGAAGTCTCCAAACTCATCCTTTCTAATTACCCTACTACTTGTCCGCTTGATCCTATTCCATCTCATCTCCTTCAAGCCATTTCTCCTGAAGTTGTACCTGCACTCAATCACATCATCAACACTTCCCTCCACACTGGTGTTTTTCTCTCATCATTTAGACAGGCACGAATAACTCCACTACTTAAGAAACCCAACCTCATTCCATCTCTTTTAGAGAACTACAGACCAGTTTCCCTTCTTCCTTTCATTGCACAAACACTTGAACGAGCTGTGTTCAAACAAGTCTCTACATTTCTCACACAAAGCAATCTCCTTGACAGCAATCAATCTGGCTTCAGAAGTGGACATTCAACTGAGATTGCCTTGCTCTCAGTTGTTGAAGCTCTAAGACTGGCAAGAGCAGAATCCAAATCTTCAGTACTTATCCTGCTTTATCAGTCCGCTGCTTTTGAAACGGTTAACCACCAGATCCTCCTATCAACCCTACTGGCAAAAGGCATCTCAGGAACAACACTTCAATGGCTTGAGTCTTACCTATCAGATAGGTCCTTCAAAGTATCTTGGAGAGGTGAGGTGTCCAAGTCACAACATCTAACTACTGGGGTGCCTCAGAGCTCAGTTCTTGGACCACTTCTCTTCTCTGTCTACATGGCATCATTAGGTTCTGTCATTCAGAAATATGGCTTTTCGTACCACTGCTATGCTGATGACACTCAACTCTACCTCTCATTCCATCCTGATGATCCGACAGTAGCTATTCGCATCTCAGCTTGTCTAACAGACAATTCTTCCTGGATGATGGACCATCACCTTCAACTCAACCTTGCCAAGACAGAACTGCTTGTGATTCCAGCAAACCCATCGTTTCATCACAATTTCCCCATCAAGTTAGGCACATCAACCATAACTGCAAAAACAGCTAGAAGCCTTGGAGTTATGATTGATGATCAGCTGACTTTCTCAGACCACATTGCTAAAACTGTCCGATCCTGCATATTTGCTTTATTCAACATCAAGAAGATCAAGCCCTTTCTTTCGGAACATGCTGCACAACTCCTTGTTCAAGCTCTTGTTCTGTCCAGGCTGGACTATTGCAATGCTCTCTTGGCAGGTCTTCCAGCCAATTCTATCAAACCTTTACAATTAATCCAGAACGTGGCAGCAAGATAAATTTTTAATGAGCCAAAAAGAATACATGTCACACCTCTGTTTATCAATTTGCACTGGCTTCCAATAGCTGCTCGCATAAAATTCAAGGCATTGATGTTTGCCTACAAAACTACCACTGGCTCTGCACCCATTTACCTAAATTTGTTATTTCAGACTTATGTGCCTCTAGAAGCTTGCGTTCTACAAGTGAACGTGGCTTGATTGTGCCATCCCAAAGAAGCACAAAGTCACTTTTACGGACTTTTAAATTAAATGTTCCCTTCTGGTGGAATGACCTCCCCAACTCAATCCGAGCAGCTGAGTCCTTAGCCATCTTCAAGAATCAGCTTAAAACACATCTCTTCCATCTTTATTTGACCCTCTAACTTTAACACTCACTATTCTAATTCTATTCTTTAAAAAAATATATCTACTTTCTTATATTTTTGTTTTCTATTTTCTATTCATATATTATGCAATTGTATGTGTGTGTATGTGTAAAGATCTCTAACACTAGCTTGCTCTATTCTTTTTTTATTCTATCTGTTTTCTTTTTTTATTTATAATATTATTTAAAATCCCCTGCTACGTGTAATGCGTTAACCTAACTAAAACTTGTTATAGCACTTATATATCATTGCTCTTTGTTGTTTTTGATTGCTTCCACTGGTCTCATCTGTAAGTCGCTTTGGGTAAAAAAGTCTGCTAAATGAATAATGTAAATGTAGATTTTAACCATTCACAGATCAAGTCTTACATGTATTCTGTAGTTTATTGTGAATATAAACCATCAGTTTCAGACACAGTGAAGCTAAACTCCAACTGATTTTAGAGCTTTGCATTTCAGCCCGAGCTCAATGTTTCCCTGTTCACGCAGATGAGACGGTAAGCACTTCCTGTTTGTTTTCTCTATTTTACAAATGTTTTGTTGATATTGAGAGTGCACACAAAAATAGGAGGAGACCATTTACAGTTCCGAATGAAGTATTAGTCTTATCTGTATGAGCAAAAATGACGGCGTAGTACTTGTTTCCACTGAAGGACAAAATTAAGTGATCAGTGCCTCGTCCATTAAGTGCACTTCAGCTTCCACTCTCTGCACAAACACTTAGATATGCACCTAACAATGCACTTTTATTTAGGTTAAATGTTTAAGCCAACATTGTACTATGCTTTAAGTCAGCGTTTCTCAACCCTGGTCCTGAGTGACCCCCAGCACTGTTTTTTTTTTTTTTAGTGTCTCTCTAATCAAACACACCTGATTCAACTCATTAGCGTATTAAAAGAAACTCCAGGAACTGAAATAGGTGTGTCAGATAAGGGAGACATACAAAATGTGCAGTGTTGGGGGTCACCCAGGACCAGGTTTGAGAAACACTGCTTTAAGTGTTTAATTTCTACATATTTTAAGCAAGTCGTGATTATTTGAGAATGCTAAATTGGTCAAACATGATCAACTCGGCTTTCTGCTGCTGTCCACTTGGTCATCACTTAAAAGAACAACAACTTGAATTTAGCAAACAAAAATGTTTCAATTTTTTTTCCAAATTAAAGCTCCAGTCTGTGACTTTTGTAATTGACCACAAGAGGGCGCATTTCCAACAATAAAGGCGAAGCTTGATGACGCTATGAAGCAGGTGACGATGGGAGATGTCGTTTTTAATGCGTTTTCAACATAGCAATGTGATTAGCATAACCGATTGTATTTAATTGTACTGCCATAATCTCGGTCACCACACGTGATAAAAATCCTTACCTTAGTACAAAGAGCTATATAACTTTGTTTAAAAGTGCTATTATTGACAGTTGCATGTGTTGCAGGGAAACACAGATACATCCTCACTGGAATTATCAAATCCAGATGAGACCTGGAGTCCTCCTAAGAATATAACGAATGTAGCATCACAGGGTAGAGGAGGACGAGCATCCACAGGAAAGAGAAGAGGGACAGGAAGAGCAAAAGGGATTGAAAGAGCGTAGAAGATAAGTAGATGTAGAAAATAAATGCTGTGGAATGACAGAGGCAACATGTATAAGCAAGCTACCTCACATGTCTTTGTACATTTTAGATGAACATGTATTGCGATTGTCACGCCGATTGAGAAATGATATTTATGCACTACATGACACACAGCAACCTGGGGATGACAACCGGGAATACCGCTATGCTGCATATAGGAATTATGTCTTGTGGCAGTGTGGTTCACTTGGGCCAAGAAATCGTGTGGTCATCCCCAGTTGCTGTGTTTGCACAATACGTGATAAATATCCTGACCCAAATAGCCAGTACACTGGTTTTATAGCTGAGGTTTTGTAATTGCAGAGCATGCTGTTGTTATCCTAAGTCCTGTCCTCTTTTAGACCCGTGTTTATTTTTGTGCAAATAACTGACTGGACAAGTATTTATGCTGCATGTAAATTATTATTTTTCAATTAGCTTGTTTAAATTTGATTTTATATGATAATTTTTTATTTAAAATAAATGTTAATGTTGTGTTCTTTACTGACCGTATTTAATAAATACTGTATTGTCAGAGTAGTATAAATAAAAAACAACAATGTTATAGTGGTTTTGCAATATTTATTTGTTTGCATGATGTATATAAAATATTTTTATATCAAATATTACCTGTCGTCCAAAATATATACATGGTTAAGAGCAATTTAGTGAGGTCGCACACTCGAATAATATACGACCAAGGAAAATTAAATGTCTGATTCCAAAACTTTATAAACAAAATAACTTATTTTGGTTTAGACTGTTCAAAACAGAGCTCTGGTGGTGTGGATGAGAGGTTGTATTTCAGGGCTCATCCGTCTCACATAGTGTAGGAATGGCTTCTTTTTGGGGATAAAATAAACATTTCATTAAGTACAGATAAATAAGCACAATGTACCAAACATTTCACTGATTCATAGCAATAGAAAAACAAACATACGCATCAAAGGAACTATCATAAATTATTAGCTTGTAACAGATATCTGAGCAGCTACTATGCACTACAAAGCAAGTGATATTTTGATGGACATACCTATCCCTCTATTCACATGGGACTCAAGAATAGTGTCAATTGGTGGAGGTGGGACTTTTGGAATAAGGCCCAGTCTCCGTGGATCCTCTGGCCTTAGAGTCTGACGCTTTGGCATCCCCTTGTCAGCCTGTAGTCTTTCATGCAGAATTGCTGCCTGTAGATCTGGTATGTAGCTGTAGTCTTTGTTCACCTTCATAGCATATACCGTCCATCTTCCTGTTTTTTTTTTAAACACTCGACGATAGCTGTAAAGTAAAGAATGATATTATATTAGTGATACAAACATATACCATATTTTATATGTCAAAATGAATAACACAAAGCATAAATAGTTGTTTGAAAATCAAAACAAAACTGTTGAATTTCACAATCATACTATGATATTGCCTCTAATGGAAGCCAGGCATGTTAAATTATGATATTCTTACATCTTTTCCCCTTTTTTGTTTAGCAGTGGTGGTCTATCTTTACGGTGGTTGTAATCCAGGGCTGCCAGGAGAGTTCTTGCCTCGTACACCATTGGTGAAGAGCTGAACCACATAAGCAAGTGGTTATGGAACGCCTCAAGATGACAGGTCGATCTGTTCAAATAATTTGTATTTATATTCTCACACACAGGGTTACTAAACACATACTGTAATCTAATCAATATGTTAAATTAAATAATCTGTAATTACTCAAGAATATAATTTAGAAAATTGTTGAGTAATGGAAAACGAAAAAAATCTAAAATCAATTTGTCATTAAGGAGAGTGCTTCCTGTAGTTACCTGAAAGGTAGATAACGGTGGACATCTCTGAGCCACTTCTTCTTAAACACTATAGCTCCCAATTCCTTATGAGCCTTCGAACCACTCTCCAGCCATTGTCTGTCTTGGTTCTCTGGCAGTGGCCCATGCCGGCAGTGACCAAGGTAACACTCCTGTCTGTTGGTTACGTGGTGAAGCACACTGCTCCACAGTTTCTAAAATAAAAATGTTTTGACTATAATCACATAGTTTAACAACCGCATAATAGAGATATTGTAGGTGTTCTGTTGTGTACTCATTATGCAGTGCTCTGAGAATAAATTGCTTTTTTAATGCATAAAATAGGGCCGGGACTTTAATGCATTAATTGAGATTAATTCATTACACAAAAAATAACGCGTTAATTAAGATTAATTAGTAACAGGAAAAAAAATCCCGCATTTTTAATAACTTATTTTTGCACCGCGGAACGTTTCTCACTGGATGAGTTTCGGCGGACCGATTATACTGAAGCACCAACTAGCGTTCGCATATCACCACAGCACATGATCAAACCTCAAGTATCACCTCAACGCAAAACATATAGCAGCTAGCGTGGACTTTACACTTTATGTTGAACTATGTATTATTTTGTTGGTGCAACAGTTTATGTTGAACTCTTTATTGTTTTGGCCAAGGTTATTGAGAGTTGGACTTAGTATTTTATGGCCTCTGAAGCAACAGAGAGATGTTTTCTAATAGTCAGGGTTTCCAATGTTCTGAATGTGACAGTATTGTGTTTTACTTAAAAAAAAAAAAAAAAAACACTTTACAGAAGGTTCCAGCACCTATAAGCTTCCTGATTTTCTGAAATGTACTATTTCTAAATTGTTTCTAAATATGCTATTGCTACACTTCATGGCAAAAATTGCACTGGTCTGCTAGACTTGGTTGGACTAAAATAAACAATATTTTGTTGCTTAAGCTTATGTATTCAGTCATTATTCAATGGTATACTATAAATCCATGTGAAAAAAAATTACTTCGCACTGTTCTCAGATCAAATATTTATATGCGATTAAAATGCGATTAATTTCGATTAATTAATTACAAAGCCTCTAATTAATTAGATTATTTTTTTTAATCGAGTCCCGGCCCTAGTATAAAACCTATCACCAGCCTAATGTGTGAATTAAGACATAGCACATAGTTGCAAAGGAGTAGACGTTATATAAATTTAAGAAGTGTTATATATTTATTTTTTGTATGAAAGAAATTGGATAGAATTTGCTAGTGTAATACTTACAATGAACTGTTGCTCCATGTCTGCCGTCTTGCAGCAGAACCAAAAGTGATTTACAATGTCTTTTAACCAGTGGAGAAGGATCTTTTGTCCAGTTTGCTGTGCTGCCTTAGATTGCAAATAACATATGTGGTTTAGGACATTTTTGCATAAAACAGCATCAGATGTATACCAGCAACAAAGAGACTCAAGAATGACAAATTACCGCAGAGATCATCTTGGCTAAATTCTTTGCCCCATGCCATATGCCCCATGAGTGGACAATTCCTTTCTCTTTATAGCGACCAGTTGTTTTATCTTACAAGGGAGATAAGAGCAGCTTACAAATCATACTGTTCACATGTGTAATATATCAAAAGCCTTTTCTGGTTGTGGTTTCAATCATTCAAACTTACTCATAACGGAGGCAATTTGTGTGTGAGCATCAGTGCAAATTTCTGCCATCTTAACTTCACCAAGAAGCTTGTCCTTGGTCGTGACAAAAGCCTCTTTCTCCATGATCACAGAATTGCTTGCGGTCTGCCTCTTATCGATGGTAACAACTGAGATGATTTCTTTTGAATCATTCTCCATGGCAGTGTAGGAGCAATACTGGGCACAGTAGCCAGGACTGTCTATTCGCCCATCTGCTGTACAGGACACAATAAATCTGTAAATGATCATTGATATACACTATAAATGATGAACAAGCATAGTATTAACAATAAACAAACATTGAAAGATTGCTATATTTGTGAAAAATATTTTTATAAATAAAGAAAATCTACAACAAAAACATATATAAAAGTTTTTATGAAACGGACTAAAGTAGCAATTAACCACAGGAATTATGTACTAGTTGTACTAGAAGTGTGGGCTGTGAATTCCACACCCATACTTTGTGTCCATTTGAGCACATCTAAAAGATCATGACACAGTAGATTAATTGCATTTACGCACTGACACATAATATGTTATACACTACTAACAATTTGTAATAAACACCAGCTATTTCACATTAGTACTATGTAATTTTAAGTTCAAATTAAAAAAAAATATTTTAAGCTGATGATAATTGCATTTATTTCAAGAATATATAGTATGATGTTTTGAATGGAACCTATTACAAAAATGTCTATTTTTACGTACATCCAAAACCACAATAATTAAATATTTAAAAAGAAAAAAAAATGCATGTACATATATTTACCCAGCGTATGACAGTACCAGTTCCTCTTGAAGAAAGCTGGACTTCAAAAGGTCCGGAAGCCTGGCATGACTCTTTTGTAACTGTCTCAATGAAATTACACCTCACCATCGGCAGCTGCAAAAATGTGACCAGGTGTTTCAGCATTGACTCATAGACGATTGATGCCTTTTGTCCAACGATGTCCTCTTCACACAAGACATGTTGGATGCCAGAAGACATGGATACATGATCTTCTCGTACTGGTACTACTTCATTTTGCGTTGCAATATGAACGGTCTCTTCAAGGCCAAGAACTGGAAGCTCCTGAATCTTCACAAAGTCCGTTTTGACTCTTCCAGTTCTGTAAATATTTAATGTAAATACAAAATCTCTACTTTTTTGTCATATTCAAAGTTAAACAATTGTCACCCGGGAGGCAAAACAGTCTATACTGGTATATGCCACAAAAGGTAATTCTACAGAATAGGTCTTCAACCCTGCCCCTATCATCTCATAGTCCTGCAGAGTTTAGCTTCTACCCCAACACAACATAACCACCTGATCAACCTCTTCTTTCAAGTCAATTTTCAAGATAACATTCCGAATAATCTATGCAGGACAGTGATCTTTCATGAACAGGGTTGAAGATTAATCTATTCTACATATACACAAGCTAAAAACATGACTCCTGTAGACAAACCTGAGACAGATGGATGGTACATAATTATGGAATAAATTCACTTTCAAAAATAATCATACGTAATTCAAAACATTTGTGTGTAATTTTAATATACTCGTGCGTAATTTAAAACTATTGTACGTAATTCTGTTTTTTTGTCAGAGTTGGATTCCAAAATCTACGGCCACGACAGTTTACAGATACGCGATTTTGTGTGTTTTTTAGAGTACAACTGTAAAATGTACGACTGTGACAGTTTACAGATACAGCGCTTGTTTTCACAATAGCTCTGTTACACACACGACATGCGAAATTACGACCACGAAATGCGGTGTGCGAAACGACTGTCAAAAATACGTCATCAAGGTCACAGGCATTACTATCCGAGGGAAGATGAATCGATTCAATGAAGTGCGCATGCGCCCCACCAAAGTTTAAACCACTGGCGCCAAAATGGCCGATCAGCAGCCAAGCGCTCACACCTCGTCTCAGGTAAGTTAATTATTATTATTATTTTAAATCTGACATGTTTAAGCAGTGGTCATCAAACTTGTTCCTGGCGGTCATGAAGTAAAGGAGGCTAAACTCTGAAGGACATGGGCCCTCCAGGACCGAACTTGACGACCCCTGTGTTTAAGGGTTAACGTTAGTTATAACTAATAACAGAGAGTAGCAATATTACAGAGATAGTATAGTAGGTAAGATAAGCTCTCAGAGTACATGTAACGTTAGGTGATTAAAGAAGACAGTTGTTTAGGAGGTCATCACTGCAGCCTGTAGCGCGATGAGATAGGGTTACATAAAAGAATTAGCAATTTTAGGTATTGACTTCCTAACAGCAGTTACGTGCACTGTACGTTAATACACAGGTTATGTTATATAAGTGTTCTCTGTTTAAGTATTGAAGTCATATTTCATTTATCACTAATAGTTTAGTCCATTTAGGAAAAAAGGTTGAACAAATTGCAACAGAAGCAAACTGATTTTGTATCAATATGTCCTGAGTAAGGAAAAACTCAATTAAAAAGAAGTACTTTGGTTCCTACTTAGGCTGGCTGCTTTATTAATTTTTAAAAGATTATATTTGGGGGTGTTTCTGGGGGACGAGTCTGAGGCAAGAACATGAGACAATAGTAAGGAGAATGCAGAAGACAAAAGGTAGGCAAAATAAAAAGTAAATCCCCAGAAACAGTCCCACAGACCCAACCCCAAACCCCATCTCTGCATTAGTAATTAATAAAGGCTGGTTTCTAAAATACTTCTTCCTGCCTCTGTATTAATGCTCATGGGTAGCCTAAATGGGTTAATTCAGACCTTAATATTAATATGGCTACAATCTGATATTATGTATGTATATATGTTTGTGTGTGTGTGTGTGTGTGTGTAGTAGCCTAAGAACAAAATAGCCAACTTATTATTATTATTTGAGGCACTTTCTTGCAGAATTTCACTGAACATATCAGACAGCGATGGTGCATGCCCCTCATCTGGTGCAGAGACCAGTCTTTTTTTCTGCGCTCTGATCTGTCTCCTGCTCTTGGCGCTTCTCCGTCTCCACGCGGGTTCTCCGCATCCAGCGCTGCCTGGATCATTTCTCGTGCGCGCTGCCTTATTTCCGCATCCAAGTAATGGTCTTTATAACGCAGATCAAGCACATTCGCGATGAAGTGCAGAGGAAAACGATCTCGATGAGACTTGTGCTAACAGACTCTATAAGACTGTACTTTTCTTTGTTTTTACTTCGTGGTCCGTCTTAATCTCTTTGTTAGGAGACGTTTTAGTGCTGCGAATAAAGGAGTAAGAAGAGAGAGAATGTTCTCACTGGTGTTAAGTGAATGTCGCGTGGAGCTCGTGGTCTGCGCTTTGCAGGTGCACGTGCAGGTCGCGGTTTCTGTTTGCATCATCACATCATTTCGGCCGTGTTGTTTCGGTGATAAAAGTCTATCGGCCGAAAACCGAAAAGGCCATTTTCGGCCGAAAATTTTCGGTGGCCGAAATTTCGGTGCATCCCTAGTATTTATATCGTTTACCTCTTGTACACAACCACATCCAAGTGATCAGAGGGCACGCGCGCTTCCTGGTGTGTGATATGTGTGCGCGTTCTGGCATAGTCTGTGCAAGCGCTGGTTGTGTAGAATCTCATCTGTAAGTTCACTCATGTCATCTGTTGAGTTAACCTAAATACAGAGAAATAGAATACTTATTTACATTTACAGAGTTAAACATTACTATATTTTACTTACATTTCAGGTTACTATTTTACCTTCTCAATGAGCAGGGAGAATTCTAAATCTGTGACATCACTGGTAGTCACCTTTATACTGTCATAATCTCCAGTGCAAAGATATTGGAAACACCACGCGCAAAAAAATCTGGCGGTGGTCCTCCTTGTGCTAGACTGACAGCCATAATTTCTCCTGCACTTCTAATACCATACTACAGTGGATAAAACAAAACCTTGAATCGACCAAAAAGGTTTATTGAAACATGTTTAAAATTTTTAAAGGGATACTCCACTGTTTTTTCATATTAAACTATGTTATTCCCTTAACCAAGATAAGTTGATGCATGCCTCTCTCATTTAATCACTCTGGCGATTAAAAGATAACTATAATGTATGGCGTAATAGCACTTTTGGGAGTACTTCGACTGGCGCTGTAAAAAGTCTTGCCTTCTGTCAATAGTGGGACGAGGATCAGGCATGACTTTTCACTGCGCCAGTCGAAGTACTCCCAAAAGTGCAATTAAGCCATACATTATAGTTATCCTTTTATAGTTATCCTAGAGCGATTAAGTGCACGCACTTGAGATGAAAGAGGTATTTATCAACTCGTCTTAGATAAGGGAATAACACAGTTTAATATGAAAATATGGTAGAGTATCCCTTTAACTGATCAAATATTGCATACCTGAAGTAGTTACGATCCAAGCTGTTGAGACAATAGACTGGATTTTTCCCTTTTTTATCTATACCAGCGATAAAAAGTCTTGTTTTAATCTCTGCAATCATTTCTAGACAACAAATACAACCGGTTTAAAATCTGATCTGACAAAATGTCTGCTTTAAAATATAAAACATACATTTTATAATAAACTAAATGATTTATCCCTGTTAAGAACTCCTTGCTAAGAGCACCAGAGTCAACCCCAGCTTCTCCAAAAAAGGTAACCCTTTAGTCTGTCTTTTGGTGTCGATTTCTTTTGGCGCTGCCCCTGCTGCATTCCTCTGTTGTAGATGTCATTCCGAGAAATGCAGATGGAAAAGGTGTTGGTTTGATCAACTTTACTGGCGATCCAATTCAGAATCTCCCCAGAACTTTGTAATAGAAATAAACAGAAACAAAACATGAAATGTACCAGCAAAGTAAAACAAACACTTTCTTAATATACAGTTTTTACCTTTGAAGTGTATTTACTGGGTCACTGAAGTTATCATCATATTCTGCAGTTCTGCACACAAACAAAAACAAAAAAATAAATGCTTTAATATTTCAAATTGCTGGATAGGAAACATTGAAATGATTAATATTAGATAAGTGACACTAAACTATTTAGTAATTTACCGTAATCCACAGTTGGCTGCATGTATCTCTATAACATCACTGTCAAAGGATTTCTTGCACAATGGACACTCAGCAGTCTGATGTGAAATTAAAATACTGAGTTAAATTACACATAAACAATCTTTTTGGAACTATGCATAAACCATAACCTGAAAATGTATATATTTTTTTAAACACATAAATATCCTTTTCACCTTGTCTGTCCAGACTTCATTTACATTTGAAGCACAGCTTTCAATATCTGGTGACTTTTCCAATTCCTGAAAACGTAAAAATCACATAAAATTGTGTTTTCAGAGGTTATGAAATATTAACAAAAGATCAGTATAATTACATTTACATTTACATTTATTCATTTAGCTGACGCTTTTATCCAAAGCGACTTACAATTGCTATATATGTCAGAGGTCGCACGCCTCTGGAGCAACTAGGGGTTAAGTGTCTTGCTCAAGGACACATTGGTGCCTCACAGTGGATTCGAACCCGGGTCTCTCACACCAAAGGCATGCGTCTTATCCACTGCACCAACACCACCATAATTATTTTATTTTATTTTATTTTTTTAAACACGCCTCTTTCCAGGTGTCAATAGAAGTTTTTTTTTTTTTTTTATATATATTTTTTTTTTTTTTATTTGCACTTTTCACAAAGAAATAACATCCTTACAAAATTGTGATAATATAATGACAATAACAGGTAAACAAAAAAAAAAAAAAACAAAAAAAAAAAAAAGCAGAAAAAAAAAAAAAAAAAAAAAAAAAAAAAAAAAAAAACACAAAATCAGCTCACACCCTAAAAGTAAGGGTTACATAGTTTCTATACACATACATGGGAATTCACTAAGTCGGGAAAAAAAAATATTAGAGATTATAATACCCTCAGATAAATCCTCTTGTCAGGATGGAAGCAATGTCAAATTCAACATATGTCATAAAAGGTTCCCAAATTTTATGAAACTTTCCAGTCTTATCATGTACAATACAAGTCAGGTAATCTAACGACAGATATTCAAGAATAGTTTGATGCCACATCCTAATGGAGGGAGCCTTATCTGATATCCATTTTAAAAGTATACATTTCTTTGCACTGAAAATCAGAATATTAAAAAGCCTAATTTTGCACTTATCAAGACCCACAGGAGGAGACACTCCCAGCAAATAAGTCCTTGGATCTGGAACCAAAGTAACCCCCAAAATTTTGTTCAGTTCTTCAGAAACTCCCCACCAGAACCTCTGTATCTTGTTACAAAACCACAAACAATGAGTAAGACTACCTATTTCTGTCTTGCATTTGGGACAGAAAGGAGAGCATTCAGCCCTAAATCTGCTACGCTGGGAAGGAGAAATGTGAGCTCTGTGAAGAATCTTGAGCTGGATAGCTCTTACTTTATTACATATACTCAGACTCTTTGCATTTTCCCAAACCGTACACCAATCTTCCTCTGTTACTTGTATATTAAATTCCTTTTCCCAAATTATTTTAAGAAAATGAGTGGAAGTGTCAAGATACTCTGATAACACATCATAAAACACTCTTATAGATTTAATCGAGTGCATTTCGAAAAGCTGCTTCTCGATTTCTGAAGAACATACATTAGAAAGAAGTGTTGTATCCTTTTGAATATAATTTCTTATTTGTAAATAGCGGAAAAAATCCAGCCCATCTAAGTTGTATTTTTGGGAAATCTGACTAAAAGACATAAGAATATTATTATCAAAAAGATCTTTTAGTTTAGAAAGCCCCTTAAGAGCCCACTGTCGAAAACGTGAATCACTGATACCTGGGGGGAAATCTAGATTGTTACATATTGGAGTATAAAGCGATGTTAAACATGATTTGCCCTCAAATCGCCTAACAGACTGCCAAGCTTTCACAGAATTTACAGTAATTGGGTTTGTACAAGCTACTCTAACTGTCTTCATTTTTTTAATAAAAAGCAAATTTTGAAGAGGGACTTGTGATTGAAAGGACTCTATATCCAGCCACAATGAAGTTGGGTCTTCAGAAATCCAGGTAGTTATATAACGTAAATGGGCAGCAAGTTGATATCTTCTAATATCCGGAAGACCCAAGCCACCCATATCCTCTGGTAAACGCAATATATTAATCCTAAGGCGAGGTCTTTTATTAGCCCATATAAAAGAACTGAACCATCTGTCTATATCTTTTAATGTTTTCTGTAAGAAAAGAACTGGAATCATCTGAATCGGGTATAATAATCTTGGGAGAACATTCATTTTCAAAAGAGCAATGCGCCCCAGCCAAGAAATAGGTAGAGTATTCCATCTTTCTAGATCAAGCTTAATACGATTAAAAAGAGGAGTAAAATTTGATTTAAACATCTGGTCAAATTTAGGGGTTATATGTATTCCCAGATATACAAAGCCCATCGTAGACCACTTAAATGGGAAAGAAAGTGAACCTGAAGGGACAGTTTGTAGGTTACCAAGTGGCATAGCTTCAGATTTACTAAAATTAATCTTATAGCCTGAGAAGACGCTAAAATCTTTAATGACACTTATGAGATTAATTATAGATATGTCCGGTTTAGATAAGAAAACGAGCACATCGTCAGCAAAAAGATTAATCTTATGTTGCCTACTGGCTATAGCCAAACCATGTATACCTGGATTTGACCTAATTGCCTCAGCCAAAGGTTCTATTACTAAAGCAAAAAGAAGGGGTGATAATGGACAGCCTTGTCGAGTGCCCCTACTGATCCCAAAACTGGAAGAACGTAAGCCATTAGTTATAACAGCAGCAAGAGGGCCTGTATACAACAGCTTCACCCAACTAACAAATTTTTCACCCAGACCGAATTTAGATAATGTATAAAACAAGTAAGGCCACTCAACTCGATCAAACGCCTTTTCTGCGTCCATTGAGACAACAAGACTGTCCATTTTCTGCTCATGTGAAAACTGAATAATATTTAATAGTCTACGAATACTATTTCCAGAGTTACGTCCCTTAATAAAACCAGTTTGATCTTCTTTAATAAGTTGAGGGAGTAAGTCTTCAAGCCTTTTAGCAAGAATTTTAGAAAGAATTTTGAAATCACAATTTAATAGGGATATTGGCCTATAAGAGGCACAATCTTCTGGTTGTTTTCCCTTTTTAAGTATCAGAGAAATATTAGCTTCCCGTAAGGAAGGAGGTAGAATACCATTCTCTAATGAATAATTAAACATTTCTAAAAGAGGATCTACCAAAACATCTTGAAACTCTGAATAAAATTCAGAACTTAGTCCATCTGGACCAGGGGCTTTCCCAGTGTGCAAACTCCCGATTGCTGATAACACCTCCTCCTTTAAAATAGGACCATTAAGAGCAAGCTTCTGATCCTCCAATATAGAAGGTAACTCTATTTTAGAAAAAAACACATCCATAAGGCTTAATGAGTTACACGGGGACTCTGCTTTATATAGTGTTTTAAAAAAGTTAACAAATGTATTGTTAATTATTGTAACATCAGAAGAAGAATGCCCCTGATCATCCTTGATTGAAGATATCATTTGTGAGTCTGCTTTTTTCTTAGTAAGATAAGCCAGGTATTTCCCTGGCTTATCACCATGTTCATAGAGCCTTTGTTTAGCGAACCTAACTTTTCTCTCAGCAGAACTTATATGCAAGGACTCTAAAGCAGAACGTAAAGCAGTAATTTCCTTTAATTTTGCTGACTTCGGATTTTGAACATAATCACTCTCTGCTCGTTTAAGTTTTGTATCTAGAATGTTCTTCTGTTCTATTTGCCTCCGCCTCTTACTAGAGGTGTAAGAAATTACAAGACCTCTTGAAAAAGCTTTAATCGTTTCCCATAGCAGAGACTTATCTTCTGTAGAGGGAGAATTGATAGCAAAAAAAGATTGGAATTCTGATCTAAAATAAGAACAGAATTTGCTATCCTTAAGAATGAAAGGGTTAAATCTCCAATTCCTCGTTTGATTAAAAGGACTCTGCAACTTTAAATGTAAAAAAACAGGAGCATGATCTGAAATTATAATTTTTCCAATAGCGCTGTAATCTATAAATTGTAACAGTCCCTTAGGAACAAAGAAAAAGTCTATTCTTGTGTGGCAACAATGTTGTTTAGAATAGAAAGTAAATTCTTTATCAGCTGGATGCTGTGCACGCCATGCATCAACAAAATCCAAATCTTCACATAAAGAATTAATAAATTTAGCCTGAAATGAGGGAGTCAAACCTGAAGGTAATTTGTCCATAAGTGGGTTCAGTTGACAGTTAAAATCTCCTCCCACAATAGAACGAGTAACCTTGAATTCCATCAATTTGACGAATGCATTTGTTAAAAAATCACATTGATGACCAGGGGGAAAATATACATTCATAATGGCGATTTCTTCGTCTTGCAGCAAACCCTTCACAATCACATAACGCCCATTTTTATCTTTGATACAATTTATCAGCCTGAAAGGTAAAGATTTTTTTAACAAAATGGCCACTCCTCTACTCCTCGATGTAAATGAGGAGAAAAAGACATGACTAAAGCCCAGCTGTTGCAATTTAAGATGTTCTTTATCATCAAGATGAGTTTCTTGTAAAAGGGCTATATCAACATTCTCCTTTTTAAGCAATGTGAGAATTGACTTCCTCTTCACGGGTGTATGTATCCCATTAACGTTCCAGGAACAAATTTTAAGCATACTAACTGACATGTTTTATAATAAGGGAGAAAAAGAAGAAGAACAAAAACAAATCCCGACAAAAATGTTTCCTATAGCAGAAATACAGTCCCATGTTAACATCAAAGGTGAGCTGAAAAGTGCAAAACAAAAACAACAACAACAATAAACACGTAACTATAATACAAGAAACAGTACAAACTGTACTCAGATTAGAACCAGTCATTACTCTGAAATGGTTCAAAAAACGCAATTCAGTGTAAAAGGGACCCTGAACGACAAAAGAAAGTTGGTTACCCCGTACCGCTGACAGACCTGCGGACCTTAAACGCACACTGCATGTCCATGTGACAGAGGGCCTAATTTAACCAAAGCCGAAAAGAAGAAAAAGAAAAAGTGTATCTGTCTACATATTGTGGCGTACACATACCCAAGTCCTTTTCATTGCCAGCATGACAAATGAAAACATTCACAGGGATATTCCCTCCTGCGACGACAAGAATTTGTCCACCTCAATTGGATCCTGAAACACGTTAGTAGCTCCTCGATATGTGACCTTGAGAGATGCAGGATAAAGCTGCGCATAAGTGGCACCGGCTGCCTTCAGACGCTTCTTGACCTCGTCAAATTGTTTGCGTTTACGCAAAACCGCGGCTGAGAAATCCTGAAAAATTTTCACCTTGGAGTTTCCGAACATCAAAGCCTTCTCACCGTTACCCAAATCTCTCGCTGCTGCGATGACCCGTTCCTTGTCTACGTAGTTATGAAATCTCACCAAAACTGCCCTTGGATACGGGGATGCCGTCTTGAGAGCTCTGCCTGGAACGCGATGGGCTCGTTCAATCTTCATGCGGCCAGATTTCGTTTGAATGCCCAGAGAGTTCGGCAGCCAGGATTCGAAAAAATTAACAGGGCGATCACCTTCTGCATTCTCTGGGAGCCCAACAATACGTATGTTTTTCCTTCTCCCTCTGTTTTCCAAATCATCCACATGTTCTGTTAATTCCCGAATTCGTTTCGCTAGCGTCTCCAATTTACCCTCGACCGGGGCGGCAGCATCTTCCACCGCGGAAATTCGATTCTCAGTTTCGGTGATTCGTTTTTCATGATCATCTAGCTTCTCGTTCTGTTGTTGCAAGAGCTGTGACAGTGGACTTAACTTTTCATCAATCAATTTCGAAATGTTTTCTGTGACTTCCTTAATAATCTGTCGTGGGCCCGGTTCGGAAACATTGATGCTAGCATCTGAACTAACAGTAGCATTATCCTCACCCTCACGGTTATGCTCTGTCTCTGATTTGCTCGAATTTTTAGTGTTCCTTTGAGGCATGTTGGTCGATTGCTTCAAAAAGTAGGTGTCTAAACTCATAGCAAACTATGCAGCCAGCAACACAAAAAATAATGAGCTCCTCCGCCGAAAATAATGATAAATGAATGTAATAGCCCGCACCGTCTGAATAACGCGACCGTTCTCTAAGCCGCCATCTTGGATCCCCGTGTCAATAGAAGTTGAAATAGCTTCTTGTGGGGAGTCTGGGGACTTCTCCATCGACTGGAAATAAAACAGAAATCAACCTTGTTTTTAGAGCTCACTGATGACTAAAATAAACAACTTAGACTTACATCGTCACTTGAGATACACAAATCCACATGTTCCATCTTACAGTGTTTTATGTGTACTGGAAGGCACTGAAGGGGAACCATTTTGATGCAAAGTGCACACTGGGCTTTGGGCATTTTTTCGAATTCCCTTGCATCAGGTGGTAATGGAGTTATGTCAATTTGCTCTTGCAGAGGAACTACATACATTGTGCTCTTTCCATTGCTGCTCACGGTTTTTAATTGCTGTCCATTATACCCATCAGGGTCAGGAGGGATGACAGTCAATTTCCGTTGACCACCTCCACCTATGATTCAAAGTATTTAACAGAATATAGAAAGACAATACACCAAAAATATTTAACAGATAGAATCCATCTGATATCTATAAACGCGTATGATTTCAATCCACATAAGTTTTAAGAGGTTAGGACATTTTTTTCAAAACGATCCTTCATACCTGAGCACTTGTGAAGCAACCATCCTCCGCAGACTTTTGCCAGTTTTGGATATGCATTAACAAGCACCTCTGATAGCTTAATTATCAAAGGCAGAGTAAAACAAGAGTAAGGAAATTCACTCAACACAAAAAAAACAAGAAAAACATTATTGATCTTACCTCTGAATGAGTCATGTTTTCGGTTATAGTTAATGATCTTCTCCCAAGTCCTGCAAGTGTAAGTTGTAATTCTGTCTCTCCTTTGGGCGTTTTCTCATATTGTTGGTCAAGGAGAAAAAAAAAAACTTCAAAAATGTTTTCTGTGGCCGTTTATATGGTCTAAAACGTTTTTACCCCTCACTTCCTTTCTGAAGAATCTAGGAAATTACCTAAAATGGACCAGTTAAGAACACTGAGAACACTCACATGCACACTAATATATGCGATGTAATGTTAATGTGGGATGAAACTTATATACAGTATGTAATCAAAAAAAATATATACTGTACAAACTGTATATTTCACCAGTACAGACACACACACACACACATTTTTTTAAATCTCACACCTAGCCATTTCCTGCTGAACTGACTGCACATTTGACTTGGACCTTCTTTCTTCTGCTGACTGTACACTGATATTGGACTGGTTCCCCACTTTCGGTTGTCCATCACTTAAGGTGTTGCTCAACATTGACACCAGATTCTGGGCTGTATGCAACATGTCACCTAATGGAACCTGATGAACAATGAAATATGACTTCAATACTTAAACAGTGAACACTTATATAACATGACCTGTGTACAGGGGCGGAGTGGGACCAAAAAATCTACCGGGAAATTTTGTAAACCACCGCCCCTCGGTGGTCAAAAAAAAAAATGCAAAAAAATATATACTACTAATGTCATAACCCTTGCAAAATTGGGTTTCCTATCATTATCGGATTGATTGCACAGTTTAACCATCATAGAGTGAAAGTGTATCATTCGTATGTGTTTTAAGTCCTGTCAGTTTAACAGGGCGTGCTAAACAGGGTATATTTAAGAACGAGCAGAGAGAGAGAGCCTCGGCCGTGCGCGCGCACTCACCTCCGCCGTCTTCAAACCTTTAGTTTATGCTTCAGACAACACGAGCGCTGCCTTGCACTCTCTCTCCCTCACGCATATTAATCAAAATCACTTGATAGTGATACAATGGTGTCGAAAAAAGCTCTCAGTGATGAAATTTTTCCTGTGTTGACAAATCTTGTGCGATATCCTAAACTGCCTAATGCATTGCTTGTTTTTTTCTGTTTACATTTCATGGTGTGACACTTCTCTTCTCCCATGATCAAACACAGAATGCTGCCACGTCAGAGCGGCCAAAGCGTCAACAAGCTTCCCCGTACTTTGTGACAAGCGTCCTTGACTGGGCGGGCAGAGCTTCTTTGCAGCTCAAGTCGGCAACGGTGTGTACGTAGTTACAGGTTTTGTTCTATGCATTCTATGCAATTTTTTGATGAAGGAACCATAATTTCCTTGTATGCTATTGGACAATGTAAGGTCTCATTACTCCGACACCACGTCTCATGAAAGATACAGATGTCCATGTCTGTTACACTGCTGAGTAAGTCTTGGTCTGCAGTCTTATTACCAAAAGTAGAAGAGTGCAGACCTTGTATATTCCAAAAACTGATTTTAAATGATTTCATGAATAGGTGTGTGTGTGTGTGTGTGTGGGGGGGGGCTCTGCTGGAGGACGAGGGCTTCTCTGTGTTGCGTAGCTCTTGTGTTGGGATGGGGGTCCGGTGGTCCGTGTGGGCTCTGCTGGAGGACGAGGGCTTCTCTGTGTTGCGTAGCTCTTGTGTTGGGATGGAGGTCTGGTGGTCCGTGTGGGCTCTGCTGGAGGACGAGGGCTTCTCTGTGTTGCGTAGCTCTTGTGTTGGGATGGGGGTCCGGTGGTCCGTGTGGGCTCTGCTGGAGGACGAGGGCTTCTCTGTGTCGCGTAGCTCTTGTGTTGGGATGGGGGTCCGGTGGTCCGTGTGGGCTCTGCTGGAGGACGAGAGCTTCTGTGTCGTGTAGCTCTTGTGTTGGGATGGGGGTCCGGTGGTCCGTGTGGGCTCTGCTGGAGGACGAGGGCTTCTCTGTGTTGCGTAGCTCTTGTGTTGGGATGGGGGTCCGGTGGTCCGTGTGGGCTCCGCTGGAGGACGAGGGCTTCTCTGTGTTGCGTAGCTCTTGTGTTGGGATGGAGGTCCGGTGGTCCGTGTGGGCTCCGCTGGAGGACGAGGGCTTCTCTGTGTTGTGTAGCTCTTGTGTTGGGATGGGGGTCCGGTGGTCCGTGTGGGCTCTGCTGGAGGACGAGGGCTTCTCTGTGTTGCGTAGCTCTTGTGTTGGGATGGGGGTCCGGTGGTCCGTGTGGGCTCTGCTGGAGGACGAGGGCTTCTCTGTGTTGCGTAGCTCTTGTGTTGGGATGGGGGTCCGGTGGTCCGTGTGGGCTCTGCTGGAGGACGAGGGCTTCTCTGTGTTGTGTAGCTCTTGTGTTGGGATGGGGGTCCGGTGGTCCGTGTGGGCTCTGCTGGAGGACGAGGGCTTCTCTGTGTTGCGTAGCTCTTGTGTTGGGATGGGGGTCCGGTGGTCCGTGTGGGCTCCGCTGGAGGACGAGGGCTTCTCTGTGTTGCGTAGCTCTTGTGTTGGGATGGAGGTCCGGTGGTCCGTGTGGGCTCCGCTGGAGGACGAGGGCTTCTCTGTGTTGTGTAGCTCTTGTGTTGGGATGGGGGTCCGGTGGTCCGTGTGGGCTCTGCTGGAGGACGAGGGCTTCTCTGTGTTGCGTAGCTCTTGTGTTGGGATGGGGGTCCGGTGGTCCGTGTGGGCTCTGCTGGAGGACGAGAGCTTCGCCTGTTAGCGGAGTTTCTGTTGTTTCTTGCTGTGTTTCCAAGGGCTGTGCTTTTCAGCACTCTGGCGAAGACTTTCACTCCTTGCTTATTGAGATGTATGTGGTCATACATATGATGAGGCTGTATGTCTTTGTGAGGGGCGAGATGAACATTAGGAATGAGTGCGCAGCTTCTGGAGAGTTCCACATTATTCCCGTGGATGACGTGGAAAGGCACATCGGTGCGTGGCAGCAGTGTGGACAGAGTAACTTTGGTCTCTGGGAAGCGTTGTGTGGCTCTGATCGCCACCTCTCTCATTATAGGAGCCACACGGCCCTTCATGGCCCTTAAATCATTCGTCCCTGTGTGGATTACGATGTGCTTGTAGTTTTCATGTTTACTCTCAGACAGGATCTGAAAAGCACTTCTTGTGTTTGGGCACCAGATTTTCTTGGCTCTCATGTTTGGTATCAGAAGTCTCTCATTGACATATTTCCCATTAGAGTCTGTCAGGATAAGAGCATGTGTTTCTCCCGGGTCCTGTGCAGAGGAGCTGTGGATCTGGGGTGCAGGATCAGTCGAGCAGTGAGGCTTTTCTTCCACTGGCTGCTGTTCAGGTTGAGGGTTTTCCATGAGCATCTCTGGACGAGTCAAGGGTTTGGCAGAAGACTCTTTAGGTGCTGAAACAGTTGAGTCTTTCTTTCAGATCTGTGATGAGTTCATATTTGGTGTGGAGTACTGACTTCAAGGCTCTCTAACTTCCGTTAGTTGTCTTCCTAAAGTTGATTTTACTTCCCTTAGTTCATCTTTGGTTTTCTGAAGTTCTTCTGTCATTTCTTCTCTGTGTCTCTGCAGAGATTCAACTTCTTGTTTTAAGTTCTTTATGTCAATTGTCACTTGTTCCATGTTGTTGTCTTTCAGGTGGGATAGTATTAATTCTTTTATCTCCATGACTTCTACTTCCAGAAGTGAAAAGTTATCTTTCATTCTTGACATTGGAGATGGAATGGTAGTTGCTGAAGTCACTGTCGTCTTTAGAACTGATTTTTCAGGAGAGGGAACCATGTTTATATTCTTGTACACTTCATCAGACAGTGCCAGCTTTTTTATTAATTCAAAATCTTTAATGAAGATCTTGAGAGCAGACGCTGATCCCTGGGCCATGACAGTGCCATTTTGATACAAGTTCAGGGTCAAAAATCTTGTTTCATCATTTTTTCAGCATCTTCAAATGCTAAGATCTGTCTGCCTTTGCAGATGCCTCTTTTCTTGGTAAAGGTGAGATGTTGACAGAAGGCAATGTGCCATAAAGGGCTGTGTTCGGTGTAAAAGAGCAGGTTGTTCATGGCACTGTGTTCTTGTGTGTCGGGAGCGTCTCCTTCATCTGCTTGTGTCTGAGCATCAGCCTGGAGGTCTCAGAGCTCTTCTGAGGGTAGATGAAGGGGCGTGGCCAGGATGATGCGTTGGCCATCATTGATTTGGAATGTAAATAATCAACTGAAATAACTGCCACTGTTTTGAATTGTTTTTGTTTATCATCTCCCAGTGGAGATATCCAACTGGTAAAAATGAGTAAATAAGCCAAAAATGGGGAAAATATGACTTTCACTGATTTCTTTAAAATTCCAGTTGTGTCCAAAATGTCCAAGAATGTTTTTTCTGTGTTGTTCTTTCAAACAGGAATCAAGCAAAAGTCTAAAGAGAGATAAATAGCACTGTTTATTCAAAATGTTTTTACCTCTCTTATCCTCCAAGTTTTCTTATAGTGGCTGTTGTTGTTGGCTTTTGTTTTGCTTGATGTTATCCTTTTCCAACATGAGTATCCTGTGGTTATCCTGTGATCAGCTTCTCTTGAACTTTTCCTCAAATTAAGGTGTGACAGTGTAAAGAACAACAAAAAACTGTCCAGATTCAACAAAATCTTTGTTTAGATGTTGTCTAGATGATTTTGTATGTTGAATCCTCTTTTTTCATTAGCTTGTTAGCAAATAAATATTATTTTTCTTGCAATTTATCTGGAGCTCAACTCAAGTGTGACTTGTCTCCTTGACACTCTCTCTCTCTCTCTCATCACTTGCTGTTGTCTCTCTCTCATCACTTGCTGTTCTCTCTCTCTCTCATCACTTGCTGTTGTCTCTCTCTCTCTCATCACTTGCTGTTGTCTATCTCTCATCACTTGCTGTTGTCTCTCTCTCTCCACTTGCTGTTGTCTCTCTCTCATCACTTGCTGTTGTCTCTCTCTCTCTCATCACTTGCTGTTGTCTCTCTCTTTCATCACTTGCTGTTGTCTCTCTCTCTCTCTCATCACTTGCTGTTGTCTCTCTCTCTCTCGCTCTCTCTCTCACACACACACAGACTGCCTCAAAACATGAGTTGCCGTCGCAGTAGGTCACTGGTCTCTACAACCTTGTTTATAACCTCATCAGTGTCCAAGGACATCAGAATGTTTTTCTCTGTTGCCATGAGCATAAATGCTTCCAAGTGCTCTTGGGTGATAGTGCTCCTAAGTCTGTTCTTCACAAATGTAAGGGTAGAAAAACTTCTCTCACAGGCCACTTGAGTAGTGGATAATGGCAAAAGAAATTTGTAGGCCAGTCCAATTACATGGTATGAACTTGTCAGTAAATTGTATTGTGCCAAGATAAGGTAGACACAAATGGCACAATTCTTACACATAGAACAGTTAACATTGACCAATTCCACTCCTTCTACATCACATGGTTCTTCTACATCACCATCCTCTGTGCCTTCAGGTGAATCTTCTTCTCTTGAGGTCCGGACCTTGTACTCCTCTAGGGGGGACAGCTTTAGTCTTTCCCACTGAGTGGCTAGGCTGGCCAGCTCAGCCTGTAAGGTACCAGTAGTGGCTCTGGCATCAAATTTCATTAAACAACTGCTGAGGTTTTGCATTAGTGATCCTGGAAGTCCCTTATCCCTTACCTCAGGGAAGTTTTTTGGATCAAGACAGGCAAAATCTGAGCAAAGCTTTCCACTTACAGCAAAGCGCTCATGAATACTTTGAGTGACAGTGTCCATAATGACATTAAGTATGGTCACCTCAACGTCCCTTTCAGCTGCTGTTAAGGGCTCATCTTCTACCAGCTCTCCTGGCATGATCTTCTTTTTCTTAACCTGTTTTTCAGGTAGTGCTACCTCCCTTTCTATCTCACAGTCCTCGTTCTCCAGAAGCTCACCATTAGCCCACTCCACAAATTTGTTTGCAGCCTCATTTTTTGCAACTGAAGTCTCGTACACACTTCTTCAGCCCATCCTCTGTTCCCACTACCAGGCGGTGTGCGGTCAGGAGATCCATTCCGCTTGTCTGGAGGTATTTGGACAGGGGTGACGTGTGCTCAAAAATCGGTAGGAAGATTTGGCCTGTGAGAATTGTCTCAAATTTTAGAAGACCCTCAATGTATCCTTTGGCTTTGGCTCTAGCAGTAGGATTCATGGTTATCTCTAGTTGAATTGCTGTTAAAGTCAAGACAAGATCTACATACATGGCACTGTCAGGCCTTCCAAAATTTCCAAACACCTTTGTGAGAGCAGCATCTTTTGACCACCACCGTGTCTGTCCTATTGGAGAGATAATTCTGTGTCGCTTGTCTGTGCTGGTTTCTTCCCACCTCTTTGTGCGTTTGTAAGATTCCCTTATAAAAACAGCAATGTCGTTCAGGAGAGTGAAAAGCGATGCACTCTGAATAACACTGCCTGTTGTGTCTGCTAATACTAGGTTTAGGACATGTGCATAGCACCAGACGTGGATTTGGTTAGGGGCCTCCTCTGATAAAAAGGAAGAGAAGCCTTTGTAACTGCCCTGCATATTGGCTGCCCCATCTGTAGTGATCCCTACACAACATGACACATCAAGATTAAGTCTTGTGAGTGTTTCTTTCAGGAGATGGAGAACATACTGCCCAGTAGAAGCCTCACAATCAACCAGAGCGACCAACTTCTCATGGACCACATCTGTGACATACCTGAGAATCACAGAGCACTGGTCTTTGGATGTGATGTCTTGAGTGGTGTCAATCTGGACAGAAAACATTTTAGCTTCTCTGACCTCAGTGGCAATTGTCTCCCTTATCAGCCCACTGATGACTTTGACAACCTTGTTGATTGTATCTTTTGAAAGCAGAGTGACCAATGAACCTCTGCCTCTTGCCCCAGCTTCATGCTGTTTTTTACTTTTTTCAATACATTCAGTCAAATGTTGTTGCAGGCAGGGGTCATACATACTCAGGAGCATGATAATTTCAAGGAAGTTACCGTGGTCTACACTTCGGTCTTCAAAAGTGTAGGCAGCTTCAAATTCGGAGCCCCAGTAGCTTAGACTCTTTGATTACACGATCCATCACCTGCCGTTTTCTTCTGACTTGCTCTTGATGGAGGGAGAGCTGGTTTCCTCTTAATCTACTCTCAATGTCCCCCTTATGTGCCCTCAAGAAGTAAGCCTCTGCACAGTCTTGATGGATAAGACTTATTTCATGCTCCTCAATTCTTTGATGTACATGCTTCCAGGATTGCATGCCTCCTCTAGCAAAAGCGCCGTCAAAAGTAGAGGGCTTTGAAAATGCCAAACAAACTTTGCAGAAGAGAGCATGACTTTCTTCACAGTAAGTCAACCACTTGCGGTTGATCCCTTCCCTACTATGAAAAATATTAGGAAAGGTTCTTTTTGGGGTTTGTTGGGGGTGATATTGAAAAAATAAAGACAGATCTTTAGACTTGGGACGTGCAAAATAATTGATGATTTGAATCTGCTCCTCAGCTGGTCCAGCCTCTCTACTTTGAATAGCCTCCTCAGTTGGTCCAGCTTCTACACTTTCAGTCTCCTTCTCAGCTGGTCCAGCCTCTGTACTCTCCACATCCCTCTCCTTATCTGTTTCTGTTGTAATCCTGGACCCTGAGGCTTCCCTCTCCCTTGCACTGCTATCTGTTTCTGTTGTAATCCTGGACCCTGAGGCTTCCCTCTCCCTTGCACTGACTGACAAAGCATCTTCCCCTCTGTCTGGTTAAGATGACGTAAAATAAAAACAACTATTATTATTATTATTGGTATTACCACTACATGGTTACATGCAACACAATTGCATAAATTATATATACAAATTAGTTTAATATGAATAATCCACACTTATGTTACACTAAGACACAGGGGCGTAGATTACGCGGGGGACCCGGGGGACGTGTCCCCCCCCCCCACTTTTAATATCACGGAAATTGGTCCCCCGCACTTTTTCGGGCAAGTGTGTTCATATAGAGGTTTTCAAGAGCTGATGTGAATAAATATAGATTTAAACTCAAAGAGACAGGATAGTCTGCACATGACCTGATAATTATTTTCGGACCGAGAAGGCGAAATGAACATCACAGAGCGCTAAACACTCCTGCAATGTGTGTTTCATTCATACTCGAAGACGGACGGGGCTCTCGCGCAGAAAGTCATAACAGGAAATTCCAAATATGGCCAAAAGCGTCCTGCTGTCGCTGTATGAAAACAGTTTTTTTTGGTTTTTCAAGTAAAAAAAAAATCTACAGCAGTTGATGAATAAAGTATATAAACAATGCAGTGCTAATTGACATAGCATTTATACAAACTATTCTGCCTTATTATCAGTGTTAATTTCGTTGACTAAATATTTTCGTCATTATTTTCGTCACGAATATATTTTTGTGGATGAAAACCAAACGAAAACTAAAAAAGAAGGCACTGATGGAGACTAAAACTATGACTAAATTGACTGACATTATCGTCAACGAATAAAGGACGAGACGAAAATAGACTGTGACGAAAATCAAATCAGCAGACGGGAGAGATGCGAGGAATGAACAAAAGAACCGGCAAAACGGAACAGGCGAGACTGCATGAGAGAAGAAAACTAATCCGAGCCTGACTTATTGAGACGTGAAGCGAAGGTTTTCAGTTTTTAAATGAGCTCCCGGGAAGACGGCATTCGAAGAGGTGATGTCTAAAAGAGCGACAAAATGTTCACAGCTCACTTCACGTTTGACGACGAACAAAACAAAACAAAGTGTAAAGCACGCGGAGCGCTCATTCGTGGCAAGAACACAACCAATTTGAAAAGACATTTACTGAAGAGCCACCAGGACATTTTCTCAAATGTAATTTCACAACGATGTTCTTTTGTTTATTGAGCTAAGCAAAATTGGAAGACTGCAGTGCGTAGATGTTAAATATTACGAACTGAAAAGTACTGTAAAATAGCCGCTTCTTCAAGTTAGATGCTAATACGTAATATTATGATACATACATTTGATTAATACTAATGTTTAGTATATTTTATAATGTTCTACTTGTTGACAATATCACAAATATTTCTATATTAGTCATGTGAAACGTGAATGTTCACATCCTATCATTATACATACTAATCTAGTAATATTGTAGTATTTAAAACATACAATATTGCTAGACAAATGAATACCTTATAAAATCTTGTTACTTTTTTTATCCACCCAACTTATTAAATATTTACTTTAAATGTATGCACTTATTGTTCAGCTCAGCTGTAAGCTTTAAGGTCCTGGACCTAACTTTATTTTTCTTTTATTGATGGTCAATTGGCAGCTAGTTATTGTTTATATTATCATGACAGTGTTTGTTGCTGCATAAAAGCTTTTGAATCGAAAAAAAGACACAGTTGTGTTGAAATAAAGTTGAATTTGTGTTTTATATATTTTGGTTTAGTTTGTTTCCTATACCAGCTTTAAAAAATTGTCTAGTAAATCAGTCTTATTTTAGTCGACTAAAATACCAAGCAATTTTAGTCGACTAAAAGAAGACTAAAATTAAAACAAATCAGATGACTAAAACTTGACTAAAACTAAAAAGAATTATAGTCAAAAGACTAAGACTAAAACTAAATTAAAATTTCGTGTCAAAATTAATACTGCTTATTATGTGATAAAAGTGTTTGTAGTATATAAACCAGTGATCCTCAAATCTGGCTCGTGAGATCCACTTTCCTGCAAAGTTTAGCTCTAACCCTAATCAAACACGCATGAGTTATATAGATTACAGAAATGTTATATCGTAATGAAATTACACACACACACACACACACACATACATAACACACACAGACGTGTGTGTGTGTGTGTGTGTATGTGTGTGTGATTTCTGTCCCCCTCACTTCTGAAATGATGGAAGACAGTATGTCTTTCCAGTATAATGTCTCATTCTCCATATGTTGCAATCATTACATTACATCATATTTCACAAATGAACATCTGCATTTTGTTTAGCCTTTTCACTGCATTCTATCTTCTGTTGTACCTATAACATTGTGCAATGTGTGCACACCTGTACTTGTTGTCGTGACTTCTCCTAGCATTGTCTGATCAACATCATCGCTGGGCTGAGTCTGACTGAATTCTGAGACTGTGTGGAAAAAACAGAACAGGCACACATACAAATTTATTTATTTACAGCAGAATGATAACTGCGTTTCCCCCTGATAGTATATAGGCTGCGTGTTAGGGGGTATACAATTCACCCACCTCCAAAAAAACAACAACTTTATTTGAAAGGTAAGCTATGCTGCACATGAATTTCAATGTTAACTCTAACATTTTTTGGATGCACTACCTGTGTGAAGAAAATGAATGTGTTCCAATACATTGTTAATGTATTATAATATTTTCCAAAAAATACAACTCGTTAGATTCTAAAAATTATACACAACATGAGTATGCATTTCATTAATGTTAAATAAAGTATGTTTAAATAAAATAAAATAAATGTTTGTATGTAGCAATTAGAGGGTGCATAAACTAAGTCTTGTAAATGCCTTGAATACACGTACAGATCATTTGTAACAGTTTTCAACACTGTGAACCAATGAATAAATCATTTACAACACTTTCTGCATCCCCTAATCTAAAGTGTAAACTATCACTTGTAAATGTGTTACACATTCATAGATAAGATTTGTAGATCTTATGCCTTTTTGATGCTTGATGTGGTAATCTACTAACACATACATTTACAAGTGATGAATAGTTTACAGGTGTTGAACACTGTAGTGTGTACTGCAGTGTAAGTGCTGACTGGTGAGGGTATAGACAGCTGTCTTCTCTGAAACACATGGAGTCTTAAACCACTCATTTTGCACCTTGTGTGGGCAAAACATACAAAATAATGTAACAATTTATTTTAATATTTAAACATTTACCCATAGTCCCATAAAAAAAGCAAAGTCATGTTTTGTTAATGATTTAGTTAATCATTACTAATCACTTTTTAAATTACTTGTAACGGAATTTTCAAAACATACATAAAATGTGAGCATATCACTTAACGCTAAACATTTATGAATGTTTTTGTAAATTATATAGTTTATCATAAACTAACCACTTATAAATTACTTACAACTGAACTTTTATTATAAAGTGTTACTGATTATTAATTGGCGTTGGCGACATCATTATAGTATGAATATATATAATACACACACCACTGTCTACCTACCACTAATTAAATTAATCATTATTATTAGGCTACCAACATTTACTAGCTTGTGCTAGTTCACGGGCGGCTAGCAACAACGTACGTTAATGCTTTAGCGGCGCCACTGTTTTTTCTGTCAGTTCACCTGTTGATGCCTGATTACGGAATAAATCCGTAATTTTTGAGCACTTTGATGGTTTCTCCTCCAGCATCCGCTTCTTCTTCATTCTTGCCTTTTCGGCCCCTCCTTTCTCCTTTCTCTTCTTACCTTCCATATCGTTAAATTAAGCAATCACGCTAATCAATCCTGACTGTCAATTTTTTTTTTCTAGAATTTGCGCGCTTTCTCTCTCTCTCTCTCTCTCTCTCTCTCTCTCTCTAGTCTGGCGTGTGCCATTTTTGGGTCATGCCATTAGACGACGGGACAGGGGGCGTTCATTATCTCCCTACATTTCTGTAAACAGACTTGACCTGCAATCAGTTCACTGGATAAACGAATTCCCCATTCCCAGGAGGTTTTACTCCATTCTATGTTAATTTAAGAACAAACAAATTAATTAAATACTCGTTTTTTGTTTGTTTATTTGTGACCATGAAAGTTCTGTATGAAGAATATGACGGGGGAGATGAGATGAGTGTGTAGGGGGGTAACTATGACTGAGAAATACAGTTCTGGCCGCCCCGCTCCCGCTCCCGCTCCGGCCACTCTCACGGCCGTTATGAATAATTTATAATGGGCCGATCATGAAAATTCATCAATCGGGATCGCCCCGATTGCCACTCCGCCCCTGCCTGTGTATTAACGTACAGTGCACGTAACACTGCTGTTAGGAAGTCAACACTTGAAACTGCTCATTCTTTTATGTAACCCTATCTCATCGCGCTACAGGCTGCAGTGATGACCTCCTAAACAACTGTCTTCTTTAAGCACCTAACGTTACATGTACTCTGAGAGCTTATCTTACCTACTATACTATCTCTGTAATATTGCTACTCTCTGTTATTAGTTATAACTAACGTTAACCCTTAAACACAGGGGTCGTCAAGTTCGGTCCTGGAGGGCCCATGTCCTTCAGAGTTTAGCCTCCTTTACTTCATGACCGCCCAGGAACAAGTTTGATGACCACTGCTTAAACATGTCAGATTAAAAATAATAATAATAATTAACTTACCTGAGACGAGGTGTGAGCGCTTGGCTGCTGATCCGCCATTTCGGCGCCAGTGGTTTAAACTTTGGTGGGGCGCATGCACACTTCGTTGAATCGATTAATCTTCCCTCGGATAGTAATGCCTGTGACCTTGATGACGTATTTTTGACAGTCGTTTCACACACCGCATTTCGTGGTCGTAATTTCGCATGTCGTGTGTGTAACAGAGCTATTGTGAAAACAAGCGCTGTGTCTGTAAACTGTCACAGTCGTACATTTTAGAGTTGTACTCTAAAAAACACACAAAATCGTGTATCTGTAAACTGTCGTGGCCGTAGATTTTGGAATCCAACTTTGACAAAAAACAGAATTACGTACAATAGTTTTAAATTACGCACGAATATATTAAAATTACACACAGATGTTTTGAATTACGTGTGATTATTTTTGAAAGTGGTTTTATTCCATACATAATCATCATCTGAAGTGCTGTCTTCACTGTCTGTGTCCCTTGTGGCATCATCAGTATTTCTCCATTCAATCCTGCAAAATAGGCATTTACAATAATAACAAAAGTAATAATTATATTATATAATTATTATAATCATCATTTATGTAAACAACAATAACATTTTTATATAACCTACAAAAAAATGAATATACTGCAAATACATTTGATTTTTAAAAATGCATCTGAACACTCACACGGTATTCTGAAGATCATTGACATCTTCATTCAGGGTTATGGTGGACTCTAACAATCATCTTTAAAAAACTAAACAAAACATAAGATCTTTTTTTTAATTAATTAATAAGAATGGCTTGGTGAAAGATTGAAGTTTGTGAAAGATAAAACATCATAAAAGAATTAATAACAACATCCGTAAAATAATATATAATATAAAATAGCACCTTTCATGTAACTGCTCATCACTTTCTGCCTTGGAAAGTTGTTCTATTCAAGACTCAACAAGACTCAACAAAACAATGCTCTCTGAAATGTACATAGTAGTATTTTAGCCAATGTTGTTCTATCAAACCTCTTCTAGAATTGATATTCAGCAAATGCCTACCTGTCTGATTGAGAGTCACTGGACGAAGCTATTGTTAGACAGTGTCTGAAGAGGTATTACAGGTCTTTTACTCGGAGTTGACGTTGATGGTCCACCTTTTTGGAAACTGAAACAGTCCATTTGCCACGTTATGTTATTTTCTCACAGGTAACGTTATTGATAAAAAAATGCTACAGTGACAGAATGTACAGGCATGTTGTGTAATTCATATCTATTAAAATCATCTTTACTGCAACTATTACGTTACTTGTACAATAACAAAATAAATAATTGATTTGCTTACCTGTCTATCAATACACTCGTGAGAGCAGAGTCTCTGTCAAGTCCAAGATTTTCGTGCAGCTCTCTCCATCTCGTAAACGCCTGGCCGATATTTATCCTGGTTTTATTCCTCCGTTTGTCACACAGTCTGCGTGTATCCGAATATGGATGCTTAAGTTTTACTGGCACTTCAATACTTGCCAAAGAGTAATCGTGATCCATAACAATGACAACCAAACCATACGCCGTGGCTATAACATAACCACCACTTCCGCATTTGACCATGTGACATTTGACCAGTGTGGTGGAACATCACATGGTCTACACCGGAAACAAAGTATAGAGCAGACATTGCGTCACTGAGAGGCGACATTTCTTTTCCGGGACGGCCAGTTATTTAAAATCGGAATTTCTCTGAAATAAAAAATCTTTGGAGACTTTTAAGATATTGTAAGTACACAACTGGAGAAAATATATCACACTGTGCAAGTTATTTTCGGAAATTTTATTATAAAATTCTTACATATTGGAGCTTTAAGTAATTATGAAACATTAAGGAATATAACTTTGCAATCAACAACAAACTGACCTATTTTAATGGGAACAGCAGTGTAATTATAGGAAGCAAAAAGTAGAGAAAAGAGACACAGGCTCCAGTCGGACTTGGGCCGAGGACACTGGCAAGCTGTCAGCTGCTGTAATGCCTAGGTTAGAGGCCTGTGCATGTCTATACCAGATTTATGCATTTGGAAATGAATGTTGTGAATCAGGGGTTGTTATCTAATTAAGTGAGAAAATTCTTAAGTTTTATTTTGTAGTATAATTCCTTATATTATAACGTTACTGTTGTTTTATTTCCATAATTGATCTTGTTTACAAAACAAAATATGAAAAATATTTCAGTCAGTTTGCAAACTTTCCCTTTGCACCACTTGGTGGAAGTTTCGTGAAAAACTTCAACATGCTACTGACTTGCAGTTAACGCCATGGCCATGTGTTGGTGGTATTATGCATTTTGGTTGGCCACCTACTGTATGTGCATTAATCCTTCACATTTGTACTCATGATCTGTCAACCTTGAGTTTCTTACATGGGATTGTTGGTGCTGTTCTCCAAAGAGTTTACGATGCGAATCTCTGTTCTGTTTAATAGTTCTGGACAACAGTCTTTTCTATTAGTGATGACCACTCTACTAATTCGGTAGACATCACGCAGATCCAGTGAGGCGTGGTCACGCTTAATGCAACACATTTTGTATAACGAAGTTGTATAACTTTTTATTTGTTTCTTTAACTCTGTTTTATTTTGATAATGAACAGGCTTCAATATAGCAAAATGATGTTGTGTCGGCGTGATGGTCATACCAAAGCTGGTTGGTTATACAGAAGCAAGACATTATTCAAAGCTGTCAAGCTTTTGCAAAATAATTAAAACCGTAAAGCTTTTGCAAAATAAATAAAACTACTTTCTGCTGTTACGTTTTCCTATCTAAAAACTTTGGAACGATGAACCATAATTTAGCAATTTTTTTATTTTGTTTCATAATCTGTCAAAACAATTTAAGTGAAAAATATTTAGTGAATATATTCCTTTTTATGTGAGTCTATAATTTTTCTGTTTTCTCCATTCACAGAAGCACTGCAGGTGCGTGTGATCTGTTGAATTAATTTCACACTATACTCAGATAAACTCTAAGGGTGGTGCATTGCCATTGTGACTTACCTATGATGAGTTCACAGCTGAGCAGACATTTCACTCATTGGCTTTAGAGTCATATCTGTATAGTACTGCTGGAATTCGTGATTGGTTGAGAGCAAATTTCAAATATTGAATGTAACAATAAAATAACATTATAAACCAGTTAATGGCCATTTCAAATGTTCGATTCTGTTCGGAACTATAACATTTGACTTCGTTTCTGTTTCTGGTTCTGATCCTGCCTAAATTTTGATCGTTTTCATTTATTGAACCAGTTCAGAACCCTGGCCGTTACTAAAAGTAGTCACTGCCATGGGGCAAAGTGTAATCCAGCAGGCTGTTGGACCACTCCTCCCTTGCAGATGTGCCACTGAAATCGCATCATCTTCATCCTCAGCATCCTCCATGGCACTGAAAGACATCATACCCCACATGCTAGGGGAAGGATGGAGATAAGCGGTCATGAAGCGCATTGGAAGGGAACCTTCACATGGGGGGTGAGGAGCGTGTGGGCACTGAGCCGGCACAAGCTCGTCACCTGACCTGGACTGATCCACATGGGAAGCTTGCTGCACTTTACTCCTTGGCTCACGTGAGGTCATACGTGTCCGAAGCTCACTGGAACACAGCAGGGGAGAGAAGACGTGTCCGCTGCAGACTGTAGATCATGGTGAGTTCTCTTGATCATAGGTTTCTTGCTTCTCGTAAAAGGTTGGCTGAAGGTAAAGATTCTTAATGGATGACTTACAAGTGCTGTTTTATGTAGAGTGGGAGCCCCTCATATTTTGCGCACTTGAATGCCATTGGCCAGTTTCACTGGCGTGAAAGAGACACAAAATCACTTTCACTGACTTTTTCATTAAATGTTCCTTCCTGGTGGAATGACCTGCTCAACTCAATCCCAGTTGCTGAGCCCTTAGCCATCTTCAAGGAACAAGGAACTAAAAACAAATCTGCTCCGTCTTTATTTGAACCTCTAACAATTTCTGTTCTATTGTAATTCTATTGTATCTATGATCTTGTTTTAGAATAGAATAGAATAGAATAGAATAGAATAGAATAGAATAAATCTTTATTGTCCACCGGGTGAAAATCTTTCAACATACAGGACAGATAAAAATACAAACAATGTCTCAAGTATAATAAAGAATATCCTGGATGACTCAAAAAAGAAAAAGAAAGAAAGATACAATGCAAAATATAATATTAAGAATAATATACTTAGATACATTAAAACAGCAGCTCGTTTGTTTGTTGTTACTTTGTTTGGTTAAGAATACTAATGGCATTTGGAATAAAATATACTCTGAAGTGCCTCTCTATGGAATGATATCGCGGACTTTATTCAAAAGGAGTCGCAAATTGTATTTGCAATTGCCTTTTCAATTTGTGGACGCATAAAATGTGACAATCCAAATGCAAATCGCGCATTACTGTTTGCATTTTCGTTTAAGCGAACGCACAGTGTCTGCCAAACTTAAAATGGAAATGCAAAGTCCATTTGCAATTGTGTTTCCCATATCTTACAAGCTGTGAGCCTGTCATATTTAAATAGCAATATTAATTACCACATTTGCCTTTTCACTCTCTCTGCACTGTGCATGTAAACTGCCAAAACTCAAATGGAATCGCAATTCCTTTTTCATTTGAATTTCCAACGTCTACATGGAAACCTTTCAATCAAGTGACAGGGGTGGGGCCATTTTATTGGGCGTGTTTGCATTGGGAAGTGACGTAACTCACAGTCGACGGTAATAAAAAATCATTAATTAATTAGTGTGGACTTTGTCATCTAAATACTTAATAACCAATAAGGTTAAGGATGTGTCTTAAAAATTACTTCATCTGTTCTATCATGTGAAGCTTTACTTAAAAAAGATGTTTCCTTATATTGACACTTTATGTTCTTTTTGTGGTGCTGAACACGAATCCATTTCTCATCTCATCTGGGAATGCACATATACAAGTCTGTTGTGGAAGAATTTTTGTATCTTCGATCATACTAAAATGTACCATGTTTTACTATGGTAAATATGAGTTATCGATAGTGTTTATAATTAAACCACAGTAGCCACAAATGTACAATTTGTCTGAGACGTTATGAAATGTTCTTTAACATCATGAACCATAAAATGTAATCAGTGGTCTGCTATGGTTTATTTTCATACTAGGTAAACACGGTCACGTTTCCTTGATTGAGCAGCTGCACGATGTGCCTGTCTTGAATCGAGAGATCTGGAGTTGATTCTGTGTAGACCGGTGGGTCGGTTGTTAGAGACTCACGGTGAGAAACACCGTCTTTTAGCGTGTGTTCGAAACCCGCGCCAACATATTTTTTTTGTTTATCTTACTTACTTCAGCCGCGACAGAGCGGTTAAGAGTAATGTAAGCTGTGCTCCTACGCCTAGTGAGAATATAGTTCCCGATATTTATACGATTAAAAATGGTCTCTGTCTCAAATAGCCTTGTTATTTGTACACGCTGTGACTATACAGATCACAACATGTAAATAGGAAAATGTTTGCATTATTTTGTCACTTATTGGGATTACTATGCTACCATTATCCATTTACATCCAGTCTTTGTGCTAAGCTATGCTACCGGTGGGTGCGTCCAATAACACTTACAGAACGCACTGGAATGAAAAAGGTATGTATGGACTTATCTAACTCTGGGGGATACTGTGAATAAGCTAAAGTCCCAAAAAGTCGGAGTGTTCCTTTAAGGCTCCTAAGAGCACAGTGGCCTCCATAATCCTTAACTGGAAGACGTTTGGAATGTCCAGAACCCTTGCAATCAAATGACGGTTGCAATCGATGGAGAGATGAATGCAGCCAATTACAGGGATATCCTGGACTAAAACCTTCTCCAGAGTGCCCAGGACCTCAGACTGGGCAGGAGGGTTACCTTCCAACAAGACAATGACCCTAAGCACAGTTAAAATAATGGAGTGGCTTCACAACAACTCTGTGACTGTTCTTGAATAACCCAGCCAGAGCCCTGACTTAAACCCAATTGAACATCTCTGGAGAGACATGAAAATGGATGTCCACCAACGTTTACCATCCAACCTGACAGAACTGGAGAGGATCTGCAAGGAGGAATGGCAGAGGATCCCCAAATCCAGGTGTGAAAAACTTGTTGTGTCTTTCCCAAAAAGACTCCTGGCTGTATTAGATCAAAAGGGTGATTCTACTAAATACTGAGCAAAGGGTCTGAATACTTAGGACCAATACTTAGGGGTGGTGTTGGCGCAGTGGATAAGACTCATGCCTCTGTTGTGAGAGACCCAGGTTCGAATCCACAGTGAGACACCAATGTGTCCCTGAGCAAGACACTTAAAAGGGGGGGGTGAAATGCTATTTCATGCATACTGAGTTTTTTTCACTGTTAAAGAGTTGGATTCCCATGCTAAACATGGACAAAGTTTCAAAAATTAAGTTGTACGTTTGAAGGAGTATTTTTGTTCCAAAAATACTCCTTCCGGTTTGTCACAATTTTCGGAAAGTTTTTTTCGAGTATGGTGTTTTTGTTTGTTCCCTGCCTTTCGAAGATGCTTGTTTTACAAACAAGGCCCAGTTTGACGCCGGATTTGCACATCGTTTATTTCTTAAGGATAATGCAGTCCCAACGAAAAAGGGTCACGATCGTGTGTTGGAACCGCATGCGGTGAGTAAAACTGCTTCAAATATCTCTGTGTTATTAACTTAGCTATCGGCGCTTAAGCACATCAAGTAAACAACATGCGATGTTGTCATCAAAATGCACTTTCCACATGTACAGCTTAAAAAAAAAAAAAAGACGACATAAATTGGAACTTAGTCATTTTCCAAAACCGCTAAGCAAATATATACAGTTTCAGTACATACCACATAGAGACGTTGTTGCTGATGCTGCTCTTGTTAAATTTCAGCCTCTGGATCTGATTCTGGATCATAAATATACGCTGAATCTGACTGTTAGCCATGGTTTGTTTGGGATGTTTTTTTCCTCACGGTAATGTCACTCACAGCTTCCAAACGCTCTCAACGCAAAAGCCTACTGGCGCTCGTGATTCTTTAGCTCCGCCCCCACGTCGCAGCTCATGCATCATTCAAGTTCAAAACAATTTCACCCTTGTATTTAAGCACTGGCTATGTATGTCACTCACATAGGCACAGATTATTCCCCCAATATCTAGACAATTTTGTTATTTCAATTATCACCTTTCTGTCTTCTCATTGCACTGTGTGTTGTATTTTTGATTTCACAGGCCAACAGAGGAGGAGAGGCACCCGGCGGCCCCGTGATGGTCCGTCGGAGGTGGAGCAGACGCTGCTCCAACTCTTGAGGCGTCCTCCAGCCCCACCACTACCACCACAACCACTACAGTGTGCTGATGAGCACTTCCTCCTCAGCCTTCCGCCTTTTCTGCAGAGCATGCACCCTCATATTAAGGAAACTATCAAGTTTCAAATTTATAAATTAGCGATGGAAAACAGCACCGTTGTGCTAAATTTGGAACAATCAGACCCCAACAGCCCACAGTAAGCTTTAAAAAATATGAGGCAGCAGGCTCTGCAGAAAACACAGAATGCCCTCCTTCCTCTTCTCCTTCATTTTGTTCCCTGAGGCTCTTCCACGTTCCAAGCGAGGTCCTTTTTTTTTCTGTCTCTATATAGTTAAATAGTTAAATGGTTGTACATTGCTTGTATTTTTTTTTTAATTTATATTCAGATTATTTTATGTTTGGCCTGAATAAATTATTTTTAAATATGACCAAATGCCTGGTGTGGATCTATTGCACAACAAATCAAGTGTTTTATCACATTAAAACTTGATTTCAATATATGACACATTCATTTTGTTTTGAATGTATTCCATATCTAAATCTTAAGACAACCAATATACTTTAGTGTGTC
Organism: Carassius auratus; assembly: GCF_003368295.1. NCBI lineage: Eukaryota > Metazoa > Chordata > Actinopteri > Cypriniformes > Cyprinidae > Carassius > Carassius auratus. The sequence goes on along the minus strand of NC_039270.1, from coordinate 25,301,446 downwards.
TGGACAGTGTTGTGTGAGGAAAACAAAGAAATCACAGGAAGGGTCAATTAATTTTGGAGGCTAGCTCTGTTTATCATCAAAACAAAAATAAATGACATAATTTTACAGTAATAACCTGAACATAGAAATGGCACAGACCTATAGAATTATACATAAAATGAGGAATGAACTTGTTCAGCTATGTTAACTATGAATTTTTTTTATAATTTTACCTGCTTTTAGCATTTTACCTTATATACTAACGTGGAAAACCTACCATTTGAAAAAATTAATGACTCAGGGTCTAAAATTATTAAATGTGCATTGTTGTTGTTCGCCTGACAGCCTGAAACTGGGCCAGCAGGAGTAGAGCAGACAGATAGACCAGACACAGTGCAGCCATGACCTGCAAACAGAGGAGGCAGAACAAAACATACAAACCAATAATATAATGTTATATAATAATATAATATATATATATATTTTTTTTTGTTTGTGTGTATATATATATTAGTAATGGATGTAAAACTCTTTTAAGATAGTCATGCTCTTTATAGGTTTGTGGCTGGCTCTTAAAAGAACCGTTGTGGGGAAGTCATGAGTAGGACTTCAAACACTACTCCGTCGGCTGCCATGCTACTGCTCCCTCCGCTGAGAAGTGTGCCATGAAGACATCCCTCACCCGGACTGCCTCTCTGGAGGAGAAGTTTGCTGCAACCCAACCCAGACCTGGCAGCGGCTCCTCTCCAGCTTGTCCCGCGCCCCTCACAGCAGGTGCCTCTCTCCTCTCCGAACACCTCATGAAGTTGTGGAGAACACATGTCGCCTTCACACAGTTCTCCGCAACTTCAGGGCGGACTTTGATGAGCCGCCGGTACATCCTCCACTGTGAGGAGAGGATGCCAAAGGCATTCTCCACCACCAGTCGGGCTCTGGAGAGACGGTAATTGAAGACACGCCTCTCCGGAGGAAGGGTGCGTCCAGGGAAAGGCCACATGAGGTTCCTCCGCAGCGGGAATGCCTCATCAGCCACGAAGACATGGGGCTGGGGCCCTCTTTCATCAGCACCAGGTAGAGGCTGGTCAGGAGGCAGATGAAGTGTGCCAGTCTGGAGAGCATCCACAACTGCAAGGAGAACAATGGAGAAGGTTCCCTTGTAATTGTGGAACTGGGATCTTGAGTTGGGGGGTGCCTTCATCACCACATGCTTCCCATCCACCGCTCCACAGCACAAAGGGAAGTTCCACCGCTCCTGGAATCCCTCTGCGATGGACCTCCAGTGACCAGTGGTGGGCACAGCCATGTAGTCCTCCACAAGGCAGTCCCAGATGGCAGTCACTACCTGGGGGACAATCTGGCACACCGTGGAGACACCCACCCTGTAGCTGGACGCTATGGTCCTGAATGAGTCCCCAGTGGCAAGAAACCTAGAAAACATGGTTATAAATATCATTATAATGTTAGAACATTATTATAAGTACACTGCAATAGTAACACTTTATTGAATTTAAAGGAAGCCTAAAATCACAAATTAACAAGGATTAAACTGTGACTGAAAGACCAGGTCTAAACCAGGACAAAAGTAGGTCTCAATCAGCTCTAACCCACAATTTTACCAGAACAAAATCAGGTCTAAATAAAATTAAATCAGGACTTAAAATACAAAGACCTACTGAGTATCACTAGAAAGAGCACCAACAGTGGTAATGTTATCCGTAGTTTGAGAAACATTGATAGCATAGCGTATTTAATCATACTGTATTTAATATATGTAATATACTGCATTTAAAATACATAACGTTACACATTTACTAACCGAAGACAGATGGACAGGCGCTCCGCAGCTGTTATAGAGCGCCTGTAGTTGGTGTCCTGGAGAGTGATCCTCGCTCCGACGCGGGACAACAGGGCATCAAATTGGGCGCGAGACAGGCGGAAGTACCGCTGAAAGCGGCCGTCATCCAGGCGCAGCTCCTGCAGCAAATGATGAAACTCACCAAACTGGGAACGCCTCCGGAGGGTCTGGTGGACCCAAGTACGGTGACGCTGACCCCTACGCCGCTGTTCTGCTCTCCAGAGCAAATATAAAGCGGTAACTTTCTCGATGAATACTCGATCAACATCAGCCATCTTGCAAACAGACAACCGCTAGCACTTGCCCCTCCCACTAGAAGCGGATTTCGCCTCGAACGCGCGTCAATTTCGCTTCAAGCGCTTGTTTTTCACGCGCGTCTATTTCGCTCTAGACGCGCGAATGCACTCAAAATGGTCAAGCGGCAAACTAAGCGCGGTAGACGCAAATTTGACGCTCTATTCGCGTTTGGTGTGAACACAGCATTAGAGTTACAGATAAGTCTGGATCCATCAGGTGTGGAGGAAAGAAGAGGGAGGTTGCGTAGGTGACATTATGGAGTGCCAGGACCTAACTATATATAGCACATGGACTCTTACGACAAACTGAAGTCGTATGGCATAGCAGTTAACATTTGCTATATGTATTTATACGTAATTGCATTGATGGTTTTTCATGGCACCTCATCTGGATGCAAGCCTACTTCACAAATAACAATCCCAGAGTAATTGCTGGGTATTATTTCCATGCTGTTGCTGAAAGAAGGGGTTGCCCTCAAATAATCCGATCTGATTTTGGTACCGAGAAATTTGTCCACGTCAACAGGCTACAAGCGTTTCTTCGTGAAGACTCGACTGGAACTGTGCATGGACCATGTATCTTTCAAGGAACAAGCCAAGCAAACCAGAGAATAGAAAGTGGGGTATCTACGGACGACAAAACACAGATTACTGGATGGATATGTTCAAAGAACTAAAGTCAAATGACAAAGGCCTTATACAGTTCTGTTTTCTATCCATAATTCAGGTAATTTACTCTGCTAAAAAATTATCTTATTTGTTTAACATTTATTAAAAAACACTAAACTGGGCGTTTGCTTAAGTGACACAGAGCATAAAGTTGAAATCGTCAATATTCCCTTTTACTGATTTACCATTACACTGAAAAAAACGTTTTGTTGAATTTACTTAAGTTTATTACGTCAAGGGGTTGCACGAAGTAAATTTATCTAAATCCAGATATATATTTTAAGTTGAGTGAACTTATATTTTATAAGTTGAGTTTACTAATATTGTATAAATTGGTTGTACTTCTATTTTATACATTGAGTTTATTAATCTCTTTCAGTAATTTCAGATTAATTATATTCATAATTTTAGCTAAACTATTTTGAGTAGAATTTACTCAGATTAATTGTGCAACCAGATCAATTTAATCATTCAATTTCTACATATTAAACTTACTTAGTATAGTCTCTTTCATTAATATTCAGACAAATAAAGCAAACCCAATATTTTCAACTCTAACTTTATTTTTTATCATCCAAGAGATTTTTTTCTCTCCCAAACAAGAATGCCTGTAAAGTAACTCAGTAGTCACCATTTCTCAGAGACCTCAATAGATGGTACACCACACACAATGATGGTAACAATCAGTGAATAGTGTTTGAGTATAAATGGGTCATTTTTAGTAAAAAATGAACTTCAGGCTTCACAAAAATGAATGTCACTAAAACTAACATCAAAAGCAACCATAAAACTGTGTAAATACAACTCGAAAACTTAACATTTTTAATTATTCATGCCCCAGTGCATGATGGGAAATACACTGAAAAAAAATGATTCATTGAATTTACTAAATTTTTTTATGGTGGTTTAAGTGGTTGCAATCAATTTATTTTAGCTATATGAACAAATTTATTATCACCAAAATTTTTATTTAGATTTAGAGATCCATGGTATTGTCGTACCACAGAAGGGGATTGTCATTGTCCAGAATCATTGCTTAGGGACCCATCGAGCCCTCTTTGGGATGAATGTTATTGCTGAGTGTTGGGAGGAACTGTTTCGGGCAGGGCCCGTGAAGACAATTCCATCGGCAGAGCAGCAGGAATGGAAACGGATCGTTGCTGATTGCCGCCGGATCCAGACGGCTAGGGCCCGAATGGACCGAGAGGACACCGGCCGAGTGGCCTGTCGATTTGCTCTGTCCGTGCCAGCAAGGACCGAGGCCATTGTATGGGTGAGGTTCCCCCAACAGGAGTATGGACTCGAAGGCTGGGTACTAGAGGAGCCCCATCTTGACTGTCAAAATGTGGAGGTGGCCCGAGGATTGGCTGTAGTCCGCCAAGGACGAGTCCCAGTAAAAGTACACAATGAGAGTCCCTACCCGATTCAGTTGCACCGGCACCAGCGATTGGCCAGAGTGACAATGGTCAGCCCCCATCAGGTGACAGAGGAACGGGATGTAAGTTTTCGGCAGGTATGCCCCACCGTGGTCGAGGTAGCCCTAACCCAAGTGGACTCGCCACCGAACAAGGCGGAGGTGGGAATGCCTGGCCATCTACGGGGCGAGTCTCTACAAGGAGAAGGATTGGAGGAGGCTCAGGCGCGTAGACTAGAGGGGCTCTTGATGAAATGGCAACATGTGTTCTTGACACACGATGAAGACATGGCTGCACGAGTGTGGTAAGACACCAAATCCGTGAGAGGTATCGTCCCATTCCACCCACTCTATACTCAGAGGTATGTACCTTGTTGCAAGGCATGCTCGACAGAGGGATGGTCCGAGAGAGTAGCAGCCCCTGGGCAGCACCCATAGTACTTGTACAAAAAAAGACAGGAGCCTGGAGGTTCTGTGTGGACTACCGTAAGTTAAACTAAGTCACCAAGAAGGATGCCTTTCCTCTGCCAAGGATTGAAGGCTAGCCAGCTTAACTCAATCTGCCTGGTATTCCACACTGGATCTAGCAAGCGGTTATAGGCAGGTGCGGGTGGAAGAAGTGGACCGGGAAAAGACTGCCTTTACAACCCCCTTTGGTTTATTCGAGTGCGACCGGATGCCCTTCGGCATTTGCAATGCTCCCGCCACGTTCCAGCGACTCATGCAGCGGTGTTTGGGAGGTCAACTGATGGAATCGACGCTGGTCTACCTTGACAATGTCATAGTCTACTCCCCCGACTTTGAGTCTCACTTGCAACATCTTGAGAAGGTATTTCAAGCCATGGAGAAGTATGAGTTGAAATTACAACCGGACAAATGCCATCTGTTGAGGAGGGAAGTTAAGTTCCTGGGCCATTTTGTCAGTTCTGCCGGGGTCGCTGTGGACCCAGAGAAGGTGTCGGCCGTGCGAGAGTGGAAGGCCCCGAAGACGGTGAGACAGGTCAGATCTTTCCTGGGCTTTGTGGGGTACTACCGGCGCTTTATTAAAGACTTCTCAAAGATCGCGAGGCCACTGAACCATCTGTTTGCAGGAACGGGGCGACCTCGAGGTTGTGGGTCCCCGTCGTTTGCATGGGACTCCGAGTGTGAGACGGCCTTCCAACGGCTAAAACGAGTTGCTGCAAGCACCGATCTTGGCTTATGCCGATTTCAACCAACCCTTTGTGCTGTACACAGATGCCAGTAATCTGGGCTTGGGGGCAGTGTTGGCCCAACGTCAGGAGGGAGTGGAGCGGGTCATCGCCTACGCTAGCAGGGGCCTCCATCCAGCAGAGAAGAACGACGCTAATTACAGTTCCTTCAAGCTTGAGTTGCTGGCACTAAAGTGGGCATTGAGCGAAAAGTTCAAGGATTATCTGTGGGGTGCGAAGGTACAAGTCATCACAGACAATAACCCTCTTGGACATCTACAGACGGCCAAATTGGGTGCCGTAGAGCAGCGGTGGGTGGCCCAGCTGGCTAATTATGACTATCAGCTCCAGTATCGGCCAGGTAAAGAGCATGTCAATGCGGATGCCCTGTCCCGGCTCCCTGAGGAGCAGGGTCGGAAGGACTCCGTAGAGCAGGTGCCTGACCTGGAAGAGGGGTACATGGTGGGCATCGTGGAAGCGCCAGGAGGCCAACAGGAGGCGATACCGTCAAGCTGGGGTTGGGACCCTGACCGCTGGAGGGAGCGGCAGCAGAGCAATGACAGGTTAAGAACATTGAGTCTCTGGCTGAAACAAGGCCGGGAGCCGACACCAACGGAAAGACAAGCTCAAGACGGGAAGGGCCGTAAGTTGCTGGGGCAGTGGATGAAACTCCGAATACGAGATGGAGTGATGTGTAGGACCATCAGGGTCGGGTGATGAGAGCTGCCAGATTGTCCCAATAAAAGCCAGGGCTCCCCTTCACATCGTGGCTATGGACTTTTTGACGTTGGGCAGACCTATGGATCAGTACCAAAACATCCTTGTGGTCACTGACTTATTCACCAAGTACTCCTGGGCTATCCCCACGTTAGACCGAACACTACCGCCACCGCATTGTGGAGGGCCGTCTTCCAGCCGTTTGGATGTTCTGAATTCCTGCACTCAGACCAAGGGCCCAACTTTGAGTCTCGGGGGCGTAAAAGAGCTGTGTAACTTACTGTGTAACTTAAGCTGTGTAAGTACGGGTGTACAAAGACCCACACCACGTCCTACCACCCCCAAGGAAATGGGGGGTGCGAACGATTCAACCAGACCCTACCGGGCCTATTGGGCACCTTAGACCAGGAACAGCAGGGCGAGTGGGTGATTGCCCTACCGGCTTTGATCCAAGCTTACAATAACAGTGTACATAGTACCACGGGGTATGCCCCAACCTACTTGATGTTCGGCAGGCATGTGCGACTGCCTGTAGACTTGCTGCTGGGGACGGCCGCGGTCGAAGAGGAGCTGAGTTTGACAGAGTGGGTGGACCGCCACCATCAACGTCTCCATTATGCTTATGGGCAAGTGTCGACACGGATACGGGTGGCTGCGGAAAAAAGCAAGAGGCTGTATGATCGGACAGCCCGAGAAGCCCCCTTACTCCCGGGAGAGAGAGTTTTGGTGCGAGACAACCGACGGCAAGGTAAAGGCAAATTGAGTGACCGATGGGAAGCCACTCCTTATGTGATCCTTATGTGATCCAAGGACAGCAGCGGCCAGGGCAACCGGTATACACCATTCGCCCAGAAGGGAAGGCGGGACCAGACCAAGTGGTCCACCGTAACATGATCCGGCCCTGCCCGAACTATCCCAAACCTGTGGAAGAGGCTCCAAGGGAGCCGGTGCCGGTAGAGCCATGGATAGGTGGATGGGCCGTGGTCCCAAGGGACTTTGTGAATGTGGCCGTCCAGGGTTGACCCCATCTCACCACCCCGTCGGTCCCAACGGGAAAACCGAGGACGGCCCCCTGTACGTTATGGCGAGTGGACAGGTGAAGGACGTTCTAGGGACTAGAACGAATTGGCGGGGGAGGATGTGACGGAGTGACTGTGACGGGGCGGAACCAAAAATGAGGAAGATTAGTTCTGCCCGGACCATATATCGCAAACACCGCCGCTTCCGGGAACGCCGGCGAACCCAAATCAGCGTGTTATTGGGAACAGGTGTCTTGTTGAGCGTGGCGATCACTGATTGGGCAATTTGGTGAAGTGGAGACACATAAATAGGGCATCAGAAACACAGGAAGTTGTTGGTGATTCCCAGTAGTTATTGTGGGTGCAACGGAGCGGAGGAGAGAGTTGGAGAGAGAGTGTATGGTGTACTGTGGAGCTTGGGCAAAGAGAGATACACACACAGGGCTGAGTATACGAATATCTTAATTGGAGCATTGTGTTCAGATGCATTGTGTGATGTGAAGTTAACACACATTGAAGATCTGCTAGGATTGCAGGAAGGAGACCGTACTGCCAGTTTTGTCGGATGTCGGTTATCTGGAAGAGAAGTGGAAAGATCCAGTGTTAATGAAAGTGTGAGTACACTGAAATATTCATCGAGTCGACAGTTATTTTGCAAGTGTGGAATATCCATATACCTCTTGTGAGTTGTGACCAGTGTGAGCGGCCCCACCGTAATAGGATTGGTGGGTGAGCCGGAACCAGCGGAAAAGGAGTCTGGTGACTTGTCGTGGCTGTGACGTTTTCTCTGGCCGTCTGCTGCATCGGTGCCCCCAACGTCCAGGAACTAATCCCCGGTCCTATGTGGTTTTGACCCTAATTCACTGTGAGTGTGTGGAGTGCAGTGGGCGAGTTATTTTCTTTGCTGTCTGTACACTTGGAGTCTGCAGTGTCGTGCTGTGTCATGTTGTCAGTAATCACCCTCTAGGCTGGGAGAGAAAACCCTGTGGAGAAGAACGTGCACCGGTGTTGTGAGACGACCGTCTTTTATATACATGCCCGCTCGTGGCTTTGGACACCTACTCCGCCGAGTGGTGACGTGTCAACAATAGCGAGTAAGGAACAGTGTGCATATTGTGGGGGACGACGACTGAGGGAAGTGTTGGCTGCTATATGAACATCCAGCTGTGTAGCCCTTGTGTATGAATACCTGTTTGTGGAGTGCTTCCAGAGGTTCGCCCCTGTCTAGATCTCTGGTCCGTTGTCTGGAAGAGAGGAGAGGGAAGCGGTGAAGAAGACCACAGTTGTCGTGACATATACACCTTCTCTAGACTCCCGAGCTGAAAAGGGCTAAAGCCTGATGTCCACCTCTTCGAGGGTCTGTGAGTTGTATCCATTCAGTATTGTCATTTTATACCCACCAGCATGCCCAGAGCAAAGCTCCAGTTGCCCCTGTAAGCCCATCTGTACGCCACAAGCTAAGAGACAGCGTATTGCTCTTGTATACTTACCTGTATGCCCAAAGCCAAACTCCAGTTGCCCCTGTATACCCCTCTGTACGCCTAAAGCTAAGAGTGAAATACCAGTGCATCGCCCTTGCATACTCACCTGCAAACTCCATCCGAACACATCCGAAGTTAAGGATTGTGTATCTTTCTGGCATACTTACCTATACACCGAAGGCCAAGACCCCAATATATTCACCTGCATACTTACCTGTGGACCTTTTAGGTGTTTCCAACCGCGGACCCAGAATCTCGTGGCGAACGGCGTCAGGTACGCACCCCACCCAATTAATCAGAATTACTTACCTTCTTTACTCTGCGTGCAGGGACTGGAAGGGCCCCACCGACGGTTCTCCTGCAGGAGAAACACAAAGGCACTACTGAGAAAAACCCTGTTGAGTTACCTTAGAGTCCCCATGACAGAGTCAGAAGCGACTCGGACCTATACTCTCTGGCCCCGAGAGTGGATTTTAGATTCCCTTTTCCCTTCCCTTCACACCTTTTAAATAATTTAAATAAAGTTTGTTTTAATACTACTTTAATAATGTTTTAATAATACTTTAATACTCACTCTCTCTCGTATGTCTGGTCATTGGGGTGTTCTTGGGACCTCTTCAAGGTGGAAACTAGGGAGGGTCGAGACTCACGACATCTGTGGTCCGCTCTGACCTGTGACACATTTTCACGTTACAAGCTTTATTAAATGAACTGTGATTTATAAGCTGTTTTCCTTTGGCCTAAAATGGGGGGATTTTTGTCAATAATTAAACTGAACTATTGAATATTTTTGAGCTTGTTGCAATAATAAGTTCTGATTTATAAATCACTGTTATTTAGTTAATAAATTATCAAACTTTTTTAAATTATCAGACAATTTTAATATTTCATTTAATGACAAATTTTACAAAACATTATTAATATTAAAGGGATGTAACAGTATAGTAAAGTAAAGTTATGTTTTCCACAGATTTGATTTTACTCATAAATTGATAAACAATTATAAACCCCATAGGAAAATCTGGAAGTAACCAGTTGTGAATTAGAACCACTCTAAGATGTTCACAACTACTGGACATTGTTTGCACTTGCATATAAAGTACAGTGTATGCTATATGAATGAAGTCAGTGATTTCAATGCGTGCTTTAAATATTAATTTAAAGGTGCTATATAGGATTTCTTCAAGTATAATAAGCAAACAGCTATTTGCGAGAAAAACTGTAAAGATACAGTGTAGAATTACCTTAAGCGGTTCTCAATCCCAGTCCTCGTGTCCCCTGCTCTGCACATTTTTTGTGTTTCTCTTAACGCTTCAGATGTTTGATCTATTCAAACATAAGTGTCCTGCGAAGTGAACATCACAGTGGACATCATATTCCACCATGATTCCAGGTCGAAGCAAACGTTATTATGTTTCATTTAAAGGCCATTGAAGTGTACAGATCATGCATTTAAATTGTATTTATATACAGATAAATTTTGTCACACCCTAGTTCCGTCCATGTGTGAAGACGCTGCTGGCCGTGGCATAGTGCTAATACAGTATTGTTCAAAATAATAGCAGTACAATGTGACTAACCAGAATAATCAAGGTTTTTAGTATATTTTTTATTGCTACGTGGCAAACAAGTTACCAGTAGGTTCAGTAGATTGTCAGAAAACAAACAAGACCCAGCATTCATGATATGCACGCTCTTAAGGCTGTGCAATTGGGCAATTAGTTGAAAGGGGTGTGTTCAAAAAAATAGCAGTGTCTACCTTTGACTGTACAAACTCAAAACTATTTTGTACAAACATTTTTTTTTTTCTGGGATTTAGCAATCCTGTGAATCACTAAACTAATATTTAGTTGTATGACCACAGTTTTTTAAAACTGCTTGACATCTGTGTGGCATGGAGTCAACCAACTTGTGGCACCTCTCAGCTGTTATTCCACTCCATGATTCTTTAACAACATTCCACAATTCATTCACATTTCTTGGTTTTGCTTCAGAAACAGCATTTTTGATATCACCCCACAAGTTCTCAATTGGATTAAGGTCTGGAGATTGGGCTGGCCACTCCATAACATTAATTTTGTTGGTTTGGAACCAAGACTTTGCCCGTTTACTAGTGTGTTTTGGGTCATTGTCTTGTTGAAACAACCATTTCAAGGGCATGTCCTCTTCAGCATAGGGCAACATGACCTCTTCAAGTATTTTAACATATGCAAACTGATCCATGATCCCTGGTATGCGATAAATAGGCCCAACACCATAGTAGGAGAAACATGCCCATATCATGATGCTTGCACCTCCATGCTTCACTGTCTTCACTGTGTACTGTGGCTTGAATTCAGAGTTTGGGGGTCGTCTCACAAACTGCCTGTGGCCCTTGGACCCAAAAAGAACAATTTTACTCTCATCAGTCCACAAAATGTTCCTCCATTTCTCTTTAGGCCAGTTGATGTGTTCTTTGGCAAATTGTAACCTCTTCTGCACATGCCTTTTTTTTAACAGAGGGACTTTGCGGGGGATTCTTGAAAATAGATTAGCTTCACACAGACGTCTTCTAACTGTCACAGTACTTACAGGTAACTCCAGACTGTCTTTGATCATCCTGGAGGTGATCATTGGCTGAGCCTTTGCCATTCTGGTTATTCTTCTATCCATTTTGATGGTTGTCTTCCGTTTTCTTCCACGTCTCTCTGGTTTTGCTCTCCATTTTAAGGCATTGGAGATCATTTTAGCTGAACAGCCTATCATTTTTTGCACCTCTTTATAGGTTTTCCCCTCTCTAATCAACTTTTTAATCAAAGTACGCTGTTCTTCTGAACAATGTCTTGAACGACCCATTTTCCTCAGCTTTCAAATGCATGTTCAACAAGTGTTGGCTTCATCCTTAAATAGGGGCCACCTGATTCACACCTGTTTCTTCACAAAATTGATGACCTCAGTGATTGAATGCCACACTGCTATTTTTTTGAACACACCCCTTTCAACTAATTGCCCAATTGCACAGCCTTAAGAGCGTGCATATCATGAATGCTGGGTCTCATTTGTTTTCTGAGAATCTACTGAACCTACTGGTAACTTGTTTGCCACGTAGCAATAAAAAAATATACGAAAAACCTTGATTATTCTGGTTAGTCACATTGTACTGCTATTATTTTGAACAATACTGTATGTGAATGAATGTTCCAAGGAAGTAAACTTCAGTGGATTTCTTCTGCTCAGGGATCAATGAACTGCGGTCAAGCCAGCCGCACTTTTATTTTTCTCATGCGTGTGTAATTGTTCACTTACAGTACGGGTGCTGAGAGCAGTCAAAATGTATGTAAAGAAGTTATCATGCACACGTTTGCTTTACACTTTTACTTATTTTAACTTTAATTTTTAGTTTTTAAATACATTATTTTTCTACATAAATGTTTTTATTGTACATTAATTATTATACATTGTTCATTAATGTTAAATGTTATAATAAAAGTTTTTCATTCAAAGTTTTTTTTATTTTATTTCATGTTTGTGTGTGTATATATGCATATATATATATATATATATATGTATATATATATATATATATATATATATATATATATATACATATATATATATATATATATATATATATATATATATATATATATATATATATATTAGGGGTGTAACGATACGCGTATTCGTATTGAACCGTTCGGTACGAGGCTTTCGGTTCGGTACGTGGTACGCATTATGTACCGAATGGTTCATTGGACTAATTCATTATATTTGAAAAAAAAAAAAAGTTAAATATGATGATATGCGTTCAACAAGGTAGCCCAGTAACCCAAACGACGTAACAGGCAACGCCCCTGACACCCCCGAAGAAGAAAAAGAACACCAACTTTTATGTTTATGTTAGGCTACTCAGTCAGGTGCTCAGGAGTGAGCGAGCAGTTCATGCATGGTACGCGGTGGCCAATGCGTTTAACAGACCAGAAATAGAAGATCCTCCAATAACCAACAGGTCTGGTGTTTGGGTGCACTTTGGATTCCCTGTAAGCTATAATGGTGATGGCAAGAGAGTGGTGGATTGAAAAACAACGGTCACATCTGCTACATGACAATAGGGTACACCAGCGGGAATAAAAAAATAAAAAAAAACCAGCAGGAATACTTGAAACATGTCAACTCATTTACGCCGACATCACCTTAGTATGTCAGTATCTGGGAAAAGATGAAAAAGAGGAGAAACATACACGCAACAAACTATCCCCGCAGCATTTATTAGACAGACATTTCCAACTGACTCAAACAGGGCGATTGGTAGGCAACATTTACGTTACATTTACATTATAGCTGCGGATATGAGACCTTACCATTTACCATTCATTCTATCATCACCATTATAGCTTACAGGGAATCCAAAGTGCACCCAAACACCAGACCTGTTGGTTATTGGAGGATCTTCTATTTCTGGTCTGTTAAATGCATTAGACATTTTGCAACGAGCCTTCAGCGCGTGCTGAGTGAGTGAGCGCCTTAGGGGCCGTTGTAGCAGTCGACTCTGTTCCCCTTGGAATGTCTGTTTCCCCTCGGGTTGCCAGATCCGTGTAATAAACCCAACCAAATAGTTAATCAAACATTTTACCAAAGTAGCCAAAATTCCACGGATTTGGCAACATTCCCGTATGCAAATACACCAAACACACCTGGATGTAAGGAAAGCAAAAAGGTAAATTTCAGCAAAGGACAAATGGATTTGCAGCTCTAAAAATCGATTGCAGTAGGCTAGCTCTGCTACTAAATTTATTTCAAAATTGCAATCCATATACAACTATGATCAGCTGTTCCTTCATCTTGGCTGAGCTTTCAACGTTGTTACGGGAAAGGATGAAGCTGATTGGTTAGTTCTTGTCACCTGACCCGCGGTGCGCTTGCGGCATTCTGAAAAGTTGAGATTTTTTTACATTTTGCTGTATCTAAAACGTACCAAACTCTACCGAACCGAACCGAGACGTGTATCGTATCGAACCGAGCCATGAATTTTGTGAACCGTTACACCCCTAATATATATTAGGTGTGTGTGTGTGTGTATTTGTGTGTGCGTGTATGTGTGTGTATAACAAGATGCGTCCTAGCACTTCCAATGTGTTCGATATTCCAGCACTCATAAAAAAATTCCTTTATAGGTTAGGTTAGCTCATTCTTTCAGTCCGTATGTCTTGACCGAGCGGCAACCTCGCGCTCTCTCTCGTGAAGCCAATAAGGAAGTGACTAAAACTGCAATTCATCGACTGGCCGCTTGAGGCTGGCTGCAGAAGAGAGTCAGTCCAATAGACTCCCCATGTTAAAATGCCCAAATTTACAGCAGAAAAAAACATGTTTACAGCCTGGTTCAAAAAATGATTTTGGTCTATATTGCTAATTTTGCCCTTCATGACAACTGTGAGGGGGGTCAATTTTTTTATAACTCATCTGTTTAAATTATATTAAGCCTCAAATTTCTGCATAATTAAGGGCGTATCCACTTGAGTGACAGGTGGATTGCCACGGCTCACAATGCCGTCGCGCTAAGTGGGCGTGGCTTCAGCAATCAGCTCCCGCCTTTTTGCCCATTTTCGATTATCCGGGACAGTCGCACCATGACGCGCTGCCAAGATGGCGTCGGCCCACTCTGCACACTTTAGGCTTCAAAACCGCTATTGAGGAGTCTATGGGTGACGTCACAGACACTACCTCCATATTTTTTTACAGTCTATGGTCTTGACCCTGAATATCACTGTATTAATTTTCATAGGCATTTTGCTGTATTAGAAAAAACTAAAGGCAAAATCAACCCAAATAATTGCAATGCAGTTCATGCATGGAGCTCACGTCTAATGAGCTGGTTATCTGAATCAGGTGTGTTAACAAAGAGAGACATGCAAAATATGCAGAACTCTGTGTCGCAAGGACTGGAAGCACACGTGTGAAATGCAGTCTGAGATTCAGTGGTCTATGATTGCTCGAAAAACCATATGGCACCTTTGAAATGAATCTTATTTTTTTTTTGTAAAGCTTCTTTAAAGAGGCATCAAATTTTTTTTGCATCATTGAATTATGATGTTTCTGTTTATCCCTTTAAAACTTCTTTGAAACATAAGCATTCTTCACTGGTGGCATTGTGTGTACTTCCAGCTAACTTTAGAACTTATCGTGTGACCATTTCAATGACCATAAAACATTAATAAAACCTTGTGCTATTCTAGAATCTTAACAAGTAACATACCTTATCTTCCTCCATTTTTGTCAGGTTCTCCTCTCAATGCAGAGATAAAGTATTATTTTCATATTTTCTGCTGGACATTATTAATTTTATGATGGAGGTTTCAGCCGCCAAAAGTATTCACAAATAGTGCGGGGATTTCTCTTGATAGCTAAAATTACATCATGAGAAAATGGGTTTTACATTGTTATAACGAGAAAACGACATTCGTTATGTCGAGATAACAAGAAAATTAAGTCGTTATAATGAGAAAACGACCTTCGTTATGTAGAGATAACAAGAAAATTAAGTCGTTCTAACAAGAATGAAAAAATTATAATGCATGGCCATTTAGAACTTCCGTAATGTTTACTACAGTTGTGCTGCTTTTTATTTTTGTGGAAAACGTGATTTATTCTATTTTTCAGCATTTCACAGATGAATAGAAAGTTCAAAAGACCAGCATTTATTTGAAATAGATGTGTACATCTGTTTTGACAAATTAAATTGTTCTCTCATTCAAAAATGAATCTTGCAATTATGTAAGGAATGAAGGATTTATGTCACTCCCGAAACTTTGTTGCTTGTACATAGTATAAGGCCTCAAGCATGAAAAACATTTTAAAATTCTGAATGGATAATGAGAGTTGGCAGCCCTGATAAATGTTTGATCACTTTAATGCATCCTTGATTAATAAAAGTTATAAAAAAAATACTGTTCTTAAAAATTTGAAGTTTATTGTAGATTATGATTTTGTTTGTCACTTGATCTCTAGAATTGTTTTTCTCAGTTTATTTATTTATTTATTTTTTTGATCAACTTTTTAAGACCTTTTTAAGACCATTAGGAATGAAATTTAAGACCTATATCATGACATCAAAAACACACACACACACAACACACACAAATAGGAAAATGCAGAATGACAAAATTACTAGCAAAGTAAATTTATTAAAATGGAACATTACCGAAGACAGGTTACATGCATTGTTGAACTACAAAAAACAAACAAACAAAAACTATACGTGACACAGACATCCCAAGTCTCCCGGAAGTTCCAAATATTGAAAGCGGCTCCCTGAGACCATAGACAGTAAAAGGAATGGACACAGTGACCCCATTGGAACTTAACTGAGACAATTGAAGCCCGTTTTTAGCTTTTTTTAGCACTTCCGTTTCTGACGCGCAGACTCAAACGAAGCTTGACGACGTCAGCAACCTGTCTGACAGATGTAAATGTTCTAGTAGCTGTGCGCGCAAACTGGCATCGTTAATCTTGCAGAGACGGCGAGATTGAGCGGGGAGTTCTTTGGCGTGAGTGAGCAGGAGTGAGTATTCTGATTAATTATTTTATATAGTATTTTAAAATGTAACGCCAGTACGCCATATTAAGTTAATTCCCTGCGAGCTTCTCCACCTGTCTGTACGGTAATGTGACAGAGTCGAGTGGTTATGACGCAATCGTTAGCCTATTTTTTACAAAAACTGTTTCTACGGGGCCATAATGTAACATAGAAGGTAATGGAGCCCTTTATACATTGTTTGTCCATTATTTATTTCTAAAGTTACACAACAGAGTATTTAAACGCCTCAGATGTAAAGTTATTCGCTGTCAAAGTGAAGCCAAAATGAATGGTAGTCAATGGGAATGCTAACGCAAGTGAAGTTCTGCTACACGATGGCGGCACGCAGCTGACTTCAACTTCCGGTCGACTTCCTTGCCGCCTGCCTGAGACCCGCAAATTAGTTAAAATCTCCCGGAATCTAGACCGAGCGAGCAAAAGCGCGCATGTGAAACAGATACGGTGTTTCAAACCGTGTAGCGCGCACGGCAGAGATGGAGAGGGAGCGTGAGACCTTGCGTGTGTGTGCTAATGTGCGTGTGTGCGAAGCGCATGTCAGACAGAGAGAGCATCCTGATTGGCCTGTTTCTGCAAATCAACCAATCAATTTTCAATTTTCAACAATGAAAAATCGTTGTCTGGCTGCCTTTTAGTGTCCTTTTCATCTTTCCATCAGCTTTCTCCAACCATTCATCCCATCGACTGCGCAAAATAGTGAACAAACTTGGTAAAGAAAGCCGGTTGGGTAATACCAAGAAGTCGGTGCGGTGGGTACATTACAGATTATTTAAAGTATGATACTATCTTTCTTGCTGGCAAATTAAATTAATAAAGAAAACGAACAAAAGTATTAATTCTGAATATTTCATGTTATTTTAATCTGAATGATGTGATGATATTGAGGGGGTTATATTAGTTGGATCTGCAAATTACGCGCATGGATAAGGAATTAACATATCTTTTATGTACTCAGTAGCTTGATCAAGTAAGTGATTTAAAAACAAACATCAACACCTTATTGTCAGGGTTTGGCAAGGAGGAACTCAGGTGCAGACAGGAAGTAACTAAACAAAGGATTTATTTGTACAAAAAGGGAAAACAAAACCCACGAGGGGGAAAACAACGGCTAGGGCAGAAACTAAACAACTTAACAGGACAGGATTGACATGATAAACAAACTCTTAAACACTAACTACAAACAAACACTCAAGGTTATACAAAGAGTTCAAGGATACAGAAACATCTAGAGACACTCACGATCTGATAAACAATCACAAATGTGGAACAATGAACCGACGAAAGAGAGCACACTAGGAGATCTAAATAGGGGAACTAATTAAGACACGACAGGTGGCACAGATAGGACAATCACGACAAGACTAGGATAACAAGGGGGGCGGGGCAAGGGAACAGACACTTATATTGTTTTCTGTATCTAACAGGTAGCCAGTGAAGGGATATCATAAAGGTATTATATGATCCCGTTTTCTGGTATTTGTTAAAAATCTCACTGCAGCATTCTGGACACACTAAAGACGAGTAACCAGTGATTAATTTATGCCCAGATAAAGAGCATTACAATAGTCCAGCCAGGTTGAAACAAAGTCATGCACAACAATTTCCAAGAAAGAATTGGTTTCGGTTTAGACAATTCTCTTAACTGAAAGAAAAATGATATCCCAACGCTGTTAACTTGAAGATCAAAGCATAAAACAGAATCAAAAAATACTCCAAGGTTCTTTACATAACTTTGCATATTGTTGGACAGTAGTACATTCTTTCCAGCTGGAGCATTCCCAATCTCCTTGTTCCCAAACATAATAATCTTTTCCTCATTTAATTGTAAAAAAAATATTTGCTAGCCATCCCTTTACCTCAGTCAAGCACTTATAAAAATTAATAAAAGATGCACAACCATCACACTCCAAAGGAAGGTACAATTGTAAATCATACGCATACAAGTGATAGTTAACATTATGCTGCTTAAAAATAGACCCCAGGGGTAACAAATACAGAGAGAACAGAGTCAGACCAAGGATAGATCCCTGAGGAACCCCCCAAGAAATAGCAGCGGATGCAGAGACATAATTTCCAATTTTAACAGAACATGTCCTGTCATGCAAATAAGAGGAAAGCCACTTAAGGGTTACACCATTGAATCCTACATAATCTCTAAGGCGGTCTATTAAAATTGCGTGATCTAAAGTATCAAAGGCTGCACTTAAATCTAACATCAAGGCAACAATTTTCCCGGAGTCAATACTTAACAAAATATAATTTGTAACCTTCAATAATGATGATTCTGTGCTATGTTTTGTCCTAAATCCAGACTGAAATGTTATTTACAATCAAGAAATCTGTAAGTTGATTATGGACAACTTTCTCTAAAATCTTATACATAAAAGGCAATTTCCAAATAGGTCTGAAATTTTTTTAATGCCCGGTAATCAATGCAAGGTCATAATCCACCATCCTTCTTAGGGACAAAGAAGAAGCTAGCTGGTGCTGGTGAGGTAGATGGTTTAATTTATCCCTGTTTCAAGGTTTCGTCAACATACTCACGCATCGCAGCTTGTTCTGGAAGGGACAGAGAGTATATCCTACCCTTAAGGATGGGCTCTCCAGGTACAAGGTCTATAGCGCAAACGGGGGTAACTTGGCTGCTGCGACTGGGTTAAAGACATCGGAAAAGGAAGAATAGCATGGAGGAACACTAATGGACAGATTTTCCCTTGGACTTTCAATAGACTTAATTAATTAATAGAATTAATGATCATAGAATCTGGCTTTTCATTGGGATGAGATATGTGGTGTGTTTCATTACAAGTACAGCCCCAATTTAAAATCTCTCCTGTAGCCCAGTTTAGTGATGGTTGGTGTTGGATCAACTATGGACACCCTAGGATAATGTCTGTCTGGCTTTTCTCAAGGACAAATGGAGTGAAAGACTCGTGTGACGGGTGCAATTTGGGAGGTCAAATACCATTGCCTGCTAACCCGGAGTCCACGATGGCCATGGCTGAAATGATGACATCTCTAATTTTTAAGGTTACACTGATGGTTAATGAGGAGGACACAGAGGGTTTGGGAAGGACTGAACTCACCATTAAACGTGGGGGACGGGATGGGCAAGTGCGTATGAAATGGTTTTCATTCCCAGAGTCTGTTTTCTCGTTGGCGAATTCGTTCAGTAGGAGTCAGTCTCTTGGTCTCCATTTGCATTCGTTCTGGTGGTGTTTCCAGGAGTTTCTTAGACGTGAGCAGATGGGGAAGAGGAGCTGGGGCAGGTGTGTCTTGATAGCAGGATTGAGATCTAAGATGGACTCGTTGGGCTTGTTGCATGAATTTTTCTAACCCTATACTGTTGTCATATATGGCTTACTGTCAGTAAGGCCTTCTCATTCCATCCACTCGCTGCGGCCAGGGTTCTAAATTCGAGAGAATATTCCGACACCGATTTCTTTCCTTGACGTAAATGCAGTAATCGTTCGCTTACGGAGAAATCACCCACTGGACTGCCGAACACCTCTTTAAAATGATAAATTTTACATAATAAAACTCTGGAATGATGAAGTGTCTGCGGTTTCTTGGAACCAGAGTGCTTCTGCCCACCTCAGCGCAGCCCCGGATAACTGCTGGATTACGAAAGATATTTTTGAACGATCCATGGGATACTGATGTGCATGTTATTCCAGTGCGAGAGAGCATTGTAATAGAAATCAACTGCAGTCCTCGTCCCTGCCTGAGAAGGGCACTGGTCGAGCGGGGTTTACGGAAGTGCCATCCTCGGGTGGTGTTGAATCCATCGGTGTTGGTCAAGCCTTCTGTCAGGATAGTAAGTGATGAGGTAAGTGAATTCAACACAGTCTTTATTTAGACAAGAATTCGTAAGAGGGAGGTAAGTGTAACCTTGGTGCAGGTTATGTGGAGTTCGTGTCCGTGGAACCAGGTGAGTTTGCTTCAGTGAAAGCCAGGTGAGTTCATTATGTGTCGAGACATCAAAGCCACACAATACGTGATATCAATTCTTGTCTCTTCTCTTTGCAGTGGGAGCTCAATGGTCGAATAATCACATGGGCACTCAGGAGATATCGAGGCACGTAGGAGAGTTCAGATCAAGGAATATGCCAAGAGAGTTCTGGAGACAGGAGAACAAAAGACACACAGGTTAACTTCTCAAATGTAAGTATACGTTACTGCTGGTGTTTCCGTTTCCGTGTACTTATACAGAATATAAGGCCCACCATTTTATGAGGCGCATGCTTAAACATACGGTATTTAAAAAAAAAGGTAACCGAAGCAAAACAGTGAGTTTAGTTTAACTTTATCCTACTATTTAACAATAAACTCACATTATTTTTTAATCAATCTTTTCTCACAAATTCATCTAAGTCCTCATCTTCTGTGTCTGAATTGAACAGCTGGGCAACAGCTTTTGAACAGCTTTCGTCATCAAACATGCAGGGTTCCCTCACATCATGATTGATCGCTGCCAGCGTACATAGTGTATGTATTACGTCCCTGTGTCAGGTGGAAATGGTCCGACAGTCAATCAAGCGGAGCGCTTACCAAAGTCGCACAACAACATTTTTACAGATTTTGGAACTCTGTGTCCACATAAGGCACACACCGGATTATCAGTCGCATGGCTGATTTTTGAGAAAATGTAAGACTCTTAGGTGCGCCTTATAGTGCGGAAAATGAGGAGGAGATCAGAGGGATACAAAAGAGGAGCGACGACAGTGTAACAGATATGCAGGTCATCGATTCATGGGTTCAATTCAAGCCACAAATGAAACCCTGTTTGTACTAAACGCCTGGCCTGGCGCCAGCCTGGCTGGACTTAAATTATTTTACGATACCCATGCGAGCCTCAAAGGAAACCTGAAACCCCCCCCCAAATTCCTTAACACACACACACACAAAGAAACTTTCTCAAAGTTACTTTTTTTTTGTAAGTCCTTATTAATATGTATTTTGAATGTTTGTGTATTGCATAAAAATGGTTAATCCTGGGTAAATGGTTAAAGTGCTGACTTATAAGTGGAAATGCGTGATTTAATCCTTATACTTTCTCAAAGAGTCATGTTTCTGCAACCCCCACTCCTGACCAGGTCGTAAAGCTTTATGACCCCTGGGCAACAGAACAGGAAATCTAAGCCTTAGGAAAGAATGGTAAAATGTAGTCTAAATGTGTATATATTTCTATCAGTTATATATATATATATATATATATATATTGTTTGGTGTTTTTCAAATCGTCATGCTTTGACAGACCCACTTATCTAAAGTAAAGTAATGAAAAATGTATTATTCTGGAATTACGAACGTGCTAGAATATCCCTGATGAAATCGGACAAGTCCTAAATCATTAGGGTGGGTTGTTCCCAGAGACAAAGGAACTTTCCCGCCGCTTCAGATCGCGGATGTTCATTGGGTGGTTCACGCGAAAAGAGGCGTGAACATCTCAATCTATAAGAGTCGACCGAACAAGGTCCGCCTCTCTCTTCTTCCTCTTCCCCGTTCTCGGATACGCTGCTCTCCAACGTTGGTTCCGCGCGGCCATAGGCTCACAGCGCAAACCCCCTCAGCACAGGGGCTGAGAGAAAAAGAGAGATTTAAATGCTGCTTTAAAGTGTTGCTATTATTTGATTCGTTGTTGGTTCCACTAAGGTTTACTGACTGATTTTCATACCTGAGCTCATTCTGTGATCTCTCTCGCTTTCTCCACTTCTCTCTCTCTCTCTCTCTCTCTCTCTCGCTCTCTCTCTCTCTCTCTCTCTCTTTTATTTGGATTCCGTTATGTCTTGTAAATGTTTATTGTCTGTATTTTCGTACGCATATTTACTCTGTGTGATTTGTAGTTTGATGTATTACTAGTTGAATTATTAAAAACCCATATATAAAATGATTGGCTTGGACTCCACCCCACTCACATTACGAGTCACTGAAATGTTTTGGTCTTTAGCTACAAGCTTTAAATTTAGAAACTAAATTTATCATATCATAATGTTTTCGTGGCCAGAGAATATTTTTCCTTGAATTATAAGGCGTGATAACTTTATTGAAAATTGATAGGTCAATCTGGCTTGCTGGACAATCCACTGTTTGATCTGCAGTAATTTACAGTAAGAGATATCACAACAATTGATATGAAGAATGGAATATTGACATATTAATGAGTAAATTACAGTGCCCTGTGATTAGTATTGGTATAGGCAATTGAGCTATTTTTCATAATCAATAAAATTTAATGTAACTGCCATCTGAGATATATATTAATCAAATTCCTGATTAATAATTCAAATTCCCTATATATCATTTGAGTTAATTACTACGTAAAACTCATTGTTGTTACAACAGTAAAGGACAAAAGAAGACCAGGCCTGGGCTTTATTTTGGGTTTGTGCGCAACAGTCGTCCGCAAGGGGCTGTGGAGCTGTTTTGTCTTTATTTTATTATTAAAGCTTTATTTGATTGTCCGCTGGTTCCCACCTCCTCCTTCCCGAGATTGTGAAGTTTGTATGCCATTACAGTAATATTGTGACTTTATTAAACAATCCTCTACGAAAATGCAGTTTCATTGTGTTATCGATGTACTTTCAGGGAGGAACTTGTCAGCAAATCTACTTCACAGCACATCAGTGAAAGCAGTTGACAGTTACAGACGTGTGTTGAATCAGGGTCAGATCTGAATTCTGATGGTATGTAGATCTCCAGGAACAGGATTGTTCAGCCCTGTTATATTGGTAATGTATGATGGATTTACATTTAGCAGACCGTCGTCATGGACCCTCTCAGCATACAGCCGGTGAGTCCCATGTATCTTCTGAATCTCAACAGTTTATACCAAGTGTAGAGGAACAAGCTGAAACTGATCGCCACACTAATCGATGGCACAAACGGAGCGAGACCCAAAGGAACACGAGATATCAGATTGTCACAAGTTTCTCGTATTGCTGCCATTGCTTCCTCTACCCCAGATTCGACTATGACAAGGCTTGTAAATACTAGTATTCTACCACCCCCTATACATCTGGAGAACAGATTTGAAGCATTAATAAACGTGGGTGAGAAATCCCCGAATGTATTTAAACATGGATCTGATCAGCCAGCAGCTAACACCACTACAAACAGGCGCTACACTTCAAAGACTCAAAGTCCAGTCGTTCATCAGTGGACCACTCCCAGCAAGGGGAACAAATATGTTTTCACGGTTGCTTGGGCTCAACACATGGCTACAAAGATCTTGTAATTAGGGCCGGGACTCGATTAAAAAAATTAATCTAATTAATTAGAGGCTTTGTAATTAATTAATCGAAATTAATCGCATTTTAATCGCATATAAATATTTGACCTGAAAACAGTGAGAAGTAATTTTTTTTCAAATGGATTTATAGTATACCATTGAATAATGACTGAATACATAAGCTTAAGCAACAAAATATTGTTTATTTTTGTTCAACCAAGTCTAGCAGACCAGTGCAACTTTTGCCATGAAGTGTATCAATAGCATATTTAGAAACAATTTAGAAATAGTACATTTCAGAAATTCAGGAAGCTTATAGGTGCTGGAACCTTCTGTAAAGAGTTTTTTAAGTAAAACACAATACTGTCAATTACATTCAGAACATTGGAAACACTGACTATTAGAAAACATCTCTCTGTTGCTTCAGAGGCCATAACATACTAAGTCCAACTCTCAATAACCTTGGCCAAAACAATAAAGAGTTCAACATAAACTGTGGCACCAACAAAATAATATATAGTTCAACATAAAGTGTAAAGTCCACTCTAGCTGCTATATGTTTTGCGTTGAGGTGATACTTGAGACTCGATGTGCTGCAGGCTGCAGTGATATGCGGAGCGAACGCTAGTTGGTGCTTCAGTATAATCGGTCCGCCGAAACAAATCCAGTGAGAAACGTTCCACGGTGCAAAAATAAGTTATTAAAAATGCGGGAATTTTTTTTTCTGTAATTAATTAATCTTAGTTAACGCGTTATTTTTTGTGTAATTAATTAATCTCAATTAACGCGTTAAAGTCCCGGCCCTACTTGTAATACAAAAGGAGTCAATTTCATCGACAACTTCAATCTTTTCTGGGGCCATAGACAATTAAACCACATGGCCTCCACCCAAACAAACTTGGTGCAAGAGTGTTTAAGGACTATATCTACTTCTCCCTTCGTCATCCTTCAGCAGAGTGTCAATCCATTCAGCACACACACACCGGGTCCGAGTCATCATGTGGTTGACATATCCCACAAGGACACTGATAACACCATGCAGCCAAAACAATCACTGCTGATAGACACTATCCCTGCTGAGCCCTGCCCACAGAGCTCCTCACAGACTGACTGTGATGTATCAAAACAGCTACAAGATTCACCACCCAATGACAAATTTCTGGAAAACAGCCAGGGAAGCCAGGACAACACATCACAGCCACCGGAAACACCAGAGACACAGCCCATCTCACCAGACACATTATCCCTCTCTCCAGCATCTCCACTTCTGTGCTTCTCACAGAAAATGGAGGAATTGGTGTATGTTGGGACTAAACTCTCCCACTCATTCGCTGCTAGCCCGCAGATATCAAGAAAAAAAACGGCGGGTCCCCCAACCACCAAAGCCTGTGGGCTCTGTTCCTATGAGAGCTCTTCGACCACTGCCTCAACGCCAGGGCCCAAACCCTCTATCCAGGGTCCCCGCGGGTCCTTAAAAAGTCTTAAAATGTCTTAAATAAAATTTTTGATTTTTAAGGTCTGAAAATGTCTTGATTTCTGGGATTTTCCACAAGGAAGTCTTAAATTTCATGTGGGATCTTAAATTTCATGTCCGACTCGTCATTTTTATTTATTTTTTCAACCACAATTTGACCAGCGCAACATTTGGGGGCAGCACTTCGTGCGTGCAACCTGTTTCATTCCATAGGTGACATACGAGTAAGTGATTGATGAATGCCCTGCGTTGATGGTTCGCCACCACGGCATTTTGCGAAATCGCAAGCATGGGCAAATGTTTGTTTAATGACAAGTGGTTGGAGGACGAAAAGTATCGGGGGTGGCTGAAGAAAACAGCCAGTAATCATGAAGCGAGGTGTGCTTTATGTAAAAAGACGATAAAGCTGGGGACAATGGGCCACATAGCGCTCGATTCACACATGAAAGCAGAGAAGCACAAGAAGTGTGTGTCGTCGCAAGCAAGTAGTTTGCCCATAAGTATGTTCTCATCGAGCACTTCGACCTCTCAGCCTTCCACTTCAAGCAATGCCTTCGGCAGCTTTGCGAATGTAGCTACACTTAAGGCCGAAATACTGTGGGTATTTCAAACCGTAAGCCGCCACAACTCGTACACCTCAAATGAGGACATCCACCTAGTTTTTCAAGCAATGTTCCCTGACTCAGAGTGTGCGAGTACGTTCACATGTGGAAGGGATAAAACCGCATATTTAGCACGATTTGGTGTTGCCCCATACATAAAGAAGGAACTCATTTCACGGGCAAACAAGGATGCTTTCATCATAATGTTCGATGAGTCCATGAACACAACAACGAAAACTAAACAGTTGGACTTGCACGTCAGATGTTGGTCAACTGACGAGACCGGGACCCCGATTGTCAGGTCTCGCTATCTGGGTTCTCAGTTTTTGGGCCACTCAACGGCAGAAGACTTGCTGGAACATTTTAAGGTAAGACTCTCAAAGTAAAATTTAAAATGCTTTGCGTGTTTTTATGTTATTTCCTAATGAATATTTGTGACAATATATCGATGAATCGCGATTCTTGGATTGATTTTAATTTTCTCCGAATGCGTTGCAAATTTATTCTGAGCTTAGTTTTTGCAGATGGCGCTCTAGGCTAGTTTTTAGTCGCACACTCAAATGCTCACGAAGAAGAGCGCTCGTGCTTTCGGCTGAGTCTGAGAATGTACTTGGTATAATGCTTTTATGACGCGAGATTTATGTTAACAGCCCACTGCAAACACCCTTGTACTTTGCTTCAACCTTTTCGAACTTTATAACTTATTATTTTATAGTAGGTTCAAGTGGTGTGTGTAAGGCATCTAAAGCACGCAGTGCCATCTGCTGTTAAAAACTAAACTAAGAATCGGTTCGAGAGAGAATCGCGATGCATTCAGAAAAATTAGAAACGATCCAGAAAAATTTATCGATGCACAATGCATCGATATATTGTCCCACCCAATCAGTTGTGGGTGGGTGACATCTAGTCTAGGCATTCTGGAAGGCAATGATGTAAATAACTTTTGTATAAAGCATTCAGTATGCATTATGCTTCTTGCATATTTTTTATGTGAAAAGTAAAATTGAATTAAATAATGTAGGCCAGTTCATAATAAGACTCCAAATATCTGTTTTGTGCTTCTCAATTTTAGGTTAACCATTTTGACACTGAACCATACTACATAGACCCAATTTGCGAGCATTCACTATTATGGCTTAAGATGTGTTTCTCAAAAAAAAAGAAAAGTAAAATCAAGGACCACTTAGCCAATAAAAAAACAAACAAAAAAAAAACAAATCTTGACATATTTGGCTTAATGTTTATCCCTATGCATGTAAAAATGCAGGCCATTTTAGTCTTCTGAAACCATGGCTAACTTCACCTGGAAATAATGTGCATGATTAGAATACAAGTCATGAGAAGTGAATTGGAAATGTTCAACAGTGTCACAGTCCATGTCAGTCATTTTTGTTGATGACTTTTGTTCACAGACCTCTTTGGTAATCGGGCATACCACCAGTGGTCCCTTGACCACAGTTTGAGAATCATTACTTTAGACAAACCATAAAATCTGAGTGAACATGAATTAAAATGTTATTACTCTTGTTTTATAATTTCAGGAGGGCACCAAGGAACTTAATTTACGGAACTTGCTTTCTGTATCAATGGATGGACCTGCAGTCAATTGGAAATTCATGGATCTCCTACAATTGGAACATGGAGAACAGTTTGGGGGGATTCAACTCCAAGTGGTAGGAAGCTGTGGTATCCACACCCTACACAATTCATTTAAAGGTGGATTTGAGGTGTGGCATGTAGAAAAGGTGCTGAGATCTCTCCACTGTCTCTTCAATAATGCCCCAGCAAGAAGAGAGGATTTCACATCTGCAACACTGTCGTCCACATTCCCCTTATCCTTCTGTGGCCATCGCTGGCTCGAAAATGTGCCTGCTGCAGAGAGGGCCATTGAAATTTGGCCCTCTATTGAGAAGTTTGTTGACCAAGTGTCAACAAAGAAGGTGAAGAACCCAGGAAATGCATCATTCGACACCCTCTCTGAGGCAAGAAAGGATCCTCTTATCTGTGCCAAACTCCACTTCTTTGTGTTCATAGCAAGAGTCTTTCAACCATTTCTGGAAAAATATCAAAAAGATGCTCCCATGATGCCCTTCCTGTGGAATGACTTGGAGGATTTGATAAGGGTAATTATTTGTCATAATGCATAACACCTTAAGTACACAGAAATTCACTGATCTAACTCAAACATATATATATTTTATTTTACTAGAGCCTTCTCAAACGATTCATCAAGCGTGATGCTTTGCCCTCGAGTCCATATAAGCTGGTGAGGCTCGATGTCACAGACCAGAAGCTTTGGCTTGGCACAAAAGATGTTGACATTGGCATGGGTGCAGCAGCTGTTATCAAGGTGGGTGTATTCCGTTTCATCAAAGTAGTTCATAATTACATGTAGATATTAACATTGACTTGTTTGTGTGTGTGGAGAGAGGCATGTTCTGAAAAGGGGCGCCATTAAGCTCAGTGTATTATGCTTAATTATTGCAGATCAGACTATGTAGAGGGACAGAAATGTTGTAGATTTGACAAACCAATGTTTTTTTTTCTGTCAGGGACTGTCAGGGGCCAAGGGCAGAGTAAGCGAGCTTGGTGTGCTGCAGTTTAAAAAAGAATGCCAGAATGCACTTTCAAAAATATGCAAGAAGGCACTGGATAAGTGCCCTCTAAAATATGCCACTGTCCATAACATGATGTGCCTGGAGTCCTGGACCCAAGAAAAATGTATTCCAGCCCTGACGAATGCCTACAGAAACTGAAACGTCTCATTGAGAAGTTTGTGTTGGACAAACAGTTGACAGGCGGGATATCTTCTGGTAAATTATAGGAATAAGAATAGAATGGCACTCACTGTTTACACACTTCCTCCCATTTATATCAGTCAAGACCAACACCTATAACATTACCTGTAACATAAAATTCAACATGTATTCCCATTTCTGTGTACATATTTGATACTATTCACTGACTTCAAATGATCAGGTAAAGGTAAAGTTACATAGTATACTATTTAAACAGGCCATTCCATACAAAAAAAAAACACTAAAATTGTTTTTTTGATTTTTTTTTGCGTGTTTTTTTTTTTTTAGTTTAGTTTAGTGCAGGTTGACATGACTTGAGTGCAAACCTATGAGGTACAGAACCCAGGCATTTTTCTTTGTAAAAATATTATTCATGAAAGGGATTAACAGAAAATGTATGGAATCAGTGTGGATTGGTCTCTTTAAAAGAACGCAGCTTTGCCTTTTATGTTGCGATGCTAATTTTTTATTCACACTGGCTCTCCTTTGTGCATTATTACAGGTGATGTGATTTCTCAACAGTTTGAGAAGGCCCTTTCCAATGAAGCCAAATCGCTGGAATTTGCAAACTTCCAGCCCTCAGTGTCCAGGGTTGATACATTCCTGTCTCAGAATCTCAGTTCCTACACTGATCTGTGGAACTTCTGCAAGAAGTTACTACTCCTCTCACATGGACAAGCTGAAGTGGAGCGGGGCTTCTCCATCAACAAAGAAGTGGAGACGTGCAACATGTCTGAGGAGACAGTAGTTATTCAAAGGCTCATCTGTGATCAAGTGAAAGTTTGTGGGGGGGTGACAAAAGTGCCTCTTACAAAAGAGCTAATCAGTTACTGTGCATCAGCACGGAGCCGTTACCGGGCACATTTGGAAGAGGAAAAAAAGAAGAGAGAGACCGAAGAAAACTCCAAGAAAAGAAAGTATGTCGAAGAGGACCTGAAAGAGCTAAAGCAAAAGAAAAAATCAATTCGAGAAATTTGCATATCTTTGGAGAATGATGCAGATAGAATGGCAGAGCAAGCCGAAAGTTCAGGTGGTAGTAAAATGGCCACATTGATCACAGAATCCAATTCTTTGAGGAGACGAGCTAAAGATAAACATAAAGAACTAATTGAGTTGGATGCAGAAATTGAAAACAAGATTGTAGAATTGACAAAACTGTCATGAGGGCTTTGAGTTTGAGAACTTAAAAGTTGAAGGTTTACATGTACCTTTAGTTATTTATTTGGATTATTTGCTGAATGTTACTGTCTGGGCCTATAAAATCAGTTCCGTTTTTGTTTGATCAGCACTGTGGTTTTATAGGGAAGTCCGAAGATTTTTCTCTATTATTTGACATCCCATGTAAGCATGACTGTTTTCATGCTATTCTGTTTGTATACTGTTATACATGCATATCTTTGGATTGCCAGATTGGCATTAATCCCATTGTTGACCAAGTTTGATGTCTTCACAGCGCTAAAAGAAGTAGCTGAACAAAGCACTTTTAAATAAATTTCTGATCCTGATCTTTCCTACATTTTTCTGACTGGATCTTCATTCATTAGGTCTATGCATAGATTATTGAATGTGCTTGCATTTATCTGTGTCTGAAATGATACAAAACACTAATCAGACCCTGAACAACATTTTCTTGGGGGAGAACCCCCAAACCCAGCTCAAGGCTATTTGGCAGCCACATTTACCCATAATTTAGATCAAGTATGACGAATACTTTAACTTTTGTGTATTTGTGGGCTTTTATAATGTACTGGGGCTGTCTTCCATGTCATTTTCAGACTGCTATGAGGGGCCAGAATTAAGAAATTACCTGAAGTACCTTAAAGGCTGATAGTTTATACATAGTCAACAATGTAAGGGTTGTAAGGTCAATCAGCACTTGGTATAAACGTTTTCGCGTCCCTTTGACCTTTCTTGAGTGTGACTCTGTTGAGCTGTGCCACGCTAATGCTTCGTGGTAAAGTCTTAAATTTTCCTTTTAGAGGACTTAAAAAGGTCTTAAAAGTTATTAAATTTGCTGTAAAAAAATGTGCAGAGACCCTGTCTATCTGCTGAAGGTGAACCAAAAACAACTGATAGCAGCTCTCAGTGATATGTGTCGGGTCCCCGCTATAATAGCAGCAACATTCACAATTGCTTACAGAACAAGCGGGAACCCAGTGTGCCTGTAGCTTTCTCTATTTCAGTTTTATCACGTGATAGAAAGTCTAAGGGCTTCTCAAGCCGAAGGGCAAACTCATCTAATCTGCGGCCTATTATGCATCAAATTAAGATTGATATGAAGACACCAAGCACTGCCATCAAGTTAGCACTTTTAAACATTCGCTCACTAAAAAATAAATCATTTCTAATCAATGACTTTATAACCACAAACAATCTGGATTTTATGTTTCTAAATGAAACATGGTTAGAAGACAGCTGCAGTGCAACAATCCTAAATGAAGCAGCCCCTCCTATCTTCACTTACATGAGTGTTTGCAGGACTGTTAGGAGAGGTGGGGGTGTAGCTGCTCTATTTAAAGATGTCTATCAATGCAAGCAAGTGTCATTTGGTCAGTACTTGTCTTTTGAATATCTAGGGATTGTGCTGAAAGGTGCCCCACGCATTCTGTTTATTATTATTTACAGGCCTCCAAAATACTCTCCAGCCTTTGTTGAAGAGGTCACAGAAATGTTATCAATAATTTCCTCAGAGTTTGACTGTTTTGCAATTGCAGGGGATTTTAATATTCACATAGATAATGCAGAAAAACAAAACTACAAAAGAAATGATAACAGTTCTAAACACTTTTGACCTGATTCAGCATGTGCATGGACCCACACACAAAGGTGGACACACTCTGGATCTAATCATCAGTAGGGGTCCAAACATTTCATCTATTGTTACTAAGGACATAGCACTATCTGATCACTTCTGTATTTTCTTTGGATATATTGATCTCTGCTACCACTGAATCTAGATCTGTCTCTGTCAGAAGGAGATGCATAAACTAGAACACAAGTGTACTATTTATGGAGGCTTTATCTTTAACACCAAGCATTTCTGCAGACTGTTGATATTCTCCTTGATTCCTTCAACTCTAAAGTTAAGAATGTTATTGATGATATTGCTCCAATAATAGTCAGTAAGAAAACAAACAGACAGAAATCAGTTTGGAGAAGATCAACAGCAGTTCAGACTATGAAAAGACAATGCAGAAAAGCCGAGCGAATGTGGAGGAAGACGAAACTTGAAATTCACTATAGCATCTATAAAGAGAGCCTTCATGCTTTTAATGTGAAACTAGCCACTGCTAGACAGAATTTATTCTCAAACCTTATAAACAGTAACTTAAATAACACTCTTACTCTTTTTGCCACTGTTGAGAGACTAACAAACCCCCCAAGTCAGATTCCAAGTGAAATGCTCTCAGACAGCAAATGCAATGAGTTTGCTTCTTTCTTTTCTGAGAAGATCATAAATATCAAGAAGGCGATTAGCACATCCTCAAGTAATGCAGAGGTCAGACAGATTTGGCCAAAATATCAAAATGATACTATGTCTATTTTTGAAACAATTGACAGCAAAATTCTGGAAGACATAGTGCAGCACCTAAAATCATCAACCTGTTGTCTTGACACACTTCCCACATCTTTTTTCAAAAGTGTGCTTGACTGCTTAAAAGTGGTGAATGCCTCACTTCTTTCTGGGACATTTCCAAACTCCCTAAAAACTGCAGTTGTTAAGCCCCTCCTGAAAAAGACCAATCTTGATAACACAATTTTGAGCAATTTTAGACCAATATCTAATCTTCCTTTTATAGGCAAAATTATAGAAAAGGTAGTTTTTAATCAGCTGAACAAATACTTAAACTCAAATGGATACCTGGACAATTTTCAATCTGGTTTCCGACCGCATCACAGCACAGAGACAGCACTCATTGAGATAATAAATGATATTTGCTTAAATTGTGACTCTGGCAAAATATCGGTGCTGGTATTGCTAGATCTCAGTGCTGCGTTTGACACTGTCGATCATAACATACTACTAGAGAGACTGGAAAACTGGGTCTGGCTTTCTGGGATGGTACTCAAATGGTTAAGATCATACTTAGAAGGGAGAGGCTATTATGTGAGTATAGGAGAGCATAAGTCTAAGTGGACGTCCATGACATGCAGAGTCTCACAAGGCTCAATTCTTGCACCGCTCTTGTTTAGCCTGTATATGCTTCCACTAAGTCAAATGATGAGAAAGATCCAAATTGCCTACCACAGCTATGCTGATGATACCCAGATTTACCTAGCCTTATCTCCAAATAACTACAGCCCCATTGACTCCCTCTGCCAATGCATTGATGGAATTAATAGTTGGATGTGCCAGAACTATCTTCAGTTAAATAAGGAAAAAACTGAAGTCATTGCATTTGGAAACAAAGATGAAGTGTTCAAGGTGAATGCATACCTTGACTCTAGGGGTCAAACAACTAAAAATCAAGGCAGGAATCTTCGTTTGATTCTGGAGACAGACCTTAGTTTCAGTAGTCATGATAAAGCAGTAACTAAATTTGCATACTATCATCTAAAAAACATTGCAAGAATTAGATGTTTTGTTTCCAGTCAAGACTTGGAGAAACTTGTTCATGCCTTTATCACCAGCAGGGTGGACTATTGTAATGGGCTCCTCACTGGCCTTCCCAAAAAGACCATTAGACAGCTGCAGCTCATCCAGAACGCTGCTGCCAGGATTCTGACTAGAACCAGAAAATCTGAGCATATCACAACAGTCCTCAGGTCCTTACACTGGCTTCCAGTTACATTTAGGATTGATTTTAAAATACTTTTACTCGTATATAAG
The DNA here is from genome assembly GCF_003368295.1 of Carassius auratus. Classification (NCBI taxonomy): domain Eukaryota; kingdom Metazoa; phylum Chordata; class Actinopteri; order Cypriniformes; family Cyprinidae; genus Carassius; species Carassius auratus. The sequence goes on along the minus strand of NC_039270.1, from coordinate 25,268,320 downwards.
TCACTAAATGACCTAGGACCGGAATATATTGCAGATATGCTCACTGAATATAAACCTAACAGAGCACTCAGATCATTAGGATCAAGTCAGTTAGAAATACCAAGGGTTCACACAAAACAAGGGGAGTCCGCCTTTAGTTACTATGCTGCCCGCAGTTGGAATCAGCTTCCAGAAGAGATCAGATGTGCTAAAACACTAGTCACCTTTAAATCTAGACTCAAAACCCATCCTTTTAGCTGTGCATTTATTGAATGAGCACTGTGCAATGTCTGAACAGATTGCACTATATTTTCACTGTTTTATTTTTATTTGTATTTATCATTTTCTAACTGTTTTTAAATGTTTTAATCATTTTAAAAGTTTTAAAATTGCTTGTTTTATTTTGGTTAATTTTTTCTTCATAATTATTTTACTTTCTTTTATGTAAAGCACTTTGAATTACCATTGTGTACAAAATGTGCTATATAAATAAACTTGCCTTGCCTTGCCTTCCAGTTTCCGCCCTCCTGGGTCAGCCGACAACTTCATCTCCGGCGCCCTCTGCCGTCAACTCAAACCTGCTACCACGGCAATGCCGTCAGCCTACCAGGTCCACACAATAACCGGCAGGCCGCTGAGTAGAAGATGTCTGGGTCCCATTTCCCCCCAAACCGGACTACTCCACCACGAGGAGATCCATCTGCTGGGTCTGGAGGAATCCACCGCTGACGTCATTCTAGGGCGCCCATGGTTGGAGCAGCACAGCCCTGTCATCTCATGGAAGACGGGCGAAGTCCTGAAGTGGGGCGATTCCGGTTTCAAGATCTGCATCACTGGTTGTCCTGTCCCAGCCAAACCTTACCCTGCACCTCTTCCAGTTTATTCTACCTCTATTGAGAGCCCAGTGGAAAACCAATCCATTTCCATCCCTACATGCTACGCCCCCTTGAGCGACGTCTTCTGCCCCAAACGGGCTTCCAAGCTGCCTCCACACCGGCCATGGGACTGTGCCATAGATCTGCTGCCGGGTGAACCAGTGACTAAAGGAAGGATCTACCCCCTTTCCATTCCGGAGAAGAAGGCCATCGAGGAATACATAAAGGAGGTGCTTGCCCAGGGTTACATTCATCCATCTACCTCCACTGCTGCTTCAAGCTTCTTCTTTGTTGAAAAAGAAGGACGGAGGCTTACGTCCCTTTAGCGATTATCGGGCTCTCAACAACATAACCATCAAATTTAGTTTCCTTGGTTACAACATCAACAGCAGTGGCATCCGGATGGACGAGGGGAAGGTGAATGCCATAAGGAATTGGCCCACTCCTACCACCATCAAAGAACTCCAACAATTCCTTGGCTTTGCCAGTTTCTACAGACGTTTCATCCAGAACTACAGTGCCATCACCAGCCCTCTCACTAGTCTCCTCCGAAATAAGCCTAAATCACTCTCTTGGACTCCAGCCGCCACAGAGACCTTCAACTAGAAGGCATTTCGACGCCTCTACCACCGGGAGCGGTCTTATCTCAGCAGCAGGGGAATGCCAGTCGCCTCCACCCATTGCGCCGCCTTCTCCCGGAAGCTCAACCCGGCGGAGGTAAATTATGACATCTGCAACCGTGAGTTGTTGGCCATCAAGTTGGCCCTGGAAGAATGGAGTCATTGGCTGGAGGGAGACAAACACCCCTTTCTGGTTAAATCTGAGACAAGCCTGCTGGGCACTATTCTTCACCCGCTTCCACTTTACCATCTCGTATCGCCCAGGGGCAAAGAACGTGAAGGCTGATGCCCTGTCCCGGTGTCACGCCCCCGAAGAAAATTTTGAGGAAACCAAAAGCATTCTCCCCAAAAAGGTCATCATCAGCCCCATTACCTGGTCTGCCGAGACCCTTCCTCGAATCGATCCTGCTACCAACACCCCGCCGGATTGCCCACCAGGACACCAGTACATCCCCAGGACACGGTGCACTACACTCATTCACTCCGCTCACACATCTCTTGCCACTGGTCACCCGGGGTCAATGAAACCCTCTCGTTGCTAAGGGAACGCTTCTGATGGCCCAACATGGCCCCGGATGTCAGAAGGCACGTGAACGGATGTACAGACTGCGCCGTCTCCAAAAGCCCACGCCATCTACCATCAGGCAAGCTCCATCCTCTGGCCGTCCCTAAGCGCCTGTGGTCACACCTAGGGGTGGATTTTATTACTGATCTTCCTCCTTCAGATAATAATACCTGCATTCTTGTCATAGTGGATAGATTTTCTAAGTCATGTCGTCTTCTCCGCCATGGAAACGGCCAAGTTATTTAACCATGTCTTCAGGTACTTCGGCTTCCCAGAAGACATTGTCTCAGACCGAGGTCCTCAGTTCATCTCCCGGGTATGGAAGCCATTGCATTCACTCCTAGGTGTGGCCATCAGTCAGTCCTCCGAATACCATCCACAATCGAACGGGCAGATGGAGAGGAAGGTTCAGGAGATGTTTGTGGCTTACCCTCCTTGTGAAGGGTGTCAATAATTGTCTTCTGAACAACTGTCAGATCAGCAGTCTTCCCTATGATTGTGTAGCATAGTGAACCAAAGTGAGAGACCATTTTGAAGGCTCTGGTGCAGGTGTTTTGCAGGTGTTTTGAGTTGATTAGCTGATTGGCTTGTCATCATATTCTAATTTGTTGAGATTAATTAGTGGGTTTTTGTTAAATGTGAGCTAAAATTATCACAATTAAAAGAGCCAAAGACTTGAAAAACTACTTCATTCTGTGTGCATTGAATTTAATACATGAATTTCACAATTTGAGTTGAATTACAGAAATAAATGAACTTTTCCATGACATTCTAATTTATTGAGATGCACCTGTATATATATATAGCATTTCTTAATGGGAAATTAAGTGATGACGTGTTTCTGGCAAAGTCATAGGGCAGCTTAATTTTGCTGTAAAGAACCACACTACCTATAATCCTGAGGAGAGATCCTCCTTGGATCTACCAGACATCACACAAGTCTTCTTATTTGGTCAACCCACATTTTCCTGTAAGTCATAACAGAAGAACATGAATAGGAATGAAAATAACACTTGTTTTCTGTTCACACCAGGTTGATAACTTTGATTAAAATTTCAGAAGAGATGGGTTTCCGGTTATGGCGCATGAGGAGTAGACGTGTGCGTTTTTTTCGTTGATATCTGACAGCATTTGTTTTGTGACTTCATTCGACCTTGAAATGTCCAAAGGAAGGGGAAAACAAGCCGATAAAGACAGAGAAGGTGCCTCTTCACCGGGTGTTAGCGTTACGCTAGCAGAGATCAGTGCTTTACACAGTGACCTCAGAGCCTCAGATTTCAAAGCATCTTTCGAAAGTTTGGCAACGAAGTTGGATAACATTCAGTCCACAGTGGCAGATCATGATCTTCGCATCGGGAATCTTGAGTCCGGCACTACGGAGATCATTCAACGACTCGAAGCTACGTGTTCGGGGCTCCAGAAGGATAACGAGTGGCTTAAGGCTAAAGTCTCAGATCTCGAGAGCCGCAGCCGGCGCCAAAACATTCGAATCCTGGGCTTACCCGAGTCAATCGAGGGGCCGCGTCCGAGTACATTTTTCTCCCAGCTTCTGGTCGATGTCCTCGGATCTCAGGTGTTAACCTCGCCGCCCGAGTTAGACAGAACTCATCGCAGCCTCGCACCTAATCCAGCGCCTGGGCAGAGACCGCGACCCGTCATCTTGCGATTTCATCGTTTTCAAGTGAAGGACTTGGTCATCCGTGAGTTGATGTATGAAGGACACAAAATCCGTATCTTTGAGGATTACTGCCCCGAGGTTTTGAAACTTTGATCTGAGTATAAGGATGTGATGTCGTCATTGTACAAACGCGGACTCAAGGCTGCGCTTCTGTTCCCTGCTAGACTGCGAATTACTCTTCCAAACAGTGAGAAGAAATGGCTGGCTTCGGTCGCGGAAGCCAACAACTTCATCCAGAGCTTGTACTCATAGTAAATTGGACGAACTGTATTTTATTTTGAGCAGTCTTGATTTTGACTATTTTGAACAGTCTTTGAAGTTTTTTTTCCTCCCCATTATTTTAAAGAATAGCCTGGTCGTCGGCCCCGCGGGTTTGAGTCTGGAGTCTGGACACTTGGCTAAACTGGCAAAGTTGATTCTTTTTCTCTTTCATAAAACTTGCTAACTACAAGGACCCTTCAAATCTCATTTTATTTACAGTTTGGTAAAAAAAAAAAAAGCATTGCAATTAGTTTAAAATTCTCGTTTACAGACAAACAGCTTTTAATTTTCAAATCAGACTCCATCATACTGCGAGCAGGCTGCTAAATTTCAGCTTCTTGTTAAGAATAATCTGTACACGTTGTTTTTGTTTTTTGTCTCTTTATCGTTTTTAAGTTTTTCTTATATCTTTGGCAATCTGTGTGCAATCACTATGGCACTTTATATCCTTATGTTACAAGCAAGATGTACTATTGGCTGGGGTGTTTGTGGGGGACGTTGGGGGTCTCAGAAATCTTGTCATGTTCAGTGAATTAATTATCCACACCCATGACAAATAACAAAATGGCTCCTTGTGGCGCGCTGAAATTCACCATCTGGAACGTCAAATGACTGAATTATCCAGTGAAACGAAATAAAGTTCTTAATTATTTGAAACAATTGAATACTAGCATAGCGTTTATTCAGGAAACACACCTCAGGCCTACAGACCATCTAAGTATTAGAAAGGGCTGGGTAGGCCAGCTCTACCACTCCAGCTTCCAGGATAGGTCTTGCGGGGTAGCTATTCTCATCCACAAATCAGTTCCTTTCTCCGTTTCTGAGGTCATCTCGGATCCCAATGGCCGCTTTATTATTCTTAGAGGACAGATCAATGGAGTTCGTTTGATTTTGGCCAATGTGTATGGCCCAAACTGGGATGATGAGGCTTTTTTCAAAAAAGTTTTGTTTTCCCTCCCTGATTTGAACTCCAACCAACTAATTCTAGGTGGGGATTTTAACTGCTGCTTAGACCCTCTTCTAGACCGTTCCTCATCAAAGCCATGTGCACAGTCCAAGTCCAGCAGGACAATTCAGTTATTCATGGAGCAATATGCTGTTTCTGATGTTTGGCGGTTTTTTAATTGTAGCACAAAACAGTTTTCTTTTTTTTCCCCTGTACACCATACTTTCTCCCGCATTGATTACTTTCTTGTTGATAACAAATTGCTTCCAATGATTAGCTCATGTATCTATAATACTATTGTTATCTCAGACCATGCTGCGGTTACATTTAGATTCTAATTTTATCTCTGTCATTAACGATCGTATTGACCTTTTTATTTCTACAAATGTTTCCCCTGATGTTTCATCTAAGACAATTTGGGAGGCATGCAAGGCTTATTTAAGGGGAGAAATAATTTCATATTCAGCTTATACAAGAAAAATAATGAATGAAAGGAAAGCTAATCTTTTGAATACTTTGGCAGACCTCCAGTCTAGGTGTGTTAATTCTACAAACGCCGATGACTTTGTTAAATTTCTGACAACCAAGACAGAGTTTGACTTACTTACTACAAATGAGGCCACTAAAGCTCTACATAAAACTCGGTGCAATTATTATGAATTCGGTGATAAATCAAGTAAATTGCTTGCCCATCAGTTGCGTCAGTCTGCTGCTTCACATCTCATTACTCAAATTTCCACATCTGCTGGGTCTTCAGTTAATCCACTTACTATCAATAATGAGTTCAGGAATTTTTATTCCTCGTTATATACTTCGGAAAGCATAGCTGAAGTAGCCCAATTCGATAGTTTTTTCAATTCCTTCAATGTGCCTTGCATTGATCCTGATATCTCCTCAAATTTGATAGGCCCGCCTACATTGAATGAAATTAAGTCTGCTCTTAGTCTAATGCAGAATGGCAAATGCCCAGGGCCGGATGGCTTCCCTGCTGAATTTTTCAACAGATTTTCTGTTTTTAAAAACCTCTTTTACTTAACATGTTCAATGAGTCTTACAGCTCACGTATTCTTCCTAATTCCTTACGGCAGAATATCATTTCTCTTATTCTCAAAAAAGATAAAGATCCTTCTCAGTGCAGCAATTATCGCCCCATCTCCTTACTTTGTTCAGATGTAAAATTATTAGCTAAGGTCCTAGCAAGACGCCTGGAGGTGGTCCTTCCAACTTTAATTTCTACTGACAAAACAGGTTTTATTAAAAATAGACATTCTTTTCATAATATTAGACGCCTTTTGAATATTCACTATTCTTCTTTAAATGAAACGCCAGAGTTAGTTATTTCCATGGATGCTGAGAAGGCGTTTGACAGGATCGAGTGGCACTATTTGTTTTATACACTGAAGAAATTTGGCTTTCCTGATCAGTTTATATCTTGGATTAGGCTTTTATATAGATCTCCCTTGGCATGTGTTCGAACTAATAATAACTATTCTGAGTATTTCTCCCTTGGTCGCGGGACTAGACAGGGTTGCCCACTTTCTCCCCTTTTGTTTGCAATAGCCATTGAGCCTTTTGCAATTGCTCTAAGATCCAGTGCAATGGCTGGCATTCAAAGGGGAGGGTTGGAGCATAAGCTATCTTTGTATGCAGATGATCTTCTCTTATATGTCTCTAAGCCTGGCACTTCCATTCCCCTTGTACTTGATTTGTTAATGGATTTTGGCCTAATCTCAGGCTATAAGTTACATTTTAGTAAAAGCTGATTAATGCCCATTAACACAGCTGCCTTGAATTATCCATTAGCTTCCCTACCGTTTAGGTCTTCCTTACAAAGTTTTAGATATTTGGGCATAAATTTGACAAAGAACTTTTCAGACTTATTTGATCTAAATTTTGTCCCACTGCTTAATCGTCTATCTCAGGATTTTAAACGTTGGTCTCTCCTTCCTATATCCCTGATTGGTAGGGTTAATTGTATTAAGATGAGCGTGCTCCCTAAATTTTTATATTTATTTCAGTGTATTCCTATCTTTATTCCAAAGTCTTTTTTTGTTACACTATACAGCTCTATTTCTAGTTTTCTTTGGAATAAAAAAACCCCAAAGATTCGTAAAGGCATTCTGTAGAAGACAAAACAATTAGGTGGTCTAGCTCTTCCTAATTTTCTAATATATTATTGGGCAGCAAATATACGCACAACTCTTTACTGGTTCCAGCCAAGCAACTCTGTCAACTCCCCATCCTGGCTGCATATTGAGAATGCTTCATGTAAATCATCTTCCTTGGCGGCTCTTTTATGCCTCCCATATACATTGTCCCCAATGAAATATTCAAATAATATAATTGTTAAAAACAGTCTTAAAATCTGGACCCAATTTTTGAGACATTTTGCTCTTCATAATAGCCCCCTGTTATCCCCAATACATTCTAACCCATTGTTTTACCTCTCCATCTTAGACCGTCCATACACCTCTTGGAGAGACCTTGGGTTGGTTTCTATTGCTGACCTTTACATCGATGGAGTTTTAGCCTCTTTTGAACAGTTGACTTCTCAGTTTAATATTTCCAAACAACATTTTTTCAGATATTTACAAATTCGAGATTTTGTACGCAAAAAATTTGTCAACTTTCCAAATGCTCCTCTCCCCTCAGATTTAGACACCATTCTGGGTGTGGTTCCTTGTACTAAAGGGTCAATTTGTAAATTAGTGCATACAATCATTCATTTGCAGTCTTCCTCTGATAATTTACGCCTTGTCTGGTCCCAAGACATCGGTATTGAGATTAGCGAGGAGACATGGGGGGCAGTCCTGAACAGGGTTTACTCCTCATCCCTCTGCGCACGTCACAGGCTCATACAGTGCAAGGTGGTTCATAGAGCCCACTGGTCGAAGACCAGGTTAGCACGCATTAACCCTTCTATTGACTCGGAGTGTGACAGGTGTCATTCTGGTTCAGCCACTTTAATTCACATGTTCTGGTCCTGCCCTGCCCTGTCTTCCTTTTGGAGACACATTTTTGTCTCATTGTCAGCCATTACCTCGGCAGATATCCCACTTTGTCCAGTCACAGCTTTATTTGGGGTTCTTCTGCCTGGCCATTCTTTTCCTTGTCACTTTTCAGATGTCGTAGCCTTTCTGACTCTTTTAGCTAGGCATTCAATTCTATTGAATTGGAAAAGCCCTCACCCTCCATCTTACACTTGCTGGATAAGAGATGTTCTTTATTTTATGAAACTGGAGAAAATTAGGTACTCTCTTCACCGACCTAGCACCATTTTCATCAAGCTTTGGCAACCCCTTTGTGAACATATCAAAACTCTCCAGCTTGAACCTGCTCTTTGTGTGTGATCCCCTTTTCTCTTCTCTCCCCACATCTATCACCAGTCTAGATGTTGATACTAATTTTGTATTGCCTGGCCAGTACACTGCTATGTTTAATGTTACTGTAAGTGATTGTGTCACACCCAGGGGCGGCTATGCTTTGACTAAGCCACACCCCTTCTCAACATCCACCTCGAGGAGGTCCCCAAAGCCAACCCAATGGCCAAACAACACGAGAACAAGTAAGTGATAAAACAATCTTTATTTAAATATTTAAAAATAGCTTGGGGAATAGGGAAAGGGCAATTAAAACTAAACTCTGACTCGGCCCTCCAGATGGGCTATGGCTGGGAAGAGGTCAGGGAGCAAGGGGGCCACGGGGATCCGGGGCGTGGGACTCGGGGCCCGGCCAGAGTCTTAGGTATCCGTAGCGCCCTCCTTCTTCCTCCTCTTTGCTGAATACAACTCACGGTAAGTACTGGTTCACACAGTTCGTTCTCGGGGTGCTCACTCTCTTTCTCTTCCTCCACAGGCAACGGCTGGGACGCAAAGGCACAGTTAATTCGGCTTGGTTTTGCTCTCACCTCTTCGCTGATTGCAGCTCACAGTAAGTACTGGTTCACGCAGTTCGTTCCTTGGGTGCTCACTCGCTTTCTCTTTCTCCACAGGCAGCGGCGTAAGTACAGGTTTCCTCGGTCTCTCCTCGTGTTACCCACTCTCTCTCCTTTTCTCTCCACAGGTATCAACTTGGGCACAATAGCACAGTTAGTTTGCTTTGAATGGCTCTCACCTCTGGGCTGGACACAGCGTACTGTAAGTACAGGTTTCGCTCTATTTCTCCTCGCGTTATCCACTCTCTCTCCTCCTCTCTACAGGTATCAACTTGGACACAAAACACAGTTGCTCTGCTTTGGATGGCTTTCACCTCTGGGCTGGACACAACGTACTGTAAGTACAGGGTTCGCTCTATTCCTCCTCGTGTTATTCACTCTCTCTCCTTTTCTCTCCACAGGTATCAACTTGGGCACAATAGCACAGTTAGTTTGCTTTGAATGGCTCTCACCTCTGGGCTGGACACAGCGTACTGTAAGTACAGGTTTCGCTCTATTTCTCCTCGCGTTATCCACTCTCTCTCCTCCTCTCTACAGGTATCAACTTGGACACAAAACACAGTTACTCTGCTTTGGATGGCTTTCACCTCTGGGCTGGACACAACGTACTGTAAGTACAGGGTTCGCTCTATTCCTCCTCGTGTTATTCACTCTCTCTCCTTTTCTCTCCACAGGTATCAGATTGGACACAAAGCACAGTTAGTTTGCTTTGAATAGCTCCCACCTCTGGGCTGAACACAGCGTACCGTGCTATCTCCGGAGATCTGAAGCACGCTCACAACATATACTGTACTGAACTAGGCTAGAACCAGCAGTCTCCTTGTCCTCCCGCGACGGAGTGCGTGAAGGCGGGGGTTTATCTGACAGGACACACGGCAATACACAGCAACCCACAGCAATATACAGCACCACGTCAAAATTATAGGTTTTCACAGCACGAAGACTCACCCACCACACTCAGTGTACGAAAAGGACACCCGTCTTCCTTCACTTCGCTTGGTTCGGATCTGGCGATGGAATATGCGGCCTAGCTAGTGATGTCGTCGTTGTGACTACTTCAATAAGTATTCCTTCGGCTCTCCCACCACGCTATATTAGGGGTAGGGCCGCCCTCCTCCTCCTGGGGAGATCTACACAACGCCAGGTCAATATACAGGGCACTTTCGGCTTGCTCTTAGTACTCACATCAATGCCGCTTCCAATCCCCTTTTTCACGTCGTCTCAATTCGCCGTATAATCCGTTCACTTCTCAACCTTTAAGGTTCGCGATGTCTTCACAATCATACAATTCCAGCCTGAGGGAGAGAGAGAGTTAGACAGCCACCAGCAGCACACCAAGACGGGCACGACACAGTGCTTCACACACACCAGAAAGAGCTCCCAGACTGTGAAATAACTTGGCCTTAAGTACTGCCTTGTCCAGCGTATCCTCCAATCACCAACCGCTGTCCCTAACTAGGCACAGGTGCATCGAATTCCCTGATTTTCCCTCTTACGGCGCTACCGGAAGTTCCGGTGTTCTGTTTTTCCGGTCCGGGCGGAAACACTTCCGGGCGGAACCAAACTTCCCGAATTTTGGTTCCGCCCCTAAAGATCGTCACCTTGTGACATCCTCCCCCGCCAATCCGTTCTAGTCCCTAGAACGTCCTCAGGCTGTCCACTCACCATAGCGGGCAGGGGGTCGGCCTCGGTTCTCTCGCTGGGATCGTCTCACTGGTGAATCGGGCTCAGCTTGTTCAGGGGCTGCTTCTGGTTCTCTCGGGGCGATCGGGGGTGGTGCCACCACGGGTCTCCCTGGTACCACAGCCCAACCTTCAATCCAGGGGGCCGCTGGTACAGGTTCCGTGGGGACTTCTTTCACGGCTTCAGGGTAGTTAGGGCATGGGCGAATCATGTTCCGGTGCACCACACGGTCGGGGCCTGACTTCCCTTCTGGCCGGATGGTATAGACCGGCTGTCCCGGCCTCTGCTGCCGGCAGACTACATAAGGGGTGGCCTCCCAACGGTCACTCAGTTTCCCCTTCCCCTGCCGCCGATTATCTCTCACCAACACCCTCTCTCCTGGCAGTAGAGGGGCTTCTCTAGCAGTCCGATCATACAACCGCTTACTTTTCTCTCCTGCCGTCTGTATCCTTTTCGACACCTGCTCGTAGGCGAAATGCAAGCGCTGGTGATGGCGCCCCACCCACTCCGTTACACTTGCTTCCTCTTGGTCGGCTGTCACTCCTAGGACCAGGTCAGTAGGCATTCGTATGTGTCTGCCAAACATCAGGTACGTGGGGGCGTAACCCGTAGTACTATGTATACTGTTGTTATAGGCCTGTAGGAGGTTTGGCAATGCACTCACCCAAACGTCCTGCCGTTGTTGGTCCAAGGTCCCCAGCAGCCCCAATAGGGTCTGATTGAATCTCTCGCAGCCGCCGTTCCCCTGAGGATGATACGAAGTGGTGTGTGTTTTCGTGCAACCGTACAACTGGCATAGTTCTCTAATTACCCTGGACTCAAAGTTGGCTCCTTGATCGGAGTGCAGAAACTCCGGGCATCCGAACGTCTGGAAGACGGCCCGCCATAAAACTGTAGCGGTGGTGGTTGCAGTCTGGTCGAGGGTGGGGATAGCCCAAGCGTACTTTGTGAACAAATCCGTTATTACCAAGATGTTCTGGTAGCGATCTCGTGGTCGGCCCAGTGTCAAGAAGTCCATAGCCATGATATGAAGGGGGGCCTTCGCATGGATGGGTACCATTGGCGCTCGGACCTCCCGTCTGGACTTAAACAATATGCATCTCGGGCAAGCTTGAATTAGGGCGTGCACCGATGCCTCTAGCCCGGGCCAAAAGAAGAATCTCCTAAGCAGGGACACGGTCCTCTCCTGTCCCTGGTGCCCCAACTGGTTGTGGTACGCCGAAACTAACGCCGTTACCTCATCTGCGGGTACCACGATCTGGCGTACTTCTTCGCCCAACTTCGGGTCACTGACCCTTCTGCACAGAACGCCATCTCTCAGCTCCAGCCTGTCCCATTGCCCCAGCAGCCTCCTCCCAGTATCCGTCTGGGCTAACCTCTCCGCTGGCGTCAGCCGTCGGCCCTGTTCCAGCCATTCTCTTACCAGCCGCACATCTTGATCCCTGGCCTGTCTCTCCCTCCACCGACGGGGATCCCATCCCCAGTTCTCAGGCACGGCCTCTTGTCTGCTGCCTGGTGCCTCTACTGCTCCTACCATATAGCCCTCCTCCGGGCTGGCCCCTCCGGGGCTTTCCGCTTCGGGCAGCCTTGAGAGGACGTCCGCGTTCGTGTGTTCACGCCCTGGTCGGTACTGTAGTTGATAGTCAAAGTTGGCCAGTTGGGCCACCCACCGCTGCTCCACGGCTCCCAGCTTCGCCGTCTGTAAGTGTACTAATGGGTTATTGTCTGTAATGATCGTCACCTTGGCACCCCAGAGGTAGTCTTTAAATTTCTCACTTAGGGCCCACTTCAATGCCAGCAGCTCCAATTTGAAAGAACTATAGTTCACATCGTTCCTCTCGGCTGGGTGGAGGCTCCGGCTGGCGTACGCGATGACCCTCTCGACTCCGTCCTGCCGTTGAGCCAACACCGCTCCCAGCCCGAGATTGCTGGCATCTGTATACAGAAGGAATGGTTTTGTGAAATCTGCGTATGCCAAGATAGGGGCCTGTAGCAGCTCCTGCTTCAATGTCTGGAACGCCGACTCACAATTTGCATCCCAGTCTACGTTGGGCGACCCCCGGCCCCGGTTACGACCTGTGCCAACCAGCAACTGATTAAGGGGTTTAGCAATTTTTGAAAAGTCCTTTATGAAACGCCTATAGTATCCCACAAATCCTAAAAAGGATCGCACTTGCCTCACTGTCCTCAGGGCCTTCCAGTCTTTCACGGCCGATACCTTTCCAGGATCTACGGACACTCCAGCCGCACTGACCACGTGGCCCAAAAAGTTGACTTCTCTCCGTAGTAAGTGACACTTATTGGGCTGTAGTTTCAATCCGTACTTCTCCATGGCCCGAAAGACTTCCTCGAGGTGCCTCAGGTGTGAATCAAAATCTGGGGAGTAGACAATCACATCATCCAGGTAAACTAATACTGACTCCATTAACTGACCTCCCAAGCACCGCTGCATCAGCCGCTGGAAGGTGGCCGGAGCGTTACAGAGCCCGAAAGGCATCCGGTCCCATTCAAATAGTCCAAACGGGGTTGTAAAGGCAGTCTTCTCCCGGTCTGCTTCGGCCACCTGCACCTGCCAGTAGCCACTGGCCAAATCTAGGGTAGAGTACCATGCCGACTGCGTGAGGCTGGCAAGCGAATCTTCGATCCGCGGCAAAGGGAAAGCGTCTTTTTTAGTCACGAGGTTCAGCTTACGGTAGTCCACGCAGAATCTCCAAGCCCCCGTCTTCTTTTGCACCAGCACTATGGGGGCCGCCCACGGGCTGCTGCTTTCCCTGACAACTCCTTGCTTCAGCATGCCTTGCAGGAGTGTACGTACCTCGGTATACAAAGTGGGCGGAATTGGGCGATACCTCTCCCGGCTGGGCCCTGCATCCCCGGTAGGTATATGATGTTGTACCACCTGGGTGCATCCGTAGTCTTCATCGTGGGTGGCGAACACATGCTGCCATCTCCGAAGGAGGGCCTGTAACTTCTGTGTCTGTGCTTGTTCTAAATCCTCCCCTTGTAATGACTCACCCGCCAGGTGGCTCGGCACACTCCTCTCCATACCACACCATGGGGTGTCTACTTGTGTCAGGGCCACCTCGATGACAGTGGGGCACACCTGACGAAAACTAATATCCCTCTCTTCCCTTACTTGGTGGGGTGTAACCGTTGTCAGACGGGCTAATCGTTGGTGCCGATGTAGTTGCACCGCGTATGGGTGTACATTCCGTATCCTCACGGGGACTCTCCCCCGCCGGACCGTCGCTAGTCCTCGTGCCACTTCCACTTGTGGACAATCCACATGGGGCTCCACCAGCACCCACTCTTCTGGGCCCGCTCTTCGGGGCGGTACTCGCGCCCACACAACAGCCTCACTTTTTGCGGGGACAGACAAAGCAAAACGACACATCACTCTTCCTACCTCTTCCTGTTCTCTGCGGACTTGGCTCATTTGCACCCTTCGACAGTCAGCTACCACACACTCCCACTTGGGCCTCTCTGCAGGTGGTATCTTCGATACGGGCCTAGCCCGAAATAGCTCTTCCCAGCAATCAGCGAGGACATTCATGCCCAACAGGGCTCGATGTGCACCCAGACAATGGTCTTGCACGATAATCACACCTTTCTGGGGGACCATCACTCCGTGAACCTCTAGGTCCGTCAATCGGTAGCCAATATATGTGATGTCGAGGCCGTTTGCGCCCTTCAGAGTAAGCCAGGGGGCCTCCGCCCCTGGTGCCCCTTGTTTCCCAAACACTTCTTCGGATAAACTCTCAGCAAATAACGTCACTTGGGAGCCTGTGTCTACCAGGCATTGAATCTCCTTGCCGCACACTCTCACCTTCGCCACGGGGCTACGCCCAATCATCTGGCTCCTAGAGCCATATCCTCTTCCAGGGTCTTCTCGAGGGGTCCCGGCCACACGACCCACAGTGGCCGGCCGACCTAAAAACCCCCTTCTGACGCCCTGCGGGGCCCACACTGGCGGCTATAGTGACCTGGTTTGCCACAGCGGTTGCAGATGGGTCGCCCTTGCTCGTCCCATTCAAAACGGGGCCGATTAAAGTGGTTCGGGCGCCTGAACGGCTCTCGGCCTCCCTCTGAGTACACTCGGTCTCGGGGCGCCGGCCGTGGTTCCTCCCGCGCCCGTCCTTGGCGCAATTCTCCTACGAGGGCTTTAGACAGTTCAGACATCTGATCGCGGACATCTTTCAAAAGTTCAGCCTTCAGTGCTTGCTTCCAGTCAGGGCCTCCGGGTTGTGCTGGTGCTACTTCACTGACGGCCGCACACACTGGGGGACCACTCACCTCAGTCTCATCACCTTCCAGGGCCAGTGCCTCTTTCTTCAGATCTTCGAACGTAAGACCCGGGTCCCTTCGAAACTGGATACGTAGGCTCTGTCTCACCGGACCCTCCTTCAGCCCCAGAAGAAACTGGTCCCGCAATAGAGTCTCTCCATCTCCCAACCCGTGGTCCTGACGGGTCTGTAGTCGGGCGAATTGCTCTCGCAACCTCAGGGCGAAAGCTCTAATCGGTTGACGGGGGCCCTGCTTACAATTGAAGAACTGGGAGCGAAGGACAGCTACGGGGGTGTGGTCACCATACTGTTCAGTGAGGAACTGGAACACAGTTTGGGCGTTGGCTCTAACGGCTTCGGGGGCGGCATGCACCTCTCGCCGCGCTTCTCCATCCAGGGAGTTTAACACAAATTGAAGCCGCTGGGCTGCACTAAGGCCCTGTAGGTCGGCCAGGTACTCTAGTTGGGCCTTCCATTCAGACAATCGTACCTCGGATTCTGTCCCCCCATACTTTTGGATCCAGGGGCTCCCCATAAAAACGGGCATAGCACGGGGTTGGGCTGAAGGCCCCGCGTCGTCGGTCATTGGACGACCTTGGTTACTCAACTCGAGGTGGAAACCCTGCCGACTACGCCAAATCTGTCACACCCAGGGGCGGCTATGCTTTGACTAAGCCACACCCCTTCTCAACTTCCACCTCGAGGAGGTCCCCAAAGCCAACCCAATGGCCAAACAACACGAGAACAAGTAAGTGATAAAACAATCTTTATTTAAATATTTAAAAATAGCTTGGGGAATAGGGAAAGGGCAATTAAAACTAAACTCTGACTTGGCCCTCCAGATGGGCTATGGCCGGGAAGAGGTCAGGGAGCAAGGGGGCCACGGGGATCCGGGGCGTGGGACTCGGGGCCCGGCCAGAGTCTTAGGTATCCGTAGCGCCCTCCTTCTTCCTCCTCTTCGCTGAATACAACTCACGGTAAGTACTGGTTCACACAGTTCGTTCTCGGGGTGCTCACTCTCTTTCTCTTCCTCCACAGGCAACGGCTGGGACGCAAAGGCACAGTTAATTCGGCTTGGTTTTGCTCTCACCTCTTCGCTGATTGCAGCTCACAGTAAGTACTGGTTCACACAGTTCGTTCCTTGGGTGCTCACTCGCTTTCTCTTTCTCCACAGGCAGCGGCGTAAGTACAGGTTTCCTCGGTCTCTCCTCGTGTTACCCACTCTCTCTCCTTTTCTCTCCACAGGTATCAACTTGGGCACAATAGCACAGTTAGTTTGCTTTGAATGGCTCTCACCTCTGGGCTGGACACAGCGTACTGTAAGTACAGGTTTCGCTCTATTTCTCCTCGCGTTATCCACTCTCTCTCCTCCTCTCTACAGGTATCAACTTGGACACAAAACACAGTTACTCTGCTTTGGATGGCTTTCACCTCTGGGCTGGACACAACGTACTGTAAGTACAGGGTTCGCTCTATTCCTCCTCGTGTTATTCACTCTCTCTCCTTTTCTCTCCACAGGTATCAACTTGGGCACAATAGCACAGTTAGTTTGCTTTGAATGGCTCTCACCTCTGGGCTGGACACAGCGTACTGTAAGTACAGGTTTCGCTCTATTTCTCCTCGCGTTATCCACTCTCTCTCCTCCTCTCTACAGGTATCAACTTGGACACAAAACACAGTTACTCTGCTTTGGATGGCTTTCACCTCTGGGCTGGACACAACGTACTGTAAGTACAGGGTTCGCTCTATTCCTCCTCGTGTTATTCACTCTCTCTCCTTTTCTCTCCACAGGTATCAGATTGGACACAAAGCACAGTTAGTTTGCTTTGAATAGCTCCCACCTCTGGGCTGAACACAGCGTACCGTGCTATCTCCGGAGATCTGAAGCACGCTCACAACATATACTGTACTGAACTAGGCTAGAACCAGCAGTCTCCTTGTCCTCCCGCGACGGAGTGCGTGAAGGCGGGGGTTTATCTGACAGGACACACGGCAATACACAGCAACCCACAGCAATATACAGCACCACGTCAAAATTATAGGTTTTCACAGCACGAAGACTCACCCACCACACTCAGTGTACGAAAAGGACACCCGTCTTCCTTCACTTCGCTTGGTTCGGATCTGGCGATGGAATATGCGGCCTAGCTAGTGATGTCGTCGTTGTGACTACTTCAATAAGTATTCCTTCGGCTCTCCCACCACGCTATATTAGGGGTAGGGCCGCCCTCCTCCTCCTGGGGAGATCTACACAACGGCAGGTCAATATACAGGGCACTTTCGGCTTGCTCTTAGTACTCACATCAATGCCGCTTCCAATCCCCTTTTTCACGTCATCTCAATTCGCCGTATAATCCGTTCACTTCTCAACCTTTAAGGTTCGCGATGTCTTCACAATCATACAATTCCAGCCTGAGGGAGAGAGAGAGTTAGACAGCCACCAGCAGCGCACCAAGACGGGCACGACACAGTGCTTCACACACACCAGAAAGAGCTCCCAGACTGTGAAATAACTTGGCCTTAAGTACTGCCTTGTCCAGCGTATCCTCCAATCACCAACCGCTGTCCCTAACTAGGCACAGGTGCATCGAATTCCCTGATTTTCCCTCTTACGGCGCTACCGGAAGTTTTTCCGGTCCGGGCGGAAACACTTCCGGGCGGAACCAAACTTCCCGAATTTTGGTTCCGCCCCTAAAGATTGTACTATACTCTAAGCTATTTATTTTATTCTATTTGTTTTGAGGGGAAAATAATTCTCAGTGCATCTTTCTGTAATGTTTTGTGTATTTTCATTATCCCGTTTCTGTAAATGTTTTTTTTTTTTTAAATGTTTACTTGTTATTATTTTTATTAATTTTTTAATGTATGTTTAAAGTATATAAATAAATCATAAAAAAAAAAATCAGAAGAGATGACAACCGCTCAGTTCACCACAATAGCATTGCAGTTCCCTTGTTTACAAAACTGCACATTACTCATGTGCTATAAAATACAATCTCGCAAGTTATCAATAGACTTAAGAGTAACTATAGTACAAGCAATCATATTATCACTATTACACTTGGTGGGACAAAAAAGAAATAGCAAATCATGAGAAATTCAGAACATTTCACATTTCACCAAGATTTCACATTGCTTTTTACCATAAGAAATTATTATAGTAGTGATTTTTTTTTCAGCAGCTCATAACTCACTGTAGTTTTGTACCCCGAATGACATGAACATAGTTCAGTTCAGTTGTTTCTGATAACTTGTCCTGTTCATCAGACTATGTTGTGTATGACACATCTTACAACACTAATAACAACACTGCATGACTAACAGGTGGATGAAAGCAAACATGCAAATCTTTCACCTTCTGCATGTCACTTTGCATCCAGAACATCCTTGATGGCTTGGGATAACTTCCCCAGCGAGGGCTTCTGGGAGTGGGGAAAGCAGCGCAGCTTTGAATAACAAATGAGCCCTACTTTCACTTGAGCTTATCACACGGTCATAGACAGCCCTGTGCGGCCCATCATTTGACCATACAAAGTGTCTCAATCAGACTGTATCATCAGTGACAGTTTCATGTCACTAGTACTTCAAGTGCTTATTTTGCTTGTCTCAACAACTATACATGCAAGAATCCAAAAGGCTTCCCTGAGTCATCATATAAAACTCCCATTTTATCAAGCAGTTTCTGTAAGGCCCTTCATCACTGAAGCATGTTGGGATGTGGCCTGCGTCCCCCTGCCAGAATACCAAGTGTGCTGGAAACACTGGAGTCTTTCAGGACCCTCAGGGACTACTGTGCAGGGCACGTCGCTCAGCCATAATGCAAGCAAGCAGAAGTGATGACAGAAGGCCAGATGCCACAGAGAAGCCAGAGCTGTTAATACACTGTGGGTAACTGCTCAGAGCCTCATAGACACCGTTAACACTGGTAACTGGAGAGTTAGACATCCCACATCCCCTTCCCCTGTCCCTCCTGTCCACTGGCTTTTTTAATCATCAAAGAAGCAGCTTATTAAACGTGACTACAAAGTGCAGAATGCATGTGTTAAATGGGAACGAGTGTCACTGTCTCATCCACTCCTCTGACTGTTTGAAGGAAGAAAGACATGCTAATGTGGTCGTCTGGTCATGCACCGCTCTACTGGGACATGGTGGATTGAAGAAAAAAATGAATGAATGGATATTTAATACGCCTTTTTTTCATTTCCTATCCTCTTTCAAAGTCGGATGAAGGTTGTGTTTTCTGTTGTGCAACCCTGTAACTTGTTAACATCCAAAATTCATCTGAAAAGCCGTTTTCACTGCTATTCAGGAAACTAGAGTGATATGCTGGTATTTGCTTGCTGTAAACGAGTGGCTGCTGCTTTCCTCAGTGCAATGACAGAGTGAAGATAGCCATTGACCTTTATAGTATTTCTTCCCCTAGAATGGAAGCCAATGGCCAACGTCAATGATTTGGCTACCAACATTCTTCAAAATAACAGGCACACTTTATTTTAAGGTCCAATTCCCACTATTGACTTTGAGTTCTGCCTCAATAAACTCCTGATTTGCTGCTTATTAATAGTTAATGAGCTTGTTGTTAAGTTTAGGCATTGGGTTTAGGATTAGGGATGTAGAATATGGACATGAAGCCTTATAATGACTATTAAAAAGGCTAATATTTTAATAACAGGCATGCTAATAAGCAACTAGTTACTACTGAGGCTTGGTCCCTATACTAAAGTGTTACAAAATATCATGTGTTCAACAGAGCATAGTTTATTTTACTGTACAATTAATTTCAAACAGAATGAGACTGAATTTGTTCCTTTCATCTTTAATCTTTAGTTAAGTTTGGCCATTATGTAGACTCAAAATGTGGCCTGTGTGTTTACTACACTGAGCTAAATATGACACCACCTCCATTTGGGATCTTGTAGAGTAAAAAAAAACTTATTTTAGGCCATTGGGTTTTAGAATGGGTTAGTATGTAGTCATTATAAACAGCTTTCTCTATGAACAATAGCCGTCCTGGTTTAGAAAACTCAGTAAACATGTTATTTTGTACCACTGCATGTGTGTGTGTGTGTGTGTGTGTGTGTGTGCAGCCTGATATTCTGGGAGCGGAGGGTCGTGTTGTTGACCCACCTGCTCCCATCTCTCTTCAGCTGGATCTTGTCACATCTCAGCAGCTGCAGACGCTCACAAAGCAGGTCTGTGTAATCGTCCTGAGTGTACAGAGGAAACAGAGAGAGGCAAGAATGGCTCATCTAGAGGTTTACACTGACTGTCCTTCATGCTATTAGATCAACACACACAGACGTGTGGCATGAGCTTTATGTGGAGGGCAAAACTAACGGACACATCCAAGTAACTGAACAAAACATGTTGCTGCTGCACATCATTTCACAGTCAGATGACACATATTCAAACCTGTGGTGCTTCAGCAGCATGCAAAGCACCTGTGCAAATGTGACCAAGGCACCTGTTTAATGCACTTTAGTCAAATTATTCTGAATGTGGTAAGAGCGTTTGCTTCAGCATTTATGTTTAACAAATACTTGCTTGTCAAATGTATCAAAATAAAATACAAAATACTGCTGTGAGAAATGTATCGGATTAAAATACAAGTAATTTGTCATTTGAAAATATAGAATGACTCACAAGCACACCATTTGTAGAAGGTGAATGAAATTAAACACGGCTCCTGGAAAACATGCACACACTTTCTACTTTGAGGTGAAAACCTCTCTTGTGTTGTGGTTGTTGCAACAATGAAGCAAGATTTCTGCTCCAGAAATATTCACCTCAGAGAAGAAAGCAGACACGTTTTTTGTTCAGGTTTTTCGGGCAGTGTGTTCTGATTAATCATGATTTCCTGTGCTTTCTCTGTGGTGCTGTACGTTTAAAGGACTTCTTCATTAGGCCTGAAGCTGGTCACTCACATTATATGGATGAGTATAAATAGGACATTTTTAATTTCTCTTTTCATGTCAGAAAAATTCATCTTAAATCTTATCTTTAAGGCAAGATGAGTAAATCATTACTAGATTTTCAGTTTTTGGTCCCTTTAAGGCACTATTGCTGCCTTCACATGCTATCAGAAGTTTTTTTGAGAAATCAAACAGAAGCAAACATCGCCGTGTCTGTAAAACATGGACTAATATAAAGTACCAGATTTGCTTGGTTCATTAAAAGTTGTATGTGTGGACAGATTTGCAAAATTTGACCATTCATGTCAGAAGGCATGGACAACTAATCTAATCTAAATCTCATCTTGATTTAGCATGTATTGGTTTAATGTATTGGTTTCTCCACTTTCTTAATCCCAGATGAACTCTTGGCCACAAACTGAGAGCACTGTTTCATAAATGTCTATCCACTTGATCTGTCTCAAGTGCGGCTCTCTTTTTATGTACGATGTTCCCCGCTGTGGAGAACACCCGTTTCGGAGCGCACAGACGTGCCTGGCACACACAGGTATTTACGCGTCAGTGTTTAGAGAAGTGGGTATTTGTTGCAGACTGTGTCTCTCCACCAATGCAGAGTTTTCAGTCATGTAGGTTTTAAGCTCCTGGATACCAGAGCCGTTAATGTTGCGTGTGGCAGAGTCGATCGATTTATACATTTCCCCAAACAAGCTTCCCATGGCACCTAAAGCCAGAGCCACGTCTTGCCTCTCTTGCGCACAGTCGCCGTCGGTCTCACACTTTGCTTCCTTCAGCTCCTGAGATAAGCTTTCTATTACAAGGTGTTTCTGCCTAGGCAAAAGGTGAACCAAGTGGCTGAACCGGGGATCCAGAAGGGCTGTTTTATTGAGAAGCATCCATTCTGTGTTGTTTTCACTGTAGCGCGGTTTTAAGTTGTCAACCATCCTAGCTAAGAAAAGAAATAATAAAAATTTATTATATTATGATTGAATAATTGTATCTGAAAGTAATTGTTTTTTGATTAGCTCATGTTGTTAATTGTCATATTTTGATGTTATATTAATAGCCTGTGCTAAATGGAATAAGGAAAAGAAGACACGCATACTATTCATTTCTTTGATTTATATCTGCTATAGGGGTTTAGCATTAATTAATGCACCAAATGATAAACCAAATGAAAGATAACTGCTGAAAAATGCTGACATTTTAAAGCCACAATTAAAGTAACATAAAATTATGTTGAGGAGGATGATGGGGATGGACCAGAAACAGTTGTTTTTGTCCCTTTTAATCATCTTACCTCTTAGCAGCTCACAGGAAATGTGCAGGAAGTGACATCTCTCCCACACGTGTCAGCTGGACTGGGCTGCCGCCAATCAAACACTCACACACACATTGGTATTCCTATTATTAAAGGTATATTCCACAGATATAATGGTTTTTATACTCTACAACTTGCATTTTTCATCCCTTACCCCTTAAACTAAACCCATCCCTCACAGAAAGCATTATGCATTTTATATACAAACAATATATGATCACAGTCTACATGACACAAGCGTGGCCTGGGGATGGCTCTGAGAAAGTCCTCGAGTGGCCACTGGACATGAACCCATGCAAACGTCTCTGGAGAGACCTGAAAATGATGGTCTTCATCCAACTGCAGAAAAGACATGGCAGAACATCCCAAAACAGGTCAGCTTGTCGTATCATACTCAAAAATACTTTAAGGCTTTAAACTGCTGGCAAATGTGCTTCAACTAAGCTCAGATTTTGTCTTTAATAAATGTTTATTTTAGCAGAAGGCTGCTGATAAGGCTGTTGATGGGAATGCTGGGTTTACGATGGAATAAGACAAGTCCCTTGCGATCGTGCGTTTGTGCGGACACATCCCATTTCCCATAAAAAGCACAGGGGTGGATCTCAGTGCTCGGAAACAAACATCCCATGCAAATTAAATTCAACATGAAAATTAGGAAGCTGATTTATGAGAACATGTGATCAAAAAGAGTTGGAAGACGGAGGATACGACAACTTGTATCTGGACCATATGGAGTGGGAATGAGGGTGGTGATGTGTGTCCTCAGCTGTCCCAATGCAGAACTCAGACGCAAGCACTTAACCTGTCATGTTCAGAAAATAGATATCAGATATCAGAAAAACGAATGAAAACTGCCTACTGGGTGTCAAGCACAAAACTTTCATTCCAAAAGAATGATAACTTATCTGCAGATATGCACTTAAACTGTTACTCTTTACGTTAATGCTACAAAAACTAGAATAATCTGACCTGTGGTTGAACATTAGCTCTTCAGGATGAGCTTGAACAAACAAGACAGTGAAGCATCTGGGAATGAGCAAATACAATCAATAAAATCTGGAAGTAGTTGAGCGCTGAAGAATGGCTTTGAGCCAGTTCACTCGGAGCCGTTCACATTAATCGTTTCCTTCAGTCTGAATCCTCAATCCCCTCCTGCTCCTTACAACATCTCCCTTTTTTTTTTTTTTTTTTTTATGCAATGATAAACATTTCAGCCCCGTCGTCACTTGACCTTGCAGCACATGCTTAAATCAGCTAATAAAATATAAAATGGAAAAAATGCAGTCTGATCAATGAACAGGCCACGAAAGTGATGTTAAACCATGGTTCCTGTTACTTCTGAGTCATTCATTGCACAGGAAAAATTATGTAAAGTTGCACAGTAATTGCAAATTCAGTGAATACAGAAAATACAAACACTGTGCACAGTTTACAAGCATGCTTTGGAAATATTATAAATGGCATGGTAATATGTTACTCTACATATTGAATCAGCAAACTTCATTACGGGGATGGAGGACTACTTACATTATGGCACAGATCAAAATGCAAATCTCTGAGGACAGGATGAGGACACATTCACGAGAGACAGTGAGCAGACTAGTTATGAGCTTTGAGACAGTATAGAAGCACAGAGATGCACGCTTGCACTCTTAAAGTATTAATAAAGGATTAGTCCATCAAAACAATGTTTCCAAACCCATATGACTTCCATCTTCTGTTCTTTTCCACACAATGACAGCTTACAGTAACCAGGAACTGCTTGGTTCTAAAAATACAATAGAAATTAAAAAGAGACATTCCAACACACAAGTTATTTTCAGATTTTTGCTGTTTTTCTTAGAAGGGAGATTTATTTGCTTATGCAGAGAAGAAGATCATAAGACAGGCTAAGGGTTAAATTCTGCTCCTCAAGGGCAACTTTACTGCAAAGTTTAACTCCAACTTTCCTGACTAGAAGGGCTTTGTTCTGAAACAGGGACATGAGCTTGTGGCTTTATTTGTAACTGTTGTGACACATGCAAACATTTATACAAATGTAGTCATTCCCTTTAAAAGCTTTTAAAATAACTGATAAGATATAGTTAACAGGTATAGTTTATAGTAAATCTACACAAGAGCATCAATTGTAAAATGACTATTGTAACGGGGTAATCAAAATAGAATGCAAATAATGTTTTTCTATTTCTTCTCATTTTTAATTTCTAAAGTTCTAAGTTCTAAAGTTACAATGCTAGATTGAAATATGATCTTCATCCTTTTTTGCACATAATATATAGCATGGCCTACTTTTATTATAAACATAGTTTCATTGGACATTGTACAGGATGTAAAATATATATTTTTTAAATGAATAGATATTTTTAATACAAATAGAAAAAGAAGAAAATGCCAAGATATATACCGTAAATCGCAATTCAGCCAAAAAATACAGAGATGTGAAAACACATTATAGCACTCATGTTGTTGAATTGCTGTCAGAGTTATACTACAGTCAATTATTTACTGGGGTGGTGGGGGGTGGAAAAAGCTACAGGCAGTATTAAGCACTGTTATGGACAACACAATTACTTTTTTGTGCAGTTATAAGATAACCACTTCCATCCATTGACTGAAATTTTTTTTGATTGTCTGTGTCTGACAGGAACTGGTCAGGACAAACACATATAGATGACAGACACAAAACCAAGAGTCTCCCCTAAGAAATGAATCCCTTGTGTCTCACTGGGACACGGTGAGTTCATGCATGCCTCTCTTTTCATCATCTGTGTCTGACTGTCGTTTTCTTTCTCATATTATAAACATAAAGCAGGACCGTTCCCCACAATACAGACAATGACAAGTGAGACCAGCTGTGGCCAGTGTTTCCTTTCTTTCCAAGACTTGTAACTTTAACTGTCAGCTGAAACTGAATATTCCTTCTTTTTTTTCACCATGTGTTTGAACATAAATATGTGAATACTGAATATAAATTTAATCTGAAAATCTGAGTTTTTGAGTCCCCATTCATAGGTTCATATGATGCTGCTAATGCCATTGTGATGATTTCTTTACAGCTCTACTACTGTTTTTTAGAGCACTGAATTTGTACGTTTGACTTAATTGCCTAGCAAATTTTATGATGGCTGTTGTTGTTTATAAATTGTTATTATTCAACAACTAATATTTCTTGTGGAATAATTTTTCTAAAATTTACAGTAATATTTATAATGTGTATAATGTTCTGCCACTCGATGGCGACAACAGTTTAGTTTTATGAGTGAGTCTGCAGTAAAAACTTTTATATAGAAAGAGACTGAAACAGGGTTGTAAACAAGGAAGTTATTTTCACTATTAACAACACCTTGTAAGACAAATGCAGTGAGCAGCACTCTCATTGGAAATCATGATGAAAGGACAGTACGACAAAGATATCGCTTTCCTCAGCGGACATTGAAACTCATGTTTTATTTTGAATATGAGAGATTGAGCTGGAAAATGAATGCTGTATCAGATGCAGGTAATCACACTCGCTCAGTTCATCTATTCTACATAATACAATAAGCTTTCAGTGAAGCAACTAAAGCATAGGTGGGCAAACGACAGCCCGCGGGCCATATACGGCCCACCAGACACTTTCATCCGGCCCACGAAGGATTTGTAAAAAATGCTACATTAGAGTAATGGTTTTATTTCAGAATAACTAATTTGATGCAATACTAGTGAACACCATTTGATGGCAGTATAGCACGTGGTACAGTTAGCGCCTATAGTAGAATTAGAATGCACCCGGTAACTCGGGAGGCTAATGAATGAAAATGAGTGTGATGAAAAAAGAAAAGTGGAAATCTGAATGTTGTGTGTTCAAAGAAGAATGGACAACAAAATACTTCTTTACCAATATTGGACAGAAGGCTGTATGTCTAATATGCCAAGAAGGTATAATGGTTTTTAAAGACTACAACCTTAGTCGTTATTTCTCAAGCAAACATTTGAATTATGCTGTCAACATGTCACCTGCAGAAAGGGCAAACAAGGCATTAAAACTTTCCACAAACTTAAAAGCCCATTAAAATACATTTATGAAACAGTGCTCTTTTCAAGAATCTGTAACGAAAGCTAGTTATGTAGTGGCACATAAAATTGCAAAGTCATTTTAAGAAAATTAGCTTATGGTGGATAGGGCTGTCACTTTTGAAAAAAATCTAATTCGAACGGTTATCGAATATCATGCAATGTATTTGATTATATTCGAATATCTACGTTACCCAGCCAACCAGCCACCCTACAGTGACCACTTAAACAGCAGCAGGAGTAAGGCATATTTCCTAGCCTAATTAATTTCTTTATATTGTTTGCAAGAAACACCAGACTATCCACTTGATCTGTCTCAAGTGCGGCTCTCTTTTTATGTACGATGTTCCCCGCTGTGGAGAACACCCGTTTCGGAGCGCACAGACGTGCCTGGCACACACAGGTATTTACGCGTCAGTGTTTAGAGAAGTGGGTATTTGTTGCAGACTGTGTCTCTCCACCAATGCAGAGTTTTCAGTCATGTAGGTTTTAAGCTCCTGGTTACCAGAGCCGTTAATGTTGCGTGTGGCAGAGTCGATCGATTTATACATTTCCCCAAACAAGCTTCCCATGGCACCTAAAGCCAGAGCCACGTCTTGCCTCTCTTGCGCACAGTCGCCGTCGGTCTCACACTTTGCTTCCTTCAGCTCCTGAGATAAGCTTTCTATTACAAGGTGTTTCTGCCTAGGCAAAAGGTGAACCAAGTGGCTGAACCGGGGATCCAGAAGGGCTGTTTTATTGAGAAGCATCCATTCTGTGTTGTTTTCACTGTAGCGCGGTTTTAAGTTGTCGACCATCCTAGCTAAGAAAAGAAATAATACAAATTTATTATATTATGATTGAATAATTGTATCTGAAAGTAATTGTTTTTTGATTAGCTCATGTTGTTAATTGTCATATTTTGATGTTATATTAATAGCCTGTGCTAAATGGAATAAGGAAAAGAAGACACGCATACTATTCATTTCTTTGATAGTAGCTCTCTGTGTTGCGACGGGAGTGGTCAGCTGAGAGAGCCTAACATGTTGTAGAGGGAGGACGGTGGATGCTGTAGGATAGGCATCGGTGGAGAAGCCCTGAGTTGCAATTTTGAATGGTTTCAGTGTGTTTTAGTTGTTCAACCACAGACCACTCTGAAGTGCTGAGTTCCAAGTGGGACATTTTCTTTTCAAAAATGACCGCGGCCATGGCTGCTTGCTATTCGGAGGCACGACAGATCATGTCATATGTCGTGTTCCATCTCGTGACGCAGTCATTTATCAGTCTCTCCTTTTTCAGTCCGAGAAGCTCCTGCTTTGCCTCCAACAAGCAGCAGTCAGCAGGAGACTTTCCAAAATGAGCTGTTGTCTGTTTAAGGTGAGAAAGGGCAGTATCAATAGCCCTCACCTCTAGTCCCTTGCGCACGGCTAGGTTTAATGTGTGCTAAACCAGGTACATGTATGAGGCTTAAATCGCGTAAGGCTTTCACATAATTCTGTGCATTGTCTGTGGTGCTATTACTGCTTCACGGGATATACCCCAGTCATCCAGGGTGTTGCTGATGCTCTCTGCTACATGGGCTGCTGTGTGACTTCCCCTTAGCTCTTTGGTGCAAAGAACGAAATTCTCTAGCTCCCATGTGTCTAAAATGAAGTGTGCTGTGATTGTCACTTAAGCATGTGTGGCCAGTGATGTCCACCCATCTGTAGTTAGAGCGAGTTTCTTGTCCTGCAATATGGTCTTAATGTTTTCTCGTCTGGTGTCACAACTTTACAATGCGGGCTGACACAGTGGTGCGACATGGAATTGTGTATCATGGCTCCAGTTCCATTATGAGGTCCTGAAACCCGTCTCCCGATATTACACTTATAGGTCTCATATCCCTGAAAATAAATCTTGCCATCAGTAATGGCATTTAACCGTGCATCTGACCGGTTGTGCATGAAAGTATTCAGTCATGCGATGTTGGACGCCTAATGCTCTGGCTGTCTGCTGTGTATCTGATTCTGCTGCCTCATTTGGATGGTTACTCGACAGGTGAGAATGAAGATTTGATATTGTTGATGTGTAAGTAAACAATTTTTGAAGATTCAACAAATACTTTATCTTTTACGATAATTATACTGTCTATGATGAAGAACCCCAAAAGTTTAAAGAAGCTACTTTTAAGATGTGTTGTGGTGGTAATTGTCCGCTCATGCTGTCCGTTCTGTTCGTGGTCTTCCTTTTTCAAATCAGAGTAGCTACTAGCTATTCGCTTGATTTGGTCATGGGCCTATGCTACAATAAGTCTAGCGCGCCCTCTACTGGATGAGATGGCAAAGAAAATAAAAAACAAACTGTCTAATCATAGACTGTAAAAAAACGCTACAAATGGTATTTTAAAAACCGGATATTTTATTTATAGTTCGATTACAGATATATTTCACATCATGTTCGAATGCATATTTGAATATCGAATAAAAAATGACAACCCTAATGGCCGAGAACAATTACCAGATCCATGGAAGTAATTGCAGAGGAGCTGCTTTCCGAACTAAAAAAAAAGCAGACAGCTTCAGTTTTTTTTTCTATCACACATGATGAAAGTACTCACATCACAGACACTGCTCAACTTTTGATTTTTGTCAGAAGAATAAACAAAAATTTTAACCACTCAACATTAAAGGTCCCCTTCTTCGTGATCCCATGTTTTAAACTTTAGTTAGTGTGTAATGTTCTTGTTAGGGTATAAATAATATCTGTAAAATTCTAAAGCTCAAAGTTCAATGCCAAGCGAGATATTTTATTTAACAGAATTAGCCTACAAAAAACGACCCGTTTGGACTACAGCCCTCTAGTTCCTGCAGTAATGACGTCACTAAAACAGTTTTTTAACTAACCTCCACCCACATGAATTCACAAAAAGGGGGGCGTGGTCTTGTGCTCTGACAGAGAAGAAGGAAGAGCTGCGTTTATTTTTGCCATGTTGTTGAAACGCTGTTATTTTCATCTCGGAGTCCAATCATCTTTGTTTGGGCTTCCCAGGGACGCTGTACTTGGAGATTAATGGTTACAATTTATGTTTAACTCGGTTCCCAAAATTATAATCCACATGTAAAACTATGTGCAGCACATTTTGCTGAGGATGGCTTGCTGAGGACAGCTTGCTGGGGACAACTTCCTCAATCTCAATCAGTTTAATGCCGGGTTTCACAAAATATTATTCTTGAAAGATGGAGCAGTTCTCTTTGTCTGGAGAAGGCATTGTTTATGGACCACAACCGGTAAATGTATTTTATTATTTAAGTTGGTGCGTTTAACAGTTTCTGTAACTTATTATACAAAGGGCAACGCTGTTTAGCTTTGTTAACTAGATGTTAGGGCTGTGCCAAAAAACGAAAGTGATTTTCATGCTCATCTCGTCAGTAAAAACGCTCCTGTGATTATAAGTACATCTCCAGCACGTGTGTTCTAGTCCAATCACATTTCCAGGAGGGCCGCGTGCTCTAAGCTGCTGTCGAATCACAACACAGGAACCGCTGGCCCAATCAGAAGATGTTACGTATTTCTGAAGAAGGGACTTTATAGAACAAGGAAGTCATCAGCCCATTTTTATGACAGTGAAAACAGCGGTATACAGATAGGTGAATTGTGTGAAAAATACTGTGTTTTTTTACACACGAAACATGAACTTATGTTATATTGCACACTTTAAACACAATCAAAGCTTCAAAAAAGCGCGGATAATGGGACCTTTAATATGCAAAGCATTCACAAAATAAATCAAATTAATTACTAATTAATTTATTTCTTCTTTCCTGCCATTCAGGTTTTTAAATAAACATACTTTTAACATGGACTGGATGCTTGTTTTGATTCTATATAAAGAAAAGCTTACATGAGCTATAAGTAAAATGATTCCATAAGAAATAAACTGAACTAAACGAAAATGAACTGATAACATTGGCAGTTCATTGATAAATGAGTGTTAAAGATGTATCTGTCAAACAAATACCACACTCTCATCCAGCTCACTAAACACGAATGCTGTCAACTAATTTTAATATTTACATTTACATTTATTCATTTAGCAGACGATTTTATCCAAAGCGACTTACAGATGAGGACAGTGGAAGCAATCAAAAACAACAAAAAGAGCAATGATATATAAGTGCTATAACAAGGCTAAGTTAGGTTAACACAGTACACGTAGCATGGGATTTTAAATAATATAATAAATAAAAAAGAAAACAGAATAAAAAAAGAATAGAGCAAGCTAGTGTTAGAGGTATTTACATATAGACACACACACACACAATTGCATAATAAATGAAAAGAAAATAGAATACAAAAAGATTAGTAAGGTAGTTAGATTATTTTTTAAAGAATAGAATTAGAATAGTGAGTGTTAAAGTTAGCCCTTACGAAAATTAACCATGGTTTTACTACAAATAAAACCAAAAAACCATGGTTACTGTAGTTAAACCATGGTAACCACAAATTAACCATGGTTTTGCTATATTAACCATAGTTTAACCATGGTATTTGTAGTAAATCTGTGGATTTACAAATGGCAGTCAATACACCAAAACACCATGGGTTACTACAGTTTTACTATAATAAAACCATGGTTATTTTTCGTGAGGGAGAGGGTCAAATAAAGATGGAAGAGATGTGTTTTAAGCCGATTCTTGTAGATGGCTAAGGACTCAGCTGCTCGGATTGAATTGGGGAGGTCATTCCACCAGGAGGAACATTTAATTTTGCACAATCCAGCGACGTTCACTTGCAGAACTCATTCTTCTAGATGGCACATAAGTCTGAAAGTAACAATTTTAGGTAAATGGGTGCAGAGTGTGACGACTGGGTGAAGGAGGAGCTGAAAACAAGTGCGAGTTAAACAATTTAATGGAAACCAAACGAACAAACCAGAGTACAAAACAATGCTGGGAAGAAGACAATCCAAGATGGTGGGGAGACGGTGAGTAATCCGGATGGTGATGGTGAGTTGGCAGCAGGAGAGGATGGCACAGGAACTGCGGGAAATCGAGCCGAAGGTAAGTGGTGATGCTTGTGGAGGTGCGAAGACTGGATGAGGTTCCGAGGGGAAGACACGGACATCCAACGCAGAACAACACAGAAGCATAGAACATTTACCAGACATGAAACAACGTTCTCACAAACACAAGACGTGAGACAAACCAATATATAGGGAGAGAGTAATGAGTGACAACTGCTCCTGATGACAATTAATGGAGACGCCCACAAACTAATCAGTGTAGACGCGAAACACACAGACTTCACCACAAAGTGCAAAACCCAGAGATCATGGTTTACCAACCGTGACAGTACCCCCCCCCCCTCTAAGAATGCCTCCTGGAGTTCCCAGAAGGGCCTACCTGCTGATTGTAATCATCAATAAGGGAGTGATCCAATATGTCCCTAGCAGGTACCTCAACTCCTCTCCTCCGGACCGTAACCTTCCCAGTCCACCAGGTACTGGAATCCTCGCCCCCTCCGTCTATAGTCCAGAATGCGATTAACCGAAAAAGTTGGTTCCCCATCTATGAGGCGCGGCGACGGCGCAACCAGAGTAGTCGGATTAATACGTGCATAAAACATGGGTTTAATCTTGAACACATGAAAGGCGGGGTGTATCCTCCTGTACGCTGGAGGTAGTTTGAGGCGGACTGTCACTGGACTAATGATCTTGGCGATAGTAAACAGGCCAATAAATTTGGGAGCTAACTTGTTAGATACGGATCGCAGAGGAATGTTATTGGTAGAAAGCCACACTTTTTGACCCACGACGTAAACGGGAGGCTTTGACCGATGGCGATCGGCCTTGGCCTTAGTGTGCTCCCTCACCCGGAGCAGAGTCTCGCGGGCACTGGTCCAGGTGCGGTGGCACCTCTGGACAAACGCGTGAATGGAGGGGACCACGACTTCAGATTCCAGACTGGGGAAAACTGGTGGCTGGTAACCTAAACTGCACTGGAACGGAGAAAGCCCCGTGGCTGACACTGGTAACAAATTGTGAGCGTACTCCACCATAGAGAGTTGTTGACTCCAGGAAGAAGGATTCTTGGAGACCAAACATCGCAACGTCCTCTCTAAATCTTGGTTGGCTCGCTCAGACTGTCCGTTACTTTGGGTATGATAACCCGAAGACAAGCTAACTGACCCTCCTAGCAATTTACAAAACTCTTTACAAAATTTGGATATAAATTGAGATCCCCTGTCAGAAACCACGTCTACCGGGAGGCCATGAAGCTGAAAGACGTGATCTAGGACAGTGACCGCTGTCTCTTTACCTGTCGGTAATTTGGGCAAGGGAATGAAATGAGCCGCCTTCGAGAACCGGTCCAATACTGTCAAAACGACTGTCATGCCTTTAGAGGGCGGGAGGGTGGTAACAAAATCTAGTGCGATGTGGGACCAGGGTCTCGAAGGGACAGACAGCGGTTGGAGGAGCCCATCAGGAGGTCGGTTAGATGACTTACCACTGGCGCAAACTGAGCAAGCCAAAAAAAAATCTTGGACGTCACGAGCCATACGTGGCCACCAGAATCATTGTTTAACTAACCCATTAGTTCGACTTATCCCTGGATGACAAGCAACATTAGAGCAGTGACCCCACTGAATGACTTTGGACCTTAACTCCTCCGGCACAAATAAACGGTTCGGTGGACAACCGGGCGGAGGCGTTACCCCTTCTAAGGACGTCTTGACGTTCGACTCGACCTCTCATACGAGTGCTGAGACCACTACTTTCTCAGGTAAAATACACTCGGGAGTCACCGGGTGGGCGGAGGGATCAAAAAGACGTGATAATTAATCGGTTTTTGAAATTTTTGGAACCCAGGCGGTACGATAAAGTACAATCAAAGCGACTGAAAAAAAGTGCCCACCGGGCCTGCCTGGAATTGATTCTTTTGGCAGTTCTAATGTATTCTAAATTCTTATGATCTGTCCAAACAATGAAAGGTACCCCTGAGCCTTCCAGCCAGTGATGCCACTCCTCTAAAGTTAATTTGACGGCCAACAACTCTCTATTACCAATGTCATAATTGCGTTCAGCAGGAGATAATCGATGGGAAAAAAATGCGCAAGGATGTACCTTATCATCCGAGACAGCACGTTGGGACAACACTGCTCCTACCCCCACCTCTGATGTGTCGACCTCCACCACGAACTGACGTGTGGGGTCAGGGGACACAAGGATGGGAGCCGAAAAGAAGTGGCTTTTTTAGTTGAACGCAGTCTCTGCTGCGTCTGACCACCTGAACGGAGTACTGGGAGAGGTCAAGGCTGTCAGTGGTGAGGCTAGTTGGCTGAAATTGCGAATAAAATGCCGAAAGAAATTGGCGAACCCCATAAACTGCTGTAGGGCCTTACGGGAATCTGGAGATGGCCAATCTATCACAGCCTTAACTTTGTCAGGGTCCATACATATTCTCTCGGATGAGACAACATATCCTAGGAAGGGAACAGACTGTGAATGGAATACGCATTTCTCCACCTTGACAAAAAGACCATTCTCAAGTAACCTATGGAACACTCGTCTGACGTGTTGAATGTGTTCCTGGGGAGATTAAGAAAAAATCTGTATGTCATCCAGGTAAACATATATAAACTGATCTACCATATCTCTCAACACGTCATAAAAGAGTGCTTGGAAAACTCCTGGCGAGTTGGAGAGCCCGAACGGCATCACCAAGTATTCAAAGTGCCCTCTAGGGGTAGTTAAGGAGGTTTTCCATTCATCCCCCTTCCTGATGCGGGCCAAATAATAAACGTTAGGTAAATCCAATTTTGTGAATAAGGATGCTCCCTGTAACCTCTCAAAAGCTGAAGACATGAGTGGTAATGGATAAGTGTTTTTTATCGTACTGTTGTTCAGCTCTCGGTAATCAATACAAGGTCGCAGAGAACCATTCTTCTTACCCACAAAAAAGAATCCCGCCTCGCTGGAAAAGAGGAAGGGCGGATGAACCCAGATGCTAAGGAATCAGAAATGTATTTCTCTATGGCCTCCCTCTCTGGAATAGAAAGAGAGTATAATTTGGCTTTAGGCGGAGACTTACCTGGCACTAAATCTATGGCACAGTCGTAGGGACGATGTGGAGGAAGAGAAGCAGCACGGGACTTACTGAACACCTCCTTCAGGTCTACATACTCTGCGAGCACATTTGATAATACCATGTTCTCCTTCTGAAAGACAGAGACAGGGACAACAATACAAGCAGAAACCAGACAAGACTCATGACAACTTTCACTCCACAATGTGATTGTGTTGGACCCCAATCCACTCGTGGATTATGTTTCATTAACCAGGGGTGACCTAAGACAATAGGAACTACGGGGGAGTCCATGAGGAAAAAGGATATGGTTTCACAATGATTGCCTGAAGTGAGCAGAGTGATGGGTTCAGTGTAGTGGGTGACGTGAGGCAGTTCCTGGCCGTTGAGTGCGGTGACATGGATGGGAAGAGACACAGGCAAGACAGGAATGTTCAGGTGACGTGCAAGGAGTGAGTTGATGAAATTACCTTCGGCTCCGGAGTCCAAAAGGGCTTGAAAGTCGTGTGTGTGATTCTCCCACCGCAGTTTCACCGGAAGGAGAGTCAATGATGTTGTTGAGGACTTCCCAGCGGAGATCCCACCCGATATTAGCCTCATGTTTAAACTGAACTAAATGGAGTAATCCGTGACCGAGGAGGTCCCTTGATGTAACTGGTGAGCAGCTGAGCGACAGGGTGTGGAACAAGGCGCAATACGGATGTTGGCGGCCTTGCCGGACAGTAGAGTTAGCGTGAACGCCACCTTTGATTCCTTGGTGGCGAGGGTGCGGGGCTGTAAGGCAAAGTGCATGGGACACTTATTTAGGAAAGTTCTGCAGAAAGCTGGCTCACTGGAGTAGTTTTCTGGCGCCGGAAGTTGCGGCTCTGGCCGGAAGTGATCCTGGGGGTTCTCCCGGGGGACGGGCGGCGCAGGCGGTGCGATGGGCGCAGTGGGAGAGGTGAGCTGATGGATCTGCTGGGTGAGCTCAGACACTTGTGCAACCAGCGCTTGGATAGCGCTTCCGGTGTTAGAGATGCTCTCCTGCTGCTGATCCATGCTGTTGATGCGGTGGTGAATAAAGTCAGTTAAAGAGGTGGTGCTCGCTGCTTCCATTTTGAGGTGAGAACGTTCTGTGACGACTGGGTGAAGGAGGAGCTGGAAACAAGTGCGAGTTAAACAATTTAACCCCTTTACGTGCAAACATCGCTGACGGCCCCAGTTTATTATTGTTTCACTTTCACAGCACATTAAACATCACTCTCTTACTTGATCTGGACAAAAAACTGTGCATCAATTGAAAGTTTAAAGACTCTAGCTTCGATATTTGACCAATATTTTGATAAAACATTGTTGCAGTGACAGATATTTAGTGATTTATGTCAGGAGTGCAAAATAATAAATCCGTATTATGCCACATTTTGAATAGAAATTCACCACTCACTCATATTCAGTCAAGTCTGCAGCGGTTTATTTGTGTTCACATAGACTCACTGAACAGCGTCAATAAGGATTTATAGACCAAAGATGCATATCTGCGGAGATATATGGATATATTTACTGATGTTTACTTCATATTTCTTCAGACAGAATCATCATTTCTATTCATTTTCCACTGATTTACGCGATCTGATGATAAATAGCCTCTGCCAGAGCCGTCTCTGTTTGTTTGCTTCCGTGTACTCGAGCTGTGACCCAGAAAGACTCTGATTGGACGTTTGGGTTGTCAATCTGACAGTCCCAAAACCAGACAGCGTCACATCGTGTCACATGGTTCGTGAACAGTTCCTGGTTCATATCTGCTCACAACAACACTGAAACACCTCTGTATACACGAAATATCAGAATAATAAACCCGCGATTACGATAGAAAAGCTTGGTATGAGATTTTCTTGAGATCTGGGGCATTTTATAAAATATACAAAAAAATGTACATGGGAAATGCTAACTTGTGCAGCGATGAAAAAGGCTACAAATAGCATATTTTTACAATAGTAAACGACCAAATTCCACCCCTGATCGCTAAAGGAAGTTATTATAAACACTCGATCGGGGTTTAAAGTGAGTTTTGTATAAAAGTGTACTAATAATTTCATAAATTGTCTGATGTAGCTTGATGCTAACGTTAGCACCAATGCTACTAATAGCAGGTGCATTTCTTCTTCATAATGCATTTTTGTCTCAATAATTCACATCAATGTCGTAAGAAAATGTTTTGTTGTATTTTTATATTAAGACTTTTGATAAATAAGGGCTAAATGCAAAGAGAGACTGAAGTGAGATCGCTGCTTTGTTGCTTTGTAAAGCCTGAAAAACCACAATCAATGCTAATAAAGGTGGAATAAAAACAAAAGAATAATGATAAAAGAATAATGCGGATAATATGTCGTACCTGGCGGAGGTGTGAAAGACTCGTTTGGTGAGAACAATACAATCATGAATGGGGAGTTTTGCAAAGCCAACACACATACAAAATTCACAGAAGAGTTTACATGTGAGATCTTACAGGGATGACAAGGGCCATAAATCAATCTGATTTGCCTTCTCTAAAAAACACACAACATGGCCTTAGAAAATATTTCATAAAATTCACAGTTTTACAGATTAGATTATGAAATTTCTAATGAAGTTTTGAAAGACTTGTGGCTTTAGCTAAACTCTATTTCTAAACTCATATCTTACATCAACACATTTTTTAAATACATTTAAAAAATATGTTTTTAATATATTTATTTTTGTTTTTATGTTTGAGCTTATATATCTCTATTATCATAACAGTCTGAGTGATTCTGATTCCTGAACAGTAAACTTTAAAGTGTCAGCTTTGTGAACATATGTTGAATATGTATCTAGTCAGAAAGAATCATGAGCAGAAACCTTTTTATTATGGGTATGTCATTTCGGTCTCCATGCCAAAAAAGGAGGTGCCTAGAAAGGGGTTAATGAAAACCAAACGAACAAACAAGTGTACAAAACAATGCTGCGAAGACAACAAACCAAGATGGTGGGGAGATGGTGAGTAATCCGGATGGTGATGGTGAGTTGGCAGTAGGAGAGGATGGCACAGGAACTCCGGGGAATCGAGGCGAAGGTAAGTGGTGATGCTTGTGGAGGTGCGAAGAGTGGATGAAGTTCCTGGGGAAGACACAGACATCCAACGCAGAACAATACAGAAGCATAGAACATTTACCAGACATGAAACAACGTTCTCACAAACACAAGACGTGAGACAAGCCAATATATAGGGAGAGAGTAATGAGTGACAGCTGCTGCTGATGACAATTAACAGAGACGCCCGCAAACTAATCAGTGTAGACGCGAAACACACAGACTTCACCACAAAGTGCAAAACCCAGAGATCACGGTTTACCGTGACAGTACCCCCCCCCCCCCTCTAAGAACACCTCCTGGAGTTCTGTGGCGAGTGGGGCGGGGCCGAGAGGCGTGGGAACGAGGGGTGGGGCGCAGGTGTAGTAGCATTGTAGTAAGGAGCGCAGCTACGGCGCACATGTTTGATTCATCTAAAGGCATACGGTTAAAGAGAACTTCAAGGATTTAGCTCCTGGTTTAAGTGGAGAATAAGGTAAAATTGACTTATCTGTATTGTTTTGGATTTCTTGTTTTATGTAATGTAATAATGGGTATTAGTTTGTATGTGATTTGATGTATGTTTGTTTCATGGTTTATTTATATTATGTTTTGTTTGTTTTCATGTAAAGCTCTTATGGTGATTTCGTGATGTATTATGGCATGTAACGGTGATTACTGCAAATCTACGGTGACGGATCTATAATAAAGCTCATTATGAATCATCAGTGAAAGAGTTCAACATTTTTAAGCCAGGAAACTACAGAGTGAGTGCATGTACAACTGCAGGAGAAATGGCTTTAAGGAGATGAGATGGAATAGGATAAAGCGGGCAAGTAGTAGGGTGATTAGAAAGGATTAGTTTTGAGACTTCTGCCTCAGAGAGTGAAGAGAAGGATGTAAATGAGTGTAAGTTTGCTGGTGATATGAGCTTGAACGATTGTGGTGTGGAAAATTGTGCACTAATGTGTTTAATTTTATTCATGAAAAACATTGCAAAGTCTTCAGCTAGTAGAGATGAAGCAGGAGGGGGAGGAGGAGGACAAAGAAGTGAGGAAAATGTTTTAATAATCATGCAAGAGTTAGATGAATTGTTAATTTTGTTATGGTAGTATGTAATTTTAGCAGTGGAGACATTAGCAGAGAAGAAAGATAGGAGTGACTGATCCACATTAAGGCCAGTAGTATTTTTGGACTTGCGCCACTCCCTTTCAGCAGATCTAAGCTTAGAACGGTGTTCGCATAGAAAATCAGATAACCAAGGGGCAGAAAGGGTGTTACGGGCTGGCCTGGAAGATAAGGGGCAAACAGTGTCTAAACAAGATGTAAGAGTGGAGCAGAAAGTATCAGTAGCACTGTTAGCATCCAAAGACGCAAACAGTTTAGGGGAAGGAAGTGAAGATGAAACCATTGCAGATAGCCGGGAGGGTGAAAGTGTGCGTAGGTTACGTCGAAAGATGACATGTGGAGGGGTAAGTGATGTGTCAGGGACCATGTTGAGGTTAAGAGTGAGGAGGAAGTGATCCGACGTGTGCAGTGGAGTAACCAGAACATGATGAGTAGAGCAGTTTCGTGTATAAATAAGGTCCAGTTGGTTGCCTGATTTGTTAGTAGCAGTAGTTGACACTCGGTTGAGATCAAAAGAGGCAAGCACAACAAACAAAGGTCGAAGCAAGCGCACAACACTGACAA
The DNA here is from genome assembly GCF_003368295.1 of Carassius auratus. Classification (NCBI taxonomy): domain Eukaryota; kingdom Metazoa; phylum Chordata; class Actinopteri; order Cypriniformes; family Cyprinidae; genus Carassius; species Carassius auratus. Next base: position 25,229,413 of record NC_039270.1, on the reverse strand, counting down.
TATATGCAATAGAGTACGAGACCAAACACAGCACGTCTCTAATATATATATATATATATATATATATATATATATATATATATATATATATATATATATATATATATATATATATATATATATATATAACGAACAATGCCACGGTATGAAAATATTTCCATGTTTTCTTTTCTTTCTTGTACAATGATATCAGATTTAGGGTAATGCAAAATTATAACCACTTAACAGACTGCAAGCAATCCCCAAATGAATGTGTGCAGATGAACACATCCAGAAGTCTCATTCAGCTCCGATTTTCAGACACCCTCTGAGCCTCAGAGCAAACTCAGGTGTCCGACAAGCCAGGCATTGTCTTTTCAAGAGAAAGCTGTTTGATAAAATCATTTACAGTGCACTGGCACAAAGACAGAGATTGACCTCCTCTGGGTCTCTCATAATACATGTAGTTTAATACATACATAACAATCACGTTTAAAGTGAATTATGTGCTTTTCATAAACAGTCATCTGTCAGTTTCTGACAGAAAAACCTTTAGGTGCATAGAGGCCTTTATTATCATCATCCTAGACTCACCGGTCATGCTAGACTTAATAAATGTAATGTAATACTGTCATATTAGAATAATTTCTGAAGATCGTGACACTGAAGACTGGAGTAATGATGCTGAAAATACAGCTGTGCATCACAGACATACATTACATATATATTCAAATAGGAACCAAAATTTGTAAATATTAAAAATATTTCTGAGTATTACTGATTTTGCTGTATTTTGGGTCAAATAAATGCAGGCTTGATGAGCAGAAGAGACTTCTTCAAAAAACACTGAAACTCTTACTGTTCAGAAACAGTAAGTGGTCCACTTTCACTCTCACTAGTTTCTTAAGTGAAACTGGTCAAATCCCCAGACTGTGAAGAGTGTATCCAATCTCCACTGATCCTGCTGAGGAGTCCACCAACGAGAGTCAGCGGGAGGAGTGACTGCGCGCGCCTGTGGAGGAGCGGCGGACAGCGCGAGCGCACCAGAGCGCGTGCACACAGCGGTCATGACGGACGAGCCCGAGAGGTCCAGTGCAGAGCCGCCGTCCCCGAGCAGCTCCAGGTCCGCAGAGGAGTCCGACTCTGACGCGCCTCCGTCTCCCGCTGGATCCACCGGCCACGCGTCGCTCATCCTCCCGGGAATGGACGAGGACGAGCAATTCCCGGTGTGCATCAGGGACGCGGTGTCTCAGGTGCTGAAGGGTTATGACTGGTCTTTAGTGCCCATGCCTGTGCGGGTGAACGGCGCGCACAAGAGCAAGCCGCACGTCAAGAGACCCATGAACGCGTTTATGGTGTGGGCTCAAGCCGCGCGCAGGAAACTGGCGGATCAGTATCCACACCTGCACAACGCCGAGCTCAGCAAGACCCTCGGGAAACTCTGGAGGTGAGGGCCACTGGCTTTTATTACAACACATACATTACTATTAACAATGCATTTGAATATTACTACCAGAAAAACCTACACGCAAGCATTCAAATAAATAAATGCATAAAATGATGTGTATGGAGGTAAAGTCAAATTCTTAAAACACAAAAAAAAATTGTCTACAGAATGTTTCTTGAGCTTTATATTAAGTTTACATTAAGTTTTTATTATTTTCACTATGAAAATGCATGATAGGTAAAAAATGTTAGCCTGAATACACTGTAAGTCACTTTGAATAAAAGCATCTCCTAAATGCATTATTTATTTTATTTATTATTACTTGTGAAATTAGTGTAATATTATTTCCAGAGTTTACCTAGAGTAAATATGTATACTTTGTGTAAAGTGTATGTTGTTAATCTATATCTGTTGGACTAAAATCAGTTATATTTTTGTGTAACTCGATCATATTTTTTGTGTAAATAATAAACACATTCAGTGGACACATGATCCTATCCCCCTCTCCTCTGTAGTTGGTTTCAAACACTGAGTGCATTGCTAAATTACCAATGGTCACTCCACAGGCTGCTGACAGAGAACGAAAAGAGACCGTTTGTGGAGGAGGCTGAAAGACTGCGAGTCCAGCACAAAAAAGATCACCCGGATTACAAATACCAGCCGAGGCGACGAAAGAGTGTGAAGCCCGGTCAGGGCGAGTCTGAGCTGAGCCATCACGTGTATAAATCTGAAGCTGGGCTGGGGAGACTGACGGCTCCAGTCACTGAACACACAGGTCAGACGCGTTCACACACATCTGTGTGGGACGATACAGGAGCGTAGCCATCTTTCAGTAGTGAGGGGGACAGAGATCACACACACACACACACACACATATATAACATTACAATATAACATTTCTGTAATCTATAGCCCACAAGACAACAATTTTTGAACAGTAAGATTTTTCATGTTAATTAATTTATTACAGTGTTCCTGTGGCACTAGAGTGCACTACAATGTAGAGTATTGCATTTGTAGCACAAAAGGTTGTGGGTTCAAATCCCAGGAAACACGTTAGGTAAAAAAATAAAATGTTATTAAAAGTCTTATTTAGTGTTTTTTTTCTGCCAAATGCATAAAATGTAAATGTTAATATATCTGTGATGTGCAGCTGTATTTTCAGCATCATTCCTCCAGTCTTCAGTGTCACATGATCTTCAGAATAATATGATGATTTACTGATTATCAATATTTAAAACATGAGTACATTTTTTTTCTGCATTCTTTGTTGAATAAAAGGATCCACAGATCAGCATTTAGGTGAAATAAAAAGCTTTTGCAACATTATAGTATAATTTCAGTGTAGTCAGTTTAATAGTTCTTTTTTGGAAATGAAATTATAGAAATGAATACTTTTATTTAGCAAGGATCATTTAAATTGATCAAAAGTGATGATAAAGACATCATTTTACAAAAGATTAATATTTTAGATAAATGCTGTTCTTCTGAACTTTCTATTCCTCAAAGAAACCTGAAAAAATTCTACTCTGCTGTTTTCAACATTATCATTTTCAGTTATCAGTTCATTATCAGTTTTTTTTTTTTCAAAAAATAGGCTAGTAAAATATTTCAAAATGTTACTGTTTTTGCAGTACTTTATGATCAAATAAACACAAGGCTTGGTGAACAGAAGAGACTTCTCTAAAAACATTAACATGCTTACGGTTCAAAAACTTTTGACTGGTGGTGTATACTTCTAGCTGTTAACTGGCTTAGAAATCTGTAACTGCGGGACAATAACATATAATAATGATTTGTTTATATTCTACAAACACTGTTTATCACGTGATAAGGCAGAATAGTTTCTATACTGTAATAAATGATATGTCAATTGCAACTTAATTGTTCATATACTTTATTTATCACCTGCTGGACATGACTTGAAAAACCATATATTGTCGCAATCATATGTTTAATGTCTTCGTGTTTCCAAAAGTTTCTGTTTTTCTGTGAAAACATTGTTTTATTACAGCGATAGGTGGACGCTTTTGTCCATATTAGGAGTCTCCTGGTATGACTTTCTGCTTTCTGAATGAAACACACACCTCAGGAGAGTTTAGTGCTCTGTGATGTTCATCTCGACTTCTGGGTCTGAATAAAACACCAGATCATATGCAGACTATCCCGTCTCTTTGAGTGTACATCTCTTATTTATTCACACCAGGTCTTGAAAACCTCTATGCGAACCAACTGGACCGAAACAGTGCGGGGGACGAATTTCCGTGATATCAAAAGTGGGGGGACACGTCCCCTGTGTTCCCCATGTAATCTACGCCTCTGGGACACTATATAACCCCAACCTAATAGCTGGTTTATTATCATCCTCAGGTCAGCCTCATGGACCCCCGACACCCCCTACAACACCCAAAACAGACCTCCATCACGGAGGAAAGCAGGATCCCAAGCATGAAGGACGACGCCTGCAGGACGGCACGCGACAGAACATCGACTTCAGCAACCTGGACATCTCCGAGCTCAGCACAGACGTCATCAGCAACATGGAGAGCTTCGACGTGCACGAGTTCGACCAGTACTTGCCTCTGAGCGCCGATGGCTCGTACCCTGCGAGCAGCGGGGCGTCCTGGAGCCGCAAGGGGCCCGTGGCGTCCTCGTCTCCTGGCTCCAGCGACGGGAGCCAGCACAGAGCTCACATTAAGACTGAGCAGCTGAGCCCGAGTCACTACAGCGAGCCGTCGGCCGAGTACGGCGTGTACGGAGCTCACGCATGCGCCGCCTCGTTCCCCAGCTCTCCGTGTGACTACACAGACTACTACAGCTACCCCTCCAGTCTCCACCAGCGCCCCTACCTCCACTCCTCACGCAGGCCGTACAGCCTGTCCGTCCCGCCGCCCCACAGTCCCTCCACCAGCTGGGATCCTCCGGTGTACAGCACGCTCTCCAGACCCTGAGGACATCTGTGTCTGCGGTGGAGAGCCTCTGTGAGGACTGCGCCGCTCCAGGATCTCGGAGAACACCGACCCGTCAATATTCAGTACAGCCAGAGTCGATCTGCGTTGAGCCTTCTTTTTACACACAACCTGTTCATTTTTAATTTGCTGTTCCTTATGTATTTATGTTGTGTTGTGGTTTGTTTCTGTTTTAAAGTACTCACAAAAGCTGAAAGGGTGGAGGACTGAAATGAGCCGCGTTGTTTTTAACATTCCAACCAACTCACTGAAAAATAATGACATTAATCGTTAGTGATTGTTTTTTATTGTTATTTTCCTGATTCATCGTTTTAGTGAGCACTTTAACATGCGGATGCTCCAGCTCATTAACATTTGTGTTTTTAACCCCGCCAGTCATTGATGTCACGTGTGTGTTGTCATCGGCTGTCTTGATTTCTGAAGTGTGATCTGTTGAACATCTGAATTAGCTTTTAGGCTGTGAAACACAAACACACAAAACAGTGTTTACTCTACATTGTTTCATTCTTATGTGGGATTTAAAACTGACTTGGCTGTGAATCTGCACTTTTGTTAACAGGTTCATTCTTACAAAGCGCTAACAGTAATTGCTTGCAATATTTGTGGAAAAATACATTTTATAACTGCAACATTAAACTGTCTAAACTAGATACTGTTGCTCTTCAATCTGAATTTCCAAAAATAAGTTGCATTTTAATTGTGTTGGTGCTTTTTTTTTTTTTTTTACTTTACAAAAACACATTTTTCATTACTCCAGGTGAAATAGTTAATTTTTTCCAAGTTCAGTGAAATAATGATGTTTTATGTATGTGGCATCACTAAAACACGTCATGGTTTACTTTGGGAACTAATGGGTCTCTGTTGACATCGTCTTACATCTGCAAGCTGTCCGTGCCATGATTCATGGGTCATTCTCCCACCATATCTTGCTGGGATAACATTTTACTTACAATTGTACAAGACATAAACAAGGACTTGGGGTTTGGAGATTGGCTGAATGATGAACCGCACTGATGCGTGTTAATTACTGCAGTGTGGTTCATTTCAAGCGGCTGAATCGATGAATAGCAAACTTGTTTTCCTCGCAAGCTTCTCTCATTTGTGAACATGACTCTAAGATGCATTTGAAGTGCATATGAATTATCAACATACTGCAGAGCTACAATTGAATATTCCCAGTCCTCACTGTTTTTAATTTTCGCTCCAGTATAACTGTGCTTCAGTCGTACATGGTATAGTCACACATGGAAGTGACACATGGAAGCTGTTTGTCAGGACAGATACTGCGATGGGAGAAGCATGGAGATGTTTGTGAGGGGCGTCCGGGGCTGTACTCTCCTGGGCTGAGTTTCAAAGCGCGGTCTGGTTTTCCTGCCAAGCAGTCCAGGGAGGAAACCACAGAACGGCTGAATTTCAATGACCTATTCTATTATGTGCTCTATAGGACTCTATTGTCTCTCTTTCTCCGGGAAGTAAGAAAATAATTAATTGGACAGAAAATGCAGGGGCAGGACAACTGACAGTCATTAGGAGGGATGTGAATGGATCTTTCCCCATACTGTACGCTTTAACAGGAATACAGCCTGATCACCAGTGTGGCAATTGGGAAAAGTTCAGCTCATAATCCTGACAACAGAGATGATAATAATAAAACTGATCATTAATGGGCAGATGGGATGTGGGTGGCTTTGGGAAGACTTGTTTTCTCTGTTAAACTCTCGTTTCCTCTTGCGTTGGCAGATAGTTTGAGGAGGAACTCTTAAGAGAGAGCAGACGTGACTCAAGCACATGAAATAAAGACACATTTAGAAATCGTTACTGAGTGCATCTGCATAGTGAAACTCCAGTGATGGATAACACACACACACACACACACACCCCATTTCAAAAGCTTTCATCATTTATATACAGTTACTTATAAATACTATCAAGAGAATACTATCTGCATACTAACCTTTTATTTTGATTTATTGCTTCCATAATTTTCAATCAAAATGTCTTTAAGTGGACTAAATACATGAAGTCCTGTGTATGTTCCCATTCAGAAGCTTGTTGCTTTCACCAGAAGGTCCAGTAAAGAAATAGTTCACTCTAAAGGGAAATTTACTCCAAAATATCCAAAATGGAGATCTTTTTTTTTTTTTTTAATCTAAACAGGTTTGTAGAAATGTAGCACTGCATCAGTGTCTCATCAATGGATGCTCTGCAGTGAATGGGTGCCGTCAGAATGAGAGTCTGATAAAAACATCACAATAATCCACAGCACTCCAGTCCATCAGTGAACATCTGGAGAAGACAAAACCTGAAACACATCCAGCATTAAGATGATTTTAACTCAAACACATAGAGTCTATAATCCATAATAACACTTCCTCCAGTGAAAAAGTGTTCTGGTCTGAATCAGGAGAGAAATCTGCACAGATCAAGCAGCATTTAAACAGATCTAAATCTTGATTTTTATGTGAGAGATAGACTTTTTCACCACAGGAAGTGTATTTATGGATTTTGGCAAGGACAGTTTAAACTTAAAACACCTTAATGAATAACTTCACAAGACATCTTTGTGTATCATTGTGATGTTTGATCAGCTGTTTGGACTCTGATGGCACCCATTCACTGGTAAACATGTAGCTTAAAACATGTCAAAAGCTTTCTTCAAGATTTAGGTTCAGATCAGAGCAAATACTGGATTATATTTTTGCAAAAATAGTCTTTATGTGAAAAGTCAATAAAATATCCCTGCACTCAAAAAAATAATAAAAAAAAAATAATATTTTTTTGTTTGCATGTACCTGGTATTCATTAGATTATGGGGACCAAATGTCCCCACAGGTATAGAGATTTTGATGAAACAAGCTTATAAATCATACAGAATTAAGTGTTTGAAAATGCCTGAAATTTATATGAGGGTAGGGTAAGGGGATAGAAAATACAGTTTGTACAGTATAAAAAACCATTACGCCTATAAAGAGTTTCCATAAAACATGGAAACCAGTGTGTGTGTGTGTGTGTGTGTTGTTTTAGGAGAAGCCTGGTGGATTTGTTATGATCTTGAGCATTCTGGGAACTCAGGACTGAATTAACTTTCTCTGTCTGATGCCACTGGCTGGATTTCATGTAGTTTAGTGCTTCTGCTTAGAATTATTACTCAAAACAACAACAGAGAATAATACAAGTATAAGCCTCACTAAACATCAGTGTATTTGTCATAAGTTTTAGCAACAATTCTTAAATCTTGTCATTCAAAATAAGGGCAGTCGCTGATGTAATCATACTCATGATATATGGAAAGAGCTTCTAAGATCCTTCTCTGATCACAACCGAAAAAAAACGTAATGCTCAATTAATGAAATGCAGTTGATTGTGTCCTTTTGTCTCCTGTTTCCTACCTTATCAGTTTCTACATGTTTTGATCAACATGACATAAACAATTATTTCATTGCACAAGCCATTCAATGCAACATGATTGAACCAAATGTCATAATCTTAAAAGCATATTTTCAATGCAAAGTTCTGTCATGAAACTCTAATCTGACATTATGACATCATCACATGCTCAAACATTCAGTACTTGGCTAGTGCTGCTGTAGCAGTGCGCTTCAGAAACCCTCCACCTTCCCCAGCTCCACCTGTACAGATCTGCACCAGGGGGACTCATGCATGCTATACATTTAACGTCAATATTTTTTAAATCATACAGTCCAGTGTTTTGATGAAAAAAGAACCCACTACCTCATTATACCGATTCAGTTCAGTGATTCGTGTGAAGGATAAAGAGAAGATTGGTCAGGAGGTGTGCATCTATTGTTCAGACCTCCATCAGCGTGTAGGACTGCTGTCTCTGCTCCTGGAGAGATGTGTGTGGGAGGAACATTGGCTCACAGAACAAAGACAGAGAGATCTGAGAGAGTAAAAGCAGTCTCTCCTCTCTCTTGCACTCCAGCCAGGGTTTGGCTCACAAACACACAGAAAGTGTAAGCCTTGATCACGCTTGACACAACATGGGATTTAACACTCTCTCTTAGACATTTGAGTTTGATAACAGATTACCAAAGCAACTGGCAGCTATTTTAAAGAAAGAAAACAGGTTTGTTAGAAAAAGACGTTGGTTCCACATTACTAGGATCTGTGTGTAATGTAAGGAGGAACATCTGATATTAATGCTCCTATATTCATCTCAGAGACTGGCTGCTGCAGGAACCTGTCTGAGAGACACTAAAATCATCATGAATTAGAAAACTGGAACAAAAACATTAAATCCATCTCCTCCTGTATTTTATGCTGTATTATTGACACTGTGAGGCACAACTGTGCTGTTAATATGAGACCACATAATCAAGTAAACACCCAGTGCCCTCAATGCAGTGCTGAGATGTTATTCCATAACTTGTCTCTTCCTTTATAGGTAAATATAATATCTGGTGGAAAATGAATAATTTATTTATTATGAATGTTGTTACCCCCCCCCCACACACACACACAAAACACACACGTGAAGAGACCTTCGCTCTGTTTGTGTGTATTTTACTCACTTCAATCCATTCAATTCTCCTGAAGAATAGCTTTGTTCAAAAAGCCTTTTCAGACCCCTTCACCATTTGTTCTCCCGGCTTTCCTGCTGGATGCTGAACAAGAACAGCTTTACTGAGATTTCAACTGTATTTACATCCAGTTCTGCATGCTATCACACGAGTGAGAGAGAAGCAAACAAAGTAAAGGGCTGACACCAGACCCAACATAATTTAGCACGTTTTTAGCAGGCTTTAGCTACTTCCCATTGAAGGTGGTTGGCATCGGTTGGTGACCTACAGCTGTAAGCCAAGCTAGAACCAGTCTGAGCTTTAGAGGCTGAGGAAGAGGTGTGGAGCTCAGGGAAAGTGTTGAAGTGAGCTTCTTTCAGCTGTCAGCAGACTTCTCTTACAGCCTGTCAGGTACCTCACTGACGTACTCTACATTATAAACCAGACAAACATCTCCATACATGACATGGTAGCCTCTGTCTCGCACTGGTTCATTTCTGTAAAATGAAGGAAATTCATTATAATAAAACAGCCTTGTGTTTGTTCATTTCACTGAGAATGTATTGATTTACAGCAGAATTCAATATTCGAAGGCAAGTGTGATATTGTTTTAAAACAACAGTTTTTTAAAGAAATTGATTTCAAGTCAATGACATTTGGTTTATTTATGCTCTTCCAGTGAAATGAAAAAAACTTCTGGGTATTATAGTATATTGCAAATTATGCTAGAAACTACATATACGTAATGTAAAAAAATGTCTCAATCCATTATTAAATAGAACAAAAACATTTTTCATCAAAACTCACTATATATTGTATTGTTCACTCATAGTTTCATACATTTGTTACTGTGTGTGGGGATGGGGTCATACATATAAATATGATATGTATACACACACACACACATTACAGAAGACAGCAATAAGTATTGTAAAACAACAAATACATAATTAAATTACATGATTTAAAATTGTTTGATTTTTACATTGTGCAGGTAATGTATAGAGTATACAATAATTAGCTTCTGAATTATATTCAGAGGCTGTTTTAAAGTTGAGAAACCTTGATAAAATTATACAACTCTACATGAATATAAGATATATAAGAATTTGTGTATGTAATATGATACTAGTCTGTATTTGTCTTATGTAACTGTTTCTGTTTATTTTGTATAAATCTGAGAAAATTCACACTCAGTAGATAAATATGTAAAAGGGTGCAAATATGTACATGTACATACATGTAAAAAAATATGTACATTTGTGTAAGAAAAAAATGTAAATAGACATAATGAGCAAAGGCTTCCGTCTTACAGCTTTTTCAGTCATTATGTATAAAGAATTCATTATGGAAACTTTTCTGTGAGGATCTAAATATATTTTGTTGAAATGAATTGAATTGAACTGAATAATAATAGTGTCAGTATTGATACTTGTCATGGTCATGTAGATGTGTTTTCAGTGCCCTCAGCTGGCCCAAAACAGAAAAGCTCTTTCAACTTTCATCAACTCAAACCACATCAGGTAACATCAGCATTATAGCAGTTAAAACTACTGATCCTGTCAAGTGTCCCTTCACAAACAGACTATATAACATACACCTTCGTTTTCTTTTAAAAACACCTGTAGAATTTCACTATTTTCTGAAAACAGAATATTTCTTAACACTACACATGCAATATATTTTTGGCCACATGTAGACTTCATGACACTGTTTCGTCTTTTCTGTGGTGGGGAATTTAGGAAGCCCAGTGTAATAATCAGAAATGTTTCTCGAGCAGTAAATCATCATATTATTCATGATTTCTGAAGATCATGTGACACTGAAGACTGGAGGAATGATGCTGAAAATACAGCGGAGCATCACAGAAATAAATTACACTTTAACACAGATTCACACAGAAAACAGCTGTTTTAAATTGTAATAACATTTCACAATAGTACTGCTTTTTCTGCATTTTGGACCAGATAAACAAAGCCTTGGTGAGCAGAAGATATATATATATATATATATTTTTTTTTTTAAAACATCATAAAACTTACCATCCAAAAACATTTGAGCGGTAGTGTCACTATGTAATGACTGACTGTAACCCAAATGAAATATCGGACAAAGATGACATGGGGAGAGTTCTGTAAATCTTCCTTTTATGATGCTGAAAAGAAGAGATGAGCAGCAGAAAAGGGAAAGTGACTGCCCTCATGGTTTCTGGTTTTGAATGCATGCATTGTAATTATTGTATCATAAAAATATAACTCTGTATCTTGGTTATTATGTATGTCTGTAACATGCTGAAACCGCTGTGGTATTTTCTTGCCTTATTTGTCTTTCTATTTGTTTTTTACTTTAGATTGCCATAGACTCCATGCAGGAATGTAAAATGTAAAAAAAGTCTGCTTAACTTTTTCTGTTTTATATGCATGTTTGTTTTTTATGCATGATCAATGGAAATGTTTTAACCATTCTTTATTAAGTTTCTTTTCTATGCTTCCATTGATTTTTGTTCAGTAGGTGTTATTAAACGGTCACTTGATTTAATAGATTGATTATTTATGTCATTCATGTTGAGATATACTCAGTATGTACATGATTTTTTAAAAATGTATTTATTTTTCTTTGTTCACATTATTGTGCTCTTAGCATACAGTATGTAGTGTTGTGGTAGAATGACTCTTTAAAAAATGTAATGGGCATAATGTTTGATCTCATACGACATCTTGGGAAAATCAGCACCAAAGTGGCAGGTAACCATCCAAACTCATTCAGGAGACTGACTCTGTATCTAATCAACCAAAGTAAAAAGGTGATGTAACTGCAAGAAGGCAATGCGAGGAACTCTTCTTAAACAACAGCTGATACTCGAAGAACATTAATGATTGGACAACTGAAAGAAAGAAAGACCTGAGCAGACAGGCCTCATGTCTTTGAAGTTGGGTGCAACTGAGCTAGAAAGAATTTCAGGAGTAGGATCAGCCCAGATGTGTTATGAAAAATATACAAAAATGTTGGAAAATTTAATTAAAAAAAGCTGATCGCTGAGTTACGCCTCCATCAGACAACCCTCTTCGGACAACTTAGCAATTGAATCGCCATTGGCTAGTACATTTCTTTTCTCACCAGACTGATATATATACAGGTGCTGGTCATATAACTAGAATATCATCAAAAAGTTGATTTATTTCGCTAATTCCATTCAAAAAGTGGAACTTGAATATTCCTCTCTAAAAAACATACATATGCAGGGATGATGATGATGATGATGATCATTTAACCAACACTTGAACCTACCCCTCAGTAGATATAATATAAGATATATTTCTACCCCTCTGAACCAACATTTAAAGATGAAACAATACTAAAAAGGAAAAAAAAAATAGATAAATTACTTTAAAGAGGTTAACAAGATTATTGACCAACACAGTTAAGCCAGGAATGGAAAAGGGTAAATTAGATTATAATGTTTTTTTTTTTCAAACCGACAGACACACAGTTTGCTCCCCTCCAAAGCACACATTCGGAGGGATGCTTAAGTCACAGCTCCTGAGGTTCCACAAGATCTCATCACAGGAGGCAGAGTTTCAATCAGCCATAAAAATCCTGTTTAAAGCACTTGAAAAGAGAGGATATTCAGAAAAGTGTTGAGAGCATTCAGAGAGTATATCACAAATCCAATTAAGGTTACACAGACCAGAAATAAAATCAAGAAAAAAAGAATCAAGAACTTATTGGACGTTCTAGTCAGTGGTAAAATCATTGCTCCTCAACCACAAACAAGGGCAAGCGCTTTCAAAAATTTTGTGTCAAGGTGTTAGGTACAAAACAAAACATTACCTCAATTTATGAGGTTCAACGTAATATGTCCACCCAGGAGTAACTGTGTGTACCTTATTTACTGCTCCACGTGTCAAAAACAGTATGTTGGACAGACCAAAAATCTGCTACTTCTCAGAGTGTACCAACACTCATAAAATGCAAGTAATACAATCGAGACACTTTTTGACATGGACTATTTGGCTCCAAAGTGTCAGGCCTACAATCAAACCCGTTGTGGGTGCTCCCTGACAGACTCAAGTTTGAGAGAATATGGATCAAATGTCTCTATGCTCTCTACCCTAGGGGTGTGAACGAAGAGTAAGTAATACAATTCTATCTCTTCATTTTCTTTGTGTAGGGTCTTTCTTCCTTTAAATCTTTTAATATTGATAGATCAAACCCTAAACCTAACCCTCTGGGAACATACTACATCTTACACCTAATCATGCTGACCCTAATAAACTTATATTACTAATCACAAAACACACCTAACTCAAAACCTAAGGTCATTAAACCCTAACAGCCATATCCCTAATGTCATTAGACGTAGGCCACACACCTCTTAAATGTTTAAAAATAAAATATAATAATTAGAGGTGGGCATAGATTCATTTTTTAAATCTAGATTAATCTCACTGTGATCTTGAAATTAATCTAGATTAATCTAGATTAAAATGGCTCATTCGAATTCTGCCGAAGGCATTCAGAATATGTTTTACCCAAATAAAATTGACAAACAGTAAGTCTTTGAGAAGGGGTTTATCAAGCTAGATGGTGCATTAGAAAAAGGGCTCATCTCCTGTTTCCAAAATGCATCACAGAGTGCTTGAAAAAGCTGTAAACTAATTTCACATTGAACAAGGTGCAAACAACATTATTGCTGTTTCACACCAATGTTGAATTTTTTTTTTTTTCAAGTTTGTAGGTGTCAAGGTACAGAAACCAAATAATAGCACTGGATAGTCTTCAATGTAAAAATGAAATATACAATCAAACCTACATTTATTCAGACACCTTCAACATTTCTCACATTATTACAGTTTTGCTATATATATAAAAAATTATATCTGGTGTCTGAATAATTTTTGGTTTGACTGTTAAAACTACAAAGAAATTCAGTCAAGAGCAGTGAGTGATTTTCATTTTAATTTTCTTGGATTAACATTACATAAGCCAGTAGCTAAATTAGGCGCGGTCACTTTAAGAGACGATGAACGCATCCAATATAATACACATCCCATTTTTTTCCTCAACTGTTTACTTTCATTTAAGAAATAACTGACAGTTTTTTCGAACATAATTTCCCAGGTGGATATTTTGACATATTTTGTATGTATTTGTCGGCACTGGAGCAAAAATAAGCAAATTCGATGTTCAAGTGTTTTGAGACGCCTTTCTCTGCGCGAGCCCTAAACACCAGAACACCGTGTTGTTGAATTGGGCTCTTTCACATCTTTTTGTTTGTTCAAACTGCAATTTGGATTTGTTCATTCGGGTGTAGGAGGAACTTCGAGGTGAACTTCGCAGAAGAGCTCGGTTCAGTGTCGCTGTCCGTGATACGCGGCTCTCTCTCTCGTGCGCACCTAACGGCACGCGCTACTCTGTTCAGCTTTTCCGCGTCTAGTTTTTGGATGCTTTAATGTTAATGTTAATGACAAGCGGTACGGCTTAACAACACGTGAGAAAGATAAGCTTTCGTGACGATGCGCAGCAGTGGCCCGTCAACTGTCCTGAGCATCTTTTTAGGCTGTCCTCAGCAAGTCAGTTATATAAAATATCAAGGTGAAAGTCATCATAGCTTGCTTAGTATAGACCCAGCTCCCAACACAACTTTGAGAATAGATTAACGAAGATATTTTTTTTATCGCCTGATAAGTGTCTCGCGTTAATGCAGCACGTTAACGGCGATAACGGCCCACCACTAATAATAATATCATTATAAATGAAGGCTCATACTCATACATATTCTGTATGGCCCCTGTCAACAGAAAAGAGTATAGAGAAAAGAGGTGTTCACACTGCCACCATCGAGAGCGTCAAAGTGGCTGAGCCGGCGGCGAGGAGCAGAGGCGGACAGAGTACACAGCTTCATTACTTTTAGTAAAAGTACAGATATCCCTTGCTAAATTTTACTCAAGTACAAGTAAAAGTACTACAGTCAGATGTCTACTTAAGTAAAAGTACTGAAGTACTTGTTTTTAAAATTACTTGAGTATCAAGAGTACAAAGAGTATATTTTGTAAATATTGCATTACTACTCCCACAGTGCTTACATTTATATACAGAAACATCCTACATGGAGTTTTAACATGGATCTTTTTACCATGTTGCTTTATTTAACATTTATTTAACAAGGCAATTGGACAAACCTCCCACATTTGAACCTGACTGTGTTAAACACACCGCATACTCAAGAACATCAAAGCAAATGCTCAGCTTACATTAATGTGTAATATCAGGAAAGAAAATTCAGCTAACAAGTGTGTGTACATGTGAGTTTCTATGTTTTTTCATCAATCAAATCAATAAACTTAAACGAGCAAAGAAGGCAATATACCAATGTTCTGACACACCTCTGAACCTGACCGTGTTATACACGCAGCATAGATGAGAAAATAATAATGATTAAAGAAAATCAGCTAATCAGCTGTGTTTAAGTCAGCGTACAAAGAAGGAAAAAATAAAATTGGTCCCACTTTATATTAAGTGGCCTTAACTACTATGTACTTACATAAAAAAATAAATACAATGTACTTATTGTGTTCATATTGTATTGCAACCTTTTATTTTGCTGCTATTGAGGTGGGAAACAGGTAAGGTTAGGGACAGATTTGGTGGTATGGGTAAGTTTAGGGGTGTGTTAAGGTGTAAGGGATGGGTCAACATGTAATTATACATGTAATTACAGAAATTAATGACAGATGTAATTATGTGCAGATATTTTTCAAATATAAGTACAATGTAAAAACATGTATGTACACAATAAGTGCATTGTAATAATAATTAATAATTAAAATTTAACTACATAGTAGTTAAGGCCACTTAATATAAAGTGGGTCCAATACTTTCAGCTGAATAACACGGATCCGGGGTTTTAAAAGAGTGAAACCGATGTTTTCTGAAACCGGGTTCCAGAGTGGATAAATTTGAAAATGCCGCCTTTGCTTTGTTTTCGTCTGGACGGCGAATCCGTATATTTTCTGACACGATGACGTCATCAGCCCATGTCTTGCCCCTAGTCAGACACCACTATGTCATGTGACAGTAACAAAAACATGAACAAACACTGAACGATTGTCTTTTTATTAACTAACATTAACACAGATTAATACATGTATTGTTCCATGTTCGTTTGTGTACCACGCGCAAGGTTTATGAGCATAGTCCATGTCTTATCCAATTTTAAGTGTATGTACCATGTATACTACATCGTTTGTGGGTTTCATGTGGGACGTGAATATTTCTCGAGACGAGGAAAAAATAGATTGGATTGGGGTAAACTCCATTTCCGTGTGGATGGGGCCAAAGAAGTAACGGGTACTTATGGTTATGGATAGAAATGTAGCGGAGTAAAGAGTACAATATTAGCCTCTCAAATATACTTGAGTAAAGTCATGAGTACTCCCCAAAAATGATACTCGAGTAAAATACAGATCCCTCAAAATTGTACTAAAGTACTGTACTCAAGTCAATGTACTCAGTTACTGTCCGGCTCTGGCGAGGAGTGATGCGACTTGGCCGTTGAGAGCGTCGAGGAGAGTTGGAATCAGGGCAACTTTATGGTAATGAGCTATGACACGGTTGGGCAGCAGCCAATTGGAACGTAGAAGTCCACTGGTTGAGGGGATTCCAGAGAACGCAGCTCCGACCACATTAGTTCTCAAGCACAATAGAGGACAGGTTGATTATTGCTTTGGCGGGTTTGCAATAATCTATGATATGCCCCTGTCTGCGTACATTAAAATAAAAATGATATGTGGACAAAGGTGTGTGAGATTGTTCATGTTCCTGGTGAGTTGCTGATATGCAGTAACGATATAGGAATAACATTCTAATGATATAATAGTACATTAGTCCCAGTTTACTTTTAAACAAATTTCCTTGATTATATTTACATTAAGTAATGTTTATACTTGGTTATATTTACTTAAAGGGGGGGGTGAAATGCTCGTTTTCACTCAATATCCTGTTAATCTTGAGTACCTATAGAGTAGTACTGCATCCTTCATAACTCCAAAAAGTCTTTAGTTTTATTATATTCATAAGAGAAAGATAGTCTGTACCGATTTTTCAAACCCGGGTCTCCGGCATGGGAGGGGATGCACTAACAAGGAGGCAGAGATATTTTAAGCAGTTTTACTCACCGCCTGTGGTTCCAACACACGATCGTGACCCTTTTTCGTTGGGACTGCATTATCCTTAAGAAATAAACGATGTGCAAATCCGTCGTCAAACTGGGCCTTGTTTGTAAAACAAGCATCTTCGAAATGCAGGGAACAAACACAAACACTTGCACAACTCCGTTGATGCTCTGTAAAAATAAACTCCATCCACTGGTCCCTTAATGCTGTTTCTCTTTTGGTAATCTGTGCAGGGTTGTCTTGCCCTGGCAACCAAAAACACACTCCTTTTGTGACTTTTCGTGACGCTCTCGCTCTGATCAGTGAAGTCTGTTGTGCTCTCAGTGCTCTGCTATACGGGAGCGCGCGCTCTTCCGGCAGAAGTGCCTCAGGACCCATATAAGGAAATTCCGCTCCATCTAACGTCACACAGAGCCATACTCGAAAAAAACGTTCTGAAACTTGTGACAAACAGGAAGGAGTATTTTGGGAACAAAAATAATCCTTCAAATGTACAACTTAATTTTTGAAACTTTGTCCATGTTTAGCATGGGAATCCAACTCTTTAACAGTGTAATAAACTCAGTATGCATGAAATAGCACCCCCCCCCCATTTAAGTATCATTTTCAATGCAGGCCTTGCATCAGAGTATTTTACAGTGCTTTATACACTCATCTAAAGGATTATTAGGAACACTTGATCAATTTCTTATTAATGCAATTGTTTAATCAACCAATCACATGACAGTTGCTTCAATGCATTTAGGGGTGTGGTCCTGGTCAAGACAATCTCCTGAACTCCACACTGATTGTCAGAATGGGAAAGAAAGGTAATTTAAGCAATTTTGAGCGTGGCATGGTTGTTGGTGCCAGACGGGCCGGTCTGAGTATTTCACAATCTGCTCAGTTACTTGGATTTTCACGGGCAACCATTTCTAGGGTTTACAAAGAACGGTGTGTAAAGGGAAAAACATCCAGTATGTGGCAGTCCTGTGGGTGAAAATGCCTTGTTGATGCTAGAGGTCAGAGGAGAATGGGCCGACTGATTCAAGCTGATAGAAGAACAACATTTTTTACTGAAATAACCACTCTTTACAACCGAGGTATGCAGCAATGCATTTGTAAAGCCACAACATGCAAAACCTTGAGGCGGATGGCCTACAACAGCAGAAGACCCCACCGGGTACCACTCATCTCCACTACAAATAGGAAAAATAGGCCACAATTTGCACAAGCTCACCAAAATTGGACAGTTGAAGACTGGTAGAGTCAAAATTTGGCGTAAACAGAATGAGAACATGGATCCATCATGCCTTGTTACCACTGTGCAGGCTGGTGGTGGTGGTGTAATGGTGTGGGGGATGTTTTCTTGGCACACTTTAGGCCCCTTAGTGCTAATTGGGCATCGTTTAAATGCCACGGCCTACCTAAGCATTGTTTCTGACCATGTCCATCCCTTTATGACCACCATGTACCCATCCTCTGATGGCTACTTCCAATAGGATAATGCACCATGTCACAAAGCTCGAATCATTTCAAATTGGTTTCTTGAACATGACAATGAGTTCACTGTACTAAAATGGCCTCCACAGTCACCAGATCTCAACCCAATAGAGCATCTTTGGGATGTGCTGGAACAGGAGCTTAGTGCCCTGGATGTGCATCCCACAAATCTCCATCAACTGCAAGATGCTATCCTATCAATATGGGCCAACATTTCTAAAGAATGCTTTCAGCACCTTGTTGAATCAATGCCACGTAGAATTAAGGCAGTTCTGAAGGCGAAAGGGGGTCAAACATAGTATTAGTATGGTGTTCCTAATAATTCTTTAGGTGAGTGTACATTACAGTTTTATTTATTCGCTTTGGTACTATTTTCACAAGCAAGGTGTACATTTTCACAACTCATAGTACTAATATCACGACAGATCA
The DNA here is from genome assembly GCF_003368295.1 of Carassius auratus. Taxonomy (NCBI): domain Eukaryota; kingdom Metazoa; phylum Chordata; class Actinopteri; order Cypriniformes; family Cyprinidae; genus Carassius; species Carassius auratus. The sequence continues at coordinate 25,210,413 of NC_039270.1, read as the reverse complement.
TCAAAAGTGCACTTTTTTCAAACATGTCAGCATATTTTCGATTGTGTTAGTACAATACACAAAACCACAAAGTATCCTTTTCACTACACAAAATAAGTGTTTCATCTTAATAAATGTTTCATTCACAGTAACCACCTTTCATAAATCTCTTACTATCAAACTTTTGATTTGCATCCCTTCTCGTTCAGTTTAATACATTTGTCTATTATTTAATCCAACTGATCTTAATGGTTAATCACTGAACCGTTTGGTAAACCTATAGATTTTAAATTGGTTTGTCAGCAATATACAGTATATGGATTTTGAGAACTACAGAAATAAAAATGCGTGTTTGTATGAACATATAAATTATGTCCAAGTGCCTGGACAACCTGGAGGAAACATCTCCATGTGCGCAGCTATCTCTGAAGATGGTATTGTAGGACGTAGGCCATTACTTGGCTCCTATAATGCTGCATATCTTATTGAGTTTCTCAATGAAATTGAGCCAGCCTGTCAAGGTATTAAGGGGTCACCTATGTAACTGTGTGGGACAATGTCAGGTTCCACCACGCAGAGGTAGTTCAAGCATGGTTTCAGGCCCATCCCCGATTCATGACACTCTACCTGCCTCCATACTCTCCCTTCCTCAACCCTACTGAGGAATTTTTTCAGCAAATTTAGTTAAATTTCATTATAGAAAGTTTACTTATGTTACAATTATATCTGAAAAATAAAAACTAATTTACCCAAATTATTGTAGTGGATGTCTTCATTGATCCTTCACTTGATCACACATAGGATGGATACTTTGGAAATTATAGATTATGTAAATGTTGGGTAATGTATTAAATGTATTGGTATAAAAGTGTATTGCCTAATGTGAAAACTGTGTGATCTGTCTTTTACAGTACTGTAGCATATTAATTTCAGCACTTCTAAGGCCGATTTGAAACCAGTATCTTGCATTGTTTGCTGTTGGATGAACTGAATGTTAAAAGTACTAAACTGAAAGAAGATCATACTGTTGTGTTTCGGTGATTAAACCAAATGTTCTCATTACATATTACAATAATCTTGTGTTTGAAACAATGATTATATGGAATGAAAACATGTGCAACTGAATTTAAGCATAAGATCAGGTTTTGAAAGAATGACTAGCTGTGTTACAAATGTGATCAGTTTGGATTTTTGTACTAAGAGTTTTGAAAATGTACACCTTATTTGTGAAAATAGTACCAAAGCGAATAAAAAAAAACTGTATTAGGTAAAGGATCTTAATACTTAAATTCATTTTAATTCAAATCAAGTTTATTTGTACAGTGCTTTTGTAACAATAAAACCTTCACAATCATCGGGAAGAAGCAGGCGGGAACCGGTGGACAATCAAACTGAATCTTTAATTACAAAATAAACACAAAACGGACGACTGCCGCGCTCAAAACACAAGCTAAAATCCAGGCCTGTTCCTCTCTCCTCCTTCACTGTCATCGCTCCGGTTTTATATCCTTCCATCTCCGTGGGACTTGAGACCGGTAGGTCAAGCAAATGTCGCTCATTTCTCAATCATTCCACCGGCCTAGCCCCGTTCCCACGGCTCTTCGCTCCACCCCACTCATCACAATGACATTACACAATTATACAAAATGTTTAAAAGTTCTTTGAGATTTAAATCAAGAGTAACAATGAAGCACAAGAGTTTTTTTTTTACAAGTTTTGTTTTTACTTTGTAAACAAGTAATTCTTATGGAAGCCCTTTCCACCACTGAAAGTAAAGTGAAAGTGAAGTGAAGAAATAATAAAATAATTTTGGCTTATCTCACAATTATGACTTTTTTATTTAGAATTACATGGCTTTAATATTTATAAATTTAATAAATGTGAATTTAGTGACTCAAAGACTGTTGATTTCCAGGGCATTATATTCTTGTATCACAGCAACCTGCAAATGAAACATTTTTGTTATTACATATTATAATTTTACAATCATTCCTATTTGTGCAGCATATGTCATAAGTTCCCTTTCAGTCGGTCTCTCTCAATGTCATGTCGGATGACAGACGAATTGGGATCTCGCTTAGAGAGACCAATCCACTTTGAGTGTAAACTAATTGAGCCAAAGCACATTGGCATGTGATAATTGTATCCAGCTTTCACTGATCACAACTTTAGTTTAAGTTGGCAGCTGGTGCAGTGCATATTCAGCTTCTCTGAGCCGAGCGGTCTCATCGTTCTGCTCCTGATCTTCTGCTTCAAGTGAAATGACAAGTTTGAGTACAAGCTCGCTCTTAGGAAGCTCCTGTGCTGGTGGTATGGCGGTAGTTCTTCTCATGTCAAGTTTGTTGCACACATCAGGCTGCACTACCCCGTTTGTGTTGCAGGTGGCAATCTCCCCTGTGCGCTTCAGCACAATAAAAGAGCAGTTCTAAAAGAGCATTCACGGGTGGAACATCTTTTTAAAGATGTGTCTTTTCATCTATGCATTTCTGGATGCGGTCATTACCTGATGACGCGTGATGGTCACAATCACTGAGTCTTGCGTATGGGCATTAAACATGCTGAGGTGGCTTCCATGGATGAGTCATGCTCCCATTACAGGAAAATAACCGTGTCGGAGTTGGGGACCAGACTTAATTTCCTGCTAAGGGGCAGGGGTGCCCGTGCCGCTGCCCAGGTCCAGGTTTCCCCCTGGCGGCAGTCTCTGGCAGCGTCCAGACTGGTCTTACGGTGATGGTGAGGATTGCCCCTCCGCGGAACCAACCTCTGAGGGCTTCTCCTTCCGCCAGCTCTTCACAGCCACTGGAGCTCTCCCTGATGATCGGCTGTCAATTGCTGCATTGGAGGTGTGAGCCAGACTTTTCTGGAGAGGATTCGGATCTGGAATGATAGTTGGGATTTCCTGGGCTGCCGAGAGTGTCAGGCTCGAGTGAAAACCTCCACTGCATCCCAAAACACTAGAGGCTGGACAGTTGGTTTCTCGGAGTGGCTCTCGCAGGTTCTTAGGGCCCCAATCCGGTGTCTTTCTTCCCAGAAGTGCATGATGAGCTCACTAGGGTTGTGGATGGCACCTTTAACTGCCAGAACCCCCCCCCCCCCCAGTGGTTCATCCTCCCTCACCATCCTTGATGCTGGGGCAGTCTGGGGGTATATGGAAGTCCGAAGCATATGAAAGCGATCGGTTACATTTACATTACATTTACATTTATTCATTTAGCAGATGCTTTTATCTAAAGCGACATACAAATGAGGACAGTGAAAGCAATCAAAAACATAAAAAAGAGCAATGATATATAAGTGCTATAACAAGTCTCAGTTAGCTTAACACAGTACACATAGCAAGGGCTTTTAAATAATACAATAAATAAAAAGAAAACAGATAGAATAGAAAAAGAATTAAGTAAGTTAGTGTTAGAGGTCTTATATTTATATATATATATATATATATATATATATATATATATATATATATATATATATATACACACACACTCTCACACACACACACACACACACACAGTCGCACAATAAATGAAAAGAAAATATAACACAAAAAGATTAGAAAGGTAGTTAGATTTTTTAAGAAAAGAATAAGAATAGTGAGTGCTAAAGTTAGAGGGTCAAATAAAGATGGAAGAGATGGGTTTGAAGCTGATTCTTGAAGATGGCTAAGGACTCAGCTGCTGGGATTGAGTTGTGTAAGTCGTTCCACCAGGAGGGAACATTTAATTTAAAAGTCTGTAAAAGTGGCTTTGTTGACTTTGACTTAAAAGACTCAAACCACTGAAGTGTGGTTCCTGAGATGCCCTTTGCAGTAGGGTTGATAGGAGGATCTGGTGGTTAACCGTGTCAAAAGCAGCAGACAGATCAAGCAGGATAAGTACTGAAGATTTGGATTCCACTCTTGCCAGTCTTAGAGCTTCAACAACTGAGAACAAGGCAGTCTCAGCTAAATGTCCAATTCTGAAGTCAGATGTGTTACTGTCAAGGAGGTTACTTGTGTGTACTTCTATGTGTCAATCCTTCCGCACCACAGGCCATTCCTGTGGTTTGAGTTCGAAGGACAGGCATATCAGTACGAGGTCCTGTCCTTTGGGCTGTCCCTGTCGCCCGTGTCTTCACAAAAGTTGCAGAGGCAGCCCTTATTCCTTTGAAAGAATAGGGCATTCGCATTCTCAACTACCTCAATGACTAGGTCATACTGGCTAAGTTGTGACTCGTGTTTCACACAGGACGCGTTTGCAGTCTGCTACCGATTTGTTTAGGCCCTAAACAGTGCTGTTTAGGCCAAAAACAGCTGTTGCAGTCCTGTTTAGACCAAAAAACACAACATTTGTTCATTATTTTTGTAATAATAAAAACTCCATAATCATTGGGAAGAAGGAGGCTGGAACCGGCACACAATCAAAATGAAACTTCAATAATCACAAATAAACACAAAACAGCGCACCAGCCCCTCACGGACGACTGGTGCGCATAAATAAAAGCAAACATAAAATCTCGTGCTTCACGGTCGTTGCTCCAGTTTTATATCCTTCCATCTCCTACGTGGGACTCAGGACCGGTGGTGGGGCGCAGGTGCAGCTCATCTCCACTGCAATCACTACACCTGGCCTCCCTCCTCGTTCCCATGTCTCTTGGCCCCGCCCCACTCGTCACAATTTTGATTTCAAATCATGTAAAAAACAAACAAACAAAAAAATTCATTTTTAGCATTGTGACTATGTTGCCTTGTTTATTTAAAGGTGCTCTTTTTCTTGTTTAAAACCTAGCCAAAAACCCATGTGTTGGGCTTTAATTAGTATAACATTTATTATGAAATCACTGCATTTCCGTTAGGGTTCGAACAATGCACTGTCGCTTTAATTCAGCTTGTGCAGCACAGCAAAAATAGACTCGGTATGTAAACGATCGCTGCACTGCTGCAGACGCACCGCTCCTGGAACACACTGATGGACTGCAACCGCGGGACAGTGGATGCCATCACCCTGGCTTATCAGGCCCATTTAGGTTGTGACCTCACTCAACTAGAAGTTTTGTATCATCCTGGGCGCTGGCTCATGGCACCTCACTGGCATATATCTAGAGCTGCAGGCTAGGCGATCCCAACACTAATTCTATAGCCTTTGTGTGGAGCCAGTATCCTTTGCTCTCAGTTCAAACAGGTAGTAGCACTGAGAGGCCCGGCTTCGGATCGGCTTGCTAAAACCACTCCAGAGAGTCCCTATTGTAGACCCTGTCGAACTCCTCTGTCCCCTTGGCAGCCAATTCGTAGCAAAGCATCTGTTTCCAGGTCCTCACTCGATGAACCGGTAGAGGGCTAGGTTCCATATGTAGAGACCTAAGTGGATCCCATATGTGTAAAATCCATGGTATAGCATCAGAGCTCCATTGCCCCGTCAACTTTTTGCTATTTTTCCAAGAGGGTTAAAATCACCTCTTATCTTCCATTTGCGGCTAAACGGTTGTTCATATGTGTAAGTGCTTCTGAAACCCCTTCGGGAAGGATGGGGCTTCTGCAACGTTCCTGCCCTAAGTGATAGGGGTATGTTTTCCCAGTGTTATCCAGTCCTACTGAGTGGGTAGTGCCATAGCAGCAGTAGCTGGACTTCTTATGGTAAGCCCTGGTCTGTGCTAAAAATAGGGGCACAGGAGGCTTCCACAGGACACTGGAAGGGGCAGTAGCTATGGCCCTTTGTAGGGATCCCAATTCATCGGTCATCCAATGTGATGTCAAGAGTGACCAGCTGAAAGAGTATCTATTGGTTACGTATGCCATGTGAAGACCAACAACTGGATGCAATAATCGCATGCCAATGTGCATTGACTCAATTAGTTTACACTCAAAGTGGATTGGTCTCTCTAAGCAAGATCCCCATTCATTGGTCATCCAATGTGGCGTTTCTGTTCCCTCCTGGAGGGTTACCCTAAGTAACTAAGATGTTATTGTACAGATGTGAGAACACACTCACTTTTGCCAGCGTTCACTTTCCGCATCACTTTCTCTTTAGGGGTTTGAGACCAACTCAATGTCAAGTCTGTGAATCCTCTATCAGCCAGAGCAGATCCCAACTGGAAATAAAATTCATACTAAATTGATTATATCAGAATATGACAAGACATTCAAATTTTACTCTCCTCTTTTCTTGTGTCATGTCCCTAACAGTACTTTGTAAAATCATGTCTCTTTATAATGTGAGTACATTGTAAAGCTTGACTGGGTAATCAATAGGTGATTGGCTCCGTTTTTAATAAATTCAGGGCATAATATTTAACAATGCAATAAGTGTCTGTTTTCTCATCACTTGTTACTTTTTTCTCACCTGTTTTAGAACGCTTTCTCTCATTGTAGAGTCGGTCAAATCTTTGCTGGAGTCAAACATCAGTTTTATAAATGATCTTTTTAAAAAGGGACCTAGAAAAATATATTCATATATATGTAAATTCATTTGAAATTTTTTTTAGAAATATGGTTTGCACATTACAAATGAGCTTGCATTTATTAAAACATATCCACTCTCCTTACTGCATCATATTGATAAAAATTTGATGATGTGAACATATTATATATTATAATTCCAATATATTGTATATATATATTCTAAAACAATTTTACAGATGTATACCTTCTCCATAGACCTTCACCTCACACAGAGTGAGAGTCTTCATGTCTCCAGGAATGATCAGATTCACGTAACGTCCCTCCATCCCATCACATGAGTAGCTATAGGACTCACCTGCTGGAATAGCAGGAATAACAGCACATCTACAGACCGCAAGAGATGAGGGATATTAAAATACTGTTATTATCTGCATTAATCCTTCAGATTTGTGCTCTACGTCTCATGCTCTATCAACCTTAAGTTTCTCACATGGGATTGTTGGTGCCATTATTCTCCAAAGAGTTTCCGATACGTATCTCTGTTCCGTTTATTCGTTCTGCACAGCAGTCTTTTCTATTAGTGATGACCACTTTACTAACTCTGTAGATATGACGCAGATCCAGCCTCCACCACGGGTTATTCTCAGGAATAGTTGAGGAGCATCCAGTATACAACTGCTGGAGACCTCGATCAATGGCCTTTTCAGCAAACCAGTCCGCAGATGTTGACGACTGTATAGCAGTTCCAGCTACCGCCAGATTTTCTAAAAAAATTATGAAAAAAATGTCATGACTTGTTTTGATGCACAAAGTTTGCAGCAGAGGAAAGATTATTGAGGAAATGCGACTGGAGTTGAAAAGCGTTATTACTGCATCAACTACCCTCACCAATCCAAATTGTGAAAATTATGATTTTGTCTTCTTTTATGGTACGTTTTAAGTATGACATGTTATTACATGAATTATATATTAATGTAGAATGTCGAATATAATGCTTTACAACAATGAATTACCTGCCAAATAGCCGTAGACTTCAACCTCACAAAGAGTAAGAATCTTCCAGTCTCCAGGAATATGAATAATCACATAACGTCCCTCCAATCTATTACACGAGTAGTTGTTGGACTTTCCTGCTGGAATATCAGGAATAACAGCACATCTACAGAAAGAGAAACACAAGGGATATAAAAAATACTGTCATATCTGTTTCAGTCCTTCATGTTTGTGCTTGATGTCTCGTGCTCTTTCAACCTCATGTTTCTCACATGGGATTGTTGGTGCCGTTGTTCTCCAAAGAGTTTCCGATGTGAATCTCTGCTCCGTTTATCCATTCTGCACAACAGTTTTTTCTATTAGTGATGACCACTTCACTAACTCTGTAGACATCATGCAGATCCAGCCTCCACCACGGGTTAGTCTCATTAAGTGTTGAGGAACATCCCGTATTCAACTGCTGGAGACCTCGATTACCATCAGTGGCCTTTTCAGCAAACCAGTCTGCAGATGTTGACGACTGCATAGTGGCTCCTCCCACTGCCCGATTTCCTGGAAAATTAATAAAGATCGGTCGTGACCCATGTTTATGCACAGTTCAAATAAGATTTAAGAGCAACAGTGGAGGAGATGATGGTGAAACATGTAATTTGTGCACCAACTACTCTACTGTTACTAAACAGAACTACAAATACAATCATTTTTTATCTAACAACGTTCTTCACAACTATACACAAAATAATTAGACGTCCATAGTAAATCATTACATCATTAGTACCAACAACCTGGTGGAAATATAACCAATATCTTCAATAACAACCATTTGGAATAAAAAGAAAGTTGACTGATCACTTGAAATGTGGACTGTTTAACATGATAAATCAACAGAATTGTTTTAATTCCCATATTAATATTTTACCCACTTTGTGGTTAGCATAATATGCTCAAGCCCCGCATTTATCAGAATCATTTGTACATAAGATGCCAATAAAGCACGAATATTATAATACTAGTGTGGAAGGACGAGTGTGATTTTTGGTCCCCTTTATTTATATAGCACTTTATACAAAATACATTGCATCAAAGCAACTGAACAACATTCATTAGGAAAACAGTGTGTCAATAATGCAAAATGATAGTTAAAGGCAGTTCATCATTGAATTCAGTGATGTCATCTCTGTTCAGTTAAATAGTGTCTGTGCATTTATTTGCAATCAAGTCAACCATATCGCTGTAGATGAAGTGGTGAGCTATGTGTTTAAAGTAAGTTTCTAAGTAAGTATTTATTGCATTCAATATAGTGTTCTACAACAACAAATTACCTGCCAAAGTCCCGTAGACTCCAGCTTCAGCAATACTAAGAATCTTCTGATTTCCAGGAATATGGACAACCATATAACGTCCCGCCATCCCACCGCATGAGAAAGTGGCCGTGGCACCGGCTCCAAGAGTAGAAATCGCACCACATCTACAGACATAAAAATGATCAGTTATCCATTTCTGTTCATCCTTCACTTCAGCCATAGAAATCAAATCACAAGAAAGAAATCCTCACATGGTATTGCTGTAAATGTCAAGAAAGTTCCCGATACGAATCTTTGCTCCATTTATCCTTCCAGCATTTCCTGGTCTATTAGTGATGGTGACTCTGTTCACTCTGTATACTTTCAGTAGATCCACTCTCCACCACGGGTTGGTCTCTTCATTAGTGTGGGTCCAGCTGTTTAACAATCCATCAAGAGCATATTCAGGTTCAGAGCCTGCATAAGTTGATGACTCACTAGTTTTGCCCCATAGTGCTGCATTTTCTGGAAAAATATAATAGATAAAGGTCAATAAGAAGTCATATACTACTGCAGAAGACTTTTACCAAACTCTTTATCAGCAACATGTCCACACAGAGTCAGAAATTAAGGGTTAATGATGCAAAACGGCGACAAGAATTTAAAACGCAAAGGTAAAAGAATGATAGTGAGCATCAATTTTTAGAATTATTATTTTGGATGATAATCATTTGTTACTTACTATATTACTAATATTGGCCGATATATCATGATGGGTTTGGTATGTTATATTCTACAAAGAGAAAAATAATCAGACATAAAAAAAAAAAAACATTGCAAAGGCTGTTCCTGAAAGATCCAATTTTGAGGGAAATATTGCCGGTTAATAACAAGTTAATTTTCTGACTTTCTGAGTCTATCCAGTATTAGGGAACTATAACAATAGAAATAGTATAAAACTGGTCATCAAACTGCATCAGAGCTTTTACATCTGACCATTTAACAGACAAAACAGAACAAAAGTGTTAAAACACTGAAGGTTTCTCACCTTCTTGTCCACGTGCCATTTCCTCGATCAATAAAAACCCTGAAGAAAAAAAAGGTGAAAACCAGGTTTTGTTGAATCACATTCAAATGAGCATTTTTAATTTAATTCACCTTGATATTGCCGCTAATAATCAAAACATTGTCTGAATGATAATGGAAACATAACACATTAATCTACGTAATGAGCATGTTGGATGAAAACATTGACAATAATACAGATAATTATTCATGTGTCAGTGGTTTCATCCAACATCAAGCAGAAGAATGAAATCAAAAGTGGGACGAGGACACTGTGAATCATTATCAGACATTATAGATAAACAGTCATAAAGACTGTCAAGCAATTTACATACACAAATATTTAACATAAGATTTGTCTGGCAAAGTAGACAGTGTTTCCGTGGGGTCTTAAAAAAGTCTTTAAAAGTCAAAAATCTAAATTTTAGGTATTAAAAAGTCTTAAATTCGCTGTTGTAGGTCTTAAATAATTGTAAACAGGTCTTAATTTTCCGATGTCCATGTAGCGCTACCTCTAATGCTCATTTCAATGCTTCTGCAGCACTTTTTTATTTTCTTCCCTGTGGTGTTGTAGATCTTTTGTTCGCAAGTCCAAAAATAATATGCTCTATTACGACTACAAATGAGACCAACATGCAACAGCCAATCAGCTTTCTGTTATTGGCGCAAGTTTCTCTTGGATTACACCATAGATGTAAAACGGATTTTACCTTTAAGCTATTGGGAAGTGCAAGTTAAACGATACTTGGCTTGAAAAAACAGAATTTAGGGCTTAATTAAGGTTGCTTGCTAAAATCGTATTTGAAGCCTACTGCTTAGTATGCAAGAAAGCGATTATACTGGGAACGTTGGGTGTACGGGCACTGGAGTTTCATGCAAAAAGTGAGAAACATCAAATTTTTGTGAAGGGTCTCCAGCAAACGACAGTCATCAGCCAGTTCTGCCAAGTATCTGGTGGCTCCACACTGCCTAGGAGAGAACCACACTGCAGCTTCACAACCCCTTTGAGTGACCTCTGTGTCCCTTTTGGATCAGAGCCAATGCTAAAGGCCCGGTATACCTCAAACGGAATTGAATAAAGGAATTGATATGACGTCATTTCAAATAAAATCAGGCCAAATTAACTTCACTTTGAGTTCATTTTGGCAGTTCAAAATGGTTCGAAAAGCCAAATTTTTTCCGCATGCTCACGAATCCTCACTGTAACACGATGTAAATAAGAGGTTCACTGATTATAAAGGAACTTTGTGAGATGAATTGAAGTGACAACTTTTTAGTGATTATAAAGGAACTGCTCTTTGCGCACTTTCTAGGCTAAATATAATTCGTTCAGAATTTGAATAAAATATGTTTTTCATTTTGAATGGGAGAAAAATATAATTTGTCAAAACAGATGTACACATTTATCTTTTTCAAATAAAAGCTGGTCTTTTGAACTTTCTATTCATCTGTGAATGCTGAAAAATAGAATCAATCACATTTTCCACAAAAATATGAAGCAGCACAACTGTTTTAAACATTGATAATAATCAGAAATGTTTCTTGAGCAGCAAATCAGCATAAAGAATGATTTCTGAAGATCATGTGACACTGAAGACTGGATTAACTGAAAATTCAGCTTTAAATCACAGAAATAAATAACTTTGAACATATATTCAAGTGCAGTTTAAAAAACAACTTAATTATAGACAAGCATGAATGTACAAAACAGCAACTGATGTTGATATTGATAGGTTAGTTTGGCCAGAAATTGTAACACTTTATAATATGCTGTAAATCCACTTTGGAGGACAGATGTTAACATTTCTGAACAAAGGAAAACAATACAGAAAATTCAGCGCAAGTATTACTGTGAATATAGTAAAATAGCAGAAACATGAATGTTGTACTTTACCTAGTAAGATCCACAGGCACTTGTAGAGCTTCTTCATGGCTGATTAAAGGAGTCTGTCTTTCTTTAGGATGAAGAGTGTGAGTGATATTCGTTTTATGGTGGATGACCTGTTTAAATCACATGACCAACCTGGTTTCCTACCTTCAGTCAAACTCGACTGTCTCTCATGTTTCAAACAAACACACTGTATTTGTTTACCTTGTCCTCATGTCTATTGGAACAATGCAAATTTTGGGCACAGTTTTACATTTACATTCAGTAATTTAGCAGACGCTTTTATCCAAAACAACCTATAAATGAGGACAATACTTGCTACGAGTACTGGGTTAGGCTATCCGAGACTTGTCATTTGCACTTATATACATATTGTTGCTCTTCTGTTAGTTTTGACTGCTTTTATTGAATATACACTTTTATATATATTAGGGGTTGAACGAATACTGATTTTTTTAAATCGAATTTTTGTGATGAAAATCAACGTCGACTAGTCAATGATGAAGTCATCAATGAACAAATAAGTCTGGAGCTGTGAAAAACACCTTGTTTACAGCTATGGCATATGACATAGCCCTGCGTACATGGCTATTGCTCCTATAACAGCTCATTTTTATCAGTTATTTTGCCTTTGGGTCATTTCTGCTCGTTCTAAATCAGATAAAGATAAAGTAGCACAGTACATGTTACACTCATATGAATGCATTAGTGAAAGCGATTGTATGAATTATTTCTACATGGCAACGTCTCTCTAATAGTAGTAGTGACGCTGTGGGATTTAGTTATTAGCAAATATATACTTGAACTTTTCAGTTTTTAAGCTATTTTTTGAGAAATCACAAAACATCGTTGACAATACTTATCCGTGCTGAATGATTCTGTGTGGAGTGATCTGCACATGACGTACGAGCTGCTGTCTGTAGTCTATGTGTGTGTGTGTGTGTGTGTGTTACAGTGCAGCAGAACAATAGATTAGAACAGTGATTAACTTAACTGTACAATGAGATGTTTAGAATGTGTGTTCTCCCGTTCAGTTTCGAGCGTCCAGTAATATAATCACACATGTCTTATGGACCTTTCGGGGTATACATTTATTTGTCCTTTTAACTGTTTGGAAACGGTGCCTAAATGTAGAAGTCCTTCAAAGATTTTTTTATACTGTTGCACCCTTTATAGGACCGGCAACTAGTTGATGCAAGCTTAAAAGGTTAGTTCACCCAATAATCAAAATTATGTCATTAATAACTCACCCTTATGTCATTCCAAACCCGTGTGACCTCTGTTCATCTTCAGAACACAGTTTAAGATATTTTAGATTTAGTCCGAGAGCTCTCAGTCCCTCCATTGAAGCTGTGTGTACGGTCTACTGTCCATGTCCAGAAAGGTAAGAAAAACGTCATCAAAGTAGTCCATGTGACATCAGAGGGTCAGGTAGAATATTTTGAAGCTTCGAAAATACATTTTGGTCCAAAAATAGCAAAAACCTGGACTTCATTCAGCATTGTTTTCTCTTCCGTGTCTGTTGTGAGAGATTTCAAAACAAAGCAGTTTGTGATATCCAGTTCATGAAATGAATCATTCGATGTAACCGGATCTTTTTGAACCAGTTCACCAAATCGAACTGAACCATTTTAAACGGTTCGCGTCACCATTAACTTTTAATATGGCTGACACTCCTTCTACATTCAAACAAACCAATATCCCGGAGTAATTCATTTACTCAAACTGATGTGAAGAGAGAACTGAAGATGAACACCGAGCCGAGCCAGATAATGAACAACAGACCAACATTGAACAACACTGGTTTATTTTAACTCAGATGAGTGTCAGCCACATTAAAAAAGTTAACAGCTTAAGTCATTATTAATTTTATTGGATTAATGCTTATTGGAGATGCAAACCGTTTAAAATGATTCAATTTGATTTGGTGAACTGGTTCAAAAAGATCCTTTTACATTGAATGATTCGTTCACGAACCGGATATCACTAACTGCTTTGTTTTGAACTCTCTCTCACAACAAACACGGAAGAGAAGACAATGCTGAATTAAGTCGTAGTTTTGCTATTTTTGGACTAAAATGTATTTTCGATGCTTCAAAAAATTCTAACTGACCCTCTGATGTCACATATTTGATGATGTTTTTATTACCTTTCTGGACATGGACAGTAGACCATACACATAGCTTCATTGGAGGGATTGACAGCTCTTGGACTAAATCTAAAATATCTTAAACTGTGTTCCGAAGTTAAACGTAGGTCTCACAGGTTTGGAACGACATGAGGGTGAATTATTAGTGACGTCATTTTGATTATTAGGTGAACTAACCCTTTAAAGCATCATGGCAGAGCATTGAAGTCAACTAGTCGACTAGTCAATTAGTCTGTGCAAACCCTAATATATATACACACACAAAGAAAATCAAGTGGATAAATAGATAAGAGAAAATAGAAGGCAAGTGTTTTATATATATATTGTTGTTGGCATCCTTCTGTCCTCGAGAGACAATGGTTAAGAATCTGCCCCCAGGTCAGTCTGTAGTTTGGTTGCAGACTCTGCTATGACTGTAGAGTCCGATACGGGAGCGACAGCACCGCTGGCACTTGCTGCAAGTGTAAGCAGTGGTGTTTTTATTGGGGGCAGGCTGAACACTTTGCTGCCGGCGGGTCCTCTTCTCCTCCCACTGCATTGCTCTTTTTTTCTTTGGCTAGGAGGACACCAGTCTTAAGGGTGGATCGCCAATTTTCACGGTCCGATGTCACTGCTTCCAAATCAGCTGGGCAAATGCTGCATGCTTTCAAGTCTCACTTGCAGGCGTCCTTGTAGTGCAAGGTTGGCCGTCCAGTTGGTCGTGTTCCTGTGGCAAGCTCCCAGTACAGAACGTCCTTTGGGATACGACCATCATCCATCCTGCACAGGTGACCAAGACAGCACAGTCGCCTATGTGTGAGGATGGTGAACATAAAGTCCAAGCTTTACTGCCATAGAGGAGGGTGCTCAAGACGCATGCTTGGTACACCTTCCGTTTTGTTTTGAGTGTCAACAGAGTGTTGTCCCAAGCCCTCTTTGCTAGTCGAGCCATGGCAGTAGCGGCTTTACTTGTCCTTATATTGAGCTCGGTATTTAGGGATAGGTTACTGCAGATGGTGGAGCCAAGGTAGGTGAAATTCACCACTACCTCCAGGGTGTGGTCGCCGATAGTGATTGCAGGAGTGATGTTGACATCTTGAACCAATATGTATACAATATAACAATATATAATATAACAGCTTGTGATTGATGATAGTGGATTTTCTAGCATCGTCAACTTGCTGAAGATCGTCACAGAGACCAGGGCACCATGTTCTGACATTCCAGGTTGCCAGCCTCAGGGCTGGTGACTTTGTGGTCTTTAGATTATTTCTTTTATTTCCTGGTGCTGGGTTTTACAACCTGCCTGTCGATTTTGTCTAAGCTCCATGCACCCGATGAAGCAAGCAGGTTGTGTCGGGGTAGTACCTAACTGCCCGGGGGCTGCCTGGGTTAAGGCAGGTGGTAACGACACCCAATGGAGCACGATGGCTCCTCCCACCGTCGGGAGCAACCCCTAGCACCCAGCTCGACATCAAATGAGTCACGACTTAACACTGGTAGACTGCTGCTCCCCGTGTTGTTTCTGCACTGAAACAGTGCAGCTGGAGTGACCTCTCCAGATGCAGGCCTGGGCTAATAATATGGAGATCCTGGGTGGCCCAGACGTCAGGATCCCCCTCTCGGCTTTGCTGGCAGGGTCTAACAGGAAGGCGAGCCAATATGGTGAGTGTCAGCGCAGCTGCAGGAGTTGCCGGATGGTGACATGTTCCTTCACCATCCGCCTGAGGGGATCCACTCCTGCTTTTCTGTTGGGGTTTACTCCCTTAGCCTTTGCTTTCCCTGGAGCTAACCACAAGGCAGTGGCTCACGAGAGTTTCTGTACAGAGTTTTCCTTCTCTGTTGAGGTATGATGGTATATCCCTTGGGTCGCTCTTTGTCTGGAACCTCCCCCTCGACCTCGGATCACTTCCTCCTCACTCTTAACCTCAACATGGTCCCTGACACATCACTTACCCATCCACATGTCATATTTCGACGTGACCTATGCTGACTCTCACTTTCCCGGATATCTGCAATGGTTTCATCTTCACTTCCTTCGCCTAAACTGTTAGCATCTACTGACACTATCAATGCTACTGATACTTTCTGCTCCACTCTTAAATCTTGTTTAGACACTTGTTTGCCTCTTATCTTCCAGGCCAGCCCGTAACACCCCTTCCGCCCCTTGGTTATCTGATATTCTACACGAACATCGTTCTAAGCTTAGTGCTGCTGAAAGGGTGTGGCACAAACCAAAAATACTACTGTCCTTAATGTGTATCACTCATGCTTCTCTTCCTTCTCTGCTAATGTCTCCACTGCTAAAAGCACATACTACCATAACATTTATAATTCGTCTAACTTTGGCATGATTTTATAACATTGTACCTGCTCCTTTGTCCTCCTCTTCACCCTCCTGCTTCATATCATTAATAATATAAAAAGAACAGTGCACAACTGTCCACACCACAATCCATCAAGCACATCTCACCAGGAAACATCCTTCTCTTCACTCTCTGAGGCAGAAGTCTCCAAACTCATCCTTTCTAATCATCCTACTACTTCTCCTCTTGATCCTATTTCATCTCATCTCCTTTAAGCCATTTCTCCTGCAGTTGTACCTGCACTTACTCACATCATTAACAAAACCCTTCATACTGGTGTTTTTCCCCTCATCATTTAGACAGGCTCGTATAACTCCACTCCACAAAACCCAACCTTATCCCATCTCTTTTAGAGAACTACAGACCAGTTTTCCTTCTCCCTTTCAATGCAAAAACATTTGGACGAGCTGTGTTCAGCTGTGCCATTGACAGCAACCAATCTGGTTTCAGAAGTGGACATTCAACTGAGACCGCCTTGTTCTCGGTTGTTGAAGGCCTAAGACTGGCAAGAGCGGAATCCGAATCTTCATTACTTATCTTGCTTGATCTATTCTCTTCTTTTGACACGGTTAACCACCAGATCCTCCTGTCAATCCTACTGACAAAAGGCATCTCAGGAACCACACTTCAATGGTCTTACCTTATCAGATAGGTCCTTCAAAGTATCTTGGAGAGGTCAGATGTGCAAGTCACAACATCTAACTACTGGGGTGCCTCAGGGCTCAGTTCTTGGACCACTTCTCTTGTTTACATGGCATCATTAGGTTCTGTCATTCAGAAACATGGCTTTTCATACCACTGCTATGCTGATGACACTCAACTCTACCTCTCATTCCATCCTGATGATCCGACAGTAGCTGCTAGCATCTCAGCTTGTCTAACAGACATTTCTTGCTGGATGAAGGATCATCACCATCAACTCAACCTTGCCATGACAGAACTACTTGTGATTTTCACACAATTTCACCATCAAGTTAGGCACATAAACCATTCTCTTGGATTTATGATTGTTGATCATCTAACTTTCTCGGATCACATTGCTAAAACTGTCCGGTCCTGTAGATATAATTTATTCAACATTAAGAAAATCAGGCCCTTTCTTTCAGAACATGCTGCACAACTCATTGTTCAAGCTCTTGTTCTGTCCAGGCTGGACTATTGCAATGCTCTCTTGGCAGGTCTTCCAGACAATTCTATCAAACCTTTGCAATTAATCCAGAACGTGGCAGCAAGATTAATTTTTGCTGAGTTGAAAAGAATACAAGTCACACCTCTGTTTATCAGTTTGCACTACCTACCAATAGCTGGTCACATAAGACATTGATGTTTGCATACAAATCCACCACTGGCTCTGCACCCCTTTACCTAAATTCACTACTTCAGACTTATATGCCCTCTAGAAGCTTGCGTTCTGCAAGTGAATGTCGTTTGATTGTGCCATCCCAAAGAAGTCAGTCGTCAGTCATATTAAAAATATGTAATGGCATGACACCCATATCTGTTACTAAAGTAAACAGACATTTTTATACATAGTTAATAAATTACTTTATTACATTATTCTCTTTTTGAACTGCTACCTTCAGGCAGACGGTATAGGGATCTAAAATACCAAACAAACAGATTAAGGAATAGTTTTATACCAAAGCTATTTCTGTTTTGAATACTCTAAAAAATATTAACTTAACATATTACATTCGTCCAAAGTAACTAAACAACACCATGTGTTGAATTTACTTTTGAATGTGAGACGTCTTCTGTGTGTAATGTTGTTCCACAGATCCAGTCATCTGTGTACTATTTAGTAGATTATTGATTTTTATGCACCCAAAGGATTGCACGTAATTTCGTTGTAATTGTACAAAGACAATAAATTCATTCATTTATTCATTCATTCATTAGGCTACTTTGACCATCGCATATTATCTAACATAATCTATGAAGGTGAGAATCGAGATATTTCATGATATAGTTCATGCTAAAAAGAACATCATTGATAGTTGATCAACATTGCATTTATTTAACATAATTTACGTTGCAATGATTTCTGAAGGACACTGAAGACTGGAGTAAAGGCTAATGAACTAATGAAATTCATTCAGAAGGTACAGTGGCAGTTTTACGGGCACTTTGCCATGCTGCTGTCCTCAATCTACAGCCACAGAGGGGGGTCTACCAAAACATCAGGAGGTGCTGGGGGCCCAGAAATCCATCTCTCAAAAAGCATACCTGATTAATGTGGGTGTCTGAATTCCTTTTCATACTCTGCTTGTTTTTTGCTTCTTCTGAGTGGCTGGTGTGTTTTCTGGTGTGTCCGCAGGTGATCAGACGAATCAGGTGTCCAGCCCAGCCCAAATCACCATGATGGAGGAGGACTATGGATGGGTACAAAAATCCTCCACCTCAAGGACAGACTACCAGGAGGGACCGATGCTAAGTTTCTGTTCTTTAACTCCACACTGAATCCATGCAAATACCTCAATAAATACTTTCACTACGCATGGAAGTTGATGGGCCTGCCTGGCTGCCCCACATTGACTGACATGTGGACCTTCATTGCCAGCCACGTGAGTAACTAATAATTAAATCCTACTGAATGTTTGATATGTTTGATTTACTCTCTTTCTCTGTTTTTCGAGGCCAAGTTCACACACTCCAGTGAAGACCATCTTAAAATAAAAGTTCATGTGCCACGACATGACGATGGTAGACAAATTTTACATAACAAACCGGTCCACACAGCAGGTGACCTTGGAGGGTCCAGAGAGGAGGCCACTAAGGTAGGTGACCCCTCAGAAGAGAAAGGGGCTTGCTGAAAAGTCCCTGGCCTCCAAAAAGCGGCCACCAAGGTCCCCTGAAATGTCATCAGTCAGCACTACTTCAGAGGAGATCTGAGTAGATGACAGACTGGCCAAGGCAAGGTGGAAGGAGGGGCAGGAGATGGAGCCATCTACAAGACCCCACACAAACAGTACCCAACCTGAAGGGAAAGTTTCAAGGTCGTGCTAAAACCATTGAGAAGTCAGCACTGACGTCCAACATGACCCACAAAAACATCTCCCACTGAAGGTCAAGAAGGGCAATGTTTTGGTATCCTCGACCACTTTAATGGGGATGTGCTGTAAAAAAAAGTCCTCTCTGATTGTCAAAAAAGACATGGAGTGGTGGTGCAAAGGGAAATAGTCTGCGGTCATGTGTCTAGAGGCTCTTTCCGTGGAGGACATTGAAGACATCTACCTATTCGGGACCATGATAACAGGTATTCTGCTGATTCGACTAGTTATTGTACTGGGTTATTGAAAAATTCAGATAATGGGAACAGCTGTCACAAGGCTGCCCATCATGATTTGGAGACCAGAAACGATAAGAGAGTGACCGTGAAATTTGAATGCGACTTCTTGCCCTAAGACCAAACAATTGGTATCTTATCTTCTTTCAACTCCCTCTACCAGCATGCCAAGGTCATTGTTGGAAATGACAACTCTCCCGGAGGAGCACTGCAGCGAGACGATCTTGAGTTCATCCCCGGTCTTCCACAGACACCTGTTAATTGTTGTCTAAGGACCTGACCAAGGCTGTCTCCATGGAAACGCTATCACAATCTGTGGACTGAGGCATCTGGATTGAATCGAAACTCTCCAGGCCTACAAATACAAACTCTTACATACTTACACACATGCGTACATATATACACATATGCATTCAATCCCCCGACGCCCATTGCCTCGCCTTTCGCTGCTTTGTACCACCAGTCTATCAAGCGGGTCTGTGACCAGCACCTTAGGGCTGATGGACCGAACGGCTACTTGCCTGCGCTGGATTAACTCGATCCCCCAATTTCCATCCCCAGTTGCAAATTCGTGTGTTTGTATTGATGTGTGCTTTGTTGCTGAGGTGTTTTTCCTGTTCTCACACTGTACTTCCAATAGGAGCATAGTCTGGGTGTTGTTTTTTCTCTCCTCACTTTCCTAATGTTATGCTGTATTTCTTCCTCAATTCCTTGTCTTCCTATCCTGTCTACCCCCTTGTCATATTGTATGTATGTCGGGACAGGTTGATGGCTAATTTTGCTGGTACTTGTGACTAGTGACAATATAGGGCTTCTACTACTACTATATAAAAATTATTGTAATTTTTGACACTAATTTTAGTGATAATTAACATTGAATTAAAAATGTAACTTAAATAAATGTAAGTACATTATGTCCTAATATTTAAATGAATAGGATAAAATGAAAAAGGCAAGTAATTAATAATGTGACTATAAATCAAATCATTACAATCACCAATTGTGTCACTGTTGGACAGTGATATACCTGCTTGCCTTGCTGCTGTTTTGTGATCATAGCTCAGTTTTTCTGTAGAATCTTTGTCTTACTATCACTGTCTATTATTTAAAGTGATAAAATATAACTTAATTCCCACCATATTTCTGATATTATCTATCAATCTTGTAACAGTCCATTGTTCTGTTACTATGGTTTTAGTAGGGTATAGTACTACTCCTGTCCTCTAGGGACCCTAAATGGATCTTCTCATTTAGCTTAAATCCCAGTGAGGTAGTAGAAGAAGGAGAGATCTGTTTGGTGAAGTGGAAGCATGGGCTGCATCCAAAAACTTAGGCAGGTGACTTGCTGCCTTGCTGTCTAATCAGGCAATGACTATGCAGGCAGCATTTTTGCACGAAGGTACCTCATGAAACTGATTTCAGACAGGCTTCTGAGGCACCGTAATGGTTTAATGATCTACAGCAAAATATAGAGAGCTTTGGTGATAACTAGGTGTATATTTCATTATTGCAATATTAATTTCTCGCTAGAAATGGCACATAAAAGTGAAAAACGTTGATCAGAAACATACATTTACACACAAACTGACCACTGACCGCAACTTTCAGACGGCATCTATATTTTTTGGCTTAACTCTCATGGAATGGAATGCACAAGATTGTGGGATATCAAAGGTAGCGAAGGATACATCTTTGCTACCTTCAAAAATTGGCCAGATGATATTTTTCGTGTCTGTTGTTTTTGCCTATTCTCCAATATTCAATAATAACTTGGTATTACTCTTCTGTCTGTGTTGGTACAAACTATTTCTTATCTTGGTTGACGTTTGAGTGATCAGCATTTTAGGTGCTTTTATTAAATGTGGTTCTCGCCACAAAACACAAAATAACACAATAATAAAATGCTCTGGCGCACACAAAGATCTACGAGCTGGCCGGCACACTGCGGACCACTCGCGCTGCCGGCCAGCTCCAAATTACGGATCCTTTGACGGAAAAACAGAAGGTGAGACTGATACTGAGACTGATACTGAGAATCAAGCCCCCAGTCAGAGGGCTTCTCTGGCGATCCTCCAAGTACGGAGGCATCTCTGAATAAACGCATGCGTGGAGAACAACGGCATTGAATTCTTGAGAGGGGAATAGAGGTGGCTGGTAGCCTAAACAGCACTGAAAGGGAGACAAACCTGTAGATGAGACCGGGAGGGAGTTATGCGCATACTCTACCATGGTAAACCTGGAACTCCAAGATGACGGTTCAGCAGACGCCACACAGCGCAGGACTCTCTCCAAATCTTGGTTTGCATGCTCGGCCTGACCATTAGTCTGCTGGTGATAACCAGAAGATAGGCTCGCAGTCGCCCTCAGCTGTCGACAGAACTCTGTCCAAAACCTAGACACAAACTGGGGACCTCTGTCAGAAACCATGTTCACCGTTTGTTGTTACCCTCGCTGACGGCAATTTGGGGAGGGGAATAAAATGGACCACCTTCGAGAACCTGTCCACCACAGTGATAACTACCATCTTGCCCCTAGATGGAGGCAAGCCAGTGACAAAGTCCATCACTATGTGTGACCAGGGTCGCGAAGGGACAGACAAAGGCTGAAGCCACAATCCGTTCAGGGTGCAAAATGGCCACCGGGAGGGTGGGACTAGCCTCAGCCTCAAAAACCCACGACAGTGCATCAGGTTTACCATTCATAGAGCCCGGGCGATAAGAAATGGTAAACGTGAAACGTCCAAAAAATAATGCTCAGTGAGTCTGTCTAGAATTTATTCTCCTGGCGGGGCGAATGTACTCAAGATTCTTATGATCAGTCCAAATGATAAACGGAAATCGCGCTCCCTCTAACCAATGACGCCACTCCTCCAGGGCCAGCTTGACAGCTTGTAACTCCCTATTCCCAATGTCATAGTTCCATTCCGCGGGGGTTAAACAATGAGAAAAGAAGGCACGGGGATGTGTTTTCTCATCCGAAGTTGTTTTTGAGACAAAACTGCCCCAACCCCCACCTCCGACGCATCCACCTCCACAATGAACTGACGAGATGAGTCAGGGGTCGTTAAAATGGGGGCCGAAACAAATCGACTCTTAAGGTTCTCAAACGCAGCTTGAGCCTGCGACGACCAACAGAATCGTTTCCTTGTGGAGGTGAGATCAGTCAGAGGAAGGGTGATCTGGCTAAAGTTCTGAATGAACCGCCTGTAAAAATTGGCAAACCCCAGAAAGCGCTGGACCGCTCTACGACTATCTCGGGGGTGGGCCAATCAGCAACCTTGGCGAGATCCATTCGGATACCTTCAGGCGAGAGAATAAAACCGACTGTGCGTTAAACTCACACTTCTCCAACATAACGAATAAACGATTCTCCAGCAGCTCGCTCATTCTGGGAAAAAATCAGGATGTCGTCGATATAAACAAAAACTTACCGATCAACTATGTCTCGGAGCATGTCGTTGACAGGTGCCTGAAAGACCGCCAGGGAGTTGGACAGCCCAAACAGCATAACTAAATACTCAAAGTGCCCTGTATGGGTGTTAAAGGCGGTCTTCCATTTCGTCACCCTCCCTAATCCAAACAAAGTGATAAGCACTGCGAAGGTCCAACTTCTTAAAGATGGTTGCCCCCTGAAGGAGCTTGAAGGCCGATGACATCAACGGCAAAGGATAATGATTCTTTACCATGATGTCATTCAACCCCCGATAGTCAGTACAG
Organism: Carassius auratus; assembly: GCF_003368295.1. Taxonomy (NCBI): domain Eukaryota; kingdom Metazoa; phylum Chordata; class Actinopteri; order Cypriniformes; family Cyprinidae; genus Carassius; species Carassius auratus. Next base: position 25,187,330 of record NC_039270.1, on the reverse strand, counting down.
GGGTGCAATGAACCATCCTTCTTCTCCACGAGGAAGAACACCTCCCCGGCTGGAGAGGATGAGGGACCGATAATACTTGCTACCAGAGAATCATGTATATACCTCTCCATGGCCTCCCGCTCCGGACCCGACAGAGAGTAAAGGCGCCCCTTAGGTGGAGAAGTGCCAGGAAGAAGGTCAATCGCACAGTCGTACGGGTGGTGTGGAGGCAGAGATGAAGCTCGGGAACTACTGAAAACCGCTCTCAAATGGTAAGCATCCGGTACATCCACCAAGTTAATCAGCTCCTCCTGCAACACAGAATGAGACAAGACAGGGGGAAAAGCAGCACCCAAACACTGAGCTAAACAGAAAGGGCTCCAAGCCAAAATAGAACCACGGGCCCAATCAATATGAGGGTTATGTTTAAAGGGGGGGTGAAATGCTATTTCATGCATACTGAGTTTTTTACACTGTTAAAGAGTTGGATTCCCATGCTAAACATGGACAAAGTTTCAAAAATTAAGTTGTACGTTTGAAGGAGTATTTCTGTTCCAAAAATACTCCTTCCGGTTTGTCACAAGTTTCAGAAAGTTTTTTCGAGTATGGGTCTGTGTGACGTTAGATGGAGCGGAATTTCCTTATATGGGTCCTAAGGGCACTTCTCCCGGAAGAGCGCGCGCTCCCGTAGAGCAGAGCAGAGAAATTCACTGATCAGAGCGAGAGCGAAATGTCACAAAAGAAGTGTGTTTTTGGCACATATTACACCCCCCCCCCCCCCCCCCCCCCAAAAAAAAAAAAACAGCATTAAGGGACCAGTGGATGGAGTTTATTTTTACAGAGCATCAACGGAGTTGTGCAAGTGTTTTTGTTTGTTCCCTGCATTTCGAAGATGCTTGTTTTACAAACAAGGCCCAGTTTTACGCCGGATTTGCATATTGTTTATTTCTTAAGGATAATGCAGTCCCAACGAAAAAAGGGTCACGATCGTGTGTTGGAACCGCAGGCGGTGAGTAAAACTGCTACAAATATCTCTGTATTGTTAACCTAACTATCGACGCGTAAGCACATCTAGTAAACAACATGCGATTTTGGCATCAAACTGCACTTTCCGAATTTACACCTTAAAAAAAATAAAAATAAATAAGACAACATAAAGTGGAATTTTCCAAAACTGCTAAGCAAATATATACAGTTTCAATACATACCACATAGAGATGTCCTGCTGTAGTCGTTGCTGCTGCTGCTGCTCTTGTTCAATTTCAGCCTCTGGATCTGATTCTGGATCATAAATATACGGCTGAATCTGACTGTTAGCCATGGTTTGTTTTGGATGATGGTTTTTTCCTCACGGTAATGACACTCAGACGATCTCAACGCAAAAGCCTACTCGCGCTCGTGATTCTTTATACTTCTCTGATACTGAGATTCATACAAAACATGGGCAAAGACAAAACAATCTACTCATGACAACACACAGAAAAGCAGACATATAAGGGAGTGGGGGAACGAGCGACAGGTGGGGAAGAATCAGCTTGTGATCTGCACAACCCCACCACGATCAGTGCTGATAGCCCAGACCACGAGCTACCGAACAGACAGGACACAACAGACCGCAGGGGAAGCTGAGACGGCACCCTGCACCGTGACAACTTGAGGACAGTAAGGCCCAATACTACCCCTTTCCCCTACCCCTCCATTTCGCCAGATAGCCCTTTAAACAAAGATTTTTCGGGACCACGCTTCAAAAGAAGGAGAATGAATTATCTCGGCAATATGGCTGCTACAGCAAACAAAAAGACACATAAATGTAAGCTTTTTTTGGCATAAATAAATATTTTAACGAAAAGTAATAATTTGTGTTATTTAACATTCATTTGTGAGTTCATATTAACAGTCATGTTACTCAAAGAAATGTTTGCAAAAAATCGAAAAATTTGTTAACGTCATATCATTACAGACTGCATGATAATGCCACAGCATATGTCTGATCAGCGTGAAAACTGCCGTAGACATTCCAGAGTCGGGTCAGGTTCCCATTGACCCCCCAGAGTTGGGTCAAGTCACCGTTAACACTCATGAGTTAAGCACTACCACAGTTAGACCTCAGGAGTTAAGTCACTTCACCAGTGTTCTTCATGGGCAAAGTCAAGTCACCAATGATCTTCATGAGCAAAGTCAAGTCACCAATGATCTTCATGAGCAAAGTCAAGTCACCAATGATCTTCATGAGCAAAGTCAGGCCACCAATGATCTTCATGAGCAAAGTCAGGTCACCAATGATCTTTATGAGCAGAGTCAAGTCACCGTTGATCTTCCTGAATCCAGTCAAAACACCACGGATCTACCAGAGTCTCTCCACGTTTCTGTTGAACTACCAGAGCCTCTCTACATCTCTGCTGAACTACCAGAGCATCTCCTCGTCTATGCGGAACTTCCAGAGCCTTGTCACGTCTCAGCAAAACTTTCTGAGTGCGCGACTTATCCTGTCGTGGCCACGGAGGCCACCCTTAACCTGTTCATGTTCTGTTTCAGACTTGCCTAACCAGACTTGCTCTCCTGTGTCATCGATCTCACTGTGGTGGTCTTCAGCGCCGCCCTGGCGGGCTCCTCACCTCACGGCTGTGGTGGTCTTCTGCGCAGCCCTGGTGGGCTTCTGTCTTGACCTCACTGCTGTGGTGGTCTTCTGCGCCGCCATTGTGGGCTTCTGTCTCGACCGCATGGATGTGGTTTCTGTTCCCTCCTAGTCTTGAGTTTTGTTTCTTGTACTTTTTTTGGTTTCTCTCTGTTTCCTTCTGTGGAACTGGCCCTCCGTCCCTCCCCCTTATCCTCCGCCGGTCCTCCTCCATCCTGGTTTCCTTGTTGTTATTTCGTTTTTGGCACTTACTGTCTCTGTTTCCCTCTGTTGCCTGGTCCTCCGTCCCTCCCCCTGGTCATCCACCGGTCCACCTCCCTCCTGGTCTCTGTGTTTTTTGTTTTTTTCTGGTGTTCGGGTGGAGCATCTGGTAGCTGCTCCGTAGAAGAGGGGATAATGTCACGGTGTCTAGTCTGTGTTTCCCTGGGTGTCCACTAGTGGTTTCACTTCCCCATAGGCACCTCACCGCAGGCACTATATTTCCCACAAAGCCTTGTCCCTTCATCACGGTAATTGCACTCAGATATCTTCAGGTGTCCTAACTTTCCGTCACCTGGTTTCCTCGCGTTCCTTGTATTTCAAGTTCCTGTTCCTGTTTGCTAGCTTGTTTGTTTTTTGGACTGCTTTTGGTTATGATCCCCTGCTTGTTTGATTCTGATTTTGGATTACCCAATAAACTCAAACTGCTCATGGATCTCTCTTCTCCTGTGTCACAGTCATAACAATGTCTAAGTGGTGCCTGCAAAATAACATAGGTTTCATAGACAATTGGACGAGCTTTAGGGGGAGACCTGACCTGTTGAAAAGAGATGGTCTTCATCCTACTCATCGTCCAAATCATACTCTAGATTTAATACTGTCACAGGGAATTGATGTTGTTGGTGTTGAAATTATGCAGCCAAGTGATGTTATCTCAGATCATAATTTAGTTTTGTGCAAACTTCATATAGCTAAAACTGTAAATTCTAAGTATGGTAGAACCATCACTACCATAAAATACTGCTTTTTAAGTTATCTTCCTGATGTATCTGAATTTCTTAGCAAGCAAATATATAGTGTATTTTACGGACAGGGCCGGCGCTAGCCATTTGGGTGCCCTAAGCACAAATGCCCCCCCCGCCCCTTAACCACCCACCCACCAACCAACCAAAGAAATAACTACCATTCAGACTTTCTTAGGTTCTTTTTACTTCTAAAATAACTGCTGCAAATGAATAATTGGAACTGAACAATGTAAACACAGAAAGTTAAAAGTGCAAAAAAAGTTTAACCATGTATAACTGCACAGTAGAAATTACTCAACAGAGGGACTACATCTCTATAAAGAGACCATTCTTCTATTCTATAGAACTATATTAAACATTTTCACTACCATCAGTTTGTCAGAGGCCCTACAGAGGCACACGCCTACATTTCCTAGCTGCAAAATCAGCTATCAGCAGTGTTGGGAACGTTACTTTAAAAAAGTAAGTAGTTATAGTTACTCACTACTTGTTCCAAAAAGTAACTTAGTTAGTAACTGAATTACTCTATAATAAAAGTAACTCGTTACCAGGGAAAGTAACTATTTGCGTAACTGTACAAAAAAAGAAAAAAAAAGTTGCTATATGTCAGAGAGTTTGTACTTTTCTTTTTTTTTTTGGCAGTTTTCACAAGTCATTTGAAATGAGTAGAACAGACAGGTACATAACTTTCAATATTTATTGCACGTCAACAGACAGCAAGAGTTTTATCCTGCACTTCAAGTATTATCTTTGTAAGAAAAGTGTTTTTGGCCACTAGCTTTGTAGATGCGTGTCACACATTGCATGTACACATTACATGCACGTTCTTGCCTTTGAGCACAATGAATTTGAAGTAGTGCTTATATCTTCACCTTGAAAATGACAACTTTTCATCGGATTGCTCCTGACTCACCATCTCGCCATCTCTGCTGCGAATCTCTGTGTAGCTGTTGCATGTGTGTGTGTGTGTGTGTGTTTGGCGCCGCTGGCGCAGCCGCGTGTGCCGGCATGTGTGTAAAAACATTGGCTCTGATTGGCTACCATGGAACACATGACTCTGCCTTAGCCAATCACAACCGCTTATCTCGTCATTAGCCCACCTGCTCACTCGCTGTGTGAGCCAGGGTTCGGATTGCATAGTTTATTAAATCAATGCATAGTAACGCACCGCATTTAACGTTCAGTAATGTTAACGGCGTTGTAACGACGGGAAAAGTAATTAGTAAGATTACCCCGTTACTGAAAAAATAACGTTGTTACCTAACGCCGTTCTTTTAAAACTAACATTTTTATTTAAAACATTGTCTTACCTGCAAGCGACGCGCGAGCATCATCCCGCTGTCTCTTCTTTTTTCTTTTTTCCGCCCCCGACTCTTGGTGCCTTTTCGAGGCCATGTCTGAGGTCGGTGTCTGCCAAATTTGACATTGATTAAGGCATAATCGAACAGACCACTGGGAGGTGGGGAAGGGGGGGCACCAGAGGGAGACTGGCAAAGAGATTCGCCTTTTTCTCGACTAATTTGGTCTAGGCCTATATTACTTTTGTATTGCTTTTGTATATTAACATGCTTTTAGAAATATTTTATTTGTTATTTATACTAGTAGCCTATTGTGATGATTTTTTTCATGACCCAGATTTTTTGGTGCCCCCCGAAGCACTTGGTGCCCTACGCGCAGTGCGTGATGTGCGTGTGCGGAGCGCCGGCCCTGTTTTCGGACTATAAGTCGCACAGTCCAAAAATACATCATGACGAGGAAAAAAACATATATAAGTCGCAATGGACTATAATTCGCATTTATTTAGAACCAAGAACCAAGAGAAAACATTACCGTCTCCAGCCGCGAAAGGGTGCTCTGTGTTTTCAGTGTAGCCTACAGGAGCACTGAGCAATATAGAGCGCCCTCTCATGGCTGTAGACGGTAATGTTTTCTCTTGGTTCATTTCTCTTGGTTCATGTCAAATTAATTTTGATAAATAAGTCGCACCTGACTATAATTCGCAGGACCAGCCAAACTATGAAAAAAAGTGTGACTTATAGTCTGGAAAATATGGTAGCAGGCAATGTAATGAGGCACCAGCACAATCACATGCATTGCATGTGAACTGGAGGGCCCCCAAAACTCAGCTTGTGCCTCACAGATTTTAGAAATATAGGCTATATTAGAGCTGCAGGATGTGTCGTTAAAGCATCGATATCTCGATGTATGAACCCACAATAGTCACATCACAGGATGTGCGATGTAGGCTGTCGTAGTTGATCCGTTATTCATTAACCGTACGGGCCAGCTGCTCCCCGGCCCTTGACGAATGTGATTCGCCGATTAATTGCACGGCTTAACCATCATAGAGTGAAAGTTTATCATTTGCATGTGTTTTTAAGTCCTGTCAGTTTAACAGAGAATGAGCAGAGAGAGAGAGAGCGAGAGAGAGCGTGGGAGCCCTGGGACAAGTACGCGCACGCTCACCTTCACCGTCTTCAAACAACACTAGCGCTGTCTTGATCCCTCTCTCTCGCACATATTCATCAAAATCAATTGACACGATGGTGTCAAAAAAAAAACTATTCAGTGATGAAATGTTTTCTGTGTTGTCAAATCTTGTGCGATATCCAAAACTGCAGAGATAATTACACAATGCGTGCTGTACACATCTGATTCGCAAACTAATGATACCTTTGAACCGATTCAATTTAATGAATGGTTTAAACAACTGACCTGTCCAACACTGAACTCACGAGACATCTGAATTGGTGTATTTAAAAAAAGCTGTAACACTTTACAATAATGTTCTATTTGTTAAACTATTTAACTACATTATTTAACATTTAATACTACTAAACTGCACTTCTACAACATTGTTAATTTCAACATTTAGGCTATAGCCTTCATTGTTGAAATCAAAAGTTGTACAGTATTTGTTAACATAGTAAACCTTCCTTAACAGTGATGCGCGGGTCAATGCATAAACAACCCGACCGACTTTTTCAACTAACCCGCTCGTACTCGGACCGCAAAAAAAGAAAAAGAAAATATTGGGCCATAGACGTGGGGTTTCGTGGGGAGGGAGGATGTTTGGGGGAGCGGAGAGCGCAGTTCTTAATATTCCGCAGCGCTAACTCATTCCGTGGGGTCACTCGCCCAACCCAGAGTGGCATGCTGGTTCTAAAATATGTGGAATAAGGGCTGTCTTTGACAATTTTTTTTTTCTAGTTGACTGGTTGTTGTCCATTCGAGGCCAAATGTCCCTTTATATTAATTTAATTAGCTACTTAAATAAGCTATTGCCTACAGGTTAATAAGCGTTATGACCGCACGCATAAAGCTTACCACAATTTTAATTCGATTATGAATGTGTCTAAATTAGCTAGGATTGTTTAGTAATTGTTTAGTAGCCTAATAAACTGGTGTTTTCTGTGTCGCTGCAAAGATAAAGTTGACGAGGTGGACTCACTATGAACACCAGAGAGAAATTTCATAATTTCATTACATAATCAGAGAGTAGCCTATTTATTTTGGCTTGAATATTTTCATTTAAAAGTAGACATTTCAAGTGGTGGGCATAGAGTATTTTTTTAATCTAGATTAATCTCACTGTGATCTTGAAATTAATCTAGATTAATCTAGATTAAAATGGCTCATTCGAATTCTGCCTACGGCATTCAGAATATGTGTGTTACCCAAATAAAATTGACAAACAGTAAGTCTTTGAGAAGGGGTTTATCAAGCTAGATGGAGCATTAGAAAAGGGGCTCATCTCCTGTTTCCAAAATGCATCACAGAGTGCTTGAAAAAGCTGTAAACTAGTTCCACATAGCACAAGGTGCAAACAACCTTACGCCTGCTACACACATACTCCGTCTGCAGTGCGTATGCGTTGCATATTTTTTACGCACCCATGTTAACACATTCCAGTTGCGTTCCAGGAGCGTAGCGTCTGCAGTAGTGCAGCGATCGTTTACAAACGCGAACTGCAAACGCGTCCTGTGTGAAAGCACATCGAGTCCGTGCTGCACCACATACGTAATGCACACGGACTGCATACGCACTGCAGACGGAGTATGTGTGAAACAGGAGTGAGCAGGGCCGTAGCTGGGGTCAGCGGGGTCGCGATGAAGGTTGTAGCAGTGAAATTGTTTAATTTGTATGTACGTTTATTTTTATTTATTTGTGCTTTTTACACAATGTGTTTACTTTCACATAAAAAATAACTGACAGTTTTTTCGAGCATAATTGCCAAGGTGGATATTTTGTATGTATTTGTCGGCACAAGAGCAAAAATAAGCAGATTGGATGTTCAAGTGTTTTGAGACGCCTTTCTCTGCGCGAGCCCTGAACACCAGAACACCGTGGTGCTGAATTGGGCTCTTTCACATCTTTTTGATTGTTCAAACTGCGATTTGTATTTGTTTGTTCAGCCTGTCAGTTATATAAAATATCAAGGTGAAAGTCATCAGCTCCCAACCCAACTTTGAGAATAGATTAACGGCGATATTTTTTTTAATTGCTCGATAAGAGTCTCATGTTAAGCAGCACGTTAACGCCGATAACGGCCCACCACTAATATATATATATATATATATATATATATATATATATTGTCACGGGAGGAGCACAAGACAGACACAGTGGGCGTGGCGTCAGGCCTCGGAGAGGCTTTTATTAACAGAAATCATAAAATAACAGGGAATTAAAGTGGCCAAAGGGGGAAAGTGTCCAAAATAACAGGGAATCTGGTGTCCTCGTTGTGCTGCGGGGTTCGTGTGGGTCAGGCAGTGTTCATGGAGGAAGGGTCCAGGTAAGGGGCGGAGTCCGGCGGCCGCACGCGCTCCCCTCCTTGGTCCGGGGCGCGAGGGGCGGCGGCTTCCTCTAGCGGCCGCATCTCTCTCGTCGGCCGCGGCGCTGGTAGGGGATGGACGGCCCGGCATCCTGGCCCGTCGGCCGTGTAAACGGGTGCGGTTCTCCTCCGGATCGCGGGTCCGGCTGCTCACGTCTCTTGTGGCGCGGGAGTCCCTCAACGCACCCTTCCTGGACCCACGAGGACACCAGCATGCATGCACGGGGGAAGAGACCGGTCTCCTGAGGAGAGGCGCGTTGGGCTTTTAACCAGTGGCGGTAATGAGGCTCCACTTCCTTCAGGTGTGCCCCATCACACGCCGCCAGCCCTGACTCGTCCAGCGCCCCTCCTCTCACACACCCACTCCAGTCGGGAGCCTGGTGAAGGGCGGCGATTTAGGACGGGGTGCCGGTGACAATCAGGGAGGAGGCAGCTGACTCGTCACAATATATATATATATATATATATAGAGAGAGAGAGAGAGAGAGAGAGAGAGAGAGAAAACTTGTATCGCCTATACATTTTTAAACATTAGCCTATAATAGACACTAGGCTATTTTGTACAATCATTTATCATTCAAATACATCGCGAATACGGGAACTTTGATTTTGTGTCAAATGAGACCCAATTTTGGTTTCAGTTTCGCTTTAGCCTAAATTAATTAGTTTTAGTTTGTTGTTAATATTACTATAGCTATAATTTGATTCTTGTTCTTTTCTAAATACTGTTAATTGAAATTATTTTGTTGGTGAGTGAGGGGAACATTTGGATTTGTGCCGAAAGAGAGACATAGGCATCAGCTTCACCTTAGATTAATTTGTTTTTGGATTGACGTTTTTATAGTCTAAACTAATAACGGTTTTTATAATGTTTTTAAACATTTTGCTTTAGACTACAGGCATTTTAGCCTTCATTATTTCGGAAGTAATATGGCTAATAAAATGGGACGTGAGCCGCCACTTTTTTTTATACTCTCAAAATGCAATGCAGCAATGCAGCAAACATTTTTAAATATCTTAAAAATACTTTGTCTTTAAAGTGTTGATAGATTTTTTTTTTTTAAGTATCTTTTGGAGTTTTGCTTCCGGCTTTGCTACCGTTCGGATGTTCTAGCTTACTGCTCTGCGCTTTGCTTCTTATTTCTGTACTTTTCTCTGATTTTTCTAAGATTTCTACATCAGCAGATCAGTACAGTGCTCAAACAACAGATTTTTGGCACAAACGCTAAAACTAAAAACTCTTTGGGACTGGAATAATACTACAAAAAGAAAACTTTGCCTCCCACTGCCAGCAGCTTACATTCAGGAGACGGGAAAACAACTGCCTACATTCAAACAGAAGAGAGAGAAAATGCCTCCTGTTGGATCTACTTGTTGCATGAACTGCTGCAAACTTCTACAAAAGATTGTGATTCTTGAAACAAAGTTACTTGCTGGACTTCCAAAACAGACGGAACACTCAGCAGACCATCACCATGGACCCTCTCAGCATACAGCCTGTGAGTCCCATGAATCTTCTGAATCTCAACAGTTAATACCAAGTGTAGAGGAACAAGCCGAAACTGATCGCCACACTAATCGATGGTACAAACAGGGAGCAAAACCCCAAGGAACACGAGATATCAGATTGTCACGAGTTTCTCGTATTGCTGCCATAGCTTCCTCTACCCCAGATTCGACTATTCAACAAGGCTTGTGAATACTGGCATTCAACCACCCCCTTCACATCTTGAGAACAGATTTGAAGCATTAATGAATGTGAGTGAGGAATCCCCAAATGTATTTAAACATGGATCTGATCAGCCAGCAGCTAACACCGCTACTAACAGGTGCTCAAGGTCGAGCAGACAGCGGCATTCAGCTCAGAGCGCAGCCGAGCCAAGGACTCTGATAGTGGGTGACTCTGTTATCAGAAACATCCGTAGCAGGACTACAACAACATGCTGCCTTCCTCAAGCAACGGTCTCTGATGTGAACAAGGAACTTCAGAACATTCTGATGAAGCACAAGACTGCAAATCAAATCCTCCATGTGGGAAAGAATGATATTCAGAAAGAGCAGTCAGAACTCCTTAAGAAGGACTTCATTGAATTCTTTTAAACACTTCAAAGACTCAAAGTTCAGTCGTTCATCAGTGGACCACTCCCAGCAAGGAGAACAAATATGTTTTCACGGTTGCTTGGGCTGAACACATGGCTACAGAGATCTTGTAATATAAAAGGAGTGAATTTCATTGACAACTTCAATCTTTTCTGGGGCCATAGACAATTGTTTAAACCGGATGGCCTCCACCCAAACAAACTTGGTGCAAGAGTGTTTAAGGACTATATCTACTTCTCCCTTCGTCATCCTTCAGCAGAGTGTGTCAATCCATTCAGCACACACACACCAGGTCCGAGTCATCATGTGGTTGACATATCCCACAAGGACACTGATAACACCATGCAGCCAAAACAAGCACTGCTGATAGACACTATCCCTGCTGAGCCCTGCCCACAAAGCTCCTCACAGACTGACTGTGATGTATCAAAACAGCTACAAGATTCACCACCCAATGACAAATTTCTGGAAAACAGCCAGGGAAGCCAGGACAACACATCACAGCCACCGGAAACACCAGAGACACAACCCATCTCACCAGACACATTATCCCTCTCTCCAGCATCTCCACTTCTGTGCTTCTCACAGAAAATGGAGGAATTGGTGTATGTTGGGACTAAACTCTCCCACTCATTCGCTGCAAGCCCGCAGATATCAACAAAAAAACGGCGGGCCTCATAACCACCAAAGCCTGTGGTCCCTGCTCCTGCAAGAGCTCTTCGACCTGCTGAAGGTGAACCAAAAACAACTGATAGCAGCTCTCAGTGATATGTGTCGGCTCCCCGCTATAATAACAGCAACATTCACAAATGCCTACAGAACAAGCGGGAACCCAGTGTGCCTGTAGCTTTCTCTATTTCAGTTTTATCACGTGAAAGAAAGTCTAAGGCCATCTCAAGCCGAATGGCAAACTCATCAAGTTTGCATCTTTAAAACATTCGCTGACTAAAAAATAAATAATTTCTAATCAATGACTTGATAACCACAAACAATTTGGATTTTATGTTTCTAAATGAAACATGTCTAGAAGACAGCTGCAGTGCAACAATCCTAAATAAAGCAGCCCTTCCTAACTTCACTTACATGAGTGTTTGCAGGACTGTTAGGAGAGGTGGGGGTGTAGCTGCTCTATTTAAAGATGTCTATAAATGCAAGCAAGTGTCATTTGGTCAGTACTTGTCTTTTGAATATCTAGGGATTGTGCTGAAAGGTGCTCCACACATTCTGTTTATTATTATTTACAGGCCTCCAAAATACTCTCCAGCCTTTGTTGAAGAGGTCACAGAAATGTTATCAATAATTTCCTCAGAGTTTGACTGTTTTGCTATTGCAGGGGATTTTAATATTCACATAGATAATGCAGAAAAACAAAACTACAAAAGAAATGATAACGGTTCTAAACACTTTTGACCTGATTCAGCATGTGCAAGGAACCACACACAAAGGTGGACACACTCTGGATCTAATCATCAGTAGGGGTCTAAACATTTCATCCATTGTTACTAAGGACATAGCACTATCTAATCACTTATGTATTTTCTTTTATATATTGATCTCTGCTACCACTGAATCTAGATCAGTCTCTGTCAGAAGGAGATGCATAAACGAGAACACAAGTGTACTATTTATGGAGACTATATCTTTAACACCAAGCATTTCTGCAGACTCTGTTGATATTCTCCTTGATTCCTTCGACTCAAAAGTTAAGAATGTTATTGATGATATTGCACCAATAATAATCAGTAAGAAAACAAACAGACAGAAATCAGTTTGGAGAAGATCAACAGCAGTTCAGACTATGAAAAGACAATGCAGAAAAGCAGAGCGGATGTGGAGGAAGACGAAACCTGAAATTCACTATAGCATCTATAAAGACAGCCTTCATGCTTTTAATGTAAAACTAGCCACAGAAATTCAAAATCATTTTTTTTCCAAGCAAAATAACAAGAACACAATTTTTTGACAATGGAAAATGTTTCTTCAACAGGAAAATAGAGAATACAAATTCATTTTTTTTTTCAATGAAAATATAATAAGAACAATTTTTAGACAATGGAAAATGTTTCTTCAAAAGGAAAATAGAGAATACAATTTTTATTTTTTTTATTTTTTTTTATCTCTGCAAATAACTAATTTTTAAAAGTGCAAATGCTTCTTTAGGTTGGATGTCGAATCCGATGAAGAAAGTGTTTTCTTTGCTGGAAGGCACAGTTTGCACTGTTCAACGCAATTTCTTCTTTTTAAACAAAATAGCAGCGGAATTTCCATGAAATGAACGCGTTTTTGCAGCAGTGGTTCAATCTGCGTCTGAGGAGATTGTAGACAGCTGTTATTTGCGCATGCACCAGCGGGTGGCACACGTGACTCACGTGAGTCATTAATCAAGCTATAATATAGTGTTATTATGCCAAAATACTGATTTATTTAGTTTTAAATGAAACCATTGTAATCCTGAAAGTATTTCCCCTTTTTTCAAAATGTAACTATAATCTGATTACTACGTTTTTTGATGTAACTGTAACGGATTACAGTTACTGGATTTTTGTATCCTGATTACGTAAAGCTGCTACATGTATTCCGTTACTCACCAACCCTGTACACCAGACATCAAACCCATGAAACAGCTGATTGACACGCAGCCGTCTTTCCACCATAAACCATCACTCATACGGGCTACCCTCATGTGCAAACAAACGGATGACGCTTCTGATTCAGGTATGACACTCTCCCTTTAAATAAAACTCCCTTCTGTCATTAATTGACACACTCGACCCAGAAATCACTATAAAATGAAAGTGAAAGTAACCAATGTCGTAGAACAGATTCTTTTCTTTGCCACACATATGCACGCACTCATAACGTTAGCTTTTTGAAGTTTAATCGTAACATTCAGCTATTCTGGTCTTCCCTTTCCCAAATTTAAGACCTCTTGAAATCATAATTAAGACTTTCCCCTACAATTTAAGAATTTTTTAAGACCCGCAGAAACTCTGTACTAAACCATTATAAACTCAAATATCCACACTATGTCACACACCTGGACTCATTTAGCTTGTTTTCGCCCGTGACCCAGTTTCTGTCTTCCGTGTTTAGTTTGATTAGTTCCCAGGTGTCTATTATCTTCTTCATGTGTTCCATGTCCCTGTTAATTTAATGATTCCATCCACCTGTGTTTCCCCAATTATCTGTTGTACATAAGCCTTGTCCCTTCAGTTCTGTTTTGTCGGGTCTTCTCACTTGTGACCACTTGCTACTTACGTGTGTCTACCTCTGTGCTCCATGTTGGATATCCCCTATGTTGGATATATTAAAAGCCTTATTCCGTTTATCCTCGACTCCGTATTCCTTCAGGCAGCGTAAAGCCGTGACAGAAGACCCGACCTAAAGAAGAAAATAGAAAACTGCGTGTTTTTTTCCCTCCGTTTTGTTTTTGTGTTTTCAAAGTCTTTTTGTTTCGTAGTGTTCTATGGATCCCCTCTATCGTCCCGAATTCCTCATCCTCCTGCTGAAGCAGGAAGGACGTTCTCTCGAGGACCATACCAGACAGTTTCTCCTATTAGCTAATGCCACCAGCTACCCGGACGGCGCGCTCTGCACCTTCTACAACACCAGCCTGAACTCCAAATGCAGAGCGTTGTCGTCCGAAGATGGTCCTCGAGAGGATTTCGCCGCATTCGTGGAGTGGACTCTGGCGAGAAATGGCTCATCTTTCACCATCTGCCCCATAGAGGATCTCGCCAGTCCCACTCCCGACCCAGAGGCCAGCCAGCCACCATCACGCCGCACGGAGCCAGAGCCCACCGCAGCCGCAGAGCCCGAGCCATCCACTGACAGGGAGCCGGATCTCGAGAGCGCGACTGACCAGGTGTGTGAGCCGGCAACACCGTGCATCGTGGGAGTTCTCGTGGAGATCGAGGGCATGGAGGAAAGCCCTGCCCACACTCCTGCGACTGAGGGTGAGCCGTATACAGTCTCTGAAAGTCATATGGAGCAAGTTCTGGATCTGATGGACTGGTCTATGGAGGTAATCCCTAATTTTCCTGTTTCCCCGCTGGTTCCGTCCAGCCCTGATTCCCCTGTATACCCTCTCAGTCTCCCACTCCTACCTCCTCCAGTCATTTCCTCTGCTCCATTTCCGCTGGTTCCATCCAGCCATGAGTTTTCTGTTTCTCCGCTGGTTCCGCCCAGCCCTGAGTTTTCTGTTTCTCCGCTGGTTCCGCCCGGCCCTGAGTTTTCTGTTTCTCCGCTGGTTCCGCCCAGCCCTGAGTTTTCTGTTTCTCCGCTGGTTCCGCCCAGCTCTGAATCTTCTGTTTCTCCGCTGGTTCCGCCCAGCCCTGAGTTTTCTGTTTCTCCGCTGGTTCCGCCCAGCTCTGAATCTTCTGTTTCTCCGCTGGTTCCGCCCAGCCCTGAGTCTCCTGTGTCTCCGCTGGTTCCGCCCAGCCCTGAGTTTCCTGTTTCTCCGCTGGTTCCGCCCAGCTCTGAATCTTCTGTGTCTCCGCTGGTTCCGCCCAGCCCTGAGTTTTCTGTTTCTCCGCTGGTTCCGCCCAGCCCTGAATCTTCTGTGTGTCCGCTGGTTCCGCCCAGCCCTGAATCTTCTGTGTGTCCGCTGGTTCCGCCCAGCTCTGAATCTTCTGTGTGTCCGCTGGTTCCGCCCAGCTCTGAATCTTCTGTGTTTCCTGTATTCCCTCCCAGCCTCCCTCTCCCGCCTCCTCCCAAACCTGCTGGTCCCTCTACTCCTCTTTCGCTGGTTCCGTCCAGTCCTGATCCTCCTGTCCTTCCTCCCATCCTTCTCCTCTCTCCTCCTCCTAGACCAGCCAGTTCCTCGTCATCCCTGCTGGTGCCAGCCAGTCCCGCAGCTCACCCTCAGTCCGCGCCATCGGGGCGCGGTGGTTCGCCGCTGGACTGCCAGTCTCCAGCTCCGCCTTGGCGTGTTAAGGCCCTGTCTCCGCCTCCAGCCTCCGAGCCCTGGACTCCTCCTCGGTCCTTCGACCCAGCGGCTCCGCCTTGGCTCTTAGCTCCCTCGTCTCCACCGTGGCCTGTCATCCCACCTGCTCCACCGGGCTCCCTCGTCCCTCCGGCTCCACCTTGGTCAGTCGTCGACCATCCGCCGCCTCGGGACTCCACTCCTCTGGTTCCACCTCGTCACTCCATCCCTCCGGCTCTGTCAGGCTCCTCCTTCCCTCCGGTTCCACCTCCATCCTCGGTCGCTCCGGCTCCACATCGGTCTGCCAGGACCCCGCCTCCGCCTTGGTCGCCTGAGCCTTCTGCTCCACCTAGGCCCTCCGGAACCTCGACGTCCCCCTGGCTCTGCGGCTGTGCTGCTCCATCTTGGGCTCCTCACCCACCGGTGCAGTCTCCGCCTGTCGGCCCCCTGGTGTCGTCGACCCCTCCTTCACCATGGCTCCTCCCGCCGTCGACTCCACCTTGGATCTCCGTCCTGGCTGGTCTCTGGTGGACCATCTGGCTCCTCCTGCTCCTGTCTCCTCCCTGGCTCCTTCCTCCGTCTCCTCCCTGGCTCCTCCTTCTGTGGTCCCTGTCTGCTGGCCCCCTCCTGGGAGTCCGTCCTCCACCGGAACCTCCTCCCAGGTTCCCACCCATGCCTCCCTCTGTTGTTTCTACGGTGTGAGGACGCACCTACCGGGAGGGGGGAGTACTGTCACACACCTGGACTCATTTAGCTTGTTTTCGCCCGTGACCCAGTTTCTGTCTTCCGTGTTTAGTTTGATTAGTTCCCAGGTGTCTATTATCTTCCTCATGTGTTCCATGTCCCTGTTAATTTAATGATTCCATCCACCTGTGTTTCCCCAATTATCTGTTGTACATAAGCCTTGTCCCTTCAGTTCTGTTTTGTCGGGTCTTCTCACTTGTGACCACTTGCTACTTACGTGTGTCTACCTCTGTGCTCCATGTTGGATATCCCCTATGTTGGATATATTAAAAGCCTTATTCCGTTTATCCTCGACTCCGTATTCCTTCAGGCAGCGTAAAGCCGTGTCACACTATGGACATTTAAGCAATTATTCATGTACGTATAAGAAATGCCCATGCACATTTAAAGGTCCCCTTCTTTGTGATCCCATGTTTTAAACTTTAGTTAGTGTGCAATGTTGTTGTTAGAGTATAAATAATATCTGTAAAATGCTAAAGCTCAAAGTTCAGTGCCAAGGGAGATATTTGATTTAACAGAATTAGCCTACAAAAAACGACCCGTTTGGACTACAGCCCTCTAGTTCCTGCAGGAATGACGTCACTAAAACAGTTTTTTGACTAACCTCCGCCCACAGAAATACACAAACAGGGGGCGTGGCCTTGTTGCGCTCCGACGGAGAAGAAGGAAGAGCTGCGTTTATTTTTGCCATGTTGTTGAAACGCTGTTATTTTCATCTCGGAGTCCAATCATCTTTGTTTGGGCTTCCCAGGGACGCTGTACTTGGAGATTAATGGTTACAATTTATGTTTAACTCGGTTCCCAAAATTATAATCCACATGTAAAACTATGTGCAGCACATTTTGCTGAGGACAGCTTCCTCAATCTCAATCAGTTTAATGTCGGATTCGCACAAAGATTATTCTTGAAAGATGGAGCAGTTCCCTCTTTGTCTGGAGAAGGCGTAGTTTATGGACCACAACTGGTAAGTGTATTTTATTATTTAAGTTGGTGCGTTTAAAAGTTACTGTAACTTCTTACACAAAGGGCAACGCTGTTTAGCTTTGTTAACTAGATGTTAGGGCTATGCAAAAAACGAATGCGCATCTCATTAGTAAAAACGCTCCTGTGATTATAAGTACATCTCCAGCACATGCTCCTGCCCACTTGCTTCTCAAAACTAGGAAGTCATCAGCCCGTTTTTATGACAGTGAAAACAGCGGTAATTTGTGTGAAAAATACAGTTTTTTTTACACGCGAAACATGACACGTTATATTGCACACTGTAAACACAATCAAAGCTTCAAAAAAACGGGGCCATTAAGACATGGAATGCTTTAACTGCACATCAAAGTAGAGTGCATTCTACACAAGTTAGTCAGACACTAAAATAATTGTTGATATTTAGCTGCCACTTATGTTCATGCAGCAACTTAGCGAATGAAAGGGAGTACATTGTTTCATTTATAATTTTGTTCAGTGCAGTGGTTTTCAACCTGTGGGCCGATGGGATTGCAGGTTGGCCACCAAATTACTATTAAAAGAAATAATAATATTGTTAATATATGTAACAATATCCAAGTCATAGCATAATAACATCATTTTAATCATCATTTGAAATAAAAAATTAATATTCAACTGTAACTATGCTTCCACTCTTCAAGCTTGCTGATTGGTTTAAGAATAAACAACCAATTTATCTTAGATATTTTTGCTGCATATGTTACAGAAAAACAAATTCAAAGATGCATACATTGGCTGCCAACATGTTCCTTCCTGACTGCTAGCTCCGATGACTGTCCACCCACTGGTGAGCTCTGCCTGGATCTGGTTTTCCTGTTTTGCTGAACGGTGTTATTTTCTGTTCATTGCCAGTTCATTCAATAAAGACAGTTAACAATCTAGGTTTTGAGAACAGTTTCTGTAACTTATTACTCAAAGGACAACGCTGTTTAGTTTTGTTAACTAGATGGTGGCGCTGTGCAAAAAAACGAATTTGATTTTCATGCGCATCTCGTCAGTAAAAACGCTCCTGTGATTACATGTGTGTACATCTCCAGCACATGCTCCTGCACACTTGCTTCTCAAAACTAGCCAACAATCACGTTTGTAGCAGGACAGCGTGCTCTAAGCTGCTGTCGAATCACAACACAGGAACCGCTGG
Source organism: Carassius auratus (assembly GCF_003368295.1). Taxonomy (NCBI): domain Eukaryota; kingdom Metazoa; phylum Chordata; class Actinopteri; order Cypriniformes; family Cyprinidae; genus Carassius; species Carassius auratus. The sequence continues at coordinate 25,168,967 of NC_039270.1, read as the reverse complement.
CCCAATCAGAACTCGTCACGTATTTCTGAAGGAGGGACTTTATAGAACAAGGAAGTCATCAGCCCGTTTTAGTGACAGTGAAAACAGCGGTATACAGATAGGTGAATTGTGTGAAAAATACTGTTTTTTTACACGCAAAAAATTAACACGTTATATTGCACACTGTAAACACAATAAAAGCTTAAAAAAAACACAAAAAAACGTGACCTTTAACCCCTTTACGTGCAAACATCGCTGACGGCCCCAGTTTATTATTGTTTATTATTGTTTCACTTTCACAGCACATTAAACATCACTGTCTTAATTCATCTGGACAAACTGTGCATCAATGGAAAGTTTAAAGACTCAAGCTTCGATATTTGACCAATATTTTGATAAAACATTGTTGCAGTGACAGATATTTAGTGATTTATGTCAGGAGTGCAAAATAATAAATCCGTATTATGCCACATTTTGAATAGAAATTCACAACTCACTCGTATTCAGTCACATCAAGAGCGGTTTATTTGTGTTCACAAAGACTCACTGAACAGCGTCAATAAGGATTTTTAGACCAAAGATGCATATCTGCGGAGATATATGGATATATTTACTGATGTTTACTTTATATTTCTTCAGACAGAATCGTCATTTCTATTCATTTTCCACGGATTTACGCGATCTGATGATAAACAGCCTCTCCCAGCGATCTGTGTGTGCGTGCAGTAGTCACAGCTCGTGCGGTGTGTGACTCAGACTCTGATTGGGTCTTTCAAACGTCAATCTTAGAGTTTCATATCTGGACACCGCCCCATCGTGTCACATGCTTCCTGCACACTTCCTGGTAGTTATCTGGCCAAAACAACACTGAAACACCTCTGTACACACAAAATATCCGAATAATAAACCCGCGATTACGATAGTAAAGCTTGGTATGAGAATTTCTTGAGATCTGGGGCGTTTTTATAAAAAAAATCGAAAATGTACATCGGAAATGCTAACTTGTGCAGCGATGAAAAAGGCTACAAATAACATATTTTTACAACAGTAAACGACCAAATTCCACCCCTGATCGCTAAAGGAAGTTATTATAAACACTCGATCGGGGTTTAAAGTGAGTTTTGAGTAAAAGTGTACTAATAATTTCATAAATTGTCAGATGTAGCTTGATGCTAACGTTAGCACCAATGCTACTAATAGCAGGTGCTTTTCTTCTTCATAATGCATTTTTGTCTCAATAATTCACGTAAGGTCGTAAGAAAATGTTTTGTTGTATTTTTATAGTAAGACTTTTGATAAATAAGGGCTAAATGCAAAGAGAGACTGAAGTGAGATCGCTGCTTTGTTGCTTTGTAAAGCCTGAAAAACCACAATCAAGGCTAATAAAGGTGGAATAAAAACAAAATAATAATGATAAAAGAATAATGCGGATAATGTGTCATACTTGGCGGAGGTGTGAAAGAACCGTTTGGTGAGAACAATACAATCATGAAACGGGCAGTTTTCAACAGTGAAACACACATATAAAAAACACATCAGTGTTTACATGTGAGATCTTACAGAGATGACAAGGGCCATAAATCAATCTGATTAGCCTTCTCTAAAAACACACATGACATGGCCTTAAAAAATATTTCATAAAATTCGCAGTTTTACAGATTCGATTATGAATTTTTTTATGAAGTCTTGGAAGACTTGTGGCCTTAGCTACACTGTGTTTTCAAACTCATTTCCTACATCAACATTTTTTAAAATACATTTAAAATATATGTTTGTAATATTTTTATTTTTGTTTTTATGTTTGAGCTTATATATCTCTATTATCATAACAGTCTGAGTGATTCTGATTCCTGAACAGTAAACTTTAAAGTGTCAGCTTTGTGAACAAAGGTTGATTATGTATCTAGTCAGAAAGAATCATGAGCAGAAACCTTTTTATTTTGGGTATGTAATTTCAGTCTCCATGCCAAAAAAGGGGGGTTACTAGTAAGGGGTTAATTTAGCAGCAGCCTTACTGAAGTTGGAATATTTGGTTCATGTGCCAGGCAGAGTTATAGATGAATTATTACAGGAAGTTTACTACTTGATAAGCTCTGCATCAGTCCCAGAGGTTTATCTAGAGGTTTTGTAACGATATCCAAAAAACGCCACAACCTCCATGCTGACGATTCTGTAGTTAAAGAAATCCCTACTGCAATTTGTTAATCTATCCCTGTTCCAAAAGCAGTTGAAATAGGTGGCCCTCTTGCCACTTCATATCATCGCAAACAGTATTGTGGAACCAATAACTGTACCTACATACTTGATCATGAATAGAAACTTTTGTGTCCCACTGTTAAAATCATTACAGCAAATTTTGAAAAGAAAAGTAATTCTTGACAAGGTAATTGAAAATCATTGAGGGGAGAAAGACATTAATCTTTACCCATCTTGGATGCTGAGGAGTTATCACTTTGTCTGTACGTGGATGATTTTGAATCTTGCAATCCCTTTGTGGTATGTATTGGATAGGGTTAGGGTTATACTAACAAACCTTCCACCAGGCTCTTACTCATCTTTATCATGTATTTAACTTGCCATCCTTTTCAAAAGTTATGTAAAACATATGGTTATAACAAGGTTTTGGAACATCTTCTAAATGATCTTAAAACTGGAGGACAATGGTGTGTGTATGTCCCTTTATCAGGTAGGCTACATCTCACAGCACACAGTGTTGTGGCAGAGAATTTAGGAGTGCACGGTATCGCCGGCTTCACTGAGTTTTTCTGGTGATTACGTATTCAGTTTTACACAGCAAAAAGTAGTGATATTTAGTCGCACTGTGTTGCATCTGTTTTCTTTTAATTTTTCTTGTGCCCAAGAACTAAAGAGGTCCAAGCAGACTGTGTTAAAATAGCTTATGAGAAGAGCAGACCGTTTTTTGGAGTTAAACGGGTGTGTTTTTACCTAGAATCTGCCTCATTTTCAAGTTGATTCTGGCTTTCCTCCTGACATTACTCACATATTTGAAGTGATAGTGCTGGTTGAGCTGGCATACTGCTATGTATTACTTAATACTACTGCTTGCTGAGGTTGCTCCCATTTCTGATTGGACAATATGTGCCAGAAAATGAGCCTGCATGGCTTGTATTGATGGATTTAAAAGATATCATGAGCTTGTAGTTGCGCCTGTATATAATGATGAAATCATCTCATACCTTGAAAGTAAAATAGTTTGAACACTGATAAGACTTTCCTGCTGTCTGCTGATGTTGCAGTCAGCAAATAAAATGACTGGAATATTTACAGTTATGTACATTACATTTTATTATCACGACTTGTGCTATTACACTGCTTACGTACTGTTTTTTGAGTTTTCTTATTTTAGAGTTCATATGGAACTTGAGCTGCCGCAGTTTGGCTCTCTCTCCCTGCTGGAGCCTTTTAATGTCCTTGATTTTCTGTAAATATATTATAGGATGTTAATATGATAGTATCTATGAGTAAATCAAAGCACTATATTGGATATGCAGCGATCACTAATGCCATTTCACCTTGTCTTTCTCATTAAGTAAGACATCCACTGGACACTGTGGAATGTCTTCATGAACACCGACTGGTGTGTACCTCAGAATCTTTAATCATATTACACACAGTATTGATGCATACAGCTTTGGTGAAATCTACATGTTCTATATATGTTTCTGCTCTGTAAACCTGACTGAATAAATCATTGAAAAGATGAAAAAGAACAAAACACAATATTTAAACAAAAGTTAAAAAAAACTATAAATTTCACTTATTCACTGTCATTGTGACGAGTGGGGCAAGGCCGAGGGATGTGGGAACGAACGAGGCCGGTGGAGTGATTGGAGATGAGCTACACCTGCGACCCACCACCGGTCTCGAGTCCCACAGAGGACATGGAAGGATATAAAACTGGAGCGACGACAGTGAAGGACGAGAGAGGACCAGGCCTGGGCTTCATTTTATGTTTTGGTTTTTATTTGTGCGCATCAGTCGTCTGTGAGGGGCTGATGCGCTGTTTTGTGTTTATTTTGAATTATTAAAGTTTCTGTTTGATTGTCTGCCGGTTCCCGGCTCCTTCTTCCCGATGATTAGGAAGTTTTTATTATTACAGTCATGTGCTGGGAAACAAAGAAAACAAAACATAAGGGGGCAGGGGTCCATGAATATGATTGTGAATCACTTTTCTCTGGGAATTTTTTCCACTGTATTTGGTTGGGTACCTCCTTCCTGATGTACAGGGGTGTGCTGCCGATAAAGGACAGGGATGGCTTTGGAAGTAAGCCACTTTCTTTTACCCTTAAAAAAAAGGTAACTTTATACAGGTATATTACACATTACTGGCAGCCATTACAGATAAATTGCAGACATGTTTTTATTTAAATAATGGAGAACAATATTGACCATACTTTTGATATTAGGTCCTCTGGCCTGAAATGATCTTCACAGACCTCATATCGTCCCCTTTCTGCCTCTATTTTTGTCAATGGGGAGGACAGATCTCCCCTCCTCACATTATGAAGCCATTTCTGTCTCCTGTGTTGATTAATATTTTAATAAAATACATCATCAGAATGCTGTGTCAGGCTTATTCTTCATGTAGTATTTCATAGTGGGCCCAAATGTGTTTTGTTTTTAAATTACTTGACATTTCATTGGCTAATATTAAGGCTAAAATGAGAAGTTCTTTATACAAAGTAAATAGCTAGTTTATGAACAAACCCATGTTAAATGCTTAAACCTGAGTAGAGCACCATAGAAATAAGCATTTTAAATGTCTTCTCAAATAGGTGTAACTGTTTTAGCTATATGGTCTAGCTATGTGGCATGTTAGCTCAGGCTAGCAAGATACACAATGACATTAGAAAGCAAGCTAATGTGGAAAGAAGTGAAAAGGATTGCCCACATCTCACAATGTTAATGCATCCATAGAAAGCACATAAACGTGGCATATATACTTATATTTTACTTTAAAGTTATGGAGTAGGGGAGAGTGGGGGTGATTGCAACACTTTTTACATTTTCTTCAGTTTCTCAGCGACTGTTTGTATTAGAAAGACAAATATATTTGTTTCACATACCTGCCCATACTGTTGCAACATGTGTACATGTGATAATATGAAAGTAATTTGTACTTAAATTGACCCTGAAAAACAATACCGAGGGGCAGTTACAACAGTCATTTAGATGTAATAAAACTCATACTTCGGCATCATTTTTCAAATCTTTTTTTAGTTTATTTGAGACCAGAGTTCTCCAAGTTAACTTATTAAAGTAAAAAAACAAAAACAAGTACACAACCATGTAAAACCTTTGTCAATCCCACAAACTGATTTATGTAGGCCAAAACAATTTCATAACACCACCAAAAGAACACAAACTGATTATTTCATAGCATCCCATCTGACTTCCAATTGTGGCAAATGAAAATGGAACCACCATCAGTGCAGGCTTCATGAGCCCATGTCTTGCACTGCCAACATTGAAGCCACACCTCGCTCGGTCTGGAGCAGCTCTCCAAACAGACAATGCAAAAATCTTCTTCTTTCTCAGAGTCACTGTCCTTCTCTGTATGCTTTTTCTTCTTGGTTTTGGTTTGTTGGCTCGTTTCCAGTGTCTTTTTTGTCAGTTTTCTCTTAACTTTTGTTGGCTTTCTCTTAACTTTTGCTTTCTCCCTCTGCAAAGCCTCCTTTTCGGGGGTGTCTGTCAAGATGGCCGATTTGCATTTTTTCCTACCGTTTGCTTTCATTATCTTCTGTGGTCCTGCTCTGGGGTGAGGAACTGCAGAAGAAGCAGAAGTCCCAGCTTGCACCGGAGGAACCGCAGAAGAGGAAGAAGTCCCTTAGTGCGCTGGAGAAACTTCCATAGGAGTAGATGTCACAGCTTGCTCTGGAAGAACTGGTGGTGGAGGCTGGTATGTCACCAAAGATGGTGCAAAGTCACTGTCTTTGACTTTATCTCGGTTATAAGGCCAAATTCCAGTGCTGCTAAAGTCATTTTGCACATTGCCTGGTGTTCCAGCCAATGGGAGGGCCAACCTAACAATTCCAGGAATGTCGTAGATGGACATCGTCAGGCCTGGGCGACTTTTCATCCAGGTATTACAAAATGTGTTGACATGACATTTTAGGGGGCCATAAACGGTACGATTGAGTGGCTGTAATTTGTGGGAGCAATTGGGTGGAAACGATAGCATGACAATGCCATTTTCTCTGCAGAAATCTATTCCTCTTACAGAAAGATCAAGAGGATTTTGGCATCCAATGAGGCCCTCATGTGGTGGTGGAAATGTTTAAGGAACCGAAGGAAATGGTCCTCCATCCTCCAACCTGATCTATTGGTGGCTCCAATGCATCCAGCCGGGCCATCGCGGATGAAATGGTCCTTGAAGTTAACCCGCGGGAAAATGAACATGGGTGGAATCATGTTGCCTAATGCATTGCCTGCACATGCAACTGTTACCAGTGTTCCTCTCTCTCCGGAGGTTACTGCCCCCACCTGTCTTACGCCGCACCCGGCAACAACATGTTCTGGTTCTTGGACAGTTGTGACCCCGTTCTCATCCATATTCCAGATGTCCTTTCCTTCAAATTTTTATTTAGTCAAGCACATTTGCAAGATTGTCGTAAAACAAGGATACATTGTGATGGTTGAAGCTTGTGTTCCGTGTGAGACTGGTAGCTTGAGGGCACCCATATAGACAGACTGGGCTGTCTTTTCATGAACCCCATAAACCAATCCCGGCTGGCTAAGGAGCACTCATTCCAGGTTTCAAGGTAGGAGCACTTGTAATAGACAGCCAGTTGGAAGGCCAATCGACAAACCTTCAAAATGGATGGTACATGAAAATGGAGGTGGAATGGGGTTAATTTCTCTTATATTATTATTTCACAGTCTCAATATTCTAATATAATTCTCCCTACCAGCCCTCCCTTTAAGCCTACACTCAGCTTTAATACCTTCCTCATGCTTATCTCTTTAGAGCTGATACCATAGAAAAGATCAGCTGCTCTTTTTAGGTATTCTGCCAGGCTATCTTCCTGTTGGACTGAGAATAACCTGTCCTAATCTCCTCTCCTTTAATAAAGCGGCAGAGGGTTGTGTGGCAAATTGAAAACTCTTTTGTCCCAGACCTCACTGTCCTGCCATCACTGCTCACTACAGCAGCAGATAAGGACAGAATAGGTAGAGAGACACTCTTATCTGTTTGTCTCGTGGCATACTGAAAAAAACAGACATTAAATGTAGGATACACTGCAGCCTAGTTTGACTTTTAAAAAAGACACCTTTTTTATAAAACCACTAATTTGCCTTTTATAAAAAGATTATCTAATTGTCATTATTATTCACACACCCTAGCAGCCATCTTAAAACTAGTGATGCTAGCCTAACAAATTAGCTTGAACACATTGTACCCAAGTCTGTTAAGAGCTAAGAAACTGCACATTCAAACTATAAAACTATAAAGATCAATTAAACAGTTTAGACATTGACAAAAAATAAAAAAAGTTAATTTTTGACCTTGAATTTCAGGTAGTTTCACATGTGGCTTTTAACTTCCAGAAAGAAGGCGGGGCATACTGAGCATGCTCAGTAGAATGTTATGACACCAGCTCATTCCTGATTGGATAAATCAGCAATGTTGCAACTGTCCCCACTCTCCTTTAACTTTAGAAATGTACAAATCTCTGTCTTGATGCCAGAGATGGGACCAAGTCACACATGTGCAAGTCTCAAGTAAGTCTCAAGTCTTAACCTTCAAGTCTCAAGTAAGTCCCAAGTATTTTTTTCTTGGGCAAGTCAAGTCAAGTCAAGTCACAAGCTATGTCAAGTCAAAATTCTTCAAAATTTGTCTTCAAAATTAAAATTCTTTGAAGACAAAATTACCCAAATTTACAACACTTTTAACACCCACGTTAGCTCTCAAACTACTCCTCCTCCCATGGGCCCACAGCTCTCCCAGTTTACTGCTATTGACTCTACCACTATCACTGACATCATTATTAAGTCTAACTCTTCCTCATGTCAGCTCGATCCTGTCCCCACCTCTTTACTCAAGGCCTGTGTCACATCTTTAACTGAATCCATTACAATGATTGTAAACGCCTGTCTCAACTCTGGTGATCTGCCTGCTGCACTCAAAATTGCTGTAATCACACCCATTCTCAAAAAACCTAATTCTGACCCTACATCACTGTCTAACTACCGTCCAATCTCCAACCTCCCATTTCTGGCTAAGGTATTAGAAAAAGTGGTGGCCTTACAACTACACACTTTTCTACACCATCACAACCTGTACGAGCCTTTTCAATCTGGCTTCCGCCCGTGTCACAGTACAGAGACTGCCCTATTACGCATAGTTAACGACCTCCTTCTGTCTGTGGACTCTGGCTCACTCAACATTCTCATCCTTCTCGATCTTAGTGCTGCTTTTGATACAATAAATCACAATGTCTTAATCTCCCGTCTGTCTACCATTGGTGTTTCAGGCACAGCCCTAAGTTGGTTTCAATCTTACCCCACCAACAGAAAGCAGTTTGTCGCACTTGGGTCACATAAATCTTCTATGTCCCCAGTCACTATTGGTGTCCCTCAGGGTTCGGTTCTCGGGCCACTCCTCTTTCTCATATACATTCTCCCTCTTGGTCAGATTATTCGCAGCCACGGTCTAAATTTCCACTGCTATGCTGATGACATTCAACTCTATCTTACCACTACTTCCTTCTCTGACCCCCCCCCACACTCGCTCACTGACTGCCTTTCTGACTTAAAAACATGGATGGAAAACAATTTTCTCAAACTCAACACGGATAAAACTGAAATTCTGCTGATTGGCCCCAAAAGCATGCTCTCCAAACCGTACACTTTTACTCTTAATATTGATGATTCACCCGTTCACCCCACCCCGGTTGTCAAAAACCTTGGCATTACATTCGACTCCACTCTCAGTTTTGATCATCATATCAAATCACTCACTAAAACTGCCTTCTTTCACCTCCGTAACATTGCCCGCCTCCGACCTTTCCTTTCTATTAGTGATGCAGAGACTTTGGTTAACTCCTTCATCATGTCCCGCTTAGATTATTGTAACTCACTTTTCCTTGGTCTACCCACCAAATCCCTTCAAAGATTGCAATACATTCAAAACTCGGCAGCCAGGCTCCTTACACATACAAAACGATCTGCTCACATCACCCCCATTCTCCATCAACTCCACTGGCTACCAGTCCCGTCCCGGATTAAATACAAAGTACTACTACTCACCTTCAAAGCTCTCCATAACCTTGCTCCTCCATACATCTGTGACCTCCTGATTACATACACCCCCTCCCGTTCACTCCGATCCTCCGACCAAAACCTTCTTGTTATTCCCCGCACTAGACTTTCCACCGTGGGTGGTAGGTCTTTCAGTGCCCTGGCCCCAAAACTCTGGAACTCCCTCCCACAACCTCTTCGTAACTGTTCATCTCTTCCTTTCTTCAAAACGCATCTCAAGACATTTCTGTTTAATGATCACTTCTCCTCATACAATTTATAATCCATTTACTGTATGTTTTGTTGTATTACTGTTTGTATCACTAATTCTTATGTTTCCTATGTAATGTTAATCTGTTTATTCTGTTATTATGTTTGTTATTCTATTTCTATGTAAAGCGACCTTGGGTCTGAGAAAGGCGCTATATAAAATAAACTTATTATTAAACTTATTATTATTAAGTCCAAGTCAAGTCACCTTAATATTGTTATTTTACCTGCAGAATCTGATCTTAATAAAGTTAAAAGACAAGATATAACTGTCAGTAAATTAAAATAATTTGGATTTGCATTGTAAATACTCATGTTCAGTAAAATACTTCATGGAATCAAACAAAATTGTAACTTCCTAAAATTATTTATTTTTCACTTCTGCCAACAGTGTTTGAAATGTTTTACATTTTCAACATTGAGTCCATAAAACTAAACATCCAACAGACTCCTCTCTGAACACCTCTCTCTCTCTCTCTCTCTCTCTCTCTCTCTCTCTCAAACACAGTTCACATACAACATTAAACTGTTACATTTCTTCTCTCTCTCTCTCTCTCTCTCTCACACACACACACACACACACACTCTCTCTCTCTCTCTCTCTCTCTCAGAGTATAGAATATAAATATGACGTATTTTCAGTTGTTTCATACTTTTTTGTTATGTACAGTACAGACCAAAAGTTTGGACACACCTTCTCATTCAAAGAGTTTTCTTTATTTTCATGACTATGAAAATTGTAGATTCACACTGAAGGCATCAAAACTATGAATTAACACATGTGGAATTATATATGGAATTATATACATAACAAAAAAGTGTGAAACAACCGAAAATATGTAATATTCTTGGTTCTTCAAAGTAGCCACTTTTTGCTTTGACTACTGCTTTGCACACTCTTGGCATTCTCTTGATGAGCTTCAAGAGGTAGTCACCTGAAATGGTCTTCCAACAGTCTTGAAGGAGTTCCCTGAGAGATGCTTTGCACTTGTTGGCCCTTTTGCCTTCTGTCTGCGGTCCAGCTCACCCCTAAACCATCTCGATTGGGTTCAGGTCCGGTGACTGTGGAGGCCAGGTCATCTGGCGCAGCACCCCATCACTCTCCTTCTTGGTCAAATAGCCCTTGATGCCTTCAGTGTGACTCTACAATTTTCATAGTCATGAAAATAAAGAAAACCCTTTGAATGAGAAGGTGTGTCCAAACTTTAGGTCTGTACTGTATATATGTGTATATATATGTATATATATATATATATATATATATATATATATATATATATATATATATATATACATATATATATACATATATATATACATATATACATATATATATATATATACATATATACATATATACATATATATATATATACATATATATATATATATACACATATATATATATACACACATATATATATACACATATATATATACACACATATATACAGTACAGACCAAAAGATGATTGGGTAATCGCGGCAGCTACATTAGTTTTTCTGATTAATTGTTTTGCTCTATGAGAAAGACAAGGTAACAAAATATTCGGGGCTTATGCCCCCTTAGCCCAGCCCTAGCGCTGCCCCTGGAATGCGTTTTTTTGATTGCCTGCTAGCGGATCATTAGGGGCCGTTCACATCACGTCTTGTGGGCGCGCAAGTTCGTTATTTCCTATGGCAAGCCAAAAGGGTCAGAATTACGCCTAGATTAAACGCGTTTGCATACAAAACGCCGTTTTTTACGGCGTTTAAAACGGTATTAGCGCCGTAAAATACGCCGTCCTTATAACAGACGCCGTAAAAAACGCGCGTAAACCGTAAAAAACGCCGTAAAAAACGGCGTTTTAGTGTTTGCAAAAAGCGCCGCTTTTAACGCCGTCAGCTTGCCACAGGACGCCGTAAAAAACGCCGTTCGGAATGTGCAAAAGCGCGCGTTGTTTACGGCGTTTTCCTTGTAGTATAATGAGCCACGCCCACTGATTTCAGTAACCAATAAGTTTGAACTGTTCTCATCCAATCAATGATGACCTGACTCAGACCAGACTAGTTTACATCCGAGTTCGATTGTTATTTTAATCATTCGGTTGGTTGGTTGGTTGGTTGATTGACATCAAGATGGACAGGAGAATCTTTATTTTGCGTTGTCAGCAGACGCTGAACAATTGCACTCGACAGCTGACAGAAGATTCTGGTGTACTACAATCAACTTTAGTGAGGTAAGGATTGCTTCGTTTCAGATTATATAAAACACGGGCGTTGTCCTGCAACCATTTTTCCCCAACCGCAATTAAACACACCTGATTCAGCTAATCAAGCCCTCAACAGCATACTGGAAACTTCTAGTCCGGTGTATTGCAAGTTGAGCTATACTCTGCAGGACAGTGATCTTCTAGGACTGAGTTAAGACACCCCTGTTTCTGAACCTTGGATTTGTGTGCTGTCTTTAGCCCATTAAGTTGAATGTTCTTATTCTATTCTTATTTATTATCACTTCTATTATATTGCTGAACATTTTGCATCCTGAAAATTCAGTACTTATAAGTGGCTTTTTTTTTAAAGGCTAGAAACAATGCAGAGAAGCATTGAATGGGCGAGAGGAAGGCTGATCACTGCACCAGAAGCAGACGAGTTACTCCAGGATCTCAATGAATATATAGCAGAGGTACAAGAGCATAGGCAGCATGGACAACAAGGTAAGTAATTTCTAAACTGTATATCTGTAATATTTTGAACTTTTTACAATTCTGGCTGTCTACCTATCTGTTTTTCTAAAATCCCTATCTCTATCATTTCTAAACTAACTAATTGTCTATCTATAATTTCTAAATTATCAGTCTATTTATTTTCTAAACTATCATCTTTTATATCTATCAGTCTATCTTTTCTAAACTATCCAAATAGTTTTCTAAAATAACCATTTTCTTAAACTATCCATCCATCTATCTTTTCTAAACTCTCCATCTATTGTTTCTAAACTTGTCTAAAATAACTCTTTTTCTCTAAACCATCTTTTCTTAGCTATTTGTCTTCTGTCTAAACCCTCTAGCTACAGCTTTCAAACTGTCTGTCTAGCAGGTTCTAAGTATAAAAGATCCCATATTAACTTTTAGTGAAGATTAATTGAAATGGTGAACAGAATTTATTACATTAGCCATTCTGATGAGATTGTCATTGATGAGATTGTCTCATCACTTTAAAAATCTTAGTACATTTAAAATCCTTTTTTTCTTTTTGCCTAATATTGTATAAACTATTGTGGCCTAAAACGGATCATAGAGTTACAATAATTTATTGTTGCAGCCAGTTCCAGTTATCAGGCTCCACTTACCTGTAGTGGTGATCGAGGTGCACCCCATTACAGCATCACCAGAGAGCAACTTTCCTTTCTGAGGACGTGTGGTTTTAGTCTTCCTTCAATAGCAGAGATTCTGCAAGTGTCTCTGGCTACCATCAAACGCCGCATGAAGTAAGTTTGGTTTTAGAATGAGCTTTTTATGACTTGTCATGCATGAAAAGAGCATTTAGAATGAATTGTTCAAAATTAGTTTAAGCAATAATACTTATGTTTTCATGTTTGTTCCAGGAGGTTCCATTTGAATCGCTCTCTGACGTATTCTGAAATAACCGATGTAGACCTCGATGCAATGATCACAGACATTGTGGATGGAAATGACCAGCTGGGATCGGAGGCTGTCAGGGCACAGTTACGGGCAGGTGGAATTCGTGTACAAAGACACAGAGTACGCAGGAGCTTGGTTCGAATTAACCCAAGGGCAGCAGCACTACGGGCCATGTCACAAAGACCACACAGAAGGTTGTACAGTGTTGCTGGTCCAAACTCCCTGTGGCACCTAGATGGCAACCACAAATTGATAAGGTAGATATCGTTTTCCTCTGCATTGCAAACCATTTTTTTTTACTTGGTTTAATTCACGTGGTAACAACCCTATTATGTCTAATTGAATCGGATGAAATTTAAGAACAAAATGGAAAATATTATTTGTTAAGGTACCAGCACAATAACACACTCCGCAAGATATCCTCTAATTATCATTAACAATAAAACCACAGAAAGTATTGATGTAATTTTGTCAATATTGCACACCCCTAGTTTTTATCCTTTCAAAGAGATTTTTAACTAAATAAGATGGTGTATGATTGAACGGATGAACCTGTCATAGTTTGTCACTGGCAAAAGGGATACATTAACCTCATGATTCTGCCCCTTCTAAGGCTAAGGAAAAGCATTGCAGTGGCAATGACAGGGTTTTGTGAGTACTGCATAAACTAAAAAGTTTCTGGAAAAAAAAACTCATGCTTGGATTTGGCTGGTTTTGCAGCAAAAGACAATCAAATGTTAAAGGGATTGTCCACTCAAATGAAATTCGTCACATTTACTCACCCTTAATTTGTTCAACACTTGTATGACTTTCTTTCTTTGAACACAAAATAATACACTAAAAAGAATGCTGGTAGCCATTGACTTCCATAGTATAAAAACAAAAATACAATGAACTTTGAAGGTTAACTTGTTTGTCTTTTTATTTATATATAACCATTTTTCTCTTATGTTTTAGATGGAGAATTGTCATTCACGGTGGTATAGATGGCTACAGTCGTCTCATAGTCTTTCTCCGTGCCTCAAACAACAACCGCAGCAGCACTGTAATGAGTTACTTTTTGAATGCTGTGGCCAGGTACGGAGTGCCTTCTAGGGTCAGAACAGACCATGGAGGAGAAAACCAAGATGTCTGTGTGATGATGAACATTTTCAGGGGCTCAGAGAGAGGCAGCGCAATAAGAGGCAGGAGCGTTCACAACCAAAGAATTGAGAGGCTCTGGGGTGACATGTGGCGGGGATTGACTAATGTATATTACAATCTCTTCCACTTCCTGGAGGCTGAAAGTATCTTGGACATAGACAATGAAATGCACATATGGGCTCTTCACTTTGTCTATGTGCCGAGGATCAACAGGCGTTTATCAGCCTTTACTCAACAGTGGAACAACCATGGGCTGAGAACAGAACAACACCAGACACCCATGCAGATATTTGTTCGAGGCTGCCTGGAACAACAAGGACAGCGAACCACTGCAATGGAAGAGATCTTTGGCAGAACAGCTGGGCCAGCAAATTAACCTGTTCTTCAGGCACCGGCAGCAGAATCAAGTTCGCAGGAGGCACCAGTGTTTGACTGGCCAGAGTGAGTAGCTGTTCCTCAAAGTGACTTCACATTGGAGAGTGCTGCCTTAGAGCAACTTGTTGCACAAATTAATCCACTTGGTGGTTCAAGGGGACAACTCGGAGTGGATGTCCTTCGAAATGTTTTGTCTCTTTTGACATCTCTGAATCCCCAACATTAAAGAAAAATAAATGGTTATTTCTGTAATCGCAGATTATGGTCACCACTGACTAATTATATGGACACTGAATTTTTGGTAAGCCAACCACTGAAGTTTGTTGTGGGTGTGGATAGATCCACTTGAAGTTATATTTTGAGTAGCTGTTACAATATATAAGTATGGTTAAAGGGTTAGCTCACCCAAAAATGAAATTTGTCACTAGTTACTCACCCTCATGTTGCTCCAAACCTGTAAGACCTTTGTTTGTCCTCAGAACACAAATTAAGACATTTTTGGTAAAATCCAAGGATGATCCACATAAGCAGCAATGGTACTGCATCTTTTGAGGTCCAGAAGGGTATTAAAAGACATTGATAGTGTTTCAACATTAATATTATAAAGTGACGTGAATAGTTTTGGTGCGCAAAAACAAAACAACTTTTTCAACTATCTAGTGAAGGACGATCTCTGAACAATAATTCACGAAGCTTAGATTCTTTATGAATCTTGTTTCGAATTCTTGTTTTTACTCTCATGTTTCATCTAAAATGTCTATCATTTGTGTTCTGAGGCCTAATGAAAGTCTTACAGGTTTGGTACATTATGAGGGTGAGTAATTAATGACAGAAATTTCATTTTTGGGTAAACTTACCCTTTAAGATTGTGTGAAATTTTAAAATAAACATCACAAATAGCACGGTCACCATTTGGAACTTGAAAATAAAAGTTTCTATTTCCCACATTAAGTGTCCTCTGATTTACTTGTACATCACCAGAAAATGTTTACCGGAATTGTCATTTAAAAATGTAAAAAGTTTTTAGGATTTTAAAAAATTGTTTTTAATATTTCATAATAACATCCATTTTATATAAAATACTAAAGGTATACTTGAGTTATTAAAGCCATTTAAAACCAACATTCCTCTCATCTTCTGTAGTTCTTGCATTCCTTGGTGCAGGGGCTGGGTAGGTGGGTTTAAACACCTCTATTTCATTTGTCAATCACATTAAATACTCAGTGACTTGTAAACAAAGATATGAACAGTAACACTACTTAAAGGTATAGTTTTTCAAAAAATGAAAATTCTTTCATTTACTCTCAACCCTCATGAAATTCCTTTGTTCTGCTGAACACAACACATTTGAAGATGTCAGAAAACAAAATAAACAGATCTTATTCCCCCATAGTACTTATGTTAACTACTATGGCAGTCAGTGCGGGATGAGATCTGTTTGTTAACTGACATTCTTTCAAATGTCTTGTGTTGAGCAGAACAAAGGAATTTTATACAGGTTTATAAAAACCTGTATAGAAGGGTTTAGAATAAATGATGTGAGAATTTTTCATTTTTGGGTGAACCATCCCTTTAATCATTCAGAAATATTGAATATGACAAAATTAGGGCAGGGGTGTCCAAACTCTGTCCTGGATGGCCACTGTTCTGCAGAGTTTACCTCCAGCTTACCACAACATAACTACCTGGAAA
Organism: Carassius auratus; assembly: GCF_003368295.1. NCBI lineage: Eukaryota > Metazoa > Chordata > Actinopteri > Cypriniformes > Cyprinidae > Carassius > Carassius auratus. Next base: position 25,152,625 of record NC_039270.1, on the reverse strand, counting down.
TTTCCTGTAGGTCTAAAAACCTTGAATAGTTGGATCAGGTGTGTTTAATTGGGGTTGGAGCTAAACTCTCAGGACAGTGTCCCTCCAAGAGCAGGATTGGACAGCCCTGGCTTAGTGACTTTAAAAGTTTTAGAACACTTAACCTACAACTTCCCAAAGCCAAGAGATCCTTTTAGAGCAAGGAACAATAATTCTTTAAATTCCTATTCTTCTGACACTCCTTTGGGACGAAAGAGGTCCAGGTGGATGCATAAGGGAGTCTAGAAGACTGTGTTCTCGAGTCTGTCGCATGCAAACTCCAGGATAGCGATTTTATTTTTTCATCAGTTTAAATTAGTTTGAATTTGTGTATATTACATAGCTACTATTTTGGATTTACTTCAGTCTTTGTTAAAATGTATCTATCCTTAAACTTCTAAGTCAAAAAATGTTCTTTAGCGACTATTCGAAGTTAGACTCTTCTCATTTTAAATTTCTTCTTAATTTGGGCTACTACTACCTTGCCAAATTTTATAATCACAAATGTAAATTTTCAAAGAAAAATCATTCTTTTTTATTTTTCAAATAATCTGACTTAATTTTAGATAATCTGACTTCCTGTCACTCAGGAAGCTATACTGCATGTAAAGATTGTGTAAATCATTTAATCTAGTTTAATATTTAATATTCTTTGCGGTTGGTATTGTACCATTATATTTGTTTATATTCGTTCATATTGTTTCTCTCGTCTTGTTTTTCTTCTTGTTATTATTTTGGGATTGCACATTTCAAAAATTTGAGTTCTAATGGAACATGATATAACTCTAACAGCTGTACATTGTCTTTCGAAGGTCTTTGAATATGATTTTCATATATATATATATATATATGTATATGTATATGTATATATATATATATATATATATATATATATATACATATATACATATATATATAAAAATACGAACAGTCTATTGAGTTGAACTGTTCCTTTAAGTAGGCGGGCCTTACTGCATACATCATCCCGCGTAGTTTTGGCGCACTTTTGGTTAATCAAGGCTCGAATGACGGTGAGAATCAGTTTTAATTGAAGTATTATAAATTAAATATGATGTCAATTAACTATTAAGTATTGATCGTATTATCAAGTATGGTGGATGAAAACCGATTCAGAAGAAGAATCCATGAGATAAGAGACCGAATGAATGCTCAGTTTCATCGACTTCTTAATGAAGACCCTCCAGAAGAGGAGCAGACAGCACTACTGGATAGGTATGTAACGTTTGGATACGTATTGGATATTTTCAAATGTTGTAAAATCTTTTAGCCAGTTATCTAAATAAATTCAGACCATTGCATAAAACTTCTAAATTAATTGTCTGTTCCACAATGTTAATAATTACTCTTGAACAAGTAACGTTAGATTTGAAATGTCAATCGCACAGAAAAAAAAAACCCAAATATGCTTGTACGATATCCATGCATATTTTCATAATACATAGTGCATAACTTTTGCAAGAAATGGGTAAAATCATATCTATTATTCTGTAGGCTGCTAGAGCGGCCATATTGGTGCCCAAACTACAGAGGTCAAAGAATGATCTAAAATCATTATTAATTTGCAGTGTATCATTCATACAGAATATGAGCAATATATAGAAATCGTTGTGATGAGTGTCTACTCACTGCACACTACAGAAATCTTGTACATGGTTGATCAAGCGTGTTTTGACCATATATCAGATTTCTGTGGACACAGATGACTGGCATAACAAAATATATTTCTTTATGTGCGTAATTATGCGTTATACAGAAAATATTAAACATACATAATTCGTTATTAGCAGCAATTCATTCGGATATACAATTTTTATTACAATTACATGTCTATGACTATATTATTATATTATTGTATTGGAAATTAAGGTGTACCTGCATCATTTTGATTGGAGCAATCTTTATTCAGACACCAGAATGAGCACTTCATTATGTTTAGAACATAGGCTATGTTGAGTTGTCTGATTTGATATGTTAACTACTGTAATGAAGATAAACTAAACTCTTCAATAAGCAGGGAAGTTCCTGACTTAATAAATATGTAAGCAAGTACTTTGGACGTTTTGCTTTGCATTGTAAGAATTTACAAGACTTTACATAAAAAAAAACGTGACTTGGTAATGTTTTCTCATTAAAATCAGATAATTTTATATTAAGATAATAAAATGTGTGGGAATACCAACATTTACTTGTTTTGGCCTCAGAGCAATCCTGTTTTTATAGATCAGTATTGCTGCACTAGTAAAACACAGGATTGTTGTTTACTGACTTGATTACTGAAAAATAACAGGTTTCATCATCTTATCCCCCATGTTTAGGTGAAATAATGTTATATAATGTTATATTTTTGATACAAATAAGATATTAATCATAACTAGGTAAAAAAGTTTGTCAAGACCAACTTTAGGTTGGCCTGAGTAAGCCTAGCTAGAACATTTGAAAGTAGCTTAAAGGCTTTAAGTTTGAAGGTTTTCAGTTTTAACTAGTTTGAAGTTTAAATTAGTATTAAAGTTTTGTAGACAATGCAATGTATCAGAAAGATAGATAGATAAGAAATATTAAATTAAATTAGAAATTTTAGATGTAGATTAATAGACTGTAGCGTGTGTCTATGTGGTTTCTATGTGTTGCTATGCAGTTGCTACGGCACCTTGGGTGGTTGCTAGGATGTTGCTTTGCGGTTGCTAGGGTACCTGGGTAGGTTGCTAGAGTGATGCTATGTGGTTGCTAGATTACCCGGGATGGTTGCTGAGGTCTTGCTATGCGGTTGCTAGGGTACTCAGGGTGGTTGCTAGGGTGTTGCCATGTGGTTGCTAGGGTACCTGGGGTGGGTGCTAAGGTGTTGCTATGCGGTTGCTAGGGTACCCGGGGCCAGTTACTAAGGTGTTGCTATGCAGTTGCTAGGGTACCCGGAGCAGTTTCAGGGTGTTGCTATGAGGTTGCTAAGGTACTCTGGTTGGTTGCTAGGGTGTTGCTATGCGTTTGCTAGGATACCCGGGTTGGTTGTTAAGGTGTGGCTAGGCTACCTGGGTTGTTTGCTAGGTTGTTGCTAGGCAGTTGCTAGGGTACTCAGGGTGGTTGCTAGGGTGTTACTAGCATTTTGTTAGCATGATTAGCTAGTTACCAGCATGTCTCTAGCATTCCTAGCATGTTTCTAGCATGATTAGCATGTTACTGGCATGTTGCTAGCATGATTAACAAGCTACTAGCATGTTGCTAGCATTTTTCTAGCATTATTAGCATGTTACTAGCATGTCATTAGCATGATTAGCAAGTTACTAGCATGTTTCTAGCATGTGACTAGCATGTTTGTAACATTATTAGCATGTTGTTAGGACAGATAGATAGATAGATAGATAGATAGATAGATAGATAGATAGATAGATAGATAGATAGATAGATTAGATGAGTTTGAATGAGTTTAAATGTATTAGAAATAGTACATAGAAGCAAAGCTCTATGTACTATTTCATTGACTTTCATTGAGCATTCCGTCAATGAAAGTCTATGGGAATTTTAAGATTTTTAATCTTCATTTTTATGAAAACCGTTAAGTCCAATAAGTAAGAAAAGATATAGCACACCCGGCGAGATCAGTCTGAAGAGATGGGCTGAGTTTAAAGTCTGTAGAGTTAAAACTCTAGGAGTTAGAGTTGATAATTTAGTCCCAGAAGAAGAATAAAAAGATTAAGTAGCAGATTAGTAGGTTGGCTTTCTCAAGCCAACCTAATAAAAAGAAAACTGCCCCTAGAAAATGCAATGATGATTCATATTCACATACATATATATATATATATATATATATATATATATATATATATATATATATATATATATATATATATATATATATATATATATATATATATTGGTATTTATTTAATTCTTTTTGTTTTATAAAGGTTTGAGATGTTCCGTAATGCAAGCGGTGGTGGACCGATCCGTCAAAGAAGGTGCAGAGTGAGAACACCTAGACAAATAACTTTTAAAGTTTCAATGCTAAAAAGCGCCACCATTTGCCATTGTAGATCAAACAGGGGTGAGTTCACATATGTGAATACTTTTTTTAATTGATTGGATGTTTTTTGACATGAAAGCTGAAATAGTTTTTTTCTTTCAGATTTCACTCCACCCTGCCGCGTTGTGGTGCGACGTGATCTGAATGAAGAACAATTCAAACAGGCACTAAGAGTTCATTTTCCTGATCTGCCAGAAGATTTTGAGCTATGCAAAGTCAACAGCCAACAACAGATAGTCCCATTGCAGTTGGAAAGTTTTAATCCTGATCAGATTCACTCAAGAAATGCATTGGGTAGATCAGCCCTGTATATTCGCCCGAAGGTGAGTGAAATCATTCAGTACAATAATAAAATATTCAAAGAATCGTTGTATTGCCCATAGGCGTTTGCTTGTTAAATATGCATCATGGGATGGAACCTGTGTGACAAACATCTTGAACCATAAATAAACAAAACAAAACAAAAATTCCTTCACCTCTTACTCTCTCTGTTAACACAGAACAAGTCTTCACATTTTGCCTCTGATTTTACCTCTGTGGCAAAGTACTGACCTGTTTCAGATAATTTCATCGGTTGCTACTGAAGCAGCCAATCAGAATGCACTTTACTCCCCTCATGCACAAGAAAACTGTGGCCATTTAGTATGCAAAGTTCTGGGGAGATCTCATGTGTGAGACAGAGGTGCTGTACAGTCATAAATATTGTAAATAGTCTTTAGTTTTCATCCATGTGCGTTCAAAATCCAGTAAGTACACCTGTTGTGCATTGTTATTTGCATTAAGGATTAATAAGGATTAAAACTATGCCATTTTAACTCCGTCATTACGTAAATTTACCGCGAATTGAGTTACCAGTTCAATAATGGCGGACCTGTTGTCCAGAAATATTTAGTGCCTTCTTGTAAATGTCTTCCTTAACTTCATTCTGTTCAGTGATAGTTTCTTTGTTATCCAAGGTAAGCACATTATCACCCCCCTTCCTCGTTTACAACACCTGCATTTCATAGAGAGGCATAAGTTACTCATGTAAATGCTGCAAGTAATAAGGCAGTTATGATAAGATAGCCTGGCATGCTATACTGGGTTCAGTGCTTCATCTTGCTTTGTTAGTGTAAACCTTGTGAGCTAAGTTTTACTTATGTTTGTCTAGGAACTGACTGACTGTATATTTTTACTTTGTCTGTTTTCTTTACAGAACCACACAAACACCCATAAAGACAAATAAGCACAATTGTATTACATCATTATTATTCACTTTGCACCTTTAATAAATCTGAAGACGGGAACAATTTGTGTTGGCATTCTAATCGATGCCCCTTAGCGGCCACAGTGATTTGAACTCTGTCATAGTGTTCATTAGAACAACCTCTGTAAAACATACACAATTTTACATTGTTCTTTATTCATATTCTTTGGCTGAGATGCCACTCCACATATTTACAATATACAGTAGGTTGAAAGGGAGAATGGAATTAGGCTGTATACACGTAAAAATCAGTATTTTGATAGTGTCTGGATGACATCACAATGTTTTTTAGTAATAATTTGTTATAGTGATTTACTATTTAAAAAATATTATTTTTCTAAAACATGCTAGCATCATGTGAAAGCATGTTTATTTACCTCTCGGTCAAACCATACAAATTTCAAGGTTTTTCATCTATTTTTTTTAATGCTAGGCTTTGTCAAGCTAAAATAGAGCTTGTCTAGATATTGTAATTATTATATGATTATGTCTGTATGATTTTTCCAGTAAGTTTCATTTTCTTTTTAAAAAAAAAACCTATGTGCCAGGTTGACCCCACCTCTGCAAGCTTGGCCACAGGAAGCGGCAGCCATGCAGCCCCCACCTCTGCAAGCTTGGCCACAGGAAGCCGCAGCCATGCAGCCCCCACCTCTGCAAGCTTGGCCACAGGAAGCCGCAGCCATGCAGCCCCCACCTCTGCAAGCTTGGCCACAGGAAGCCGCAGCCATGCAGCCCCCACCTCTGCAAGCTTGGCCACAGGAAGCGGCAGCCATGCAGCCCCCACCTCTGCAAGCTTGGCCACAGGAAGCGGCAGCCATGCAGCCCCCACCTCTGCAAGCTTGGCCACAGGAAGCGGCAGCCATGCAGCCCACACCTACACAATCCCAGTGTAAGAACACCCCATCCATCATGATCATCTTCAGTGAATTTCAATGTGTTTTATGTAGGGGTGCACGATATATATCGGCCGATGATTAATGCTTATCTCGTCAGTAAAGCCGGTTCTCTAATCAGCAGACAAGCTGGATTTGCGCAGCTTGTCTGTGATCAACGGCTCTGTGTAGTAACAGCTGCTCTATGTGAAATCATGCACCTGATGGAATTTACTGCTGATTAGAGAACCGACTTTACTGACGAGATGTGCATTGATCATCGGCCGATATATATCGTGCACCCCTAGTTTTATGTCTTGCTGAAATTCAGAAGATTTTTTTTATTTAATAATTCGTTAAAATATGTTGTGTAAAATATGGCAATAATAAAAATATTTGTCAATTTTGTACATATTTTGTTGCAATTAGGGAGGACTTCTATATAGACTCCGGATCCGACATTGAAGAAGTACTTCTGGCTTCTCCAGTCCGGAATAATAGTCCAATTGTATGTATTCTATCTATCCATCCATCCATCAATCTAACACTCACACACTAAATATTGACAAAATCGAGATATAATTTTTTTTAATATATCACCCTGCCCTACATGTAAACTTAAAAAAAGTTCCAGATACTAACCATGTCAAACTTAAAGTCCCCCTGTGGTTAAAATCAAGTTTTTAAAGTTGTTTATATGTTCATCTGCTGTTTTTAACATGCTTTCCCTAAAACACGACCCATAGGATCATTTATTAAAGTTGACAAGACACTTTTGGTTTTCGTGTGTCTCAGTTGAAATCGCTGGTGTTTATGACATCATAAACTACCTTGTAACCAATCACGTCAATGTGCCGGTGGGCTTTAGCATATCATTAACTGACCGCGCGAAGGAGTCTCAAACAAAGGTTATGCTGGTATATTTTTCTGTTGATATGACAAATCGTGTAGATTTAGCAATATAGCGGGTGTATGATGCACATAACAATATTATGATGAACTAACATGTTTTTCTCCACTGACCTTCTGAGCTGTTCAAAGCATTTCTAAGGATACTGATTTTTAGAAGACAGCTATCTGACTCGCGAATGCGAACATGGTTTGTGCAACATCAGCAACACATTATTAGCAGTTTTATAACATAGTCAAGCAAAATCATATTAATTACCGTTATGTGTCCAACATTGTAAAAAGTGATGCCATTGTGATCTCATCTGAGCTCGGTCGAATGATTGGAGGAAGGAATAATGATCCTATTCAGTTCAATAGATCCGTGTATATTAAATGATGCAAGGGTGTAGAGTTATATTCAAACGTATTTAAAGCATTAAGATTTTTTTCTCAGAGGAAAAAACATTTGAATTATTAATTTTGGTGCATCACACAAATGAAAAATTATTTTTATGCATTTCATATGTTGGTGATAATTTGTTTATTTTGTATTTTCAGCTTGACAGAGAACTACCAGAAATTCTTAAGGACTTTTGTGAGGACAACCTGGACTTCTATTCTCACATAACTGTCATAGCAAGACGTAAAAACATTTTAAAGAGTGCATGTGTGGCACTGTCGAGAGGGTACTTTGAGTGGCACAAAACTCCGAATATAGAGTTTGTTGGAGAAATGGCGGAAGACTATGGGGGTCCAAGAAGAGAATTTTTCAGGTACATTAGAAATGATATGTATATAATGTCTACAGAGCCCTTCAAAAGTTTGAAAATTCCATAGGTTTCAAAATGGATTTTTGGACAATATGAAAGTGAAAGAGACGCGACATACAGTCAAGTATGGTGACCCATACTCAGAATTTGTGCTCTGCATTTAACCCATCCAAAGTGCACACACACACCATGAACACACACCCAGAGAAGTGGGCATCATTTATGCTGCGGCGCCCGGGGAGCAGTTGGGGGTTCAGTGTCTTGCTCAAGGGCAGCTCAGTCGTGGTATTGCCGGCCTGAGACTCAAACCCACAACCTTAGGGTTAGGGGTCAAACTCTCTAACCACTAGGCCACGACTTCCCCCAGCTTAAGTCCTTACTTGTTGTTGCCGTAAATACATTAAACAACATTAAAGTGTTGCAATAATTAATAATTTTTTGATGACAATAATATCAGTATATCCATGTGACAGTCAGACATGTCCCTTTGGCAGCTGTAACATTTGATTATTGGATTAAACTTGAGTCGTAGTTGCTTTCAATGTTTACATTTTTATTAGTATGTGTGTTACCTGAATTGAACCCAAATGAACCTTTGTGCTGCTAGTGCATTCTGAGTATGGGTCACCATACTTTGCTGTATATCACATCACTAATACAATGCAATAACTACAGGAACAGGAGTTACAGGAACAGGTGCTCAGGTGCTTTAGAAATATCTTTTTTTTTCTGCCTTGAATAGGGTGACATTACTTTGATAGGTACATGATTTAATAAAATATTTTATTTAATTAAATTATATATTTTTATTAGATAATTAATTACAATTTGTTGTTTCTTATTAATGCAAACTTATCATGAAATGTTGAGGATTTATGATATGTTCCAAAATCCCAAGCCTAAGGTGTTTACAGACTTTTGTGACAATGTATTCAGGCTACAGTACTTTTTTTATTTTTTTTTTAGACTCCTCATGATTGAGCTCCAAAGCAACCTTGGGATATTTGAGGGCAAACCTGGACAGTTGCTCTTCAGCTACGATCAGAAGGCTCTAGATGAAAATAAATTTTATACAGCAGGAAGACTAATGGCCTGGTCAATAATTCACAATGGACCAGGCATTAAGTGCATAAACAAGGAGCTTTTTATGTTAATGTGTGGCCAGAAACCAGACCTCAGCACATTTGATCGTACAAATTTCCTGGAAAATGACCTTGTAGAAAAGCTGGCAAAGGTAACAAAAGTAATTTTACATGCCACATAATGTAGTTATTTGCTCATCTAAGGAGAACAATGTATTCAGTAACATGTTTTTCTATAACAAAAGGTTGTCAGATGCAGCACTGCAGAGGAGCTGACAGAGCTAAAAAACTCCCTGGGGGACTGGATTTGTGACTGTGGGGTACCCAACATTTTCACAGCCTCAGTGAGTGATCTGACCACAGTTTATGGGCAGTTAGTAACTCACTACATCTACCACAGGTAAAAAAATAAATATTATTTACTGTGACTTTCAACTGTCAAATTTATCCTAAATAAATCTCCTAATAAGGTGCACTATGTTGGGTCTTCTTCATTCTAAAGTAATGTCTATATTCAGAGTGGACATGTTGTTCCATTCATATGTCATTAAATCCATCCTATGGGACCAGATTACAGCCAAATATATTTCAGTCATGGATAAAACAATAACAAGCATGAAACCAAAATTAAAAAATACAAGTAATATTAGACTACACAAAATTTACAAATTAAAACAAATTCATGTTTTCCTTGATTATATTAGTTTTTTTGTGCTCAATTTTCTGCACATATTTTATTTTTTGTATGCTCATGTCCTTAGCTCTTGTTTCCACTTTCTGTGCTTCTTCCAAATGTTGCAGTTAGAGTTTCATGTAATTCAGGGAGGGTTTAAGCATCATTATTGGTCCACCAGTTCTAGAGTGACAGCTCCTCTAGCCAATCAGATGAAGAGGGGCGGTGACATCACTCCAATGCACCTCATTACTGCTGATGTTCAGTTGTCTGTTCAGTTTTACAGGTGAAAATGGATAACTGTCATCTGAGTTAACATCTTTACATTATATGTGTTTGTCTGTCACCGCTGTACGCATACCTGGGGATCCGTTAATGTTAAATGAGTAAATTGGTAAATTAATTTTGAATAAATGTAATGTTTTTGCATTTAACACTAACAATTGATAGTGCTTCCGAGTAGACAGTTAAAGAAGCCAGATGGATTTGATATACACAATTATTTATTGCATGTTGTGTTTAATTACATAGCTACATATGTAATTGCCTAACACTATCATATTAATGTTTTAAATATATAAAGTTTGAATATAATAGCAATATAAAAGTAAAACAGATGATAGGTTGCGGCAAGTTACAGTCTTTAGAGTAAGACATTAAATCATAAATCAAATGGCTGATTCATTCAATGAGGAATAAAGTGAATAATTTAATACGAAAGGCTGCTGTTGCTTGAAGAGGGCATTGTTCTGCTGTGGCTTTTTTTTGGACTCTTTGTCGAAATAGAGCAAAATGAGAAAATAGTTACAATAGTTACTATTAATAGTAAACTCGCTCAAAATACTGTACTTCTTGTTATATTGATTCAGTTCAATAAACATTTGCAAAGGTCCTGATATTAGGAAAAACACTCTTCCTCGTGTTTTGCTTAACTGTATGTCATAAAATAAATTATTTTGCCATTATTTACAAACAACATTTATTTTAAATGCTAAGCCTATAACTTATTTAAAACAAAACTAAAATCTGAACTTTCTGCTGGGCTCACATACCTCTCATTTCCATGACTGAATCGTGACGCAGTGTAACATTTGGTTGATAAACTATATACCTATTTATTATGTAAATAGTACTTCTCTTGTGTAATTCTTTGTACTAACGAAGCATTTATTTCATATTAGTATATTACCCTCATGATAATTCACTGGAGTAATCTAGATACAATTTTTTTCTGTTCAGAGTGGCTAGTATGATCCAGCAGTTTACTTCTGGGCTGAACTCCTGTGGCCGGTTGTGGGAGGTGGTGGTTAATAATTGGAGAGCTTTCCTCCCCCTGTTTACTACCACAAGAAGTCCACTGACAAGACATGACATCAGAGACCTCTTCAACATTGTCTGGAGTTCACCAGGGAGCAACAGGCGAGACCTTGAGGAGGAGACTGTCTTCCAGTGGGAGTGCTGGCTAATGTTGATTCAAGGCAAGTGTTTTTTTTTTAACTGCATACTGTTTTATAATGTAATTAGATTTTGCTTCTTGCCTTTTACATTTTTTTTTTATTTTTTTTTACACAAACAGAAGAAGAGGTGGGCATTTCTTTTGAGGATGTCCTAGTGTTTGTAACTGCAGCAGATTCTGTCCCTCCACTAGGCTTTCAGCAAAAGTGCCAAGTGGAATTTTATGACCAAGAGGAGCCTACCCGAAGAATTCCATATGCGTCAACCTGTGCCCTGACTCTCTACCTGCCAAGAGGTGTGTCAGAGGAAGAGGAATTCAGGGAATTAATGCTCTTTGCAATTAAAGGATCTCTCGGATTTGGAAAAGTATAAACGTCACCTTTTTTTTTTTCTTTCAGCTCTGTTAAAAATTGTGGGGCAAGATCTGAATGTATTTGACTGTTAAATAATAAATCAGAAAACAAATTTGGTGTGGAAACTTGGCACTTTTATTTCACCAACATTCCAGAAGACCTAAACACAGACATTGATTCACATGACCTAAAATTAAAATGACTACTACAACATCTTAACATATTTACATATTAAAATAATGACTATTAAAGTCATTGCCACAAGCAGCACTTATTTGGGTCTATAAAAATGTAAAAACATGACCAACTTTCCCAAAAAAAAATTTGTATGTTTTGGGGACAGTTTTTTTTTTTTTTTTGGAGTCAAGAAATAAAAACATGAAAGTAATAATGTATAACGGGACATACTCTAAACAAACTTGAAAAGGTTAGGTCTATGTTTTGTCCATTTAATGAAAGTGAACCAGTTTCATCTGTTGGCCCAGCTCTTCTGCCAAATATTTTTTGCATAATTTATTGCATAATAAGTTGGATCCTTGATGACTCTACAAGGGGAAAGAATAAATGTTTTACTGAGAAGTTCTTAAAAAGCATGAATTCATTTTATACCATTTCTTTAAACCAGTGGTTCTCAAACTTTTTATACCAACCACTTCAGAAAATATTTGGCTCTCCAAGCAGCACCATAATGAGCAACATTACATTTCAGCAGCGTAGGCCTAACTATTCAGCTACAGCTCTGCACAGTTTTACACGAGGCAGTTTTATTTATTGTTGTCAGCCACTTCAACATTGTAAATACACAGTTTGAGCATTAACACTGTACTGTGCTTACATACCGGTAAATGAAAAAAAATGATTGAATTAAAATGTGTTGTACCAAAAGTGAAATAAAAACTGTTCTGTACTTAGATGTAAAACAACAACAACACAACCAAAAAAACAACTTTACTCAAATAAAGATCAAATTAAAATTTATTAACGTTCATTAATGTTTCATTTAGTGATTCCTCTTCGTAGCACTAGAGGGAGCCTGAGTACCACTAGTGCTACTCGCAACACACTTTGAGAACCACTGCTTTAAACAATCTTTAATTCATTTAAATTGTACTGACATTTGCGATTATCCAGAAAACACGAACAGAGTATCACGACTCAGATTTGCTCAAAATAAAAATGTAACAGGCAAATATAAAATAATGTGGCACCGACCGAGCAGTTTTAATGAGCAGCATTACAATTGGCCGATTGGAAAACCGTTCATACGTACTGGCTGTAGGAATCAGTGGGCGTGGCTCATTATACTATTAGCAAAACGCCGTAACGCGTTCTCTGTGCAACCAAAACGACGTTTTTTACGCCGTCATATGGCAACATGAACGGCGTAAAAAACGGCGTTTTCATACACACTAAAACGCCGTCAAATACGGCGTCACTGGCGTATTTTCGCACGTTTTTTACGGCGTTTGTTATCACAACGACGTATTTTGCGGCGCAGATACTGTTTAAAACTCTGTATTTGACAGAATATTAATTTATTTTTTGTTGTTGTTTAGAACTTACTTAATTTAGTTATTTAATTTATTTTGTTGTGGAGGCAGCATCTTTATTTTCAGTTTAAGTTTTTAATCGAATAGATTTGTTTTATTTTTATTTAAATTTTTATTTTATTTCATTTGAGCCTTTAAAAAGTTTTAGCTAACAATATAGCAGCACTGACATGCACATGCAATTGTTTTATGTCACCCACATGCACTTCTCTCTGCTGTTAAAAAAAAATGTTTTTTTATATTTTATTTATTTGAGTGACAAACGGTTTGATTTTATAATTATTAGACTATTATTATTGTTGTTGTTGTTATTTCGTTTTGTTTGAGAAACGGAAAAATTTAATTAAGCTAGATGTTTTTTTCGTGGGTAAAAACAAATAAGCAAATAAACTATTCTTTAATATTTCTTTCACATGCGTGGGCGGCGTTAGGCCCATTTTTAGTCCAATTATTATATATTATTGACTATACATTGCTATCTTTACCTGAATCGAGCCGTGCGTCGCATCGAATCTTTGGGCGTGGGGTATATTCCAGGCTTTAAGGAATAGGCTGCGCTGAGCGTGGGTGTGAGGCGAGGACAATGCAGATAAGAAGCCCAGACGCCACCGACCCTAGAAGTGCAGTGTTGCTCTTTATATGAGATCTATATTTGCAAGAAATATAGTCGCAACAGCCAAACAATATGAAGAAACGATGTGACTAAATTGCAGAGCTGTATCAGATGAACTCTTATTCTGCTTTAGGACAGACAGTGAAGACAGGCTGAGTTGAAAAGTGGCGTTTCAGGGCCGCTCACGCACAAATGCATAAGATCATTATTATCCACAAACAAAAAAATACGAAAAATATAGCTTCATTTTCGTTTTTCCGTTTTTCAGACAGAACGAAATATTAATAATAGTGATGTAATAATAATAGAATCAAACTGTCACTCCTCTTTTTTTCTTTTTGTAACTGGTTTGATTTGATCATGTCATATCCTCTTGGTCTGAATGCAGTTATTGGATAGAATATTGTAGTAAGATTGGAGATTAATCCAAATAAGCATGACGTTACAGTAAAAATATTACTATACATTTAAAACAGTGTATTCTTCGATTTTCAGTAGCGTGCAGATGCTCTTTTATGTCAGGACCACGGCGACAGCAGCTCGGACAATCGCTTCGCTTGCTCACATTATGTAATCTATAACTGGAAAATCATACTGTTTTTTATGAAATGTTGTTGAGAAAGAAATGTGTCGTTTTAAGGACGTAACATCTCGTTATTACGAGAAAATATGCCGTTTTAACTAAACAACTCATTATTATCATGAGAGCGGAAAAAAATGATATGTGTGGAAGCAATGCCTCAACGTATATTTGTTTGTTAAACAGCAAATAAACTCCCCTGTATACCAGAATCAGTTTGGAGCGGGGCTCGAACCAGCGGTTGTAGCGGTGTATAGTGGTCAAAAAGACTAGGACCATTGCCTCCAACTTCTGTAGCTGCACAGCTTTTACACACTCTCTGGTCGACTTCCGTTATCATGTATGATTTCTTGTATTGGAAATTAAATGACTCAAAGCTAATTGAATATTTCGAACCAGCACTTATGTATATACATAAAAGGTATTTGGGTAGTAAATGATATATAATTGTTAAATAATTAACAGTTACATTCAAGTAGGCTAAAGATGTGTAATCGGCCTATGTTCAATGTTTGTAGCGATTAAAATTTATAAAAAGTTACTTAATATTCCTATCAGTTCACAGGCACTTCTTCCGCTTAAACGATCTGTGGTAAATTAGTCTGGTCTGGTTCTGTTCGTCTTTGATTGGGTGAGAACAGTTCATTATTACTGGCTGTGGAAATCAGCGGGCGTGGCTCATTATACTACAAGGAAAACGCCGTAAATAACGCGCGCTTTTGTGCATTCAGAACGGCGTTTTTTACGGCGTCCTGTGGCAAGCCGACGGCGTTAAAAGCGGCGCTTTTTACAAACACTAAAACGCCGTTTTTTGCGGCGTTTTTTACGGTTTACGCGCGTTTTTTACGGCGTCTGCTATAAGGACGGCGTATTTGACGGCGCTAATACCGTTTTAAACGCCGTAAAAAACGGCGTTTTGTATGCAAACGCGTTTAATCTAGGCGTAATTCTGACCCTTTTGGCTTGCCATAATTTCCAATGTAGGCGCGCGGTATGCGCGCTCATAATGGAAGCAACACGCTCACGAAGCGCACCGCATCGAGTTAAAAACATCTAAACTTTTCAGAATGCTGCAAGCGCACTGCAGGTCATGTGACAATAACTAACCAATCAGCTTCATCCTTTCCCGTATCAACGTTGAAAGCTCAGCTAACATGAAGGAACAGCTGTTCATAGCTGTATATGGATTGCCATTTTGAAATGAATTTAGTAGCAGAGCTACTGCGAGCGATTTTTAGTGCTGCAAATCCATTTATCCTTTGCTGAAATTTCTACGTCTTCATTGAGAGAGAGCGTGTCATGGATGCTTAGCAACGACAGACGCACCAGGAGCACTTCTGCCCGAGCGCTTTGGAAAGAAGGAGAAAGCGGCCCGACTAGCGTTTTCCACGCGTTTTTAGTCGCGAACTATTGAAGACAAAAGCGATGACCCTCGGTACCTCTCAGGCTGACATGTTGATGTGATGTGATATCTGATTTAAGTGGGCGTGGTGTGTGTAAGGTAGAGAGGGCATGACTGATGATACTGTCCTGATCCAGTCACGACGCTATTCTCAGCCTGCGCTCCAGGTGAGTAATCAACTTTATTTTAAAAAATAATTTATATATTTTATATTCAAACTGAAAACATGATTTGATTAACACTCAAGTCATTCAAGTCATCGTGTCTCAAGTCAAGTCAAGTCCCGAGTCTTTAACTTCCAAGTCCGAGTCAAGTCTCAAGTCCTAAAAATAGCGACTCGAGTCGACTCGAGTCCAAGTCACCAAGTCACAAGTCCCCATGTCTGCTTGATGCTAACGTTATTTTTGTCTGCCAAAATACGTTACTGTTTGAAAAGGCGGCAGATTTGATATGCAGTGTATGTGTGTGTTGTAGAAATTGTAGCCGCACTGGGTCGTACATTAAAATTAACTCAAATGATATATAAGGAATTTTAATAATTAATCAGGAATACGATATATATATATTTATATATCTCATATGACAGTTGCATTAAAATTATTGAAGATGAAAAATAGGTAAATTGTGTAAGGAAATATTAGCTCATTTAGTTTGAGAAGATTCAAATCTAAAGATTCGAATTGCTTTAATTGAACTGAGTCCAAATTGATTTAGTTTATACTTCATTAACGGATCGTCCACCGAACTTAAAATTCAGTACATCCTTAAAATTCTGTTTAAGTTTACTTCATGAACAAGATTATACAAACAGAAAGATAAATATGCTACAAGGCTAGGTAGCACAGGATCTGGGTTGAAAGGGTAAGCAAGTGAGCAAGCATGGTTTCGCTGTCACAAAGTTTTAACGGAGTGGTTTTGAGTTCTGGATGGCAAGAACGCTAGCAGCGTGTAGGTAGTTCAATCCATGCCCAAGACGGAAGAGCAGTGTAGCACAGCGCACGGCATTTTAGCAACACAATACACGACACAACCCTTGACAAGAGACGACGGGCTTGGAGACTGGACTAGAGACTAGACTAAGCATTGGGGTTTTATCGAAGCAGATTTGGTCCATCCCACGATGCGATCTCCCAATGGGATGCTGTTGCAGAGCTTAGACACGCCCCGTAGTTATAAAAACCATACATAAAACATTGGTTAAAGTTGCACCGATTACCATGAGCACATCAAACATAAAGACATAAAAAATTATTTGTGAATATAGTTAAAACTTCAGATTTCTTAATGGTTGTCCTTTTGAGATAGTTTGTTGAAAAGTTCAGTTCGTAGAAAGATTCTCAAGCAAGCAGGAAGCAGAGTCATGGGATAATCCTGTACTGGTTCTTTGTGTTGAGGTCCACTAATTATTAACAATTCCTGTGGTGTTTCCATACGTTGGGATCATGTGATGCTGTGATACACAGGGTCCTTGTATCTTGTAAAAAGAGTTAATTAAATCAGCTCCTTTTTAGGGACTCAGGATGTCGATGTCCCATTAGTTCCCTCATGAGCGGTGGCATTTCGCAACAGACCTTTTCTCTGTTGTATGAAGGCATTATCACTTCACTTAATTTCACAAAGAAATTAGCCATTTCTTTCCCTGACAGGAAAGGGGTCCAGACAATCTTGAGCATTGTTTTTCCTCAGCTACTCATTAACTGTGTTTAGATCGCAGATGGGAGGAGGTAGGCTTTTATAATTCCTTTGGCAGAAGTAGCTGATTCTGCAGTTATTGGCGTGGCTGTTCATCGAGGTCCTACAATTGCATATATCAATAAGTCATTACAAGGCACTGTAATTTACTCATTAATATGTCAATATTCCATTCTTCATATCAATTATAATGATATCTCTTACTTTGAAATACCACAAATCAAACAGTGGTTTGTCCAGCAAACTGCCGTAAGATTAACTTATCAACTTTCAATAAAGTCATCACTTCTTATAATTCCAGGAAAAATAGTTTCTGGCCATGAAACCATTCTCCTGTCTTTACAAAATTTAGGTTACTGAAAAGTACCAATAAGCTTGTAGCTAAGATCAAACATTTCATGGACTCGTGATGTGAGCATTTTAGACAGAAGCAATCATGAATTTATATTGGATTTTAATAATTTAACTAATAATACATCAAACTAGGATTTACACAGAATAATATGCGTACAACAATACAACAGTAAAACAAATACAAGACATAACGGAATCCAAATGAGAGAGAGAGAGAGAGCGAGAGAGAATGAGATAGAAACAGTCGCCATCACAGAATGATCGCTCAGTATGGCAAAATCACACACAGTAACCTTTTGAAAGACAACAAGGAATCAGATCACCTTGAAAAGATAATAGACCAACTTAAAGCAGCATTTAAATCTCTCTAGAAAATAATACTTGGATGTGGTCTCTTTGCGACTCGCAAGACGAGCATGCGTATGTCTTCTTTTGGAGCTGGGCGTGTTCTCGTGTCTTCTGGGGCTGCTGCGGACTCGCGTGAAGTTTGAAAGGTCCAACGAACATAATGATTCAGAGTTCATCTCCCTCATGGGGAGAGGCAAATATGAGAATAAACTTAGTACAGAAAACAAAAGAAAAACGGAGATGAACGCTCCCTTAAGGAGCCATGAGAACAGGCTGTTCTCTCAGCCGCAGAGCTGAGATCAACTACCTGACGGAAGTGCAGAGAATAGAGGAATAGGAGAACGGAGAAGAGACCAGCGGGAACTTCCTGGTTTCAGTTCTTATGGCTTGACTGGTTCACGCCTCTGATTGCGCGAACAACCAATGAACATCCATGATCTGAAGCGGGGAAAAAAGTTCCCTTGTCTCTGAGGAAACACCCACTCGCGTGAGTTACAGAATTCAGTAGTTGTATCCTAGCAAGTTGGTAATTCCAGATTAATACATTTTTTACATTAACTACCTTTATATAAGTGAGTCCGGATACACATACCAAAACTTACATACATATGCAGAATTACACACATTTAAAGTTTGATTAACACACGATAAAATTGCAGATACTCCAATTTGATTATGGAAAGATATCTAAGCACCAAAATGGCAACACAGTCAATATATTTAAAATACATTTTAAAAGGGTACTATTCTCTTTTCTAACAAGAATTCCAGTGAGCTGGCTTTTCCTGTTCTGTTTCCCAGTAGGATCATAAAGTTTTATGATCTGGTCAGGAGTAGGGTTACAAACTCATGACTCTATTTGAGAACATTAATTCCAAAAACATTTCCAATTTACAAGTCAGCAAATCATAATCCTCGCATAACAGGATTAACCAGTTAACCCAGCACAAACCTATCAAAATACATATTATTAAGGACTTAAATAAAGAGCGTACAGTAAAGTTTGTGTGTGTGTGCTTATGTGTGTGTGTTGTGGAATGTGTTTAATTTCTCCTTTGAGGCTGCTCACGTGACAGTGGAATTTGCCATCGTGATGTAAGGGAGTCATAAAGTAATCTAGATCCAGCCATGCTGGCGCCAGGCCAGTCATCTAGCTTAGAGAGAGTTTGTTTAATATCAATCAATCAATCACCTTTATTTATATATAGTGCTTTAAACAAAATACATTGCGTCAAAGCAACTGAACAACATTCATAAGGAAAACAGTGTCTCAATAATGCAAAATGATAGTTAAAGGCAGTTCATCATTGAATTCAGTGATGTCATCTCTGTTCAGTTAAATAGTAGGGATGGGCGATACCACATTTTTTCCATGCGATACGATACCGATACTTTTTGTTACAATTTTAACTATACCGATACTGCTTATAATTTTAAAATTTTATGTGATTTTTCTAAATAATCTTTATATATATATATATATATATATATATATATATATATATATATATATATATATATATATATATATATATATATATATATATATATTTGCAGTTACCATGGCTACAAGAATGATTTGTGGTGTTATTGTTAAAACTATGTGTAATTTTCGTAAGGGAACCTAAAAAAATATTTTTTTTAAATACTTTCACAGGAATGTGCCTGAAAGTGAAAAACGGGCCTCATTTTTACCTAATTGTTTTATCATTTATTTTTATATTTATAAAAAATTTATAAGGTGTGCATTGTAGCTGACACCTATATGAACACATTACAATTGTTTTATGACTGCAAGTCTTACTCCTCAAATGCTATTGAGCTTCAAATTTGCGTTTGAGCCCATGTGAAAAAGTAGCATAATTTACATATGATTTACAGTTTATTTTAATAAATATCAAATATTTAATTCAATTGTGCATTATAGCTGACACCTAGATGAACAATTACAGTTGTTTTTATGACTGTAAGTCATTCTCCTCAAATGCTACTGATGTTAGAAAAGTGTATACCAATATCACATGTAACTTTAGAGACGGTCCATAAATTTGAGACTCTCGATCGTCCAACATCAAGCCACCAGAGGCGTGCATGCCGTGTTGTGATGGTGAATGCCACATTGCATTGCACTGCGCGCAGCCGCAGACCAATCGGTGTTAACGTCATACCACCGTGTCCACGAGACCTTTTCTTTTTATATCATACACACAACGTCCCAATTGGCCTGCACACACTGCTTAAAACATTTAGTTATAAAGAAATTATAAATATAATTAATTATCGATACTTTGCAGAAAATATCGATACCAAAATAGAAGCTTCTGAGTATCGATATATATATATATATATATATCGATACTGCAGCATCAATGTGCACATCCCTATTAAATAGTGTCTGTGCATTTATTTGCAATCAAGTCAATGATATCGCTGTAGATGAAGTGACCCCAACTAAGCAAGCCAGAGGCGACAGATGTCAAACGATATAGTACAACGGGTATAAATTCTCCACATGTTTTAAAGTGCATTTAACATCCAAACTAGTCTTACAACCAGGTGTAAGTCCAGTTGGGGCAACCAACCCCTGGTCTTAAATGAGCCCATGTGACACCTGTGCTTATCTCACAGCACTGGTTACCATTTGCATTAAGACTAAGACCTTAATCAGGTGCATTTGATTAGGGACACATACCAAATGTGCAGAAGATTACAAACCACTGCTGTAGACCACAGGTTTCAAGACCTTCCGTCATTGCTGATTAAGCGGGTTTGAACATTCCAGCATAAGGTTGCAACACAGCAAAGGGTGAAAAAAAAAAAGTGGTCTGAATATTTTCTGAATGCACCTTGTGAAATAAGCTAGAAATACTTAGGATCAGCAGTAGGACTGCTAGAATATTCAGCGCTGGCAAAACCCACAGCTGGATCCACCAGATCAACCCCAACAGCAGCCATAGGTGTGCACTCTCACACTAAAACAACCCAATGCAACGTGCATTTAGCTCAGTTGAAACCCTTTTATTTATCATTTTTTATTATCTAATGTTTACTTATATTCTCCTTTACATTGTAAGATGTGAAATGCTGTGAAATGG
Source organism: Carassius auratus (assembly GCF_003368295.1). Lineage (NCBI taxonomy): Eukaryota > Metazoa > Chordata > Actinopteri > Cypriniformes > Cyprinidae > Carassius > Carassius auratus. The sequence goes on along the minus strand of NC_039270.1, from coordinate 25,131,595 downwards.
CTGATTTGATTCCAAGAGACTAAACTGAATAAAATAAATTAAAGACATCCCTTTACAATCAAACTTAGAGGACTCAAACAACTGTTCAATATTTAAACTTCATTGATTTTTTTTGTTGTTGAAATTTTACGGCATCTGTAGTATTGTATAGTCCCATTTCAATTGGAGAGCCTCTTTTCACACAAAACACAAATAGGGTGTTTATCTGCATGATGTTTCTGGTGTATCTTTGTGAAGAAGTGAAGTGAGACCAAGTGTTGTGACCTGTGCTCTTTATTTAACCCATCCAAGTGCACACAGTAGTGAACACACACTCGGAGCAGTGGGCAGCCGATGGTGCGGCGCTCGGGGAGTAGTTGGGGTTCAGTTCCTTGCTCAAGGGTCTCACCTCAGTCCTAGTGTTGAGGGTGGAGAGAGAGCGCTGGACATCCCCCATCAACAATTCCTGCTGCACCGGAGACTCGAACCTGCAACCTTCGGGTTACAAGTCCGATTCTAAGTATTAGGCCACAACTGCCCCTAATGACAAGAACTTTATTTCATAAGAAATTAGAATTTGTAAATCTCTTGCCACAGCCGAACACTAGAATTGTTTTCCAGAGTGAATTAACAAATGATGTTTCAGGTCTCTCTGATAGGTGAAACTCTCATCACGCTCGAGACACGTGAAAGGCCTCTCTCCAGTGTGAACTCTCATGTGAGTCTGCAAGTTTTCTACAAATCTGAAGCTCTTTCCACACTCAGGGCAGGTGAAAGGCTTCTCTCCGGTGTGAATTCTCATGTGAACACCAAGGTTTGTATTGTTTGAGCAAGTCTTTCCACATTGAAGGCACGTGTAAGGTTTCTCTCCAGTGTGAATTATCACATGATTCTTAAGGTTTTTGTTGTCTGAGAAACTCATTTCACACTGACGACATGTAAAACTGCTTTCTCTTGCATGAATCTTCATGTGCTTTTTAAGGGTTACTTTATGTCTGAAGCTCCTTTTCAGAGTTTACTTCAGTTATGATATCATGATATTTCTTACAGTGACTTTTTTCTTCAATTTCATCTTGTACTTCACTCTCCTCTTTTAGCAGTATCAGGCCTACGGTGAAAAGAGACAAATACAAGTTAACTCCAATTTAATGGACACAAAGCAACAGAAAACAAAATGTATGCTGGATCCTATACCCACCAAGCTACTGAAAAAGGGGTAACCTGTAATTTAAGAACCTCTTGTCAATAGTGTATCTGCCGGTACCAAGACACAAACCTTTGGTAAATGGACTGCATTTATATAGCGCTTTCAACAGACCAATGGCCATCCAAAGCGCTTTACAAGTTGCCTCACATTCACCCATTCACACACTCACCCACTGATGGCGGTGATAATTGCCAAAATGGAAAGAGTTAATGTCCTATATATCTGACCTCTACCACACTGCTGGCGTAAATGTCACAGGTCGGGGGGGCCAAGCCAGACTGCACCCACCCCTGAAACCCAGGATCACCTCGGGGAGCGTACCAGAAGAACCAGACGGACGAGAGTATAAAAAAAATGAACAAGGTTTTATTTGGTTAAAAGCAATTTAAAAGTTCAGTGTTCCTTCCGTGTCTCCCGACCAGAACGGAGCCAGACCTCGGACGCCGGGAAGGCGTGGAGTCGTCGGCAGTTCGTGCCTGTACGGGGCCAGCAAGAGCCAGGATAGTCTGTCACCCGTCCCGGAGTGAGGGGGGGGGTATCCGGGTAAGTAGAGCTCGTGGATGTTTCGGTCGAGACCGGGAAAAGGAATAATTCCCGTGTCCACCTCCTTCTACAGGGACATCACATACAGCATTCGGCCCAGAGGATCCTGCGATCTGCACAGCAGAGTAAGTAATCAACAGCAAGTATGTGTTCTTGAATAAGTAGTGGGGCTTACGGCGGGGAGATGCTTCGGTTAAGACCGGGAAAGGAATAATTTGTGTGTCCACCTCTTTCTACAGGGACATCACATACAGCATTCGGCCCAGAGGATCCTGCGATCTGCACAGCAGAGTAAGTAATCAACAGCAAGTATGTGTTCTTGCATAAGTAATGGGGCTTACGACTGGGAGATGCTTCGGTTGTGACCGGGAAAGGAATAATTCTTGTGTCCACCTCCTTTCATAGGGACATCACATGCGGCGTTCGGCCCAGAGGATCCTGCGATCTACACAGCGGGGTAAGTAATCAACAGCATGTATGTGTTCTTGAATAAGAAATGGGGCTTACGGCTGGGGGATACTTCAGTTGAGTGCCTGGGTGTGGACTACGGTGACGGTGGTGGGCTCTCGGGGTGGTGAGCGTCCGGCATTAACTCTATATATCTTCCCCACACTCTGTAACTTCACTTCAAACGATTTATTGTGCAAACACACCACTTCAGACACGGCACACCCACTCTTAGTGCAAATAGAGCCAGCACTCACCCAACGATGGCTCCGTCCACTTCACCCGTTATCACTCCCAGTCCAGATGTATACAATTGATCGAAGTCCCAGATCAGGTCTCTTAACTTCCCTCCGATAGCCTGGTCTTCACTTGCTTTCCAGAACTCACACTCTTTCTGTCCTGAATATCTCCACTCAATCGCTGATATATCTGTTGCACAGCCAGATAGCCGAAACCCCACAATAGTCCTCAAATACCTCCACACGCCAGCCCAAACGTCCCAGGAATTCACCTCTCCTAGGGGAACACATCCAAAGAGAAGAACCACACACGGGGGCAAGCCAACCAGGAAGAATAGCCGGGAGAACGAACGACCAAATAGAATCCGCCCTGCATGGTCTCTGCACTTCTCTTTTTATGTGGTTACTCCGCCTCCATAATCCTCTCACAGATCGCCACATCAAACTCCCCACACCAGATGTCAATCTGTCATTAGTGCTGTTATTGTGACATCGGGCGCAACCCGGAAGTGGACCGGTGTTACCGCGACACCGTCCCGAGGGGAACACAAAATTCCGGCGGGACTTAGTTCCGCTTCTCTTTCGTCACCCCGTGACATACCCCCCTGCCAAACCGTTCTAGTCCCTAGAACGCCTTTCAGTCGCCCATTCTCCATAGCGTGCCGGGGGCCGACCTCGGTTCTCCCTCTGGGACCGTCGTGGTGGCGAGACAGGGTCGATGTCCGCAGGCATATCCATCGGGTCTCTGGGTGCCATTTCTGCGGGGACATTTCCCCGTTCTCCTGGGATCACGGCCCATCCTGCTATCCACGGGGCTACAGCTTCAGGCTCCTTTGGCGCCTCCTCTACGGGGCTGGGATAGTTCGGACAGGGGCGGATCATGTTCCGATGGACCACTCTAGCGGGCCCGGCTTTTCCTTCGGGCCGAATTGTATATACTGGCTGTCCAGGCCGCTGCTGGCCCTCGACCACGTATGGTGCATTCTCCCATCGGTCACTGAGCTTCCCCTTCCCTTGTCGCCGGTTGTCCCTTACCAGGACCCTTTCTCCTGGGAGAAGGGGGGCTTCCCGAGCCGTCCGGTCGTACAGCCTCTTGTTTTTCTTCCCAGCCGCTCGGATCCGTCCCGAGACTTGCTCGTATGCAAAATGGAGGCGTTGGTGGTGGCGCCTTACCCATTCAGTTACGTTCCCCTCCTCCTCGGTAGCTGCCGTCCCCAGCAATAAGTCGGTGGGCATCCGCACATGCCTGCCAAACATCAAATAAGTGGGGGCGTAGCCCGTGGTACTGTGCGTACTATTATTGTAGGCCTGAACCAGATTTGGTAGCGCACTCACCCAGTCGCTCTGATGTTCTTGGTCTAGCGTGCCGAGCAAGTTCAATAGGGTCTGATTGAACCGCTCGCATCCGCCATTTCCCTGGGGGTGGTAAGTAGTGGTATGGGTCTTGGTGCAGCCGTACACTTTACACAGCTCTCTGATTACCCGAGACTCGAAGTTTGGCCCTTGGTCCGAGTGTAGGAACTCGGGGCAACCGAACGGCTGGAAGACAGCTCTCCACAGAGCAGTGGCGGTGGTGTTCGCCGTCTGGTCCAAAGTAGGAATGGCCCAGGAGTACTTGGTGAACAAGTCGGTAATGACAAGGATGTTCTGATAGCGGTCTGCCGGCCGACCCAAAGTCAAGAAGTCCATTGCGACTATGTGGAGAGGAGCCTTTGCCTGGATGGGGACCATCGGTGCTCGTGCCTCCTTCCTGGCTTTGAACAAGGTACAACGAGGACAGGCCTGAACGAAGGTATGGACCGTTGCTTCTAGGTTGGGCCAGTAGAAGTGTCGCCTCAAGAGAGAGACCGTTTTCTCGTGCCCTTGGTGGCCCAGCTGATCATGGTACGCTATCAAGAGCTCTTGTACTTGGCCTTCGGGGACAACGATCTGTCGGAGTTCCTCGTCCAGCCCCGGATCTCGGACAGACCTACAGAGTACTCCCTCCTTCACCTGTAGTCTGGCCCATTGTCCCAACAGCTTCCTTCCTGTTCCCCCTTGGGCCCGTTGTTCGGCCAACGTCGGTTTTCGGCCCCGTTCCAGCCATCGCATCAAGCCACTGATCTCCCTGTCAGCCTGCTGTCGCTCTTTCCAGCGGCAGGGGTCCCATCCGCAACTCACAAGCATCCCCTCATGTTGAGTCCCCGGCGCCTCCACAATGCCCACCATATACTCCTCTCCTTCGGGGTCTGGTGTGGGTTCCGGTGGGTCCCTCGGACCTTGAGCTTCCGGGAGTCGGGACAGGGCGTCAGCGTTGGTGTTCTCCCGTCCTGGCCGGTATCGGAGCTGGTAGTTGTAATTGGCCAACTGGGCCACCCAGCGCTGTTCCACTGCCCCCAACTTCGCCGTCTGTAGATGTACTAGGGGGTTGTTATCAGTTACTACCATCACCTGGGCACCCCACAAGTAATCTTTAAACTTTTCGCTGAGTGCCCATTTCAGCGCCAGCAATTCCAACTTGAAGGAGCTGTAATTGGCGTCGTTCCTCTCTGCTGGATGAAGGCTCCGGCTTGCGTAGGCTACGACCCGCTCTACACCGTCCTGTTGCTGGGCCAACACGGCCCCCAAACCCAGGTTGCTAACGTCCGTGTATAGGACAAAGGGCTTGGAGAAGTCAGCATACGGCAGAATCGGCGCCTGCAGCAACTCGTCTTTCAGTCGCCGGAACGCAGCCTCACACTCGGGGCTCCATAGGATAGCCGGCGATCCGCGACCTCGGGGGCGTCCTGTCCCAGCCAGCAACTGATTTAGGGGCTTTGCGATCTTGGAGAAGTCCTTGATAAAGCGGCGGTAGTACCCCACGAAGCCCAGGAATGACCGGACCTGCTTCACCGTCTGCGGGGCAGCCCACTCTCGCACCGCCGACACCTTCTCCGGGTCGACCGAAACTCCCGCCGCGCCCACACAGTGTCCCAAGAATTTGACCTCCCGCCGTAACAGATGGCATTTGTCCGGCTGGAGCTTCAGCCCATATTTCTCCATGGCCCCGAAGACCTGCTCAAGGTGTTGTAAGTGGGAGTCGAAATCTGGGGAATAGACAATCACATCGTCCAGGTATACCAAGGCGGACTCCATCAACTGACCTCCCAGGCACCGCTGCATCAGCCTCTGGAAGGTGGCAGGAGCGTTGCAGAGGCCGAAGGGCATCCGGTCCCACTCAAAGAGACCGAACGGGGTGGTAAAGGCGGTCTTCTCCCGGTCGGCCTCGGCCACTTGTACCTGCCAGTAGCCACTTGCCAAGTCCAGCGTGGAGTACCATGCCGAGCGTGTCAAGCCAGCCAGGGAGTCCTCGATCCGGGGTAGGGGGAACGCGTCCTTCCTAGTGACCAGGTTCAGCTTGCGGTAGTCGACGCAAAACCTCCATGCGCCAATCTTCTTCTGTACCAACACGATGGGAGCTGCCCACGGGCTGCTGCTCTCTCTAACAACCCCTCGATTGAGCATACCTTGCAGCAGTGTACGGACCTCCGTGTACAGGGTAGGTGGGACGGGTCGGTACCTTTCTCTACTGGGCTCTGCATCTCCGGTGGGGATCCGATGTTGCACGACGTTGGTGCAGCCGTAATCCTCTTCGTGTGCCGAGAAGACATGTTGCCACTTGCCCAGCAGGTCTCGCAGCTTCCTGGCCTGTGTCGGTCCCAGCTCCTCCCCTTGCAGGGAACTTCCCTTCAAGTGGCCGGGCACCTCCTCCCCTAGACTCTGGGGCGACGAGCTCGCTTGGGTAAGGGCCACTTTCACCACCGCGGGGTGTACTTGGCGAAAGCTCACGTCCTGGTCCTCCTGCACCTGATGGGATTCTACCGGCGTTACCTTGACCAGCCGCTGATGTTTATGTAGGTGCACAACATGGGGCGTCCCGTTCCGAACTCTCACCGGGATCCGTCCTCTTCGTGCCACGGCAAAACCTCTGGCGACTTCTACCTGCTGGCCATCCCAGTGGGGCTCCACCAACACCCATTCCTCCACTCCCACGTCCCGCTGGAGGACTCGCACCCATACTAGGGCCTCGCTGTTCCCTGGCACGGACAGGGCATAACGGCACGCTACCCGACCTGTCCCTTCGCGGCCTTGCCGGGCCCGGGACATCTGGATCCGTCTGCAGTCAGCGGCGACACGTTCCCATTCCTGTTGTTCGGCCAGCGAGATCCCTCGAGCGGGCGTTGCCCGAAACAATTCTTCCCAACATGCAGATAATACATTCATACCTAGCAAGGCCCGGTGACTCCCCAGACAGTGGTCCTTTACGATGATCACTCCCTTCTGGGGCACGATCACTCCGTGGATCTCCAAGTCCGTCAGCCTGTAGCCAATGTAGGGGATGTCCAGACCATTTGCTCCTTTCAGGGAGAGCCAGGGAGCCTCCGTCCCATGCATCCTCTGATCTCCAAACAGCTCTTGCGACAGGCTCTCCGCGAATAGGGTCACCTGGGATCCGGTGTCGACGAGACAGGGCACCTTCACACCACACACCTGGACCTCCACCACTGGGCTATGCCCGACCAGCCTGTCCTTGGAGCCTGCTCCGATGGGTGGGTCATCTAAGGGGGTCCCGACCACACGACCCACTGTGGCCGGTCGACCTAAAAACCCCCCTCCGAACCTCTTCGAGGACCACACTGTCGGCTGTAATGGCCTGGTTGGCCACAGCGGTTGCAGATAGGTCGTCCTTGCTCGTCCCATTCAAACTGTGGCCGGTTGGGCCGGTTAGGTCGCCTCCCTGCGTCCCTGTTCCCGTCCGAGTACACCCGGTCCCGCGAGATGGGCCTCACCTCTGGCCTGGTAGCCTCAGAACGCAGCTCGTCCACGAGCGTCTTGGTTTGCTCCGCCATCTGCTCCCGGACATCCTTTAGGAGTTCGAGCTTCAGAGTCTGTCTCCACTCTGCCATGTCGGGGACAGCCACTGCGGAGCTACTTACGGCCGCACACACAGGGGGTTCTTGCACCTCAACCTGATCGTTCTCCAATGCCACCGCTTCCTTCTTTAGGTCTTCGAAGGTGAGTTCCGGCTCCCTTCTGAATTGGACTCTAAGTCCCTGGCGTACTGGGCCTTCCCTTAGCCCCAGCAGGAATTGGTCCCTCAACAGAGTCTCACTATCTCCGAGACCATGGTCTGGGCGTCCCTGCAGCCTGGTAACTCGCTCCCGTAGTTGGAGGGCGAAAGCTCTGACGGATTGGCGGGGGCCCTGCTTGCTGCTGAAGAACTGGGCCCGGAGAACCGCAGTTGGAGTGGCGTCACCATACCTTTCCGTCAGGAATCTGAACACAGACTGGGCGGTGGTTCGGACAGCTTCGGGGGCGGCTTGGACTTCCCGCCGCGCTTCCCCGTCAAGGGAGTTGAGGGCAAACTGTAGCTGTTGGGTCGCGCTCAGTCCCTGTAGCCCGGCCAGATATTCGATCTGAGCCCGCCATTCGGAGAGGCGCACCTCTGACTCATTTCCTCCATATTTCTGGACCCAGGGGTTTCCCATGAACACTGGCATGACTCGGGGTGGGGCCCCCAGTGCCTCGTCGTCGGCCATCTGAGAATCCCTGGTCGCTCAACCCGAGGTGAAACCCTGCCGACTACGCCAAATCTGTCACAGGTCGGGGGGGCCAAGCCAGACTGCACCCACCCCTGAAACCCAGGATCACCTCGGGGAGCGTACCAGAAGAACCAGACGGATGAGAGTATAAAAAAAATGAACAAGGTTTTATTTGGTTAAAAGCAATTTAAAAGTTCAGTGTTCCTTCCGTGTCTCCCGACCAGAACGGAGCCAGACCTCGGACGCCGGGAAGGCGTGGAGTCGTCGGCAGTTCGTGCCTGTACGGGGCCAGCAAGAGCCAGGATAGTCTGTCACCCGTCCCGGAGTGAGGGGGGGTATCTGGGTAAGTAGAGCTCGTGGATGTTTCGGTCGAGACCGGGAAAAGGAATAATTCCCGTGTCCACCTCCTTCTACAGGGACATCACATACAGCATTCGGCCCAGAGGATCCTGCGATCTGCACAGCAGAGTAAGTAATCAACAGCAAGTATGTGTTCTTGAATAAGTAGTGGGGCTTACGGCGGGGAGATGCTTCGGTTAAGACCGGGAAAGGAATAATTCGTGTGTCCACCTCTTTCTACAGGGACATCACATACAGCATTCGGCCCAGAGGATCCTGCGATCTGCACAGCAGAGTAAGTAATCAACAGCAAGTATGTGTTCTTGCATAAGTAATGGGGCTTACGGCTGGGAGATGCTTCGGTTGTGACCGGGAAAGGAATAATTCTTGTGTCCACCTCCTTTCATAGGGACATCACATGCGGCGTTCGGCCCAGAGGATCCTGCGATCTACACAGCGGGGTAAGTAATCAACAGCATGTATGTGTTCTTGAATAAGAAATGGGGCTTACGGCTGGGGGATACTTCAGTTGAGTGCCTGGGTGTGGACTACGGTGACGGTGGTGGGCTCTCGGGGTGGTGAGCGTCCGGCATTAACTCTATATATCTTCCCCACACTCTGTAACTTCACTTCAAACGATTTATTGTGCAAACACACCACTTCAGACACGGCACACCCACTCTTAGTGCAAATAGAGCCAGCACTCACCCAACGATGGCTCCGTCCACTTCACCCGTTATCACTCCCAGTCCAGATGTATACAATTGATCGAAGTCCCAGATCAGGTCTCTTAACTTCCCTCCGATAGCGATGGCGCGGCCTGGTCTTCACTTGCTTTCCAGAACTCACACTCTTTCTGTCCTGAATATCTCCACTCAATCGCTGATATATCTGTTGCACAGCCAGATAGCCGAAACCCCACAATAGTCCTCAAATACCTCCACACGCCAGCCCAAACATCCCAGGACTTCACCTCTCCTAGGGGAACACATCCAAAGAGAAGAACCACACACGGGGGCAAGCCAACCAGGAAGAATAGCCGGGAGAACGAACGACCAAATAGAATCCGCCCTGCATGGTCTCTGCACTTCTCTTTTTATGTGGTTACTCCGCCTCCATAATCCTCTCACAGATCGCCACATCAAACTCCCCACACCAGATGTCAATCTGTCATTAGCGCTGTTATTGTGACATCGGGCGCAACCCGGAAGTGGACCGGTGTTACCGCGACACCGTCCCGAGGGGAACACAAAATTCCGGCGGGACTTAGTTCCGCTTCTCTTTCGTCACCCCGTGACATAAATAAAGAGACATCTCATCAAATACAAGCATGGAGTGCTGCAGGGCTCAGTATTAGGTCCTCTGCTTTTCTCATTGGATCTGCTTCCTGCGATAGATATTTTCATTAGATTTCACCGCTTTAATGATGATAGCCAGTTCTATATTTGCTTACCTGAAGAAATTACACAACTCTTCAAGTTAGCAGAGTATATTAACGCCATTAAGTATGGGAAGGCTAGTCATTGTCTTGTATTGGCCAGACAAAATACCAAAAATCTGAATTTACTGTTATGTTTGTTTTCAGCATTTAAAGGGGTCCTATTATTCTTTTTCACTTTTTCAACTTTAGTTAGTCTGTAATGTTGCTGTTGAAACATAAAAAGATCTTCAACATTACGAAGCTCAAAATCCACTTCAAAAGAAGATATTTTATTTAAAAGAAATCACTTTTCAAAAACTACATTGAACGACTTGTTTGGACTACAGCAAATATTTTCTGGGATTTGTGATATCACAAATACAGACGAATGAGACAAACCCAGGTTGAGCTTTCCCAAGGCAGACAAACTTTTAATGCAATATTTACACTGACGCTCGCAGGCCGCTATATAAGGGCATGACATTTCCCGAATACTCATGGTACATGCTACTGTAAATGAAAAGACATTAAAAAGTGAAGAATAAACGTTTATCATTTCATAGCCTTATGCAACAATTACATATGTAAATTGTCAAAATTTTGTAATTATGACATTACATATTACCATTGTCATATAATAGCCAGTATTTGTATTTGGAACAATAATAACAGTCGTATAGTTACTTGATATCTTTTTTTTTCATAGTTATCACTGAAAAGGTATGATGTGTTAAACTAAAATAATTATTAATTTATACAATAATATTTATCATGAACAAAACCGATTTGATTAAACAAAAATGTTATCTTCAAGTTCCTAAGCTTGATTGTTTTTGTCACAACCGTGTGATCTGATGTCTGAAGCTTTGGTTTTTCACACAACCACATAACTGATTTGTATTCTGTTAAAAAAAATACTGCAATCCCCTTTGTGCAGGTTGAGTTATTTACTTCTTTGATAAGAATAAATCATAGAAAGAATTTATATTTACGTTTAGTTTTGTGCATGTTCAATTTGCATCAATCCCCAGATCACAAGCACTTCAACTGATCATTTCACATGAATCTTCATAAATTTTGGTCTTACAGTGTCAGCACAAGTCTTTCCTATGAACTCACAGAGTTAGGACAAAAGCTTATTTCAAAAGCTTACATAAAAGCTCATGCATGTGGTTTATACATATGATAATATATACATTCTTTTTTTTTTAATACTTTAACAAAATAAGTAGGTTTTCCAGACTTTCCAATCCTTCAGTCTCTAAAAAGGCTAAATTTAAGCACTGTTTTTATAATATACAAAAGAGGCGCCCCGCTTCATGACATTCTTCAATAATGAATCGTTCACGTCTGTAGAGCTGGACGCTTCGATGAAGATCAGACGAGTGAGGATGAAAACAAACCTGTTTGTTCCTCCGTCTCTTCTTGTTTCACACAGACTGCATCTTCAATATTCATGTCTGCGCTCTCCTCTTTAATAAACTCCATCTTTACATCACATGAACCTCAGCGGCTGTACTTTCTGCTCTGTCATGATTGAGATCAGAATAATTAACAGAAAAAAAAACCTCCACAGTTACGATAGACATCAAGTCTTTATTCATTTGTAGAACGCATTTACCACTTTAAAAGAGTGCGGTTAGTTTGCAGAAGTCGTGACCCGTGTTTGTGATGGTTGTATGGCACGGTTTCGACAGCAGGTGTCGCCGGTTTCTCCATCACTACACAAACGGATTCACTACAGAGAGATGTTCAGTGACTCGTTTGTGGATGCTCTTTACTCACCTGGGAAAGACTTAAACATGTTGGATAAAGCACATGCGATAATAATCATTTATAAAAGCAAAAAGAGCCCGCACGGATTGCACTGCTTTCAATGCTAAAAACCACAAACCTTTCTTCAGCCAAATCACAACAAACACAGGAGCGGCGCGGATTTATGACGTCACAGCGACACACCAAAATAAAAGTCCCGTTCAAACGCTCATCTAAAATTACAGAAGCGCATAGAAATGTTTTCAACTGAAAAATGAGTGTGATTTCTGAATGCAGAAACCATTTATACCTGATATAAATTAGATAAAAATGCAAATAGGAACTGTGATTTTAAACATAAAAGTTGAGTGTATGATGTAGCATTTTATAATATAAAAAATTGATTGTCCAAGAACAGATTTACTTTCATCTTTAGATGTTTTAGTTAAAAAAAATAACATTAGTTTCACAGTTATTTTCCTGCTTTTAAAGCCATGGTAATGAAATAGCCACAAGTAATAAGAAAGTTTGTTTGAGGTTTGAAGCCAATCTCTGCTGGAATATTTTTATATATTTAAATATTTTTGTTTTTTTGCAATATTTTAATAATATATTAAAATACAAGACCTCTCTTTATATTGCAGTCTTTACTATAGGCGTTTCTCAATACCAAGTTCACAGAGTCTGGACTTCTGTCCTTCCGAGTTTGGACTTTGACTCAGAAGAACGAACTCTCGAGGACGATGACAGTGTACTTGATAGCTTCACTTAGCATCCAATAGGCCCGCATGCTTTACTTGCATTAAAGGGATAGTTCACCCTAAATTATGTCATTAATGACTCACCCTCATGTCGTTCCAAACCCGTGAGACCTCCGTTTATCTTCTGAACACAGTTTAAGATATTTTAGATTTAGTCCGAGAGCTCTCAGTCCCTCCATTGAAGCTGTGTGTACGGTCTACTGTCCATGTCCAGAAAGGTAAGAAAAACATCATCAAAGTAGTCCATGTGACATCAGAGGATCAGTTAGAATATTTTGAAGCATCGAAAATACATTTTGGTCCAAAAATAGCAAAAACTATGACTTTATTCAGCATTGTCTTCTCTTCCGTGTCTGTTGTGAGAGGGTTCAAATCAAAGCAGTTTGTGATATCCAGTTCACGAACAAAGGTTTGGAACGACATGAGGGTGAGTTATTAATGACTAAGGCTTCGTCTGAAATCAAATACTTCCCTACTATATAATATACGACAACAGAACGCGAGCAGAGTAGTATGTCCGAAATCATAGAATTCGAAAAACAGTAGGTGAAAACTATCCAGATGACCTACTACTTCCGGCAAGATTCAGAAGTGCGCATATGATGGACACTTTACTATCCCATGATGCCAAGGGGGAGGTTGACGTTATATTTGAAAATGGCGGAAAGCGGAGACGCGCCTCTATTCAAGTGTAAGTTCTTTATAAAAATAAAAAAAATTTGTGGTTAAATTGTATTTGTTTAACACCATATAAGTCAGCGATTGACTTGTTAAAAGTTAAAAAAATTTAAATTGAGGGTGTACTTTTCCAGCCAATTAAAAAAATCTAAGTTTTATCATTATTATTATGGAATAGTCAGAGCTAATATAAATCATCTAGCTAACACTGTTTTCTTTAAAGACGTTTATTGTTTAGCAGTTTAATGAGAAAACTACAGTAAACTAAAACGTTTTTATTTCTCCTTTACCAGCGTTGATATTATTCAATATTTGTTAGTTATATAGCAAGCTGCTGTTAACAAGTTACCTCGGGTTTTCCATCTAACATTAATAGATTGACCATGGTTCATCACGTCTGTGTTGATTTAGCAGGGACTGATGAACACACCCGTGCTCTAATACACTGGAGAGAGGCTAATGAAGCCCTCTTCTCTGGAAAGAGAAACGCTGCAATTAAAGGTTTTGAGTAAGTCACATTATAATACAGTGCATTTATTGCAGAGTTTTTAATCACAGAGCAGAGGCTAGAGGGGAAAATGTCTCCTCTTCAGATAAAAAAAATGGGAGAACCTTAAACAAAAATATAAAGTAAGATTTTTTTTATTATTATTGTAGTTCACCCTAAAATTATAATTCTGTCATGATTGAATCATGCTCATGTTTGGCCCTGTAATGCGTTCATTTAACAAATCATATGTTTTACAGTGTAATTGACTGTCTTGATGTTCTGTTTTCAAATATTTGTGGGATCTGAAATTTCCACAGGCTGAGGATGGGGGGATTACCGCAGAATCCTGGAAATGGTATTCTGCCATGGATGAGGCAATAGGGGGCAGACCCTCCATCACACCACCCACCCTCATCTGACCCGGATGTTGCTGTTACCTCTCCATCCTCAGTGAGGGCAGAACGGGAAAGAGTAGATTTTGAGGAGCTGATCCGAGAGATGGAGGAGAGGGAAGCTGAAAGAGAAAGAGATGCCATTGAAAGAGAGGAGAGGCGATGGAGAGAGATGGAGGAAAGAAAAGAAAGAGAGCGACGAGAGCATGAGAAGAGACTAGAACAGGAGGCCAGAGAAAGAGAAGAGACCGAGAAGTGAGACAGAGAGAAAGGGAGATAAGAGAGAGAGAGAGGAAAGATTTCTTCAGCTGTTAGAAATAATTGCCAAAAAATAAAGGAATCAAATGATACACGCTCTCTTTCATTTATTTATTAGTAAGTTGTTTTATGAGAGTTTTATTACAAAACACTGAATTCCCAGGGATTTGCACTGGCTAGATTGTCAGTTGTAAAGTGCTTAATATGTGGCATGGAGTAATTAATATTTGTTAAGTGTTTTGTATGTGTGTTTTGTAGCAGATTCCAGATGTTTCTGAAACAAGTGCCGCACTGCAGAGGCATGCCCACACACTCCAGACACCGCTAAAATGGATTTGTTTTATTTTTGTGCATTTAACTTTTAAATGGATACAGAATACAAAGCTTACAACAAAATCACATAATTTTGGCATAAAGTAGTATAATAGAGCTTAAAGCACCACCAAAAGGAAAAGTATTAAAAACATTTTTATTATAGTGTCATGTTGAGCAAAGAAAATGAACTTCAGCAGGTTCAGTAAGGTACTTTTCACAGGTTTCTTAAAGATCTAAAGTGATTTTGATACTAGCAATGTCATTCGTAGGGCATCGCTTTAAAATAACTCAATATATGTTCCTTTCAAAGCATGTGTACAAGATGAGGACTTTACACCTTGGGTAATTTTGGATTTGGGTTTGAAGTAAATAATTTGTAATTAAGCTCAAGTATGTGATATGTAGTTATAATGTTACAGATTTGGTATACAGATTCACACACAGCCTAAGGCAGTATTTGGTATAAGGCAGTGAGCCTAAGGCAGTGTGCCAGTGGTTGGTGGGTGTCACCTCTAGGGACCACTGTAGCTCCCAGACCCCTGTCGATTAGCCTGGGTCTGTAATATGTGCAGCCGCGAGGAGGCCCGACAGGAGTCGTGGTGATGGAGAGGCTTTGTCCAGCGGCAGTGAGCTGTAAGACAGAGGGATGCACACAGATAGCCATGCACCTCTCTAACTACTGCACTGTACGCATCACAGCACCCACACACACCTAACTATTCACATAACTAACATATCTGGAACACTGTCAATCTAAGAAAATAAATAGCTTAAAATATGTCAGGGCTTTTGTTTCGCACACCAGTAAGGTTTTTTTCTAAGGCACATTTATAAAAGGAAGTTAAAAATCCTAATTGAAATAAGGCCTAATGGATTAATCTAAGCCATGTCTGTGAAACATATTTAAACATAATGCTGTGAATTGCAAATATGTTTTGTTTTAACTTACTAGATACACTTTTTTTTTTTTTTTACTTCTGATGTTATCTACTAATTGAGTATTGTACTGGTCGAATTATTTGTAAAAAAAAAAAAATTAGCATGGTGACGCAAAAATAATTTGTTAGGATATAAACGGCATATACCTCGTCTGTCTACAGTTTCTAAATTCAGAAACGTTTTTAACTGTCAGCTTCCTAGTCAGGGCACTGACCATTTTAAGGTATCAATCTTTTCAATCGCAAATCCATTTGCACTGAAATGTTTGCTCCCTAAAAGTTCTTCAATTCAGCGTGTAAACTTCATGTTGATGTGTTTCTTTAACAGTCTTTGTGAAGCGTGAAACAATGATCGTGCATGCAACATACCTCCAGTTATTTTCTCCTCTGGGAATTAGATTTTTCTTTAACGATAACTAAAAAATGAAGCCATCTGTTTGCATTATTTCAACTTCTTTTTTAAATGAACAATCATGTTTATCAATCAAGAAACCCATTTGCACACTGAAATATTTCTATGCACTTAACTGTCCATTGCAATAGTGTAAATGATGTTCATATGTTCATAGTTTCTGTTTATAGTGTACATACACTTTTACATAATCCATCTGTACAGTATGTTCATAGTACACCTATCTGTATATCATGCTCATAGTATTTAAAATCAGTAAATCATGTCCATAATACCTGTCTGTACAGTTATTGTACATACTGTAGACCTTGTATATTCTGTACTTATTGCACTTATGGTTGGATGCTAACTGCATTTCCAATGCTGATGGGAAAATTCCTACCAGTAGATTTATTTTCGGTTGTCTTATTTTTTTAGATTTAGTTGGGCAGCCTAATAATGTAACAAAGCCAAATGTTTGAGTTGGCAACCCCGCTGATGTAAGTTTTTAATGCTGAACTGTGCTTGCTTCCCCCAATAGTTGTATCTGCACGAAAGAATGTTCAGACTGAAAATACAGCAACTCATCAGAAGGCAAGTAATTCAATACGATTGCTGATTCATGTGTAAAGTGGGGAAAATGCATTGGTATTTCCCTCTCCTGATATATCAAACAGTATTTTGGTATAAAAAGTATACTCCAGTTAAAGTAGGCATACAGTGTTTGCACATTTTCAAAATGACTTTCAAAATGCATATAGACAAATTAAAATTTAAGGGCTTTTAACTTTACAAGGAAAAAATACATTTATTTTTATGCAAAATACAAAATAATAATGTGGCTTTAATAAAAATATAAAGGGCTTGCTCATTGAAGTTTACCCATCCAACTACCTATCATATATCATACACTTCATAAAACCCATCTATTTTATTTAGCTCATAGTGTCTATTCAAGTACTCCTGGGATGGGCTAACAAATGACATGACTGGTTTTGAGTATTGACAACAGCTTTTGACATAGACATTTCGATCAACGTAATTTCCATATTGTGAAGAATGGTTTGTTTCATGCCAATGTTTGTAAACAAAAACTGTTTAAATGGGTCATATGATGTTGCTAAAAAGAACAATATTTGGTGTATTTGGTGTAATGCAATGCATTATTTTCCACACACTGTACCTTATTGTTTCTCCTATATGCCTCGCCTTTCTGAAACATGTCGATTTTTACAAATCTTATCAGTCTGAAAAGTGAGGTGTGCTCTGATTGGCCAGCTCAAGCATGTGACGGAAATGTTACGCCCCTTACCATACTGTGATGCCATGTCCCGGCACAACAACACAAAAAAGTGGGGACTTAATTACTGATTATAATGACTTATATTGTCTTTTTTCACGTTGCGTATCGCGCTGCGTAAACATAAAACCATGTCTGCATTTGTGATTGGAGAAATGACAAACAAGCTCTACTCTACACTGATCAAAACTCACGTTTGTATCCTCAGTGGCACAGCCTTTAAACATGTAAACGTACTTACAGTCTGTGAGTCAGAAGAGCCAGACTGTCCTTGCAAAGTCATAATTGCCACACTTTATAGAAACAGACACCAGTATTGTAGGTTACTCTCCAAGGTAACCTCTGCAAAATGTGCTGCACACGCCAATCAAGTCCCCTTTGTTTATATAGCGCTTTAAACAAAATACATTGCGTCAAAGCAACTGAACAACATTCATTTGGAAAACAGTGTGTCAATAATGCAAAATGATAGTTAAAGGCAGTTCATCATTGAATTCAGTGATGTCATCTCTGTTCAGTTAAATAGTGTCTGTGCATTTATTTGCAATCAAGTCAACGATATCGCTGTAGATGAAGTGACCCCAACTAAGCAAGCCAGAGGCGACAGCGGCAAGGAACCGAAACTCCATCGGTGACAGAATGGAGAAAAAAACCTTGGGAGAAACCAGGCTCAGTTGGGGGTCAGTTCTCCTCTGACAAGACGAAACCAGTTCAATTCCAATATTTAACATCTGAATATTTGGGTAGAACTGTTCTGTAACAGTGTTGTAGATACAACTTAAATCACTGATTTCCAGTTGTGTCCTATTTTGGAAGACAAAACATAACGAAACACAGCACTCCACGACATGACGGCAGCCGCAACAGAGAGAATAAAGCTATGCCTTTCTTTGCGTGAACATTTTGGTGGCGTTAAGCAAATCTTCTTACATTGTGACAACATGGATGTATAATTTATGTAATGTGGTTCACAGAAATGTGGAAGCTTTAAAAACTATTCTGGCAGTCAGCATGTTGAAATCTTTAATTAGAAATACTTTCATCAGACAAGAAAGGCATAAAATGTTAAAATAGAAACATCAAAACAAATTTATTAGACGTATTAAAAAACAAAACAAAACTAAATATTCACTTTTATGCTAGCCTGAAAAAAAAGGTTTTAAGTGAAGATTTAAAAACACTAGAGAGTCCGCATGTCTGATCTCAGTGGGAAGAGAATTAGTTTTTGAACTTTGAGCCACAGAAGAAAAAGCGTAATCACCCACAGAACATAAATGCTTTGGAAGAACAAGGAAAAAAAAAAAACTTGAATCAGAAGAGTGGAGATGTCGTCTAGGGGTGTAGACCGTTAAAAATTCAGACCGGTATTTTGGTGCTGAACCATGCAAGGCCTTGTAAGCAAGCATGATAACAAAAGTTACTGACGGCGATATCTATGGATATTTTAAGGTACACCATGTCACTTTTGGTGCTCTAGAGTCTAGCAGGCCATAAATCTGCATGCATCTCGGAGAAGAACACTGTAGCCAGAGATACTTCTGTGTTCATGTCAGTGACGAGTCACGCAGGTACTGGGCTCCTCCACAGAGGATGGCTGTCTAAAGTAGTCAGAACATAAACCACTTCAGTGATAAATGTACTGTAGTGATTCCGGATAAGACAAAAACATGGTTTGCAAGATGCTGATTAAAATACATTAGGTCAATTTTTTTTAAAGTGCAACATTGTGCAGCTTAAAAGGTAATCTGCTAACCTATCTAGTTTTACTGTTGCCGTTTTATTCAAGTTTAAAATCTGAATGTTAGAGAGAAGGATAAAAAACGTTTTAATATCAATATGCATATGCGACGATCATTGTTTATGCTCATTTTAATAGCTACTTGCACTATATTCAATAAAGCACATACAAATGACCTTAACAAGAAGCAATGCAACCTGTTTTAAAAGAGAGTTAAGTTTATCATAACCACATTTTTGTTTTGAAGACTTTTCTTAAAGCAATAGCATGGACCAAAATGATAATTATCATTATTAATATAATTTACTCACCTTCACTTTGTAACAAACTCTTAAAACTTTCTCTCCCCCCCAGTAAGAGCCCCAGAAGACTCCATCAAACACTACCACAAAGTGTTACGACTGGTAAATGGTGGTTTCAGTAAAGCTGTAGCTTACAACAAAATGAATGTTAACCTCCATTGCTGAGTTGGCAATTGTGAATCCTGAGGAGTACAAAGCAATGACAGCGAGGGAGAAAGCATCCACAAATATTCTGGTATCTGGCTTTCACAGTGCCTAGCTCAGCCTAATGTAGACATGATAAAGAAATTGAAAGATAGCAGTGCCCTTCTTGACATCTCAAAGAAGTGAGGTATTGTTGCTTAAAGGGATGGTTCACCCAAAAATGAAAACGGTCTTCTGTACACAAAGGAAGCTATTTGGAAGAATGTTTCTAACCAAGCAGATCTTGGGCAACACTTACTGCCGTGGTAGGAAAATAAAACTATGATAGTCAATGGGGGACGAGATCTGCTTGGTGGCAAACATTCTTCCAAAAAAACTCCTACAGGTTTGGAACTACTTGAGCGGCAGTAAAATACAGTTTTCATTCTTGGTGAACCATCCCTTTAATAGTCTTAATAGTTTATAATGTTACTGTTTGTTAGTGAAAATTCTCCAAACACCATTTTAAATATTGATTTTATTTTTATATTGGTACGTGATATCTTAATTTTTTAGGTTGAGTTTTTTTCTAGGGTAAAAAGTAATACACAACTCATGCCTATTGGTTTAAGGTGCACCGATATTTAAAAGCTTTGTTAAGTAAAAGGTGTGTTTTTACGTTTTACTTTCTGTGCTTTCTTAAGTGCTGTTCAATATGTATCATAAAGTAATCATCTTGGATATACTGGTGCAAAATAAAAATCACCTTGGTGGATGTTAATTGCGATTAATTATTTAGATAATGTCATACTAACTAGGGCTGCACGATATATCGGAATATCGTAAATGCAAATATCACGATATGCATATAGCCACGGCGTGCAATCCCTGACTAATAGGCTACTTGAATCTAAACCTAGCAAACTGTAAAAGTTTTAGTTTGACGCATATAGCAGAGAATTGCTTGATGTAAAAAAAAGTGCAATAAGTTGCTGAAAACAATTGTCTCGTCTTGCTGTCTGACTCGCATCTGAAGTGTGCGCACGAGCTGCATCTCCTCCTCATGTTTGAACAGACACATACACACAGAATTGTGTCAGTAATTGTCTCCGCGATCATTCTCATAAACATAGTCAGTTATCTCTTAAATTAATATAAACAGCTGAAGAAAGATCTGGTGTGTATCATTATACTGGATCCACGCTGTTGGATTTAAAGGGATAGCAGCCTATAAATACGTGCTGCTAAATGTCACTAATGTTAATCAAACAAATGAAATGGCTATAACAAAGATTAATGTAAATATAATTAATACAGTACACTGTGCAGTGTTATTTTACACTTATGACATTTCTGTATCTGAACACTACTGTTTATGTTTGTAAATTGTGTACTTATTGTTTTACCCCCCCCCCCTTTGTCTATGTTTTTTTTTACTTTACTTACTGTTCACTTGCCTTTTAATCATGTATTATAATTAGTGCTGTCAAAATTAGCGCGTTAACGCATTCGATTAATTTGAAATATTTAACTGTCGATTTAACCGCGAACTGTCAATCACTCCTGTACGCATGCATCACTGTCCTCCTCAGCTGCAGCAACTTGCGCTCTCTTCATCAAGCTTTAAAACAAAAAGGGGACAAAAAGATCATATTGTCTTTGTGCATAGGCTATAGATTAATTAGATAAATGAATATCTAAATTTGTGCCTTGCCGTCTACGGTATTTTTTTTTAACTTAGAAAAAAGATGCGGGGGCTGGCTGCAGGATGACTCAACCTCCGCAGACAGTTTTTAATGTTTATCAGACAATAAATACTCAAGATTTTGCTTTAGTATAATTTTCGGGACAATAAGGGCCAGATTCGGGAGTCGGGACAACAGTTTAGATTTCGGGGCTGTCCCGAATTTTTCGGGACGTCTGGTCACCCTTCCTGAAAGAGCTGCATTAATTCATTAGCTTGAGTCTGACCTGCAGTGATAGGATTCAAATTTGGTGAGGTGTCAGTCAGCGAATCATCTGATTCTAGTCTTGTTCTTGCAGTATTCAGAGTCTGAAGCCAAGAAAACATATTAAGTGTTGTTGTTAACTATATATGATTTTTAACCGAACCGAGTGTGATTTACACTCATTACGAGTTTCACACACCTTCTCCGGCCACGTTGAGTTGTTGACACTTACAGTGGGAAAAGCGACACATGCGCTTTTCACTTGTATAACTTAAGGGTGAATGGGTAATGTAGTTTCTGCTCTGGGTGGGATGAATTAGGAAGCTTGCATTGTGAAGGGCGCTCTGAAAATCGGCAGTGCAGGTAAAAGATTAAAACCTCTATTAAAACAGATGTCCAAATGAACGTACCGGTACACTACAAGCATGTTCTGGGTGCACGGAGAGGTGGCGGTACGCTCAAGAGCTATATTTGGAAGTGGCGGTACTGAGTACTGGTGTGTACCGGCCCACTTAAAACACTGGCAATGACTATACTTTGGAATTTTTTTGCAGTCCACTTAGAATTCAACATGGAAATCATTTTTGTTTTTTATTAACATTGATTGTTTTGAAATTCATATGGCACTTACATGCCTGTGTTTTTATTTCTGTAATAAATATGGCTTTCAAGCCAACAGTTAATTTGGAGGATATTGATGGTTTATTGCAGGTATGTTGTTTACATGAGAAAATCTGTGTTACAAGTTAAACAAAAATTCCAATAAACAATCATATTTTGAATTTAAATAGTTTCTTTGTCTTGAGTTTACATTAATTATTTACATTTTACATTTACATATCCAAAAAGTTTCAGTCTTTTAATTGCGATTAATCGCGATTAATTTTAAAAATTGTGCGATTAATTAGTAAATTTTTTTTAATCGATTGACAGCACTAATTATAATAATAATAATAACTTATGACTTTACATGACTACACATTACTAAATCATTAACATCTCATAGACACATGAATTCATGACTTGTCTTGGTGGGGCACATCTTTAAAAAGTTATCTATTACACATGTTCTATACATATTCAACTCATCTAAGTCAGGTATTTGGTCCTTTTCTGTGGTTTGTAAATAAGTTGAAGAGCAGAGGTCCTGGGCTGCATTTGGATGGAGAAGGAACTGAACGGTAGGAGGAAAGTTTATATTTTTAAGTGGCAATAGTGGCCCTAAAGAAGAGCAAGACAAACGTCTGACTGCAGTGCATTATTATGATATAAAAGACAGTAAACCAATCCATAACATAACAAAAGTCATAATCAGCATCTCTATGCTAACTCTATGCAATTTGGTAAATTGTGCGTTGGATGAGTTAGGTTAAACGTAAATATTGCAATAAAGCCACTGTTGTCTCTGATGTTGGTGACAGAGCTGGTGGCAAATTTATAAACAATTTTACATTGTGCCATTTTCATACATCTTGCTTCTAGAGCATGTTTGATTTGGTGTACCTCAAAGTTAATTACATTAACTAACATGCAGGAACTAACATGTAATTAAGGTAGTGTTATTCATGCAGTAGTTAAGTTAGTTCTTCATTAGTTCTTGATTAATGTCTTACCTCGTCATTAGTTCGTAGTCAAGTAATTATTCATTCAGGTATCAGAACATGATAATTCATGTACTATTATTGTAAAGTGTTAAAATTACCTTGGGACCAACTGTGGAGAAGAAATGAACTGGTAGACGAAGTACACAAATCAAGTTCTAGTGTGAAAGTACAGATCCATATAATAAAATATTACTCCAGTAAAAGTACTCCGTTTTCAATTTTACTCGAGTACTTAAGTAAAAAGTACAGATGGAACAATGAATAGATGAATGTTTATTTTAGTTCTGTTAGTTTTGATTGCTTCTATTGTCCTCATTTGTAAGTCACTTTTGGATAAAAGCATCTGCTAGATAATTTTGCAGTCTTATATAGGCTACTTTTATTAGCATATATAAAATTCCTTGGATTTTCTCAAAATAACACAAGAATAAGGAAATAATGAATATAATAAGGAAAATAATTATATACACTTTTTCCTGTCTTCTCAAACCTTGTTTGTGGTGTAAAACATCACTTCCCAGATTGACATTTACTGTAGTTACCATGTTCTGAACATCACATGCTTCCTTTTTCACTCAGTTGTAATCTGTCTACAAGGTATATACAGGATTCGCGTAATTAGTTTTAATAGCTTTTAAGACTTTAAGACTCTTTACATTCATTTTAAGAACTCATCACCACTCCAAGTTCTAACCATTCACATTGGCAACACTTTAACTTACATTTATATTGATTGTATGGCTTGAATGGACTAGTCGAGTTATTGTGCTACTAGATGGCTTTCCACGTTTGAAATGTTGCTGGATCGTTTTTAAGAGCAGAGAACTCCAGTGCAAGCTGTACTCACTGATGAAATGGTGACTAATGGCCAGTCTTGAAAAACTATGTCAATAAAGTTATTTTGCTGGGAGCTATTTGAACATGTGCTTCCCATACTGAGGCCTTAGCCAAGTCAACCACAATCATGTGTGTAGAGCTACACGTCGACCTTTCCTTTGTAGATCCAGTGCTTCTTAATCTGACAGAAAACACCCTGAGATCCAGCACTGGTAATCTCACAGCCACTCAGGCATTCAAAGAGACGGAGAAATCTCTCCCTATTAGCGCATGCATGATGGATCCACGGTTTAAGCATTTGCTGTTTCTACCAGAGAAAGCCAGAGAGGAGGCCAAAGCCCATCTCACTGATTTATTGCATGACAATGAGACAAAAGCATTCGGAAACATCAGGTGAGCTAATAATAATAATAATAATAATCCATACTAAATGTTATTTTTAACAAAAAGGTGAACAGGAGGTTGCCGACTGCAGCATGACAACAAATGCATTCCCCAGTGAGCATAAAAAACCAAGACTGGAGGCTGTTCTTGAGGAGCTCTTTGGATGTAACTACAAAAGATGCGATCCTACAACAAAGCAGCCAACTACCAATGAAGATGAGATTCAAGAATATTTTCAGATGCCTGACATTCCGACCGTGAGGAATCCTCTCAAATGGTAGGTATGTAATGAACACAAGCTTCCTCGGCTATCCAAGCTGCCTAATCATATCTTGCTGTCCCTGCTACCAGTATACAAAGTGAAAGAATTATTTCCTTGGCTGGTAACACCATCACAGTGCAAAGATCAAGCCTGCATCCCTCTCAAGTCGATGTGCATATATTTCTGAATGAAAACCAGCGATCGATGAGCTCGACCAAAGCCTGTGTGTGGTGAGAGGACGATGACTTGTGTTAGTCTATAAAATAAACTTTCAAGCTGGTTGCAGTAAGATTCTATTCGGTCTAATTAATGTAGAAAAATTACATATAAAACGATTAAATTACATATAAAACGATTAAATGAAATTTACTTATGTTTTAACTGATTTACTAATGTTTTAATTAGTTTTATGAATATAGTCTGCATGCACAGAGGTTTCAACGGCGACATGAATTTTAGAATTGCAATATTGCATTTAACTTTTATTTTCTATTAATTTCTTCTGTTAGACTACATGTATGATTCTCAATTACTTTCTCATTTGTTTCTGATTTTTTTTTTTTTTTGGATCTCAGCATCATGATGTCTAGCTTTTTAGGATCTTTTGATCCAGTTCACTTTGTCAGGCAGGTCCTATTTAAGAAATTTCTAGATTGTGAACAGGTGTGGCAGTAATCAGGCCTGAATGTGGCTAGAGAAATGGAACTCAGATGTGATACAGTTTTAACGGGGGAGGGGGGGGCAAACACTTATTCACACAGGGCCATGTAGTTTTGGCTTTTGTTTTCCCTTAATAAAAACCTTCATTACAACACTGTATGTCATGTTTACTTGTGTTATCTTTTTTAGCTGAAATATTAAAGTATGAAAAACATGCAAAGAAATAAGAAATCACTTTTTCACACCACTGTTGTCACAAACTAAAATGGAAGCATAGTATTTAATGCAAGTGAACAGTTTATCTACAAGGGGTAATGTGACAATGATATGATGACTGGAAATCCCAGAGCTCTGGATATTTAAATAGGGGAAGACATCAATGGGAGATCAGGGGAGATTTCCCATGGGGATCTGAGGGCATAAAAAGGAACAGGTTAGAGAAAGATGGTCGCTCACCAGTACAGGGTAGTGAACGGTATACCAGACATCGGAGTACTGACGTGAAGGTGTCCTTTATCCTGGGGAGTGATTACTCGGTGCAGGTGATCAGTACTCAGGTGATTGCGATCATGCTTGAGAATCAAGTGCGGGTGATGATTGGGGTAGCTGTGACAGACAGTTCCTAATATTACTGCCTCCTCCAGGGGCGGCTCCTGATGGACCGGGGGACATAAATCCTCCCTTCTGGGCCTCCCAGCAGAGTAGGTTCATGTTGGGTACCGGCTCTGATGTCCTCGTCCGTGTTCCACATGATAGGGCTGACAATCATAAACGGGCTTCACAGAGATACTGCAGATTTTTATGATCAGTGATTACTGTAAAAGGGTGGTTAGCTCCCTCCAGGCAATGTCTCCATTCTTCTAAAGCGAGCTTGATCACTAACAGCTCTCAGTTCCCAATGTCATAATTCTGCTCCCTTGGGGTCAGTTTCCTTGAATAGTAAGTGCAAGGCTGGAGGCGTGGAGGCTCACCGAACTTCTGGGATAGCACAGCGTCCACTTCTACCACAAACAGTAACTCAGAATTTGGGTGGCGAAGGATGGGAGCCGTGCTAAAGGAGTTCTTCAGTTCTTGGAATGCTTTGTGGGCAGTGGAAGTCCAGGACAGGGACTTGGGCTTACCTCTAAGGAGAGAGCTCATGGGGAAGTCTTGGATAAAGCATCAATAGAGATTAGCAAATCCTAAGAACCTCTGGAGTTCCTTCACAGATTGTGGAACGGGCCACTACTTAACCCTCTGAGATCTAAGGGTATTTTTGGGGCCTGTAGAAGTTTTGTCACGCCCTGACATTTGTGCTTTTTTCAGTTTCTTATAAACATCTAAATGGGTAAAGTCTAATCTCACTGTAATCAGCACAAACTGGGCTATAATAATATGTGAGCAGCATGTATGTACATGATTGGGTTTTTGGGGGAAAAAAATGTTATGCAATGTTAGTGAAAAACTAAAATTTTAAATCACTTGAATAAGGCAATAAAACACATACAGAACATTGGTTGCCAGGATTTTTGAGAACTGTAGCTTGAAGCCTAGAATTTTTCTTTCTGAATGATGTGAAAATCGTCTTGTTTACTCACTCACAGAAAACAATATATTGATTTTAATTTTCTAAGACACTTTTTGTTGGTAAAAGTCATATGCGAGTAGACGTCAACTATCATGAATATCATTGTGATTTACACCTGAGAAGACAAAGGCCCGCATAATGAGCTGCATAATGAGCCTCTCATTCAGCTTTGCCACTGAGAGTGAGGAGTTACAAGAAAGAATGTGAGAACAAAATAAATGTATATAATTATATGTTTGTAGTTTATTTAGAATATATTTAATTATCCCACAACATAATTTAATATTCACTTGCAAGTGCAGTTAAACAGTTTATTAGGATCAAAGTTGAATTTTTTGCATCATTACTCCAGTCACACAATCTTTCAGAAATCCTTTTAACAATCTGATTTTCTACAAAAAATAAATAAATAAATAAACATTTATTATTATTATTATTATAAATGATGAAAAGAGCTGAGAATATTTTTTTCAGTTTTTTTTGGGAGGATAAATTGAAAGAACAGCATTGTTTGTTACATTTGTTACAGTTACATTTATTTGTTACATTTATATTATTTACATCAAGCTTTTGAATGGTATAGTATTGTATATTGTCATTGAAACTTCATAATGTTTCACTTGATTATACATTTAGTCAGGAATTTTAGTTTGGAAAAACTCTTAACTAGGAAAATGTTCACACTTTATGTGAAAACTAGTACAAGTATATAAATAAATAAAAAGAGACCTACTCATGTTTATGATTTCTGCTGAATAAAGTGCTTCATTCTTTTTTATGAGGAAATCCAAATCTCAAATCCTAAAGTAATCCACATCACATCTTTTTGGGGTGAATTATGTCTTATTCCCAGTGCCGCTGCTAGCCATTTTGGTGCCCTAAGCATAATTCCTTTATGATGCCCCCCACCCCAACCCCGAGAAAGAAAAAAAAACGTTTGTTTTTGCCAGTTTAACTTTTTATTACCAAACATAAACTTAAGAACACTAAAAAGAGAAAGAAAATCTTCACAGCTTTGCTGACTTTGTAAACAGTCAACAGAATAGCAAAATAAAAAAGATATCAAAATAATCCAGACTTTTTTTTTTTTTTTGCAAATTCAATGTCACTTTGAAAAGATTAAATTAAATAATCATCAATAAGTACTAGGGTTGTCACTTTTGTGAAAAAATCTTTTTCGATTTTTAAGACATAAGTGTTCATTGAATCTATTGTAAAATCGATTTTCCATGTCTAACAAAAAGACGTTTCCTTTTTCAACGTCAATAAACGGACGAACGTAAAGAGAGAGCTGGAAAATCTCAAGTCAGCAATATTTCTTATTTATTGGCATGAAGTTTCATGGCAAAATTTTCGGGGTCCAGAGAAGAGCATTTTTTATTCACTATATGTCCAGCTGTTGAGAAGACGCGCTCCGACCGCACTGATGTCCCAGGGACACTCAGGTACAGCTGCACAAGGTGGGGGTATTACTGCCAATTTTCCACCACAAATGCCGGTCGCTATCAGCTTGCAATGGTCCTTTTCATAACTCAGAATCTCTTGTAACTAGATGCACGAATGAGGAGAATTCACGTCTACCGTGCTGCGAGACCTCCAGACGCGCGGAAACACGTCTTTATATTGTAAGTTATAATAACATAATTTGCTGATGCTAACATTAACGTCAGCAAGTTCGAGGCGCATTAGTACGATTAGCAGCAGCACGCACATGCAGCACATTTCCCGTACTTTCTAGACTAGACCAGACTAGACTAAAGCAATTATTAAATATCTTTCTTGTTCCCCCTTTTTTGTTACATATACATGGCTAAAATGTGCCTAATATTTCTATAGGCTAATGAAATGAGGCTAATGGCTATTTTTGGTGCCCCCTCAGCACTTGGTGCCCTACGCACAGTGCGTGATGCGCATGGTGGGAGCGGTGGCGCTGCTTATTCCTCTCATCGCGAATCAAACACACCTTGTTTGTCATCTTTATTTTATAAATGCACACAGTTTTTTTGTTATTATGTCTGTATGCAAAAAAAAGTAGACCCACATACAAAGTTATAAGTGCTCTGGAGAAGATGTGGGCTCCACGGAGTTCCTTGAGGATGGCAGGGACCAGGGAAAGTGAATACGGCAGCTTGACTGTCTGAATTCGGGATTCTATAGTCAATGCAAGGCCTCTAGCCCCCGTACTTCTTGCCCACAAACAAGAAGCTGGAGGCAGACGGGGAGCTGGATGGACGGATGAATCCCTGCTTGAGGGCCTCCTTGATGTAATCCTCCATAGCCTTGCGCTCCGGGATGGACAGTGGATAGACTCAACCTTTAGGGAGTTTAGTATCAGGCAGCAGGTTGATTGCACAGTCTTATGGTCTGTGAGGTGGTAAGTGGGTGGCTGCCTGCCTGCTGAACACATCCTGGAATACCACATAATCAAGTGGGATCGTTGGAGCAGCATCAGGCTCAAGGCTCTTGAAGAGGGTGGAAGCCACGTGACACCCTGGAGTACAGAGATCTGGATGAAGAAGAGAGGTGAGACCATGTTGATGTCAGAACAGACTCCAGTGAGTTACCTCACATGAATCCCACCTGATTTCCGGAGAATTTAATGCCCCAGGAGGTGTCCCAGGGGCATCCCAGGATGATATCGACCGTGGGTCCCTCCAGTACCAAGAAGTGCATCTCCTCTTCATGGAAGAGACCAATTCTGAGAATTAACAGGGGTGTCTGAAACTTAACCCGGCCATGTCTTAATGGCTTTCCTTGTAATGTTTCGACTCGGAGCTCCTGGGCATGGCGATAGCGGGGCAATTGGAGATGGCTTAGGAGGCTTTGTGAGATGTCTACCAGGGCTGAAATAGAAACCGTGCATTCTGGGGTGACTAGTTGGACTGGCATGGTGGTAAGTTTAGAAATTACAGTGTTCTGATTGATAGTACTCAAAGGACGTTAGGGTCTGGCTGGGCAGGCACAGATGACATGATCTG
This sequence comes from Carassius auratus, assembly GCF_003368295.1. Classification (NCBI taxonomy): domain Eukaryota; kingdom Metazoa; phylum Chordata; class Actinopteri; order Cypriniformes; family Cyprinidae; genus Carassius; species Carassius auratus. The sequence goes on along the minus strand of NC_039270.1, from coordinate 25,102,178 downwards.
GTAGTAAAGGCAGTGCCGGCATTAGCATTCCTCAGATGATAGACAAGTGGATTCCACTTGCATGGGCTCTGGTTTTGGAGGCCTGATGGCAGGAGAACCAGACTGGTGCTGTGATATGTAATTGGCCTTTAGAATAAAGGTCTCTAATTTGATGCAATCTTTGTAGATTGCCATTTGTGCATGGATCCGTGGATTAAGACCTTGACGATAGGTGCTTAGAAGCGCTGCTTCATTCCATCCACTAGCCGCCACCAATGTTCAAAACAGGATGGTGTATTCACTTGTCATGGTATCACCCGGACGCAACCACAGTAGTTGATCAGCCATAGATATTTCATCCACAGATGAACCGAACACTTGCTTAAGCTGGTTGGTAAAAGCTTCAAAAGAGTTATTTATGCACTGTTCACATCCCATATGACCTTTGCCCATTGCAGGTCACGCCCAGACAGTAGAGAAGTTAGAAAGGCTACCTTGGAATGATGGAGGAGAATTTCTGCTGTTGCGCCTCAGTGTACAGCGAGACCTGGAGAAGAAAGCCGCCACATCCAGCTGATTCCCCGCATATGATGCAGGCAGCGCCATGAGACTGACAGCGGCAGATCGGGGAGTGGATGAAGCGGTGAGTGCTAACCAGAGGAGGTTGCTCTCCTCTTGCAGAAGGTCTAAATTGGCCATGGGGATCTAAGGACATTAAAAGGAACAGGTTATTGAAAAATGGTTCAGGCTAGTGAACGGTAGACCGGATACCGGAGTACTGAGGTGAAGAGACGGGTAATGACTGGGGTGGCTTTGACAGAGAGTTCTTGACAACTGTATATATATGTTTCAATTTACATATGTTAATTTTTGCATTTGGCAGTATCAAGATACTTGTTGACTATTTTTGTCTTTTCCGAACCGGTTAAAGTAAGAGTTAATTCATTCTTGATATCGATGCTGAAAACTTGTTAAATATTAACTTTATTATAAGTTATTATTATAGTTTTACAGTATGCATGCACATATAGTTATATATAGTGTTCCTGTAGCTAAATTGGTAGGGCATTGCGTTATCAAGCGCAAGGTTGGGGGTTCGATTCCCCGGGAACACATGATAGGTAAAAATGTATAGCCTGAATGCACTGTAAGTCACTTTGGATAAAAGAGTCTGCTAAATGCATAAATTTAATTTAATTTAATATAGTTTGCATATAAAATGGGATAACAATGTTACGTGCAGCTATTTATTTGGCTTTACTCTGTTACTTGGAAAATGAAAATGTAATGTCATAATTATAAAGTTTTGACAGTTAATGTGTTATGTAATCATTGCATTAGGCTATGAATTAAAAAACATTCATCGATAATAACTATTTCTTGTGTTTTCATTTACAGTAACATGAATCACGAGTAGTGGAGTAACTTGAGTATTGTATTTATGAGAAATTGAGAAAGAAACAGCAGAATAGCAGAAATCAGTTGTCATGCAACCCCTAATTGATAGTAAGACAGCACAACTAAACAAACTTACTTTGTGATAACTCCTTATCAATTCAACATAATTCAGAAGCGAGGGAATGAAGCACGAGAGAATTCATTGAGTGACTAACCAATGCAACCCAAGAAACAAGAATTAGACCAATAAGCAAAACAACCGACAAAACGTATTGAGGAGGGAAAATAAAGCTCTCCGAGCTAACAGGACAATGATGTCAAACGGTATATTCAAAATATGTTGCCTGCAAACCATAGCTGTTTTGAGGAACTCCTCTCAGGACAAACACCTGACTGATTAGACAGTTTAGCTATGATTAAAATGTAATTTCCTAAAATACATATTTTACCTTCATTGTTAGGCACATTAATCATAAACATAGCTCAAACGCTTCCTACTAGTTTGGCCCAAAACAATTAGCACAGTTTTATCACAGGTAGAATGCAAAATGTTTTAGCACAAGCATTTCAACCAAATATTATTTATTTTAAACCTTAAAGGGTTACTCCACTCAAAAATTAAAATGGTCATTAATCACTTATCCCCATGTCGTTGCAAACCCATAAAAAAAAATTTCTTCGGATATTTTGGATGAAAACCAGTAGACTTGAGACTGTCCCACTGACTGCCAAATAAATAACGGTTTCAAGGTCCAGGCAAGTATAAAAACACATTGTCAGAATAGTCCATATGCCATCAGTGATTCAACCGCAATGCTATGAAGCGATGAGAATTAATTTTGTACACGAAGAAAACAAAAATAATGACTTTATTCAACAATTCCTCTCTTCTGTGTCTCTCCAAATCAGCGTAGCGCCATTTTGGCAGATCTTAGCTGTACGCAGGTGGCGTATGCTCCACGCTGCGCCGATGGGTTGTTTGTTGTAAACCAAAGTGTAAATACACAAAAAAATTGTATCCTTGTGGCGCGGGTGATACAGAAGAGCATACGCCATCTGCCATCATTGATTCAACATTCAGCAGATGGAGTATTCTGACAATGGCTGTAATCTGGTAAAAGGGAGGTCATTGTTGCTATTCCTCCATGTACTTCTAACCTACTCTTGGTGCCTTGCTGAAGACATTCATTGCATGGCCCACCTTCATTTTGTCAAAATGACTGGGCTAAAGGGTGTGTTGTGATATACTTGGAGCCATTTTCAGTGACATCCCCTCTTGAAAATCCAACAAATCTTTTAATGGATCAATTGAAATCTCATTCTACTGTTTTGGTGAATCATAAAAATCTGTCTAAAAAGTAGTGCACTCTTCAAGTTCTTCACTAGATTTGAAACCTTTATCATGAATTATAGCCTGCTGTCTGGTCTTGCTGGATGTGGGTCAGATTCATTGTGGTTCACACTGGTTCATACTTCTTTGATAACCACTTGTAAATAAATGTTTAAATTGGAATTGGTTAATGATCTTATTATGTTTAACCTACTTGGCAGCTTAAAGATCGGCACAGCTTTACACATTTGTGTTTATAGCAGGGAGGTGATCCAACACAGCAAACTTAATGGTTATTTAACCATGTTCATTGTATTGTTGAATGCATAGAACCCAGAACTGGTTTGTCCACTTTGCAGCCACCAACACAAAAACCTGGTACAGTATGTGTCATTGGGTTAAAATCAAATATAACTAAACCTACACAGCTTTACCCTACATCAAAACATGTCGGAAATGTTTATGTACATTGAACATCTCGTTACAATCTAGTCTTTACAAAACAGTGGCAGTTATTTAAGTTACTTTGTCATTTTGGTCAAGAAGTGTCTGCTAAATGCATTGTAATTACAACACGCTAAAACGCATGTGAATAAACTTACTTTGGCCAGTACAACACTGTTTTCATCACCGGGAGGCTAGATGGACCCAGCCACAGCAGAAAGCCTAGTAACCTTCCAAAGACTTGTGGCTTTTAAACTCCTGCATTGTGTAGTAACTTACACCAAAAACTAGATAATTCACATTGTCCATATATGTGCGTGGGGGTATGGTCCAGGTCTCTGTGCCTTTCCGCTGCAGGGAGCTCGTATGGGTCGATATTTTGGATGCCTGAAAGCTTCTCCAAATACCGTATCTTGCGCTTGGTGTAACCTAAAAAAAATTTATTCCATTGTTCCTATGTTTTCCATATGTATCGTGTGAGGTACTGGAGCAGTTTTTAACGCAGCAGTAACATCCAGGCATGGTAAAGCAGTGCGGAATTGCAAAAACCTTCTCTAATTCCGAGTTAACAACACATGTAAACAATACTGTTTCGCAATCCTGAGGGGCTCTGTGTTATGACGACAACTTAGAATCAGAATCAGAAAGAGCTTTATTGCCAAGTATGCTTGCGCATACAAGGAATTTGTTTTAGTGCATAAGCTTCCAGTACACAGAGACACCAACACACAGACAACATTTTTTTTTAGGCAAATACACAAGTGTATAAACAATTGTGCTATAAATGATAATGGAATAGGATTGAATAAGATGCAGGGATGTACTAGGATGGAGGGGTAACAAATAAATATGAGGATATTGCACTTTTTTTTGCATAAGCATAAGTGGGGAACATTTAACTGTTCATGAGGTAGATTGCCTGGGGGAGGAAATTTTTTTTTGCCTTACTGTTCTGGTATTTGCGGCTCTGAGGCACCGGCCAGATGGCAAAAGTTCAAAAATGGGGTGACTTGGATGTGAGGGATCCAGAGTGATTTTATGAGCCCTTTTCCTCACTCTGGATGTATACAGTTCTTGAAAGGTGGGCAGGGGAGCACCAATAATCCTTTCAGCAATCCGAACAGTTCTCTGTAGTCTTCTGATGTCTGATTTTGTTGCTGAGCCAAACCAGACAGTTATAGAAGTACACAGTACAGACTCAATGATGGTTGAATAGAACTGTTTCAGCAGCTCCTGTGGCAGGTTAAACTTCCTCAGCTGGCGAAGGAAGTACAACCTTTGTTGGGCCTTTTTTACAATGGAGTCAATGTGATTGTCCCACTTCAGGTCCTGAGAGATGGTGGTTCCCAGGAATCTGAATGACTCCACTGCAGTCACAGTGCTGTTCATGATGGTGAGTGGGGAAAGTGCAGGGGGGTTTCTCCTGAAGTCCACCATCATCTCCACTGTTTTGAGCGTGTTCAGCTCCAGGTTGTTAAGACTGCACCAGACAGCCAGCTGCTCAACCTCTTGTCTGTAAGCAGACTCATCACCGTCCTGGATGAGGCCGATGACTGTGGTGTCATCTGCAAACTTCAGGAGCTTGACAAAGGGGTCTTTAGAGGTGCAGTCGTTGCTGTACAGGGAGAAGAGCAGAGGGGAGAGAACACATCCCTGAGGGGCACCAGTGTTGGAGGAGCAGCTGTTTGACATGAATTTCCCCAGTCTCACTAACTGTTGCCTATCTGTCAGAAAGCTGGTGATCCAGTGACAGATAGAGCTAGGAACAGAGAGCTGGGTCAGTTTGGTCTGGAGGAAATTTGAAGTGCCTTGAAAATATTTTAAGTCATATGTCTCTTGAGTTTTTATTTAAAATCTGAAGAAGATATCATGAAAAATGAGATTCCTGCAAAAAAACTTTGAGACTATATCTAGCCAATACCCCCCCCCCCCACCCCCACCCCCTATTTAGTCATTACCACAACATACCACTGCATATGTTTTTCAATTATAAAACACTAGACAGAAACTTAGACATCATTAGTGATTTGAGCACTCATTACCAAAATAAAATAAGAATAATTTGAGTAAGAAAATTAAAAAAGATTTAACTTTTAACAATTACATAACATCCTGAGATTGCTAGAAATGCAGCATTTACAATCATTTGCACTCAAACAGATTGTAATCATGCAGATACATTCACATTCAACATAAAACACACTCTCACATATAGAAATGTTGATAAATGAAAAAAACGAAGAAAAAGGCGATCGCTATAAGTTCCATCTCCATCAGATGATCACGAGGGAGCGCCAGAATTAAAATGTGCTATCTTTTGTATTAGTGACATTAAATTATCTTTCTTTAGATAGATAGTTTCTTCCAAGGTTTTATTCTCCATTCTGTCACCGATGGAGTTTTGGTTCCTTGCCGCTGTTGCCTCTGGCTTGCTTAGTTGGGGTCACTTCATCTACAGCGATATCGTTGATTGATTGCAAATAAATGCACAGTAGTGATGGCCGATTCGTGAACGAATCGTTCAATTTAACCGGTTCTTCTTAGTGAACCGGTTGAACCAGTTCACCAAATCGAACTGAATCGTTTGAAACGGTTCACGTCTCCAATAAGCATAAATCCACAAATTACTTAAGCTGTTAACTTTTTTAACGTGACTGAGTCAGAATAAACCAATATCCCGGGGTAATCCATTTACTCAAACAGTACACTGAATGAAATGCTGTGAAGACCGAACTGAAGATGAACACCGAGCTGAGCCAGATAATGAACAAACACGCCCACTGCTGGAGCAGTTCTCGTTCTCGAGTCAAGAACCGGTTGCTTCGGTTTTCGGATCACCAGTACACTCAACTGAGAATCGTTTCTGTCGGACGCGTCCAATTTGAGAACCGATGAGCTGATTCTCGTTCTCGAGTCAAGAACTGGTTGCATCGGTTTTCGGATCACCAGTACACTCAACCGAGAATCGTTTCTGTCGGACGCGTCCGAATTGAGAACCGATGAACTGATGATATTGCGCATGCGTGTAATTTTGTAAGTATTTTGTTAAACATCGGAAAGTGTCATAAAATAACAATATTTTATTTTGATTTTTTTATTATTATTATTTTTTTTATTAATGTTTCCAATCTGTATATTGTATATAATGTATAGGCCAAATGGGTTTTCAGGGAAGTTGGACAATAATTAAGACTCTAAAGACTCTTATGTTTAATAGGAATAAGGGATGATTTATGAGATATCTGTACTGTATTTATAGTTGATGACATTCACAAATTGAGTTTGTAGTAAACAGAACATGAACACGAGTAGAGCAGCTGATGACACTGAACTGCACGTGCCGGTTAGAGCGATTCTCGTTCTCGAGTCAAGAACCGGTTGCATCGGTTTTCGGATCATCAGTACACTCAACCGAGAATCGTTTCTGTCGGACGCGTCCGAATTGAGAACCGATGAACTGATGATACTGCGCATGTGCGATTCAGCGTGAAGCCAACTGACTCACAGCATGTCTGAACCGAAGGGATTCTTTTGGTGATTGATTCTGATTCTGTACTAGTAATGTTATGAGCGCGGGTAGTTCGAGGGCTTGGATGAAGGGCAATCTGGCGAAACGTAAGTTCATTTAATAACAAATACATCGCAATGGATTATGTTTAGTAAGTGGATCATGGTTTCTGCGCTGATGACACCTAATTTATTTACTTTATATCTTCAAGACTTAAATCCTCATATGCACATTATTGCTGTTACTGTATTTAGGTGTTGTTGCAAAACTCAAATGTAAACTTTTCATGATTATGAGGTTTTAACTGACTAAAGTTATGATTACTGACTTTATATATTTGAATGTTTGATAGACGTGACGCCATTACGTCATCGCCAATGACGTCATTACGTCGAGCGTGAAAGAACCGATGAACCGTTTTTTTCAACCGGTTTATTGAATCGAACCGTCCGAAAGAACCGGTTCGTGGAAAAGAATCGAACTTCCCATCACTAATGCACAGACACTATTTAACTGAACAGAGATGACATCACTGAATTCAATGATGAACTGCCTTTTAACTATCATTTTGCATTATTGACACACTGTTCTCCTAATGAATGTTGTTTAGTTGCTTTGACGCAATTTATTTTTTTTAAAGTGCTATATAAATAAAGGTGACTTGACTTTTGCCTGTCACTTTTTTTGTGGATCGTCTCAATCTGTTTTGTGACACTGTACGCTAAAAAAACATGTTTTTTTTATTACCAAGACACAGTTTCTGACCGTGAGTTATTCCATAGCGGACACAAACAATACTGTCACTGAAGAACTGAAATATAGAAAAAGGAATTGTCATCTTCATTGGACTAAATGTGCTTCATGAGATGTCTTTCAGTGGACCCTTACCTTTCTAACTGAACCGGTATTTACAGCTGTGGATGTGTTTATGAATCGTTATTATGACGAATGTGGTATGTACTGCGTATGTGGTTCAACCATAATATTATAAAGCGACAACCTTTATTTATTTATATAGTGCTTTAAACAAAATACATTGCGTCAAAGCACTGAACAACATTCATTTGGAAAACAGTGTCTCAATAATGCAAAATGATAGTTAAAGGCAGTTCATCATTGAATTCAGTGATATCATCTCTGTTCAGTTTAAATAGTGTCTGTGCATTTATTTGCAATCAAGTCAATGATATCGCTGTAGATGAAGTGACCCCAACTAAGCAAGCCAGAGGCGACAGCGGCAAGGAACCGAAACTCCATCGATGACAGAATGGAGAAAAAAACCTTGGGAGAAACCAGGCTCAGTTGGGGGGCCAGTTCTCCTCAGACCAGACGAAACCAGTAGTTCAATTCCAGGCTGCAGCAAAGTCAGATTGTGCAGAAGAATCATCTGTTTCCTGTGGTTTTGTCCTGGTCCTCTGAGACGAGGTCTTTACAGGGGATCTGTATCTGGGGCTCTAGTTGTCCTGGTCTCCGCTGTCTTTCTGTGCAGTAGAGGTCCTTTCTAGGTGCCGAGCCACCATCTGGTCTGGATACGTACTGGATCCGGGTGACTGCAGTGACCCTCTGATCTGGATACAGACTGGATCTGGTGGCTACGGTGACCTCGGAACAAGAGAGAAACAGACAAATATTAGCGTAGATGCCATTCTTATAATGATGTAGAAGGTACATGTTATGTGAACTGTTTCCGGTTCCGGTTTACCTAATTAATGCAGCCTAAAAATCCTTTAACGGATTTGGATATTAAAAGCATATTAGTATGTTATGTGTATGCCAGGTTAAAGAGATGGGTCTTTAATCTAGATTTAAACTGCAAGAGTGTGTCTGCCTCCCGAACAATGTTAGGTAGGTTATTCCAGAGTTTAGGCGCCAAATAGGAAAAGGATCTGCCGCCCGCAGTTGATTTTGATATTCTAGGTATTATCAAATTGCCTGAGTTTTGAGAACGTAGCGGACGTAGAGGAGTATAATGTAAAAGGAGCTCATTCAAATACTGAGGTGCTAAACCATTCAGGCCTTTATAAGTAATAAGCAATATTTTAAAATCTATACGATGTTTGATATGGAGCCAGTGCAGTGTGGACAGGACCGGGCTAATATGGTCATACTTCCTGGTTCTAGTAGGAACTCTTGCTGCTGCATTTTGGACTAGCTGTAGTTTGTTTACTAAGCGTGCAGAACACCCACCCAATAAAGCATTACAATAGTCTAACCTTGAAGTCATAAATGCATGGATTAACATTTCTGCATTTGACATTGAGAGCATAGGCCATAATTTAGATATATTTTTGAGATGGAAAAATGCAGTTTACAAATGCTAGAAACGTGGCTTTCTAAGGAAAGATTGCGATCATGTAGCACACATAGGTTCCTAACTGATGACGAAGAATTGACAGAGCAACCATCAAGTCTTAGACAGTGTTCTAGGTTATTCTAGTTTTTAGGCCCTATGATTAACACCTCTGTTTTTTCTGAATTTAGCAGTAAGAAATTACTCGTCATCCAATTTTTTATATCAACTATGCATTCCATTAGTTTTTCAAATTGGTGTGTTTCACCGGGCCGTGAAGAAATATAGAGCTGAGTATGATCAGCATAACAGTGAAAGCTAACACCATGTTTCCTGATGATATCTCCCAAGGGTAACATATAAAGCGTGAAGAGTAGCGGCCCTAGTACTGAGCCTTGAGGTACTCCATACTGCACTTGTGATCGATATGATACATCTTCATTCACTGCTACGAACTGATGGCGGTCATATAAGTATGATTTAAACCATGCTAATGAACTTCCACTGATGCCAACAAAGTCTTCAAGTCTATGCAAAAGAATGCTGTGGTCAATTGTGTCAAACGCAGCACTAAGATCCAATAAAACTAATAGAGAGATACACCCACGATCAGATGATAAGAGCAGATCATTTGTAACTCTAAGGAGAGCAGTCTCAGTACTATGATACGGTCTAAATCCTGACTGGAAATCCTCACATATACCATTTTTCTCTAAGAAGGAATATAATTGTGAGGATACCACCTTTTCTAGTATCTTGGACAGAAAAAGGAGATTCGAGATTGGTCTATAATTAACAAGTTCATTGGGGTCATGTTGTGGTTTTTTTATGAGAGGCTTAATAACAGCCAGTTTGAAGGTTTTGGGGACATGTTTGTTTTCTTCTAAAAGAGAAGAAAAGTAATCAGATCTTGCAGTTTTTAATGCTTTTTTGTAGGATATGCTACTTTCCCGCCAAGCAATACAAAATTCCTCTAGTTTTGTTTTCCTCCAGCTGCGCTCCATTTTTCGGGCTACTTTCTTTATGGTGCGTGTATGCTCATTATACCAGGGTGTCAAACTGTTTTCCTTAACCTTCCTTAAGCACAGAACTAAATAATGATCTGGGATATCATATCTGGCTCGTGTTTATAACAGTAATCTTGGGGGGTGGACTCATTTAAAATAATGTAATCATCAGGTTTTAGCCAGGTTTCTGTCAAACAGAGCACATCTATATTATGATCAGTGATCATATTATTTACAAAAAGTGTTTTCGTAGAAATGGATCTGATATTCAATAAGCCAAGCTTTATCAGTTGTTTATCCATATTGCATTTGTTTTTTATTTGTTGAACCTCAATTAAATTGTTAGCCTTAACTTGGTTTGGACGTTTTTTGTATTTTCTAGTTCGGGGAACAGACACAGTCTCTATAGTGTAATATCTAGGTGAAAGAGTCTCTATGTGCTGAGAATTAACTGACCTCTGTGACGGGAGGCAGCTAGCAGACGGTCGGTTTAGCCAGTCTGTCTGCTTCCTGATCTGGGCCCCAGTTAGTCAAGTATAAACACTAAGACTATGTGCCATATTTCTAGACAGAAGAGTGGCGCCACCCCAGGAGGGATGAAGACCATCTCTTTTAAACAGGTCAGGTCTGCCCCAAAAGCTCGTCCAATTGTCTATGAAACCTATGTTATTCTGTGGGCACCACTTAGATATCCAGCCATTGAGTGATGACAATCTGCTATGCATCTTGTCACCACGGTAAGCAGGGAGGGGACCAGAGCATATTACAGTGTCTGACATCGTGCTTGCAAGTTCACACACCTCTTTAAAGTTATTTTTAGTGATCTCCGACTGGCGGAAGTCGAACATCATTAGCGCCGGCATGAATAACAATCTTACTGTATTTACGTTTAGCATTAGCCAGCACTTTTAAATTTGCCAAGATGTCAGGTGCTCTGGCTCCCGGTAAACATTTGACTATGGTGGCTGGTGTCTCTATATTCACTTTCCGTACAATAGAATCACCAATAACTAGAGCACTTTCATCAGGTTTCTCAGTGGGTGCATCACTGAGTGGGGAGAACCTGTTTAATGTTTTGATCGGAACAGAAGAGCGGCGTTTTGACCCAGGACTACGCTGCCTCACCGTCACCCAGTTGCCCTGCCGCAGGGGCTCTGCTGGAACCGGACAATGTACAGGAATCCCTGAGCTAGACGCATCCAAAGCCATATCTAGAGCCCTAACATTCTTACTGTCCTCAATTAAAGTTTGGATGCGTGTCTCTAATTCTGAAATCTTCTCTGTCAGCCTAACTGTTTCCCTGCATTTATCACATGTGAATCCCTCATCGCCGACAGAGATAGATAAACCGTACATGTGGCAAGAGGTGCAAATAACAATAGAAGGCGAAGCCATTACTCACCGTGCTTGATGAAATATTCTTGGTGAACTTGTGGAAAACTGCAGCGAGAGAGAGGAGAGGAGAGGAGAAAAGAAACCGCTAATGACAAGCTAACGAGTGCTAACGCTTTGCAGGTGTACTGCGCACTCACGGAAAACGATCAAAGTTAATCTGATAATCTGATCGATAATATCAGAAATATGGTGTGAATTAAGTTATATTTTACAACTTACAAAAAACAAACAACCGGACAGTAATAGTAAGAAAGATTATAGAGAAAAAAAAATAAAAATAAAAACAGCTACGATTAGCTACAGAAGGCCAACAGGAAGTAGAGAAAACACTGTCCAACAGCCAGTGTTTTCTCTACTTCCTGTTGGCAACACTTTTGTATGCAAAGAAAACAAAAATAATGAAAAAAATAATAGCCATTTTGGAGAATATGAGCTGAAGACAGGCAGCGTGCGCACTTATGTCAGCCGTACCACAAGGATAGGCTGTAAATATATATATATATATATATATATATATATATATATGCTTATAACTTTTGAACCGTGAGCCAGAAAATGACAATTCCCCTTTCCTCTGAATACTTGGCTCATGTCAAGCTTAATGAACTCCAAAAATAAATAAATCATGGTTTAGTTTTTTTTGCTATTTTTAATCATTTGTAAAATCCTTCTTTTTCAAACTTGTCCTAGGCCGTTGCACTGATTGCCTGCCACATGCGTCATTGGGGTCTCATGCTACAGAACTGTCATTAAATAAAATCCTAATATGGACTGGTAACCAGTGAAGAGAGGCGAGAATGAGGGTGATGTGTTCCCGCTCCGTTGAGAGAAAAGCTCTCAACGGAGGCGGTCGCATTTCTTTCCTCTCCTCCCTGTCTTCCCAAGTTAGTCTGTATGTCCAATTTAAAATTAGTCTATGATAACCCCAAAATTATTTACATATGGCTTCACAAGTGTTTTCAATTCACCAAGGTCAAAATCGGATGACTCACAAGTACCTCCTTAAAGAGTATAACTTGTTTTATTTGCCCTACAATTCAGGAAATCTTGTGCCATCCAGGCCTTAATTTCCTCAAGGGCTTTAAAGAACAAGTACCTTAAGTTTCAAAATTAGGTAAATCGTCTGCATAACAATGAAAAGTAATACCAAACTTTCAAAAAATATGTTCTAAGGGGAGCATATACAGAACAGAATAGGCCCCAAAATGGAGCCCTGGGGGACCCCACACATGAAAGAAGAAGCTGAGGAGACTCCTAAGCAAACTGAGAAAGTTATTTCTCAACAAACAGGATCTAAACCATCATGGGTTTAGGTACCTGCAGTACCCTTAATGCCAACATACTGTTCTAAGTGTGAAATCAAGGTCTTATGGTAGGGCTGGGCCGATAAACGATATCACATCGAATCGCGATAAAATTTAAATCGATAACGTTGATAAGCTCCGGACATTTTCACTCGATATGGATTGATCCAAGAACCAATCACACAGCAGAAAAAGTGAAAAAGTGAAACTAACCTCGGGTTATCATCAACAAATTATGAAATTGTCGACCAAAAGGGTAGCACGAATTCCGTAATATGGAAGTGGTTTGGTTATCTAAAAAGTGACGAAGCGCAGATTAAAACGATCTGTAAAATATGTCGTCAGTTTGTAAAAACCAAGACTGGCAACACAACCAACCTATTCCATCACCTAAAAAAGTATCACCCAAACGACCACACCGAGAGCATGAAAATGCGGGCCGATGCTACTCCGTCAACAAGCAGGGCTAGCAGTGGGGCTGTACCGAAGCAAAAATCAATCGTGTCTTTCGTGGCTATTACCCCCTATAAGAAGAGTTCCAAAAGGAGCAAGGACATAACCAGGGCCGTTTCTTACTTTTTAGCAAAAGAAATGATGCCCCTAAGCACAGTGGAACAAGACAGGTTTAGGAAATTAGTTAAAGTGCTTGACTCACGGTACGAACTCCCTGGCAGAAAATACTTTTCCAAAACCGCACTGCCTCAGCTATATGAAGAGTGCCGCGAAAAGCTGGAAAATAATCTAAGGAACGTGAAATATTTTGCCACTACCTCCGACCTATGGTCGAGCAGAACATCCAAACCATATATGAGCCTCACCATTCATTACATTGACGAGGAGTGGTGTCTGCAATCAAGATGCTTGCAAACTGCATATTTTCCGGATGACCATACTGCGGAAATACTTTCTGCGGGTCTGGAGGATGCACTCGCATCTTGGGGCCTTAGCGAGGACCGCCAGGTGTGCATCACAACAGACAACGGCGCAAACATCGTCAAGGCTGTCTCGCTTAAAAACTGAACTCGTCTGCAATGTTTTGGTCACCGGCTACATCTAGCCATTGGTAAGTTAACCATCTAAAAAAATTAAAGTTTTCAGTGCTAAACAGCATATGAGGATTTATAAAATATCCTAATTGATTTCACAGCATTTAAAGCTATATCGCGTTTGACTGCATAATTTAGAATATGCTGTCGTATTCACACTGTCCTAACAAACACCAACTTGCGTGTGGTTGTGTGCTGTAAAGGCAGTGATAAATAAATAAATGGTCATGTAGTCTTGCTTTACGCTATTTGATAAATATGCATATATATTAAGTATGTTAAATGCCGTTAATGTTTTAAAATGTAAGTAATGCATCTATTCCACAATAATAATGTGATAATTTCTCATAATTAATTCCGTTTTGATTCAGTTACATTTCTGTTGACATTAAAGTTGTCATGGCATGCTTAAGCTGTTATGTTAGTTTATTGTTGCAGTAACTAGCCTTTATTTAACTCAGATTTGTAGGATAAAAGACAGCCCTAGTGTGTAAGGTCTAAATGTAGTTTCTCGCTGATTGAAAATCTCATAACATTGTAATTTATCATCACAAAATAATTTATCATTACAAAATAATTTTTATCATCACAAATAAGTAATTTTTACAATCGTCTTTGCCTTTTAAAGATTCTAAACATGTACCTATATTGTTTTCTTCATCATCAGAGGGGAGTATGAGAGACCAGAGAATCCAAAGAGCCATGGGTGTGTGCAAAAAAGTGGTCAGTGCTTTTTCCTTCTCTTGGAAAAAGAAACGAGAACTAGCTGTCACTCAAGAGGAGCTCAAGCTGCCAAGGCACAAGTTGATCACAGAATCACCCATCAGGTGGGGGTCCCGCCATGCCATGATAGCACGAGTGCTAGAGCAAGAGAAGGCCATTGCAAAAGTTTTATCAGCTGATAAAAAAACAAGGCACTTGGCTCCCTCATGGCAGGACATCGATGTTCTGGTGTCTGTGTGTAAGGCTCTAAACCCACTTGCTGATTTCACTGATGCCCTTTCTGGTGAAAAATATGTGAGTGTGTCGTACCTGAAACCTGTACTGCATCTTTTCAGTGAGGAGGTCTTGAAACCTGTAGCTGATGACTCGGAGCTCACCAAGACCTTTAAGGCTTTTGTCCTCACCTATCTGAATGAGAAATATGACAACGCTGCCACTGATGATCTTCTGAGCATAGCATCCCTTGTTGATCCTCGTTTTAAGACACGCTACATCAAAGATGACAAGGTTGAGGCTGTGAAATCCAGAGCTGTAGCTCAGATGCTGGATGAATGTCAGAGCACATCGCAAGCTGCTCCTGCAGTCCCATCCATTTCACTGGGAGGAGGCAAAGGTGACAGTGCTGCTGCTACACCAGCCAAATTTCAGAAGATGACACTGGGCAGCTTTTTCAAGAAGTCCTACACCAAGTCTACTGCAACATCTGATCTCACAGAACAGCAGGCTATTGAAGCTGAACTAAATGGCTACCTGCAAGCTCCTGATGCAGACAGCGAGACCAACCCCCTGGAATGGTGGAAGATCAATTCAGCAATATACCCCAGAGTGAGCCTCCTGGCAAAACGTTACCTATGTATTCCTGCCACCAGCTCACCCTCAGAGCGTGCTTTTAGCACAGGTGGTAATATAGTGTCCTGCCACAGGGCAGCTTTAAAGCCAGACACTGTGGACAGACTAGAGTTTCTGGCAAAAAACCTGTAAAAGTTTACAAAATGTGTGCACTAGCTAAAAGTTGAATATTTTTGTTTACATTTTGCAAATTTAATCTACCTCTTAAAGCCAGACACTTTTTACAGACCAGTTTTCCTGGCAAAAAAGAAAAAAAAAATACAACTGAAAGTTTTACAAATTGTGTGCACTTGCTAGAAGTTGTATATTTTTATGTTTATATTTTGCACATTTAATGTACCTCTTAACGCCAGACACTGTTTACAGTTAGTCTTCTGGTGGGAAAAAAAAACTGTTATGTTTACAAATTATGTTTACAATAGTATTATGTTTACATTTTGGATATCAAATATCAAAGTCAAACGCGGCTAGCCGGGAAGCCCAGCGTTGCTCCAAAGCACCGAGTTTGGCCGTCTTCAAATAGCTCAAGGGATTATTATAGGTATAAACCAAGCACTTCTGCCCTAAAAGATAATCCCTGAACTTTTCAGTTAGAGCCCATTTTAATGCCAATAGCTCTAATTTCATGGAGCTATAATTTTGCATATTCTTTTCAGTGGGTCTGAGACCCCTGCTAGCATATGCTACTGGCCTCACCTCACCATCTCTCTCCTGCCCAAGCACTTCCCCTAACCCAGAGTGGCTAGCATCAATATCCAACACAAATGGGAGGGAGAAATCTGCATACGCCAAAACAGGAGCAGATACCAATCGCTACTTTAAAGTCTGAAACCCCTGCTCACACTCCTCAGTCCAACAGCTTGCAATTGACTTCCCCGAACCCCTCTTCTTCTTCGTCCCTACCAAGCTTGCAACCAGCCGATGTAACGGGGAAGCCAACTGGGCAAATCCCTCGACAAAACGCCTATAATAACTTGCGAACCCTAAAAACGACCGCAGCTCAGTCACATTGGTTGGACGCTTCCACTCTGCAACTGTGCTGATCTTAGCAGGATCAGTAGACACCCCATCCTTAGACACTAGATGCCCCTGGTAGCCTACTTCTTGCCTGAAAAAGCAGCATTTTTCTAACTTGGCCTTAAGTCCCTCTTGCTGAAGTCGGATGAAGTCCACTTCCAATCTCTCCAAGTGCTGTGCAATGGTAGATGAGAAAACGATAATGTCGTCTAAAAAAAGCAACAACGACTGGAACCTTTGGTCACCGAACATGCACTCCATAAGCCGTTGAAAGGTACTAGGTACATTGCACAACCCAAAGGGCATTCGATTAAACTCAAAAAACCCAAAGGGTGTGCAAAAGGCAGTCTTACACTTATCTCCCTCTGCCACCGGAACCTGGTTGTAGCCACTGGCAAGGTCCAATGTGGAAAACCACTGGGCTCCACACAGGCATCCAGGGACTCCTCGATCCGGGGCAGAGGAAAAGCATCCTTCCGTGTCTTACTATTCAACTGCCTATAATCAATGCAAAGACGAATCTGACCATCCTTTTTCCTCACGACTACAATCGGAGAGGCATAGGGACTAGAACTCTCTCTGATCACCTGACTCTGCAATAATTGGTAAATATGCTGCTTAACTGCCTCATAGTCTGAAGGGGGCAAACGTCCATACCTTTGCCGTATTGGGTCAGTATCGAGCAGAGGAATCTCATGGGTAATGAGCTTAGAACAGCCCAAGTCACCCTCATGAGCCGAAAAAACAGATCTATATGCATACAAAAGGGACTTAACTTGAGCCTGCTCATCCTGAGGCAACCGAGACAAATCCATCGTTTGGATTGCCTCCTCCATTTTATCTACTTTAACTGCCTGCGATGCAATAGTGGCTTGGTGAAAGAATGGTTCCTCTGATGGTACAACAACATCACACCCCTCTGACTGTGAAACGGTCTCGACTTTACACAATGTTCCCACCGCAACATGAGGCTGCAGTAAGGCATCCTGTTCCCCTATATTAACTATGGGTACAAAGGCCAACCCTCGGACTATTGGTAACAGCGATACAGAGGCCAAAAGGCCAGCAGGGAGCGAAACCTCTTTCCCCAAAGGCTCAAACAGCAACACAGGTGAAGGGCCAACGCTAGCCAATCGTTCAGTAGTCTCATCAGCATCAGTTTCATTTTTCTTACAATACTGCAGGGCAGAAAGCCATGCAGGAGTCTCTTTCACTGTTGGAAGGTCAAAAAGCGTAGGTCCATGTTAACTAAACAACTCCCTATAGCACTCCTGAATAACATTCATGCCCAACAACCCCGGTAACCCACCCGGCAAAGAAGAGTGGGACAGGTTTTCACCACAAGTACCCCCTTATTCTGGAATTTCTTCCCGAGAACAACAAAATCAACAAAAATCGCAACTGTAGCCACCCACAACCAAGCAACTTCTCTTTACCCCAAGGCTCATAATGTTGGAGAAAGAACCTCTCTGATATAGTGGTTACCATCGACCCAGTGTCCAATAAACAGGGAACCTCTACCCCACCCATAGTAATAGTGACAGAAGGACAGCTACCTAATAACTTACAAAGGGCCTGGTTCCCACCTGATTCAGAGGGCTGGGAGCCGACTGCTACCCCTCCTGAAGTTTTCCGCCGGCCTACTAGGATGCGGAGAGCTACCTGGCCGTGACAAAGATACCTGCTGCTCGGTAGATCTACTAAAGTCCAAAACACAATTTCGGGCAATATGACCTGGTTGGTTACAACGTCTGCAAATTATAGTGTTAACTCGCCTAGATTGATTAAAAGCATGCTGCGACTGTAGTTGCTGTAGACCTTGGGTGAGTTGATTTAGCTGCTCTTGTTGGGCCCTCAACATCTCTTTCAATTCAGTCAAACCCTTCTGGTCACAAAGTTCTGGTCTGTTAATAATGCCCTAAATGTCAAAATCCTTTAAAAGGCAGTAAACAGTTTTCTGACTTCTCCTGAACTTTGAAAGCACACAGCCTTGTTCAGAATTTAGACACACTTGATCAGTTTAACCCCTTTGCGTGCAAACATCGCTGACGGCCCCAGTTTATTATTGTTTCACTTTCACAGCACATTAAACATCACTGTCTTACTTCATCTGGACAAACTGTGCATCAATGGAAAGTTTAAAGACTCAAGCTTCGATATTTGACCAATATTTTGATAAAACATTGTTGCAGTGACAGATATTTAGTGATTTATGTCAGGAGTGCAAAATAATAAATCCGTATTATGCCACATTTTGAATAGAAATTCACAACTCACTCATATTCAGTCACGTCAAAAGCGGTTTATTTGTGTTCACATAGACTCACTGAACAGCGTCAATAAGGATTTACAGACCAAAGATGCATATCTGCGGAGATATATGGATATATTTACTGATGTTTACTTCATATTTCTTCAGACAGAATCATCATTTCTATTCATTTTCCACGGATTTACGCTATCAGATGATAAACAGCCTCTCCCAGCGATCTGTGTGTGTGCGCAGTAGTCACAGCTCGTGCGGTGTGTGACTCAGACTCTGATTGGGTCTTTCAAACGTCAATCTTAGAGTTTCATATCTGGACACCGCCCCATCGTGTCACATGCTTCCTGCACACTTCCTGGTAGTTATCTGGCCAAAACAACACTGAAACACCTCTGTACACACAAAATATCCGAATAATAAACCCGCGATTACGATAGTAAAGCTTGGTATGAGAATTTCTTGAGATCTGGGGTGTTTTTATAAAAAAAATCGAAAATGTACATCGGAAATGCTAACTTGTGCAGCGATGAAAAAGGCTACAAATAACATATTTTTACAACAGTAAACGACCAAATTCCACCCCTGATCGCTAAAGGAAGTTATTATAAACACTCGATCGGGGTTTAAAGTGAGTTTTGAGTAAAAGTGTACTAATAATTTCATAAATTGTCAGATGTAGCTTGATGCTAACGTTAGCACCAATGCTACTAATAGCAGGTGCTTTTCTTCTTCATAATGCATTTTTGTCTCAATAATTCACGTAAGGTCGTAAGAAAATGTTTTGTTGTATTTTTATAGTAAGACTTTTGATAAATAAGGGCTAAATGCAAAGAGAGACTGAAGTGAGATCGCTGCTTTGTTGCTTTGTAAAGCCTGAAAAACCACAATCAAGGCTAATAAAGGTGGAATAAAAACAAAAGAATAATGATAAAAGAATAATGCGGATAATGTGTCATACCTGGCGGAGGTGTGAAAGACTCGTTTGGTGAGAACAATGGAATAACAGATAGGGATTAATCGGGCAGTTTTCACAGCCAAACAAACACAAAATACACAGGAGAGTTTACATGTGAGATCTCACAGAGATGACAAGGGCCATAAATCAATCTGATTAGCCTTCTCTAAAAACACACATGACATGGCCTTAGAAAATATTTCATAAAATTCACAGTTTTACAGATTCGATTATGAAATTTTTTATGAAGTCTTGGAAGACTTGTGGCCTTAGCTACACTGTGTTTTCAAACTCATTTCCTACATCAACATTTTTTAAAATACATTTAAAACATATGTTTTTAATATTTTTATTTTTGTTTTTATGTTTGCGCTTATATATCTCTATTATCATAACAGTCTGAGTGATTCTGATTCCTGAACAGTAAACTTTAAAGTGTCAGCTTTGTAAACAAAGGTTGATTATGTATCTAGTCAGAAAGAATCATGAGCAGAAACCTTTTTATTTTGGGTATGTAATTTCGGTCTCCATGCCAAAAAGGGGGGTTACTAGTAAGGGGTTAAGTCTACAAACTCATCTCTTTAACCAAGCATACATATAATTCAATAATTAGCTCAATCAGAAACATTAGTAATTATATTTCTGTTCCTCTTCTTCACTAAGTGTGAATGTATGAGCTTTATGTCTTCCAATGTCTTATCCTTGGACAAAAACAAGCCATTTATTTTTTTATATGCATCCCCAGGAACACCTTTAAATGAAACCTTAAAAATGCAAACACAAACGTGAAAACATTGTGTATTATGAGGACGAACGTGATTTAGGAGGACAAACGGTTTAACACAAACACAGACGTGAAAACATTGTGTATTATGAGGACAAACGTGATTTAGGAGGACAAACGGTTTAACACAAACACAGACGTGAAAACATTGTGTATTATAAGGACAAATGTGATTTATGAAGACAAACGGTTTAACACAAACACAAAAGAAAAATGTTGTGTATTATAAGGACAAAAGTGATTTAGGAGGACAACCGGTTTAACAAAGTGAAGGCAACATTCTCAGGTCTGCTGAAACTGGTAACACAAGGCTTATCCAGGTACTGCGAGTCACTGCAACTGGTGCAGTTTAATCACATTCATTAAAATAATAATACATCAAAATAATTAGATTTTAAACGGGCAAATCATAGTTTTTGTTCCTGTATTTATTACTGTGGCTGTAACTGTACTAAGCAGAATAATGGTACATCCAGCTAGATGTAATCACAAAATTAACCTCTCCAGGGTGAAACAGTGTTTTGTAATAACCAGCTGTCTGTACATTTTACCTTATATAGCTTTGTAATAACATCTTCTGTGATATGAATTTTCATCATCATTTGCATTTACATGTATTCATTTGGCAGACTCTTTTATCCAAAGCTACTTAAAGTACAAGTAATTAGCAGTGTGCAGCTATCACTGCAGAACAAACAGGGTTAAGGGTCCTTGCTCAAGGACACTTCAGTCATTTCCTGCTGCCTCTGAAAATCAAACTAGCGACCTGGTTACGAATCTACTCTCTAACCACAAGGCCATATATATATATATATATATATATATATATATATATAAAATGTGAGAACATAAAACATTACACCAAATATGGGAACAAGAAGCAAAGTTTAATCTGTACTTTCAAAAACAAAAAATACCCAAAATGCCTTGAGGCAAAGCACTTTACAGTTTACCTTTGATGAACTTAAAGAACAAGGCATATTATATAATATCAACTAACAATGTATAACCTTGCTCATACATATAAAACAAAAATTAAAGGGTTAGTTTACCCAAATATAAAAATTATGTCATTATTAACTCACCCTCATGTCGTTACAAACCCGTGAGACCTCTGTTTATCTCTGGAACACAGTTTAAGATATTTTAGATTTAGTCCGAGAGCTCTCAGTCCCTCCATTGAAGCTGTGTGTACGGTCTACTGTCCATGTCCAGAAAGGTAAGAAAAACATCATCAAAGTAGTCCATGTGAAATCAGAGGGTCCGTTAGAATATTTTGAAGCATCGAAAATACATTTTGGTTCAAAAATAGCAAAAACTACGACTTTATTCAGCATTGTCTTCTCTTCCGTGTCTGTTGTGAGAGAGAGTTCAAAACAAAGCAGGTTGTGATATCCGGTTCATGAACGAATAATTAGATGTAACCGGATCTTCTTGAACCAGTTCACCAAATCGAACTGCATCGTTTTAAACAGTTCACATCTCCAGTAAGCATTAAAAAAGTTAACAGCTTAAGTCATTTGTGGATTAATGCTCCCGTATAGCAGAGCACTGAGAGCACAACAGACTTCACTGATCAGAGCGAGAGCGTCGCGAAATTTCACAAAAGAAGTGTGTTTTTGGTTGCCAGGGCAAGACAACCCTGCACAGATTACCAAAAGAGAAACAGCATTAAGGGACCAGTGGATGGAGTTTATTTTTACAGAGCATCAACGGAGTTGTGCAAGTGTTTGTGTTTGTTCCCTGCATTTCGAAGATGCTTGTTTTACAAACAAGGCCCAGTTTGACGACGGATTTGCACATCGTTTATTTCTTAAGGATAATGCAGTCCCAACGAAAAAGGGTCATGATCGTGTGTTGGAACCACATGCGGTGAGTAAAACTGCTTCAAATATCTCTGCCTCCTTGTTAGTGCGTCCGCCTCCCATGCCAGAGACCCGGGTTCGAGCCCCGCTTGGAGCGAGTCGTTGCTGCTGCTGCTCTCGTTCAGTTTCAGCCTCGGGATCTGATTCTGGATCATAAATATACGCTGAATCTGACTGTAAGCCATGGTTTGTTTTGGATGATGTTTTTTTCCTCACGGTAATATCACAGCTTCCACATGCTCTCAATGCAAAAGCCTATTCGCGCTCGTGATTCTTTAGCTCCGCCCAGGCGTCACGCCTCCAGCCGGTCGTGTTTTTCCGGGAAAAATCGGTACAGACTATCTTTCTCTTATAAATATAATAAAACTAAAGACTTTTTGGAGTTATGAAGGATGCAGTACTACTCTATAGG
This sequence comes from Carassius auratus, assembly GCF_003368295.1. Lineage (NCBI taxonomy): Eukaryota > Metazoa > Chordata > Actinopteri > Cypriniformes > Cyprinidae > Carassius > Carassius auratus. Next base: position 25,079,606 of record NC_039270.1, on the reverse strand, counting down.
TACTCAAGATTAACAGGATATTGAGTGAAAACGAGCATTTCACCCCCGCTTTAAGTTGAATTTAATACCTTTTACTACCTTTTTTCCTACATTCAAAAATTTTTTTAATACCAGCGCGACTTCAAGCTGCAACTGTAGTGGCGTATATTAAATATCTTTCCAAATAGAATATCATATTGCAGCACAAGGTCATTATAACTTAACATCAACACTGGACTCAAAAAGTGCCCACAGAGATAAGAATAGAAATATAAGACAGAACAGGAAGGAGAAGTTTTCTTGTTAGATCATTAGTCAGTAAGTCTGATGTGTGAGCAATCTAAAAAGAGGTGGCCGTGAAGTAAGCACAGGTGTTATTTAAATAAATTAAGCTGATATATTTAAGTAAAGCACGGCTTAGCAGGGCTTATTTTGCTTTATTGGACAACCTTAGCCTATAATAATAGCATTATTAACCTAAAGTAAAACATGAGCCAAGTGTTGGGCTTCATTTGACAATGATAGATATGTCAGGACTGTTTTGTCAAAGTTAGATACTTTCTCAAAGTTAGTTTATCAGAAGACCCCAAGTCCTCTCCAGCTGTGGCTCACTATTGGTGGTACTCAGGATACGATTAAACATACAATAAAATAATTTAAACAAAATCCCTATAATCTATGTGTGGCTTTATCAGAGCCATTCTAAAACTTCAGATTAAGTAGAGACAGTGCAGGTGAATAGAGTAAAAAAATAAATAAAAAAACACTAATAGTTATCACCTTACTAACTTGATTGATTACATTGATAATTGCAAAAACATTTTTTGTATTACAAGTTTTCTAAAATGTTATGTTTAAATATGCAAATGAGGCATTATTTAATGAAATATGCACCAACTTGCATACATTTCTTGTACAAAAATCTGAACACTGGATGGAGTCAATTTCAAAATTATTTTTATTGGATATATTAGAGTCAAATGTTTTTACAGAGAGAATTCTGTGTATCTCTTTTTGTCACTCCATAATTCAGAAAATACTTTGAACAGCCGGAAAACAATATATTTTCACAATTTTGGGGGGAATAAAATGTTGTATTTAATCAAGAAAATTATATATGAACGCATCCCTCTGTAAAAACCTTTGGAATATAGACATGAATAAATATGTAAACTTTGAGGGGGTACTCTGTGAAAAGTTTAAGAACCACTGACCTAGATATTTAGTCAATTTGAGAGGTGGTTTCTGTCACAAGTTGTCGCTGTAGTTCACTGTTAAATACATGGTATGTGGTGGAGATTTTGTGTTTATAGAACAATGTTTTTCCTGGTTTTCACATCAGTGGCGTTTATTCTGATATCAGCTTTAACAGAATTCTTTGCTGAATTTGAATGCTTCTCAAGATTTCACAGAGATGTTATTGATTCTGTGTTGAATTCGACTGCTTTCTTCACTGTATCTCCCAGCACTGTGTATAACAGTGTCGCGTGATCGAGATCAGCGCACGGCTCCGGATCGAGCAGATAAACAGTCTGCGCAGCCCGAACTAGCGCGGATTAGTTCTGCTTTTGTTCTGCTTTTGTTTATCAAGTGTAGCTCTTGTAAATCGGTCCTGATTTATCAAAAAGAAATTGGGCTCAAAAATGTAATACCATGTCAGATGACGTCTATTACCTTTTAATAATTTTTAATGCCCTTAATTTCATTTACTACCTTTTACAACCCCTTGGACACTCTGTATTAGCTTATGTGTGAAATTATTTAACATCAAAGATAACCTTAATCATATGAAAATCATGTGCTTTAACTCTACGGCAGGTATAGACCATTATACATGTCTATAGCTACCCCTGCAGACTCATTCAGCTCGCTCTGTGCGCAGACCTGCTTGGCGAGGTTGCCAAATCGCTGTAACATAACATAGTACAAGTTCCCTATCCTCAACACTATAACCGTACATTTTTATTTTAAATTTTGATTGCGTTTAAGCAAAAAAAAATTATTTAAACCGCGAAAGAATAATATACTGCAATAGTTTAAAAGTAGTGTAGTTTAGCGGGATATCATGGACTTGGACTGTTCCAATATTGCGAATGGCGTAAAGCAGCTCATAGAAACAGATACTAAAGCGGCCTGATCTACACGATTGTCTAATAAAGTGTTCATTGTGCATTTTTGTTGGTTGCATTTTTTTTTACCAGCTTGTTCATGCTCTTCCCTACTGCTGGACGACTTCTTTTTACTTTTTTGGCAGATGGCTTGAGAACAAAACAGAAACACATGTACATCTAATTTAAATCAATCAGGCAAATGTTAAGTGTCATCCAGATCAAAATCTAAATTACATATATGACACTAATTTTTAGCATCGACTAACATTTATATATCCTTAAAATGGATTAGTTAAAAACTTCCGTCTTGTCTTACCTTCAGATGGGCTTTCTAAGGCAGGGTCATCATCTGTGAAAGGGATAATAAAATACTGTAACTTACAGAAGGCACTGCTTGGTCTAAATGAACTGAATCAAACATTGCTAAACATGCTAGTCAAATGAGATAAATGCCCATACCATCTGAGGTGCCTGGAAGATCCTCAAAAGGTCGGCAAACTCGCTTTAGTGCTGTGGTATGAATAATTTAGTTTACTATTAAGGTTTTGGTGTCACAGGTTTATTTATATACAAGCATAAACTAGAGTAAACAACATGACGAATAGATCTCATCTAACTATTCTTACAACCTGTCTAATAATTATCTTTGCTCTAGCCTTGTTAGAATGTTTGCTAGTCTTGACTAAAGTATTGAGTGGCTGTTTTGGCCTGCTTTTTAATAGGGAAGCAGGTTTTGACCTTTTAAAGTTTTTACCACTCTTGTAAGATTAATGTTTAATTGCTTTCCCATGTTGGGATGTTAATACTTTATGTATATAAAGCGATCAGGTATAAACATAATATCACTGCAGATCGGAAACACCCCACAAGAGCTGCCGCTTTACAGATGAACTGACCCAATTGTCTAGCCATCACAATTTGGCCCTTGTCAAACTCGCTCTTTATACTTACTAATTTTTCACAATTCTAACACATCAACTTTCTGGACAAAATTTTCACTTCCTGACGAATATATCCAACCCACTAATAGGTGCCATGGAGAAAAGATAATCAGTGTTATTCACTTCACCTGTCAGTGGTCATATCGTTACGCCCGATCAGTGTACACAGGGGTGCATCATATGGTAAACTGTACTTTCATGATTTGTCATTGTATGTTTATGCACTTTTACCAATTTCACTTTGTGTTAGTTGATCTGTCTTCTCAGCATCACTGTCATCACTTGGATTAGAATCAGTTAAGTCTAGGTTTTGTAACAAAAAACAAACAATTTGAGTCTTAAGTATAGCAAATGTTCGGAGCAAATAAAATTTTCAAATAATAACCATTCTGAACACTATTATTTGGTAAAGATATATAGTCTGTATGTACCTTAGCCTATACACTTGATAACCTTTACAATAAAATATATAATAAACCACACAGTAAAAACACAAAAAATAAAATTTTCAATTTAATAGACTTACCTTCAATGTCAATTTCTTCAAGTGATTTGCCTTGGAGACTTCTGAGAGAACCTTTCTCCATTGCCAGTAGAAGTTTAGAAATTTTGGCCAGCTGGGTTGTAGCCTCTGGAAGCCTGTAATATTCTCTGTGGACACGTATATCATGGCCCAAGAAGTCTGCCACTTGATCCAACTCATGGTTTTTAGGTTCAGGACCTGTGACAATGTTGCAACATGCTTGCGCAACTGTGTTGACCGGAGGAGCTCAGGGTTCTGGGCACCACACTCTTCTGCGTAAACCCGTAGACTGTCTTGACCTCGATACGAAGTCAAACAGCTGGGTCTTGCAAAAAGAAAGATATTGTCTTGTGGAACTCCACACTCTTGTCTTTTGCTTATCAGAAGTGTTAAAGCATCGACCATGTCTGGTGATAGCAAAACTGCTACTTTACGCCCCCTTTTCCCCCTAATTTCTACTCGACTAAAATGTGCACAAAGTTTCTGCTTAAATGCTGTAAGGCCAACAGCAATATCTTTGTGAAGAGGAGTTGTGTCCCTCTCCAGGAAACTTTTTAAGTGCATCCTTGCAACTTCTCCTACACGCCGTCGATTAAACAGAATAATTTTGGCAAGAGTCGATCTGCACAGTTCTCCATAGACTTTAGTTGATGCAGTCTTCTTCAAGTTGTCAGAAGCTAAATCAGCGACTGTTTCGAGATGTTGATGAAGACGCTGAACATCTTCAGTAAACGGGAGGGTAGATGGTTTATTAAAATGTCCTTCATGTAAAGTGGTTAAAGCTCCATGAGACACAAGTTCCGACCACTTTGAATTAACCAACTTTTTGAAAGTTTGGGTTGACTTAATCCTTGCATCATCTTCAGCCATTAACGCTCTACAGTGTATGATGTCACATAACTTGTTCAAAGAGTGACCCAGCTTAAGAGCAAGGCTTGGAGTGTGACAAGTGTGTTTTGCTGCATCATACCCAGATACTCTTTTGACAGCCTGTATAACCATCCCAAAATTTGCAGGCTTAACAGCATCCTCAATCGTATGCAATGAGAATTGCTTTCTCAGGATTAACAGAAGTCTTCCAACCTCTCTTAGCTTCTGTCGGATGTAATCATGTTTAGACGGATCTTGGCCATGTTTATTTAAAAATGATTGTGCCAGCTGTAGGATGGTGAAATCACTTCGCACAGCAGCAGAGATGTCATCATCTTTCATAGGTGTTAGGAGTTTCCAAACACTCTGTGACATTTGCTGACAAAGAACTGAATCAGACATTGTCGCTAAAGCCAGTACCTTATTTCTTCCTGGTTTTTCCTGATCCACTGACCTAGCAGGACAGTTCCGTGCATGTCTCCACAGATCTCTGCGCAGGAACATTGCATGGCAATACATGCAATTCACATAATCATTTGAACTGTAATTTTTCTTCGGTTTACGTTTGAGTTTTAATTGTCCCGATCCACTGGCTAAAACACTTGCATTATGTTCATAATTTCCTTTATTTAGTAGTTTGTCAAGCAGTTTCTTACGTTCCTTGGAATGCTTTGGCAAGGCCAGAGCCCTAGCAACATCCACATTTGTGTTTTCATGGATTTTTAAGTGTCTTGTGAATTTTGATTGGGACTTTCCACAAATATAACAGTAATTCTTATGTATTGAAGTGGATATTTCAAAGGATGGTACTGATGGACCTTCCCCACATTCTGTGGTATCCTCATCCCCTATATTTTCAACCCCTACTTTGTTGTTAACTTTGAATACCTGCTCGCCTTTCCTGCATTACTTTTTCAGCTGTGCAGACTGCATCTTCAGGTAGTGAATCTTTAACTAAGACGCTTTCTTGGCAGTCTACGTTGGAGAGTGGTTTAGGGCACTCCGGTTCTGAAGACACCATGTCCGATTCAGAATCCTCTGAAAAACTACTAGGAACATAGTCCTTATCAGAGTCCTTATTAACTAATTCTTCTTCAGAACTCTATGAGAGAAAACAAATATTTATTAATTAAAAATATAGATATTTACAAACTTAAGAAGTATTATTAGTGAACTATTCTTTTAAAGATTATTTGATAAAATTCACTTACTGATTTAAAAGAGTCAGGGTAAGTCATCACATTCTTGTTGTAGCAAGATTTATGCCAGAAATATGAGCAAACTAGACAGAATAATAAATATAAGTTGGTTCCTGAGATTTGCTCTAAATTAGATGGTATCCACCTAAAGGGTTGGGAAATTAATACATCAATAGAGATTTGTAACACATTACCATACACATTAGAGTATCTTTTAATAGTCAAAACATAATACTTACTCTTACACTTTACACCAATCCACTTCAATGCAGAATATGGCCCATTACAGCTGGCACATTTATCCAAGCTTGAAACGGATGAATGAATTATGTTATGTTTGCAAATCTGTTGACAAAAAAATAAAATAAAATCAATTCTGTTAAAATATTAAATTAAAATGAATCTGATTAACTCATCTAAAGTGAATTAAACTTCAAAAAGATGTTAGAAGTTTGGGGTTTAATTAATTAAATATCATGACCAATGTAGGTTTGATCAGTAAACTATTATTTTTTTTTATTAGTAAATATTAATGGCCCAATCTGACCGTAGTAACCCAAACCTGGATCTTCACCCAACCCCCACAACATGACATCAACAGTAAATATGAGGACATTAAACACAACACACATCCCAATCTGACCGTAGTAACCCAAACCTGGGTCTTCACCCAACCCCCACAACATGACATCAACAGTAAATATGAGGACATTAAACACAACACACATCCCAATCTGACTGTAGTAACCCGAACCAGGATCTACACCCAACCCCCACAACATGACATCAACAGTAAATATGAGGACATTGAACACAACACACATCCCAATCTGACTGTAGTAACCCGAACCTGGATCTACACTAAACCCCCACAACATAACATCAACAGTAAATATGAGGACATTAAACACAACTCACATCCCAATCTGACTGTAGTAACCCGAACCTGGATCTTCATCCAACTCCCACAACATGACATCAACAGTAAATATGAGGACATTAAACACAACACACATCCCAATCTGACTGTAGTAACCCGAACCTGGATCTACACTAAACCCCCACAACATAACATCAACAGTAAATATGAGGACATTAAACACAACTCACATCCCAATCTGACTGTAGTAACCCGAACCTGGATCTTCATCCAACTCCCACAACATGACATCAACAGTAAATATGAGGACATTAAACACAACACACATCCCAATCTGACTGTAGTAACCCGAACCTGGATCTACACCCAACCCCCACAACATGACATCAACAGTAATTATGAGGACATTAAACACAACACACATCCCAATCTGACCATAGTAACCTGAACCTGGATCTTCACCCAACCCCCACAACATGACATCAACAGTAAATATGAGGACATTAAACACAACACACATCCCAATCTGACTGTAGTAACCCGAACCTGGATCTACACCCAACCCCCACAACATGACATCAACAGTAAGGAAATTAAACACAACACGCATCCCAATCTGACTGTAGTAACCTAAACCTGGATCTACACCCAACCCCCACAACATGACATCAACAGTAAATATGAGGACATTAAACACAACACACATCCCAATCTGACTGTAGTAACCTAAACCTGGATCTACACCCAACCCCCACAACATGACATCAACAGTAAATATGAGGACATTAAACACAACACACATCCCAATCTGACTGTAGTAACCCGAACCTGGATATTCAGCCTTTGACAAATTAAATTCTCAACCTGATTGATAAACCATTTCAACAGAAACCTGTGTTTGAATGAGAATATATAGAATGAATCGATTCACTTTTCATAAATTCTTACCATCTGTGATGTTTTACTACCATCTCCACAGACGAGTGAGGCAGGTTCTTCCATCTCTGAAGTTATCTGTGTAGATTAACAACTGAGGATTGACAAATTAAATTCTCAACATGACTGATAAACCATTTCAACAAAAACCTGTGTGTTTGTGTACATCAACAGTAAATATGAGGACATCAAACACAACACACATCCCAATCTGACACAATAGTAACCCGAACCTGGATCTTCATCCAACCCCCACAACATGACATTAACAGTAAATATGAGGACATCAAACACAACACACATCCCAATCTGACTGTAGTAACCTGAACCTGGATCTATACTAAACCCCCACAACATGACATCAACTGTAAATATGAGGACATAAAACACAACACACATCCCAATCTGACTGTAGTAACCCGAACCTGGATCTACACCCAACCCCCACAACATGACATCAACAGTAAATATGAGGACATTAAACACAACACACATCCCAATCTGACTGTAGTAACCTGAACCTGGATCTATACTAAACCCCCACAACATGACATCAACTGTAAATATGAGGACATAAAACACAACACACATCCCAATCTGACTGTAGTAACCCGAACCTGGATCTTCACCCAACCCCCACAACCAGGGCTGGACTGGGACAAAAAATCAGCCCTGGACTTCATCCAGACCGGCCCACTATGCATGTAAACACACGCACACACACACACACACACACACTATGGGATGTGGGTACATCCCATAGGTGTAATGGTTTTTATTCCGTACAAACTGTATTTTCTATCGCCCTTCACCAACCCTACACCTAACCCTAACCCTCACAGGAAACTTTGTGCAGTTTTACTTTCTCAAAAAAAAAAAAACTCATTCTCTATGATTTATAAGTGTTTTGAAAAACCCTCTCCTTGTAATACCTGTGTCATACCCATGTCATTATACAGAGTTGTGTCCTGATGTCACAAAAACACACACACTACATGTCTATACATACATTAATCTGCATGTAAAATTACAGATTAGAATTTATTTACTATCAAAACTAAGCATTTTTTTAAAAATAATAGACAAAGAAAATGCAAATGATTTTATCAGGCTTTATTGTAAATATCTAAAGGTCTTACAGTAATTTATATGCAGCTGATTATTTTAATAGAAATATTAATGATTAGGGTACACAATTTCTGCTGTAACTATATTTCATGAGGTGCAACATCACTGCCAGGGCCTACAGAAGAAGCTTAGTAAACAGTTCACTTTTCTCTGCAACTTTGTCAATGATCACATCCGAGTCAAGAGAGAAAAGGATGTCCCTCTCTGTTGCCATCAACATAAAAGCTTCCAAGTGCTCCTGTGAGAGCTTGCTTCGGAGTCTGGTTTTAATGAACTTAAGCATTGAAAATGTGCGTTCACAGGCAACCTGAGTGATTGACAGGGTGAGCAGGAACTTGTATGCCAGACCTAGGAGGTGGTAGGCATTTGACATCAGATTGAACCTCCCGAGAATCTGATAGCAACACAGGGGACATTCATTACATGAGGAACACTCCTTGCATCGGATTTCAACCCCCTGATCTTCTGTGTTGTCTTCCAGTGTTTTGACCTTGTAATCATCTAGTGGATATATTTTCAATTTTTCCCACTGTAAAACAAAATTTCTAAATTCACACTGTAAATTCTCAGCAGTTGCTTCACTGTGTGGCAGAAATGAGTCGAACCAGACAAATTAAAGAGTCTATCAGAGCTGTGTGCATTGAAACGAGAGCCGAACTCCTCAGGAAGTCATAAATCAGTTCTAGTGCCACAAGAACCAAGCAAGATAACCAACAAACCAACTTGTTCACACAACAGCTTTCAACATTAACACCAATATAACAATTATTGACAATTTTAATTCGAAGAAGAGATTGTCAAATTTATTGTTCGTGATTGGAATGCAACGCTGGACATCACATGTAAACCCAGGAGATCATGTTAAATACTTGCATTGACTCCCCCCCCAACCCCCCCCCCAGCCAGTGAAACCAGACTGAAATTCCTAAGGGGGAAGGGCTTTAAACCTTTGTCTTCACAGAAAATTCCCTTTGCCAGAGAATGGCAAAGAAACTGCTTTTTGTACATTATATATGGAACAGAATGAACTCAAAAAGACTTATAAATGAATCGTTCCATTGCTTAACTCCATATTCATTTATGCGTAACCCACACATTTGACTATCATGTATAATCACTTATTGTGTATGTCTTTTGATAACTATAGGATACATAGTCATGTCTAGTATTGATATAATCGAATTTTCTTGCTTGATATTGTCCTGACAATCATTTATTTGTAAAATATATCATAATCGTGTTATAGGAATCATGTCCAAAATTAGACCCTGTGAGGCAGGAACCACATGCTTGGTAAGATAAACAAATGATTTATGATACCCAAGACCATATCTGATTGGTCAAGGCAACATTTGAGGGGTGGCCAACAGGGAAGTTTAAATACTTTGGACACCATGAAATTTTGCTTTTAGTTCCAGCCTTGCTCGTGCTATCAGTCATGCCTGCTCTTAGCTTTTAGCTTGTAGCTTTGCTACCTAGCTTTAGCTTGTAGCATCTAGCCATGCGGTTAGTCATTATTGTTCTTTGAGACTGAACTTCCAGCCAATCAACGACCTCGGGATAGCCCTTTCACCGAGGCTCCTTCTTCACAGGAGATGCAAGTAACTTAACCTCCAGACTGTGACCTTTACTGGTGTATCTAATATAATTTTAACCTCATTGAGGAACTCAATGCGAGCGCTAATTACGTGATTGATGGTTGTTCATGTTTATGCAATTTGACGTATTGCTGTGGACTTGGGATTCCATATTTCCATTCTCTTAAACTCATCTTTCCCTAACTTTCGACCTTCCTGCAATTTGTGTGAATGTGTGAGTGCGTGCGTTTATGTGTTAGATTAGTTTATATGTCTTAGATTTATCTAATAAAGCCTTATTCATATTGAAAAGACAAGTATCTTGTGTTTTGTGCTTACAAGTTAATGTCTTAAACTGCCGATCTTGTTACTGTGCTAATTAATAGTGTTTTCACTATAGTTTGGATATTAGTATCCAGCGCAGATTTGATGTTAAACGGCTTGTTCAGTAAATCGCAGGGCGTCTCCGTGAACAGCCGTGAAACAGTGATTCTGTTCAAATTCCCTTTAAAATCTTAAATGATTCCCTTTGAGCTAAATTGACCTGTTTCCCTTACATTTATTATGGTGGAGAAAATGCGGGCAGTTTAATCTAAATTGTGAGCATAAACCAAGTTATTTAATCTTTGATTTTGCTAAAGGAATGAAAGATGAGAAGCTAGCGAGACGTGAGTGTGTTTGTGTGACCCGTGACGTAAGCAGCGCGCGCCCCCCCCCGCTTGAATGAAAGGAGCTAGAAGAGACTTTAACTCAAGTCCGTCTCTTCAATGTTAACAGCAGTAAGTGAACTTAAAAGTAAACATCTGAGATCGTACAATAAGGTAGAAATTGAGTGTGTTCCTCATTTGTGTAATGCCTTGTTTTATAGCTCATTTGATTTCACTGCGTGTTCCAGTGTCTCAAACGCTATCTCAGTCACTGTTTGCTGAACGGAGCTAAATTGTTAGTGTTTCAAAAGGGATATAAATTGGTGAATAAAGAATAGTTTTGAGCGTGTTCCTCAATCTATTTATCAAAGTCCCCGTATTCATATTTCATATAGTTTGATTGCCAGTGCGTGTTCCACTGCCGAATCAAATTTGATATTCGACTCCCCTAAGTTAACGTTAAACATTAGAGAACAATGTTTGCCCATTTGTATCCGTTCACAAAGTGAATGCAATCTCGCGTAACACTGCGTGTGTCCGAGAGTAATTTGAATGGGAGTGTTTTAAAAGCTTGATCAAGTAAATTTTAACTGTGTACCAACAGCGAAGGAATACTTTTATGTTTGTGTCCAGAAAAACTGGCACGGAGATTCAAATTGCTGAGATTGATATAACTGTGTTCCCTTAACTACAGCAGGAAGCTGCTATTTGAAATAAGATAAATTTAACTCTATACAAACTGAGAGTTTAAGTGCCACATCGCAAAACCAACTGAAAGGCGGTGTTGTTATTTGTACAGTGTTGAAATGAGCCGACATTTCATGTAACATACTTAACTGTATTTGCAACAATGCAACGATTCATGTGCTAATCCACTAGAGTGTGTTTTGGTTGCCATAGTGATGACCGTGACCCGGAAGCCTTGACGTACTTCCGGAGCAACTCTGAACTGTGCACGCGCAGCGCACAAACTCTGCGGTGTCGCTAAGCTAATGAAACCATTGCATTTACATTAAAGTCTATACTAAAGCCACTAGCCTCAAAGGTTAGCCGTTAGCATTACCATCCAGTGGTAGAATAATGTGTGTGGGTAACGCTGACGTGATTTAACCATTTTAAACATCTTAACTAACACTTGTTAGTCTCTTTCTTTTTATCGCTCTCTTTTCTCACCAGGCCACTTATTTTCATTTTACTAGAAAGGGAAATACTGACTCACAATTATTAATTGTCAAATTGAAATTTAATTGAAACATTAAATTTATTTGGAAGCATTTAAAATTTCCCTCTCAGATCATTTCACATGATCTTTTATTTCTAGTATTCTCTTTTGGGCCTAATTATTTTAGGAAGACTTAAGCCTTGAACTTTGGAAGTTTAAGTAAACTTATTCTTCCTAATTTATTTATTACCCATCTGAATATATGCTATTCAGACCTTTACTTATTTGAATGCGTTTTACCCCTCTTCCTATTTTGGTTATACACTTAACCACTATTGTTTTACTTATTGATTTCCTCTTTTTAATTTCATTTTTGCATATTTTGCCCATTTATTAATTTTTTAAATTTTCCTATTTCTTTTGTGTATCCTAGCCTGGGAACGACAAACCTGAGCCCTAAAAGGAGACATTGTTATCCCTCACTACGAGTTCAAATAAATTAGAAAGACAACTCTCTTTCACTTAAAGTTTATTTTGTTTGATTAGTTGTGCAGCAACTAACACAACGCTCTCCTTGTAGTTCAGATATCCGCTACTGAGACTTACCATCTCCGTCCTCTCTCTCCTTTACTTTCCTCTTCTCTTTTTACATTTGTAGGACATGTAAGAACCATCAATCAATTCTAAGTGAATTAAATACACAATCGTGCCAAAGACGACGAATCATCCTTATGAATTTTGATTATAATCATCCTCTCCTTTGTTCTTCCTAACCTCCCTACATTTGGAAACGCAATCCAAGTTTTAGCATCTCATCCAACGTTGAGATCAATTTAATAGAGATACGTGTTGAGCAACTGTCGCCTCGCTGACTCCCTGGTGAGCGGTCCAACTGAAAGGTTTAAAAAAGGTTACGATTTTGAAAGGTTTGAAAGGTTACGGTGTCAATCCTGTCAGACTAAGAAAAGAGATATCAGAATTATTATTGTATTCTTTTGTCCAAAGAAAGAAATATAATAATATTGTTTACGTTTTTGATAACATTTAATTGGAAAAAATAATTTTCCTCATTTGAAAAACAGGAATTTTGCTTGTCATTTGAATTTGTTTTTCACCTCTGTCTCTCTTTTCCTCTTCCTCATTAGAGTGGCAAAGTCTTTGCATCTCTAGTCTACTTAGACACCCTGAGACCAACACAGTCATCACCACACTTCACTAGTGGTTCACAATCACTGATACAACACTTAGTTGTCCCACCACACATAGGCTTTTACTCCACACAGATCTGTGTCAGTCTCTCTTCTCCCTAGCGTGCCAACATGCCGCAGACTGCAGACCCCATTTCCCATGGGGAAGATGTGAACATTTGGCTGAGAGGCTTAACAGACAGCCTCACTCCAAAGACATTTGAACTGTTCTTATTTTTAATAATAATCCTAATCCTGAGAAGATTCCTGACACAAGATTCAAGCCAGAACAACAACCACGAGGAGCTAGTCAAGATCACGAGCTCACTAAGCTATGCCTTCACCACCCAGCTGAAACTGAGCGACAAGCACATCACCCACCTTCAAGAGGAGCTGACACGTGCTCAACGTCGCATAGACAAGCTGGAAGTGAAAGTTCAAGATCAACTCAGAGCACCCAGCGAGAGGGAGCGGGAAACAACGGAACAAGTTATGAAGCTCCTAGCAGCCCTGGCAGCAGCTCAGCTCGACCAGCAACATGCAACGGCTGCTCAGAAAGACCTGGTAAACAGACTCCAGTATGCTACTAGAGAAAGCCAAGATAGACATCAGAAACAAGAATTCTGAAATCAGTGCTTTGAAAGACCACCTTGAAAGGTACAGAACTGAAACGGACAACCTGACCCAACAACTAGATGATACCAACGATGAGCTCTACATGGTCAGAAAAGAACTCCAAAATGCTTACAAGCACAAACAAGAGCCAAGGAAAGAGAAACCTCTCTTAGCCTCATCACTGCTGAGCAGAGCAGAGTCCCACGTCCAAGAACTGGCATATGACGAAAGGAGCGAAGGGCCACAACCCAAAACCTCACCTGCCTTCGCCACACAACCCTTTCCTGCCAACGAAAGAAAACCTCCCGTCCAAGGCCTTGAAGCTGCACACGGGATGACAATCAAAGACCTCAACAAGCTGTCTGAAAACATCAGCAGGTTTAACCCGGACTCCACAGAGAGCCCCGACATCCAAGCTTACCTGCGAGATATCGAATTTCACCTGGAAGTGAGACCTCATGTGACTGACAGAGACTGGTTATACCTCATTAGAGCCACGTCCAGCTCCGAGGTACGAAACTTTCTAGATCGACAGCCCAGTCAAACAAAGTCAAACTACCAGCGACTTCGTGAGGTCCTGATTAAAGAGTTTACAGACCCAGAGTCTGAACATGGACTGTTAACTGCCTTGGAAACCAAACAAGGTCGTCAAGAGACTCCACAAGCTTATTACAACCGACTCCGACAAGTCTACTTCGGTGCACACAACAGCCCTGACCTTGAAGAGGATGTGAACTTCAAAAGCCTCTTCCTAAGAAATCTGCACCCTGGAGTCAGTCACCATCTATGTGTCATGGCCTGTCCGAACTCCATGACCATCCAACAGTTGCGTGACCTAACACAGAAGGCCTATAACAAGCAGAAGGTGGCCTCAAAGAAAGGTAACAAAACATCCACACTCTTGAACACTGTTAACAAAGACTCAAGCCTTGTACTGGACGACACCCAGTGGCATCACAACACCAGAGTCTTCCATCAAGAGCACAGAGAACGTGACGCCCATATCCACGACCGCTTTCAGCCCAACTGCTGGAAAAATCCATGGGACCAGCCACGCTTCTCAAGAAACCAAAAGGATAAGAACATCTGGAAACCTAAACAGATATCCAAAGGTAATCAGCTGACTCATCCAAGAGCAACTCGTGTGGGTAAGCGACAACAAAACCCACCTCAGCACCACTCAGACATGCACAGTGCTGAGTATGCACAAGAACATAACCGCTTACCATTAGAAGACACGGAACAAGTCATGGAACAACTAAGAGAGTTCCTTCAAGACAATTTACATGCAGGTGACCACAGATTTGAGTCATGCTTGCTGTGACCAGCGACAGAACGGAAGGCCGGTGATCACCTGGTGCACCACATCAGAGATGACAAGCACCTGTTCAACAACGACCCAGAACGAACAAGTCTTTCACGGCCAACTGTTGATGAAAAATCTGAGGTACTAAAGGACATCACTTCAGACACCTAACACAGTCACTAACAAACTGTCAAATTAACTCCAACTCCAAGTACCAAATTCCCTGTCTGTGCAACAGCAACCACCAGAGCACAGGTCAGAAAGTCTGCTACAGCCAGAAGGCATCACAAGAAGAATGCAACATAGGAGACAAAGTTTTGCAACTCAGCTTCACACAGCCATGCCAAACTGCCTCCGACTGTCTGCCAAAGAACTTCCTGCCTTGCTGGACTGACCCTCATTAGACCATGGACACGCCCTCATCCAAGCCAAGGATGCAGAGAGCCAGTCTTCAGTGACATGCTAGAAAAAGGGGGAGACAACACAGACTTGAACAGATCTGACCACACATGCACTACACCATTAATACACAACATTACCTACACCCAGAGGTAAACACATCTATGAATAACACAGTCAACAAACATATTCTTCCCACAGGTAGAATATCCAACTTTTAGTGTAACAAAGTTACACATACCCACCATGAAGAAACGTACAGCCATCCTCACCATAGGTAGAACACCTGACACTAAGTTAAGGTTCACGACACACTAGCTGCACCTGACATCCTAGCTCAATAGTAGTTGTAACCCATGCTAGGAAAACCCACAGCAGCCTTGTTTTGTTTTGTTCTTCTTTTACCTATCCTTCTCCTTCCCCTCTTTCCTGAGTAGGTGAAATGCCTAGACACCCTGCGAGGGTCGAAGGTCTGATATTAGGATTGACTCGCAACACCTAATATCCGCCAGCCACTCTAAACTGAATGGAAGCCAGAGAGCTCCATGCATGATAGGTCAATTCATTGAATTGAAAATGAAATTACTATAAAACTAATGGTAAATGTGTAAAGTAAGACAACCTAGAAGAACCAAACAAAGTTAACCACAAATTTGATTGATGAATCAAAATAAAAACAATTTCCAAGACGATCTAAACTATCCTCAATGTGCTAAACTACATTGACTAATTGAACTTAACCACGTGTACCTAAATAACCTGATGTCTGCACCAGTACAGTAACTGTCATGGAGGTGTTGTGTTGCTGTTTGCTGTGTTTGTCTGCTTCTTCTGCCTTTGTTTCTCCAGCGATCGACGATGTCTTCACCTAAACACCTCGCCGATCGAAAGGGGGATATATGTAGCAGAAATGAGTCGAACCAGACAAATTAAAGAGTCTATCAGAGCTGTGCGCATTGAAACGAGCTATAGACAGGCTCTAAAAACTGCTAGGGCAGAGCATATACACAAACTCATTGAAAATAACCAAAACAATCCAAGGTTTTTATTTAGCACAGTGGCTAAAGCCGCGTTTCCACCGCAGGAACTTTACCCAGGAACTAGGGACTTGGTCCGGTACTTGGTGTGTTTCCACCGCAGGAACCAGGAACTAAATAAAAGTTCCGGGTAAAAAAATGCCCCCCAGAAAGTCCCTGCTGGCGAGGTGGTACTTTTTTAAAGTTCAGGAACTTTCGGGGGTGGGACTTTGGCGCTAAACATGCTGATTGGTTGAGTTCACGCAGCATTGGTTGAGTTCAACCACCATTTATTCGGATCAACATTTTCAAAATATTACTGTTATTGTGTCATGAAATGTAATTTTAAAAGTATTTCAGGCGAGAATGTAGTTGTTTGAAACTCAAATCTGTTGTTTATTTATAAAGACAGCGCCTATTTAAAAATGTGTTTCGCCGATCTCGTAGACGGTGAGCTCCACTCGATCAGCGGGAGCTCAGTCCTCATGTATCCGCAGAGAGCAGCCTCTCCTGGGATAGACCTTCTGATATGTGCCGCTGGCTCTGATGTGTCTTTAGTGGTTAAACATAAAATATAATTCAGCTGCGGGGTAAATCTAACAGGTTTTCTTTGGTCTGTATTCGATTTATCTATATGTAAAAAATGAAAATAAAAAGGCAAGTCTATATAATATTTCTTTCATTGTAATGGCTGTATATAACGTTACACATATCCCTGAACTAAGTACATTTCTACAGCTGTTATTATGTTTAAATGAAAATGAAAGGAGGCAGTGGTATTTTATATCCTATTTCGTTTTATTGTAAATATACTGAAGGGAAAATTGCAGTAGCCAAAGCAATCTGAGTTCACGCTGCATTGGTTGAGTTCAACCACCATTTATTCGGATAATTTTCAAATATTACTGTTATTGTGTCATGAAATGTAATTTTAAAAGTATTTCAGGAGAGAAGTAGTTGTTTAAAACTCAAATCTATGGTTTATTTATAAAGATCATGCCTATTTAAAAAATGTGTTTCGCCGATCTCGTAGACGGTGAGCTCCACTCGATCAGCGGAAGCTCAGTCCTCATGTATCCGCAGAGAGCAGCCTCTCCTGGGATAGACCTTCTGATATGTGCCGCTGGCTCTGATGTGTCTTTAGTGGTTAAACATAACATATAATTCAGCTGCGGGGTAAATCTAACAGGTTTTCTTTGGTCTGTATTCAATTTATCTATATTTTAAAATGAAAATAAAAAAGGCAAATTTATATAACATTTCGTTTCATTGTAATGGCTGCATATACACATTTCCCTGAACTAAGTACATTTCTGCAGTTGTTATTATGCTTAAATGAAAACGAAAGGAGGCAGTGGTATTTGATATCATATTTCGTTTTATTGTAAATATACAGTAAGGAAAATTGCAGTAGCCATGACGAGCAGACTGAAGTTATCAAGTACGCTGCTGTTTATAGATTTACCGGACTTGCGTCGTCCCGGACATCACACTCCTGAGACGAATGCACAAAGTCTGAACCAACTACCGAGGATGCACGTCCAAAATCAGCGTACTTTTTTTTTTAAATTTTTATCAGCGGTACTTTGTATTGAGAAACGCGCGCAGACCTACGTCACCAGTCTATTTGCCTAATCTACCCGGTACTTTACACCGCTGTGGGAACGCAGAAAGCAACAGGTCTGGGGGGAAAAAAGTTCCTGGGAAAAAAAGTTCCTGGTACAAATGTTCCGGGTAATTTCGGTGGAAACGCGGCATAAGTTAACAAATTACCAGACGCCACCTGATTCAAATATTCCACCAACGTTAAATAGTAATGACTTTATGAATTTCTTCACTGATAAAATAGATAACATTAGAAATACAATAGCGAATGTAGATTCTACAGCATCTAACACTTCAGTTTCATCCATCGCACCCAAAGATAAACTGCAGTGCTTTACAACCATAGGACAGGAAGAGCTAAATAAACTTATCACTGTATCTAAACCAACAACATGTTTATTAGATCATGTACCCACTAAATTACTGAAAGAGCTGTTACCTGTAGCCGAAGAACCGCTTCTCAATATCATTAACTCGTCGTTATCTTTAGGCCACGTCCCAAAACCATTCAAGCTGGCGGTTATCAAGCCTCTTATTAAGAAACCAAAACTAGATCCTAGTGTACTGGCAAATTATAGGCCTATTTCAAATCTTCCATTTATGTCTAAAATTTTAGAAAAAGTTGTGTCATCTCAATTGAGCACCTTCCTACATAAAAATGATCTGGATGAAGAATTTCAGTCAGGTTTTAGGCCCCACCATAGCACAGAAACTGCACTTGTTAAAATTACAAATGACATGCTCCTTGCGTTAGACCAAGGCTGCATTTCATTTCTAGTCTTACTTGATCTTAGTGCTGCGTTCAACACCATAGATCATGACATACTCATAGATCGATTACAAAACTATACAGGTATTCAAGGGCAGGCTCTAAGATGGTTTAGATCCTACCTATCCGATCGCTACCATTTTGTTTACTTAAATGGGGAGTCATCTCATTTATCATCAGTAAAATATGGAGTGCCACAAGGATCCGTCCTAGGTCCCCTTCTATTTTCAATATACATGTTGCCCCTTGGTAATATTATTAGAAAATACGGAATTAGCTTCCACTGTTATGCTGATGATACTCAGCTATATATCTCAACGAGACCAGATGAAACTTCCCAATTATCTAAGCTAACAGAGTGTGTTAAAAATGTAAAAGATTGGATGACACACAATTTTCTCCAATTAAATTCGGATAAGACAGAGATACTAATTATTGGGCCAAAAAACACTACACAGAATCTTGTAGATTACAATCTGCAACTAGACGGATGTACTGTTACGTCCTCTACAGTCAGAAATCTGGGTGTTATATTAGACAGCAATTTGTCTTTTGAAAATCATATTTCCAATGTTACAAAAACTGCTACTTTAAAAGTAACTACTGTTACTTAGAAACATTGCCAAGCTACGAAACATGTTATCTGTTTCTGATGCAGAAAAGCTAGTTCATGCATTCATGACCTCTAGACTGGACTATTGTAAGGTGGTTGTCCTGCTTCGTCAATAAACAAGCTACAGGTAGTCCAAAATGCAGCAGCTAGAGTCCAACCACTTCTAGGTGGTTGTCCTGCTTCGTCAATAAACAAGCTACAGGTAGTCCAAAATCCAGCAGCTAGAGTCCTTACGAGGTCAAGAAAATATGATCATATTACCCCAATTTTACAGTCTCTGCACTGGCTACCTATTAAGTTCCGTATCAGTTACAAATTATCATTACTTACCTATAAGGCCCTAAATGGTTTAGCTCCAGCGTACCTAACTAGCCTTCTACCACGTTACAACCCATCACGCACCCTAAGGTCACAAAACACTGGACTTTTCGTCGTTCCTAGGATAGCGAAGTCCTCTAAAGGAGGTAGAGCTTTCTCACATTTGGCTCCCAAACTCTGGAATAGCCTTCCTGATAATGTTCGGGGTTCAGACACACTCTCTCTGTTTAAATCTAGATTAAAAACACATCTCTTTCGCCAAGCATTCAAATAATGTATCTTTTAAATTGTGAGTGTAGTTGCATCTGATCAAAGGTGCTTTTTTATTCATTAGCTTGGGTTAAACTAATTTTACTTTGTTGGATCAGCAGCTATGCTAATGATGTCTGTATTTTGTTTCTATGTTTCGCCACGGGATTTACATCCCGTGGTAACTAGGATTTACACAAGCTCCAGTCTGGATCCAGAACACCTGAGAAGAGATGATGCTGACCCTCAGAGGACCTCAGATGATGCTAACTCTGAATCAACCAACAGAACTAACAATTATTGCTAAATGTGTGACTGAATCATATAATAACTTAATTCATAATATTGATAGTTCATCGAACAATTATTGACAATTTTAATTCGAAGAAGAGATTTTCAAATTTATTGTCAAATTTATTGTTCGTGATTGAAATGCAACGCTGGACATCACATGTAAACCCAGGAGATCAAGTTAAATACTTGCATTGACTTCCCCCATCAGGCAGAACCAGACTGAAATTCCTAAGGGGGAAGGGCTTTAAACCTTTGTCTTCACAGAAAAGTCCCTTTGCCAGAGAATGGCAAAGAAACTGCTTTTTGTACATTATATATGGAACAGAATGAACTCAAAAAGACTTATAAATGAATCGTTCCATTGCTTAACTCCATATTCATTTATGTGTAACCCACACATTTCACTATCATGTATAATCACTTATTGTGTATGTCTTTTGATAACTATAGGATACATAGTCATGTCTAGTATTGACATAATCGAATTTTCTTGCTTGATATTGTCCTGACAATCATTTAAAAAAATCATTTGTAAAATATATCATAATCGTGTTATAGGAATCATGTCCAAAATTAGACCCTGTGAGGCAGGAACCACATGCTTGGTAAGATAAACAAATGATTTATGATACCCAAGACCATATCTGATTGGTCAAGGCAACATTTGAGGTGTGGCCAACAGGGAAGTTTAAATACTTTGGACACCATGAAATTTTGCTTTTAGTTCCAGCCTTGCTCGTGCTATTAGTCATGCCTGCTCTTAGCTTTTAGCTTGTAGCTTTGCTACCTAGCTTTTAGCTTGTAGCATCTAGCCATTCGGTTAGTCATCATTGTTCTTTGAGACTGAACTTCCAGCCAATCAACGACCTCGGGATAGCCTTTTCACCGAGGCTCCTTCTTCACAGGAGATGCAAGTAACTTAACCTCCAGACTGTGACCTTTACTGGTGTATCTAATATAATTTTAACCTCATTGAGGAACTCAATGAGAGCGCTAATTACGTGATTGATGGTTGTTCATGTTTATGCAATTTAACGTATTGCTGTGGACTTGGGATTCCATATTTCCATTCTCTTAAACTCATCTTTCCCTAACTTTCGACCTTCCTGCAATTTGTGTGAATGTGTGAGTGCGTGCGTTTATGTGTTAGATTAGTTTATATGTCTTAGATTTATCTAATAAAGCCTTATTCATATTGAAAAGAGAAGTATCTTGTGTTTTGTGCTTACAAGTTAATGTCTTAAACTGCCGATCTTGTTACTGTGCTAACTGATAGTGTTTCACTATAGTTTGGATATTAATATCCAGCGCAGATTTTATGTTAAACGGCTTGTTCAGTAAATCGCAGGGCGTCTCATTGATCAGCCGTGAAACAGTGATTCTGTTCCAATTCCCTTTAAAATCTTAAATGATCCCTTTGAGCTAAATTGACCTGTTTCCCTTACATCTGTCAAATCTCAACAGACATTTGCTAAGCTCTTGGAACATCAATGGTGGAAGAGAGGACGGACTCAACTTCCAGCTCTATCTCTTTGTCTTGCTCTAGCAATTTTTCATTTGCCCACATAACAAATTTCCCTGCAGCTGCATTGACTGAAGCAAAGTCTCTTGACATGCTTTTCAGGCTTTTATGTGTTGCCATAACCATTCTGTGGGCAGACAAAATATCCATCCGTTGTGTTTGGAGGTATTTGGACAGTGGTGATGTCTGCTCAAATATCCTGAGGAAGGTCTGTGCGGTCAGTATCATCTCATACTTAAGCAGAGCCTCAACAAATCCTCGTGCTTGAACCCGAGCAGTTGTTTTCATGGTTATATCCTCTTGTATAGCCGTCAGTGCAAGGATGACATCCACATAGAGACAATTATCTGGATTTGCAAATGATCCAAACACTTTCCTGAGTGTATTATCTTTGGCCCACCACCTTGTCTCGCCAATTGGTGAGAGTCGCCTCTGGTGCTTGCCCTGGCTCTCACTTTCCCACAAATTCATCCTTTTGTATGACTCGTGAAAGAACACAGCAATATCATTGAGCACTGCAAACAGTGAACCACTTTCTATTACTGTTTGGATTGTGTCAGCCAGAACTAGGTTGAGAACATGCGCATAACACCAAACATGCACTTGATTTGGTACCACTTTGGACATCTGAGTAGAAAAGCCTTTGTATTGGCCTTGCATATTAGATGCACCATCTGTAGCATGTCCAATGCACTTGCTCAGATCCAAATTGAGCTTCTCAGCAAGCTCTGAAACAAGACTGACAAAATATTGTCCAGTCCGATTCCTTACACTTGACAATGCTGATAAACCTTTCATGAATTTTGTCTGTAACATATCGTAGAACAACAGAACACTGATCTTGTGATGTGATGTCTTGTGTGGTGTCAATCTGAAGTGAGAACATTTCAGCATTCTTTATGTCTCTCACAATGGTCTCCTGGATAAGCTGCTGAATGGTGTTAATGACAGAATTAATGGTTCTTGCAGACAGTAATGAAACCATGGAACCTCTGCCTTTTGCCCCAGATTGATGAATCTTCTTGGATTTTTCGATACATTCCTTTAAATGCTCTTTTAGACAGATGTCATACTTGCTTAACAGGACTATAACCTCCAAGAAGTTACCATGGTCAATTCTGAAGTCATCAAGCGTGTATGCAGCCTCATTCTCTGACCTATAGCTTAGGCCTCTTTTGCCAATCATTTTTACAACATCAACTACACGCTCCAGTACTTGTCGTTTCTTTCGGATTTGTTTCCTGTGCGAGGACAACTGACTTCCACTAAGTAAATCTTTCACATCAGATTTAGAGGCATTTAAAAAGTATGCTTCTGCACAAGTTTTGTGAGCCATGCTCTTTTCATGTTCCTTTTCATGCGCTGATGCACGTTTCCAGTCTGTCATACCACTAATGAAGGGAGATTTGTCAGTTGACTTGGCAAATGCTAAGCAGACAGAGCAATGTAATGCATGACGTTCTTGGCGGTAAGTAAGCCACATTCTATTAGTGCCATCCTTGCAACAGAACACTTTTTGCACTACTGGATTACTTGATGTTTGTTGGGGATGATACTCAAAAAAGGTCTTCAAGCTGTCATGGTGGGGACGAATGTAGTAATCAATTTGTTCCTTAGTGTTTTCACTTTCCTCTACTGTGTATGTTCTTACTTCTCCACTCTCTCCTATTCTTCCATGTACTCTATCCTCTACTCCATCATGTGCTCTTTCTGTTCCTGAGTCTTTTTTCCTCTCTTCTCTATCCTGTCTACTCTCATCTCCTCTCTCTTCTTCACATTCATCTCCTCTCTCCTCTAATGCGGACCTACTGGACCTAGCCTAAGAATAAACACAGATGATGTCAGAAATGCACAAAAATAGACACAATATGTTCTAAACCAAATTTTTTTGACTGTGTTTCATGTTCTTACACAGGGCTAAAAGACTCATATTTATGTTTATAATGGCAAAGAAGAGAGTATGCAGTAAAGAAAAAGACACATGCACCACTTTTCAGAATAATTACAAATAGAACATTTTAGGACCTGAAGAAAAGCTAGTGGTGGAGCTGACTGGAAATCTTGAAGAGGTTTTTTAAGCTCATTCTATTATATATATATATATATATATATATATATATATATATATATATATATATATATATATATATATATATAAATTTACAAAAATTACCTCTGACCTGTTGGCTGGTGATAGTAGAATTGAGACCACTGATCTACAGTAAACGTGACTTATAAAGACCACTGATCTACAATAAAATAAAAGATTAATTAGGACAAAGAACATTGTGTAGTGATTTTTTTTCTTCTTAACATAATCAAAGGACTTTCATCCATGAAATCCATAAAGTAGACTGGCTTACATATTTAAATGCAGAGCTCAATGGGGTTCAAAATTGTACTTGCCCTGCCAAAAATAAATACATAAAAATCTTTGTAAATAAGCTGCATTCTCATTTCACAATTCCAATTTCAATACAACAAAAAGTACAAACTATTAAGCTCAAACATTACTGAAGACAGTAATATATATATATATATATATATATATATATATATATATATATATATATATATATATATATATATATATATATATATTTATTTATCTGGTAGTCTACAGTATGAAGAATGTTTGGGTATAATATTTCACAGATCACTGTATTTTGCTATATTCACGCACATAAATGAACCAGTGTCCTGCATGCACCCATTAGTAAGACAATATAATCAATTATATCTGATTGTTGGTTTGACTGTGGATAAATTCTTGTTAAAACTACAAAGTAATTCAATAAAGAACATGAGTGATTTACTTTCATTTTCATACATTAAAGACACTGACAGCAGAGCTAGTAAGTTAGGCGCGGTCACTTTAAGAGACAATGAATGCTCCAATGATACACATCTGATTTATTTCTCAACTCTTTACTTTCACTTAATATATACCACAGAATTTTTCACACTTTCCAAGACAGGTATTTTGACATATTTTGTATGTATGTGTCGGTACAAAAGCAAGAAGACGTTGAGACCCTGAACACCAGAACACTGCAGTGCTGAATTGGGCTCTTTCACATCTTTTTCTGTTTGTTTAAACTGCGATTTGTATTTGTTCATTCAGGTGCAGGGGGATGCGAACGTCCTGAAGGAGAGATCGGTGTTGCTGTCCGTGAGACGTGGCTCTCTTGTGCCTGGCTGGCCTTAGCCAGTCGGTTAAGATCTGGGATACAGCCCAGTATGGAAATTGAGACGTTAAATGTAACGTTCTGTGACATAATTGTTCTCCTGATGTTTTATTGACTGATAGATCGATATTATTTATAAAGGCATATATACATTTCGGTAAGTTGTACTGTATCTTTAAACAGAAAGTAACAGATCATGATTTTCTTGAAATGAGGCGCTAAAGAGATCTGTCACGTCACATTTTCTAGCGCCAAAGCGGTATTGTCTGAATTTCGTAATAAAATGGACAGAACCTGAGAGCTGAGAATTTTAAATGTCATTTATATAGATCAGTGAGTGGTGGCCTATTACAGCTGGTACATCGTAACTTAAAAAACAAAACAACAACAACAACAACAAAAAAACAATACAATGCAGTAGCCTACGTGTATCATTAAATGTCTGTATCACCTCAGCAGTCAGGCCCGTCCGGCTAACATCTTCCCTGAAGTCTTTTGTCGGCCTTCCAGCAAATAATTCATTTATTTTGACATATTTGGTGGCATCTCCCTCAAGTGCTTGCCGTTTTCTCTCTCTCAACTTCTCGGCCCCTCCTTTACGCTTAGAGATTTTATTCTTTAACATACTGAGTTCGTTGCACAATGGACATCATCACATCGATCGCTGCAGTTGTAAAGCGGTCGCTAATCAAGGCTAGAACTTGACTCTGATTGGCCAATGCTCAGTAAACACGTCACGTGTGCTAATCACTGGTTTAGACCTGTCACTCTCGCAGCTCGTATCAGCTTCATGAGAGAGACACATAAATGGAATTGGACTATACAACAATATACTTACGAATATATTTATGATTAATTATGATAAAAAATAAATAAATACATAACGCACCGGCCCAATCAGACTGCGGCCCACCGGGAATCTCCCGGTAGTGCCGATGGCCAGTACATGCCTGCCCACAACATGACATCAACAGTAAATATGAGGACATTAAACACAAAGGGAACAAAGGGCCATTTTATTTGTCCTCTGTTTAAAATATTCCCATACTTTTGATCAATCAATCAATCACCTTTATTTATATAGTGCTTTAAACAAAATACATTGCGCCAAAGCACTGAACAACATTCATTTGGAAAACAGTGTCTCAATAATGCAAAATGATAGTTAAAGGCAGTTCATCATTGAATTCATTGATGTCATCTCTGTTCAGTTGAAATAGTGTCTGTTTTAATTTGCAATCAAGTCAACGATATCGCTGTAGATGAAGTGACCCCAACTAAGCAAGCCAGAGGCGACAGCGGCAAGGAACCGAAACTCCATCGGTGACAGAATGGAGAAAAAAACCTTGGGAGAAACCAGGCTCAGTTGGGGGGCCAGTTCTCCTCTGACCAGACGAAACCAGTAGTTTAATTCCAGGCTGCAGCAAAGTCAGATTGTGCAGAAGAATCATCTGTTTCCTGTGGTCTTGTCCTGGTGCTCCTCTGAGACAAGGTCTTTACAGGGGATCTGTATCTGGGGCTCTAGTTGTCCTGGTCTCCGCTGTCTTTCAGGGCAGTAGAGGTCCTTTCTAGGTGCTGATCCACCATCTGGTCTGGATACGTACTGGATCCGGGTGACTGCAGTGACCCTCTGATCTGGACACAGACTGGATCTGGTGGCCACGGTGACCTCGGAACAAGAGAGAAAAAGACAAATATTAGCGTAGATGCCATTCTTCTAATGATGTAGAAAGTACGGTGTTATGTGAAGTGTTCCGGTTCCAGTTTACCTAATTAATGCAGCCTAAAAATCCTTTAACGGATTTGGATATTAAAAGCATATTAGTATGTTATGTGTATGCCAGGTTAAAGAGATGGGTCTTTAATCTAGATTTAAACTGCAAGAGTGTGTCTGCCTCCCGAACAATGTTAGGTAGGTTATTCCAGAGTTTAGGCGCCAAATAGGAAAAGGATCTGCCGCCCGCAGTTGATTTTGATATTCTAGGTATTATCAAATTGCCTGAGTTTTGAGAACGTAGCGGACGTAGAGGAGTATAATGTAAAAGGAGCTCATTCAAATACTGAGGTGCTAAACCATTCAGGGCTTTATAAGTAATAAGCAATATTTTAAAATCTATACGATGTTTGATAGGGAGCCAGTGCAGTGTGGACAGGACCGGGCTAATATGGTCATACTTCCTGGTTCTAGTAAGAACTCTTGCTGCTGCATTTTGGACTAGCTGTAGTTTGTTTACCAAGCGTGCAGAACAACCACCCAATAAAGCATTACAGTAGTCTAACCTTGAAGTCATAAATGCATGGATTAACATTTCTGCATTTGACATTGAGAGCATAGGCCGTAATTTAGATATATTTTTGAGATGGAAAAATGCAGTTTTACAAATGCTAGAAACGTGGCTTTCTAAGGAAAGATTGCGATCAAGTAGCACACCTAGGTTCCTAACTGATGACGAAGAATTGACAGAGCAACCATCAAGTCTTAGACAGTGTTCTAGGTTATTACAAGTAGAGTTTTTAGGCCCTATGATTAACACCTCTGTTTTTTCTGAATTTAGCAGTAAGAAATTACTCGTCATCCAATTTTTTATATCGACTATGCATTCCATTAGTTTTTCAAATTGGTGTGTTTCACCGGGCTGCGAGGAAATATAGAGCTGCGTATCATCAGCATAACAGTGAAAGCTAACACCATGTTTCCTGATGATATCTCCCAAGGGTAACATATAAAGCGTGAAGAGTAGCGGCCCTAGAACTGAGCCTTGAGGTACTCCATACTGCACTTGTGATCGATATGATACATCTTCATTCACTGCTACGAACTGATGGCGGTCATATAAGTACGATTTAAACCATGCTAATGCACTTCCACTGATGCCAACAAAGTGTTCAAGTCTATGCAAAAGAATGTTGTGGTCAATTGTGTCAAACACAGCACTAAGATCCAATAAAACTAATAGAGAGATACACCCACGATCAGATGATAAGAGCAGATCATTTGTAACTCTAAGGAGAGCAGTTTCAGTACTATGATACGGTCTAAATCCTGACTGGAAATCCTCACATATACCATTTTTCTCTAAGAAGGAATATAATTTTGAGGATACCACCTTTTCTAGTATCTTGGACAGAAAAGGGAGATTCGAGATTGGTCTATAATTAACTAGTTCTCTGGGGTCAAGTTGTGGCTTTTTTATGAGAGGCTTAATAACAGCCAGTTTGAAGGTTTTGGGGACATGTCCTAATAACAATGAGGAATTAATAATAGTCAGAAGAGGACCTATGACTTCTGGAAGCACCTCTTTTAAGAGCTTAGATGGTATAGGGTCTAACATACATGTTGTAAGTTTAGATGATTTAACAAGTTTATACAATTCTTCCTCTCCTATAGTAGAGAATGAGTGGAACTGTTCCTCAGGGGGTCTATAGTGCACTGTCTGATGCGAAACTGTAGCTGACGGCTGAATGGTTGCAATTTTATCTCTAATAGTATCGATTTTAGAAGTAAAGTAGTTCATAAAGTCATTACTGCTGTGGTGTTGGGAAATGTCAACACTTGTTGAGGCTTTATTTTCGTTAATTTAGCCACTGTATTGAATAAATACCTGGGGTTATGTTTGTTTTCTTCTAAAAGAGAAGAAAAGTAATCAGATCTAGCAGTTTTTAATGCTTTTCGGTAGGATATACTACTTTCCCGCCAAGCAATACGAAATACCTCTAGTTTTGTTTTCCTCCAGCTGCGCTCCATTTTTCGGGCTGCTCTCTTTAGGGTGCGAGTATGCTCATTATACCATGGTGTCAAACTGTTTTCCTTAACCTTTCTTAAGCGTAAAGGAGCAACTGTATTTAAAGTGCTAGAAAAGAGAGAGTCCATAGTTTCTGTTACATCATCAAGTTGTTCTGAGGTTTTGGATATGCTAAGGAATTCGGATACATCAGGAAGATAACTTAAAAAGCTGTCTTTTGTGGTAGAAGTGATGGTTCTTCGATACTTGTAACAAGAAGTAGAATTTACAATTTTGGCTTTATGAAGTTTACACAGAACTAAATAATGATCTGAGATATCATCACTTGGCTGAATAATTTCAACACTATCAACATCAATTCCATGTGACAGTATTAAATCTAGAGTATGATTTCGACAATGAGTAGGTCCTGAAATGTGTTGTCTAACACCAATAGAGTTCAGAATGTCTATAAATGCTGATCCCAATACATCTTTTTCATTATCGACATGGATATTAAAATCACCAACTATTAAGACTTTATCTGCAGCCAGAACTAACTCGGATGTAAAATCACCAAACTCTTTAATAAAGTCTGTATGGTGCCCTGGTGGCCTGTATACAGTAGCCAGTACAAACATAACAGGGGATTTATCATTAACATTGGTTTCTCTGGATAATGTTATATGAAGCACCATTACTTCAAACGAGTTATACTTGAAGTCTGCCCTCTGAGAAATCCTGAAAACGTTATTATAAATTGAAGCAACACCTCCCCCTTTGCCTTTTAGACGCGGCTCGTGTTTATATTTTTTTTATTATTTTTGATGATCGTGATCTCTGTTTTTATGATAGAATGCAACTTTCTTAACTCCCAGTATGCCATTACGCGAGATGTAAACAAACAGTTTGACGCATCGACGCATTTCACGCACATCAACGTTTTTTTGTAGTCAACGTAATCGATGACGTTGAAGCGTTGTTGCAGCACTAATACAGATACACACCCAGGTATCGGATCAGTACTCGTTATCGGTCGATACCCTGAGCCCAGGAAACGGAATCGGTATCGGGAAGAGAAAAAGGGTATCGGAACATCTCTAGAGAATTATATAGAATAAATGGATTCACTTTTCATAAATACTTACCATCTGTGATGTTTTACTACCATCTCCACAGACGAGTGAGGCAGGTTCTTCCATCTCTGAAGTTGTCTGTGTGGATTAACAACAGAGTATTGACAAATTAAATTCTCAACATGACTGATAAACCATTTCAACAAAAACCTGTGTGTTTGTGTATATCAACAGTAAATATGAAGACATTAAACAATAGAGATGTTCCGATACCCTTTTTCTCTTCCCGATACCGATTCCGATACCTGGGCTAAGAGTATCATCCGATACCGAGTACTGATCCAATACCTGGGTGTGTATCTGTATATATAGCTGTATATAGTACTAGCCCTGTGTAAATTGCTAGAATTATTTTATGGTGTGCTTCAGACTCGTCCCTTAATAAAACATGAACAAATACATGGTGAACTACTGTATTCATTACAGTATTTTTATTATCTGACATGAATTTGACAGTATTATTTATTTTCTTAAGCAAAAAAAAACTTCAAATGCAGCCAAAAATCTAACACCGCAAACTAAAAAAGGTATTTTAGTTTTACAATATAACTGTATAAAAAACAGCAACAAATAAGTCCAGGAATATAAAAATGTATATATATTAATCAGATAATCTCTTTACAACAAAACCGTCTAGGCATAATTATTATTATTAATAGAGATGTATTATTATTACTACATAGAGACATAGCTAAATCTACTGTAGGCTACAACAGTAGCTTAATATATTGTCAATTTACTCATGTTAAACCAAATATTTATTTTAATGGGCTGCCATGGAGATCTTTGAGTGTCTGTGTTTATGATATGACAGTTTTCTCAAATGAAACGGTAAATTCTCATGAAGTGACGGTTTATGCGTTCGTGTCCTCATATAGTGACACACAGCAGAGACTACAAAACAGTTAGCTCTAGTGCATCTGCGACCGTCACCCACAGATATGTAGAAATTGCAGGAGTAATATTTAAATAGTATTTTGCAGTTTAATATTCACAGACACTAGTATATATTCGGCCACTGTCTGGAGCCCTGCGCTTTGACTAACACGGAGACGACTGAATACAGCTGCAGGTACCGAATATACTCGGGAGTCTGTAACTACTGGTACTACAGAGACATACTGCTAACCACTGATCAATAATATAGAAGCGGCTTCACTGTCTGTTGGCAGTTTAGAACGCGATGAGCGATCCAGTCATATATAGATCAGTTCTGCTAACGCGTCTTCATTTCTTCTTCGCTGCTCTAAACATGGGTTGCTTGTGGCAACACAGCACAACTTCCTGTGTTTGCAATGCATTCTGAGCAGCGAAGAAGAACCGTGCAGCGGTTAGGCAAAGCTAGTGTCATAACTAGGTATTGTTTAAGAAAATGGTATTGAATAGATATATGAGTTCATGTACTCGCCGAAGCCAGAATTTGTTGTGGTATTGGAGATATTTCTGATACTAGTATCGGAATCGAAGAAACTCTATTAAACACAGCACACATCCCAATCTGACTGTAGTAACCCGAACCTGGATCTTCACCCAACGTGACATCAACTGTAAATATGAGGACATTAAACACAACACGGATCCCAATCTGACACAATAGTAACCCGAACCTGGATCTTCACCCAACCCCCACAACGTGACATCAACTGTAAATATGAGGACATTAAACACAACACACATCCCAATCTGACTGTAGTAACCCGAACCTGGATCTACACCCAACCCCCACAACGTGACATCAACAGTAAATATGAGGACATTAAAAACACCACACATCCCAATCTGACCATAAGAACCCGAACCTGGATCTACATCCAACCCCCACAAAATGACATCAACAGTAAATATGAAGACATCAAACACAACACACATCCCAATCTGACTGTAGTAACCCGAACCTGGATCTACACCCAACCCCCACAACATGACATCAACTGTAAATATGAGGACATTAAACACAACACACATCCCAATCTGACTGTAGTAACCCGAACCTGGATCTACACCCAACCCCCACAACATGACATCAACAGTAATTATGAGGACATTAAACACAACACACATCCCAATCTGACTGTAGTAACCCGAACCTGGATCTTCACCCAACCCCCACAACGTGACATCAACAGTAATTATGAGGACATCAAACACAACACCCATCCCAATCTGACTGTAGTAACCCGAACCTGGATCTACACCCAACCCCCACAACATGACATCAACAGTAAATATGAGGACATCAAACACAACACACATCCCAATCTGACTGTAGTAACCCGAACCTGGATCTTCACCCAACCCCCACAACGGGACATCAACTGTAAATATGAGGACATTAAACACAACACACATCCCAATCTGACCATAAGAACCCGAACCTGGATCTACACCCAACCCCCACAACATGACATCAACATTAAATATGAGGACATTAAACACAACACACATCCCAATCTGGCCATAAGAACCCGAACCTGGATCTACACCCAACCCCCACCACATGACATCAACATTAAATATGAGGACATTAAACACAACACACATCCCAATCTGACTGTAGTAACCCGAACCTGGATCTTCACCCAACCCCCACAACATGACATCAACTGTAAATATGAGGACATTAAACACAACACACATCCCAATCTGACTGTAGTAACCCGAACCTGGATCTACACCCAACCCCCACAACATGACATCAACAGTAATTATGAGGACATTAAACACAACACACATCCCAATCTGACTGTAGTAACCCGAACCTGGATCTTCACCCAACCCCCACAACATGACATCATCTGTAAATATGAGGACATCAAACACAACACACATCCCAATCTGACTGTAGTAACCTGAACCTGGATCTTCACCCAACCCCCACAACATGACATCAACTGTAAATATGAGGACATCAAACACAACACACATCCCAATCTGACTGTAGTAACCCGAACCTGGATCTACACCCAACCCCCACAACATGACATCAACAGTAATTATGAGGACATTAAACACAACACACATCCCAATCTGACTGTAGTAACCCGAACCTGGATCTTCACCCAACCCCCACAACGTGACATCAACAGTAATTATGAGGACTTCAAACACAACACACATCCCAATCTGACTGTAGTAACCCGAACCTGGATCTACACCCAACCCCCACAACATGACATCAACAGTAATTATGAGGACATCAAACACAACACACATCCCAATCTGACTGTAGTAACCCGAACCTGGATCTTCACCCAACCCCCACAACGTGACATCAACTGTAAATATGAGGACATTAAACACAACACACATCCCAATCTGACTGTAGTAACCCGAACCTGGATCTACACCCAACCCCCACAACGTGACATCAACAGTAAATATGAGAACATTAAACACAACACACATCCCAATCTGACCATAAGAACCCGAACCTGGATCTACACCCAACCCCCACAACATGACATCAACATTAAATATGAGGACATTAAATACAACACACATCCCAATCTGACTGTAGTAACCCGAACCTGGATCTTCACCCAACCCCCACAACATGACATCAACTGTAAATATGAGGACATTAAACACAACACACATCCCAATCTGACTGGAGTAACCCGAACCTGGATCTACACCCAACCC
Organism: Carassius auratus; assembly: GCF_003368295.1. Lineage (NCBI taxonomy): Eukaryota > Metazoa > Chordata > Actinopteri > Cypriniformes > Cyprinidae > Carassius > Carassius auratus. The sequence continues at coordinate 25,046,072 of NC_039270.1, read as the reverse complement.
CCACAACATGACATCAACAGTAATTATGAGGACATTAAACACAACACACATCCCAATCTGACTGTAGTAACCCGAACCTGGATCTTCACCCAACCCCCACAACATGACATCATCTGTAAATATGAGGACATCAAACACAACACACATCCCAATCTGACTGTAGTAACCCGAACCTGGATCTTCACCCAACCCCCACAACGTGACATCAACAGTAATTATGAGGACATCAAACACAACACCCATCCCAATCTGACTGTAGTAACCCGAACCTGGATCTACACCCAACCCCCACAACATGACATCAACAGTAATTATGAGGACATCAAACACAACACACATCCCAATCTGACTGTAGTAACCCGAACCTGGATCTTCACCCAACCCTCACAACGGGACATCAACTGTAAATATGAGGACATTAAACACAACACACATCTCAATCTGACTGTAGTAACCCGAACCTGGATCTACACCCAACCCCCACAACGTGACATCAACAGTAAATATGAGGACATTAAACACAACACACATCCCAATCTGACCATAAGAACCCGAACCTGAATCTACACCCAACCCCCACAACATGACATCAACATTAAATATGAGGACATTAAACACAACACACATCCCAATCTGACCATAAGAACCCGAACCTGGATCTACACCCAACCCCCACAACATGACATCAACAGTAATTATGAGGACATTAAACACAACACACATCCCAATCTGACTGTAGTAACCCGAACCTGGATCTTCACCCAACCCCCACAACATGACATCAACTGTAAATATGAGGACATTAAACACAACACACATCCCAATCTGACTGTAGTAACCCGAACCTGGATCTACACCCAACCCCCACAACATGACATCAACAGTAATTATGAGGACATCAAACACAACACACATCCCAATCTGACTGTAGTAACCCGAACCTGGATCTTCACCCAACCCCCACAACGGGACATCAACTGTAAATATGAGGACATTAAACACAACACACATCCCAATCTGACTGTAGTAACCCGAACCTGGATCTACACCCAACCCCCACAACGTGACATCAACAGTAAATATGAGGACATTAAACACAACACACATCCCAATCTGACCATAAGAACCCGAACCTGGATCTACACCCAACCCCCACAACATGACATCAACATTAAATATGAGGACATTAAACACAACACACATCCCAATCTGACCATAAGAACCCGAACCTGGATCTACACCCAACCCCCACAACATGACATCAACATTAAATATGAGGACATTAAACACAACACACATCCCAATCTGACTGTAGTAACCCGAACCTGGATCTTCACCCAACCCCCACAACATGACATCAACTGTAAATATGAGGACATTAAACACAACACACATCCCAATCTGACTGTAGTAACCCGAACCTGGATCTACACCCAACCCCCACAACATGACATCAACAGTAATTATGAGGACATTAAACACAACACACATCCCAATCTGACTGTAGTAACCCGAACCTGGATCTTCACCCAACCCCCACAACATGACATCATCTGTAAATATGAGGACATCAAACACAACACACATCCCAATCTGACTGTAGTAACCTGAACCTGGATCTTCACCCAACCCCCACAACATGACATCAACTGTAAATATGAGGACATCAAACACAACACACATCCCAATCTGACTGTAGTAACCCGAACCTGGATCTACACCCAACCCCCACAACATGACATCAACAGTAATTATGAGGACATCAAACACAACACACATCCCAATCTGACTGTAGTAACCCGAACCTGGATCTACACCCAACCCCCACAACGGGACATCAACTGTAAATATGAGGACATTAAACACAACACACATCCCAATCTGACTGTAGTAACCCGAACCTGGATCTACACCCAACCCCCACAACGTGACATCAATAGTAAATATGAGGACATTAAACACAACACACATCCCAATCTGACCATAAGAACCCGAACCTGGATCTACACCCAACCCCCACAACGGGACATCAACTGTAAATATGAGGACATTAAACACAACACACATCCCAATCTGACTGTAGTAACCCGAACCTGGATCTACACCCAACCCCCACAACGGGACATCAACTGTAAATATGAGGACATTAAACACAACACACATCCCAATCTGACTGTAGTAACCCGAACCTGGATCTACACCCAACCCCCACAACGTGACATCAACAGTAAATATGAGGACATTAAACACAACACACATCCCGATCTGACTGTAGTAACCCAAACCTGGATCTACACCCAACCCCCACAACATGACATCAACAGTAATTATGAGGACATTAGACACAACACACATCCCAATCTGACTGTAGTAACCCGAACCTGGATCTTCACCCAACCCCCACAACATGACATCAACTGTAAATATGAGGACATTAAACACAACACACATCCCAATCTGACTGTAGTAACCCGAACCTGGATCTACACCCAACCCCCACAACATGACATCAACAGTAATTATGAGGACATTAAACACAACACACATCCCAATCTGACTGTAGTAACCCGAACCTGGATCTACACCCAACCCCCACAACATGACATCAACTGTAAATATGAGGACATTAAACACAACACACATCCCAATCTGACTGTAGTAACCCGAACCTGGATCTACACCCAACCCCCACAACATGACATCAACAGTAATTATGAGGACATTAAACACAACACACATCCCAATCTGACTGTAGTAACCCGAACCTGGATCTTCACCCAACCCCCACAACATGACATCATCTGTAAATATGAGGACATCAAACACAACACACATCCCAATCTGACTGTAGTAACCTGAACCTGGATCTTCACCCAACCCCCACAACATGACATCAACTGTAAATATGAGGACATCAAACACAACACACATCCCAATCTGACTGTAGTAACCCGAACCTGGATCTTCACCCAACCCCCACAACGTGACATCAACAGTAATTATGAGGACTTCAAACACAACACACATCCCAATCTGACTGTAGTAACCCGAACCTGGATCTACACCCAACCCCCACAACATGACATCAACAGTAATTATGAGGACATCAAACACAACACACATCCCAATCTGACTGTAGTAACCCGAACCTGGATCTTCACCCAACCCCCACAACGGGACATCAACTGTAAATATGAGGACATTAAACACAACACACATCCCAATCTGACTGTAGTAACCCGAACCTGGATCTACACCCAACCCCCACAACGTGACATCAACAGTAAATATGAGAACATTAAACACAACACACATCCCAATCTGACCATAAGAACCCGAACCTGGATCTACACCCAACCCCCACAACATGACATCAACATTAAATATGAGGACATTAAATACAACACACATCCCAATCTGACTGTAGTAACCCGAACCTGGATCTTCACCCAACCCCCACAACATGACATCAACTGTAAATATGAGGACATTAAACACAACACACATCCCAATCTGACTGTAGTAACCCGAACCTGGATCTACACCCAACCCCCACAACATGACATCAACAGTAATTATGAGGACATTAAACACAACACACATCCCAATCTGACTGTAGTAACCCGAACCTGGATCTTCACCCAACCCCCACAACATGACATCATCTGTAAATATGAGGACATCAAACACAACACACATCCCAATCTGACTGTAGTAACCCGAACCTGGATCTTCACCCAACCCCCACAACGTGACATCAACAGTAATTATGAGGACATCAAACACAACACCCATCCCAATCTGACTGTAGTAACCCGAACCTGGATCTACACCCAACCCCCACAACATGACATCAACAGTAATTATGAGGACATCAAACACAACACACATCCCAATCTGACTGTAGTAACCCGAACCTGGATCTTCACCCAACCCCCACAACGGGACATCAACTGTAAATATGAGGACATTAAACACAACACACATCCCAATCTGACTGTAGTAACCCGAACCTGGATCTACACCCAACCCCCACAACGTGACATCAACAGTAAATATGAGGACATTAAACACAACACACATCCCAATCTGACCATAAGAACCCGAACCTGAATCTACACCCAACCCCCACAACATGACATCAACATTAAATATGAGGACATTAAACACAACACACATCCCAATCTGACCATAAGAACCCGAACCTGGATCTACACCCAACCCCCACAACATGACATCAACATTAAATATGAGGATATTAAACACAACACACATCCCAATCTGACTGTAGTAACCAGAACCTGGATCTACACCCAACCCCCACAACATGACATCAACAGTAATTATGAGGACATTAAACACAACACACATCCCAATCTGACTGTAGTAACCCGAACCTGGATCTTCACCCAACCCCCACAACATGACATCATCTGTAAATATGAGGACATCAAACACAACACACATCCCAATCTGACTGTAGTAACCCGAACCTGGATCTTCACCCAACCTCCACAACATGACATCAACTGTAAATATGAGGACATCAAACACAACACACATCCCAATCTGACTGTAGTAACCCGAACCTGGATCTACACCCAACCCCCACAACATGACATCAACAGTAATTATGAGGACATTAAACACAGCACACATCCCAATCTGACTGTAGTAACCCGAACCTGGATCTTCACCCAACCCCCACAACGTGACATCAACAGTAAATATGAGGACATTAAACACAACACACATCCCAATCTGACCATAAGAACCCGAACCTGGATCTACACCCAACCCCCACAACATGACATCAACATTAAATATGAGGACATTAAATACAACACACATCCCAATCTGACTGTAGTAACCCGAACCTGGATCTTCACCTAACCCCCACAACATGACATCAACTGTAAATATGAGGACATTAAACACAACACACATCCCAATCTGACTGTAGTAACCCGAACCTGGATCTTCACCTAACCCCCACAACATGACATCAACTGTAAATATTGAGGACATTAAACACACAACACACATCCCAATCTGACTGTAGTAACCCGAACCTGGATCTACACCCAACCCCCACAACATGACATCAACAGTAATTATTGAGGACATCAAACACAAACACACATCCCCAATCTGACTGTTAGTAACCCGAACCTGGATCTTCACCCAACCCCCACAACGGGACAGTCAACTGTAAATATGAGGACATTTAAACACAACACACATCCCAATCTGACTGTAGTAACCCGAACCTGGATCTACACCCAACCCCCACAACGTGACATCAACAGTAAATATGAGGACATTAAACACAACACACATCCCAATCTGACCATAAGAACCCGAAACCTGGATCTACACCCAACCCCACAACGTGACATCAACATTAAATATGAGGACATTAAACACAACACACATCCCCAATCTGACCATAAGAACCCCGAACCTGGATCTACACCCCAACCCCCACAACATGACATCAACATTAAATATGAGGACATTAAACACAACACACATCCCAATCTGACTGTAGTAACCCGAACCTGGATCTTCACCCAACCCCCACAACATGACATCAACTGTAAATATGAGGACATTAAACACAACACACATCCCAATCTGACTGTAGTAACCCGAACCTGGATCTACACCCAACCCCCACAACATGACATCAACAGTAATTATGAGGACATTAAACACAACACACATCCCAATCTGACTGTAGTAACAGGAACCTGGATCTTCACCCAACCCCCACAACATGACATCATCTGTAAATATGAGGACATCAAACACAACACACATCCCAATCTGACTGTAGTAACCTGAACCTGGATCTTCACCCAACCCCCACAACATGACATCAACTGTAAATATGAGGACATCAAACACAACACACATCCCAATCTGACTGTAGTAACCCGAACCTGGATCTACACCCAACCCCCACAACATGTCATCAACAGTAATTATGAGGACATCAAACACAACACACATCCCAATCTGACTGTAGTAACCCGAACCTGGATCTACACCCAACCCCCACAACGGGACATCAACCGTAAATATGAGGACATTAAACACAACACACATCCCAATCTGACTGTAGTAACCCGAACCTGGATCTACACCCAACCCCCACAACGTGACATCAATAGTAAATATGAGGACATTAAACACAACACACATCCCAATCTGACCATAAGAACCCGAACCTGGATCTACACCCAACCCCCACAACGGGACATCAACTGTAAATATGAGGACATTAAACACAACACACATCCCAATCTGACTGTAGTAACCCGAACCTGGATCTACACCCAACCCCCACAACGGGACATCAACTGTAAATATGAGGACATTAAACACAACACACATCCCAATCTGACTGTAGTAACCCGAACCTGGAACTACACCCAACCCCCACAACGTGACATCAACAGTAAATATGAGGACATTAAACACAACACACATCCCAATCTGACTGTAGTAACCCAAACCTGGATCTACACCCAACCCCCACAACATGACATCAACAGTAATTATGAGGACATTAAACACAACACACATCCCAATCTGACTGTAGTAACCCGAACCTGGATCTTCACCCAACCCCCACAACATGACATCATCTGTAAATATGAAGACATCAAACACAACACACATCCCAATCTGACTGTAGTAACCCGAACCTGGATCTACACCCAATCCCCACAACATGACATCAACAGTAAATATGAGGACATTAAACACAACACACATCCCAATCTGACCATAAGAACCCGAACCTGGATCTACACCCAACCCCCACAACATGACATCAACATTAAATATGAGGACATTAAACACAACACACATCCCAATCTGACCATAAGAACCCGAACCTGGATCTACACCCAACCCCCACAACAGGTGTAGTGATTGGAGATGAGCTACACCTGCGCCCCACCGCCGGTCTTGAGTCCCACGTAGGAGATGGAAGGATATAAAACTGGAGTGACGACCGTGAAGGACGAGAGAGGACCAGGCCTGGGATATTATTTTATGTTTGCTTTTTATTTGTGCGCGTCAGTCGCCGTGAGGGACTGACGCGCTGCTTTGTGTTTATTTTGAATATTAAAATGGGTTTTGATTGTGCGCCGGTTCCCGCCTCCTTCTTCCCGATGAATATGGAGATTTGTGTATCGTTACAGTGGTGCCGAAACCCGGGAGGGAAGGAGAATCACCCCGCCATGCAGACTCCGCCAGGAACATCGGGATCGCCGTTTGCGGAGATCATCACGTCGCTCGCGGGCCTGCACCAAGAACACCACCAGGCCCTGCTGGACTTGCGGGCCGACCACGATCGCCGTTTCCAGGCGATGATGCAGGCCCAGCAGGAGGACCGCGAGCTGTTCCGGAGCTTGCTGGACCGGGAGGTTCGGACGCGGCCGGCAAGCCCCAGTGCCGGCCCCGCTGCCCACATGCCTCTCACGAAGATGGCGCCAACCGACGATCCGGAGGCGTTCCTGGACTTGTTTGAGAGGACGGCCGAGGCATGTGGGTGGCCATCAGACAGCTGGCCGGTCCGGCTGATCCCACTGCTGTCAGGAGAGGCCCAGAAGGCGGCCCAACAACTGCCCGTCCCGAACCTCCTGGTGTATGCCGACCTAAAAAGAGCTATTCTCCAAAGGGTCGGCCTCAGCCCCGAGCAGCATCGTCAGCGCTTCCGGTCGCTGGACCTGGCCGAAGCGAGCCGGCCCTTTGTCCTGGCCCAGCAGCTCCGGGACTCATGCCGCAAATGGCTGTTGGCCGGAGGAAGCGACGCCGAGAGTATCATCAACACGGTGGTACTGGAGCAGTTCGTCTCCCGTCTTCCGAAAAAGACTGCTCAGTGGGTCCAGAGCCACCGGCCGGCGTCGCTGGATCTGGCCATCCAACTGGCGGAGGACCAGCTGGCGGCTTGTCCCGGGGTCGGCGAACCCCTTCCAGCTATCTCTCTCTCTCTCTCTTCCCCTACATCTCTCTCTTCCCCTACCCCAAAGTCTGTTCCTTCTCCTAGGACCCGAGTCGGGGGGCCACCGAGGGCCGCGCCGCGTTGGAGGACGGGGATGGAACTGGCGGCCGGGTCGAGGGGCCCTGCCAGGGGGGCGGGGCCGGCACGCTGGGAGGGGGGCGAGGAGGCTCCTGTCACTTCCCCACGCCAATCACCTGAGCCACTTCCGGCCACTAGGGCGGCGGGGAGGCCTGGGCCAGCCTGCTGGCGTTGCAGGGATCCGGGCCATTTTGTGGATAGGTGCCCGGTCATGGAGGTGGGGACGTTGGTCCGGATCCCGGATGACCCGCAGGCTGCCCCCGATCAAGCTGGGTTGTACCAAATTCCTGTGAGTATTAAGGGGGGTATCTATCGGGCTTTGGTGGATTCAGGTTGTAACCAGACCTCCATTCACCCCCACAACATGACATCAACAGTAATTATGAGGACATCAAACACAACACACATCCCAATCTGACTGTAGTAACCCGAACCTGGATCTACACCCAACCCCCACAACATGACATCAACAGTAATTATGAGGACATCAAACACAACACACATCCCAATCTGACTGTAGTAACCCGAACCTGGATCTACACCCAACCCCGACAACATGACATCAACAGTGTGGCGAGTGGGGCGGGGCCGAGAGGCGTGGGAACGAGGAGTGAGGCCAGGTGTAGTGATTGGAGATGAGCTACACCTGCGCCCCACCGCCGGTCTTGAGTCCCACGTAGGAGATGGAAGGATATAAAACTGGAGTGACGACCGTGAAGGACGAGAGAGGACCAGGCCTGGGATATTATTTTATGTTTGCTTTTTATTTGTGCGCGTCAGTCGCCGTGAGGGACTGACGCGCTGCTTTGTGTTTATTTTGAATATTAAAATGGGTTTTGATTGTGCGCCGGTTCCCGCCTCCTTCTTCCCGATGAATATGGAGATTTGTGTATCGTTACAGTGGTGCTGAAACCCGGGAGGGAAGGAGAATCACCCCGCCATGCAGACTCTGCCAGGAACATCGGGATCGCCGTTTGCGGAGATCATCACGTCGCTCGCGGGCCTGCACCAAGAACACCACCAGGCCCTGCTGGACTTGCGGGCCGACCACGATCGCCGTTTCCAGGCGATGATGCAGGCCCAGCAGGAGGACCGCGAGCTGTTCCGGAGCTTGCTGGACCGAGAGGTTCGGACGCGGCCTGCAAGCCCCAGTGCCGGCCCCGCTGCCCACATGCCTCTCACGAAGATGGCGCCAACCGACGATCCGGAGGCGTTCCTGGACTTGTTTGAGAGGACGGCCGAGGCATGTGGGTGGCCATCAGACAGCTGGCCGGTCCGGCTGATCCCACTGCTGTCAGGAGAGGCCCAGAAGGCGGCCCAACAACTGCCCGAACCTCCTGGTGTATGCCGACCTAAAAAGAGCTATTCTCCAAAGGGTCGGCCGCAAATGGCTGTTGGCCGGAGGAAGCGACGCCGAGAGTATCATCAACACGGTGGTACTGGAGCAGTTCGTCTCCCGTCTCCCGAAAAAGACTGCTCAGTGGGTCCAGAGCCACCGGCCGGCGTCGCTGGATCTGGCCATCCAACTGGCGGAGGACCAGCTGGCGGCTTGTTCCGGGGTCGGCGAACCCCTTCCAGCTATCTCTCTCTCTCTCTCTTCCCCCACATCTCTCTCTTCCCCTACCCCAAAGTCTGTTCCTTCTCCTAGGACCCGAGTCGGGGGGCCACCGAGGGCCGCGCCGCGTTGGAGGACGGGGACGGAACTGGCGGCCGGGTCGAGGGGCCCTGCCAGGGGGGCGGGGCCGGCACGCTGGGAGGGGGGCGAGGAGGCTCCTGTCACTTCCCCACGCCAATCACCTGAGCCACTTCCGGCCACTAGGGCGGCGGGGAGGCCTGGGCCAGCCTGCTGGTGTTGCGGGGATCTGGGCCATTTTGTGGATAGGTGCCCGGTCATGGAGGTGGGGACGTTGGTCCGGATCCCGGATGACCCGCAGGCTGCCCCCGATCAAGCTGGGTTGTACCAAATACCTGTGAGTATTAAGGGGGGTATCTATCGGGCTTTGGTGGATTCAGGTTGTAACCAGACCTCCATTCATCAAAGCCTGATACAATCTGGGGCATTGGATATGGGCCGCATGGTTAAAGTGAGGTGTTTGCATGGGGATATAGTGGAATACCCCGTAAAAGCCATAGCTATTAAATTTAGGGACCAAAAGCATTACGTGGAGGTGGCCGTTAGTCCGCACCTCCGGCACCCGCTAATTTTGGGAACCAATTGGCCAGGCTTCGAACAACTATTGGGGTGTTTAACCGTGGGTGCCTCGGGGGATAAGAATCGGCAGGACGGGGGAGCAAGTGCTCAGGTGGGAGAATCTGTGCCAGGACCCAGCGGGACAGCTCCAGGGGAACTGAGCGGCTTGGCGAGGCTGAACCTTGCTAGTTGCAATGACTTTCCCCTGGAACAGTCCCAGGATGAAACCCTCAAACATGCGTTTGAACAGGTCCGGACTATTGATGGACAGGTCCTCCATCCTGACCCTGTGCTCTCCTATCCGTATTTTGCCATTATTAAAGACCGGTTGTATCGCGTGACCCACGACACGCAAACAAAGGAGGATACAACCCAATTGTTAGTACCTCGGAGCCGTCGGGAAATGCTATTCCAGACGGCACATTGCAATCCTATGGCAGGGCATTTGGGAATGACAGCGACACTAAATCGCCTAATGACCCGTTTTTTTTGGCCGGGCATTCACGAGAACGTGCGCAGATGGTGCGCGTCTTGTCGTGAATGTCAGTTGGTAAACCCACCGGCCACCCCAAAAGCGCCATTGCGCCCTCTTCCTCTAGTGCAGGTCCCCTTCGAACGAATTGGCATGGACCTCATCGGGCCATTAGAGCGATCGGCACGCGGACATCGTTTTGCACTAGTCATAGTTGATTACGCAACCCGATATCCCGAGGCAGTGGCGCTCCACAACATCTCGGCAAAGAGTGTGGCGGACGCCCTGTTTCGTTTAATCTCCCGCGTGGGAATCCCAAAAGAGATTCTCACGGACCAAGGCACCGCGTTTATGTCACGCACGTTACGCAAATTGTACGAATTATTGGGCATTAAAGCGGTACGTACCAGCGTCTATCACCCACAAACGGACGGACTGGTCGAACGCTTTAACCGCACTTTGAAAACGATGATTCGTAAATTCGTACAAGAGGACGCGAAAAATTGGGACAGATGGCTGGAACCCCTCTTATTCGCTGTGCGCGAGGTCCCCCAAGCCTCCACGGGGTTTTCCCCCTTCGAGCTTCTTTACGGACGCCAACCCCGGGGGGTTTTGGACGTCATGAAAGAAACTTGGGAGGACGGACGTTCGGAGAGTAAAAACGAAATTCAATATGTCTTGGACCTGAGAGCAAAACTCCATACACTGGGGCGGCTTTCTATGGAGAATTTGCTGCAGGCCCAAAGCAGACAGAGCCAGTCGTATAACAGGGGTACTAGGCTACGAGAATTTGCACCGGGAGATAAAGTGCTCGTTTTACTACCCACCTCTAGCTCCAAATTATTAGCAAAGTGGCAAGGACCCTTTGAGGTCACACAGCGGATAGGGGATCTCAATTATGAAGTAGTACGAACGGATCGGGGCAACGCGCGCCAAATTTACCACCTCAACCTCCTCAAAAAATGGAGTGCGGAGGCGTCAGTGCTGTTAGCGACGGCAGTGAGCGGAGAGGAGGATCTCAGGCCAGAAGCGTTTGTCAAAGAGAAATCCCTCGCCCTGGCCCCAGGGGGGGATCACCTCTCGCCCTCGCAGCTCACTGACATCGGGCGGTTGCAGTCCGAATTTGCCGACGTGTTTTCGCCTCTGCCGGGTCGTACTAATCTGATTCAGCACCATATTGAGACCGAGCCGGGCGTGGTGGTTCGCAGCCGGCCATGTAGATTACCTGAACACAAAAAAAAGGTAGTTCAGGCGGAATTAGAAGCTATGCTAGGGATGGGAGTAATCGAGGAGTCCCACAGTGATGGGGCGAGCCCGATAGTTTTGGTGCCTAAAACGGACGGCTCAGTGCGCTTTTGTGTGGACTATCGCAGGGTGAACGCAGTGTCAAAGTTTGATGCTTATCCAATGCCACGGATTGACGAGTTGCTCGATCGGTTAGGCACGGCTCGTTTTTATTCGACACTGGACTTAACAAAGGGATATTGGCAGATCCCCTTATCTCCCATGTCCAAAGAAAAAACAGCCTTCACAACGCCGTTTGGATTGCACCAATTTGTGACGCTTCCGTTCAGGGCACCGGCTACGTTTCAGCGCCTCATGGATCGGGTGCTAAGACCCCATGCTGCATATGCCGCGGCCTATCTGGCTGATATTATCATCTATAGTGGAGACTGGCAGCGGCATATGGAGCATGTGAGGGCCGTACTTGGGGCGCTGAGACGGGCGGGGCTAACGGCCAATCCGAAGAAGTGCGCAGTTGGGCGGGTGGAGGTAAGGTATCTGGGCTTCCACTTGGGTCACGGGCAGGTGCGTCCCCAAATTGACAAGACGGCAGCAATTGCAGCCTGCCCCAGGCCCAAGACCAAAAAGGAGGTGAGGCAGTTCCTGGGGCTGGTGGGATATTACAGGAGGTTTATCCCTGACTATTCGGACCTCACCAGCCCGCTGACTGACCTCACTAAAAAGGGGGTACCAGATACGGTCCAGTGGACGGAGCAGTGCCAACAGGCTTTCACCCGGGTTAAGGCTGCCCTGTGTGGCGGATGGCTCCTGCACTCTCCTAACTTTTCTCTCCCCTTTTTTTTGCAGACTGACGCGTCGGACAGGGGGCTGGGCGCAGTCCTGTCCCAGGAGGTGGAGGGGGTGGACCGGCCGGTGCTGTACATTAGTCGAAAGCTCTCAAAGAGAGAGACTAAGTACAGCACCATAGAAAAGGAGTGTTTGGCCATCAGGTGGGTGGTTCTCACCCTTCGCTATTACCTCCTGGGGCGGGAGTTCACCCTCTGCTCGGACCATGCGCCCCTCCAGTGGCTCCACCGCATGAAGGATACCAACGCGCGAATCACTTGTTGGTATCTGGCTCTGCAGCCGTTTAAGTTCAAGGTGATTCACAGGCCGGGGCGCAGATGGCTGTGGCCGACTTCCTCTCCAGGAATGGGGGGTGGGGAGCTGCAGGCCGGATGGCTCCCCGGCCTGAGTCGGGCGGTGGGGGTATGTGGCGGCGGAGGCGTGGTTCAGCGAGGTCTGCGACGGGAGAGAGAGTGATGAGACGAGAGGTGGTAAGTGGCTCAAGTGAGAAACAAGTAACACCTGCTTCTCGTTGCAGTGATTGGCGTGGGGAATCGGCATTTAAGCCGCCCGCGAACCGGCAGAGACCGAGAGAGCTGAGGACTCGTGGGAGGAAGCAGCAGACGTGCGGGAGAGACCGTAACCCAGATTAGTGTTCAGTGAACGTGATTGATGCGCATGTGGCGCGAGTTTTGTTTTCTTTTTGAACTAATAAATATTCCCACGAGCCTCAGAATGCCGACTCCGTCCTCCTTCCTTCTCAGCTGATCCTGAGCTTAATATCTTTACAGTGGTGCCGAAGCCCGGGAGAAGGAGGGACGCGCTGCTGAAGATCCCTCGCCGCTGTGGTGAATCCGCGGTGCCCTCGAGCTGGCGAGGTATGTGCCGCCAGGGACGCTCGAGCCGGTGGGCTGGAGCGAGTTGCCGGGGACGGGCGAGCTCGCTGCTGGCCGCCCACGATATGGAGGGGCGGCTGCCGTCCGTGAGGGAGCGGAGGAGTCGGCGCCGTTCGCCAGGGGGCCGGAGCCTGCCGCCTCCGTGAAGGAATCCGGAGGGGCAGGGAACGGGGGACTCCTGCCGGCTGCCCAAAACCGGAGGAGCCGTCGCCGTCCATCGGGCGGCGGAGGAGTGTCGCGCCGTCCGCCGAGGGCCGTCCAGTGCCACCGCCAGGCACCGCGGAGGAGATCACCCAGCTGGTGGAGGGCCGAGCAGCAGTGCGTCTGGGAACCGGATTTTTTTTTTTCCTCTCTCCCCTCTCTCGTCCTTGTCGCTCCTCCTTCCATCTCCTTTTCTCTCGCCTCGCCTGTCCTACCCCCAGGTTCCTGCAGGTCCCCGTGTGCGGTCCCCCCCGGAGGGAAGGGGGGGGGGGGGGAGTAGAGCGCAGTCTCGAGGGTACCCCCCGGCCTGCGAGTCTTGAGTCCCACGTAGGAGATGGAAGGATATAAAACTGGAGTGACGACCGTGAAGGACGAGAGAGGACAAGGCCTGGGATATTATTTTATGTTTGCTTTTTATTTGTGTGCGTCAGTCGCCGTGAGGGGCTGACGCGCTGCTTTGTGTTTATTTTGAATATTAAAATGGGTTTTGATTGTGCGCCGGTTCCCGCCTCCTTCTTCCCGATGAATATGGAGATTTGTGTATCGTTACAAACAGTAAATATGAGGACATCAAACACAACACAATCTGACTGTAGTAACCCGAACCTGGATCTTCACCCAACCCCCACAACATGACATCAACTGTAAATATGAGGACATCAAACACAACACACATCCCAATCTGACTGTAGTAACCCGAACCTGGATCTACACCCAACCCCCACAGCATGACATCAACAGTAAATATGAGGACATTAAACACAACACACATCCCAATCTGACTGTAGTAACCCGAACCTGGGTCTTCACCCAACCCCCACAACATGACATCAACAGTAAATATGAGGAAATTAAACACAACACACATCCCAATCTGACCGTAGTAACCTAAACCTGGATCTACACAAAACCCCCACAACATGACATCAACAGTAAAATGAGGAAATTAAATGGGTAGTATGGAATTTTTGGCCACCAGGGGTCACTCAATCAAAATAATAACATAAGACGTACTTTGATGACGTCGGGAAAGAGCGTAAGGCTCATGGGAGTTGTTGTTCATTGGAACACGCGCTCTGCCGCTCCCTGTCATTCCTCACTCATTCTAACTTAGTATTTTGACAATCACGTCTTTTCGAACGGAAAGATATAGACTGTTTCAACGGCAACAACATAAACAAACGTTACTGCGCATGAGCGCTTTTGTGGACCTAACTTAACTTCCAGTAGACTTCCAAATAGAATCAATAACAACAGCCAAGTCCCTCTAGAGTAGATATTTTTTGATAACAAACAAAATGTTTGCTGCGTGGATCAGGCGGACTTAATAAATGCAAATGCTATCAGGCATATAACATGCAAGTCCTCCTTCAGAAATACAGCGATATAAAAACACCTGTGCCTCGCTTTGATATTTAAACATATAAATGTAAGGAATTATTATTATTAAACGTGCAGTACGTAACGTTACTCAATGAAGCCTTTTTGAAAAAAGATCAGTTTTAAAATTGTGGCGAGTCTCCAAAAATAAATAAATGTATGGGAAACACAGCCCGCAGCACAACCACCTGAGCCCAACTTCAGTCTACTCATCACCTTGCCTTTAACTGCGTTTGTAGAAGGCACTCCAGCCAGACCGATATACACAACACAGACCGGAAGTTAACTTAGGTCCAGGCGCGTGCGCCCGTTGAAACCAGTCTATATGAATTATGAGACCCCTATCAAATATTTCATCTAGCTAGTAGTAATATATGTAATATATGCCTTTCGTTAATAATTATAATTACGTTATACTATGATATCGGACAAGTTAGAGAATTGCATTTGAAGCTACTTTATTCAGCTAGATGTAGAACAAATGTAGATTTACATGAGAGCTAGTCCGTCTGCGTTTTACACAAGACATCATCGTTTCACAAAATATAGATAGATAAAGTTATCTGAATGGATGCATACCTGTTTATCAGAATGCAAGCGAGTTCGGCATCTCTCTGTAGTTTCAGCTTGTCACGAAGCTCTCTCTATCTTGGAAATGCAACTCCAATATTTACCCGTGTCTTGTTGCTTCTCTTGTCCCAAAACCATCTCGGGTCATTTATTTCACCCGTGCATTTGTGCTTCACAGAACGTGCAGGCAAAGCATAATCATGATCCATAACTAAGTTATTGATTGAGGTTTAAATACGAATATAAACAATATAAATATAAAATATAATAGTCTCGATAAAGGCTACTACTTTTTCTTCTTCGTCTCGTCTTTGTTTCTGTTCGCCTTTGTATTTGGCGGTTCCGCAGGAAGTTAGATAAACTAGAGGGGTCAAAGTTTATATTACGCCATAGACGGGCGACAAAACGGAAATAAAGAAACGTGCCGTGTCTTCTAATTAAACTATAATTTTCTCCGGATTTGAAAGTTCGTGGAAACTGTCGGGATTGTCAGAACCTTTGTTTTGCAATGTGTTATTTTGGCCACTAGAGGTCCCCAATGTGCACTCACGTCAACATTGTGCCTTTTGTAATCAGTGTAATTGTTTTCACATGTTTCTCATTCTGGGCTGTCTATTTAAGCTGATCACTTCCTTTGTATCTTTGCCTAGTTATTATTGTTCCTAAGCAAGTTGCTGCCGTAAGTCTGCTCTAGTTCCAAGATCTATTCTTTGAAAGTATTTTTTGAATTGTTTTCCTGTGAATAGTTTTGCAGTTTTTTCTCTGAGTTTTTGTTTTGGAGACTATTTTACTATTTTTGACCCGTTCTGGTCTGAGGATTTTCCTGTTTTGTAACCTAACTCTATACAAAGGATATTTTGTTCCCTTTTGCTGTTTTTGTTGAATAAACTCTTCTGAGTTAAGTTTACAAGGCGTCTGACTATTGGGTTCAACTACCTTCTGTGGCTCAGCGGTAGAAATTAAGACTCTGGCATCAGAGACCCAAGTTCGAGCCCCGGTCCTCACAGAATAACCAGACCACATTATGAACCCAGAGGCGCCAAATCCTCAAGAACTCCTTGCCACAGCTGCTCAGTATGAGTCCACAGTCCAACGCCATGAGTCAGCACTAGCTCAGCAGGAGACTTTGATGGCTAGACACTCCCAGTTGCTGTCTGATCTCATGACTTCGGTCCGTCAGATCTTTGACCGGCTGCCCTCTACCTCAGTTACTGCTTCTCCTGCTGCCTCTGTACCCCTTCCAGATTCTCGAGTGCTCTCTCCTCTAAGTGAACCCCGCCTACGTCCACCACAACATTTCTCAGGTGACCCTAGTGCATGTGATGGGTTCCTGACTCAATGCTCTCTCACGTTTGAACTACAACCATCGTCCTTCCCCTCAGACCGAGCCAAGATCGCATACGTCATTACCCTCCTTTCTGGCAAAGCTCTTTCTTGGGCAACCGCGGTCTGGAAGGCACAAGCCCCCTTCTGTACAAGTTATTCCGCATTCGAAAAGGAGTTCAAGCGAGTCTTCGATCACCCCTTCAGTGGCCGACAAGCCTCAAAGAGACTTCTCACCCTCCGTCAAGGTAATGGCAGTGCAGCTGAATATGCCATTCAGTTTCGGACCGTTGCAGCAGGGAGTGGTTGGAACAATGAGGCCCTCATGGTGTGTTTCCTGAATGGTCTGTCAGAGGCAATCAAGGATGATCTGGCTACCAGAGAACCTGCTGTTGATCTGGAAACTCTCATGGATCAAGCAATCCGACTGGATAATCGCCTGAGAGAGAAAAGCCGGAACCGCCCATCTGTTTCCTCATGGTCTGTCAGTCCAGCTCTTGCTCAAATGCCACCAGTGCCCCAAGATTCTTCGGAACCCATGCAATTGGGTAGGGCTAGACTTTCCCCATCGGAATGAGACCGTCGTATGAGAGAGCGCTGTTGTCTTTATTGTGGATTGTATGGTCATTTTCGCTCCACCTGCCCCGAGCTTTCGGGAAACGCCCAGTCCCGTACAGACAAGGAAGGACTGTGACGAGAGTTACACGCACCACTTCACCTTCCAACTCTGGGCTGTTCCTTCCAATCACACTCACTTGGAGAGGACAAAAACACCAACTAGAGGCATTGATTGATTCTGGCGTTGCCGGGAATTTCATGGTTGTTTCTCTTGCTAAGAGTCTTCAGATCTCTACTTATTCTCTTCCTGCACCCCTAACTGTGACAGCCTTGGATGGAAGACCATTGTCTCCCGGGAAAGTAACCCACCTCATCTCTCTCCTTGGTCTCACCACTTACCAGCACCAGGAGAGAATGTGCTTTCACCTTATACAGTCTCCAGAGTTCCCTGTTATCCTCGGTCACCCATGGCTTCTCCAGCATAATCCACACGTTGACTGGTCGACTGGCACTGTTCTAGGTTGGGGTCCCACCTGTCAGACTAAATGCTTGGCCCAGAACCCCCCTGACCTTATTCTCGAGTCCCAAGAAACCATAGATCTGTCTCAAGTCCCTGCTCCATACCACCACCTCAAAGCAGTGTTCAGTAAAAGGAAGGCCACCTCCTTACCACCTCATCGGCCTTATGACTGTGCCATTGAGCTACTCCCGGGTACCTGTCCCCCCAGAGGTCGTATATTCTCTTTGTCTCCCCCTGAACGAACTGCTATGGACAGATACATTAATGAAGCTCTTGTGGCAGGCATCATCCAACCATCCACTTCCCCTGCTGGAGCTGGATTCTTTTTTGTTGGGAAAAAGGATGGCGGACTTCAACCATGTATTGATTACAGGGGCCTTAACCTGATAACTGTCACTCACGTTTTTGAAGATAGACTTGAATGTGCATGATACAAACCTAAATGTTTATATTTCATGACTGAAAACATTTTTTAACATGATTTTGATGTGCCATTTACATGGTAATTCAATGTCTGATTTTAAAATGGGTTTTGAAGGATGAATTTTGAGATTTTATGTTTTCAAGTGATATATAACTTCTGATGATTTCTAAAAAGTGATAGAGAAAAAGGCAACGAGGAAGTCTTTTTTTTAAACAAAGGTCAAAGCTCCTTTTGTAATGTAGATTTCTGAGGCTGCACTCTTGTCATAAATTGATCTATTACTTTTCCTACATAATTTTTAACAAAAAATATTGGTATAATATATATTTGGGAGTCTTAGACCTTTCCAACGATATATAGTTTGTCAAGATTAGATTAAAATTGATTTTAATATAGTATAGTCAACGTAGACGTCCCGTATACGGGACGGGGTGACATTTAACAGGTTAATAAGATAACCATTCGAAACCGCTATCCCTTGCCACTAATGACAACTGCATTTGAAATGCTGCAAGAAGCCTCCATCTTCACTAAGCTTGACTTGCACAATGCCTACAATCTTGTTCGCATTAGGCAAGGAGATGAGTGGAAAACTGCCTTCAACGCCCACTGGGCACTATGAATATTAAGTTATGCCCTTTGGCCTCACTAATGCTCCCGCAGTATTTCAAGCTCTCATCAATGATGTTCTCAGAGACATGTTAAACAAATTTGTTTTTGTCTACTTAGACGATATCCTCATCTTCTCGAGTTCCCTCCAAGAGCATGTAAAACACGTCAGTAAGGTTCTGAGACGCCTTCTTGATAACCATCTTTATGTTAAACCTGAGAAATGTGAGTTTCATGTGACCAAGGTTCAGTTCCTGGGGTTCATCATCAAGCCTGGCCAAATACAAATGGATCCTCAAAAGGTTCAAGCTGTTGTGGATTGGCCCTCCCCCTCATCGGTAAAAGAGGTACAGCGTTTCCTTGGCTTTGCCAATTTTTATCGCAAATTCATCCGGAACTTCAGTACTGTGGCGGCTCCTTTATCTGCTCTCACCAAGGGGAATACAACCAGCTTTTCTTGGGGACCTGAAGCAGAGTTGGCTTTCAACAAACTGAAGAAATATTTCACCTCTGCACCTATTCTCATTCTCCCAAACCCAGATAGACCATTCATCGTGGAAGTCGATGCTTCAGATGTAGGGGTTGGAGCTGTATTATCCCAGAGAGGAGAGGACAACAAGCTGCAATCATGTGCATTCCTTTCCCAACGCCTTACACCAACTGAAAGGAACTATCATGTAGGGGATCGAGAGTTACTGGCAGTCAAGTTAGCACTTGAAGAGTGAAGACATTGGCTTGAGGGGGCCAAACACCCATTCCAAGTACTGACGGACCACAAAAATCTCGAATATATTCAGCAGGCAAAGCGACTCAACCCCCGCCAGGCACGTTGGTCCTTATTTTTCAATAGATTCCAGTTCATCTTGTCCTACCGCCCTGGCTCTAAGAACCTAAAGCCTGATGCTTTGTCCCGAGCATATGTTAAAACTCCACAGGAAGATTGTGTTGCACCAATTATCCCAAGTTCCAAGATATTAGCCCCTATCAGGTGGAATCTGGAAGATACAGTAAAACAAGCCCAAGCCAGAGAACCAGACCCAGGAGGGGGGCCTACCCACTGTCTGTTTGTCCCTAAAGCAGTCCGCCTCTCAGATCCTCCAGTGGGGACACTCCTCTCGTCTCACTTGTCATCCTGGTACCTCACGCACTCTTGAGTTCCTCCAAAGACGATTTTGGTGGCCAACTATAAAGGAGGATGTGACCACATTTGTGAACGCATGTCCCACATGCAACCAAAATAAAATCTCTCACCGCTCTCCTCAAGGGCTATTGCACCCTCTCCCCATACCTCATAGACCTTGGTCCCATCTTTCCATGGATTTTATCACTGGTCTTCCACTATCACAAGGCAACACCACTATCATGGTCATAGTAGATAGATTTTCCAAGGCCGCCAGATTTATTCCTCTGCCTAAACTACCCACCGCAAAACAAACTGCTGAATTGGTCATAAATAATGTGTTCAGAATCTTTGGAATTCCACAAGACATCGTCTCTGATCGAGGACCCCAGTTTTCCTCCCGATTCTGGTGGGCTTTTTGTCAATCTCTGGGGGCTACAGTGAGCCTGTCTTCTGGGTTTCACCCAGAGTCCAATGGACAAACTGAGCGGCTTAACCAAGATCTTGAGACTACACTGAGATGTATGGCAGCTAACAGTCCTTCCTCTTGGTCTTCATTCATCATGTGGGCAGAATACGCATACAATACCCTTCGCTCCTCTGCAACAGGCATGTCCCCTTTCGAGTGCCAGTTTGCTTACACCCATCCACTATTCCCTGAACAAGTGGTGGAGGTTGCAGTTCCCTCTGCTCATCAATTTGTTAAACGCTGCCGCCAGACATGGAAAAAAGCCAGACTCAAGCTCCTTGGGGCCTCTCAGCAATACCAGCACCAGGCTAATCGCAGACGCAGACCTGCCCCCACTCTGCGCCCTGGCCAAAGAGTCTGGCTCTCCACTAAGAACATTCCCTTGCGGGTGGAGTCCCGCAAACTTTCCCAGAGATTCATTGGCCCCTTCAGGATTGCCAGGAAAGTGAACCCAGTTACCTATGAATTGTACTTGCCTAAGTCTTTGAAAATTAATCCAACTTTTTATGTCTCCCTGTTAAAACCTGTTTTGTCTTCTCCTTTTCTTGCGACAGGAAGACCTCCTCCTCCTCGTATCATCAGGGGCCAGCCAGCTTACACAGTCCACAGAATACTAGATGTCCGTCAAGTACGTGGATCCCGGCAGTATCTTGTGGACTGGGAAGGCTATGGTCCCGAGGAGCGCTCCTGGGTTCCTGCTAAGGACATCTTAGACCCCAAACTAGCGCAAGAATTTTACGCTAGCAAGACCAGTTGTCCTGGAGGGAACGTCAGGAGCAGTTCCTAGAGGGAGGGGTCCTGTCAGAACCTTTTTTTTTAATGTGTTATTTTGGCCACTAGAGGTCCCCAATGTGCACTCACGTCAACATTGTGCCTTTTGTAATCAGTGTAATTGTTTTCACATGTTTCTCATTCTGGGCGGTCTATTTAAGCTGATCACTTCCTTTGTATCTTTGCCTGGTTATTATTGTTCCTAAGCAAGTTGCTGCCGTAAGTCTGCTCTAGTTCCAAGATCTATTCTTTGAAAGTATTTTCTGAATTGTTTTCCTGTGAATAGTTTTGCAGTTTTTTCTCTGAGTTTTTGTTTTGGAGACTATTTTACTATTTTTGACCCGTTCTGGTCTGAGGATTTTCCTGTTTTGTAACCTAACTCTATACAAAGGATATTTTGTTCCCTTTTGCTGTTTTTGTTGAATAAACTCTTCTGAGTTAAGTTTACAAGGCGTCTGACTATTGGGTTCAACTACCTCCTGTGGCTCAGTGTTAGAAATTAAGACTCTGGCATCAGAGACCCAAGTTCGAGCCCCGGTCCTGACAGGGATGATGTAAGTACACAACTAAAAAATATATATAACATACATATAGTGATTTCTGCTATTTTTAAAGCAGAAAAATTACATATTGCGCCTTTAAACACAAAGGGAACAAAGGGCCATTTTATTTGTCCTCTGTTTAACCCTCTGGGGACGGATTGGGCGGTACCGCCCAAAATGGCATACTTTTACAAATGTGTAGTTATCTCAAAAACTATTAATGCTAGAGAGATGCGGGTTTTTTTGCCGTCTTCCTCAGATTCCGCTGAAAACAGCGGTGTCCAGTTTGTATATTAAACACTTCCCTTATTGCGCAATACCACTGCGTAAACAGGCCAATGAAAACGATTGTACTAGGCAGATTCAACAAGCAACAGCCAATGGAAAAATTGCCGCTGGGAGGAGTCTTTTTCTAACCCAATCAGAGGAAGGTTATGTCTTCTAGCGATTCAGAGGACTGTGTAGCTCTGCTGTAGCCTTGTAAAAGCTGGCTGGACGAAAGTAAAAGACATGTAATCAATAAGCGTTCAGAGAATCAGCATCAGGGTGGAGAAAGCAGAACGCGATTGGAGTGTTACAGAGAGCGATCGGAGTATTAGCGAGCACAAAGAGCTAAATTCGAGCGATCGGAGAATCAGCATCACGTGGAGAAAGCAGAAAGCAATCGGAGTGTTAGCGAGCACAAAGAGATAAATTCGAGAGAGATACAGCATTATTACAGAATTGTTTTATCAAAATGGCAAGCAGTAAAAGATTTACGGCAGAACAAATTCTGGAACAATTACTGGAAAGGCCTGGAGAGGCCTTGCTTTGCTCACTGGCATGCCTAGGACTGTTTTTAAAAAAAAGTTAATTATTGAATTGTTCTTTACACATTTGATTAAACAATAACACATTTCTGTCAAGCAAAGAGTTTGAAAAAATATATTTTCTTTGTTCAAAAACTGTTCTATATTGTGTGTTTTTCAGTAATAAATGACAAAAATCTAATTTTCGTTTTTGAAATTCTCTAGTTTATTGTAAAATTTTTCACTCATACTTCCTTTATATAAACATATTGCATGCATGCTTATGGTAGCTTAGGGTCTTCTGAATCCATAGATACCAAACACAGGGTGTTTCATCTCCTTTACATATGATTTATAAGCCCAAATATAAAAATAGAGAAAACAGACCAAAAAGGGCTTAGTCCCAAAAATAAAAAAAAAACGCCTAGGACTGTTTGTAAATAAAGTTAATTATTTAATTGTT
The DNA here is from genome assembly GCF_003368295.1 of Carassius auratus. NCBI lineage: Eukaryota > Metazoa > Chordata > Actinopteri > Cypriniformes > Cyprinidae > Carassius > Carassius auratus. The sequence goes on along the minus strand of NC_039270.1, from coordinate 25,022,610 downwards.
CTTTACACATTTGATTGAACATTAACCCATTTCTGTCAAGCAAAGAGTTTGAAAAATATATTTTTGGGTCAAAAACTTTTAACTATTGTTGTGTGAGGTAGGATTTTCAGTAATAAATGACAAAAATCTAATTTTCGTCTTTGAAATTCTCTAGTTTATTGTACAATTTTTCACTCATACTTCCTTTATAGACATATTGCATGCATGCTTATGGTAGCTTAGGGTCTTCTGAATCCATTGATACCAAATACATGGTGGTCCATCCTCATTACATATGGTTTATAAGCCGAAATGTAAAAATAGAGAAAACGGACCAAAAAGGGCTTAGTCCCCTAAGGGTTAAGGTATTCCCATACTTTTGATAACAGTGATCTCTGTTTTTGTGATAGAATGCAACTTTCTTAACTCCCAGTATGCCATTACGCGAGATGTAAACAAACAGTTTGACGCATCGACGCATTTCACGCACGTCGACGTATTTTTGTAGTCGACGTAATCGATGACGTCGAAGCGTTGTTGCAGCACTAATACAGATACACACCCAAGTATCGGATCAGTACTCGGTATCGGCTGATACCCTGAGCCCAGGAATCGGAATCGGTATCGGGAAGAGAAAAAGGGTATCGGAACATCTCTAGAGAATTATATAGAATAAATGGATTCACTTTTCATAAATACTTACCATCTGTGATGTTTTACTACCATCTCCACAGACGAGTGAGGCAGGTTCTTGCATCTCTGAAGTTATCTGTGTAGATTAACAACAGAGTATTGACAAATTAAATTCTCAACATGACTGATAAACCATTTCAACAAAAACCTGTGTGTTTGTGTATATCAACAGTAAATATGAGGACATTAAACACTAGAGATGTACCCTTTTTATCTTCCCGATACCGATTCCAATACCTGGGCTATCGTCCGATACCGAGTACTGATCCGATACCTGGGTGTGTATCTGTATATACAGCTGTATATACTACTAGCCCTGTGTAAATTGCTAGAATTATTTTATGGTGTGCTTCAGACTGGTCCCTTAATAAAACATGAACAAATACATGGTGAACTACTGTATTCATTACAGTATTTTCATTATCTGACATGAATTTGACAGTATTATTTATTTTCTTAAGCAAAAAAGAACTTCAAATGCAGCCAAAAATCTAACACCGCAAACTAAAAAAGGTATTTTAGTTTTACAATATAACTGTATAGAAAATAGCAACAAATAAGTCTAGGAATATTAAAAAAAATATATTAATCAAATAATCTCTTTACAACAAAACAAGTAAAAAACAAGCAACCGTCTAGGCATAATTATTATTATTAATAGAGATGTATTATTATTTCTACATAGAGACATAGCTAAATCTACTGTAGGCTACAACAGTAGCTTAATATATTGTCAATTTACTCATGTTAAACCAAACATTTATTTTAATGGGCTGCCATGAAGATCTTTGAGTGTCTGTGTTTATGATATGACAGTTTTCTCAAATGAAACAGTAAATTCTCATGAAGTGACGGTTTATGCGTTCGTGTCCTCATATAGTGACACACAGCAGAGACTACAAAACAGCGAGCTCTAGTGCATCTGCTCCCATCACCGACAGAGATGTAGAAATTGCAGGAGTAATATTTAAATAATATTTCGCAGTTTAATATTCACAGACACTAGTATATATTCGGCCACTGTCTGGAGCCCTGCACTTTGACTAACAAGGAGATGACTGAACACAGCTGCGGGTACCGAATATACTCGGGAGTCTGTAACTACCGGTACTACAGAGACATACTGTAGTAACCTTAACCTGGATCTAAACCCAATCCCCACAACATGACTTTAACAATAAATATGAGGACATTAAACACAACACACATCCCAATCTGATTGTAGTAACCTAAACCTGGATCTTCAGCCTTTGACAAATTAAATTCTCAACCTGATTGATAAACTATTTCAACAAAAACCTGTGTTTGAATGAGAATATATAGAATGAATGGATTCACTTCTCATAAATACTTACCATCTGTGATGTTTTACTACCATCTCCACAGACGAGTGAGGCAGGTTCTTCCATCTCTGAAGTTATCTGTGTAGATTAACAACAGAGTATTGACAAATTAAATTCTCAACATGATTGATAAACCATTTCAACAAAAACCTGTGTGTTTGTGTACATCAACAGTAAATATGAGGACATTAAACACAACACACATCCCAATCTGACTGTAGTAACCCCAACCTGGATCTTCACCCAACCCCCACAACATGACATCAAGAGTAAATATGAGGACATTAAACACAGTAGAGCTGAAGATCTTTGCCCGAACCCGATGGGACCCGTCGGGACCCGACGGGTTCGGTTGGGTTCGGGCTTAATTTCTATCATCTTACTCGGGCTCGGGCCGGGCTCGGGCTTGCGCTCCGGTTTGCGAGGTAAACGAGCGGTCATGTGATGTGTTTCGATTAGCGCGAGAAAGATGCAAAAATGAATGCTGAGCAGGTGTAATAGAGGCTTGCCTCTGGTGATTATGTTTTGGTTGCACCAGCAACTAAAGCAAACTCTGAGGCGTGGAAAAGTTTTGACCATGCTTATAATGAGAATAATGAGTGAATAATGACGCACCATCAGTGAGCGCAGGAACGCGCTGAAGACATCTACAGTGGATTCAATCATTTTCCTCCAGAAAAACATGTAGACCTAGCCTAATCTCTGTGAGTAAAGGTTTTTCAAATGATAACTAAATATTCATTGAGTCTTAAATGCATAATGTTGACAGAGTATTTACGCTAATGTTGGCATTATTCTTTTATTAAATAAAGCAAATCCGGCGGAGCCTCAATCTTAATTTCGTTATTGCCAAATACCCATCTTAATTTAAAATTTATCTTAATTTATATTTTTTTAAATGACTCGTTTTTATTGGTGCGTTGGTCTGTTGGTTATAGGTTAAATGAGCCTATGTCTAGAATGCTGAGATGTTACGATGTGACACAGGACTTATTTTATTTCTTTATTCCAACTTCCAAGTGGTCTAGTCTACGTTAGTTATGAGTAAATTATGTTAAAACATGAATAAATTACTCATTGTTGACAAAAGGCAAAAGAGCTGTGTGTGTGCGCACATTTGAATAATGTCGGGCTGTAATCGGGCTCGGGCTTTAAAAAAGCTGTCAATCAAAATGTACTTGTCGGGCTCGGGCCGAAACCTGTCGGGCTCGGGTCCTTTCGGGCCTAACTTTTAAGGCCCGATTACAGCTCTAAAACACAGCACACATCCCAATCTGACTGTAGTAACCCGAACCTGGATCTACACCCAACCCCCACAACATGACATCAACAGTAAATATGAGGACATTAAACACAACACACATCCCAATCTGACTGTAGTAACCCGAACCTGGATCTTCACCCAACCCCCACAACATGACATCAACAGTAATTATGAGGACATTAAACACAACACACATCCCAATCTGACCGTAGTAACCCGAACCTGGATCTACACCCAACTCCCACAACATGACATCAACAGTAATTATGAGGACATTAAACACAACACACATCCCGATCTGACTGTAGTAACCTGAACCTGTATCTTCAGCCTTTATTGACAAATTAAATTCTCAACCTGATTGATAAACCATTTCAACAAAAACCTGTGTTTGAATGAGAATATATAGAATAAATGGATTCACTTTTCATAAATTCTTACCATCTGTGATGTTTTACTACCATCTCCACAGACGAGTGAGGCAGGTTCTTCCATCTCTGAAGTTATCTGTATAGATTAACAACAGAGTATTGACAAATTAAATACTCAACATGATTGATAAACCATTTCAACAAAAACCTGTGTGTTTGTGTACATCAACAGTAAATATGAGGAAATTAAACACAACACACATCCCAATCTGACTGTAGTAACCCGAACCTGGATCTACACCCAACCCCCACAACATGGCATCAACAGTAAATATGAGGACATTAAACACAAAACACATCCCAATCTGACTGTAGTAACCTAAACCTGGATCTTCAGCCTTTGACAAATTAAATTCTCAACCTGATTGATAAACCATTTCAACAAAAACCTGTGTTTGAATGAGAATATATAGAATGAATCAATTCACTTTTCATAAATACTTACCATCTGTGATGTTTTACTACCATCTCCACAGACGATTAAGGCAGGTTCTTGCATCTCTGAAGTTATCTGTATAGATTAACAACAGAGTATTGACAAATTAAATTCTCAACATGATTAAAGCTTATGTTTGAATAACTGTTTAGAGCAAAAATATAATTTAAGAAATTAGTGTTATCTATACCTGGTGTCTCCATGGCCATTCAGAGTCCCCGTAGTTATAACTGATTTCTTCCCCAGGACTAATGTCCTTTTTAGCAAATAAACACAAATGGGGCTCTTTGTCCACTTTGATAATTCTTAATTTGCTGTTGGGGTTCACGTGATCATCATTCACCAGACGTCCTAAAGAGCCATCTTCTTTGGCAGCATCAACCCTGAAACATATAAAAACCATAATGCTACTATAACTAAAGGTATATTAACAGAACAACACAGCATGTAAATTTAAGTTACTAGTTTACCAGGACTTTTACTATTACTTGCAGAAAATGCAGTTTGTATTTCTGGATTACTTATAACTTTATATTCATAAGACATTGTACATTAAATAAAACCATATACATACCATAATTGTTTTCCATTAAAACGGAATTCAAATAAAAACACTTCAAGTCATACAATTTGAGTCTTTTTTCAAACTCTTCTTTTTTTATGACCTCTCCTTTATATTCAATCAGAAAATCTCCTTTCCGAAGCTGAGATGTGGTGAACACTCCCCGACCTAACAAAGAAATAGTCTGATTAGTCACAGAAAAGTTTTAACTAAAGATTTAGGGCATGGTTGGAAATCTCTGACTTAAGGCCTGTGTTACTTACCTTTGAATGAATTGATATATTTAGCTTCAAATCCACCCTTGTCTTTACCAATTGAAGCATAATATCCTGCCTCCTCCTCTGGGTTTTTTTTTCGTCTCGTGGGCCTTATTCCTGCCATTTTCTACAAAGGTATATTTATGAAGGTATATATATATATATATATATATATATATATATATATATATATATATATATATATATATATATATATAGACAAGGTTATATATGAAGATTAAACATTAAAGACATGAATCCTTAAGAACATTATTTATAACTCATAGTGATCTATAAGCTCAAACTAAGTAAAATGACAACCTTAAAGTTACCATACAGTTACAGAAGCTGTTGCATTTCTTAGGGATGCACAAATAAGTATTTCAGTAACATTAGCATTCAGATTAACGTTAGATTAATGGATTACAGTAACAGCTAGGAACATAAATTTAATTTGACTGTTGGGGGGCACAATAAACATAACATTTATTAAGAGCAATTTTTGAAGGGTACACAAATAATACAGACAAAATTTTACTTATAAAAGGATATATGTAAGGTAACACAGAAGAAAACCTTACAACTATTATAAGTGTAGCATGCAGACTGTGCCATATGCTCATTATTTCTCTTTGGTTCAATGAAAAAACTGACTAAATTGACCAAAATATTCTTCTTCAAAACCATTTAACTTATTTAATGAAATATTTTTTAAGTTGTTTACAACCAAGTAACGTTAACAAAAACACAATGAATACACATTGAGCAAAACCCAACACACAACAGTAAATCTATTAGCCTTATTACAGATATGCTTATCTCTATCTCTATAACTAATTACACCGCATCGTCAGTATTAAACATAAAATAATCATTTCATCCAATGTTTTTGAATAAAATATCCTTTACAGCCTACTTACTCGAACTCCTTTCAACCACTATCTATACAGTAGAAATGCTCTTTCGAGCCAATAGTCTCTTTCCCGCCGGCGCCAACGGTGGACCAAACCACTGTGAGGCAAGTGAGGGGTGATTCAAAATGTTTCTAAACTTAAAACGCCTGTTTGCATTTGTATTGCTATACTACTTACACAATTATTTTACGTATTTAAAATACTTAGCGTGGTTTTTAATTATATTTTTGGGGGGGACAACACTCAGATAGGGGTGACCTGAACCCCCCCTCCTCTCCCGCGATTTACGCCCCTGGTAACAGCTAAAGCCATGAAGCACTATTATGACATTTCATAAAATAATGTGATCTTAAACGACCATAATGTGAAAACCAATATTGTTGATTGTTATCTTTTTGGATGTCATGTTATTGTTGTAATTATTTTGTGTTATGTCTATTGTTCAATAATAATAAAAAATATATATATTTTAAAAAACTTAAAGTGATGAGCTACTTAATATGATAAAAGTATGTTTTATCCCGAAATTATCACACCACTACGGTTTACTTAGTATGTAAGTTATCTTTTTGATCCTGAAGGACGACGAGAGCCCGAGAGCGGTCGTGCTTCACGCCGGGGTTAACGACACCACGCTGCGGCAGACGGAGACGCTGAAGAGGGACTTCAGCAGCCTGATCGAGACGGTTCGCAGCACGACGCCCGCGGCGACGATCGTCATGTCAGGACCACTGCCCACGTATCGACGAGGACACGAAAGGTTCAGTAGACTTTTTGCTTTAAATGAATGGTTGTTGTCATGGTGTAAAGAACAGAAACTGCTATTTGTTAATAACTGGAATCTTTTCTGGGAGCGTCCTAGACTGTTTCGCGCTGATGGATTACACCCCAGTCGAGTCGGAGCGGAGCTTCTCTCTGACAACATCTCCAGGACACTTCGCTCCATGTGACTAGTAAGTCAATTCTCAAATAACCATTATGATGAGTTTTGTTCCACCCGCTTAAATGATAAAAGTACTTGTGCTGTAAAACCTATTAAGACTGTGTCTGTTCCCCGAATAGTGAGGTCAAAATATAAATATAATGTAGGATCTAGAAAAAATCTTATCGTAATTAAACCAGAAAAATGTAAAGTAAATGAACAAAAACAATTTTTAAAGTTTGGGCTCATAAATATTAGATCACTCACACCAAAAGCAGTTATTGTAAATGAAATGATCACAGATAATAGTTTTGATTTACTCTGCTTGACTGAAACCTGGCTAAAACCAAAAGATTATTTTGGTCTAAATGAGTCTACTCCACCAAACTACTGTTATAAGCATGAGCCCCGTCAGACTGGTCGTGGCGGGGGTGTTGCAACAATATATAGTGATATTCTCAATGTTACCCAGAAAACAGGATACAGGTTTAACTCTTTTGAAATACTAATGCTAAATGTTACTCTGTCAGACACGCAAAAGAAATCTAATGTATCTCTTGCTCTGGCTACTGTGTATAGACCACCAGGGCCGTATACAGAATTCCTAAAAGAATTTGCAGATTTCCTCTCAGACCTTCTAGTTACAGTTGATAAGGCGCTAATCATGGGAGATTTTAATATTCACGTTGATAATACAAATGATACATTAGGACTTGCGTTTACTGACCTAATAAACTCCTTTGGAGTCAAGCAAAATGTCACCGGGCCCACTCATCGTTTTAATCATACACTAGATTTAATTATATCGCATGGCATCGATCTTACTGCTATAGATATTGTACCTCAAAGTGATGATATTACAGACCATTTCCTCGTATCGTGCATGCTGCGTATAACTGATATTAACTATATGTCGCAGCGATACCGTCTGGGCAGAACTATTGTTCCAGCCACCAAAGACAGATTCGCAAATAACCTGCCTGATCTATCTCAACTGCTATTTGTACCCAAAAATACACATGAATTAGACAAAATTACTGACAACATGGGCACTATTTTCTCTAATACATTAGAAGCTGTTGCCCCAATCAAATTGAAAAAAGTTAGAGAAAAACGTACTGTACCATGGTATAACAGTAATACTCACTCTCTCAAGAAAGTAACTCGTAGTCTTGAACGCAAATGGAGAAAAACTAACTTAGAAGTTTTTAGAATTGCATGGAAAAACAGTATGTCCAGCTATAGACAGGCTCTAAAAACTGCTAGGGCAGAGCATATACACAAACTCATTGAAAATAACCAAAACAATCCAAGGTTTTTATTTAGCACAGTGGCTAAGTTAACAAATTACCAGACGCCACCTGATTCAAATATTCCACCAACGTTAAATAGTAATGACTTTATGAATTTCTTCACTGATAAAATAGATAACATTAAAAATACAATAGCGAATGTAGATTCTACAGCATCTAACACTTCAGTTTCATCCATCGCACCCAAACATAAACTGCAGTGCTTTACAACCATAGGACAGGAGGAGCTAAATAAACTTATCACTGTATCTAAACCAACAACATGTTTATTAGATCCTGTACCCACTAAATTACTGAAAGAGCTGTTACCTGTAGCTGAAGAACCGCTTCTCAATATCATTAACTCGTCGTTATCTTTAGGACACGTCCCAAAACCATTCAAGCTGGCGGTTATCAAGCCTCTTATTAAGAAACCAAAACTAGATCCTAGTGTACTGGCAAATTATAGGCCTATTTCAAATCTTCCATTTATGTCTAAAATTTTAGAAAAAGTTGTGTCTGCTCAATTGAGCACCTTCCTGCATAAAAATGATCTGTATGAAGAATTTCAGTCAGGTTTTAGGCCCCACCATAGCACAGAAACTGCACTTGTTAAAATTACAAATGACCTGCTCCTTGCGTCAGACCAAGGCTGCATCTCATTTCTAGTCTTACTTGATCTTAGTGCTGCGTTCGACACCATAGATCATGACATACTCATAGATCGATTACAAAACTATTCAGGTATTCAAGGGCAGGCTCTAAGATGGTTTAGATCCTACCTGTCCGATCGCTACCATTTTGTTTACTTAAATGGGGAGTCATCTCATTTATCATCAGTAAAATATGGAGTGCCACAAGGATCTGTCCTAGGTCCCCTTCTATTTTCAATATACATGTTGCCCCTTGGTAATATTATTAGAAAATACGGAATTAGCTTCCACTGTTATGCTGATGATACTCAGCTATATATATCAACGAGACCAGATGAAACTTCCCAATTATCTAAGCTAACAGAGTGTGTTAAAAATGTAAAAGATTGGATGACAAATAATTTTCTCCAATTAAATTCGGATAAGACGGAGATATTAATTATTGGACCAAAAAACACTACACAGAATCTTGTAGATTACAATCTGCAACTAGACGGATGTACTGTTACTTCCTCTACAGTCAGAAATCTGGGTGTTATATTAGACAGCAATTTGTCTTTTGAAAATCATATTTCCAATGTTACAAAAACTGCATTCTTCCATCTTAGAAACATTGCCAAGCTACGAAACATGTTATCTGTTTCTGATGCAGAAAAGGTAGTTCCTAGGATAGCAAAGTCCACTAAAGGAGGTAGAGCCTTCTCACATTTGGCTCCCAAACTCTGGAATAGCCTTCCTGATAATGTTCGGGGTTCAGACACACTCTCTTTGTTTAAATCTAGATTAAAAACACATCTCTTTCGCCAAGCATTCGAATAATGTATCTTTTTAATTGTGAGTGTAGTTGCTTCTGATCAAAGGTGCATTTTTATTCATTAGCTTGGGTTAAACTAATTTTACTTTGTTGGATCAGCAGCTATGCTAATGATGTCTGTATTTTGTTTCTATGTTTTGCCACGGGATTCACATCCTGTGGTAACTAGGATTTACACAAGCTCCAGTCTGGATCCAGAACACCTGAGAAGAGATGATGCTGACCCTCAGAGGACCTCAGATGATGCTAACCCTGAATGAACAAACAGAACTAACAATTATTCCTAAATGTGTGACTTAATCATCTAATAACTTAATTAATAATATTGATAGTTCATCGTCTAGCTGACTACGTCTTGTATTATTATTATTATTTTTTAGTTTTTCTAAAATCCTGTCAAATGTGCACAAACTACTACTACTAAATATTGTAGAAACATAATTTTCTGTAAAGTTGCTTTGTAACGATTTGTTTTGTAAAAAGCGCTATACAAATAAACTTGAATTGAATTGAATTGAACTTGTAAGTGGCAATAAAGCTGCCGATTTTACTGTTAATAAATGACTAAAAATTATTAATCTACACTAAATTATGAATTCATTCATAACAGAGATAAATCATGTTTTCGCTTACAAAAATGAACCATACCTGCTAATATTCAGAGATCGGGCATTGACTCTATTTTTTGGCAAATTATTATATACTAAGAGAAAAATTAGTAACAAAATTAACAAATAAAAACCCCAAAACATGGTTATTATAGTTAAACCATGGTAACTATAAATTAACCATGGCTTTGCTAAATGGTAACATTAATCATTTTGCCAAAAAAACATGTTTACTACACTTTTACACTTACCTTCATAAAACCATGGTTAATTTTCGTAAGAGATGTTTCACCAAAGCTAACTTGATTAACAGTTCATGCTCTTAATTTCACAATAGTTTTATTAACAATAATAGTTTAAATCGTTATAAACTAAAACAGATTTTAACAACGCGTAGCTCTGTGCTTATCATTAATCTTACCTTACAGCGATGAGTGATATCGTCGTCGTCAGACATCCACAGAGAAAAGGCATCGGTCAGGTGGGAGAAGAGAGTTCAGTGTGCAGGGTTTTTAATATATAACTTAGTAAATGTAATATATGGCTATTGTTTTATACTTAGATTATATATTTTCCAATACCATCGTCGTCATAGTTCTGTGTTAACATGGCGTGATTTGACAAAATCCGACATTATGAGGACTTCTGCCGGTCAGCCAATCAGAAGCCGCGATTTCATACACACGCATGAATAATTAATGAGTAAGCGCAGTACCAAGTCCGGCCTCCAGAGGCGCACTTCGATACACATGTCATACACAAATTCAGGTTTATGTGTATTATAAAGACATGTGGAGAAACTTTGGATTTCAGCTCCCCCTAGCTGTTGGAGCACTTCTACATTGGCCGAATTATGAGGACAGGGGCCATGTCCTTGTAATTCAAAATGTCCTCATAATGTGGCGTGTATTCATATGAAATGTCCTCATAAATCACAAAGACCAACACACACAGGTAACGAGCCGCCACACAGCAGCAAAACAACAGCGGGCAGATATCTATAAAATAATTAACCAATTTAGCCATTAACCCCCCACATACACTAACTAAAATTACATCTTCGATTAAAAAAACAAAACACAAAGTACTATATAAACTTACCTGCAGCACAATTGACTGACCCTCGGTACGATCGTTAAGAACAGCCACCAATACGACAGTCTTCACACTTAAAATGTTTAGACATTCACAGGCCCACGGCAAGAGTCAAAAGAAGTGAATTTCCCACTTATGCAGCCTACTATCTCACTCAATGCTTAACGCCTATTAGGTAGCCTCTTTTTCTGCGACACAGTGCATACCATGCCAGAGGGAGAACGGAAATAAAAGTAAATCTCTGTGTTTTTAAAGGGGCCGTGAGCTTCCGCCCGGCTCCACCTACTTTGAAGGGTCACCCCATTACATATGTACAGATCTTAAACCCTCAAACACTTTGTGTATATCATGTAGATCTAGAAATTAATTCAATTGTCCAAATACAAAAAAGTATATTGGCCTCAATCTTATTAGTAAAAGATTTAAGATTTAAAAAAGCTTTTAGCCAGAGGCTTGGTGGGACAGCACAAATGGATATTAAAATCCCCAGCAATTAAAACCCAATCATATTTTGGCATGATTCCAGCCAGACAATCAGAAAAATCATGTATAAAGTCCTTGTTGTATTTGGATGGGCGATAAATGACAGTGCACAGCACTGGATAACCCAGACTTAGTTCAAAACTACTGACTTCAAAGCTGGAATAGGAGTAAGATGGCAGATGCGGACAGTTTAAATATTCTTTAAAAATAGTTGCTATTCCACCTCCTCTTGGAGAGTTAAAATAGGTACAGTTCAAAAGACCGAAGGAGAGAAGCATCCACACCACCTCTTCTGAGTCGGGGTGGCCAATAAAAATTAACCGGAGGCTCCTTATCTACGCCGATTACAGGTACCAGCCACTTGCGCATGGGATCCCAAGAGCATCAAAGCACATACTGGCGATAATCCACATCAAGACCTGCTAAAATCCAGCCAAGATTGGCATTTGGGAAGTAAATCATATAAGAAAATATTTTAATCTAAAAAGTTCTTAAACCAATAATTATTTTATAAAGTGTCAAATATGTTGCCACAATCTCAAAAGTGAAACAGATTTTTTCAGTGATCACATTTTCTGTTATTTAAAAGTTTTTAAATCATGATTTCAGTAGTGTCATGTGCTCGTAGCATTTCTGCTAGCAAGCTAAATTTTAGGCAAAAAAAAAAAATTGTCAAACTCTGTTACAGTTAAAAAGCCAGTAAGATGAAAATTCTAAGCTTCCTATCACTGTTTATAAGTCCTGTACAACATATTTAAATCCATCCAAGGTTAAAAAACATTGTCATTTTGTCAAAATATCATTTTAAAATGACCTCAATTCTCAGAGATCCCCAAACGGTTCGCGCTGTTCAAAAGATTCAGTTTCCTTAAACCCCACCTTTCGGTAGCATACTGTGTTCTGATTGGTCAACTAACATAGTCAGTTTTGATTGGTTGTTCCGGACACAACTTCATGGTAAACAATGTGTTAGTGTCACAAGGTGACGATCTTTAGGGGCGGAACCAAAATTCGGGAAGTTTGGTTCCGCCCGGAAGTGTTTCCGCCCGGACCGGAAAAACAGAACACCGGAACGTCAGGGAATTCGATGCACCTGTGCCTAGTTAGGGACAGAGGTTGGTGATTGGAGGATACGCTGGACAAGGCAGTACTTAAGGCCAAGTTATTTCACAGTCTGGGAGCTCTTTCTGGTGTGTGTGAAGCACTGTGTCGTGCACGTCTTGGTGCGCTGCTGGTGGCTGTCTAACTCTCTCTCTCCCTCAGGCTGGAATTGTATGATTGTGAAGACATCGCGAACCTTAAAGGTTGAGAAGTGAACGGATTATACGGCGAATTGAGACGACGTGAAAAAGGGGATTGGAAGCGGCATTGATGTGAGTACTAAGAGCAAGCCGAAAGTGCCCTGTATATTGACCTGGCGTTGTGTAGATCTCCCCAGGAGGAGGAGGGCGGCCCTACCCCTAATATAGCGTGGTGGGAGAGCCGAAGGAATACTTATTGAAGTAGTCACAACGACGACATCACTAGCTAGGCCGCATATTCCATCGCCAGATCCGAACCAAGCGAAGTGAAGGAAGACGGGTGTCCTTTTCGTACACTGAGTGTGGTGGGTGAGTCTTCGTGCTGTGAAAACCTAAAATTTTGACGTGGTGCTGTATATTGCTGTGGGTTGCTGTGTATTGCCGTGTGTCCTGTCAGATAAACCCCCGCCTTCACGCACTCCGTCGCGGGAGGACAAGGAGACTGCTGGTTCTAGCCTAGTTCAGTACAGTATATGTTGTGAGCGTGCTTCAGATCTCCGGAGATAGCACGGTACGCTGTGTTCAGCCCAGAGGTGGGAGCTATTCAAAGCAAACTAACTGTGCTTTGTGTCCAATCTGATACCTGTGGAGAGAAAAGGAAAAAGAGAGTGAGTAACACAAGGAGAAACAGAGGAAACCTGTACTTACAGTACGCTGTGTTCAGCCCAGAGGTGAGAGTCATTCAAAGCAAACTAACTGTGCTATTGTGCCCAAGTTGATACCTGTGGAGAGAAAAGGAGAGAGAGTGAATAACATGAGGAGGAATAGAGCGAACCCTGTACTTACAGTACGTTGTGTCCAGCCCAGAGGTGAAAGCCATCCAAAGCAGAGTAACTGTGTTTTGTGTCCAAGTTGATACCTGTAGAGAGGAGGAGAGAGAGTGGATAACGCGAGGAGAAATAGAGCGAAACCTGTACTTACAGTACGCTGTGTCCAGCCCAGAGGTGAGAGCCATTAAAAGCAAACTAACTGTGCTATTGTGCCCAAGTTGATACCTGTGGAGAGAAAAGGAGAGAGAGTGAATAACACGAGGAGGAATAGAGCGAACCCTGTACTTACAGTACGTTGTGTCCAGCCCAGAGGTGAAAGCCATCCAAAGCAGAGTAACTGTGTTTTGTGTCCAAGTTGATACCTGTAGAGAGGAGGAGAGAGAGTGGATAACGCGAGGAGAAATAGAGCGAAACCTGTACTTACAGTACGCTGTGTCCAGCCCAGAGGTGAGAGCCATTCAAAGCAAACTAACTGTGCTATTGTGCCCAAGTTGATACCTGTGGAGAGAAAAGGAGAGAGAGTGGGTAACACAAGGAGAGACCGAGGAAACTTGTACTTACGCCGCTGCCTGTGGAGAAAGAGAAAGCGAGTGAGCACCCAAGGAACGAACTGTGTGAACCAGTACTTACTGTGAGCTGCATTTAGCGAAGAGGTGAGAGCAAAACCAAGCCGAATTAACTGTGCCTTTGCGTCCCAGCCGTTGCCTGTGGAGGAAGAGAAAGAGAGTGGGCACCCCGAGAACGAACTGTGTGAACCAGTACTTACCGTGAGTTGTATTCAGCGAAGAGGAGGAAGAAGGAGGGCGCTACGGATACCTAAGACTCTGGCCGGGCCCCGAGTCCCACGCCCCGGATCCCCGTGGCCCCCTTGCTCCCTGACCTCTTCCCGGCCATAGCCCATCTGGAGGGCCGAGTCAGAGTGTAGTTTTAATTGCCCTTTCCCTATTCCCCAAGCTATTTTTAAATATTTAAATAAAGATTGTTTTATCACTTACTTGTTCTCGTGTTGTTTGGCCATTGGGTTGGCTTTGGGGACCTCCTCGAGGTGGAAGTTGAGAAGGGGTGTGGCTTAGTCAAAGCATAGCCGCCCCTGGGTGTGACAGATTTGGCATAGTCGGCAGGGTTTCCACCTCGAGTTGAGTAACCAAGGTCGTCCAATGACCAACGACGCGGGGCCTTCAGCCCAACCCCGTGCTATGCCCGTTTTTATGGGGAGCCCCTGGATCCAAAAGTATGGGGGGACAGAATCCGAGGTACGATTGTCTGAATGGAAGGCCCAACTAGAGTACCTGGCCGACCTACAGGGCCTTAGTGCAGCCCAGCGGCTTCAATTTGTGTTAAACTCCCTGGATGGAGAAGCGCGGCGAGAGGTGCATGCCGCCCCCGAAGCCGTTAGAGCCAACGCCCAAACCGTGTTCCAGTTCCTCACTGAACAGTATGGTGACCACACCCCCGTAGCTGTCCTTCGCTCCCAGTTGTAAGCAGGGCCCCCGTCAACCGATTAGAGCTTTCGCCCTGAGGTTGCGAGAGCAATTTGCCCGACTACAGACCCGTCAGGACCACGGGTTGGGAGATGGAGAGACTCTATTGCGGGACCAGTTTCTTCTGGGGCTGAAGGAGGGTCCGGTGAGACAGAGCCTACGTATCCAGTTTCGAAGGGACCCGGGTCTTACGTTCGAAGATCTGAAGAAAGAGGCACTGGCCCTGGAAGGTGATGAGTCTGAGGTGAGTGGTCCCCCAGTGTGTGCGGCCGTCAGTGAAGTAGCACCAGCACAACCCGGAGGCCCTGACTGGAAGCAAGCACTGAAGGCTGAACTTTTGAAAGATGTCCGCGATCAGATGTCTGAACTGTCTAAAGCCCTCGTAGGAGAATTGCGCCAAGGACGGGCGCGGGAGGAACCACGGCCGGCGCCCCGAGACCGAGTGTACTCAGAGGGAGGCCGAGAGCCGTTCAGGCGCCCGAACCACTTTAATCGTCCCCGTTTTGAATGGGACGAGCAAGGGCGACCCATCTGCAACCGCTGTGGCAAACCAGGTCACTATAGCCGCCAGTGTGGGCCCCGCAGGGCGTCAGAAGGGGGTTTTTAGGTCGGCCGGCCACTGTGGGTCGTGTGGCCGGGACCCCTCGAGAAGACCCTGGAAGAGGATATGGCTCTAGGAGCCAGATGATTGGGCGTAGCCCAGTGACGAAGGTGAGAGTGTGCGGCAAGGAGATTCAATGCCTGGTAGACACAGGCTCCCAAGTGACGTTATTTGCTGAGAGTTCATCCGAAGAAGTGTTTGGGAAACAAGGGGCACCAGGGGCGGAGGCCCCCTGGCTTACTCTGAAGGGCGCAAACGGCCTCGACATCCCATATATTGGCTACCGATTGACGGACCTAGAGGTTCACGGAGTGATGGTCCCCCAGAAAGGTGTGATTATCGTGCAAGACCATTGTCTGGGTGCACATCGAGCCCTGTTGGGCATGAATGTCCTCGCTGATTGCTGGGAAGAGCTATTTCGGGCTAGGCCCGTATCGAAGATACCACCTGCAGAGAGGCCCAAGTGGGAGTGTGTGGTAGCTGACTGACGAATGGGGGCAAATGAGCCAAGTCCGCAGAGAACAGGAAGAGGTAGGAAGAGTGATGTGTCGTTTTGCTTTGTCTGTCCCCGCAAAAAGTGAGGCTGTTGTGTGGGCGCGAGTACCGCCCCGAAGAGCGGGCCCAGAAGAGTGGGTGCTGGTGGAGCCCCATGTGGATTGTCCACAAGTGGAAGTGGCACGAGGACTAGCGACGGTCCGGCGGGGGAGAGTCCCCGTGAGGATACGGAATGTACACCCATACGCGGTGCAACTACATCGGCACCAACGATTAGCCCGTCTGACAACGGTTACACCCCACCAAGTAAGGGAAGAGAGGGATATTAGTTTTCGTCAGGTGTGCCCCACTGTCATCGAGGTGGCCCTGACACAAGTAGACACCCCATGGGGTGGTATGGAGAGGAGTGTGCCGAGCCACCTGGTGGGTGAGTCATTACAAGGGGAGGATTTAGAACAAGCACAGACACAGAAGTTACAGGCCCTCCTTCGGAGATGGCAGCATGTGTTCGCCACCCACGATGAAGACCAAGGATGCACCCAGGTGGTACAACATCATATACCTACCGGGGATGCAGGGCCCAGCCGGGAGAGGTATCGCCCAATTCCGCCCACTTTGTATACCGAGGTACGTACACTCCTGCAAGGCATGCTGAAGCAAGGAGTTGTCAGGGAAAGCAGAAGCCCGTGGGCGGCCCCCATAGTGCTGGTGCAAAAGAAGACGGGGGCTTGGAGATTCTGCGTGGACTACCGTAAGCTGAACCTCGTGACTAAGAAAGACGCTTTCCCTTTGCTGCGGATCGAAGATTCGCTTGCCAGCCTCACGCAGTCGGCATGGTACTCTACCCTAGATTTGGCCAGTGGCTACTGGCAGGTGCAGGTGGCCGAAGCAGACCGGGAGAAGACTGCCTTTACAACCCCGTTTGGACTATTTGAATGGGACCGGATGCCTTTCGGGCTCTGTAACGCTCCGGCCACCTTCCAGCGGCTGATGCAGCGGTGCTTGGGAGGTCAGTTAATGGAGTCGGTATTAGTTTACCTGGATGATGTGATTGTCTACTCCCCAGATTTTGATTCACACCTGAGGCACCTCGAGGAAGTCTTTCGGGCCATGGAGAAGTACGGATTGAAACTACAGCCCAATAAGTGTCACTTACTACGGAGAGAAGTCAACTTTTTGGGCCACGTGGTCAGTGCGGCTGGAGTGTCCGTAGATCCTGGAAAGGTATCGGCCGTGAAAGACTGGAAGGCCCCGAGGACAGTGAGGCAAGTGCGATCCTTTTTAGGATTTGTGGGATACTATAGGCGTTTCATAAAGGACTTTTCAAAAATTGCTAAACCCCTTAATCAGTTGCTGGTTGGCACAGGTCGTAACCGGGGCCGGGGGTCGCCCAACGTAGACTGGGATGCAAATTGTGAGTCGGCGTTCCAGACATTGAAGCAGGAGCTGCTACAGGCCCCTATCTTGGCATACGCAGATTTCACAAAACCATTCCTTCTCTATACAGATGCCAGCAATCTCGGGCTGGGAGCGGTGTTGGCTCAAAGGCAGGACGGAGTCGAGAGGGTCATCGCGTACGCCAGCCGGAGCCTCCACCCAGCCGAGAGGAACGATGCGAACTATAGTTCTTTCAAATTGGAGCTGCTGGCATTGAAGTGGGCCCTAAGTGAGAAATTTAAAGACTACCTCTGGGGTGCCAAGGTGACGATCATTACAGACAATAACCCATTAGTACACTTACAGACGGCGAAGCTGGGAGCCGTGGAGCAGCGGTGGGTGGCCCAACTGGCCAACTTTGACTATTAACTACAGTACCGACCAGGGCGTGAACACACGAACGCGGACGTCCTCTCAAGGCTGCCCGAAGCGGAAAGCCCCGGAGGGGCCCGCCCGGAGGAGGGCTATATGGTAGGAGCAGTAGAGGCACCAGGCAGCAGACAAGAGGCCGTGCCTGAGAACTGGGGATGGGATCCCCGTCGGTGGAGGGAGAGACAGGCCAGGGATCAAGATGTGCGGCTGGTAAGAGAATGGCTGGAACAGGGCCGACGGCTGACGCCAGCGGAGAGGTTAGCCCAGACGGATACTGGGAGGAGGCTGCTGGGGCAATGGGACCGGCTGGAGCTGAGAGATGGCGTTCTGTGCAGAAGGGTCAGTGACCCGAAGTTGGGCGAAGAAGTACGCCAGATCGTGGTACCCGTAGATGAGGTAACGGCGTTAGTTTCGGCGTACCACAACCAGTTGGGGCACCAGGGACAGGAGAGGACCGTGTCCCTGCTTAGGAGATTCTTCTTTTGGCCCGGGCTAGAGGCATCGGTGCATGCCCTAATTCAAGCTTGCCCGAGATGCATATTGTTTAAGTCCAGACGGGAGGTCCGAGCGCCAATGGTACCCATCCATGCGAAGGCCCCCCTTCATATCATGGCTATGGACTTCTTGACACTGGGCCGACCACGAGATCGCTACCAGAACATCTTGGTTATAACGGATTTGTTCACAAAGTACGCTTGGGCTATCCCCACCCTCGACCAGACTGCAACTACCACCGCTACAGTTTTATGGCGGGCCGTCTTCCAGACGTTCGGATGCCCGGAGTTTCTGCACTCCGATCAAGGAGCCAACTTTGAGTCCAGGGTAATTAGAGAACTATGCCAGTTGTACGGTTGCACGAAAACTCACACCACTTCGTATCATCCTCAGGGGAACGGCGGCTGCGAGAGATTCAATCAGACCCTATTGGGGCTGCTGGGGACCTTGGACCAACAACGGCAGGACGATTGGGTGAGTGCATTGCCAAACCTCCTACAGGCCTATAACAACAGTATACATAGTACTACGGGTTACGCCCCCACGTACCTGATGTTTGGCAGACACATACGAATGCCTACTGACCTGGTCCTAGGAGTGACAGCCGACCAAGAGGAAGCAAGTGTAACGGAGTGGGTGGGGCGCCATCACCAGCGCTTGCATTTCGCCTACGAGCAGGTGTCGAAAAGGATACAGACGGCAGGAGAGAAAAGTAAGCGGTTGTATGATCGGACTGCTAGAGAAGCCCCTCTACTGCCAGGAGAAGAGGGTGTTGGTGAGAGATAATCGGCGGCAGGGGAAGGGGAAACTGAGTGACCGTTGGGAGGCCACCCCTTATGTAGTCTGCCGGCAGCAGAGGCCGGGCCAGCCGGTCTATACCATCCGGCCAGAAGGGAAGTCAGGCCCCGACCGTGTGGTGCACCGGAACATGATTCGCCCATGCCCTAACTACCCTGAAGCCGTGGAAGAAGTCTCCACGGAACCTGTACCAGCGGCCCCCTGGATTGAAGGTTGGGCTGTGGTACCAGGGAGACCCGTGGTGGCACCACCCCCGATCGCCCCGAGAGAACCAGAAGCAGCCCCTGAACAAGCTGAGCCCGATTCACCAGTGAGACGATCCCAGCGAGAGAACCGAGGCCGACCCCCTGCCCGCTATGGTGAGTGGACAGCCCGAGGACGTTCTAGGGACTAGAACGGATTGGCGGGGGAGGATGTCACAAGGTGATGATCTTTAGGGGCGGAACCAAAATTCGGGAAGTTTGGTTCCGCCCGGAAGTGTTTCCGCCCGGACCGGAAAAACAGAACACCGGAACGTCCGTTAGCGCCGTAAGAGGGAAAATCAGGGAATTCGATGCACCTGTGCCTAGTTAGGGACAGCGGTTGGTGATTGGAGGATACGCTGGACAAGGCAGTACTTAAGGCCAAGTTATTTCACAGTCTGGGAGCTCTTTCTGGTGTGTGTGAAGCACTGTGTCGTGCCCGTCTTGGTGCGCTGCTGGTGGCTGTCTAACTCTCTCTCTCCCTCAGGCTGGAATTGTATGATTGTGAAGACATCGCGAACCTTAAAGGTTGAGAAGTGAACGGATTATACGGCGAATTGAGACGACGTGAAAAAGGGGATTGGAAGCGGCATTGATGTGAGTACTAAGAGCAAGCCGAAAGTGCCCTGTATATTGACCTGGCGTTGTGTAGATCTTCCCAGGAGGAGGAGGGCGGCCCTACCCCTAATATAGCGTGGTGGGAGAGCCGAAGGAATACTTATTGAAGTAGTCACAACGACGACATCACTAGCTAGGCCGCATATTCCATCGCCAGATCCGAACCAAGCGAAGTGAAGGAAGACGGGTGTCCTTTTCGTACACTGAGTGTGGTGGGTGAGTCTTCGTGCTGTGAAAACCTAAAATTTTGACGTGGTGCTGTATATTGCTGTGGGTTGCTGTGTATTGCCGTGTGTCCTGTCAGATAAACCCCCGCCTTCACGCACTCCGTCGCGGGAGGACAAGGAGACTGCTGGTTCTAGCCTAGTTCAGTACAGTATATGTTGTGAGCGTGCTTCAGATCTCCGGAGATAGCACGGTACGCTGTGTTCAGCCCAGAGGTGGGAGCTATTCAAAGCAAACTAACTGTGCCTTTGCGTCCCAGCCGTTGCCTGTGGAGGAAGAGAAAGAGAGTGGGCACCCCGAGAACGAACTGTGTGAACCAGTACTTACCGTGAGTTGTATTCAGCGAAGAGGAGGAAGAAGGAGGGCGCTACGGATACCTAAGACTCTGGCCGGGCCCCGAGTCCCACGCCCCGGATCCCCGTGGCCCCCTTGCTCCCTGACCTCTTCCCGGCCATAGCCCATCTGGAGGGCCGAGTCAGAGTGTAGTTTTAATTGCCCTTTCCCTATTCCCCAAGCTATTTTTAAATATTTAAATAAAGATTGTTTTATCACTTACTTGTTCTCGTGTTGTTTGGCCATTGGGTTGGCTTTGGGGACCTCCTCGAGGTGGAAGTTGAGAAGGGGTGTGGCTTAGTCAAAGCATAGCCGCCCCTGGGTGTGACATTAGCATCTTTTTGGGGTGAATTATGTCTTATTCGTTTCATCGCAAAACAAACAGTAAAATAAAAAACTTGAACAGTCTAGCTGCTTTTTCTTCTGTGTGGGTGTATTCAAGCCACGCGCTTCAGTTTGAATCTTTGAATATTTGATGCGTTAACGCCATCTACCGGACACTTGTGGTAATGGAAGGTTTGGTGTACAGTTTCTATTTCCTGTTGTATTCTCTTTTGTATTCTCGTTTGGAACGAGATTAGTGTTTAGTTAGTGCACGACTTTTCCAGAGCGAGTTGTACTCAGTGCTGTGTAAATTCTGCTGTCAAGTTTCTTCAAACTATGCTCAGTTGTGTTTCCCCTCGGGGGCAATACCGGTGAGTATCACTGTGTGTAATATAAGGCGTTTTATATTTTTCTTAAGTCGTTTTCTTAAGATGTGTAGTAAGAAAATTAACGTACAGCATCCAGCAACATCGCTTGCAAAGCTACCGTCACACCCACCAGCAGAGTCCCTGAGACCGACACCAGCTCCAAGACGGCTGCCACCACCGTCACAGGTATTACTACAGCCACAGCAGCCATCCACGTTACCTGCTAGTCTGTATTACAGCCCACACCAAGCCAGCAACCAAGCATGGCAGAGAGGAAAAGACCAAGGGCTACCCAGTCCTGCTCCACGCCCTACCTCCCTTCATCACACGTCTGCTCAAGATGGACACAGCTCCCCGACTGCTGACCTGGCAAAGTTCATCACTAGAAAGCAGATCGTCTCCACGGGGCTGATGAAGTTTGACGATAAGGCAGAGAATTACTGGCTGTGGAAAACTTCATTCTGCAATGTCATAGACAATATAGGCTTGTCAGCAGCAGAAGAGACTGACCTTCTGATTAAATGGCTTGGCAAAGAGTCGTCCGAACAAGCACGCAGGCTCAGAGCAGCCTACATCAGAGACTCCCAGGGTGGTCTCCGAGCTATTTGGCAGCGCATTGAAGAGTGCTATGGCACCCCCGAAGCTATTGAAGGGGTGCTATTTGCCAGACTGGAAAGCTTCCCGAGAATCTCCAACAAAGAGCCAGCCAAGCTACGCGACTTAGCCGACCTGCTACAGGAACTGTACGCAGCAAAGCAGGATGGATTCCTTCCAGGACTAGCTTACCTTGACACTGCTAGGGGAGTAGCCCCAATCATAGAAAAGCTCCCGTATAATCTACAGGAGAAGTGGATGTCCTACGGCTCTCAGATACGCGGGCAGTATAGAGACTTCTGGAAGGAGAGCTTGTGGCTACATGCTGGAGTCACTGGACGAGATTCCTCCATTAGACCCCAGTGCCCAGATTCTGCTATTGCTAGGGAGAGACATTTTGAGGATACACAAGATCAGAAAAGATCAACAGCCCCGACAATGCCCCATTCGCTCAAAAGCTAGACCTAGGCTGGGTGGTGATCGGCGATGTGTGCCTCGGCACAGCACACCGCCCCTCCTCAGTCACTTCACTCAAAACATGTATCTTGGGAGATGGCCGCCCCAGCTACCTTTCACCCTGCTCCAGCCACCTGCGTGTGAAAGACCCTCCACACAGCCACTCAGTCCTTCATGATCCTCCATCTCAGCAAGCCGCTGTTCACACTGCTTCTCTGTTGCACGGGGATCACCTGAAGTCCTCCGTCTTCCACTGCACCGACAAAGATCACCAACCTGCTCCTTCCATCGATGATCTCAACTTCCTGAGGATTATGGATACTGAGGTATATAAAGATAGCACTCAAAACTGGGTCGCACCCCTACCTTTTCGGACCCTGAGAGAACGTCTGCCAAACAACAGAGACTACGCCTTGAAAAGACTCAAGTCAGTCTGCCGCACACTAGAGAAGAAACCTGACATGAAAGAACATTACATGCAGTTCATGCAAAAGATTATTGACAGTCAACATGCAGAGAATGCCCCCGTCCTCTAAGAAGGACAAGAAAGCTGGTATTTGCCATCCTTCGGCATCTACCATCCCAAGAAACCTGAACAGATTCGAATAGTGTTCGATTCAAGTGCTCAGTATGAAGGGATTTCACTGAACAGTGTCCTGCTCAAAGGCCCAGATCAGAACAATGACCTGTTAGGTGTCCTCATCAGGTTTAGAAAAGAGAAAAATGCTGTGACTGCAGATATTCAACACATGTTTTACTGTTTTGTAGTCAATGAGGAGCACAGAGACTACCTGAGGTTTCTATGGTTCCGCGACAACAAATGGGACAGGGACATTGTAGACTATAGAATGCGTGTGCATGTGTTTGGCAACACACCGTCTCCTGCTGTAGCAATCTACTGCCTCAGGAGGGCAGCGAAAGAAGCAGAATCTGAATTCGGCTCTGATGTCAGAGCATTCATCAAGGGAGATTTTTATGTCGACGATGCTCTGAAGTCGTTTGCAACAGAGACCGAGGCCATCAACTTGGTGAAGAGGGCACAGGAGATGCTCTTCCACAACAGCCTCCGGTTGCACAAGATTACATCAAACAGTGCAGCTGTCATGGCTGAATTCCCCCCTGAAGACCTTGCAAACAGCATTAAAGACCTGGACTTTGCCACGGACAACGTCCCTGTGCAGCCTAGCCTGGGTATCAGCTGTAACATAGTCACAGACACATTCACCTTTCAAGTACAGCGAGACGACAAACCTTTCACACGCAGAGAGATCGTTGCTGAGAGAGCTGACCATAGAAAACGGTGAGTGGGATGTGCCATTACCTGAACACCTCCAAGGAGAGTGGGTGAGATGGAAGTCCTCCCTTCCATCCCTTCAAGACATACAGATCCCCCGCTGCTACACATCTCTCTCCACCTCTGCAGCAAGCACGAGAGAGTTGTGTGTGTTTGCAGATGCTTCAACCAAAGCAATTGCAGCGGTTGCCTACTTGAAGGTGACCGATGAAAATGGATGCTCCGAAGTCGGATTCGTGCTTGGCAAAGCAAAACTGGCACCTGTGAAGGAGACTACAATCCCCAGACTCGAACTCTGTGCTGCAGTCCTTGCGGTTGAGATAGCTGAGACTGTTGTGAGTAGCATGGACTTGCACATGAACTCTGTCAATTTCTATTCTGACAGCAAAGTTGTGTTAGGTTATATTAACAATGAGCAGAGAAGATTTTATGTTTATGTAAGCAGCAGGGTCCAACGCATCAGACAAGCAACGTCACCTCAACAGTGGAAGTATGTCCCCTCAGAGCTCAACCCGGTCGACCATGGCTCCAGATCCGTTACTGCTGCATCATTGAGAGACACCAACTGGCTGACCGGACCCGCCTTCTTGTCTGGTAAGCCTCCAGCGGATCATCAGTCACTGTTTGATCTAGTTGACCCAGAATTAGACTCTAGTCACTGAAATCACACAGCCCAGCTTAGGAACTGAATGCTTCGAGCGCTTCTCAAAGTGGAATTCTGTGTTAAGAGCACTTGCGGTCCTGATTCACATAGCCCAGTGTTTCAGACTAACTGACAAAGACAACACATGCAGAGGGTGGCACACCTGTAAGAAAGCAATCATGCCAGAGAACCTGGAAAAAGCAAAGAAACTACTGATCAAGAACATGCAGCAGGAAAGATATCCTAGTGAATTCAGAAACATTCAGAGTAAGTCAGACATTCCAAAACAGAGCAACATTGCAAAGCTGTGCCCAGTGGTAGACAGCTTTGGACTTCTCAGAGTGGGCAGACACATCACTCAGTCTGGCCTTGAGATAAACCGCACCAATCCCCTCATCATCCCAGTTCAGCACCACCTAACGACTCTCCTTGTGCGCCACTATCACGAGCAGGTAAAACACCAGGGCAGACACTTCACAGAGGGGGCCATCAGGGACGCTGGGCTGTGGCTGGTGGGCGGAAAGAGATGTATCAGAGGCACCCTGTCCCAATGTGTCACCTGCAGGAGACTGCGTGGCAAGCAAGAGCATCAGCTGATGGCAGATCTGCCTGCAGACAGGCTACAAGCTGCCCCACCGTTCACGTACGTCGGCTTGGACGTGTTTGGCCCATGGGAGGTTATCAGCCGTCGGACGAGAGGAGGACAAGCAAACAGCAAAAGGTGGGCGGTGATGTTCACCTGTCTGTGTGTGCGTGCTGTACACATTGAAGTGATAGAGACACTGAGTGCATCTAGTTTCATAAATGATCTACGGAGATTTTCCTCCATCATAGGCCCTGCCACACAGATTAGGTCTGACAGAGGCACTAACTTTACTGGTGCTTCAAAAGAATTGAATCTGGAAGATGACGCAGACATGCAACGTTACCTACAAGACCAACAATGCACATGGATTTTCAACCCCCCGCATGCCTCCCATATGGGAGGTGCCTGGGAGCGACTTATCGGAGTGGCCGGTCGCATCCTAGACTCCATGTTCCTGCAGCAACGCTTCTTTTCATTGACACACAAGGTCCTCATCACACTCATGGCAGAGGTGTGTGCAATTATGAATGCGAGACCCCTGCTGCCAGTATCAACTGACCCTGAGAACCCTCTCATACTCACCCCCTCCATGCTTCTGACACAAAAGACAGGAGCCCCATCGTCGCCTCCGCCTCACTTTGGCAAGGCAGAGATCATCCGTCACCAATGGAAGCTGGTACAACATCTCGCAGAGACATTTCGGCACAAATGGCAACGTGAATACTTGAGCACCCTGCAAAGTTGTGCCAAGTAGCAGGACAAAAGGCCTAACTTGCAAGAAGGAGACATCATCTTGATGAAAGACAATGCAGTGCCAAGGAAGCACTGGCCAATGGCAGTGGTCATCAAAACTTTTCCCAGCAGAGATAATGTTGTCAGGACTGTAGATATCAGAGTGATTCGTCACGGCACTCCTAAAGTGTTTAAAAGACCTGTAACTGAACTTGTCTTACTTTTCTCCCCTAAACAGGATGTTACTTGTGTTTAAGTGTGTGCATTTAAAAGGTAACAGATGTGGTATCCTTCAGATACCAGGCAGGGAGTGTGTTGGTCTAAATGAGCATTCATTCATGCACTTTGTGTTTCTTTAGTTATTTGCAGTGCGTTAACGCCATCTACCAGACACTTGTGGTAATGGCAGGTTGGGTGTACAGTTTCTATTTCCTGTTGTATTCTCGTTTGTATTCTCGTTTGGAACGAGATTAGTGTTTAGTTAGTGCACGACTTTTCCAGAGCGAGTTGTACTCAGTGCTGTGTAAATTCTGCTGTCAAGTTTCTTCAAACTATGCTCAGTTGTGTTTCCCCTCGGGGGCAATGCCGGTGAGTATCACTGTGTGTAATATAAGGCGTTTTATATTAGTCATTTTCTTAAGATGTGTAGTAAGAAAATTAACGTTTTGCCACGAAGTTTAGAATCCTCTGTTTCCCGTGTAATGGCAGCTCATGCTTAGTATAAAACGATGTATGTGTTGCATTTGGTTTGGGAAATGATTGAAGAAGGCAGTTTGAGTTAATAGGTACTTTTATTTGTGTTTACAGTTTTACAGCTTGTTTCTGCACTGTTGTGTGTAAAATAAAGGAGAGGAGAAAAAGGACCTCGGGATAAAGCATCATCTCTTTTCTTTGTTCACCTCACCTGGCTGTTTATACGCACTGGATAGCTAAATACACATACGTTTAGTGAGGCCAGTACAGTCACATTAGATATAATGAAGGGAGACGTGAAAAACGAACATCGCGTTGTTTTCATATGGATTACTTTATCACAGAATATATGTGATATTTTTGGCAGCACTTGTTTAGTTTTAAAGTAGACATGTCAAGCTTTCTATAGATATCTCTCTCATGTCTCTTCGTTGAGTATTCACGGAGTTACACTTCATTTTAATGACGTGTTTGTACATGACGATTAGCGCAGACAAAGGCTGCAGACAGCACACATACTGATAAGACGCTCGGGAGAAAACAAACACATAACTTTATAATCATACTTACAGGTTGTGATTCGGAGATGCTTGTTGGTCCAAATAAAGTTGGTAATGAACCATCTTTTATGGCCAAACGCTTTGAAAATCCCGCTGTACTCACCGAGATTAGAAAAGCAGTCATCAGTGAAATGTTGTGAACACAACAAAAGGGATTTGTTGTACTGCTCTGGTATTGTGGTGAAAATGAATTTTAGCCATTGGTTCTTCTGATCTTCATTCTTTGGCAGTGAAAATAAAACAAACTTGCCTTTACAATTAAAAACACACTGTCTCCTCGACATGATGCTATCACACCAACCAGAGCGTCTGTGTGTGGGGGGGGGGGGGGGGCAGGTCAGAGGTCAGTTTCTCCCAAGACGGTAGGCGGAGATTATTATGCAAAGTGCTCCTAGTGACGTACATAGAGATGGGCAAAAGATTTGAAATCTATAATGACTCGTTTCAGCGATTCAGAGTCGACTCCTTACTTTAGAAGCAAATAACTTTATAAATCGTGTACTTTTTGGTTTAATTACTTTGCACATTGTTTACACAGATGGGCAGCTACATCACACACTGTAATACAGGTCATTTTTGATTTCCCATCTGTGTGGCTCTTTAAACTCTGTTACCAAGGTAGAGTAACACTGCAGTGTAACAGAATTGGCGGTCATCAGACAATTCTGTTACTTAAAGGGTCAGTTCTGTTTATGAACTATTTTCACACACAAAAAATTTTGTTTAAAAACTTTGATTTTATTATTGCACCCTTATATTATTTTAACAACATTTTTTTTTTTTAATGGACATTGTATACAATATATTTTAAGATAAAAAAAATATTTGCTCCAAGTGTACGGTTCTGTGAAGACAGGTATTTTTTTAAATATTTTTAAGGAATGCATAGATGAAACATTCTCAGTTTCAAGTGATGAAATGTAAGGACTGTTTGTCTAATGAAACAAGAAGGATTTTTCCTGTTATGATTTATTGTGATTTCTACACATTGGCTAATTTGTCTGTAACAAAGTTGACAAACAATACCATAAAGACATCTGTTTTTTGGCAGGCACTGAATTATTAAACTTAAATATGTTTTCAATAAGATAAATAAAAAAAAATCTGATAGTGAAAATATTTTTTTCCTTAACTTTCTGCAATGCCAAATATTTATTCAATTATAGAATCACCCTCACATTAACTCCTCTGCCATCTATTTTATTACACAATGGTTTTAGCTTGTGAACGGGACTTTTATTTTGGAACGGTGATGTGACGTCATATCACCGGCGTCTGTTGTGATTCAGCTGAAGAAAGGTGCGTGTTAAAATTATGTTAAATGGCTCAATGATTATTGAAGGTAATACCTAACTAACAGTAATGATGTTTGATTACAGCGATTTGTTCACGAGAAACAGAAAATAAGCACTTTATTTCGCTCCAATATCTGTTTGTTGATCATGAACAAGAATCACTGGCGAGTAGCGATGAACAAACGGATCTTTTTGAAACGAGTCAGTTGAGTCGATAGCGTCGCAAAATGTTTCACTGATTCTAAGCGCTCTAATCTCCGCACTCGGCACTACTTTAACAAACCAAATAAAGATGTTTTCATGTACAACTATTTTTAAATTCTCAAGTGTCATCTATTAAACGTAAAATACAAATTAGGGCTGGACAATATATCGATCTATATGATCATGTGCATCTCGTCAGGAGTTAATTCTAGGGATGAACATTCAATAAAATTTTCTTAGTCGATCATCGGGAGAATTAACGATCGACTATCGATTAATCTTTAATATTTGTATAATAAAATTAATTATTTAACTTTTATAATTTAGAAAAGCAATGAATACAACAATACAGCGTGTTTGTCCTCGATGAGACCTTTATTACAAGATCAACTTGTGACAGACAGTTAAACTACATTAATTTAGGCAAACTGAAAATATATGTGCATGCATATGCGGTGCTCTAAAGCAGTGGAACCTGCAGCTGCGAGCAGGCGTTCATTAAGGGTTAGTTCACCCAATAATCAAAATTATGTCATTAATAACTTTCATGTCGTTTCAAACCCGTAAGACCTCCGTTTATCTTCTGAACACAGTTTAAGATATTTTAGATTTAGTCTGAGAGCTCTCAGTCCCTCCATTGAAGCTGTGTGTACGGTCTACTGTCCATGTCCAGAAAGGTAAGAAAAACATCATCAAAGTAGTCCATGTGACATCAGAGGGTCAGTTAGAATATTTTGAAGCATCGAAAATACTTTTTTGTCCAAAAATAGCAAAAACAACGACTTTATGCAGCATTGTCTTCTCTTCCGTGTCTGTTGTGAGAACGAGTCACTCTATTGTTCATTATCTGTCTCGGCTCAGTGTTCATCTTCACATCAGTTCAGTACTGTACTGTTTGAGAAAATGAATTACTCCGGGATATTGGTTTGTTTTAACTCAGAGGGAGTGTCAGCCACATTAAAAAAGTTAACAGCTTAAGTCATTTGTGGATTAATGCGTATTAGAGATGCGAACCGTTTAAAACGATTCAGTTCGATTTGGTGAACTGGTTCAAAAAGATCTGGTTACATCGAATGATTCGTTCACGAACCAGATATCAAAAACTGCTTTGTTTTGAACTCTCTCTCACAACAGACACGGAAGAGAAGACAATGCTGAATAAAGTCGTTGTTTTTGCTATTTTTGGACCAAAATTTATTTTCGATGCTTCAAAATATTCTAACTGACCCTCTGATGTCACATGGACTACTGTGATGATGTTTTTCTTACCTTTCTGAACATGGACAGTATACCGTACACACAGCTTCAATGGAGGGACTGAGAGCTCTCGGACTAAATCTAAAATATCTTAAACTGTGTTCTGAAGATAAACGGAGGTCTTACGGGTTTGGAACGACATGAGGTGAGTTAATAATGACATCATTTAGACTTTAAACAGAGACCTCAATTGTTCTAAAATAATAATAATAATAAAAATAAAAAATAATCATGTTAAACAAACACTTAAACAAAAAAACATAATAATGTTCAGATCTGACAGGTTTTGTCAAAATGTAACTCAAAATTATCCAAGCAAGAAAAAAGGGCCAGATATTAGCCTTCCTAACAATTAGACTAAACTTTAAAATTAGGCTACCTAAAACCTCGTGAAACAATAACTAGCTTTAGGAAATCGCCAGTCTTCTAGGCAAGGCAAGGCAAGTTTATTTATATATCACATTTCGTACACAATGGTAATTCAAAGTGCTTTACATAAAAGAAAGTAAAATAATCATGAAGAAAAATTATAACAAAAATAAAACAAGCAATTTTAAAACTTTTAAAATGATTAAAACATTTAAAAACAGTTAGAAAATGATTTTACATAAAAAAATAAAATAAAATAAAAAACAGTGAAAATATAGTGCAGTCATCGAAACTAAGGTCTGTCTCCAGAATCAAACGAAGATTCCTGCCTTGATTGTTAGTTGTTTGACCCCTAGAGTCAAGGTATGCATTCATCTTGAACACTTCATTCTTTGTTTCCAAATGCAATGACTTCAGTTTTTTCCTTGTTTAACTGAAGAAAGTTCTGGCACATCCAATTATTAATTTCATCAATGCATTGGCAGAGGGAGTCAATGGGGCTGTAGTCATTTGGAGATAAGGCTAGGTAAATCTGGGTATCATCAGCATAGCTGTGATAGGCAATTTGGTTCTTTCTCATTATTTGACTTAGTGGAAGCATATACAGGCTAAACAAGAGCAGTGCTAGGATCGAGCCTTGTGGGACTCCGCATGTCATGGACGTCCACTTAGACTTATGCTCTCCTATACTCACATAATAGCCTCTCCCTTCTAAGTATGATCTGAACCATTTGAGTACCATCCCAGAAAGCCCGACCCAGTTTTCCAGTCTCTCTAGTAGTATGTTATGATCGACAGTGTCAAACGCAGCACTGAGATCTAGCAATGAGTGGGAGGTAGTGACTTCAGTGTTTGCGCTCCCCTCATCCGTGTCAGAGAACACAGCCTCGACTCCCCCAGTTCAGCCAGTTTCACATTAGCTGCCAGTCTCTGTGTTGGTGTAAGAAAGCCCAGGTGTTTGAGATGAGGGTCCAGCACTGATGAGATCATGGGGGCGAATGACACAAACTCATCAGACTCCATCTGTATAAATATATGATGGGGAATCAATAATCAGAAGACATATTTTTGTTGTTTATTTTATGAATAAAATTAATAATACATTTAATATTTTTATGGAGTAAGAGTAACAGTTTTATTCTTCGTTGGCTTATTGCTTAAATCAAAAAAGGTAACACGCAGATAACAGGAAAGTATCCATGTAATTATGTATATGTAAACTAAGATAAAAAGTTTAGCTTACATTCATTCGTTGGATGAGAGGAACACACTTTTGACTTGAATTCAAAGAGTCTGGGCACTCTGGTGGGACTGCTGGCAACTACAGTATTGGCCGCGGTGTCATGAACGCATGCAATAACTCGGCCTCTAAGTGCCCACTGCTCTAAAGCTCCACTCATTCTCTCAGCGAGGTGATCCTTTGTATGACGGCCTGGCAGGCTTTCGGTGAGCAGGACAGTCATCACTGATGTAGTGGCAGGTTATGGTGATGTAGCTCTCAGCTGTTGAAGCTGTCCAGCAGTCTGTAGTTAGAGCAACTCTCTCAGCTTTGCTCAATTCTTTTAACAGCTGCTGCTTTCGTTCTTCGTTAGTGAGTTTCTACCAGTCTGTTGAAGGTACATCGTGATGGAAAACTATTGCCCTCAACAATACTTTAGGGCAGAATATCCATCTCAATGAACTCCCAGATCCCTTGGGTAATTTTCTGTGCTCGTTGTGTATCAGAGTCCGTGCTAACGCAGACTTGATGCTAGGTTGAGACTGAGAGCAGGATGCACCGCCACCGACATCAACCAGGGACGGATGCACTTTGTTTAAGTGGTACATAATTTGAGTCATGGCCGTGTTGTACTTATACATGCCATCACAATGTTTGCAGTGAACTATTTCGCTTTTAAAATGAAAAATTAGATTAGATTTTAAAAAATGCATTCGATTAATCGATAACAAATTAATGGGATCAACAAAATTCCTTAATGATCAATTGTTGATTAATCATGCACATCCCTAATACACAGAGCCGTAGTTCACTGACGAACTACGCTATATCGAGTTCATTGTTGATATATAAAGCAACCAGATTTCTGAAATGAAAATGGGACCTTTCCTTGTTCTGTGGTCAAAATATCACTGAAATCTTAATTGTCATTATCTATGAATTTAAAAACAGGTACAGTATGTTTTTTTTTATTATTATTGTTGTTGGTGGTGTTGTTGGTTCCATACATTAATTGATTAATGCGTGAAAACAAACCTCATTGGTTCTTTCACATCATAAGCACTTTCGAGTGCCCGTTTGCTATATTTAATGTGTATGAGATAATATAAAATGCAAAAAAATTGAGTACTTCTTAAGTTGTAATGAAGTTGCGAGGAGTAAGAAATGTAATCAAGTAAAAGAACAAGCAACCAGTTAACATTTTACATGCATAAAGTACACATACCCCAAAATAATACCCAAATACAGTAATCCAGTAAAATTACTCAAGCATTTTACACCCCTGCCAAAAGGAAACATCTCAAAACAGGCTGGTATTATAACAAAATTATGGCTTTACAAAAACACACTAAAATAAAAAATAACATATATATGATAACGTGGAAAATAAAACAAATGTTATTTTCTACCTGTATTTAACATTTAGGCTACATTCCTATCAAATTTTGTTTATAAACATACAAACTTCTGGAATTGCATCTTTTCCATCCCTAATCGGGGGTAATATTTTGCATTTTAGGCTCATTTTGACTACAAAGTTATGTGCTTTATGCAAATGTAATTGTGCCAGTGTAATTCATTAATTATTTTTTTTATTCTTCATGTCAGAGACTTCAGAGGTGTGACGCAGAGTTTCAGGAATGTTTAATAGGACTATTGTGAGCAAAACCATCCTGTTACCCACATGTCTTGTTATACCCTTCACACAAACAGTATAACTTTGCTTTAATATGTATTTAATGCAGTCTCTATTGATAACTGATGATAATAGCGTTCTGCTCTCATCCAAGCTTTCCATGGCTACAGCAGCAGCTTGCCACCATGTAATCAGCTCGCAGCGCCCTCTGCTGCACAATCCTGTGATAGCCAGCTGGCTAAATTGGTCAGGCTTTTCCAGTGCATTTGTGTGTTGTTTAAATTGTACTGTAAAATGGGGACATTTCCAGGGACAACTCCAGTTGGGGACAGTACACCAAAAACCAGGACTTTCCCCAGAAAACAGGGACATCTGGTCACCCTATTATATTGTCCAGCCCTACCACAAATTAAAATGCAAATTAAATAAGAAAATGTTGCTTACTTAGTGTTATTTGTTTTTATTAACCTAGTCATGCCATTTAAGGCCATTTACTATAACGCTTTGACTCTTACCAGTGCGACTATTATTGAGATGCACACAGATATTAGTTTGCATTTATTGGTTAATTTTTCTCATCTTAACCTTTACAGAACGTCCAAACACAGAGAAACTCTGCTGAAGCGACTGAGATCCATGTGACACTCTTATAAAAATGGCGTTTATTAAAGTAGAGAGTGAAGACCTGAAGATTGAAGAAGTATTCAGCATCAAACAAGAAGAAACTGAGGAACAAACAGGTTGGTTTTCTTTCTCAAAGCTGAACTCATTTACAAAAAGCTCAGAAGCTTTAACTGTTGTAAAAACTGATAAAGGTATATAGCTGCTCAAAGGAGGCACAGAAATAGCAGATGCATTTTTTTTGAACAAAGTCTGTTTATTCAAGATTTTACAATATACCACAAAAAACCAAGGAGAACTGAAACAGTACAGTGTACGACATAACCCCAACACAACCCATCCCTCTACCCATCAGACAGAAATTATTAGGTATATACAGTAAAATAAATAAATAATAATAAATAAATAAATAAAAACACTTGTAAAGATGATTAGAAAAGGATACATAAATATACATAGACATGAAATAGATAAAAATACATATATAGATGAAAAAAAAATTGTGGGACAGTATTCTCTACTTGATTTTTTTCAACGAATGTCAAGAAGGGTTGCCAGATTGCATAAAATCTCTGGATAGACCCTTGAAGAGAGTATCTTATTTTCTCTAGTTTAAGATACTGCATAATCTCCTTAATCCAATGAGAAAAAGTTGGAGGAAGAGAGTCCTTCCATTTAAACAATATTAATCTTCTGGCAAGAAGTGTGCAAAAGGCCAACATTTTACAATTATAGCTGCTCAGGTGCATGTTCTGTGGTATAACACCAAATAAAGCAAGAAAAGCAGATGGTTCTATTGGGAATCTTTCTGAAAATGCGTCAAAAATCAATTTCCAAAAATTATACAAACTTGGGCATGTCCAGAACATGTGTAAAAGGCTTGCAGAAGCTTGCCTACATCTATTACAAATAGGATCTAATTCTGGTCTGAATTTAGATAACCTAACCTTCAACCAATGGAGTCGATGTACCACCTTAAATTGTACAACCATATGATGTTGACAAATAGATGATGAATAGATCCTTTTAATAGTTTTCTGCCACATTGTCTCTGAAATTTGTTCGTTCAAATCTTTCTCCCATTCATTTTTAGGCTATCTAAATCTGTCAGGCAATGCTGAATCAGGAGATTATAAATTCTACCAATGGTTTGTTTTGGATCTTTCCCTTTTACTACCTTAAAAATAGAGTCTAATAGAGATGCAGGAGGATGTGAAGGAAAACAATCAGTATGTGAAACCAAAAAATTCCGTACTTGCAAAAATCTAAAGAAATGGGACCTGGGAATCTTAAATCGATTAACCAGCTCATCAAAAGATGCAAAGGTGTTCTCAATATAAAGATCTTGTAATGTACAGATCCCACTCTTAACCCAGATATCGAAGGCTTTATCTAATATTGAAGGAGTAAACATAAGGATTTTACTTAATGGGGCACATAAGGAGAGGCTACGGAGAGCAAATGATTTTCTAAATTGATTCCACATTTTCAAGGATTGTGACACTATAGGATTAGAGGAATAGTGAGAGGCAGGTTCAGGCATTGGAAGTTCAGAGCATATTAAAGAGGATAAAGAGACAGATTTGCAGGAGATTTTCTCCAAATTAAGCCATTTAGGGGTGTCAGAGCTATCATTATACCTCGTCCAATAAGACAGTCCTCTAATTTTGGCCGCCCAGTAATAAAACATAAAATTAGGGAGTGCCATGCCACCTAAGGTGCGAGGCTTTTGTAGTACACTTTTCCGAATCCGAGGATTTTTGGTGTTCCAGATAAATGCTGATATAAGTTTATCTATGGAGTTAAAAAAGTATTTGGTCAAAAAGATAGGAATATTTTGAAACACGTATAGAAACTTAGGCAATACATTCATCTTAATAGTATTAATTCTTCCACTTAAAGAGAGGGGCATTAGGTCCCAGCGTTTGATATCCCGTTTCAGACCTTCTATCAAGGGCAGGATGTTAGCTTTATAGAGGTCCTTGTAATTATGTGTTGCCCAGATCCCCAAATATTTAATCTTTTTGGTGGTAATTTTATCGAATAGGGAGAGATAAGAGAAGCAGCTACATTGATTGGCATTAACTCGCTTTTTTGAAAATTTATTTTATAGCCAGAAATCTTACTGAATCTTTCCAAAATGTTCATTAATTTAGGGAGACACGACAAAGGATCTGATAAATACAGCAATAAATCATCCGCATAGAGAGAAATTTTGCACTCCACATCTCCCCTACGAATTCCTTTTAATAAAAGTGTCTTGCCGCACAGCTATAGCCAGTGGCTCGATTGCGATGGCAAATAGAAGAGGGGATAGTGGGCAGCCTTGCCTGGTACCTCTTTGTAAACTAAATGGGGCAGATCGATGATTGTTAGTGCGAACCGCTGCCATTGGGGAGGAATAGAGAATCTTAAGCCACGATATAAAATTAGGACCAAATCTACCTAGAGTGTAAAAGAGGTAGTCCCACTCCACCTGATCAAAGGCCTTTTCGGCATCGAGTGATATCAAAATCTCTGGTATGTCGGGTGAGGAGGGACTGTAAATAATATTTGAAAGATTCCTAACATTAAAAAAAGAATAGCAATTCTTTATGAAGCCAGTTTGATCTGTGGAAATAATGGAGGGAACAAGCGCCTCAATACGTCGGGCTAGCAGTTTCGCAAGAATCTTAACATCAGAGTTCAGGAGGGAAATCGGACGATAGGAGCTGCACTGAGAGGGATTCTTGTCTTTCTTCAAAATAAGAGAGATAGTTGCTTCAGGCATCGTGTGAGGGAGAGAATTTGAGGACAATGATTCTTGGAATACAGTGAGCAGCAGAGGAGCAAGTACGTCTGAAAATATTTTAAAGAACTCGGATGGATAGCCATCTGGCCCTGGCGACTTGCCATGTTGCATACTTTTAATTGTGTCAATAATCTCTTCTACCGAAATGTCTTTCTCTAGATCGGATGCCAAATCTGAGTCTAACTTGGGGATATCCAGGTTGTGAAAAAACTTATCAATGGCAGATTTATCGTCTGGTGGTTCTGGAGTATAAAGGGCAGCATAATATCGACGAAAACATTAGTTAATCTCCATATGGTCCACATGTTTTTGACCTTGTTCATCATTAATCTCCAATATATACTGATTAACAGTCTTCTGACGCAACTGATGTGCTAAAATTTTCCCAGCCCTCTCCCCGTACTCATAAGAAACATGCCTGGATTTTAATAAAAGGTTTTCTGCTTGACGAGTTGAGAGGAGATCAAACTCTGTCTTAAGCAACAGACGACGTTTAAGTATATCCTCAGAAGGTGACTGGCTGTATATCATATCTAATTTCAGAATATCGTCTGTCAGCCGCCTAAGACGTCTGATGGTGGCTTTCCTTTCCATTGAACCATACCAAATGATCTGCCGCCTCAGATAAGCTTTCAATGCTTCCCAAATTGTTAAGAAAGACATGCCCGAGGTCTTATTGTGGGATAGAAAGAGATCGATCTCTTAGAAAATTAACAAAAGTTTCATCCGACAGAAGGAGGGGGTTGAATCTCCATGGGCGGTATCCAGGATTTGTGCCTGGAATATTTATCTTCATTTTCAAAGGGGCATGATCCGAGATGACTATGGAATGATATTCACAATCAACAACCATGTGAAGAAGTTTATTATCAATAAAAAAATAATCGATTCGTGAAAATGAGTTATGTACTGGAGAAAAAAAGGAATAACCCCTAGAGGTAGGGTATCAGAAACGCCAAATGTCTGTCAAACCATATGTCTGAAGAAGATGATTAACTGTTTGGGTTGATTTAGATTCAGGACACACTTTAGATGAACTACGATCTAACTTGGTGGTGGTGGGTATCTACATTGGAAATTTGGGAGAAAGTATGGGTGAAAAAAGTATTATCATCCCAGTTTGGGGCATAAATGTTTACTAAAATAACAGGGAGTCCATACAATCTTCCCATCACAATGATATAGTGCCCCATGGGATCTGAGTCTATATTGGACACCACAGGTATATTCTTACACACTAGGATTGCTGCCCCTCTCGTCTTGGAATTAAATCTGGAATGAAATGTTTGCCCTATCCATCCTCCTGTTAGTCTAGTCTGGTCCGCTACCTGGAGATGAGTCTCCTGAAGAAACGCTATGTCAGCCTTCAGATAATCAAGGTGCAAGAGAACCTTTTTCTGTTTCACAGGATGATTTAAAGATTTCACATTCCAACTAATAAAATTAATCATGCACCCTGTATTTCCCACTGAACTGGTGTTAGCCATTAGGAAATTTAGTTAAGGGAACACTGAGAACACAGCCCCACAAGATATGACAGTGAAATGCTAATAATAAAATAAACAAAATAAACCCTTCCAGAAAGTCAAGTCTGATAGGACCCCTACCCCAACCACCTAGATGAACCTGGTGGCTGTAACACCCATTGTAAGATGTGCCATACATTATATTATGGCAAAGGAGAACCACTTTAGTGTCAGGTAATGAACCAGCTTCCATCTAGCTTAAAAAAAAAATGTGAAGAACATTTCACATTTAAAAAAAATATATATATATATGTATACACACACTCATTATATATATATATATATATATATATATATATATACATATATGTATATATATATATATATACACAGAAAAAAAATAAAAAAAATAAATAAATAAGTAAAAAGCGCTTCACATTGTATTGACATCGAGCAACATCAATAAAATATTATTACTGCATCCATAAGAAGGACAATTGCCATGGAACATTACCGTTTAGGGTCCCAAGTTGGACTCTTATTACTAGTATTGAGCCAAGGTAAGTGAAATCCCTGCACTCTCAAAACAAATTAACGTTAGTAGAATGGCGTATTAAATTCACATGTTTGATGTTTACTCTCCTTGAATCGTGGACTTCACGTAAGCCATTGCTTTCTCCGGGACCAGAAATTCTTTGTTATCACCCTTGTAGGAGATTCGGAGACGGGCTGGGAACATTAGCCCGTAACGAACATCACGTCGGCCTCGAAGAAGGTTCCTGACATCGTTGAAAGCGGCCCGTGCTCTGGCCACACTTGCGGTGTAATCTGGGAAGATGGCTATCGGTTCACCTTTATAACGAAGTTGGCCTTGTTCTCGGGCTCGGTGGAGAACTTCAACGCAGTCCTGGTAATAATGGAGCTTCGCAACAATTACCCGGGGCTTTCCGTTAGGCTTTTTAGGCATCAGGCCTCTGTGTGAACGGTCGATTAGGATGTCTTTCTCCAGGTTTAAAACTTCCTTCAGCAGCTTTGAGACAGCAACGGTAGAGCTCGAGCCGGTCTCCTCTGGAATCCCCACAATGCGTACGTTACATCTCCACATCCGTCCCTCCAAATCGTCATTCTTTTCCTTCAAATTAGCAAGCTCTGTTTAAGTTCTGCAACTATCGCCTGTAATGAAGTGACCTCGTCCGACCATGATGATATTCCTGTCTCCACATCGGTGATAGCAGCCTTCATGTTATCTATTTCAGCATGTACCGCCGCCGTATTGTTCGCAATTTCCGATTTGACTTCTTTTAACTCATTCTTAAGGAAGCTAAAATCTTCAGCAAGAGCATTTTTAAGTTCCGCACGGATGAAGACCGATATCTTCTCTCAGGGATGTAAGAATATCTGCTTTCCAATCCATGTCCATCACCGACTTTGATTGCGAAATAGGAGGCGAATCAGTGGCTTGCGTCGAGGCTGTCTCCGGCCTGGTGCTCGCAGGGCCGCTGTATTTATATACAGCTAAGCTACACATGTCTTACTCCATTGAATGCTCAATAGCGCCCCCTAACAGATGCAATTTGGTAACAATGAAGAGAACATAAGAGAAAGTAAAGGCGCTGGTCCAATAGTCCTAGGAGTATCTCTGGAGGGGAAGACATTACCTGCATGCTACACCAAACACAAATAAACACTTATGTATGTAGACTCAAAGATGCACTAGTCCTCAACTAATGCTAAAGAAAAACAAGAAACTGTTGATTTTTGAAGAGGGGAATGATACAAATACAAAAATGACATAGCAAAACCATGGTTCATTTGTGGTTACCTTATCTTAAAAATAACTTTACTTTTTTTTTTTTTTTTTTAGAAAACAGTGTTTTATCTTTATAAAGGTACATAGGCCTGTGTAATTAAAGCATTATGTAATTCATTGCAGAAATGAAGGTAGGGATTGGTGATATATCGAATGCGATTGTCAATGCATGAGAGTATAAATTGGTGCTTCACTTGCTGTAATTAAGTGATTTCAAGGCTCAAAAATGCAACCATTTTAGCCACATATGCTCTCTAAATTTAATGTGCGCTTCATTGTAATGTGACAGGGAGCTAACTAGCCCAGAAAATGTAAAGAGATGAAGAGAAAAGATTAAAAATATAGCTGCAAGCAGCAATTACGGGGCCAAGCACTCCAACGGCAAATGAAGGAGCTAAGCATCGCATGAAGCATCACACCAAATACATTAATGAGCAATAACAGCAATTTTGGAATTATTGTAATTGAAATGGCTAAAAAAATCATAATACCACCTCTAGTAGCATGATTACTTGGCTTATCAAGCTTGACCAATAGGTGGCACTGTTATAAAATCAATTTGGTGTACTCTGTGTGACTTTTCAATGACACACACAAAGTGTGGTGTCAATATGCCACAGCATTCCAGGGATACTGCCTCAAGTGTCATTTTCTCATTGTGCCTCAAATTCGTCGATGTGGTATGCGAAAACCGTTTTGTCTATCAACTCAAAATCAATAACTTTATGTCAGCATAGTCTGAAGATCATTTGATTCGAATTTGGTGAAAATCGGACATACGGTTGATGAGGAGTTAGAAAAAGTATGTTTTCAACATAAATCAAAATGGCGGACCGGAAGTTCAGCTTACTATGGCATATTTGGTATCTATGTTATCGGCATAAGCCAGGGAATATTTTGAGCCCAGTTTCTATTCAAATAGGCTAATGCAATAAAATGTTATTAGCATTTTAAAAAGTGTAATTACTCATGGTTAATGAATGGTTTATTACTCTTGACCAATAGGTGGCGCTGTTACCAAATTTATGTGGCATGGTCAGTGTGAGGTGGCGATGACACATACAAAGTTTGATGCAAATATGTCAAAGCGTTGCAGAGATACAGCCTCAAATGCATTTTGGCACCCTTCCAGCAAATTCGTTGATGCGCTAAATGAGAACCGTTTCGTATATCGACACCAAATCCATAACTTTTTGCCAGCATGGTCTGAAGATGATTCACGTCAAATTTGGTGAAAATCGGACTAACGGTCTAGGAGGAGTTCGAAAAAGTAGGTTTTCAACATTAAGCAAAATGGCGGACAGGAAGTATGGCCAATTTTTGCATAATTGGTATCAATGCTCTCGGCATGACCCACAGAATATAGGGAGACCATTTTAATTTTAATGGTCTAATTTATTCAAAAGTTATTAGCATTTATGTGATATTTCATTATAACTATTGGCCACAAGGTGGCGCTACCACCAAACTTTTTGAGTACCTTCAGGGCATGGAGCCGAATATTTTTTTAATTATTTGCGAAACGATACGATGCTGCGTTCAAAAAATACAGCATTTTGAATCATAATTCAAAATGGCCGACGCCTAAAATGGCCGACACGGGAAAATTGGATATCATTCGACTCGACATGACTCACTGAATCTAAAGAGATCAGTTGTGTGATTTTTGGCCAAACCATTCAGAAGTTATAAGCCAAAATATGCATTTTTCATATCTCCTGACCACTAGGTGGTGCTGTGTCGAAACACTGCAGGTAGTCTCAGGTCACGCTTATTATAACACACCAAGTTTGGTCTCAATAAGCCAAACCGTTGCGGAGATATAGCCTCACGTGACTTTTTGCGTGCTTTTCGTCAAATTTGTTTACGTGTCATTCGACAATGGTTGGATGAATCAATTTGAATTCCATAACTTTTTGCCAGCATGGTCAGAAGATGATCTGAGACAATTTTCGTGAAAATCGGACAAACCGTCTAGGATGTGTTCGAAAAAGTAGGTTTTTCGAAAAGTTGAAAATAGCGAAAAAACTAAACCTTGCGATTTTTTTTCATTCAACTTGGCCTGTGCCAAGGATTCTGAGGAAAAAAGAATTTCCATTTTCTGGCTTACGGTTCAAAAGTTATTAGCATACAAACATTGAAAGTTTGGACAAGTGGTGACGCTAGAGAGTAGGAGTTAGAGACTTCAAATTTGCTATAGTTAATGTTGGGACTGTCCTCTATCAGTGTGCCAAATTATACATCTTTCCCGCAATCGGTTCTATGGGCTGCCATAGACTTGCGGCGGAAGAAGAATAATAATAACGCCAACGATTACAATAGGTGCCTACGCACCTTCGGTGCTTGGCCCCTAATAACAATGTTATACAGGGCTCTCATATTAACACTTGAGTTCCTTTTCGAACATTCACTCCCTTTATGAATAGGAAAAATTTTTTTTCCTTTCTGCTGATTGAGGCAATCCTGCATTTGAGGAGGTGGCCTATCAGTATGCAGTCCTTCTGTTTGGACTGTCCCTGGCCCAAGCACTTTTACAAAGTGCATAGACGCAGCTCTGTCCCCTCTCAGGCAGATGGGAATCCGCAAATTGAACTATCTCGACGGTTGGCTGGTTTTAGCCAGATCAGAACGGGAACTGAATGCTCACAAAGAGCTGCAGCTCACTCACTTGGAGCGCCTCGGGTTGGTCATCAACCCACGCAAGAGCCAGTTGTTGCCCAGATGATTAACTGTTTTTCTGCCAATGGTTCTGGACTCCGCCCTAATGCAGGCATAGACACCAGGGAAGTCACGCCCCCTGAGGGGTTTTCAGAGGACTTAAGGATTTCTGATCATAATATTAACCATATTGAATATTTGTGATTTGTGATCGAGGGGGCTACGACGTTCTCTTAAACAGGTTTGGACACTCTTAACACAACTCACACCAAAGGAAAATCTGACAAAATAATCTGTAGAACCATCAAGATAATTGGGATATAGCTAGGATTGTCAGAAGGGGGGAAATCGGCCCAAAATCAGCCTGATTATCTTTTGGTGTGTACCCAGCATTACTGATTCGCTCAAGACAATCAGATGCTCACTTGCCACCACATACTGCTGGTGTAATTTAATGTTAAATAGTTTCACTAAAAACATAATTCGTTACAACAGTTAAGAATTTTAAATAATAGATAAAGCACACATTTAATAAGACTAAAAGAAAAAATGGTCAAAAGAGATGTCAAAAGCAGGTCACGTGTTCAATTTATTCTTCTTGTTTCACCTTAGGTCTAAAGACACTGAAAGAGGAGAGTGAAGCTCTGAATGAAACGGATGAGAAATATAAGCTTGAGAAACATTACGAGTTCATAACTGAAGAAAAACCATTTACTAGCTCACAGGCTGAAAAGAAAAGAACCTGCGAAAAGAAGAAATTTACCTGTCAACAGTGTGGAAAGAGTTTCACTAAAAAAGTAAGCCTTGAGAGGCACATGAGAACTCACACCGGAGAGAAGCCTTTCCCCTGTCAACAGTGTGGAAAAACTTTCAACCAAAAAGGAACCCTTAAAATCCACATGAGAGTTCACACTGGAGAAAACCCTTTCACCTGTCAACAGTGTGGAAAAACTTTCAACCAAAAAGGAACCCTTAAAATCCACATGAGAGTTCACACTGGAGAAAATCCTTTCACCTGCCAACAGTGTGGAAAAACTTTCAACCGAAAAGAAACCCTTAAAATCCACATGAGAGTACACACTGGAGAAAATCCTTTCACCTGCCAACAGTGTGGAAAAACTTTCAACCGAAAAGGAAACCTTAACGTCCATAT
This sequence comes from Carassius auratus, assembly GCF_003368295.1. Taxonomy (NCBI): domain Eukaryota; kingdom Metazoa; phylum Chordata; class Actinopteri; order Cypriniformes; family Cyprinidae; genus Carassius; species Carassius auratus. The sequence continues at coordinate 24,978,967 of NC_039270.1, read as the reverse complement.
GAGAGTTCACACTGGAGAAAACCCTTTCCCCTGTCAACAGTGTGGAAAGCGTTTTACTCACAAAGCAAACCTTAAGAGGCACATGAGACTTCACACCGGAGAGAAGCCTTTTACCTGTCATCAGTGTGGAAATGGTTTTAATCAAAAAGCACACCTTATCCCACACATGAGAACTCATACCAGAGAGAAGCCTTAAACATGCCAATAATGTAGAAACCGTTTCAGTTGTAGGAAACCTTAAAACCCTGTTGAGAGTTCACACTGGAGAGAAATCTTACACCTGCCAACAGTGTGGTAAGGTTTTAATCAAAAAGCACACCATGTCAGGCACATGATAACTCACACCAGAGAAAGTTTCAGTCAACTTTTAAAACCTGTAAGAATTCACATTGTAGGGAGGGTTTTGATCAACTTGTTATTATTATCAAACTTTATTATTCATTTACAATTTATTTTGTTCATGTGGCAGACGCTTTTATCTAAAGCAAATTACAGTTGAGGAAAACAACAAGCGATTCATCATAAGATGCAATAAACACAAGAAGTGCATGTTGTACAAGGTTTCAGTCATCAATCAAAACCATAAATTTAGGACCGGAATCCTGCAGGGTGATCATGACCCCAAAGTCGAGGGGCCTTATATCACCCTAAAGGGGTTTATTCTGTGATAACAACCCGCTGAATGTACATTATCCCACTTGTTAAATTGTTACTAAGCACATAAGTTATTAATTGGACACAAAATATTGAGTTGAATATTTGTACAGTGTACAATTTTATAAAACATTATAGTACAGTGGTCAGGATGGTACGTATATGTAGTGTTGCTGGTTGCGACAGCACTGCTGGACTGCATTGTTTTCCAGCAGACTTTAAAATTATGCACCAGTGGTTGCATGCACTTGGCCTGGAAGACTGCGAGTTCCCACCTAGAGCTGGAGTGTGCAAAGTGCATTTTACACTGGATTGATTCTTCAACGCAGTGGAGACGGAAATCGGCTTCTCCACACAGCTCATGCTGAAAAGCAACGCAGTGCAGATCGCAATGCGGGAGTTAAGGCCACAGCTTGAGCCAGCGGCTCGAATTGATATGGCTCAGGCCCTGGCCCTGGCCCTGCGTCCACAGACACCTCGACATCCTCCACTTCAGGTGAAGGTGGGGGAGAAAAGTCTCTACTTCAAATTAACGCTCTGTTGCAAAGCTATTTGTGTCACAACAATCACTCTCCATTTTAGCAACTCTAACAGCAGCTGTCAAATATTCCGTCACTGCGGGTCTCAGGTTCACGCCCCACCCGCTCAGCCCTGCCTTCGGTTCGTCCCCTGTATCTCCGCTGTGCTCCACTTTTCAAATATTGCCAGTGGGTGGAGTCAGGCTCTGACCAGGGGTTTAGTTATCCTTTAATGAGCTTAACAATAACCTGTATTGTCTCTCTCTGTATTATCAACACAAGGAAGACTCAAGTCTAACAAAATAAATGTTATTAACAAAAGATAAAGAGTAATCTACATCTACTAAATGTATACCATGAATGCGTCAACTAATGTGGTGCACTCGGCTAATGCACTGGTTCCAAAACCATGAGGTCGTGGGTTCGAATCCAGGGTGGGTCAGGTTGATTTGTTGTCCTGATGTAAATTCCGTTTTAATGGGTGGTGTTAGCGCAGTGGATAAGACACATGCCTTTGGTGTGAGAGACCCGGGTTCGAATCCACTCTGAGACACCAATGTGTCCCTGAGCAAGACACTTAACCCCTAGTTGCTCCAGAGGCGTGCAACCTCTGACATATATAGCAATTAGTTGCTTTGGATAAAAGCGTCAGCTAAATGAATAAATGTAAATGTAATGAATAACAAAGGAATAAAGTGCATAAGATGCAAGTTAGGTGTTGCTATATCAGAGTACTGTTATTGAATGCAAAGATAAACTCGCTTTCTGAAACTAGCCTTGATCACAGAGCGCTATAGATGCTGATCTCCTGGAACAGAAAAGGGTCCTTAATCTGAAACACGCAGACAAAAGTACCTTGGCATGAAGGTTTAACCTTGGAGCTTAACCTTGGTGCAAATTTCTGTATGTCAAGTCAATAAACCTTAATTTATATAGCGCTTTAAACAAAATACATTGTGTCAAAGCAACTGTACAACATTAATTAGGAAAACAGTGTGTCAATAATGCAAAATGACAGTTTAAGGCAGTTCATCATTGAATTCAGTGATGTCATCTCAGTTCTGTTTAAATAGTGTCTGCAATCATTTGCAATCAAGTCAACGATATCACTGTATATGAAGTGACTTATGTCTTCTGCCTCTCTGGGCTGGAGATTTAGAACTTGGTCAACCCACTTCTGCCTCTCTGGGCTAGAGACTCAGAACTTGGTCAATTCACTTCTGCCTCTCTGGCATAGAGACTCAGAACTTGGTCAATCCACTTCTGCCTCTCTGGGCTAGAGACTCAGAACTTGGTCATCCACTTCTGGCTCTCTTGGCTAGAGATTCAGAACTTGGTCAATTCACTTCTGCCTCTCTGGGCTAGAGACTCAGAACTTGGTCAATCCACTTCTGCCTCTCTGGGCTAGAGACTCAGAACTTGGTCATCTACTTCTGTCTCTCTGGGTTAGAGACTCAGAACTTGGTCAATCCACTTCTGGCTCTCTTGGCTAGAGACTCAGAACTTGGTCAATCCACTTCTGCCTCTCTGGGTTAGAGACTCAGAACTTGGTCAATCCACTTCTGCCTCTCTGGTCTAGAGACTCAGAACTTGGTCAATCCACTTCTGGCTCTCTGGGATGGAAACTCAGAACATGGTCAACCCACTTCTGCCTCTCTGGGCTAGAGACTCAGAACTTGGTCAATCCACTTCTGCCTCTCTGGGTTAGAGACTCAGAACTTGGTCAATCCACTTCTGCCTCTCTGGGCTAGAGACTCAGAACTTGGTCAATCCACTTCTGCCTCTCTGGGTTAGAGACTCAGAACTTGGTCAACCCACTTCTGCCTCTCTGGGCTAGAGACTCAGAACTTGGTCAATCCACTTCTGCCTCTCTGGTCTAGAGACTCAGAACTTGGTCAATCCACTTCTGGCTCTCTGGGATGGAAACTCAGAACTTGGTCAACCCACTTCTGCCTCTCTGGGCTAGAGACTCAGAACTTGGTCAATCCACTTCTGGCTCTCTGGGATGGAAACTCAGAACTTGGTCAACCCACTTCTGCCTCTCTGGGCTAGAGACTCAGAACTTGGTCAATCCACTTCTGGCTCTCTGGGATGGAAACACAGAACTTGGTCAATCCACTTCTGGCTCTCTGGGATGGAAACTCAGAACTTGGTCAATCCACTTCTGCCTCTCTGGGCTAGAGACTCAGAACTTGGTCAATCCACTTCTGCCTCTCTGGGCTAGAGACTCAGTACTTGGTCAGTTCCCTTCTGGCGCTCTGGGCTAGAGACTCAGAACTTGGTCAGTCTACTTCTGCCTCTCTGGGCTAGAAACTCAGAACTTGGTCAATCCACTTCTGCCTCTCTGGTCTAGAGACTCAGAACTTGGTCAATCCACTTCTGGCTCTCTGGGATGGAAACTCAGAACTTGGTCAATCCACTTCTGGCTCTCTGGGAGGGAAACTCAGAACTTGGTCAATTCACTTCTGCCTCTCTTGGCTAGAGACTCAGAACTTGGTCAATTGACTTCTGCCTCTCTGGGATAGAGACTCAGAACTTGGTCATCCACTTCTGCCTCTCTGGGCTAGAGACTCAGAACTTGGTCATCCACTTCTGGCTCTCTTGGCTAAAAACTCAGAACTTGGATCAATTCACTTCTGCCTCTCATGGCTAGAGACTCAGAACTTGGTCATCCACTTCTGGCTCTCTGGGATGGAGACTCAGGACAAGCTGGATCTGTTGTGTTGCTGAATGAAGACTCTGCATGAAGGGTATCTGTTGATGCAGAGGTGGGCCATTAATTTTCCCAAGGGGACACATGAGAAACTGGGACGGTTATTGGGGGCTGGATCAATACACTTGTGATGTGTAGGGAGAGGCCGAGAGCCATGGGATGGAGCGAGGCTGGTGGAGTAAATGAAAATGTGTGACACCTGCTCCACTCACTGATCTCCAGTCCCATGGAGGAGCTCCGTAAGGATAAAAGGAGGAGTGACTAGAGAGGACCAGTCCTGGATTTTATGTTTTTGTTTTTGTATCTGTTTGTGTGCAGCAGTCATCTGTGATGGGGCTGTTATGCTATTTTAAGTTTTGTGTTTATTTTATTATTAATGTTTTGTTTAAATGTTTGCAGGTTCTCGACTCCTCATTCCTGATGTACAATCTCTTACAACACTAAGTTCTGCCTAGAGTATCTCTTTACTAAAAATTTGTAAGTGAAAGATTACAATGAAAACAATCAAAATGGGAGCACACACAAAAAGGCCTTTCGCACCACTTTAGTGTTGTACATTTAGTTCTGGAACTAAAGTACTGGGACAATTTTGTGGCTACTATTTCCCAATACCATTTAAAGGGGTTGCATATGCACCAACAGTGTGTGCTAGGATGTGCAGGGCATTCAACAACACAGAACAACGTTAACAACAGGATCGGAGCTGTTTTTGTTGTGTCTCGCAGGTTTTACAATAATGGACATGGAATGTCAACGTATACGTGAAACAATTGAAAGAATGGAAAGGAGGACTAAGAATCTCCAATGACAACTGGCAGTTCAACATTTGCTACACGTGCCTGCACTTCGGCGTCTGTCCATCTATCACTTTTCTCCATACTTGTAAAATAAGTTGACATGTTTAAAGTATGTTTACACAGCGAACAGCATTTTCGAACATGTCTGGCCAATCAATGTATACTTTTGTAGTACCAGTTGTGCTGGTTAGACCTTGCTCCCGAATAGGAGCTAATTTGGTTCTCGAAAAAGGCAGTCCGGTACTAAAAAGCCAAAAAGTGGGTAGTTCCACAATTAAATCTGGTACTATGAAAAGGTTCCTGCTGTGTGAAAGGCCCCAATTCTAAATATATCTTATGAAAATTCACACAAAGTTTTACAAATTTGGATTTTTTTTATAAGTTTTAAAAGCTAGCATTATAACTTTATACAAAAAGCAAGTATTTTAAAGATCATCATCACATTAACTGTATATTAAAAAACAAAAAATGCTCCAGTGTTGTTTGTTTGAATGTTTTACAATTGTTATTTGATTGTTGAGTTAATTTTTCTTGTTAAGAGAGAGAGCAGACAGCTCTGCATGCTTTTGCATCATTCTCACAGTACTTTAATTTGATTCACTGATTGGTCTGTGCAGTGCTGCTTTAAGTCAAACACACTTAAAGGTCCCATGACATGAAAATTTCACTTTATAGGGTATTTTAACATTAATATGAGTTCCCCTAGCCTGTCTATGGTCCCCCAGTGGATAGAAATTTTGATAGGTGTAAACCAAGCTCTGGGTGTCCTGCTCTGCCTTTGAGAAAGCCAGAGCTCAGACGGTCGATCTGGAATCTTCCCATAGACCGTAAAAGAAATGGACACAGCAACCCCATTGGATTCAACGGAGATAAGTTAAGTCAATTAGAAACACGTATTTCCTGGGGGTCGAGCGTACTGCGCAGACTCAAACTGAGCTTGATGACGAAGATGTCACGTGAGCAACCTGTCTGACAATTTTTAATCGCTGTGCCAAGAGAAATCTGAATAACCCACCGAATCTTCCAGAGAAGGCAATCGTGAACAGTAGAAAATTTTGGTAAGTATTTTGATTAATTATGTCCCTTGACTTTATGCCTCCACGTCCCCCCGATAGCCTCATAGACAGTAAAAGATTGTCTGTGAGCTTCTCCTCCTGTCCATATGGTAATTTCTCTACTCTGCGACAGAGAGTCGCAGGTTATGACGCAATTGTTAGCCTATTTTTTACAAAAACTGCTTCTATGGGACCATAACATATTTGTGCTTCTTTAGAAATAATTAATGGACAAATGAAGTCTTTAAACGCCTCAGATGTAAATTTATTCACTGAGTCAAGGTGATGCCAAAATGAATGGGAGTCAATGGAATGCTAACAGCAGGTGGGGTTCCGCTGGCCAATGGCGGCGCCCAGGGGTGCTTCAAAAATATATAGTGATGTTTCGTTTGTGAATTAATCGTTTTTTTTTTTTTGAACGAATCTTTTAGGTGAACAAATCTTTCTAGTTCACGTAATCCACTGACACATATTTCTAGTTCACTGAAATCCCTCCCTCCACAGCAGCGCGGCGCTATAAGCAGCGCATGCACAGCTCGGTAAACCGAGTAACTGTGAAATGTTCCCACTGTCAATGATCCAGTGGAGTCGCTGTGTCCATTTCTTTTACTGTCTATGAATGTTCCATCCTGTCAATGTGATTTGTTGAATGTAGTGAACGAATACGCCCTTCACTGAACAGTTTCATATAAGTCTGAACGAGATCTAGAGATCTTATCGTTCGTGAATGAAATGACTTAACTGGTACACGTCATTCGTGAATGAAATGAACTTGTACATATTATCTTGTTCGAGAGCAAAATGAATGAGTAAACCGGGTCAGTTGGCAATTTATCATGTCAATCTCTCAAAATGCAAAGCGCAGTCCGTTTCCACCTCCCACAGGCTTAAAAAACATTAAAAAAAGGTTGTTGAAGCAAGGTACATCTGTTGATCTGTGATAAAAAACATACAGTTTCAAAAAAGTTACAAAGCTGTCAGCCCCACATGATTTGACTTTAAATAAGAATGAATTTACACATGAATAATGTCCTTTGCTCTTACTGTCGGTTGGTAAAAACATGGTTAAAGAGGGCTTGGTGACCTGTTGTTGTAATAGTTCTAATTTACTTCTCCTACAGGCCTTTACCTCCTGAAGATGTCTGTCTTGCTGCTCCCTCACGGCTGTCAATTCTTTCCTGATTGCCTGGAGTTCAGTTATTTAGTTTTTCACTACAGCCACAATGTCCCGTTTCTCCGTTGTTGGGAGATTAATGGCTGGTGTCCTGTTCCCTGTGTAACAGTACCTTAGTTTATTTTTTGTTGTGGCACTTGCCATCTAGTGGACTCTTTAAGTAACTGCAGATGATGTATAATTCAGGAAGTTAGCAGCCGAATGCCTGTCTTGAACGCATGACTTGAACATATGGCTGATCTATGATTGTCAAAGTTTTGTTTTCTATTTCATCTAAGTTGTATGTATATGTCTGATATTAATGTGTAAAGCAGTGTAAAGAGATGCTGTCATTTAAAAACAGCGTGTCTTCTTAAGCTGTTTTCAATGCTAAGATGAAATATTCTTGGAAATGCATAGAAGTCTAATTAGCTGGTGTTCTGGAATATCAGGAGGATGTTGCTCAGCACACGAGGAGGCCTCAGACTGAGGTGAGTCTGTTTGGTGACAGTTATTCCTCATTTCTTCTGGGCTTCGCTCTCACCCATTGCCAGGATCATTTGAAAACTGCTGTCATCAGACCACTTCTCAAAAACCCACCCTAGACCCAGAAGTCCTTGACAACTACAGGGACATCTCCAACCCTCCATTCCTTTCCAAAGAGTTGGAAAAAGTAGTTCTGGTCCACTACAACAAAATAAACTGTTTGAGAAATTTCAGTCTGGTTTTCTCTCTGGCCACAGCACAGATAAAGCCCTGGTCAGGGTTACAAATGACCTATCGATGATGGCAGATTCTGGCCAAAATAAATATCAAAAGTAAGTTAAATATGTTTGAAATAATTAGCTGGAATGCACTAAGAATCTGTTGTTTTTCTCCCCAGATCCTTGCTGGTGTCTCTGGTCTGGTTTGTTTCCACAGAGGTGCTTGAAAACGTAATTTTATCTTCCTTTCACCTGTAATTCCTTTTAGCATTGTTTACTGGAATGTTTCCACTAAAGCAGGGAAATACAATATTCATTATGTCAAAAAAAACTAAGTACTTTTTGAAATATCCATTACTGTTCCAGTTAATGCAGGAAACTTTTTTTTTTTTGGTAAAAGCAGCATTACATGTAGGTTACATATTACTGAAATATTATTTAACATGCCTGTTATATTGCTGTGGAAAGACTCATCGAGCGGCTGGGGTTATTAGCGGTCTCCCAAAAGGGATCTGTTAATGCTTTTACATGTTTTTGATGTTGGATGCTTGAGAGGTAAGGAGAAATTCTCATTGCATTAAAACTGTGAACTAAAAGGTTCTTTAGCAGTTGCTGATCATTTACAGTTCAATAAAAGTTACTCCCATAATTTGATAAATAAAGTGATGTAAATACATAGTCATTCCTGGAATGGAGTGCCTTTTGGATCATAAATTTTTTAAAATTAAGAAATCTTTAAAAGAACACTTTTAAAATCATGCAATAACAACAGGGAGGTAAAACATTTGAGAAATGACTAATAAGGTAAATAAATACATGTAAGCAAGTTAAACAAATGTATGCATTTATAAAACAAAATCTGTGCTACTGTTTCAAATCAACCAGTTTTAGAAATTACTTAAACAGAATTTCTCAGCAATATACTTTCTCTTTTGTTTCTTTCTGGTAGCCATCAGAGCCCTGCAATTTAGTTTAAATGCATGAATTTAGTTCAAAAACAGAATAATTTTTCAATGCATAAAAGATGTAGGTTAAATAAATGAAATGAACATAATTTGTCTGTCTAATAATCTGCTGTCCATCTGTGCCTCACTCACACCACAGCTGACAAGCTAAATGTTTTTCCATCCTGCACATCAAATATGAGCAGTGCAGTCAGGAAGCCGAGGATTCTCGCCCATGAGCAGGTCTCTGGTGGCCATAAATCATCTTTAACTCAAATAGCATTTTCAGCTATTTCTCACCTGGCATTCATACTGTGAAAAATCATTTTGACAATATTTCTGTCCTTACACACTTCAGCTCATGTGTTCCTGGAAAAGTGGGATCACTTAGTTTAATGTCTCGTCAGAAGAGAAGAAACGTGGGTGGTGAAGAGACTAAACTCTCTGCCAGCCTCGAGAGGGAGTGTTTAGAGGAAGTTTGTGATTGAAGAATTAAGAGAAGTCTTCCAGTCTTCGCACAGTGAGTCTGAATCTGAACCTGAATTCACCTGTCTACACTACGGATGTGTGATATTTATTGCCTGTGGTGAAATCGTTATTATTGTTTGTGCAGCAATGTGCAAGCTGACATTATCGATGTCAAAAACAGTTTCGTGTGTCTGAGCAACACATAGTTGTGCTTCGTTACTGAATTAATCAATTGACTGAATGATTCAGTGACTCAGCTCATTAAGACACTGACTATAGTTTTAATATATCAAGTGTCATTTCACCTTTCAGAAAGTAATTCACTTTAAGGATGCAAATATTGCCTTGTAGTGGAAAAGTTTATAAAGCAGCCAAGATACCAGAACAAAACACTCAGTAAAATATTATCAGAATAAAGAGAGATGTCATTTGAGTGAGTATCACACACTGTTATTCTACACATTTAATATTCACGGTTAATCAAATTGATCAGAGAAACTAAATAAAATATATAATACATTGGACCTATTCTGTGTACAGGTCAGCTGGTTATTACATGAAACTAACAACAGGTAAGAAGTATGTCAGATTTCCTGGGATCCTGGCATCATGAAAAGTATCGCAGATGAGAATGCTACGATTGACTAGTCATAATCAAGCCTTCCAGAAAAATCATAAATAAATAATAATAAAATAAATAATAAAGCTCAACATATGGTTTATTCTGATTTTATACATTTGAGATAACATATCATTTAGAAAACTAAATATATTTGTCAACTCGATCCTCTTTTAACACATTTAACCCTTTCGAGTCGATTAACGCATATATGCGTTTTGAGTCATTTTCTCCTGATAACCCCGAAAAGAACTTAAATTACACTCTCAGTTTTAATCGTACAGATAAGAGCAATACATCAATCGAATCTGTAAAGGGTCTAGTTTTTTTTGGATACAGACATAATAACAAAAAACCTTTGTGCACTTATAAAATAAAGATAACAAACAAGGTGCGCTGTCTACAGTCTTTGTCTCCGCTGATCGTCATGTACAAACATGTCATTAAAATGAAGTGTAACTCCGTGAATACTCAACGAAAATACATGAGAGAGATATCTATAGAAAGCCTGGAATGTCCAAACTAAACTAAACAAGTGCTGCCGAAAACAAATATTCTGAGATAAAGTAATCCATATGAAAACAACGCGATGTCTATTTTTCATATCTCTGCTCATTATATCTAATGTGACCACGCCCCCGCGCTTCACGCGCTATTCAGATTCAAACTGAAGCGCGCGGCTTGAATACGCCCACACAGAAGAAAAGGCATTGAGACTGTTCTTCAAGTTTTTATTTTATTTTACTGTTTGCTTCGAGATGAGAGGACTAAGACATAAATCACCCCAAAAAGATGTGATGTGGTTGAGGATTTGAGAAATGGATTTCCTCAGAAAAAAGAATGAAGCACTTTATTCAGCAGAGATCATAAACATGAGTAAGTCTCTTTTTTTTAATTTATACTTGTACTAGTTTTCACATAACGTGTAAACATTTTACTAGTTAGACTTTTTCCAAATACTTTTTCCAAACTATAATTCCTGACTAAATGTATAATCAAGTGAAACATTATGAAGTTTCAATAACAATATACAATACTATACCATTCAAAAGCTTGATGTAAATAATATAAATGTAACAAATAGAGATAACTCTAACAAATGTAAAAACAATGCAGTTCTTTCGATTTATTCCCCCTAAAAAAACCTGAAAAATATTATCAGCTCTTTTCAACATTAATAATAATAATAATGATGATGATGATAATAAATGGGGTTTATTTGGTAGAAAATAAGATTGTTAAAAGGATTTCTGAAGGATTGTGTGACTAGAGAAAGGATGCCAAAAAATTTGAAAGTCAGCTTTGATTGTTCCTAATAAACTGTTTAACTGCTCCCCCAAGTGGATATTAAATTATGTTGTGGGATAATTAAATATATTCTTAATAAACTACAAACATAAAATTATATACTTTTATTTTGTTCTCACATTCTTTCTTGTAACTCCTCCCTCACAGTGGCACAGCTGAATGAGAGGCTCATTATGCAGCTCATTATGCGGCCCTTTTTCTTCTCTGGTGTAAATCACAATGATATTCATGATAGTTGACGCCTACTCGCATATGACTTTTACCAACAAAAAGTGTTTTAGAAAATTTAAATCAATATATTGTTTTCTGTGAATGAGTAAACAAGATGATTTTCACATCATTCAGAAAGAAAAATTCTAGGCTACAAGCTCCAGTTCTCAACTTTTCCGGCAACCAATTTTATGTATGTGTTTTATTGCCTTATTCAAGTGATTTAACATTTTTAGTTTTTCACTAACCATGCATAACATTTTTTTTCTCAAAAATACAATCATGTACATGCATGCATTTCACATATTATTATAGCCCAGTTTGTGCTGATTACAGTGATATTAGACTTTACCCATTTAGATATTTATAAGAAACTGAAAAAAGCACAAATGTCAGGGCATGACAAAACTTCTCAAGGCCCCAAAAATACCCTTAGACTCCAGAGGGTTTGTTCGTCTTCTTTGTCTCATCATTATTCAGAGACTCATTCAACGCTGTCTTGTTTTATTTCCCCTCACCACTCAAAAATGTTATAATAACTCCCACTACTAGAAAAAAAAAAAAAAATAGGACAAAAAAATTTTTTATTGGACATACAATAAAAATAAAAATAGTAAATTCAAATACTTTGTCAACTTTCATCCTATTTCAAATGTATTATTTATTTCTAAAATAGTACAAAAGAGTGTAGCAACACAGGTGTCTCATTACCTTTCAGACAACAATTTGTTTGAAAAATTACAAACGGGTTTCATTATAATTCATGCCACAGAAACCACACTTGTCAAAATTAATGTTAAACTTCTTATGGCAGTGAATTCTGGTTAGCTGACTATAATTATTTTGCTCATTCTAAGTGAGAACCTTTGATACAATCTCGCATAGCATCCTCCTAAAATGTCTGGACTCCTTTGAAGTTATGTGAACTTGTCTGTCTTAGTTTAACAACTGGTATTCCCCAAGGCTCCGTTTTGGGCTATTTTTTATTTATTTTTTAACTATTGACCCTTGAACATATTTTTAAGGAAGTACGGCATTCATTTCCTATGCTGATGACACCCAGCTTTATATCTCTTCTATCCCTACTTCTGGTCTTCCTCCACCTTCTCTGTTCAACTGAAATTAAAAATTAAAAATCGAATTTACCACTAACTCAACAGTGGTAAAACTGAAATTGTATTAGTATGAACAAAATATGCTTAGGCTAAATTTTCTCTGTCTTGCTATTGACCTGTCCATAGTTCCACCTTTCCTCCAACCAATATAGTGAAATATGACCCATCAGAGCATATGCCCCCATCAGCAACTGGACATTTTCATATGAATGTTTTGTACTCTTTTATTTGCGCTATAATTCAGGTTTCGTTGATAGAGTATTGTATTATATAATGATGCGTAATCATATAATCATAGGTTTGATCCCAGAGAAAGCACATGCTCATAAAATGTATATGCTGTATAAGTCATAGTTTAGCATGATTTCTGAGGGGGAGGTTAAAGGGTGGGGTTAGGTGTGGTCACTCGAACGAACAAGACACCTACTAAAATATGTACAAATTACTGTGAGATCGGTGTAAAAAGTCCACACATTGCATTTATTTAAACTTTTTCAAATAAAATAATATTTTGATTCGTAATGACGTTATACGTTATTTCAGGACGACGGATGCAAGATGATATTTTCATTATTTTTAAGCCCGCTAGAGGGCAATTAAACCCTTCAGGATCGTAGACGGCCCCAAATTATAATTGTATATCGTATTATTATATTATTATTATATAGTGACAGTTATTTAGTGATTTACGTCAGGAGTGCATTCAGTCACGTCAGTAGCGGTTTATTTGTGTTCACATAGACTCACTGAACAGCGTCAATAAGGATTTATAGACCAAAGATGCATATCTGCAGAGATATATGGATATATTTATCATAATTTCTATTCATTTTCCACTGATTTACGCGATCTGATGATAATGATCCCAGCGTTGTCTCTGTGTGTTAGTGAGCCGTGAGCGTGCTGCCGCTGACAGAGACCTGATTCATACGTGTCTTGTCCATCATAACTGTGCATCATATCCTACCCCCTCAGATCCTCTGATGTATTTCCTGTACACTTCCGTGTTGATATCTGACCACAACAACACAGAGAAATCTCTGTAACCATGAAATATTAAAATAATAAACACACGATTACATTAGTTAGGGTTGCCACCCGTCCCTTAAAATACCGAATCGTCCCATATTTGAGAATCAAATAGCACGTCCAGTTTTGAATCAATACGGGACGGGGTTTGTCCCATATTTTCGGAGTTGTCTTCAATGCAGCATCTCATGCTGATCATCCCACCGGCGTTCTGTGAAGACTCGTCCTATTCTGCCCCTGATTGGCTAATACTCGCTGCCATCTGTGAATTGATTGGTTTGTTTCAGGTTCACGACCAATCAGAGTCAGAGGAGGGCGGGTCTCTTGGCAGAGAGTCGATATGAAAGAATGGCGTAGGCTGCTCCAGATAACCCCCCACGTCCAGCGCTGAAACGATGTTCATTGTTTGTTCATGTTAGTTCAGTGCATTAACTAATATTAACAAGATTTTAATAAAGTATTATTAAATGTGGAAATTAACATGAACAAAGATGAACAATTGCTGTATAAGTGCAGTTCATTATTAGTTAATGTTAGTTAATGTAGTTAACTAATGAACCTTATTTTAAAGTGTTAGCGATTTGTTTATTACGGTTAAGGTGTAGGCTGCAGTCAGACACATAAGCATTATTTTAATAAGAGATAAGAGAGATATATTTAATAATAAAAATATAGTGCCTAAGTGCAGCAAATAATTTAAATGAGTGCATTATTCAATAGGCTACTGTAGAATTAATAATAGACTATATAAAATATATTAACTTACCAATAATTATAATTTAAAAAAAAATTGTGTTTTACATGAATTTAGAAATGTTTGTAGATCGGTTATTTATTATGTGGTTTCACTGTTTGGATGGTGTTACTGTCTGCAAACAATGACAAATATTTTATCCTAAATCTGTGTTCACACCACCTTATACAATTACTAAAGTTCATTAGCAATTAATATTTTTATGAAAACATGTTTTAAGTTGTGATTTACCTCCACTGGCACGTCATCGAACCTGTGGTCATCGTGGCCCCGGTTCTTCTTCATAATGCATTAATGATAAATAATAACAAACATGAGATAATAGCACAAAGAGCTTACAGGGATCATAAATAAATTTTATTATCCTTTTGTGAGCCTTATCTAAAAACAAAAGACATGGTTTTAGAAATTGTTTCATAAAATTCAGTTTGTGAGATTAAGTTTTGAAATATCAAAGTGAAGTATTAGTAGACTTGTAAGATATGATTGAAATGCTGCAGTTGGTCCAGAATTCAGCTGCACGAATTGTTTCTGGAATTCCTTTCACAGAGCACATTTCCCCTGTTCTTCAACATTTTCACTGGTTCCCAGTAAAACATCACATTGAGTTCAAAATCTTGCTCCTTACCTGCAAGGCTCTTAATGATCAGGGCCCGCTTCCCCAAAACGTTCTTATTGCTAAGTAGTTCTTAACCTATTTCTTAACCTCTCTCTTAACCTTATGGCACGATTCCTGACATGTTCGTACGCTAAGTAAATCTTCTGTAAGTCACACTTTCGTAAGGTTGGTCTGGACCATTCGTAAGCTCTCTCTTAGCATTGTTTGAGCTCAAGACTCTGTACAGCAGTCTTTAGAAATCAACACAGCGAAGTACAAGTCAAACTATGGTATGTTGACAATATTGTAGCTAAACAATGATTTTATGTTATTTTTTAAGACTCATAATAAATTATGTTTGCAATGGATACAGGCCTATTTGTGAAGTTGACTTTATGTGGTATCAGAACTAATATGGTGGTAATTAGCCTAGGCTTTTTCGTAATGTAATTAAAGCGAATTGGCGATACATTTTTTGATAATTAAAATCTGGCAAACAATTTGGCTCTAAATGGCTAAGATCTATAAATGGGTAATCATGGTTTTGTCCAGTAAGCGACCATAGCAGCGATCCAACGTGTTATTGTATTGAATCAAAGACGGAGCCGGACGCGGAGCCATTTAGCCCATGTCAATTTTTTTATTCGGCAAAACTTTAGCCCTTTTGACATTTTGCCTGACGTGGCTATATAAAAAAAAAAAAGGCCTCCCAAGACAGCTCATTATGGAGCTGCTGGACCTTCTCAGACCTGCGCTTGCCAGACAAATGCGGCAGAATTTTGCTTTATAAGCCCTGAAGCCCAGCGCTACGTTTTTTTAATTTTTTTGCTACAGAGAGATTCATCGAGGTCGTGGGAGAGGGCTACGGCCTAATCAAGACCTCGGTGTAGAGGTGCGTCCACACTGTCACCAACGCCCTTCTGCGCCATGCCGGGGATTACATCCTGGTGGATGACACTTGTCCCTGTCGCCAATCCATCAGTGATTGATCAGGCGTACATATCGCGAAAGGGAGATGCAACCATAAACGTGCAGGTTATAGTGGACCATAAGGGTGTGATCTCCGACCTGGTGGCAAGGTCCAGCAAAACTTCAACTTCCTCTGATGAGAGGCTTGGTGCCCTTTTTTACGTTGCTTCCCCATCATATTCTGTATCTAACTCTCTCTCTCCCTGTTCATTGTAGATAGGTTGCTTTATATTTAAAGGGGGGGGGAAATGCTATTTCATGCATACTGAGTTTTTTACACTGTTAAAGAGTTGGATTTCCATGCTAAACATGGACAAAGTTTCAAAAATTAAGTTGTAGTTGTAAGTTGGAACAAAAATACTCCTTCCGGTTTGTCACAAGTTTGGGAAAGTTTTTTTCGAGTATGGCTCTGTGTGACGTTAGATGGAGCGGAATTTCCTTATATGGGTCCTGAGGCACTTCTGCCGGAAGAGCGCGCGCTCCCGTATAGCACAGCACTGAGAGCGCAACAGACTTCACTGATCAGAGCGAGAGCGTCGCCAAATGTCACAAAAGAAGTGTGTTTTTGGTTGCCAGGGCAAGACAACCCTGCACAGATTACCAAAAGAGAAACAGCATTAAGGGACCAGTGGATGGAGTTTATTTTTACAAAGCATCAACGGAGCTTAGTGAGTGTTTTTGTTTGTTCCCTACATTTCGAAGATGGCCCAGTTTGACGCCGGATTTGCACATCATTTATTTCTTAAGGATGATGCAATCCCAACGAAAAAGGGAAATGATCGTGTGTTGGAACCGCATGCGGTGAGTAAAACTGCTTCAAATATCTCTATGTTGTTAACTTAACTATCGGTGCGTAAGCACATAAAGTAAACAACATGCGATGTTGTCATCAAACTGCACTACCCACATGTGCACTTTAAGAAAAAAAAAAAAAGACGACATAAAGTGGAACTTAGTAATTTTCCAAAACCGCTAAGCAAATATATACAGTTTCAGTACACACCACATAGAGACGTCTTATTAAATTTCAGCCTCTGGATCTGATTCTGGATCATAAATATACGCTGAATCTGACTGTTAGCCATGGTTTGTTTTGGTTGGTTTTGTCCTCACGGTGTCACAGCTTCCAGACGCACTCAACACGAAATCCTACTGGCGCTCGTGATTCTTTAGCTCCGCCCACACGTCACACCTCCAGCCGGTCATGTTTTTCCGGAAAAAATCGGTACAGACTATCTTTCTCTTATGAACATAATAAAACTAAAGACTTTTTGGAGTTATGAAAGATGCAGTACTACTCTATAGGTACTCAAGATTAACAGGATATTGAGTGAAAACGAGCATTTCACCCCCCCTTTAAAACATAAACCAATTGCAATCAATACCGCATTAAACAGAAGTAACTGCAGCTGCTTGCCAATCAATTCAGATTGTAAAGTACCTTACCATTAATATAAAAGTGTATTACATAATTTTAAGTAGTTAAACCCATGTCAAGAAGCGGCACAAGTGGCACAACAGGATAAGGAGGGTGGACGATTAGCGAGGGATCCCCGGTTCATCTAACCTTCAAAACATATGGTGTTAACATATTACTGACAATTTGATAATTAAATTTATAGTTTATATTCTACTGATAACTTAAAATATGTTAAATTAATGTTACTATAATAATTTGAGGAATTTTTCATTTGCATAGAACATGTTGTCTTTCTTAACGCTGTATTGCACCTTCTCGTGAAGTGGAAAATCGATTCATGAGCAATCGATGCCAACTAATTCAGCACCCTCACTCGGGACAGCGCTCTTGTGACGTATGACGTAAGAGGCAGCGTGCTAAGAAGCTTCCTAAGGGACACTTCGGGGAACACACTTAGGAACATAAACAACTTTGGTAAGATATATCTTTCGAGGTCTTCTTAGCACACTAAGAGCGAGCGTTATCGGGAAACCGGGCCCTAGATCCTTCATATCTCTCTGGTATTCTTCAGATTTATATTCCTGCTTGCTCCCTCAGATCTTCTTCCTGGATTTATTTCATCTTTCCATGCATCCACCTGCACAGAATGGGCCCTCAGTAATGCTGCCTTTCGTTTGTGGAATTTGTAACAGTAATAGTCTTCATACTTTTAAATCTTGTTGTAAAACTCATTTATTTAAACAGGCTTATTTATGATTTCACATGAACTGAGCAATATTTTATTCTTTAGTGTATGAATGTAAGCAAGAGCGATCCATCCCTCACCCGTGAGTTTTTAGATCTAGTATATCAAATGCGTTAACTGGAGAGTGGCCTCATTCAGGCTGGATTTAATGAGCCATTGAAATCAATGCTGTTCATCGATCGTCCTTGAGGGACTTTCTGTGAGTTTTTGAAGCAAGCATTACAGCTAAACAAGTCAGCCTTGACTGAAGGTAAGGAGGAGGAAGATCTATTCATTACTGATTCAGCCCAAGACTTCATCACTGCTATGAAGCTTTTTTAGGCCTAAAAAAGGTCAACAAAAATAACTGAATATAAACTCAAATACATCAACTCATAACACAAGGTTAACTAAACAAAACACTGACCTGCCCCAAAAGACACAGAAGAAAGCTTATATAACAGCTTGACAAAACCAAATAACATCGAAGGGGTAAACAAAACTAACACTTGGGAACTTGAGAGCTAACTAAGGACAAAATCCCCCTGGCACATGGTGAGACATGGTATGGCCTAATGAGCTGGCTCCCAGATATAGGTCTCCTCAGCCCTTAGCCACTCCTTTTGCCCAAACAGGAAGGGACCACCCCAACAAGTCCAGGTCACTCAAGACAAAGAAATATGGAATTAGTGCCCTCCCTGTATATCAAGATCAAGGTAGACCAAAATAAACCAAATCAAAACTGTATTGTGTTCCTTATTTAAATAGCATAGTTTAGATGCCTGTAAATAATGAGGTGAACAAACTAAGGAGGTGAACCAAAACCATAATCAAATGTTTTGAATTGAGGTGATGTTACCCTGTGTGGCCGTAGCCATCACAATGGTTAAAATATGCTACACGTTGTGACGAGGAGATGAGGACAGAGGACTCAAAGGCAGAGGATAGATGCAAGGAAAGTTTATTATTCAAAGAGAATCAAAACAAATAAACTGTAACCACAACAGCGAGCCAGTCTCTGGGCTAATCCAACTTCAGTCAGCAATTAGACGAGCACAAGGAGGTAGAAGTTAGCCCCAAGACCCAGTGCTCACAAAGGACCAACAACCTGCGAGCTGAGTGAAGCAGAGAGGGACAGTCCTTCTCTCTATGTGTCAGTGCCATCTCACTGATGGCACTGATCACAAGCTGCTGAAAAAAGACATGACACAAAGACAGCAGAGGGAGCCAGAGGGACCCCGACCCGTGACACAAGGGGGCCCTATTTAAAAAAAAAAAGAAGTGTATTTTAGAGAAAAAAGATTATTAATTAATTCAGAAATAGACCTAGTGCAGACACAAAATGTTTACAAACATTTTAATAAACACTGCAAACATAGGCTATTTTAGTTCCCCTTCCTCCGCAACAGTCATTTCAATTAACAGTATTTAGAAAAGAACTAGAATTAAAAATATAGCTATAGAAATATTAAAGACAGGTCAAAACTATTTAGAGTAAAATGAAAATTTGAATCAATTTCAAATGTATTCACGATGTATTTAAATGCCAAATTATTATTTATTATGTACTTCACTCACGTTCCAATATCCACATAAAACGATATGTTTTTGCATAACATCACGGCATTACACTTCATGGAACAGATTTTAATATTTAATATTTTTCCTTCATGTTTGACTGACTGTATTTTATTATGATAAACAGGCTGCATTTCCACTGTGTGTGATCCATTTTTTAATGGATCCTTTTAGTCATAAAGATAATCTGAATCTGATAATCTGAACAGATTCGTTGGTATGCTAAACGAAAACCATTTTGTATATCGACACAAAACCCATAAATTTTTGCCAGCATCGTCTGAAGATAGTCTGATTCACTTTTGGTGAAAACGATCTAAGAGTTTGAGAAAGTAGGTTTTCAACATTAATCAAAATGGTGGACAGGAAGTTTGGCCAATTTTGGCATAATTGGTATCGATGTTCTCGACATGACCCAAATAATATAGCAAGATCACTTTCATTTTGATAGTCTAATTTATTCAAAAGTTATTAGCATTTTTGTAAATTTAGTTATAACTTTTGACTACAGGGTGGCACTGTGCCAAAAACTTTTTGAGTACCATCAGGGCATGGTGCTGAAGATTTTTGTAATTAATTTCATAACGATAAGCTAAAGTGTTTGTAAACTACAGCATTTTAGAACATAATTCAAAATGGCCAACGCTCAAAATGGCTGACATTGAAAAACTGGACATTGTTAGACTCCGCATGATCCACTGAATCTAAAGAGACCAGTACGCCAAACTGTTGCTGAGATATAGCCTCAACTTGAATTGCAGAACTTTTTGCCAGCATGGTCTGAAGATGATCTGACCCAATTTTGTTGAGAATCAGACAGATCGTCTAAGACGAATTCGAAAAAGTAGGTTTTTCGAACATGATTTTTTTATTTATTTTGGTGTTCATTCGACTTGGCATGAGCCAATTATTCAGAGGAAAAATAATTTTAATTTTATGGCTTATGGTTCATAAGTTATTAGCAATTAAAATTTGGACAAGTGGTGGCGCTAGAGAGTAGGAGTTAGAGACTTCAAATTTGCTATAGTTAGTGTTGGGACTGTCCTCTATCAGTGTGCCAAATTATACAACTTTCCCGAGATTGGTTCTATGGGCTGCCATAGACTTGCAGCGGACGCGGAGGAATAATAATAATAGGAATCCTAACAGTTACCTTCGGTGCTTGGCCCCTAATAATCTTGTCGGTTAATGGTTAATAATCGGTTGCAAAAAAAATAACTGAAATTAACCTCTCTTGTTACGTCAGTAATGTCACAGTGGAAAGAATATAGTAACTGTATAATAAGTAACGCTGTATATGCATCCCAAAATTGGACTCCATATTTCATTCTAAGAATTATTTTGAGGTTAATATAGCAAATGAAAAATAGTTGTCCGTTTTCATCTGGGCCTATTTTAGGAATGGGCCTGATGCTGCAGCATCAATAGCACCCATCTCAATCCGGCCCTGCACACATGAACAAGCACCAATGTGCCTCCAATTTCAAGCATTTGTCACAATTACCACAAAACTGTCAATGATTAACAATCGGGGCTAAAATTGGGTTTGTGTGTGTGTGTTTTCCAGCAAAAAGCTGTCACATTTTGTGTTTAAAACATCCTGTAATAGACCATAATCAGGGCAGATGAATAGATTAATTTAAGACAGAGGAAGGCTGCATTATCTGCATCTGTTAGTATCTCTTGGGGATCCCTTAGTTATACATTTACATAAAGATGTAACAGACAAATGCTGCTGTATTTTACCTCCTTGGTGCTTACACACACACTTACAGACACAAACAGAGTGACCCAATTCTTCCACTGTGTGTGTGTGTGTGTGTGTGTGTGTGTGTGTCTCCACACCCCATGGCATGTACGTATAAAACTCTAATTCCTCCACTGCACTATTTCAGTTCCTCACTGCGTTGTTTTTATTCTGGTGTGTGTAAATGTGTGTATGTCAGCATGTTTTCATTATTATCTTTCTTCATTTCATCAAACTCTTTTAGGACATTTATTTTATTAAATTACTAATAATTATTTTGATCATTTATCAATAAGTTTTTCTCTGTAATGCACAAATCTCTATATAACATCTCTTTATCTCAATGTTTAAACTCATATAAATGTTTTTCTCTGTTGTTGTTGTGTATTTATTTTTCATAATCTATTTATTTGAAAATATTACAGTGAAACCTTCTGGCAGAAGTACACAAGGACACAAAAATAGTGTGAAATTTGCAATAAATTAATCATAATCCCAGAATTTCCCCTACCTAAATTTACAAAATACCTGTGCAATTAAATTATAACATTTTCTATTTATTAAGTTACATTTATTTAAGTTAAATGAAAGTACAGAAGCTTCTTCAACACAGACAGACGGAGGGATGGGCTGGGGGGGGGGGGGGGGGGGGGGGGGGTCTGTCCGAGGGGAAGAGCTGGGCTTGTCTGTGAGGATGATTGACAGCGAGAGGCGGGGCTTGTGATGCGCTGGATCGAATCAAGCGCGCGCGCGTGTGAAGCTAGAGGGACCGCAACAGAGACACAACAACAGCAGCACATTCAAACATTTAAATACCCATCGACAGGAGCCAGATGAAAGACGAGAAATGCCAAATGTGTTCGGAGGGTGTTTTCGAGGCGATGGTGGTCTGGTGAAGAATGATTTCTGTCACATCTGATGGACAGCGCGCGGAGCAGCAGAGGGAATCCGCGTGCGGTCACGGTCTTCATTCTCAGCGCCTGTCATTTGTTCATGTTTGGCGTCGTTTATTAACGCCCAGCTAGAATTAGGAGTGAAATCAAATAGGCATTTTAAATAGCGCAAAGGGGAAGAACTGCGTTTCTCCGCCGTGAGCATCAACTGCAGGAGCAGGAATGTGACATTTTACACACGCGCATTCATCTATCACACACATCGGATGCTTTAATCGATGAAGGTACGTGCACAGATCAGATATTCCCAAATCTACAGGAGGGATCTGCTGTCTTCTGTCATCAGATTGATTCTCTCTCTCTCTCTCTCTCTCTCTCTCTCTCTCTCTCTCTCTCTCTCTCTCTCTCTCTCTACGTGAAGAAAATGCATGCAAACATTACTCATCACTGGTCATTTATGAGATGCCTCGTTAAAGGTGGGACAGGATTATAAATATGAGCAAATAATAATTTAGAGTCAAGTGGAAATCATTAATGAAACGCATAAAATAACGATTTTAGTTCTCTGCATTGATTAATAATACATGCAACAAAGCAGTTTAAAATGACTGCTTAATGCAACACAATGCTATTTGACATTATTTAAAGGAAGATAAATCGTTAATCTGAACAAGGTGGTTAAAGATCTGAAATAACCTCAGTTAAATGGATAAGCATGTCAATGCTTGAAACCAGTCACGT
Source organism: Carassius auratus (assembly GCF_003368295.1). Classification (NCBI taxonomy): domain Eukaryota; kingdom Metazoa; phylum Chordata; class Actinopteri; order Cypriniformes; family Cyprinidae; genus Carassius; species Carassius auratus. Next base: position 24,956,256 of record NC_039270.1, on the reverse strand, counting down.
GTTAGATAATTAATAGGAGCTGGAAAAAATCAATACCCAACCATTAAAGGCTTGATTAATTTCTCTCTCTTTCTTCTCTCTCTCTCTCGCTCTCTCTCTCTCTCTCTCTCCTGCATTGGAGAATATGGTCAGCCATGTTTCTAGTGTGTGTCAAGTCCTGGATTATTAAGACTTGCATACTGCAGGGTTGAGCTATCTTTGCAAACGTTACTCTCCAAGAACTGATGAAATGATACATGTTGTTGTCTGGATCATTGGAGGTTCTAGGTTTAGTGTCCCGGGCGAACCCCCTTTCAGCCCCCAAACATTACTGTCGACAACAACAGAAAGCACCAATCTGCTGTTGATCATATTCAGCCATTGGGAACAACTCATCAATAATCTTAACATCTTAAAACTATATAAAATCCAATATTCAAAAGTATCAAAATGAAGTGAGGTAGACAGGTTTTTATATTCTTAACGATTTCATAGAAACCAGAAAACTATATATTCACAGTGTTGTTATGTGGTTTATTTGGTAGCATTTCACAGTGTGACTGATTTTACTAATTGTATTGTTCGTGCTGGATGATACTTGTATGTATTTTAAATGATCACCATACGAGTGCGTAGCTGAAAGAAATGTGTATTTATCCTGTAGTAGGGTTGGGTGTCCAAATCAATTCCAGTTACCGAATCAGATACTTAATGTCAGGATTCTAATGTTTTTTTATTTGTTAAATTTAAATTATTCTTCCACCTAAAGAGCACGTTTAGTTTTTTTCCCTCTGTGAGGACCTTCCTAGCTATTTTAAGAGCTCCAGTGTTTGGCTAAACTTGCAATCAGCAAGTAACTGCAAGGTATAATATTTGATAAGCTAACATGTTGAAAAAGAGGTGTCACTGTCAACAATGCAAAGCACTTTAATTAAACAGATCGTAAAGGCTTAGTCCCCCCCCCCCAAAAAAAAAAAAATAAATTCTGTCATTAATTACTCACTGTTAGTGAGTAATTAAAGGGTAACTAAACCCCTGGTCAGAGCCTGACTCCACCCACTGACAATATTTGAAAAATGCTGAAAAGTGGAGCACAGCGGAGATAGAGGGGATGAACTGAGGGCGGGGCTGAGCGGGTGGGCGTGAACCTGAGACCCGCAGTGACGGATTGATTGACAGCTGCTGTCAGAGACGCTCAAATGGAGAGTGACTGTAATGACGCAAGTAGCTTTGCTACAGAGCGTTCATTTGAAGTAGAGGACTTTTCTCACCTACCTTCACCTGAAGTGGAGGATTGTCAAGGTGTCTGTTCATATCAATTCGAGCCGCTGGCTCAAACTGCGGTCTTAACTCCCGCATTGCGTCGCTCTTCAGCGCGAGCTGTGTGGAGAAGCCCATCTCCACCTCCATTGCGTTGGAGAATCAATCCCGTGTAAAATGCAGTTTGCAGACTCCAGCTCTAGGCGGGAACTCGCTGTCTTCTAGGCCAAGTGCATGCAACCACTGGTGCATAATTTTAATGTCTGCTTGAAAACTATGCAGTCCAGCAGTGCTGTCACAACCAGCAACACTACACCTCCGTACCATCCTGACCACTGTACTAAATACAGATACATCTACGCTAACTTGAAGCTATCCTAACTGATGCAATACTATGCTACTAACTAACTGTGCTTCTAACAATACTAACGTTATAGTAACAACTATGCTAATTAACTACATAGGTTACATGAAATAATCTAAATAACTATATAAATGCTATGCTAAATAGATGCTATAATAGTCTATCCTGGTCGTTTTCAATACTCGCAATTCCAGCTCCTGACTCCCTACAGTGATTTTGACGGAACAAGATGGTTTTATACTGTCAGGGGCGTGGTAGCTCGTACAGAGGGGCGTGGTGAGCTGGAAACTGCTTACGTCACCTGCCACCGCAACATCCAATAGGAAAAATCAACTGCAGTAACCACCGTTCAACCTGAAGAGGGCAGCACTCAGACGTTTAAACATCTTATATTGTAGAATTAAAACACTTTATACTCAAATGTCAAAAAAGTTACTCGAATCAATGAACAGCATTAATAAAGCCCCATTCTTATAGATATAAATAAAGTTGGTTTAGGGTTTATTTACTCTTTAAAGACATAATTTTTATTTTTGTGTGAACTAACCCTTTAAAGATCACGAACACTATTCAAACACCAATGTGACCTTCCCTAAATGACAAACCTTTGACATGCAATCACAACAGTGTGATTAACTCTGTGTTCGTCCCTGTGTGATGTGGATAATCAGATCTGTGTTCGTGTCGCCGTTGACCTCGAGAGCAGCTGTCATACGTATGAAACCACACAGTATCATTATTTCTGTTACAATCATTCGGATGATCACAGAAGTATGGGATGAAAGTTTGTAGTTTGGATATAAACACTGATGTGACAGATAACGATCAAAATGGAGTAAATCACCTTCTGAAAGTAATTTGACCTTAATAGTCTCTAAAATTTCATTCATAAATTACATGTTTAAAAAAAAAAAGTAATTCATGAATAAAAATATTAAAAGATCTCAACCGTATTGTTGACCAAAATCAAATGATACCCAACCCTAGCCAACAAAGTATATGAAATACAGTATAGCCTTCTTACTAAGCTAATTATTATAACTGTATATTGCGATTTATACCGAAAACAACTATCACAGACACACTATTGCCATGACATTCTTAGTTCCTCTTGAAAAACTGTTCATCAATAGAAGGATTTAGAAATATATATCATGCTTGTTAAGTCATAACTTGCTCTGTTCTGTAGCTTTCTAAAAATCACTGCTTCCAAGAGACTGAAGAGGATGTTAATCAGTACAAATCAATCAGGAAATAATCAAATGTGCTTCAAGTTATTCACAGAAATAAGACTGAGTGCATAGCACTTTAAAGACATGAATCCTTATTTCCAAGCATTTAATACTGTTGCTCTGAGCAAGTTGCATGGTAAAATTAGATTTAGATCAGATCAGAGGCTTGTGTTACAGTATTTACTGTATATTGTGTACAGTATGAGCAATCCAGTCATTTCTATAGGGCAGTGAAAACAACTTGTGCTCTTATCACAGCTATCCATAGGTTATGTGGCCATGCTCTCCCAGATTCTCCATCACTGTCTAGTGCTGGAGCTGTCATCGTGTAGAGCAGGGGTCAGCAACCTACGGCACGCACACGGACAATCACTGCCACATGAGCAATAGGGAAAACTGACGCACATTTCGCGGTAATCACTTCTCATAGTCACACAGCCTGTTAGGAGCTATAAATACTATTACAGCGTGAGAATAAACTTGCTAGTTTACGGACCGCTGCACATACTGGACGCTTCAGATCAAAGCCTCAGTGGTCTAACAGCGCTCGTCAATGTCAGAATGACTGAGATGGCCAATCAAATCAAAGAAGGCGGGGTTTATTGTTCAAAGAAGCAGAGCGAGTGGTGTGTGTGTGTGTGTGTGTGTGTGTGTGTGTGTGGGCGCGTGCACATCATTTAAAGCAGTGCATTAATATAGAACGGTGATAAACTGTTAATGCATTGGTATCGTCACACATACATACAGTGGTGTACGGCCACACTGTATCTGTTATTCAATGAACTTTTGAAAAGTTTAAAAACCCCAAAAAAAACATTAAAATCGGGGGGGGGCACATCATTCCCAAAAGGTTGCCGAGGTCTGTGTCCAGTGGTACTTTACAATGAAGAAAACTTGTTTGATTACAAAGGATATAACAGCTGTTAGGTTGCCTGAAGCGTTTCCTAAGGGACAGTTAGTTTGTGGTGATCAGCCTTGAGTTAAAATAAAAAGTTTTGTTATACAACTACATATGCTGAGTGAATAGCAGTGCATTGTCTGCCAGGAGATGGGTCACATGCACCCCTTTGGTAGTCGCTCCTACAAAGTGCTTTCTCAATGTTGTTGCATTGCCATACCTCAATTCCCACCCGTGTTCCCGAAGCCTCCTCCTCTACACATTTAGCATGTGTCCCTTGTCTGACACACACATCTCAGGTCTTTGACTCTACTGAAGATCTGAGTCAGATCATTGGTCTAGACGAAGCCTTGACAGGGCAAATAGTTTTAGCAGTATTTGAAAATTTAGTGCAAGCTGAAGTTCAGGATAGGGGTTGTGTGAACAATTGAACATTACATGCATGCAGAACATGGCAGTGTGTGAGACAACAAAAGATGTAAGAGCTATTTTAGCAACTGGACAGTTTAATGTTTCATAAGTCAAACCTTTTGTCAAAAAAATAACAATAGCACAAACTGTATTCTTTCAGTAAGTGTGGTAAATTAGTAAGCCCTGTCATTTCCCAAAATTTGACTTGTGTGATGATACTAGGAAGTGTGTAAACTGGATGTCAACAGTGTTCAGAGATGGGACGGAGAACAGATGCGCTAACAGATAAAACACTGCACCAGTCAGAGCAAGATCAGTGTTTGAGATGCGCTAAACATTTTATACTAATATATCTCTGAAGGGAACTGACTGTCTTCAGAAAAGATTTGACTTTGTCTCTGCATAGCCCTGCTTGGTGATAACCAAGGAAACACTGTATTGCTGCTATTCCATGAGCGCCACCTACTGTCAGAGAGTGATTTAGCTTTTGTAACAGTTTTACAAAGCTGAAGGCAGACCATTCTGTTTTGCTTTAAAGGTTATGATTATACAATCTCATTTAAATAATAAAAATAACTGCATCTGTAATGCAGCAAATAAGCATAGGCTTTTAAAATGGACTACTGGAATCATTAGCTTGTAAAACAATGGGATTCAGCCATGAAAAATCATGATTGGTGCACCGCATCCCTAATTTCTGCCTTTTAATCGAGCAACAGAATCATTCTTGTTCAAAGATATTATATTGCTAATAACTGAGAAATACACTGCTTTAAAGTCATGCAAACTGCTAGTTTCATTTCAAGTGGATATTTTTACACCTAACCACCTCTTGAATTGAGATGTCAGGCCACTTTAGGTCTTAGTCAGAAAAGCAGGGTCTTGCAGGATGAAGCCTCAGAGCCAGCCATGCAGCAGAACTGGTGAGAGCTGGATCCTTGTTATGTAACAGAGTCGTCGAAAGCAGCACAAAAGAGTGGGAGCGCACTGGATGGGGTGCACGAGCTTTCATCGCACCCATCCACGTGTGTTTCTTCCCAGAGAATGACTGAGAAATGCTTAAGAGACGTGTGATATTTCATGGTTGGATGCTGACGCTGTAGTCCACTGTGAATGTGATCACGGGGTGTATCTGGACACAATCAGTCCTGAAACACTGTGGTTTCTCTGTCTGCACGTGCAGTGTGATGCAGCTGAAGAGAGCGACACACACACACACACACACACACACACGTTCATGACGTCCATGATGCTTCACTTGGGTTTAATGAGTGTGTGGCTGCTCGGTGCTACACTAAAAATAGTTACAAGCTATTGATCAAACGTGATGTCCTTTGCTTTAGTTTTAACAAAAACCTGATTCACATGGAAAGGATATTTTTGCTTTTTATTATATAATGCTTTTTTACCAAATCACAACAGACTGCAACAGACACCACTACATTGCTTTCTCTCTATTTGTGCAGCACGGACACTGAAAGTGTATTGAAGCGGAGCACCGCTGCTCTTGTATGCTGTATTTCAGACATCCTGAGAGGACAAGGTTTAGTTCTCCTGCAGAGCGTGACGAGTGTTAAGGTCAGGAGTGTGTGTTGGAGAGCGGAGGGATGGCCGAACACCCCCCACATCTCTTTCGGTCTCTCGCTGTTCCCATGGCAATCACTCCTGACACCAGCTTTTCCCACACACTCAAACAAACCATATCTCTGTTTGGTCTGTGTTTTTACAAAGTAGCAGGCGCTGATGTCAAAGCTCAGGTGAATCCTACTGTTAAATCGAGTCACAAGATGTATTTGGTTACTTTTGTGTGTGTTGTTTTATTGATTTGATTTATCTGTCTTGTTTTAAAGGGGTCATACACAGAGAAATCTTATTTTACTTGATCTTTTGACACATATCAGGTCATTGTACCATAAACACTTAGTTTCAGTAAAATGTTTTTTGGACAAACAAGCTTGTTAAAATAAGGCTGTGTCCACTGCTGTTAAGTCACTTATTGGTAGGTGACCAGACGTCTGTTTTCTGGGGACAGTCCCAGTATTGTCTTTCGTCTTGATCTGTCCCCAGAAGCGTCCTCATTTGAAAACAGCTTGCAATACACAGCCAAGAAGTCTGGCCAACATAACCTGCTGCTTACCTGAACGATTGTGTGGAGAGTATTTTCACCAAGAGTCACTGCCTTTTAATAAGTCAGTCACTGAACCGATTAGTTCGTTCAGAAACCAACGTCCTGAAGTAGCTTGGTTTCTTCTAATCGTCTCCCCTCCAGAGTGAGAGTCTGAAGGGATGAATGGTGTTGGGGACCAAAACACTGTTCCTTGGAATGCACTTCTGCAGTAAAGAGGGGCCATCATCACACAATTAAACCTGCAAAGAGTCCATCAGTTGTACCTCCCAAAATCCTTAATTACAAAGAGCTCTTTCAAGAGGCCGGTTCTGGGTCTTTGGTTTGGAATATGGCGGCCATGATGGTTCTCACTCTGAAGAGCCCTACATAGATACCTTTATCCCATTTGGGAAGCAGTGTCAGTCTTTATGAACTGGTAACGTGTGTGTGTGTGTGTGTGTGTGTGTGTGTATCATCATCAGATCATGTGACACTGAAGACTGGAGTAATGGTGCTGATACTGCTGAAAAATCAGCTTTGAAATCAGCTATTCTATTCATTATATTTGCTCATTTGGATTTATTTAATTCAACTTAACATCAAAAGAGAAATATCTAAAGAAACACATAAAAAATCTTATTGTTCAAGAACTTTAGATTGGGAGTGTTAGTAATGTACATTTAACACAAAACACAACAGTGTTAGTTTTCGTGATTTTATACTTATTGTCCAGTTTTGTGATGGGGATTGCAGTGTAATATTGAGAGTTGTGGAGGACTATTTATGAAGTTATTCAAATGAGACGTGCTGTATATTGTTACAGGTTATTAATAAAGCACTGAGCATGTGCACTATAAATAATCAGTGTTTTAGCGGTCTCGCACCAATTAATATTCTCCTTTCCATTGCTCACAGAAGTGACTAACAGTGCCATAACCACACGGTTTGAATCCTACTAAACTCTTTTATTTGGAGATCGTTTCTTTCATGTGTTTGTAACATGAAATATGTGAATACTAAAACTTTTTCTTTTTTCCTGGCTGTGCAGGGTCCATCTCTTAGACCATAATTTTCAAGACAATCACAACTGAATATATCTTATACTAAGGTAAGCTGTTACAGTTATTGGCTGTTTTAATATTAATCCATAAAACATTTAAAGTTCTGTGCACTGTACCACATTTTCATAACTTAAATGGGACCTTTGTTTTTTGAACTGACAGATGATTAAAAATGAATGTTTGCTGGATGAACAGATTGTAATATTAATTCTGCAACAGTTACTTCTGGCAGCTGATATAAATAATTATAATAGATTATCAATTGACTATAATGATGTATAATTTCACTTTTGTAATAATTGCTACAATGTTGTCTTATTGTACTGTTTATTGGCTTCACGCTGCTGACGTGTTTTCTGGCGCTCGAGGTCCTAGATCTTGCTTGCTTTTGCCATGGCATGCATTTCACCTGTCTTTGTTGCCTAATAGATCATCAGTAACTGTGAGGAAGGTAATTTACAGCCTCGTTCAGAACTGGATCTCCCACCAGTGCTAACAAATAACTTTATATTATTATTATTATATGAATACACCAGTTATAATGTAGATTTCTGAGGGTGCACTCTTTTCATAAATTAATCGATTACTTTTCCTACATAATTTTTAACAAAAACCATTGGCAAAATATATATTTGGGGGTCTTAGACCTTTCCAACTTTTGTCAATCTGGATTAGATTTAATTGTGATATAGTGAAGTAAATGTAGGCGTCCCACAGAGGGGACGGGTGACAGTTAACAGGGATCCTTTGCATAATGATAAGTTCCTATTAAACAAAACTAGCTTTTATTACTCTCCTCAGACCTACCAGACTCCATTGACAAATACAGTGCTATGTTGTATATGCCAATATCTCTGGCAGTTGTAACATCACTGTGGTGCACACAAATAGGCTCTTATGGGATAGCTGATATAACCTACCATAAATCTGTTTGGTAACACTCCACTCAAAACACAACTTTACTGAAAGACCATCCGGAAAATTACCTTCTCTGTTAATCTGTAAGCATTTTGCTTTTACTAGTTTCTACCTATCTATCTATAAGAATCACAAACCATGTGTTCAACCAACACACTAGACCACACAATGAACATATAACAAGAGCACACAGCCAATGAAACAAGGTCAGAGTTCAGAGTCAGTGTTCAAACAGAAACAGAAGTGCACATCATACACTCACAGCTAGACACAACATGGGGCATGAGAATCCAGAATACAAGCCCCAAACACACAACACACCACATTAGGGCTGTAGCTATCCAATATTTTACTAATCAAATATTCTACCAAAAATTCCATCGATTGAGTAATCGGATAAAATGTGTTTTTGCTTAATTAAAGTGCAATATTAATTATGCAAGAGAAAATAAGACTCCTGGGTCTCTTAAAATAAATGAACAACTAAATTTCCTTTTTTAGAAAGATTTTTTTTTTTACTTTTTAAATGCATATAATGCAATGCATACATGAAAAATAAACATTTAATTATTACAAATTGTTTCTCTGTCTGTACTTGTACTGTGAACAATGACAAAGTTGGCAGATGAATTAAGTGCATTTAAGTGCCATTCATTTGGGGTTTTAAATAAAGCATTTTCTGAGATGCACATTAAACATTAAACACATAAAACATTAATTTAATTTACCTTTTAATTATTGAAAATTAACTTAACTTTTTTGTAAACAAAGGGGATTTACTATTAAAAATAAAACATGGAAGAAATGTTGTGATTAAACCTTAAAAAACCGGACTTTTATTTTGACGGGTTGACGTACCTTTACAGTTCTGTGTATGTGATGTGACGCTAGTTTTGCTCAAATCAAACGGTCAAATGCTCATGAAGTGACTGTCAGAGCAGTTCTGGAGATGTTGTTCATGTGTTCTCGTCCTTATTTAGTGAGACAGCAGACGCTGAAATCAACGGAGGAAGGAAGGAAGACGCGATTCTGCTACATTCATTAACAGAGACACTCAGAACATGCAGGATTTATATCTAAACAGACTGTTCCGGCTTAATATTTACAGATATTAGTCCATATCGTGATTTGATGTAAGTGCAATGACCTATTTTTTATTAATTAATTCAAAATTTGGCAAATTCCGTGCCATTCCATGTTTAACTGTAAATTCGTTTTTTATGACTGGATTCCACGATTTCCTCCGCGTTTTCTTCATCGTGGAAATCATAGGGCCCTAGTTGTTGTGTGCTAGCTCTATCTTGCAATGAACACTTGCACGAAGTTCTCTTTACGTTTGCCCGCGCGCTCTAATCAAAACACTGCTGACTCCTTGCAGTGTGCGATTTCGGACGCAGCTCTTGTGTCTCCTTCCTCTTTGTGGGTGACGTAAACGCGTTGTGTCACATTAAAAAAATAATTGCGAAAGAACCTGACGTGAGATCTAAAATAAATTAAAAGAGGCTTCGAGGCAGAGGAATTTGCCTCTTATCATTTTTTGTAATTGAGTTACTCGAGGAATCGTTTCAGCCCTACACCACATGTAAATTGTAATATTTCATGCCTCCATTCATGATTTTTTTGTTTAATCTGTCACATTATTAAGTGAAATCATTTGCCATGGTTACCCTAATTTGTTCAAATCTAAAATCATATTCAACCATTTTATTTGGTATTATAATTTTTATTATAATCTCATCTCTAAACTGGACATATGTTTGAGCAGTCAAGTCAGAAGTGAATTGTTGGAGTTTAAGGCTTGCAGTAAAAAGAGAAAATCAAGAATTCAGTTAGTGTGCAGTTACGACTGTAGTCTTGTACTCTTGATCTTGTTTTGACATAAAGTAAATTGAGTCAGACAACAACACATTTTTATTCGAACACAGGGAAGAAGTGATCACACAAGAGAAGTTGACTTTCACTGGTGAAATTTTGTTGTTAAATATATAAAACATTTTACATGTAAATAATGGTGTATTCTTAATCTAGGACCTCATTATTGTTTTTCGGTTTCACAAAAGCACTGATTGACCAATAATATCTCAGGCACCACCAGCATCCTCCAGATTCTGTCTAACATTAAAAATATTAGCAACATCATTTTAATTTGCTTTAAAGTGCTATTGTTTAAAAATGCAAAATTGTCCCTTATTCCTAGTTTCTTTTACTTTTGTGATGTACAGAAAATCTGCCCCAAATCCATCAGTTATACAGCAATCCCTGTTTCAGTTACAAAACTTATCTTCATAGATCCATAACAGATTTGCATAATCATTTTAATTGGCTTCCTGCAAACGATGTCTACTTTGACCCGCACTCAAACACTTTAGTTTGTGGTTCGTGTTGTGATGATTTCTACAGTGGGAAAGTAGATTTGCAATGTTTACAATTCTAAAGGATCAGTATGTGAAGAATCAGTGGTTAAAATAATTTTTTACGATGATTCAACAGCAGTAAAGCACTAACCTTCCCGTCCTCTTACTGACGACTGCTTCACATGGATAACTCACATTACATACGTACCATATTTGATAATTACCATAAGAGATTACTATTTAGCTGAGGCATTCTGATGGAGTTCCCACACATGCACCTCATTAAATTATAAAGACAAACATTGGTTTGTTGATGGACATACACTTGTTAATGCGAATGTAGAGGAATAGCACAGTTACGATGTCTCAAAATGTACCACAATCTGAGACAAATGTCCTGTTCAAGCTGTCCTTGCAAAGGAGGTTTGGATTGATCAACTAGTTCTTCCAATGTTTCCAATGCTTGACATCCACGCTTAAAATGGGACTTAAGCAAACAAAAACATTTTTGGTCCACTGTATATTTTAAAAGCAAACTGGACTAATTTCGGTTTCCTCTCTTTCTCAGATGTCATTATTTCGTGTGGTGTTCCTGCTGCTCACTGGTCTGGCTGTGAGTTTGTCTGAAGATGAGAAGGCCACGGTCCCGTTTGGCTGCAGATTTGGACCTCCACGACCCTACACCCTGTTGTGTGACCTGGATGCTGTTTGGGGCGTGGTGGTGGAGCTCGTAGCAGCGGCCGGTGTGTTCGCTGCCATCTTACTCGTGATGGTGTTACTGTGTCGCCTGCACTCAGTGAGCGAGGCACCACGGCGAAGTGGCATCGGACCCATTCTCTTACTGTTAATGGGCATTATTGGGCTGTTTGGGCTTAGCTTTGCATACCTTGTTGAGCAAAATGAAAGCATCTGTGTGGTGCGACGTGCCCTGTGGGGTTTGTTTTTCTCCCTCTGCTTTGCCTGCATGCTAACACAGGGCTGGAGGCTACGCAAGCTAGCATGTGAGTCTCGTAGCCCGGGCGGGTGTGCCCTCGTTGGACTAGTGCTGGGGTTAACCGCAGTACAAGCTATCATTGCTGCGGAGTGGCTGTTCCTAACAGTGCTGCGGGAGGGTAACCTGGCGTGCGAGTATCAGCCGCTGGACTTTGCACTCGCTTGTGCCTATGTGGTGGCACTCCTGCTGGCTGCCCTCGTAACTGCAACATTAGCGCTGTGTGGGAAGGCACGGCAATGGCACTGTAACGTTGTGTGGCTCCTGGTCTCCTGCTTGCTATCCATTCTCCTGTGGGTGGCTTGGGTTGGTTTCTACGTCTATGGAAACAAAGTGCTTGAGAAGTCTCCGGACTGGGATGATCCAGCATTGGCTGTGGCCCTGGTAGCACAGGGTTGGCTGTTATTGCTGTGCCACGCTGCTCCTGAAGCCCACGCCTGTCTTCGATCCCCACCTCAGCCTTCGGCTCCGGACTATTTTGACACATCTCAGAATTCATCACACATGAGAGACGCCAGCCTTGATGAGGACATCCCACTTTCACACAGGCAGTTTGTGGAGAGCCAGGGATACGCGTTTGATGAAAATGCTGCAGGTACAATAAGGCACAGTATGTCATTTAATATACATGAAACAGATCCTAACATCCATCTTCTGTGTTGTAGGGTTGAGAAGTGGTGGCCATCATAATGGCAACACAGGGGCCAGACCCAGCGCACCCTTCAGAAGTAACGTCTACCAGCCGACTGAGATGACCATGATACTAAACGGAGGAGCAGTGAGTACACAACTTCATAGTTTTATAAATAGACTAAATAAACCTGTAGGAACCTGATTCCATATATCTGACAGGTTTGAGAAAAGTGACTGACCAACTCAAACCTGAAACAGGTCCTGTCAAAAACAGCCTCTAGAAGTTGTATTAGTGTTATCAGAAAAGATCAAGCTGATATTCAGGTCAGGTTCAGGTCTTTGGTCCTACAGAAGATAACTTGCCCTCTAGAGGAGGGGGGAAGACTATCATGGACTCATAGAACGACCATTTCCTGTAAACTTTTTAAACCCACCTCCTTATGTGCAAAGTATAATTACATAGAGCCGTTGTATAATAAATAAACCATTTAAAGCCACAATATGTAGGATTTTTTTATTAAAATATCCAAAAACCACTAGAACAGTGTTATATATTTTGCTGACTTGTGTACTTTATCTCAAATGTTTTGAAGAATGTTTAAATCCAGGGAAATAAGCTATTTTAATTAGTGACACGGACCATGTCTATCGTGTCATTGTGTCACCTGCCAGTGACGTCTTAACCCCTCGATTTCCGGTTTTGTTTTGTAGAAAACATGAAAACACCAAATACTCTTTAATATGTTGTGTGTTTTAATGCGGACGCGGTTGACTGTGGCTAAAGCTCCGCTGTTTTCGAGCTGTGTGTCACACTCATTCAGCGGCTTCGTTTCAGCTTCAACCTGCTTCATTCTACCTATTTAATAAATTATTGAACATGAACATGATTTCTGCTCGAGTCCCGTCGGATTGCATGATTCCACACTCATCAAACTACTCCTTTGTTTCTGTTTTGAATACGCGCCCTTCTAGCAGTGAAAATGTACGTTTTGTGCCTTTAAGACAATGTATTCGAAATTTTTTTTGGTTATAACTGGAGAATTGAAGAGCTACATGTTTCCCAACAATATTTAACAAAGCTGTTACATTCACTCAATGCTTTGTCTTATAGGAACACCAATGAGATTGTATAATTGTCTGAAATCTATAAACACTGGCTTCTGAGGCACTGTATCACTAGAATGTGCCCGTGCCAACACTGGTCAGATCTTCCAGTCTCTTCTTCAGAAAGATGATTGTGGTTATAACACTGCCTCCGTGATGTGCATTCTGCTTCGGATGAAGAACAAGTGTCTGTCGCAGAAGGCAGTGCACATCTCAGGTTGTCTGAATCTGAATTTGAATCAAGAAAACAAAGTGCAGCATCTCTTAGTAGCTAACACACATTTGGTTTTCGAGCCTGGTGTCACTCCTGGAGGAGCCTCCTTAGGAGACACAGAATACCATTCCCTACTCAGAAAATGTCTGTTATGGACCCCCTGTTCCTTGAAGGAGGGAATGGAGACATTACATCGACACTGATGTGCCAAGTCACCTCGGAGCTCAAGAAATGGGCTATATAAGATGGCAGTGTGCATTCATTGATTCTGGTTTGTGCTGAGGAGCTGAGAGAGCATCCCGGCAGTCTAGCGTTATGGCATGAGGGATGCAACATCTCCGTTCCCGCCTTCAGGGAATGAGGGTTATATAACATAACAGTTTTGTTCCCTTTCAGTCAGTGACGTTCAACGTCACATCAACACTGACGTTAGGGGTCCCTGTGGAATTACTGCCTGGACAGAGGCTACTCAATCCGAAGGTTAAATTATTAAATTATTAATCCCTTTAAGGTGTGTGTGTGTATATATTTATATATAATCTGCACAGTTTAGTGCGTTGCAAAATATTTAAATCAGATTTATGATAAAAAGCTCCTTTACTTGGTGAATATTCTGAGAACATACCATCAATATCACTAAAAAATAGAGCCCGACCGATATATCGGCCGGCCGATATTATCAGCCGATATGAGCTTATTGCATTTAAATCGGCATCGGCGTTTATAACGGCCGATGAATGATGAGAAACAGTCTCATGCTTTACTCATGTTATGAGTGTTGCATAGTTTACCCACCAGAGGGAGCTCTGCAGCTCCAGAGTTGACAACAGCGCCAGAAATCCACTAGCGAAGAAAGCGATCAGCCAAGCCAGCCACGGAGATTTTTTTTTCTGTTTTGACGGTGAGTCTGTCGTTCTTCATGTGAAATGATTTAGTTCATACACTGTATATACAATGATGTGGTAGTTCTAGCTAACGGTCCTATCATTATCACTTCTAAATATTCTGTAACATCACTTACAGCCGCTAATGCATTGCTATATTAGATTAGCCACAGAGCTAATACCATGTTTATCAGTGGAAGAGTGCGAACGTTAATAAGAGGTCAAACTATAACGTTATCGTTTAACTTATTCTAAATATATCTGCAGTGTTTCCCACATAATGACCGGGTAACTGTGGCAGGGGGGCAATGACTAGAAGTTATGTTCAGCGTGCCTCGAAAAAACAACAGCTGTTATGTTATTGAATGAATTCATTAAAAATAGGTCATTGCACTTACATCAAATCACGATATTGACGAATATCTGTAAGTATTAAGCCGGAATAGTCTTTTTAAATATGAATCCTGCATGTTCTGCGTGTCTCTGTTAATGAATGGCGCAGAAGCGCCTCTTCATTCATTAAACACACGTAAGCGCATTAAGCTCGCGGTGAATTCAGCGTCTGCTGTCTCACTAAATAATCACGTGAACACATGAACAACATCTCCAGAACTGCTCTGACAGTCACTTCATGAGCATTTGACCGTTTGATTTAAGTAAAAGCAGCATCACATCACATACACAGAACTGTAAATGTACGCCAACCCGTCAAAATAAAAGTCCAGTTAAAGACTGTTGTTCAGCAGAATGTACAAAAGCCTATCATAGACTCGATTACTAAAATATTCGATATTTACAGCCTTATGTTATTCTAACGCTAATATAGCTTCCTTTTTAGCAGGCCCCTTAAATGCTTGCTATTAACTTGATTGAAGGTGGTTCTTCTCAAAATTGACAGCGGTGTGTTCATGACACTAACGTTAACCATTCAACTTCGACTAGATGCGTCAGAAATGATTAACCAGATAGGACATGTAAATAAATGTGAGCTGAACAAGCGCTTTTTTTATTTTATTTATTTTTATTTTTTACAGATTGTTTCAAAGCAGCTTTAAAGACATAACAGGAAAATGTTGTAATATTGTTAAATAGAAGTAGGTAATAGGTAATACCTATTGGTTGACAAATAAAATATATATATATTTCTCATTTTTGCCTATGTAGGAGATCCCTGTTTATTATAATTCTAATTCTAATGATGACACGAGTAATGATACATGGTGATATTATTAATACACATGCTTATTCTTTCTCTGTCTCTTTCTGCCCTACAGATGGCTGAAAAAGGGCATGCTGTAGCAGCAAAGTGTGGGACTACTTCTGCAAATACTTTAACTTTAGTATTATAATTTATTTACAGTACACACACAGACTGTTAAAACCAGCTTCAACTGGAAGAAAGTAAAAGTGTTAAATGTTTAAAACCAGACTGTTTTTTGATCATTAAATTGTTTAGTCATTGAGACTGTAATCTAAGCCTTTTTTATTTATTTTTACATAAATCCCTTCTGGAAAATGGTTTATACAGCCCACATACATAGAACAGGCAGATATTTTGCTATTGAATGTTGTGTAAGTGCAGTATATAGGAAATGGGTCTAATATCCAGTTTATTTTCAAAATCAAAATATCGGCTTATAAATCGGCTCTTTTCGAGTTAATATCGGCATCGGCATCGGCCCCCAAAAAACCATATCGGTCGGGCTCTACTAAAAAACTAAATATATAAATAACATTTCAGTCATATCATTGATTATTTACAAACTATTGGACAGATCTTCCAATGTACGAATGGTGTTTCCCTTAAACATTTGGTTCTTAAGTGATGAGTGATGCACTATGGAGGAGAGTCAGCGTCTTCTCTTCTTTGACACAACTATAAACAGAACAAAAGCTGCCAACAATGCAACGCTGCAAAGGCTGAGTTAACATCAGTCCAAACAAGAGCAATATTTCTGCTTGGAGAGAACGAGGCAATGTGCAACTGTGAATGTAGAACCAATTCAAAATCCAAACCAGACAATCATCAGTTACCAGTATCAAAGGTATTAAAATTATTTAAAACAAAACTGTATTGATAATCCTCTGAGAAAAGGCTGGCTGTACACCACTGCTAGATAGACTTCAACTCTTCTTTCTCAGCTATTGCCGGTCTCAATCATCAAGCAGGAGCTGGATTATTATTTCTGTCAGCTGTAACAGTGACAGGATTTCTCTCTTTGAAATCTGTATCAGGATATTGTTAGGGTCAGAGCCAACTACCCTAACAATTACTGAGACTTACTCCATCAAACTGTGCTCTAGAGTCAGCTATAACTTGATTTGGTCTGTAGTTCTGGGATGGTACACACCAAGGATGGAGGATACCAGCATCCACACCCTGCATGGGTATTTTCAGGGATCCTCTGTATGAACTCTAAGAGGTTCTCTAGTTGTTTGTGAGAGATGTGGTTCGACAATGGTACCCAGCTGTTACTCAAACCTTTGTTTCTGGTGAATTCTTCAGTTCACCAGACCTAGCTTGTGACTTTCCAAGGCACACATCACCTACTAAGACTCAGCCATTGTCTAATTTCTGAGCAAATAGAGAATTATGAACACCATTGAATTGTTTCCATTGAATAACAACCCACAATTACTGGAACTGTGTACACTTAATGTGTGCTGTTTGTGACATAACAATGTACATAAACATGTCCATTAAGGTGTACATTGATGCATAGGTGTAAGTTTAAGGCTGCTTCCACACTTGGTTCACTTGCCTGGTTCGAACCTGAATTCGATTGCTCCCCCTCCCCCTATATACGCTCTTGAACCATTCGTTTTGTTTACAAAGCTTCGGTAAAGAACGGGAACTTGCCTCTGTCTTACGAATGCACCGCAAATGCTCTAAAGAACTGAACTTCATACTGATAAAAACTGATCAAATAAAATGTATAGCCTGAATGCTCTGTAAGTCACTTTGGATAAACACGTCTGCTAAATGCATAAATGTAAATGTAGACAAAAGGAGGGTTCTGAAAAGAGAAGCTTGCTGGAGAGAAAGAAGAATTGTAAATACTGTAACAAGAGAAGCAAGACCTCTACGTCGGCATGTTCCCGATTGTCAGGACTTCCACTTCTGCTGTCGAGCAGCTGGTGACAGATTGTATGCTGTTTGATGCACTTGACAGGTGTTTTTCCCCACTTGCGATGCATCACTTATCTCGTGTAAATGTCTGTAAACCTGTCTGATTTTGTTTCTCCCCGTCACAGGTTCCATCCGCGCCTCCCACATACACAGGAAGACAGCTTTGGTGAAGGAGAAGGGGGACTGGAGAAGTGGTGTAACCTCTCAAGTGAACACAGACTTACAGTGAGACTGAAACACAGGTCTCTGATGACGGCGTGTGTGTGTGTGTGTGTGTGTGTGTGAGAGCAGTCTGACAAGCATTATACAAGGATGTTAACACTGGACACCTCTTTGCACCATCAATAGCTGTAGTGATTTTGAGTTGGTGTACTGGTAAAAATATTGATGCGATTGATTTTCATTCCCACAGTATTCAGATTTGATAATTGTGTCAGATACTCCTGAATATTTCTCTCGCTCTGGCTTCAGATTCACCCTGAAGTCCTATCGTATGTTACATGAAGAAGTTGAACAGATCCGTCTGTATTGCAGTTGTGATTGTGCAGTATAACTTTTATCATTGTGTGATAACTGGGTTCAGTACCTCAGTTTTTTATTCTTTCATGAGTAGTGTGTGTAGGAATGATTGACGTCAATCCCATGCTCCGTGCTGTGACAGATCTGTAGTGTTCTTCTGTGGACTCGTTAGCTGAAATCTCACTCAATTCTGACCAACACCATGCTGCTAATGGGCTGTATTTTTATACTTCAAATCATTCTTTTCAATATTTAACCAGTTTTGAGCGCTGCTCTGTTTAACAGTTCTACAGCTAACAGTGCTCTTTATACAGGGCTGTAACTTTCTGAAAGGGACAGTGAGCTGTATGCATTCAGAGTCCTAAACCACATCACATTAACGGATCTATATTACGCTGTTTTCACAAACCAAGTGTGAGCATTCGGTTGATTGCTTGGTCCAGTTCAGAGTTCGACTCCACCCTCCTCCCCTGGTTATACAAGGTACAAAAAGCCTAATAATATGCTGCCACCATCCTCTGAGAATGCCAAGATGTAAATTAGACGTCATCAATAGCAGTGTACTTTCACCAGTTATGTTGGAGTGCTGAAGTCTATCTGAAGCGTGGTTCACTGATGCACACCTGAGATTTCACTGGTCTGTGTAGGTGAGTATAGATCTGCTGTTGGGAGGTGTGCTCACAGTTTCATTGTAGAGCGTAGTTCATCTTAACATAGCATCAAGCCTAAACCCTCAGTAACCAACCACAGGGTGAGATAGCTAATATAATAATAATAAACTAATAACAATAAACTAAGATCTATCCTAAAATCTATTGATTTTTCATACATATTTTGTTGGATTTGATGTGTTAAAGTGCAGTTCTCTAGCTATAGCACGCATCAGCATGAACGTCCTCTGGTCACTTTATTTCTACTGTCCCGGTGGGGCAGTGTGAAGAGAATTTTAAATTAAACTGTGAAGAGTTACCTATCTGAACACTAACGTGTATGGCTTTATGGCACAGACCGTATTTGAAGCTAACTGTTATCAGAGTACAATGAGAAGCTCACTAGTAATGTACTGATGACATGTTTGTGTCTAGGTTTGTGTCTGGCCTCAGTCCCTCTACACAAGCATTATTAGACTTACTGAAGGTGCTGTGTGAAGAGAAGGCTTCCTGTTGTGTATTACAGCCTTTATATTAATATCTCGTTTATTGTTTCTGTTGTTTGGTCAGCTCCTGTATGTGTGTGAATATAATATGCACACATGACGTGTTTGTCAGGACATGACGGTCATAAAATAACCTGTGTACTGTATTTTCACATGACTGAAAATAATGAATAAGGCAATGTAGTGTGATATAATGAGATGAAGTTTGGTTGGTAACCTGTCCGTAGAGTAAGAAAAACAACGAGATATGCAGGTAATGTGTGTTTCCTGAAATCTTCCATACTTCTGAACTTCCCTTGTTTCTGTGTTCGTCACATCTCTCACCTCGCCATTGTTTTGCCCTCGGTCATCATTTCCCCAAAAAACAATCTGTATGGAATAAAACCATTCAACAACCAGTCTTTGCCCTTTTTGTATTCAAATGAATGTAATAATTAAATTCTTATTGTGGTAAAAAGAAGAAAGTGGACAGGACTTCTGATTAATGAACTTTTATGACCAAAAAGATAGAATTTGACTTTTTTAAAGAGATTTAAGAGACAAATTATCTTGTATTATATGGACTGATATGGATCTATTTTATATAAATATCTGTTTACCATAAAATAAAGTTACACATCTTGGACATGATGGTAAATAAATGAGAATTAGACATTTTTGGGAGGAGCATCCTTTAAAGTATTAGAGAATCCATCTTTGTTTTGTAAAATCCTTTATTGTGGAGTGTGGACAGCATCAAAATAACTATTGTAGTGCATTAATTACACATTAACTACCAGTTTTGTTTTATAATAATCATCATAAAAACGCAATGGTAACACATTAGAATGGATGTCTAAAACACTAAAGGAAGCTGAAGCCTAAACCATGTGAACGATGATGTGAAAATGTGCCGAAGCCCAGTCCTTAGGGCACAAAATGAGAGGGAAATGCAGGGCTCAACTTTGTTCAGCTCCTCTGAGGTTCACACCAAAACTATAACAAGTTATAATAAGTTAGATTGATTCACTGTTTGGATGTGCTGGAAATATAGCATGCTGAGGACATCTACTGGTTAAAGTTGTTCAACGTTCAATGCAAGAAGAAAAACAGCAAAAATATACTTATACAGGACAAATTAGCAATTTTACTATACTTAAAAAAAAAAGTGTATTGCAGTGACAAGTCAATATTATTAAAGCTTCGTGTCCTGCATACTATGTAGGCCTACATTTTCATCTTTTTTCTCTCACATTTTGTGCACTAAAGTTTACACTTGGGTCAAATTAATTTGAGATTCAAATATTATATATTCCTTTATTTATAGGGGATAGTACTAGGAAGAAGTAAACAGAAAAAAGCAGCTGCTTCAAGAAGAGACCCAAGTTTCTGAAGCCATACAAATATGCAGGGATCCAGGGGCCTCATTAATAAAAAGATGCATATAAAGATCATTTCTCAACAGTGCGTAAGTGCAATTCAATCTGCACAAAAACACGTGTGTAACCTATCTTTCAGCTGTTTATGAATTGCAAAATAATCTTGAAATTGTGTATCTGACAATACCCCACACATCATTTTTTATAGCTTCTTGAAATTGCCACTTTTGGAGTATGAGCCAAAGCCAAAGGTTTTGTTGTGAAAACCTGTCAGCCCTGCTCCTTTCTCAGAAGAGTGTGAGCTTCAAGAGCCCATGCTCACGGTGTTACTGTGACTGTTACTGACCTCACACATTGCTACCGAACACAATTTTTAACTGCCACATTCCTATTCATGATCATTCTGGTAACAAGTGAAGGCAGCACTAGTGAAAACAGGCAGAGACAACATTAGCCTTACAGAGAGCCATGAAGATCCTTTGGAAAACAAAATATGATGTGCGATGTTTACTTTGTCTGGAGTCTGGACATCTGGATCCCTCTTTCAGAAGCCATCTTTGCACATCTCCAGCACTGAACCGACCCTCGTTTGAGAGGCAGTCGAGTTGTGTGGAAAATGTTAGAAAAGAAGTATAGGATATTTTCTTCGAAAATGAAAGTTAACCACCTTGTCCTCAGAGGTCTATGGAAACTATGTTTGTTGGTGCATCCCAACACACACACATTTAATGGCTCTTTAGGACTGGCATTGTACCTACAGCAAGAGAACAGTAATGAAGGACCCCTGCTTCTGTGTAAATAATAATCGGGCAGAGAGCATCCCAAATGGGCAGGACTTTCCCTGACTATAACTTCATAGTCTGGAACTGCTCGTGTGGAGAGACTGTTTAAGGGATTATTTGTTTTGGCATAATAAAACAATAGTGGGTGGATTTTTACCATTATAAGCTGGTTGTTGGAGTTCACACACTGTGGCCACACAACGGTGTTCAAACACCTTATAAAAGTGATTTTTGCATTCTATGGCACCTTAAAATTGATGTCCTACTGGCGGAGGTAGAGGTTCATGCAGGGATGCTTTTTGAAGGTCTCTCTAGTGGGATTTCATATGAAACTAAATTTGTGGCATGGCAGTGTGCACCACAGGCTGTGAATGAGGTAGGAGGCAGCAAAGATCCCTAAAAGAAGAAAAAAAAATGGTCTGACTTGAAAATGCAGTCCAAAAAGTGTTGCATGACACCGAAGCAATGTGCAGTCCACAGGAGGTGGAAGTGGCACTGAATCCCTCACACCGAGGACAAGCGAACAGCTGCCATCATGGGTGAGACTGCTGGTGTTGAAGGAGATACAGATCTTTTGTCTGCACCAGCTTCAGAAGGTGTGCTGGCATGACATAAGCTATAGGTTCACGAAACCGAGTGTTGTTTGATTTTTGCTATTTTATAACTGTAGATGATGAACATTTACAAAAGAAAGCAGCCCATAGTACTTCTGTCTCCCAAACTGTGACAGTAGATATGTTTCCATCCAAAGATGCGAATTTAACTTGTGCGCAAAACTGGATCATTCAACATTTGTGAATATAGCACTGTTTCCATCCAACAAGTCAAAGAGAACTAAATCTTCACTTCCTGGTAAACTGGCACTAAAGTATATATAAGACAACTAAGAGAAGCCACTGAATATAATCATTTTCATTTTCGGTCTGCTGGTTAGTCAAGTTATTCCTTCTCATAGCACAAAGTCAAATGACTTTCAAGGCACATGGTGGGCTTTATTCAGTAAATGTGTTTCCATCGTAGTTTATGCACATTTTTTCTAATTGGATAAAAAGTTTATCCTACTCAGTTGTGCGCATAGGTTTTTCATGCACATTTCTAGAATAGATGTGCAATCTCCCAAAGCACCTGTTCCTGCACAGCTGGTGTGTCTCTGCATGTTAGGGCCTATCTGGGCTCAATGATGTAACAGTGCAGCTCTTGGCAAATGGTTCCTTGTGACGGCTGGTGAAAGGACAGTCTGGAAACAATAGCGAGTAAACGTATTTAATGAGATGATGAGATAATGTTACAAAGACACACAAAGACGATGATACGGGAACACTCCAGATGGATGATTAAGGCGGTGAGAGTCCAGACGGTAATGGAGTGCAGGTGAGGAGTCCGGGTGTTGACAGCATGAGGCAGCAGGAGAAAGTGGCACAGGAACTGCGGGGAACAGACCCGAAGGTAAGTGTCCGTGGCTGAGTGATCGAGCGGAGAGTGGATGAGGTTCTGGGGAAACACAGACATCCAAACAACATGAAACAACGATCTCACAAACACAAGACGTGAGACAAGCCATTATATAGGAGATGGGTAATGAGTGGCAGCTGTTGCTGATACAATTAACGGAGACGCCCACAACTAATCAGTGCAGACGCAGAACACACAGAATTCACCACAAAGTGTAAACAACCCGAGATCACGGTTTACCAACTGTGACAGTACCCCCCCCCCCCCCCTAAGAACTCCTCTTGGAGTTCCCAGAAGGGCCTACCTGCTGATTGAATTCATCAATAAGGGAGTGATCCAATATGTCCCTAGCAGGTACCCAACTCCTCTCCTCCGGACCGTAACATTCCCAGTCCACCAGGTACTGGAATTCTCGTCCCCTCCGTCTCGAGTCCAGAATGCGATTAACTGAGAAAGTCGGTTCCCCATCTACGAGACGCGGCGGCGGGGGAACCGGAGTAGGCGGATTAATACATGCATAAAACACGGGTTTAATTTTGGACACATGAAAGGCGGGGTGTATCCTCTTGTACGCAGGAGGTAGTTTAAGGCGGACTGTCACCGGACTAATGATCTTGGTGATAGTGAACGGGCCGATAAATTTGGGAGCTAGTTTATTATAAACGGATCGCAATGGAATGTTACTGGTAGAAAGCCACACTTTTTGACCCACGACGTAGACGGGAGGCTTTGACCGATGGCGATCGGCCTTGGCCTTAGTGCGCTCCCTCACCCGGAGCAGAGTCTCACGGGCTCTGGTCCAGGTGCGGTGGCACCTCTGGACAAATGCGTGAGCGGAGGGGACCGCGACTTCAGATTCCAGACTGGGAAACGCTGGTGGCTGGTACCCTACACTACACTGAAACGGAGAGAGGCACGTAGCTGACACAGGCAACGAATTGTGGGCGTACTCCACCATAGAGAGTTGTTGACTCCAGGAAGAAGGATTCTTGGAGACCAAACACCTCAACGTCCTCTCTATATCTTGGTTGGCTCGCTCAGATTGTCCGTTGCTTTGGGTATGATAACCCGAAGACAAGCTAACTGACGCTCCTAATAATTTGCAAAACTCTTTCCAAAATTTGGATATAAACTGAGATCCCCTGTCTGAAACCACTTCTACCGGGAGGCCATGAAGCCGAAAGACGTGATCTAGGACAGTGACCGCTGTCTCCTTGGCTGTAGATAATTTGGGCAAGGGAATGAAATGTGCCGCCTTCGAGAACCGGTCCACTACAGTCAAAACGACTGTCATGCCACTAGAGGGCGGGAGGGCGGTAACAAAATCTAGAGCGATGTGGGACCAGGGTCTCGAAGGGACAGACAGCCCATCAGGAGGTCGGTTAGATGACTTACCACTGGCGCAAACTGAGCAAGCCAAAACAAAATTGCGGACATCGCGAGCCATACGTGGGCCACCAGAATCGTTGTCTAACCAACCCATTAGTTCTACTTATCCCTGGATGACAAGCCATGTTGGAACAATGACCCCACTGGACAACTTCGGACCTTAACTCTTCCGGCACAAATGAGCGGTCCGGTGGGCAACCGGACGGAGGCGTTACCCCTTCTAAGGCCGTCTTGACCTTCGACTCAACCTCCCATACGAGTGCTGAGACTACTAATTTCTCAGGCAAAATACACTCGGGAGTAGCGGGACGGGCGGAGGGATCAAAAAGACGTGACAAAGAAGCGGGTTTAACATTTTTGGAACCCGGGTGGTACGATAGGGTAAATTCAAAACGGCCAAAAAAAAGTACCCACTGAGCCTGCCTGGAATTGAGTCTTTTAGCAGTTCTAATGTACTCTAAATTCTTATGATCGGTCCAAACAATAAAGGGAACCCCTGAACCCTCTAACCAGTGGCGCCACTCCTCCAATGCTAATTTGACCGCCAACAACTCTCTATTGCCAATGTCATAATTACGTTCTGCAGGAAATAATCGATTAGAGAAAAACGCCCAAGGGTGGACCTTATCGTCTGAAGCAGCACGTTGGGACAACACTGCTCCTACCCCCACCTCTGATGTATCGACCTCCACCACGAACTGCCGTGTGGGATCAGGGGCGACAAGGATGGGAGCCGAAAAAAAACGGCCTCAGCTGTGTCAGACCACCTGAACGGAGTACTGGGGGAGGTCAAGGCTGTCAGAGGTGAGGCTCGTTGGCTGTAATTATGAATAAAACGCCGATAGAAGTTGGCGAACCCCAGAAACCGCCGTAGGGCCTTACGGGAATCTGGAGATGGCCAATCTATCACAGCCTTTACCTTGTCAGGGTCCATTCATATTCCCTCAGACGATACGATATACCCTAGGAAGGGAACAGACTGTGCATGGAATACGCACTTCTCCGCCTTGACAAAAAGCCCATTCTCTAATAACCTCAGGAGCACTCGTCTGACATGTTGAACGTGTTCCTGGAGAGATGAAGAAAAGATCAGTATGTCATCCAGGTAAACATATATAAACTGATCTACCATATCTCTCAACACGTCATTCACGTGTGCTTGAAAAACCCTGGGCGAATTGGAGAGCCCGAACGGCATCACCAAATATTCAAAGTGCCCTCTAGGGGTATTAAAGGCAGTTTTCCATTCATCCCCCTTCCTAATGCGGACCAAATGATAAGCGTTACGTAAATCCAATTTTGTGAATACAGATGCTCCCTGCAACCTCTCGAAAGCTGAAGACATCAACGGCAAAGGATAGGTGTTCTTTATCGTGATGTTGTTCAGCTCTCGGTAATCAATGCAAGGACGCAGAGAACCATCTTTCTTACCCACAAAAAAGAACCCCGCCCCCACTGGAGAAGAGGAAGGACGGATCAACCCAGAGTCTAGGGAATCAGAAATATATTTCTCCATGGCCTCCCTCTCAGGAATAGAAAGAGAGTATAACTTGCCTTTAGGTGGAGATTTACCTGACACTAAGTCTATGGCACAGTCGTAGGGACGATGCGGAGGAAGAGAAGCAGCGGGACTTACTGAATACTTCCTTCAGGTCCAGATACTCAACGGGCACGTTTGGCAAAGCCATGGTCTCCTTTTGAAAGACAGAAACAGGAACAACAGGACAAGCAGAAACCAGACAAGACTCATGACATCTTTCACTCCACAATGTGACAGTGTTAGAACCCCATTCCACTCGTGGATTATGTTTGAACAACCAGGGGTGACCTAATACAATGGGAGCAACAGGGGAGTCCATGAGGAAAAAGGATATGGTTTCTTGATGGTTGCCAGATATGATGAGTGTGATGTGTTCAGTATGGTGGGTGACGTGAGACAGTTCCTGGCCGTTGAGTGCGGTTCATGTAGTAGCTTGTAAATAAAATGATTTTATTTAAATGCAGCATGTTAACTCCTTGAATGCCAGCTTTAAAAAATGAAAAAGTTAAATTCTCCACCTGAATTTTGTTTTTTAACCAACTTTCATGGCCCTTCAATATTTTGTTCTGAGAATATCTGTACAAATACTATATCAAAATAAACAATTGGTGTTGAAATATTGTCTCATAAATGACATAAAATCTGTCACTGGTGGGGAAACAATCAATATTGCTGATTCAAACTAAATATATTATGCTATACTAAGAAAGACTGGTAGAAATAGCTTTCTACATAACAATTGCAGGTTACCACTTTTTACAGTATAGTATTTAAATGCGAATTATAGAGTAATCTTTGTTCTATAAATTGTTCTGTAAGTACCTGGAAGATAAATTAATCATGAGTCATTGTCACAGAGAGCTGTCTCTATCCACATTAGATCTCTACATCACTTCCATTTGTTGTTGTTTTTTTGCACTAGTGATGTCCAAACCTTTGTTTATGAATGTGCACTGTTAAAAAATAATAATTAAGACTATTCATAGTACTTAACTATACGTTTATTTTTTAGTTTTCAGGGAAATGCCTTTCCATCAAATTTAATGTGAAGGACAAGTACCAATTTTTCTTAGCATATAGATTTGATTTTGTGCCTTGGTTCTTTTCATCCAGCATTTAATAATGCTATATCAACAATCTGCATACAAATTGTGTGGATGGTAACCCATCTATTGCTGTTGTGCTACACACAGAATATTACAGGTTTATTTGGACAGTTTAAGTGTTATGATTTAAAATTAATAATGTTTAGATTGCATATATTGTTTTCATGTATCTTCACTTTACAAATGTATATCCGACCTAGATAAACCATTGCAGCTAAATCTGATAACAGTGATTATCATAAAATTAAATGTTCACAGATGCTGTGATTTCTCGTTTTGAAGGGACCACTCCTTCCCAAATCAGGGCTT
The DNA here is from genome assembly GCF_003368295.1 of Carassius auratus. Classification (NCBI taxonomy): domain Eukaryota; kingdom Metazoa; phylum Chordata; class Actinopteri; order Cypriniformes; family Cyprinidae; genus Carassius; species Carassius auratus. The sequence continues at coordinate 24,929,105 of NC_039270.1, read as the reverse complement.
TACTTCGACAAAAGTGTAACAATGAGGGTTATGCTAAAAAAATTCAGGAAAGTGGTGTGTTTAAAAGTGATAATAATTAATTGAGCATTTGTAATAGGCTGAAGTGACCTACTAAAGGGGTAGTCAATTAAAAGTTCATGCAGTTCTTTATTTGTTCTCTATAGTGTTAGTGTCTATGTCTGTTGTTAAAATGTGTAAGTTAACTCTTTTGATTGTTTTATTTAATTATGCAATATTGATACTTGTTTGATTCAAATTTTACAATATTAAACTATTCTTCTCATGTTTTTTTCTAATGTATTTGTTTGAAAATTGTTTGAAAATACAAAACTTTATTCATTATTCTTTCATTAAATGTACCTTTTCAAAACAAAAAATGTGATTAATAATTTTTATTATAAGTTTTATTATAAATGTAAGCATTAGGGGCTTTGTTTGTTCACAATGCATTCAACTGAAATTAATGGATATTTAATTAACTACAATTACTTTTCAGTATTTTTAGAAGTACATCATAACCATGTTTCACACACAATAGGAGCAGTTTAAGTACTGTAGAAAGATGTGTTAAAATAACTCTTAAGTTCATCTGATTGCATTTAATGTTATTTAAAATTGACATTTGAAGTTGTTTTATTTTTTTTTTTGAAAATATGCGCGTTTGAAACATTACATTTAATTAATAATAAAGTTTACTTTTAATTTACATTAAAGTAAATGTTAGTTCAAATTAATTACTAGTCACATTGTGCAGTGCAATTTAATTATATTTTGGAAGATATTAGATGCAAATAAGAAAGTACATATAAAGTTGTATTAAAGTTCCACTTAAGTTATTGAAATAAATCACTCTTAACTTTCACTAATTGAATTTAATATGAACTTAAAATCTATTACACATTTGAAATAAAATACAATTAATATGCATTAGGTGTGTAAAAATCACTACATATAATTTACACTTAAGTGTATTTTTATTTGACATTAAAATATATTTTAGTTCACATTAATTGCTTGTCAGTTCATTGAACAGTGCACTTTAAATCCATTTTAAAGACACTAAAAACAATTATGGAAGTAAATATAAAATTGTATTAAAGTGCCATTTAAGTTGTACCAAAAAAATCACTCTTAATGACAACTTATTGCAATTTATTTCAACTTGATATGTGATATATTTCAAATCAATTATACTTAATGTGCATTCAGACCGGTGAAAACATTGCATTTGAGTTACACTTAAGTGTATAAATTTAAAGTATATTATTTGTATAATAAGTACACTTTAGTGCATTTTTTTTTCACAAGGGCATATATTGGCTTGTCTCACGTCTGGTGTTTGTGAGAACGTTGTTTCATGTCTGATCTCTGTCTCTTGCTTCTGTGTTGTTCTGCGTTGGATGTCCGTGTCTTCCTACGGAACTTCATCCACTCTTCGCACCTCCACAAAGCATCACCACTTACCTTCGGCTCGATTCCCCGCAGTTCCTGTGCCATCCTCTCCTGCTGCCTACTCACCGTCACCATCCAGATTACTCACTGTCTCACCGCCATCTTGGATTGTCGTCTTCCCAGCATCGTGTTGTTCTCTTGTTTGTCTGTTTCATATTCATTAAACTGTTTAACTCGCACTTGTTTCCAGCTCCTCCTTCACCCATGTAATTTATTTCTAAAAGTAAATGTTACTTCAAAAGTAAATTAAGTTGCATGATTACCCTTACAGCCTAGTTAATGGTGTAAACATTGTAGTAGTTAACTGCAACTGCCTATGTATTTTGTCCTACAAATATTGAAAAAAAAAATCATGACTCACCAGTAAGTATGGATAGCTGGGAACATCCTGCGGTGAGCCGGATCCAGCTGGTCCAGGATGTCGTAGGACCAAGCGGCCAGCCTTTTATGGCAGCGCTGACACTCAAGGTATTCAGTCGCCAGAAAATACCAGCCGTGTAAGTTCAGCACCCACCTCACTGTCTTGTAGAGCCCACAAGCAGTCAGTCGCTGACCGGACCGTCTGCAGTCTGGTGAGCTGCAGATCAGCTTGTAGGACCACATCCTGAAGGGCATCCACAAACACAGCGGGCAGGTGAAGAACACGTCCGGCGATGCAGGAGGCTGATGATACAGCAGACGTGGCTGGGGAGGGTACCACCACATCTGCAGGTTGTCTGTCAGCACTGTCCTTCCACCCTGGTTTCAGAAAGGGAGCGGCCGATCCACTCGTGTTGTTCCTATGGAAGGGAGTGCTTCCAGGCCTCAGGGAGAACAACCTTTCTCTTTGCTCCAAACAAGGTGAGCGGATCAGCTTTGAAGTTGGTGGTGGTTGATTTACTGTGAAAAAGTAATTTTTTATTTTCCAATGAGTAATTATGATTTAATTATTTTCAGTTTATAGGCATTTATGGTTAATAATACTGTATGACACAAAAGAAAACAAAGCACTCACCCTGTGTCTCCACCTCCTTGGCTGAAGCCAGAAGATCTGCATCTGTTGGCTCTGAGTGCAGTAAATGTACAATGTTATTTATAATTACATTAAAACATGCATAGAATTATGCCAGGTCTAATCTAAAAACTCACCGTGTACTGTAGCTGGCTGGGAAAGGGAGCTTTGGGTGGGAGGAGGAGAAGCCAGATGTGAAGGGTGCGGTACAGGCTGGGATGCAGAAGATGCAGAGGATGACGGTTTTCTCCTTTTAGTCCTAATTTTCTTCCGTTTCCTCTGCAAGATGTATTTCTTCAGGGCATCCATCTTGCTGCCTGCACTGGTTTTCTTGCTTTTGATGAAATCCACATAGCTGCAACAAAATAATATACATGAATGATTAAAGTGCACACAAAAGATCAATACAGTTAGCAAGCAAAAGCATATATTAACTTTTCCTCTCCCTGTCCTCGGCCTCATAGAGCTCATTGAAGGTGTTCTTGCTGTAGACCCCAAAGCCCACCAGACAGTCACCCCCACAGCCAGGTATTGTTCCCTCTCCCTGCCTGTGCACTTTGATAGCTTCTGCAATCTTCTCGAATGTGCAGTCATATTTGAGAAATACATCTCTGTTAGCCATGAGGGCACCTCTGTCCAATCTGCCAGCCTCGCACTCCCGCTGATGTCCAGACAGGACCATGAGGGAGTAACCAAGGGTGTTCTCACGAAACACGGCTTCTCAAGAGTTTTTTGCTTTATTAGACAACCTTAGCCTATAATCATAGCAATATTTACCTAAAGTAAAACATGAGCCAAGAGTTGAACTACATTTGAATCATTCATCAATCATTTGAATTCAAGTTCAAATCATTTAAACAAAATCCTTATAATTTATGTTTGTCTTTATCAGAGCCATGCTAAACCTTCAGATTAAGCATTACAGTAAATCTATAACACTATGCCCATCACAAGCCATGTCAGTGTTAGTCACAATGGTGGTACTTGGAAAGCCTAATATTTTCTGAGGGGTACCCTGTGAAAAGTTTAAGAACCACTGACCAAGATATTTAGTCAATTTGAGAGGTGGAGCAGGAGCCCATGGCCTGTCTGCTTGTGGCCTAGACTGGAGCTATTAATCCTGAATTTGCATATTTAACCTTTTCAGTGTTTTTTTAGACGACCGTTATTTTAAAAGTTCCCCTTACTGTTTCCATGGCGATGTGTCAGGCTTGTCACATGACACACCGCGTCTACAATAACACTGAATGAGAGAGGGATCGCTTCTATTTCATTTTTCTTTTTTTATTTAAAATATTCACAAACTTGCATACCATGTCATGAACAATCTGATATTCCGATTCATAAAAATGTGTTTTGTCATTTAAAAACCTTTACAGATCACGATTAAAAGATGATTTAAAATGTGAGATGGGCACTGCCATGTTTTTTCTCGTTGCAGTTCAGAGAGTCCTGTCGGTCAGATTGACATCACATGAACTGATCAATCTCTCCTGAAATACAAGTAATAAAAGTGGGGAGTGAACTAGGTGATGAATAGAGTGAACTTTATAGTTACTTACATTATGTGTATCTGATTCAAATAAAACACAATTTGAATGGATTGTTATTTTTGCTTCCACAGACGTGTGTATTTTTCAAACTCTAAATGTATTGTTTTACTAGTATTTATGTGTATTTAAGTGTCTGAAATCTAAATTATGCATTATGTGGTTAATAACACTGCATAGTGTGATAATATGACTAGAGCAGTGCACGTCTCTCTCTGGCTCAGTGCCATCCAACGTGCGAAAACACAGTTTGAATTTGACTGTTATGTGATGTCACCGAACTTTCTAAATCCCATCTGTGGGACCATACTCCCGGGGGCACGGACATAAGAGTCCCACCTGTAAGACCGTACTCCCGGGGGCAGGGACATAAGAGTCCCACCTGTAAGACCGTACTCCCGAGGCACGGAAATAAGAGTCCCATCTGTGGGACCGTACTCCCGGGGGCACGGACATAAGAGTCCCACCTGTAAGACCGTACTCCCGGGGCACGGAAATAAGAGTCCCATCCGGGGGCACGAAATAAGAATCCATGCATCACTGAAAACAGCAGGATGATTTAAACACTTAACGTGGCTTGATGCAGTAAGACAGTGATTTTAAACGTTCAAATCCAGTATATATGATGAAGCACATAATATAGCAAGCAGATGAGCCCAGATTATTAAATGTTTTCTTTGATGAGACTCAGTCAGAAAAGGTGAAGGCACATTTTATAATGATTGCAATATTGGAAAAGTTTAACTGGTGTTAACATGTAATAATGATATTGTTTAGTAGGCATTCAATGTGTAGGTGTCTTTGTCAAAGCAGGATTGCTCATGACAATAAGATAAATGAGCCACAGGGTGGGGGGAGTGTTATAGCAAGAGATCAGCGCTGGTGTTGTTCTGCTCAGCAGTGCATTAAAAATGCAGGAGATCTTGGAAAATGCTAACTTTAGCCTGACAGCACTTTCAACCAGCATAACAAAAACTGTTCTTGAAGAGAATCCCCTATTGCACCTTTAAAATTATGGTAGACATGAGACGTGTACAGGTCAGAATGCAATAATGATTACATTTTAATGTCTTATAATTTCACCTTCGCTGCATTAATTTGCATCTAGGTAAGTGAATACTCTGTATGCACACTGGATATTTTGAACACCCCAGCCGTTTATGCTAACATCTCATATCAGCTTTAACTTAGCTGGTTCCCTTCACTGTTGCTTCAGCCAGAATATCAAAGTTTGCAGTGAGAAGATTTGCCCTGTCTGAAATTACAAGAGTAGCTGCAAGAGGTTTTTGGCCACATAGTGACTCGGCAACAAAAAATTGACTCCTTAAATTATACAGAGTTGTTGTAGATATTCACTTTAAATATTTGGGTTTGATTTAGGTTTATCTAGTTACATTTACTTTTAGCAGACACTTTTATCCAAAACCACTTACAGTGCATTCAGGCTATAATTAATTATTATAATAATTTGTAATTATTTTTATTTAATTGGTACAATGAGGCAGGTTATCAGGTTTCTCTGTCAACTCAGGCTTTGATCCTTCAGCTGTGATTACTCCATGGGCGTGTGCACATAAAACAGTGATGTCAGCACTGAACAACCAATCAAATTCAAAATGGAAAGAGCAAGAGCAGTATATTTTTCCCCGGAGGAACAAGAAATAATTATTCAAAAATAAAAAGAATATAAACATGTTTGCTCATGCCAAAGCAAGAGTATTTGGAAAAAGATTGCGTTAATGCGTAAGTTAAACAAATACATTCAATATGAATAAGAAAAATGATGTGTATGATGTAGGCTGTGTGTGTGCATGTGCATATGATGGCAACACTTTACAATAAGGTTGTAATTGTTTCGATAACTTAACATATGCATGAGCTAACATGAATTAACACGGAACAAGAGTTTTCCAGCATTTTGTTAATGTAATGTTAATTCTGGTAGTTTTTCATGTTACTATTGTAACTGTGCATTAGACGTCAGGCTACTGAAAAAAAGGTAGGCTTTTTTTTTAAGGTAGGCCTAAGTTTTTTTGCATTGACACTGTTTTCCTAATTAATGTTGTTCAGTTGCTTTGATGCAATGTATTTTGTTTAAAGCGCTATATAAATAAAGGTGACTTGACTTGACACTGGGTGTGTGTGCCATGCATTACTAGGTTTTAGAAGTTTTAGATGTGGCTGACTGTATGTTCTGCACTAGAGGGTAATTGTCACACTGTCTAGTCTCTGTTTCCCTGGGTGTCCACTAGTGGGCTCACTTCCCCTTAGGCACTTCACCGTAGGCACTAGAATTCCTCTAGTCTTGTCCTGTCATCACAGTAATGACACTCCTGCTAATTGCACCAGGTGCATTCACTTTAATGTCATTAGCCTCCCTATAATTACCAGTCTTTTCCTGTTGTTTGTATGGAGTCCTTACCTTTCGTGTTTCCAGCCATCTCGTCCTCCGAGATTCTTCTTTGTCTTCTCATCCTCCGAATTCCCGTTCCATTCCCTTTCCTGTTCCCTCTTTTGTTTGTTTATTTGTTTTGGACTGCTTGTTTGGTTTTGACCTTGGCTTGTTTTCGACCACGATTTCGGATTACCCTTAGTAAAGAACATTTGCAATTGGATCTACTCTCTCCTGTGTCTAACTGAACACGATCGTCACAGAAGGACTCCATCACATAAGATCCAGCAGTATGTTCTTTGATGATTCCTCCCCAGCCACTGAGCAGGTTAGAAGAAATGGTTTTGTGGGTACCCGCCTGGTCGTGTTTCGTGGGACCAGGGGAGGTCGCTTAAGAGTGAGTGGTTGAGAGGATGTCCGGCATTGCTCTCCACCATGGCCCCCCGTCGACCCTGGGTTCGTGAGGAACGGATGAGAGCCGCCGTCTCACCATCTCAGCCCAGCGCCACGAGGCAAGATGGACGCCAGCACAGCGCCACAACACAAAGTGGTCACCAGCCCAGCGCCACGATGCAAGATGGATGCCAGCCCAGCGCCAATGCCCAAGATGGCCGCTGAAACATTTTTGGATTATTTCTCCATGCTATCCAAAATCCTAGAGATTCCCAGGAGTGTTCACGTCACGTCTGCTGATCCAGAGACTGTGCACGTCACGTCTGCTGAGCCAGCGCCACAGTACAAGATGGCCACCAGCCCGGAGCCACTGCAGAGCCACTCGTGGACCCTCCAGAGTCAGGGCTAGTCACCGTCGACCTTCCAGAGTCAGGGTTAGTCACCGTCGACCTTCCAGAGTCAGGGCTAGTCACCGTCGACCTTCCAGAGTCAGGGTTAGTCACCGTCGACCTTCCAGAGTCAGGGCTAGTCACCGTCGACCTTCCAGAGTCAGGGCTAGTTACCGTCGACCCTCCAGAGTCAGGACTAGTTACCGTTGACCTTCCACAGTCAAGTCAAGTCACTAGTGATCTTCAAGGACAGAGTCAAGTCACTGGTGATCTTCAAGGACAGAGTCAAGTCACTGGGGTTCTTCATGGGAGAATTCAAGTTACCAGTGATCTGCATGAACAAAGGCAAGTCACGAATGATCTTCATGAACAAATACAAGTCACCAATTATCTTCATGAACAAATGCAAGTCACCAATAAACTTCATGAGCAGAGTCAAGTCAGCATTGATCTTTTGGAATCCAGTATAAACACCATGGGATTACCAGAGTCTCATCACTTCTCTGTGGAACTACCAGAGCCTCCCCACGTCTCTGCTGAACTATCAGAGCCTCTCCACATCTCTGATGATCTCCTCGCCTCTGCGGAACTTCCAGAGTCTCGTCACGTCTCAGTCGAACTCTCTGAGCACCCGACTGATCCTATTGTGGCCAAGGAGGCTACACTTAACTTGTTCATGTTCTTTGTTTCAGACTTGCCCAACCAGACTTTTCCTCCTGTTCATACAACCACATGGATGTGGTGGTCTTCTGCTCAGCCCTGGGTCCTCACGCTAGGTCCTTCCTGGACTAATGTTTTTGTGGGGTTTTTTTTTTCGTTCTTCTGCCTGTTTTCCACCTTTGGACCTGGCCCTCCATCCCTCCCCCTGATCCTCCGCCAGTCCACCTCCCTCCTGGGTTTCTTGTCTGTGTCTTTCTTTCTGTTTCCCTCTAAGGACCTGGCCCTCCGTCCCTCCGCCGGTCCATCTCCCTCCTGGACTCCTTGTTTTGTGTTGTACTTCTCTTGTCTCGGTTTCACCATTTTACCTGGTCGTCTTGTCTCTGTTTCCCCATTTAACCTGGTCGTCTTGTCTCTTTTTCCCAATTTTACCTGGTCGTCTTGTCTCTGTTTTCCCCATTTTACCTGGCCCTCCATCCCCCCCCTGGTCCTCCGCTGCTCCACCTCCCTCCTAGTCTCTTTGTGTCTTTTGTTTTCCCTTGGGTTCGGGTGGAGCATCTGGCAGCTGCTACGTGGAGGAGGGGGTACTGTCACGCTGTCTAGTCTCTGTTTCCCTGGGTGTCCACTAGTGGGCTCACTTCCCCTTAGGCACTTCACCGTAGGCACTAGAATTCCACTAGTCTTGTCCTGTCATCACAGTAATTTACCAGGTGCATTCACTTTATTGTCATTATCCTCCCTATAATTACCAGTCTTTTCCTCTCCGAGATTTTTCTTTGTCTTCTCGTCCTCCGAGTTCCCGTTCCGTTCCCTTTCCTGTTCCCTCTTTTGTTTATTTGTTTGTTTGTTTTGGACTGCTTGTTTTGTTTTGACCTTGGCTTGTTTTCGACCACGATTCGGATTACCCTTAATAAAGAACATCTGCAATTGGATCTACTCTCTCCTGTGTCTCACTGAACACGATTGTCACAGTAATGCAGTGTCCCTGTTGAAGCCAGCACACGTTCAGTCTCCCACACAGAGGTGAGCATGCAGTAGACAGAACAGTATGAATATACTTCACAACTGTTATGCTTTAATTTGCATTGTATCAGGGTGAAGCTAATGATGAAGAGACCCTCTCTGCCTTTTCTGAAACTGTTGCTGAGGTGAATGCATTTGTTATTGTTATTCTTTTATGGCACACAAATGTGCCTGGCACTTACATCTTTTACTTTAGGATTTTTCACAAAATGGCCCAGAAACATAAATTACAGCCAGTCCTGTGCCTGTATTAAGGCATGCCATTTGTGATTTGATATACCTAAAAATGTAAATTGTTTGTGGTGGAATTGTGGAAAGGAGCCTCCAAATTGAAAAATAAATAAATTGGAGATCAAACCGCTGGAAAAACAGATCTCCGTATTTGAACTTAGTAAACCAAGAAACACAGTAGTATGAAAACTGAATACTTATTACTGCAACTTTCCTCTTTCTCTCTCCCTAGTCAAATAACATATGAGACCTATCTGCAGTTTTCAATGTGTTTTTATTAAATAAAGTATTGTATGGTGATTGCATCTCTGACTGCTGCTCCAGCTGGGTGGTCAAGTGTGATGGGGTCAATTTCATCAGGGAGAAGCTGGTTTTGTGGTGGTACTCACTCATTTCTGATAGTGGGTATATTGTGCAGAATGGCACATGCAGCTACTATCTGTGATGCCTGCTCTGGTGACACCCTTAATTGCTGAAGGCAGTTGAAATGTGCTTTTAGGATGCCAAAGATCATCTCGATCTTGACCCTGGTTTTACTGAGGGCCACATTGAAGCAGTTTTGTGGCCTTGTCTGAGGGTCAGGATAGAGGGTTAGCAAACATCTCTGGCATACATAACCTCCGTCTCGTACCAACAGGCCATCAAAAAGCCCTGTACCAGAACAGAAAAGGGATCATGCATTCATGATCACAAGTCATCTGCAGATTAAATGTAGAGTAGATGATTATGTTTGAATGATTCATCTCACTGAAAATTAAAAATTATCATGCATGTGTAGTACACCCACGTGAACATTTGAAAGGAACTTCAATTCACATAATCTGCCTCATGTCCTCCAAGAGCTGTAGAGACTGCAACATGTGTGCAGTCTATTGCTCCTATGACTCTAGGGAATCCTATCATAATAATATTAACATGAACTGTATATTGTATCTTCAAAGTGAAATCGGCTTTTTGGGTAAAAGAAAAAAGTTAATTTATAAAATTATATCTGTTCATGTGATATCACACCCTATCAATCTTACCGGCAATTTCACAGAAGCCCTCTTTTATGGACAATAAATGTCCTGGATTGCGAGGACCACCTTGCGAATGGTTCGGCAAACGTGTTTTTACCAAGGTTCTCTGCATCACTGCAAGCATTTAAGTACGTACCAATTTAAAAAAAACGCAACACAATACCTTAATTAGCTAGATCAGGTCCGTTTAATTAGGACTGCACATCAAAAGATTGGACATCCCTGCCATTGCGTTTCTGTTAAATGTAGAAAACATATTGATACTGAAGCACAATATAGGCTAAAAGAAGATATTTGAATGCAACCTGTGCTCCAATCAAGACGCTTGTATAGGGGTCATTCCTGGTATGCGGTAACATTTGGCTTCATAAGTGTTGGAAAAAAAGATACATGATTTGTATGTTTTTTGCATTCTACCAAAATAGTGACATGTTTAACTATTAGGAATGGATATTGGTCAAGCTCGGCTATTAAAATAATAATTATGGGTAGATTGTTCAGACTAGAGCTGAAGATCTTTGCCCGAACCCGACGGGACCCGACGGGTTCGGTCGGGTTCGGGCTTAATTTCTATCATCTTACGCGGGCTCGGGCCGGGCTCGGGCTTGCGCTCCAGTTTGCGAGGTAAACGAGCGGTCATGTGATGTGTTTCGATTAGCGCGAGAAAGATGCGAAAATGAATGCTGAGTAGGTGTAACGGAGGCTTGCCTCTGGTGATTACGTTTTGGTTGCACCAGCAACTAAAGCAAACTCTGAGGTGTGGAAAAGTTTGGACCATGCTTATAATGAGAATAATGAGTGAATAATGATGCACCATCAGTGAGCGCAGGAAGACGCTGAAGACATCTACAGTGGATTCAATCATTTTCCTCCACAAACATGTAGACCTAGCCTAATCTCTGTGAGTAAAGGTTTTTCAAATGATAACTAAATATTCATTGAGTCTTAAATGCATAATGTTGACAGAGTATTTACGCTAATGTTGGCATTATTCTTTTATTAAATAAAGCAAATCCGGCGGAGCCTTTATCTTAATTTCGTTATTGCCAAATACCCATCTTAATTTAAAATGTATCTTAATTTTTTTTTTTTTTAAATGACTCGTTTTTATTGGTGCGTTGGTCTAGAATGCTGAGATGTTACGATGTGACCACAGGACTTATTTTATTTCTTTATTCCAACTTCCAAGTGGTCTAGTCTACGTTAGTTATGAGTAAATTATGTTAAAACATTAATAAATTGCTCATTGTTGGCAAAAGGCAAAAGAGCTGTGTGCGTGCGCACATTTGAATAATGTCGGGCTGTAAACGGGTTCGGGCTTTAAAAAAGCTGTCAATCAAAATGTACTTGTCGGGCTCGGGCCGAAACCTGTCGGGCTCGGGTCCTGTCGGGCCTAACTTTTAAGGCCCGATTACAGCTCTAGTTCAGACACTGGCCATGAAAATATTCCACCTAGTTAGGAACATATAGATAGTTATCAAAACATGTTAATAATTCAATTAAATTCAAGTTTATTTGTATAGCGCTTTTTACAATACAAATCGTTACAAAGCAACTTTACAGAAAATGAAGTTTCTACAATATTTAGTAGTAGCTTATGTGTTGACTGTCAATTTGTGCACATATGACAGGATTTTTCAGAAAAATTGATACAAGACGTAGTCAGCCAGACGATGAACATTATTAACAGCAATTATTATATGATGCAGTCACACATTTAGCAATATTTGTTAGTTATGTTTGTTGATTCAGGGTTAGCATCATCTGAGGTCCTCTGAGGGTCAGCATCATCTCTTCTCAGGTGTTCTGGATCCAGACTGGAGCTTGTGTAAATCCTAGTTACCACGGGATAAAGATCCCAGCAGAAACATAGAAACAAATAGAGACATCATTAACATAGCTGCTGTTCCAACAAAGTAAAATTAATTAGTTTAACCCAAGCTAAAGAATAAGAATGAGCATTCGATCAGATACAACTGCAGTCACAAATTATGAGATGCATTATTCGAATGCTTGGCGAAAGAGATGTGTTTTTAATCTAGATTTAAACAGAGAGAGTGTGTCTGAACCCCGAACAATATCAGGAAGGCTATTCCAGAGTTTGGGAGCCAAATGTGAGAAAGCTCAACCTCCTTTAGTGGACTTTGCTATCCTAGGAACTACCAAAAGTCCAGTGTTTTGTGACCTTAGGGTGCGTGATGGGTTGTAGCGTGGTAGAAGGCTAGTTAGGTACGCAGGAGCTAAAAACCATTTAGGGCCTTATAGGTAAGTAATGATAATTTGTAACTGATACAGAACTTAATAGGTAGCCAGTGCAAAGACTGTAAAATTGGGGTAATATAATCATATTTTCTTGACCTGGTAAGGACTCTAGCTGTTGCATTTTGGACTACCTGTAGCTTGTTTATTGACGAAGCAGGACAACCACCTAGAAGAGCATTACAATAGTCCAGTCTAGAGGTCATGAATGCATGAACTAGCTTTTCTGCATCGGAAACAGATAACACGTTTCGTAGCTTGGCAATGTTTCTAAGATGGAAGAATACAGTTTTTGTAACATTGGAAATCTGATTTTCAAAAGACAAGTTGCTGTCTAATATAACAACATGATTTCTGACTGTAGAGGAAGTAACAGTACATCCGTCTAGTTGCAGATTGTAATCTACAAGATTCTGTGTACAGTTTTTTGGTCCAATAATTAATATCTCTGTCTTATTCGAATTTAATAGGAGAAAATTATTGGTCAACATGTATATTGAACATGTATATTGAAAATAGAAGGGGACCTAGGACAGATCCTTGTGGCACTCCATGTTTTACTGTTGATAAATGAGATTAAGTAAACAAAATGGTAGCGATCGGACAGGTAGGATCTAAACCATCTTAGAGGCTGCCCTTGAATACCTGTATAGTTTTGTAATCTATCTATAGCCCTATTCGGACGGGACTAGTTTTACAGGGGGTCGTTAGAGAAATCTGCGTTTCACAGACGTACTTGGTGATTTTAATCCCGTCCGAATCTGCCACGTCTGTGTTTTTCTCACACTACCTCTGTGATAATTCCAGAGCAAATTACCTACCGTTTTTCAGCAAACTCAGTGATCCTCTGAGAAAACTAATCCCGTCCGAATGCGAATGTCTGTGATTGCCGGTGATATTTTATTTCACAACGCGTTTCCTTGTGTGTTTTGGCCAACGTGAATTACCGTAGATGCTCTTACCGCGCGGATGTTTGATATATTTGCTTAGTGGCAACTAAATAATAATAAAAAAATAATACAAATAATAAAATCAAGAGCAAGATCGCGTAAACTGTTAATACCGGCTATTGTAATATCAGCATCAGGTAAGATTACTCACGTTCATTTATGTACTCAGTTACATAATGTTTTAAAAGGAAAGAAAAGAAAAACAAGTTAAACCACACATTAACATGGTTTTGCTATACTAGCCATTTAGTATTTATTGTGTAATAATACTAAGGCAATCATTCTGAATGAATGCAATGCACGCATACAGAGCGCGTGATCTCTGTGACACCCAGATGCACAAATCAGACCCTCCCACCTCTGTAATAAACACGGAGATACTAGTCCCGTCCGAATTGGTACATGAAAATCACAGACGTCAGGTGGTAAGAATCGAAACTCAAACGTAGTTTAGAAAACTTGTCCCGTCCGAATAGTGCTTATGAGTATGTCATGATCTATGGTGTCGAACGCAGCACTAAGATCAAGTAAGACTAGAAATGAGATGCAGTCTTGGTCTGACACAAGGAGCAGGTCATTTGTAATTTTAACAAGTGCAGTTTCTGTGCTATGGTGGGGCCTGAAACCTGACTGAAATTCTTCATACAGATCATTTTTATGTAGGAAGGTGCTCAATTGAGCAGACACAACTTTTTCTAAAATTTTAGACATTAATGGAAGATTTGAAATAGGCCTATAATTTGCCAGTACACTAGGATCTAGTTTTGGTTTCTTAATAAGAGGCTTGATAACCGCCAGCTTGAATGGTTTTTGGATGTAACCTAAAGATAACGACGAGTTAATAATATTGAGAAGCGGTTCTTCGGCTACAGGTAACAGCTCTTTCAGTAATTTAGTGGGTACAGGATCTAATAAACATGTTGTTGGTTTAGATACAGTGATAAGTTTATTTAGCTCTTCCTGTCCTATGGTTGTAAAGCACTGCAGTTTATCTTTGTAATAATTGTAAAGATTTATGCTCGTATGTGACAGTATAATCGTAAAGATTTAGACAGACAGAACGGTAACTGTTAGTCTAACTTGTAACGTTATTTATCTGTCATTAATGTAAGCACAAGCACAAGCCTATGTCACTATGTGTAACTAACATCAAAGATACAGCTATTCATTTAGCTGATGCTATAAGTGAAAGTGGCCAGCTGTATTTTTTTACTTACTCTGCAGCACACGTCCATAACGCTAAAATATGTGATGTCCAGGAGAAAATTAGCAACGTTGGCGTCTGTGTTCAAATTCTTCTCCCTTTTCATCTTTGAAAAGCATCTCCAATACAAATTCTGGTTTTATTTCGTTTTGCATACATGCGCAGCGCACACACTTATGCGCACACATACATGCATAACACGCTCTATAATTTGCTGTTATACTCCATATAGCTTCATTTACAAGTCAGAAACTAAGCTTTTTTTTGCACAGGGCTATCTAAATGGTTCATGGTCCCACCTAGTGATCAACTGGAGTAACAAATTTTACCTCTTCCCAACAGAGAAAACCACAAAACAAGAATGCATGATTATATGGTGTCATGGCTTTGTAATCAAAATATCATTATAATAGAAGTCAATGGGGCAAAAACAGCCACCAATAATAGAATGGAGAATTTTTTTTTTATTTAATGCTGCACAAAAACTAAAAATGCATAAAAAAACAATGATGTTACTAATCTTTGACATGCCCAAGATTGTGATAAAAAGTAACGAAAAATCCAGTCACAATATAGTCTAGATGGAAATAGGGGTCCACGTGCACCCCCCTGGCTTTTTTTATGCCACCTGATTTTTTAAAAATCCTTATAGTGTCTATTTTCATAATCTGCCAGGTACCAAGCTGAAATAATGTCCCAAGGGGTTCTTTTTTAACCCTTTGCTGCACCTGACCAGAACCAGAAAAATAAAAAAATGATACAGAAAGTGGCGTACATTTTGTTTTAAATGTTTTGTTTTTATGTGTGTAAAATGTTTTCAGTTTCTTAAACCCTACATGTACTAATTCTATATCCTATCTTAAATTTTTCCTAGATATGGCAAGTACTTCAACTGCCAGTCTTAACCAGCCCGTTACTGGCTACATTCACAACATCACACCTCTGCGTCATGGGGTTAAACGACAGTACTTCGAATGAGTCTTACAACAACGCCACGAAGTCTGTAAGCTTGTGGTGTTCAAGGTGGAGCTCCATTCTAAGTTTCTGAAGATTGAGAAAGACCGGTAAACTTTAGTTTCATTCTTACAAATACCTGTGAGGTTGTTGTCTCTACTTTTAATACTTTGAACCTGTACAGGAGAAAGGTACTGTCTAGGGAATTTTACAATTGTGATACCATAATGCAGACTTAGAATGACACTTTGAAATTAAAAATGAAAGCCTGTTACAACTTCTAGTCTGCAAGCAATATCTTCTAAAACAATGTATGTTTCAAAACCAAAATTTGTTTTTCTGTCATGTTTTAGATGCCTGGTCCAACTTAATAATGTGGTTGTCCAGCCGTCAAGGAGAGAAGATGAAATGGACATACTGTTCACGCACCAATCCAAATGGTGTTGCTTGAGTTCCATTGACTACCCTTACAACCCCACCATAATGGTCACCGTTCAAGACCAAACAATTAGCCAGATTCTGCAAATGGATATGGAATACCACAGAGTAAGTACTAGTGGTGGGGAGGGGGAAGGTAAAACAGTTTTATCATTCAATCTATTCTAAACCCTTCAAGACAATGTTGGTAGCTTGGTTAACAAATGCAGGTTTACTATGCCCTTTACACCTCTGCTCATTCCACAGATCCAGGAACTGAATTCATAATTAAATATCACCGTATTAGGCTGTTGACCCAATATCTTGTTTATGCTCTTTCAGTCAACTTGTTACTCTATTCCTGATCAAGTCTCCTTTTTTAAGAGTTGGTTGACATCTTACTAGACTACATAAAGTGGGATATGAAGGTAATGAAACTAGAAATATACCATAAGACACTAATTCGTATTGTTAATATTCTGCAGGTTAACGTCACCGTAAAGATAATCCAGATGGAAATCGAAAGACATGCCTTTCTTCAGGATGATGTCTTGCTAGAGAACGGTCTACACCATAGCGGACACCACAGGCATCATGGAGCTTACTGTCTGGGGCATACAACAAAACCTTCAGCTGGACTCCTGGTTTTACATAACCAATGTTATGGATGTTCAGAGGTACAAAATTCCAGTCCATGACAAAAGACACAAAATTTACACCCACCACATGCACTGACACCACATTTCCACTACAGCCCACCACATCTGAACACGTAACTGGAAACATCATTGGCGCCAAAGTCAACATCATTTACATTTGTCCACTTAAGCACAAGTTAAATAACATGGCACTTTCCTGCACGAGAGTCCTCTCTGACAAATGCGATATATTTTACAGAGCCGACACCATTACACTACACACACACACACGCCAAGCTCAAAATAACAACCACGACCTCTGATGACATCAAATCCATTAACCTAGAGAACCACGTTCTCCGATCCACAATCCAAGTTCCAAAAAACGCCACAACTGACACAACAATGGACTCTCTTTTAGACCTCCCCACTATGAATATGACAATACACAACCAGTACATCACCCACCTGGCATATCTGGAAAAATCACATACAGACACCCCACAACCCAGCAGTCCACTCATGCACTTCTCATCACCTACACAATCTGCAGCTCCAAGTGATGACCGAGCCGAACTTGACCCTTTTATGGTGGAATCTCCAATAGACAGTCAGCCAGAAGTAAACCAGCCAACTTCCCAATCTCCCACTTCTATTGCAGATACCCCAAATAAGTAATGTATTGTTAGTTTTAAATTGCAACTTTGTTTGTTTGTTTTTTTTGTGGAAATGTGCTTTTGTTTAAATTTCAATCCTGTGAGCACTTGAAGTAGCTCTTATTTTTATCCTCCCTGATTTAAATTGACTCTGTAAATATTGAAGATGCAAGATGTTGTATGCATTTCCAGATTTAAATTTTTTTTTTCTGTCTTTGACTATGGGGATGTGTTATTTCTGACTGTTAATAAAGAACACTCACTTCAATGCTTGACTCTTGTTTGCTTTATTAAATTGCCACAAAATTGGTTTTAGATGTCTATACACAATGGGAGAAATGTCATTTGGTTTAACCTTTAATCTGTTCATGTGTCTAGACTTCTTGAGACAGAGATGAGAATTTTGTCAGACTTGTTAAAGCCACTTGTTCACTATATTTTGAAGTCCATTCCAATATCTTTTAAACTTAACATGGCTGAAAAAGAGGTACATGTCAACAAGAGCATGTTCTGAAAGACTACATACTATGCCCTCTATAGTTTGACATTTTGCAAGTTAACAGAAAAAGTTAACCTATTTGAAACCCCTTTAATTCCTAAGAAATAACTGCTGGATTTGAGCATGCCTATGTTTGACTTCACTTTAATTGCAAACTGCATGACCATTAACCAAAAGTTATTAAATTGTGAACTTAACAAGGTCAACCTCTAATCGGTTCAGAGGCTGGATCTCGTCCAAACTTTGATTAATCGAAACCGAACTTGGTACACTTCATCTACACCGTTATCTGAGGGTCCAATGGGAACAGTGCCACCTATGGGTGTTGAGATACCAAAAATGCACATTTGCTTAACTCCTGAACAGTCAGTCAGAAAATTATGATCTTGGTGTCTATGGATTCTGTGGGTTATGCCGACTCGGTCTCATTCGTCATTTTCCAACATAATGTCTGTCCACCATATTGAATTGAATAAACTGTTTTTTTTTCGCTACACCTCCTTTGAAATCTTGTTCAATTTTGTAAAATTTTATCAGATCTTCAGACCAAATTTTTTATATTCACTCCCATTCTTGACATGTAGCTCTTGGAAGTTGTCCGCAGAGAGCTGCACGGGTCCGCTTTTGTAAATCCGCACCCGCCCGTACCCGCAGTGCTTAAAACCGCATCCGACCCGTTTTCCGACAGTAGCACTAATTAAAATCCGCACCCGACCCACTTAAAATAGAACCGACAACCGACCCGCACCCAAAATCAAACCAGTTAAGCCAATCACATTAGACACACGTTTAATTTTATTGCCAGGTCATACAGAAGTTATTTATGGAAAACTCTTTTTAAAAAATATTCATTTTTTTTATACATTTTATCTTAATTTTGATCAATGTTTTATCAATCAATTGCCCGTATTTAATAAATAAGAAGCAAATATATAGCAGACAATGTAATAACCTTAGTGTAATTGACAGAATTACTAAAAATTATTTTGCTACCTAAAAGTAAAAAAAAAAAAATTGTGTCAAGCATGCATGCATGTCTATTTCCTTCATATTAAATATAAAACGCATGTGGACTGATATTTTTCCAATGTCTGGACTCCTTTATTAATGGAGTATATAAACAGATGTTTCAATATATTGGTATTAAATGCATTTTCGGAGAATTTATATTTCACGTTTTTACTGGAAATGTCGAAATACATGCTCTTTGGTCCATCAGTGGTTCTGAGTCACTGATCACAGTAGAATAAAATATCTCATAATAAAATACAAAATTGACTGATTTATGAATGTATATGCATAGTTCTCATCAGTCGGAAATACTCATAATTTAGCCCCGGGGCCAGTTTAATACCGGGTTTCGGTACACATCCCTACTTATACCTGATTTATATTTTTTCCTGATAAGTCCCCCGATTTATTTTTAGTGTGTTTAAAAAAAAAAAAAAAAACATGCAGCAAACAGAGATCAGGTGATGAATCTGTTAAAATGCAACGACTTGCAATAGACGACTTATATATTTTTTTCCTCTGATCAATTTAATTTATTTTTTAGCGTGTTAAAAATAAAAAATAAAGAAGAAATGCAGCAAATGAAAATAGCCGATTAATCCGTTAAGATGTTATACTTCAGAGCAGAGCCTGGGCCTAATATATGCTATCCATGTTTTTTTTTTTCATTGCATCTGGAAATGACTTGATCAGCCTCCCGCATTGCTCAGCTGTGGACGATTTAAAAATGTTTGATATAAAAGTTGCTGTCCTATTTCATACAGGAATTGTTCATTTTAAAAAATCAAATTAAATTGTTAGTTCTAAATATATTATTAGCACAAGTTCATTGGAGTGCCCAGCCCTGCTCCTGGTGTTCGACTGTCTTGCAAAGTTTAGCTCCAATCCTAATCAAACACACCTGAAGCAACACATTTTTAAGTGAGCCTGAAGACCTTAATTAAAGGCAGGTGTGTTTGATTAGGGTTGGAGCCCCAGGACAGTCCAACGCCAGGAGCAGGGTTGGGCAACCCTGATTTAAACTATTTAACATGCCGTGACATTTTATCCTTTTTTACTTATAAACTCCTTGACAATTCATAGTTAGTTTAATAGTATTTAAATTCAAGTTTAAAAATAGATTTTAACTGCTAAATACCAACAACCATACTGCATGTGAATAAAGAAAATGCATACTTTTCATAACATTTCATTATTCATAAAATGCGTAACATTTCTGGTGTTTGGATTTGTACTTCTTAAGAATAGCCCTAGACTGGTTTCTCTCTCTCTCTCTCTCTCTCTCTCTCTCTCTCTCTCTCTCTCATTAGCTCAATGAAATGCATCTTCCTTCAGGTAGAATGAATGTTTTCCTGCCTTGCTAAATGTTGGGCTCGTGATCAATAAGTTGTATTCGCCTCAATCTGATTCAGTAAAGTCAAACCACAGACAGTGAAGCTGCTTCACTGAGCGCGAGTCCCATGCGCTGTGAGGCGGGAACAGAGGATTCTGCTTGGTCTTAAAGCCTTCCGCAAACACCCATGATCACAAATAACAATGATTTTCGTAAAATAATTAATTATTAATTTAACTGATGATTTTTTTATTTGTTATTATCATTATGGTCTTGTGAAAATATATACGGATAAGAAGCTAAATGTTTTCATTTCATTTTCATTTCGGTTCATTCTTGGTTTTAAAATAAACTTCAGGTTTTATATGCAGAGCGAAATGGGAACGGTCCAGCATTTAGCAATAATTATTTTTAAAGGGGGGTGAAATGCTATTTCATGCATACTGAGTTTTTTACACTGTTAAAGAGTTGGATTCCCATGCTAAACATGGACAAAGTTTCAAAAATTAAGTTGTACATTTGAAGGAGTATTTCTGTTCCAAAATACTCCTTCTGGTTTGTCACAAGTTTGGGAAAGTTTTTTTCGAGTATGGCTCTGTGTGACGTTAGATGGAGCGGAATTTCCTTATATGTGTCCTGAGGCACTTCTGCCGGAAGAGCGCGCTCCCGTATAGCAGAGCACTGAGAGCACAACAGACTTCACTGATCAGAGCGAGAGCGTCGCCAAATGTCACAAAAGAAGTGTGTTTTTGGTTGCCAGGGCAAGACAACCCTGCACAGATTACCAAAAGAGAAACAGCATTAAGGGACCAGTGGATGGAGTTTATTTTTACAGAGCATCAACGGAGTTCCCTTACGAAAATTAACCATGGTTTTACTACAAATTAAACCAAAAAACCATGGTTACTATATTTAAACCATGGTAACCACAAATTAACCATGGTTTTGCTATATTAACTATAGTTTAACCACGGTATATAGTAAATCTGTGGTTAGACAAATGGGAGTCAATACGCTAAAAAACCATGGGTTACTACAGTTTTACTATAATAAAACCATGGTTATTTTTCGTAAGGGTTGTGCAAGTGTTTGTGTTTGTTCCCTGCATTTCGAAGATGCTTGTTTTACAAACAAGGCCCAGTTTGACGACGGATTTGTGTATCGTTTATTTCTTAAGGATGATGCAATCCCAACGAAAAAGGGTCACGATCGTGTGTTGGATGAGAAAAAAGTGAGTAAAACTGCTTCAAATATCTCTGCCTCCTTGTTAGTGCGTCCCCTCCCATGCCGGAGACCCCGGTTCGAGCCCCGCTCGGAGCGAGTTGTTGCTGATGCTGCTCTCGTTCAGTTTCAGCCTCGGGATCTGATTCTGGATCATAAATATACGCTGAATCTGACTGTTAGCCATGGTTTGTTTTGGATGATGGTTTTTTCCCCTCACGGTAATGTCACAGTTTCCACATGCTCTCAACGCAAAAGGCTACTGGCGCTCGTGATTCTTTAGCTCCGCCCACACGTCACGCCTCCAGCCGCTCGTGTTTTTCCGGGAAAAATCGGTACAGACTATCTTTCTCTTATGAATATAATAAAACTAAAGACTTTTTGGAGTTATGAAGGATGCAGTACTACTCTATAGGTACTCAAGATTAACAGGAGATTGAGTGAAAACCAGCATTTTACCCCCCCCCCTTTAACTCCGTTTTTTTTAATTATGCTTTATTTGTGTCCAAAAATTGAGTATTTTCTGTTTCAGCTGTTTGATCGCGCTGGTGTCTCGTGCACATATTCACCGGAAACAGCAGTCGTTCACCAGACATTCAGTGTTAGCAGCGATCCACTTACTCCACATATTGTTAATTATAATTGTTTTCCATCGATACTGAAACACGCGTGTACATCAAAGCCTATTTTACCTCACGAATAATACTTAAGCTTCAAATGGGCAACATCACGAATATGGAAACGGATTTCTCCCGAGTGAGAGAATGAGAAAGCCCAACCTTACCTTATGCTTAGCTTTAAATTATTATTATTTTTTGTTTGTTTATAGCTAAACGTTTATTATTATATACTGCAATTATATTTATCAATTAGAATTCTATATTTTTAATTCTTGTTTTGTTCTGATATATTTGTTAAATTTAAAGGATTTGTTGTAAAGTGAAGGGAACTAAATATATCCTGTTTGTCCATAATAATATTATTAGGCCAGACGTTATTTCTAAATGTAATAAAATGCAATTTATACATGAATTATAGAATATAAAAAAAACATGCAGCAAACGAAAATAGGTGATTAATACATTAAAATTAAAGGGACAATAAGTAACTTTTTAGGTATTTTATTATCTAAAATCTATATTTTTATTCATAAATATGCCCTCAATGGTGTACAAATACCTATGCCAATGTTTAAACTAATCCTTGTAAATGAAGAATTTATTATCTTTATATACATGGGACGGGTAGGTCGACGGAGGCTTCCATGTAGTTCTGCCATCTTGCAAAACTATAATAGCAGAGAGGGACAAAAAGTACTAAGCCAACGCGTTTCCACAACGCGTTTTCGGTCAGAGCCAGAAACGCAGGTGCAGAGCAGTGAGAGGCGCTTGAAACTGCACCGGCAAGTTTAAAAGTCTGGATTGCATTCTTATTATGGACCATACATATGCCGCGCCACAGGAGAAGAAAACATCGTCGCCAAAACAGTCAAAAATAGAACGTAAAAGGAAACGTGAGCGTAGATTACAGAAAACAAGAGTTAATGTCGGGGAAGCTTTTTCTAGGTGGAAAGAGCTAATGCTGGATAAAGATTTCAAAAGAGACGCTGAAGTGGCCAGTTTTCTTCTCGACAGGTAAGTCAGTGTTACAGTCTATATTATAATATTTTTTTTATATCTAACAATGCACATTATTCAGAAAATATAACGAATAAATTAGACATAACTACTAATTACAATATTTCATGTTGTCCACAGTCAGTAATTCATACTGTAACATTCGTTTGTTTATGGTCATGTTGCAGTTTGTTTGAAATAACACACCTGTTCACCTGAAGGAAAACTCGACGAAGTGCTATTAGAAGACATCCTGTCAAAGCTTTTTGGTACATATCGCCTACCGTAGATGAAACGCGCATTTGAAAAAGCGAGGCGCTGGAGAGCAAAATTAGTTTGAATGCAAAATACAATTTCACCACTAGATGGGAGTAATTCCTACTTAGTGTCCCTTTAAACCTATACACGATAAAAAAAAAAATTTCTCTCACAAACTTAATTTATTTTTTAGCGTGTTTAAAAATAAATAAATTAAGAAAACATGCAGCAAATGAAAAAAAGGTGATTAATCTGTTAAAATGTGTAACTCTGGGTTAACAGTAATTATAAGTATTATATATTTAAGAGCAGAGCCTGCATGGGCCTAATCTAGGCTATTTTTTATTTTTTTCCATTGCATCTGAAAATGACTTCATTCATCACACGTGCTCTGGTGCAGATCCCCCTCTCTCGATGCCCAGCTGTGGACGATTTGAAAATGTTTGATATAAAGGTTGCTGTAGATTTCTGTAAGAGACTGTTCTAACTTTTCGTTTGACTGGACTTTATTTTCATTTAACTGTTGGAAACTAATGGAAAAAAGAATGGACATGTTCTGTGGTGCATTTTTGAGATAAGATAACCTGCAAGTTTGTTTTTAATTAATTTAATTTGTTTAGATTGTAGGCTTTTTTCTTATTTCGTTTGCGAGCGCTGTTGCGAGCCTGCCTCAGTATTTCAATTTTTTTATTTTATTTTACTCACTTTGGTTTAATTAATAAACATTTAATAAACTAACTGTCTGTGTGATATGCTTGAAGTGTTTTATATATGGATTTTATTGTAGCCAAGTAAAGTATTAGCGTTAATTTGAGAGGCTTAATTGATTAAATATGTTTTAGGCTACTCGCTGTAGGCTTGGCTGTTTTACGTTAATCGTCATTTTAAAAAAAAATGCTCCAAACATTTTTCTAAATTAACTTGATAAAGAAATGAAAATAAACATAACACAAAACTGACCCATTTTTTTATTATTGCAAACAGGGCAGGCTTCCGCTGTGTAATAAAATAAATAAATAACACACAGGCTCGTGTCGGACTCGGGCTGATAATTCTGATGAGCTGTCGGACACGGGTCGGGCTCGGGCCTAGATTTGAGGCATGTGCAGGGCTCTAGTGCAGTGCAAATCTTGCACATATTTTACACACCTGCATTTAAATGCAGCTGCATTTTTTTTTTCATTAAATAATATGAAAGCAAGTAGGGCTGGGAGATAAATCGATTTTATCAGTTAATTTGAATTTGTAATTTACATCGGTTTGTTTGAATGAAAATCGGTTTTCTTTTTAACATCCACCGAAGCACCACTCAGGCTCCCTTGGTTCAGAGTGGCTCAACCCCACGAGTCTGACAGAGACACACTGCCGAGCAAAGGATGAGCAGAGTGGACTGATTCTGACTGGAGCCTCCATCACGAGTACAATTCATGCCAACAGCCCGTAATATAACTGCATATTCAGCAAGAATTCATGTTAAACATAGTTAGCTATGACTTGATCAGGTTATAATGACTGCAAGAGTCGAGCGGGATGTTAAAGGCTAAGGAGTTAATCTGTTTCTTTTACTGATTATTTTTGGGTTAAAGCATGATTTAAACAGAGAAAGCACATTCACACAATCGCTTTAACAATAATGCATTCAAACAAATGTAATCTTACAGTGCTACTACATTATCAGTAGGGTATTTGATTTTGAAATCTTGAAGAAATTAATCGATATGTTTAGGTAAAATAACTGACAAAAAAAATGTACTCTTATTTTCCTCACAAACAAAATTTGCACAGCTGATGGGCTAGTATTAACAAATAATAAAAAATAAAATAAAAAAAGGTCTTTCCAGCATTAAGGTAATAACATCACAGTTTTATTAGCATCTTGTCTCAGTTATAAGTTTATAACTATATTAAAACTTGTTTTGAAAAATTTATTTGTCATTTGAATATTGATTTTAAAATCAATTTAAATCATAAATCTGATTCTTTCTTTTAGGCCATATGTTATCGCCCAGCACTAAAAGCAAGTAAAGAAGGCTCCCTTTAAAATTATGTTGTCTGTTAAAGGGGGGGTGAAATGCTCATTTTCACTCAATATCCTGTTAATCTTGAGTACCTATAGAGTAGTACTGCATCCTTCATAACTCCAAAAAGTCTTTAGTTTTATTATATTCATAAGAGAAAGATAGTCTGTACCGATTTTTCCCGGAAAAACACGACCGGCTGGAGGCGTGACGTGTGGGCGGAGCTAAAGAATCACGAGCGCCAGTAGGATTTTGTGTTGAGCGCGTCTGGAAGGTGTGACACAGATCCAGAGGCTGAAATTTAACAAGAGCAGCATCAGCAAAGGCTTCTCTATGTGGTATGTACTGAAACTGTATATATTTGCTTAGCGGTTTTGGAAAATGACTAAGTTCCACTTTGTCGTCTTTTTTTTTTTTTTTAAGCTGTACATGTGGAAAGTGCAGTTTGATAACAACATCGCATGTTGTTTACTTGATGTGCTTACGCGTCGATAGCTAAGTTAACAACACAGATATTTGAAGCAGTTTTACTCACCGCCTGTGGTTCCAACACATGATCGTGACCCTTTTTCGTTGGGATTGCATCATCCTTAAGAAATAAACGATGTGCAAATCCATCGTCAAACTGGGCCTTGTTTGTAAAACAAGCATCTTCGAAATGCAGGGGAACAAACACAAACACTTGCACAACTCCGTTGATGCTCTGTAAAAATAAACTCCATCCACTGGTCCCTTAATGCTGTTTTTTCTTTGGTAATCTGTGCAGGGTTGTCTTGCCCTGGCAACCAAAAACACACTTCTTTTGTGACATTTGGCGACGCTCTCGCTCTGATCAGTGAAGTCTGTTGTGCTCTCAGTGCTCTGCTATACGGGAGCGCGCTCTTCCGGCAGAAGTGCCTCAGGACCCATATAAGGAAATTCCTCTCCATCTAACGTCACACAGAGCCATACTCGAAAAAAACTTTCCGAAACTTGTGGCAAACGGGAAGGAGTATTTTTGGAACAGAAATACTCCTTCAAACGTACAACTTAATTTTTGAAACTTTGTCCATGTTTAGCATGGGAATCCAACTCTTTAACAGTGTAAAAAACTCAGTATGCATGAAATAGCATTTCACCCCCCCTTTAATGAAGCTCTTTTTTACATTGTGTGTATTTTATTGATTATAATGAGAGAACTTTAGTTTAATCATGTGGACACTTTATTAATCTGTCCATTCTTTAGAGTTTCAAAGATTTAATTGTGCAGGTTTAATTTTATTAGTTTTTTGTTATAGGCTAATTAGGCATAAATAATGGGAACGAAATTATACAGTGCTTCACGTTTAAACATGCAACAGTTTCTTAATCAGTTTACAGACAAATGTATTTTTCCCAATAAGTTAAAGGACAGGTAACGAATAACAAAAATGCATGTTGTTTTATTAAAGGAAAAATATATTTATATTGAAAATATAAATTAAAATATAGGCATATGTAGCAAAGTTCGAGGGATGGAAGGAAGAGAGGACATAGGGGTCGGCTGGACTGCTGACAGGTTTATTATAAACAAAAATAACTAAGAGGTTACTAACACCCAAACGGTGACTCTTATTCTGACACGTCAACACTAGTTTCGTTTTATTCCTTCCGGTTTCCGTTTCTGGCTTGGGTCAGCAGTCCGTCTCTCTCTAGCTTGCTTCCGACTCTCCTGGCGTTTTATACTCTCTCCACACCAATTACTAGAACAAGAAGCAGGTGATGATAATTTTTGCCCAAACCACTCATATACTGCTCATCTCCTGATTCTCTCTCCCGCTGCAGACTTCACTAAACCACGCCCCCCTCCCCCCCCATTTCTGGAGATGAAGTCGGCCACCGCCATCTGAACACCCGGCCTGTGGATCACTGCAGCGGAGCGTGGTCCGAACAGAGGGTGAACTCCCGTCCCAGGAATTAATAGCGTAGGGTTAGGACGGCCCATCTGATGGCTAGGCACTCTTTTTCTATGGTGCTGTACTTAGCCTCTCTCTTCGAGAGCTTCCGGCTAATGTACAGCACCGGCCGTTCCTCCCCCTCTATCTCCTGGGACAGGACTGCCCCCAGCCCCCTGTCCGACGCGTCTGTCTGCAACAGGAAAGGGAGAGAAAAATCAGGAGAGTGTAACAACGGCCCGCCACACAGAGCAGCCTTGACCTGAGTAAAGGCCTGCTGACACGGCTCCGTCCACTGGACCGTATCTGGCACCTCCTTTTTAGTAAGGTCAGTCAAAGGGCTGGTGAGGTCAGAATCATTAGGAATAAACCGTCTATAATAGCCCGCCAGCCCCAAGAACTGCCTTACCTCCTTTTTGGTCTTGGGACATGGGCAGGTCGCAAAAGTGGCTGTCTTTATCAATTTGGGAACGCACCTGCCCATGCCCAAATGGAAGCCCAGATACCTCACTTCCACATGCCCAATCGCACACTTCTTTGGGTTGGCCGTTAGCCCCGCTCCCCTCAGCGACCTCAGGACAGCCCTCAGATGCTGCATATGCCGCTGCCAATCATTACTGAATATAATGATATCATCCAGGTAGGCAGCCGCATATGCAGCATGGGGCCACAGAATCCTATCCATGAGGCGCTGAAATGTAGCTGGTGCCCCGAACAAGCCAAATGGAAGGGTAACATATTGGTGTAAACCAAACAGCGTTGTGAAAGCTGTCTTTTCTCTGGGCAATGGAGACGAGGGGATCTGCCAATAGCCCTTTGTTAAGTTCAATGTCAAATAAAAACAAGCCGTGCCTAGCCGATCAAGCAACTCGTCAACCCGCGGCATTGGATACGCCTCGAATTTCGACACAGCATTCACCTTGCGATTATCCACACAGAATCGGACTGAGCCGTTCGTTTTCGGAACTGAAACTATCAGGCTCGCCCAATTACTATTAGATTATTCTATTACCCCCATGTCAAGCATAGCGCCTAATTCAGCCTGAACTACCTTTTTCTTGTGCTCAGGTAAACGATACGGCCGGCTGCGAACTACCACGCCCGGCTCGGTCTGGATATGGTGCTGAATCAGGTTAGTACGGCCCTGTAGGGGTGAGAAGACGTCGGCAAACTCTGCCTGCAATTTCGTTAAATCAGTGAGTTGGGACGGCGAGAGGTGATCTCCACCTGGAGCCAGGGCGAGGGATTGTGGATTTAAGTGTGCGATTAAATCGTTCGACCAGGCCTTCGGTTTGTGGGTGATAGACGCTAGTTCGAAACGATTTAATGCCCAACAATCCGTACAGTTCGCGTAGCGTACGTGACATAAACGCCGTGCCCTGATCGGTGAGGATTTCTTTTGGAACCCCCACCCGGGAGATAAGACGAAACAGGGCATCCGCAACACTTTTAGCGGAAATGTTGCAGAGGGCCACCGCTTCAGGATATCGTGTTGCATAATCAACTATGACTAATGCAAAGCGATGTCCTCGTGCCGATCGCTCTAATGGCCCGATGATGTCCATACCAATTCTCTCAAAGGGGACCTGCATTAAGGGAAGAGGGCGCAAAGGCGCTTTTGGGGCGGCCGGTGGGCGGGGCCCTTGGACTCGTGAAATGGCCTTGGTCAGACACGAGGAGGGCCGGGTGGATGGGACCTAGGGAGAGGGACAGGGCGAGAGAGAGAGGGGGGAGAGAGAGAAGGAGAGAGAGAGTTAGTAGGTGGGGGTGCGCCCACCATGTGGTCCTCCGCCAGGTGGATGGCCGGTGGCACTGGACCCACTCGGCTGTCTTTTTGGGAAGCCGAGCGATGAACTGCTCCAGCACCACCAGGTCAACGACATGCTCCACGTCGCTTCCCTCAGCTAGTAGCCACTTGCGGCAGGAGTCCCGGTGCTGTTGGGCCATCGCGAAGGGTTGACCGGCCAAGTCCAGGGACCGGAACCGCTGCCGGTGTTGTTCGAGCGACCGGCCGACCCGCTGGATGACGGCCCTCTTTAGGTCGTCGAAGACCAGGAGGTTCGCCACTGGAAGTTGTTGGGCGGCCACCTGGGCCTCTCCGGAGAGCAGGGGAATGAGGTGCACCGGCCACTGTTCTCGGGGCCACCCGCAGGCCTCCGCCGACTTTTCAAATAGCTCCAGGAAGGCCTCCGAATCGTCCTGGGGCCCCATCTTGTGCAGCGGTAGATGCATGGGCGCGGTGGGCGGCCCGGCGGCCTTGGCGCAAACCTCCCGATCGATCCAGCTCCGGAACCTGTCGTGGTCCTCCTGCTGGGCCTGGCGGTGGCAGCGACGGTCCTACTTCCTCCCGGGTTTCGGCACCAGTGTAGCAAAGTTCGAGGGATGGAAGGAAGAGAGGACATAGGGGTCGGCTGGACTGCTGACAGGTTTATTATAAACAAAAAGAACTAAGAGGTTACTAACACCCAAACGGTGACTCTTATTCTGACACGTCAACATTAGTTTCGTTTTATTCCTTCCGGTTTCCGTTTCCGGCTTGGGTCAGCATTCCGTCTCTCTCTCGCTTGCTTCCGACTCTCCTGGCGTTTTATACTCTCTCCACACCAATTACTAGAACAAGAAGCAGGTGATGATAATTTTTGCCCAAATCACTCACTTACCGCTCATCTCCTGATTCTCTCTCCCGCTGCAGACTTCGCTAAACCACGCCCCCCCGACACAGCATAATGTATGAAAATATTGACATCTTGCATATTACTCCATGTAGCCTACCCCCCTAAAATATGCTACCACTTTTAATGCTCCGATGCAAAGTAAACCACAACTCTTTTGAATAATATAACGCATAATTAATATAATATAAATAATATTGCACATCTTTTAAATGTGTCAAATCTAAAATATGGTTTAATACCATGTAGATTAGAGAAAATATAATCACAGGTTCAGGCACAGGCTTGACATTTATCCTGCTTGAATTCGTTCTTAGAAATGCACAAACCTTCATCTGTGGATATTAAATATAAAATATTTTAACTACAGTGTTATTCTTTCATTTTCTGTGACTGAAGCCATCAAATGTACCACATCAGCGAGGCAAAACTGACGTCTATTTGCGAAAATGTGCCTTGATGTGCACATTAATGCAACTACCCCTGAAATTAAGTTATAATAACTAATAAACTATATTGCACTATACAGTAGTCAACATTTGAAGTGGATCAAAACCTTTCTTCAAAAAAAAAAACCCAAAATGATGAGTCCTATGTAAACCTTTTCTGCAAGTTTGAAACCCTCATAAGATACTGTTAATATGAAAGACCAAGAAATTCTCACACTTATTTCGCCCCCCACAAGCTATACAGAACTACCACCAAAAACCCAACCCCCTCCAGCTGAACATTATGCAGTCTGTTTTTTGACTGCGAGGAATGGTGTGTTGTCATGTTACTGGGTTAAAATATGCATTCACTTGTTAATAATTAATCATTATTTTATGAAAATCATTGTTATTTGTGAACGTAGTGTTTGAAGAAGCAGACCTACACTCACTAAGTGTTCTTTCATTGAAAAGTATGCATTTTATTTATTCACAGGCTATATGGTTGAAATAATATTTTAGTTCAAAACTTTAAGTTACATTGTTTAAAAAAATGCTTTAATGACTAGCATTTCATAGACCTTCAGTTGTTATGCTTTAACATCCCGTGTCATTTGTAATTTTACAGTATTTTCACCTCCTAAATCACTAAACTTTAAAATCACAAATCTATAATGGTCAAATTTACTCAGGCCGATGGCATTTTTATGACATTATTTTATTTTATTATTATTACAATTTTTTTTAAATAATTGTAGCTTACATAAATAGGTGAAGCAAAACTGATTACTTCTATAACTAATAACTAACTTCCCTTATTTTCTTAAAGAATAAACACTTATTTTATACAAGAATGAGCATGATAACATTATTAATTCATAGTAATTTAAGCAATTAAAACCTTTTTTAACTTGAATTTCAATACTATTAAACTGACTTTAAAAGTTTATAAGTTAAAAAGGGTAAAATGTTAGTGCATGTTAAATAGCCTAAATTTACCTGTTAAAAATATAGTTAGACAATATTATTCAAAACATTTTTTAAATTAATAATTCCTGTATAAAATGGCACAGTAACCTTTATATCGAACATTTTTAACTCGTCCACTGCTGAGCAACTATCTGCAATGAAAAATAAAAAAACCTGGTCAGCCCAGATTAGGCCCAGACTCTGTTCTTAAGTATATAATAATTAATGCTGAAAGCCACATTAATGGTGTCTTGGTCTTGCAGTTCTTCAACTGTATTTCTTTAGGTAGTCCAGTAACTTCTGATGCAGATGGTAGTGTAAGTAGTCAATTTTGCTACATGCCTAGGTGTTTTCAGGAGGGAGGATCTGTGTGATCATGTTGCTGAATAATCTTTAACAAATGGTTAACAGCATTGTTTTTCAGTTGAAACTGTTGACCAGGTTGCCAGTGTTAATGTGTTTTGCTGGTCAGTAATGTCATATTGTTTTTAAATGTAAAACAAACACATTAATCAACCAATTGAAAAAAATGTGAATAAGTGAAACCAACATTAACAAAAAAACATTCTGCAATCTGAAATATACAGTAGGTACGGAAAGTATTCAGACCCTCTTAAATGTTTCACTCTGTTATATTGCAGTCATTGGCTGAAATCTAATTTCCTCATTAATGTACACACAGCACCCCATATTGTCAGGAAAACGCATTTTTGAACATTTTATTAAAAAAGAAAAACTGAAATGTCACATGGTCCTAAGTATTCAGACCCTTTGCTCAGTATTTAGTAGAAACACCCTTTTGATCTAATACAGCCAGGAGTCTTTTTGGGAAAGATGCAACAAGTTTTTCACACCTGGATTTGGGGATCCTCTGCCATTCCTCCTTCAAATCCTCTCCAGTTCTGTCAGGTTGGACGGTAAACGTTGGTGGACAGCCAATTTCAGGTCTCTCCAGAGATGCTCAATTGGGTTTAAGTCAGGGCTCTGGCTGGGTTATTCAAGAACGGTCACAGGGTTGTTGTGAAGCCACTCCATTATTTTAACTGTGTGCTTAGGGTCATTGTCTTGTTGGAAGGTGAACCTCCGGCCCAGTCTGAGATCCTGGGCACTCTGGAGAAGGTTTTAGTCCAGGATATCCCTGTACTTGGCCGCATTCATCTCTCCATCGATTGCAACCATCCTGTCCCTGCAGCTGAAAAACACCCCCACAGCATGATGCTGCCACCATGCTTCACTGTTGGGACTGTATTGGACAGGTGCCTGGTTTTCTCAACACACAACACTTAGAATTAAGGCCAAAAAGTTCTATCTTGGTCTCATCAGACCAGAGAATCCTTGAGGTGTTCTGTAGCAAACTCCATCTTGCACTGAGGAGAGGCTTCCGTCGGGCCACTCTGCCATAAACACCCGGTCTGGTGGGGGGCTGCAGTGATGGTTGACTTTCTACAACTTTCTCCCACCTCCCGACTGCATCTCTGGAGCTCAGCCACAGTGATCTTTGGGTTCTTCTTTACCTCTCTCACCAAGGCTCTTCTCCTCCGATAGCTCAGCTCTAGGATGGGTTCTGGTCGTCAACAATTCTGTGTTTTTCTGCTGTGTGTACATTGAGGAAAAAAAATTAACTTAAATGATTTTAGCAAATGCCTGCAATATAACAAAGAGTGACAAATTTAAAGGGGTCTGAACACTTTCCGTACCCACTGTAATAACATATACAGAATTCTCAGTCCAAACATCATATAATAGACATGAGTTATTACGTGAACATTAGTAATGTTAGTTGACTACATAAGGTAACATTTCTAATCTCTAATAATGGAAACACTGCTTACATTACATTAAAGATTAAACATTTATTAATCTTTGTTAATGTTAATTTCAACATTTACTAACAATGTCATAAAATGTACAAAATTTGTGCAACTGCGCTAATATGAACTAAAAATGAATAGATATAGCTTACAGTAGATATATTTTGAGGCCAGTGGTTTCTGGGTAAGAGCTGAACCAATCTTTCTTGCTGGGACTAGGCATAGAAAGCATACACTATAATTAAAAACTGAACCCAGCTACAATGATGCGTGCCAAGAGAGTCACATCACAGACGAAAATCCCCACCTATGCTCTGGAGTCCCCCATTCATGCAGAGCAGGCTCCTCTGGTCTGGTGAAAAGACAACCAATAAATCCCCCTGTTGGCAAAGGTGGGGAACACTTCCACCGCAGGATCTTTACCCAGGAACTAGCGACTTTGGGCTGGTACTCATGTTTCCACTGCAGGAACCAGGACCTAAATAAAGTTTCGGGTAAAAGAAAAATATTTCAACCACCATTTATTCTGATCCTTTTCAAAATATTACTGTTACTGCGTCATGAAATATAATTTTTAAAGTATTTCAGGCGAGAATGTGGTTTATTTAAGAAGACAATGCCTATTTAAAAATGTGTTTCGCTGATTTCAGAGATGGTCAGCTCCACATGATCAGCGATAGTTTAGTACTGATGTGTGCCACTGGCTCTGATGTCTCTTTAGTGGTTAAACATAGAATATAATTATTTTGGGTAAATCTAACAGGTAATCGTTGGTCTTTATTCAATTTAACTATATGTTAAAATGAAAATAAAAAGAGGCCATTGATATAATATTTTGTTTCATTGTAATGACTGTGTATATATATATATATATATATATATATATATATATATATATATATATATAGTGAGGAAAATTGCAGTAACCATGGTCAGGTGACTGATGTTATCAAGTACTTGTGTTGTTGAGTGTGAGGAGATCACACTCCGAGTGGAACTCACAAAGTCTGAACTACAGAGGATGCAATCTGAAATTGATGAACTTTGTATTGAGAAAACGGGCGCAGACCTACGTCACCAGACTATTTGCCAAATCTTTTAGACGGTGGTGGAAACGCAGAAAGCAACAGGTATATAAATAGTTCCTGAGGGAAAAAAGTTCCTGGTACAATTGTTCTGGGTAATTTCGGTGGAAACGTGTCAATAGTCACCCCCACAAGATCCCATCTTAAGCCAGAGATGGTGAACATGCTGGGTTTCCTGGCAAATAACATACTGCAACCACTGTTAATAAATGCCAATTTAGTGATTTTTGCTGTTGTTGATTTTTTAGAGTGCTGAATTTTTGTAGGCTAAGGAAATTTTGGAAGTTTTTCTTTTAAATTAGCTTCTCATTTATTTGGTTTTATCTTATTTAAACTTTGTGTACTTTATTTCGGCCTATTTTATTTTCTTATAATTAAAAAAAAAAAAAGTTCTAATTCTCTTGTTAAGTCTGACGTCACGTAGCAGTGCTTCCGTGTCCAAATGCTCTTATCAGTTACCATAAGAAAACAACAAAAGGTGCTAATATAAACTCACAATGTGATAGCATACTAGCAAAAAAGTTATAATCTTAACCTTTAACTCCATACCGAAGTCCCATATATAGCCAGACTGAAAATATAAATATAAAAAAAATATATAAAATTTATTTGTGTTTGGGACGCTGTGAGCACAGAGACTGTAGTGTATATCGTAAGTTTGAAAGCGTTTAGCTTAAATTATTAATATGAATAAACAGCGCTCATAAACGGCTGCTGATGTCCTATTCTCAAGTGAGGCCTGGACCCGGAAACAGCGCTTCTTACGTCATCACTTAACAACTCAATAGGCAATAAATGTTCTATGGTTTTTATTTGTTTGGGTCCAGTTTGCTGATTTTCAGCCTATGCATGGTGGTATTTTTATTCATTATGTCAATAAAAGTTCTGTTTAATATCAGTGAGGTCTAAATATATATATTTTTTTTTTTGAAAAACAGATGACTCACTGAACAATTCACATGACACTGTTATTGGATGTGAAGAAGTTTTTAATTAAATTGAATGTGATACTCAACACCTATCATTTGTTATAAAAATGTGACTTTTTTCAAGTAAAACATATAATTGCACACACACACACACACACACACACAGTAATTTATTTAGATGTGTACATATTTATTTACTGTAGAAAAGCATACTCACCTGTAACTTTACTTTTATATTTACAATACAGACATTCTAATTAAATTATATTAGTATGTTTTCAGCACATCACTGAACATGTATATTTGTACATTTGGTGTCCAAAGTTATTTTTTTTTTTTTATTTCAAGCAAGAAGTGTGACAACAGAAGAATACACAATATTCATAATATGCTTGAAATGGAGTGGGGAGAAGTAAAACTTATTGAACCCCACCCCAGTCTGTCAAAGAATTTATACAAACAAAAAAGCTGCTTCCTTCTTCAATTATCTCAAAGAAATAAAAAAGAAAAAAATATATAAAATAAATTATAGTAATAATAATAATACCTCATTAAGAAACAGTATTATAGTTGCATATATGCAAACCACACATCCATATTCATCCATATTCATAATATACCGATATTACCTCAGGTAACAATGATGATCAAATACCACCAGTGTTAGACGGAGTACCACAAGTTAAATACGCATGGTAAATAACAACTAATCCAACTGTCCACACATTAATACAATCAAACCTCATTATCATTGTAATGGGACCAGACCTTTTGTTTGTAAAGACATTTGAAAAGGTGAATGCATTGACAATGCTTTAATTCAAGCCCCAAATTATTCCACAAAGTGACCCCAAAAAAACAGAAAAACTCCTCCTGGTGGAACCCACCATTGGGATCACAAAGTTCCCAAATCCTCTCAAACTGTACGACTGCTCTTTATGAGAATACTTACTCTACTTATTATAGCAAGGCTTTTAGAGACTTTAGTAGTTATATGTCTGATGTGGGCATTCCAACTTAAATTATCGTCTATCGTTACACCTAAAAAAATTATTTCCTGAACATTTTCAATGTGTACACCATCTATCTCAACCAGTTTCTGTGAATCGGCTTGATACTTTCCAAAAAACATCACTTTAGATCTATCTAGGTTTAAGGATAATTTATTACTTTCCATCCATTTTTTTTATTTACTTAATTCTTTATTTACAACGCTGATAAGTCCCTCCAAATTGTCGTCACTATAGAAAATGTTTGTATCATCAGCAAGCAATACACATTTAACCAATTGAGAAACATAAAAAATATCATTAATATACAAATTAAATAATTTGAGGCCCAGTACTGACCCCTGGGGGACACCACCAGCAATATCAAGACATTCAGAAGAGTGCTCACACATTTGGACATACTGTACTCTGTCGCTCAAATATCTTTGTCAAAAACCTTTTCAAATCTGAATTAGTCCGCGCATTTTTTCCACCATGTATCATTGTGTAATCAAAATATTTTATTGTGCTTTTCTTTTCCTAATATTTCAATAATTGTATTTATAAAAGCCCTGAAGGGTAATTTACCCGATTCTACAACATTATACAAAATAAAATAACTTTTTTTTCTTATAAATATATGAGTCTGTAAATCTTGCATCAACTCTGTTACCTTACCATACTTTGCCTTTAAATGAGTGGCATTATATCCCACAACTATGTAAGATAGAGGAAATGATGTCACTTTCCCTTCACTGTTAAGTGTGAACCACTGAAAAGTCTGTGTGCTCTCTAAGAAAATATTTTAATCTAAAAAATTCTTACACCAGGAGTTATTTTATAAAGTGTCAAATATGTTGCCAAAATCTCACTGATCACACTTTCTGTTATTTAAAAGTTTTTAATCATGATTAAATTAGTGTCATGTGCTCTTAGCATTTATGCGAGCAAGTTAAGTTTTATGTAAAAAAAAATAAATAAAGAAAATGGTCAAACTCTGTTACCAAGGTAGAGTAACACTGCTGTCAAGAGTGTAACAGAATTGACGGTCCATCAAACAATTCTGTCAATTCTGTTACTTAAAGGGTCAGCTCTGTTTATGAACTATTTTCACACACAAAATATTTTTGTTTCATATCTAATAAAATGTATTAATTTATTTTGCACCCTTGCATTATTTCAACAACATTGATTTTTTTAACTGGACATTGTATTCAATACATTTTAAGATGAAAAATATTTTCCATGTGTACGGTTCTGTGAAGACAGGGTTTTTATTTTTATTTTTTATTTTTATTTTTTTAACGTATGCATAGGTGAAACATTATCTCAGTTTCAAGTGGTGAAATGTAAGGACTGTTTGTCTAATGAATTAAGAAGGATTTTTCCTTTTATGATTTCTTTTTATTTCTACACATTGGCTAATTTGTCTTTAACAAAGTTGACAAACAATACCATAAAGACGTCTGTTTTTTTCATTACGAGTGATTTGACAAGCACTGCATTTTTAAACCTAAATATGTTTTCAATAAGATACTAAAAAAATCTGTTAGTGAAAAAAAATATATATTTCTGCAATGCCACATTTTTCTCCAATTATAGAATCATCCTCACATGAATTCCTCTGCCATCTGTTTTATTACACAGTGGTTTTAGCTTGTGAAAGGGACTTTTATTTTGGAACGGCGATGTGACGTCATAAGGCCGCTCCGGCGTCTGTTGTGATTCAGCTGAAGAAAGGTGAGTGTTTTAAGCGTTTTAAGTTTGAGTCAAATCTGACAGCACTGACTTTTTGTGTGTTTTTAAATTATTGCTTTATGCCTCAGTGATTATTGAAGGTAAGATTGTAATACCTTACCAACATTAATGCACGGTATTTTGAGTACAGCGCTTCGTTTACGAGGAACAGAAAAGAAGCGCCTCATTTCGCTCCATTATCGTGATTTTGTTGAACATGAACAGGAATCACTGGCGAGTAGTGATGGATAACGGATCTTTTTTAAACGAGTCAGTTGAGTCGAGAGCGTCAAAATGATTCACTGATTCTAAGCGCTCTAATCACCGCACTCTGACGACACTTCCGGTTCACAATGTTACGAGAACAACAAACAAACTTAATAAAGACAACTTTAACAAACCAACTAGCGATGTTTTCATGAAAGTGTCATCTATTAAATAAATAATTAAGTCAGAAAACATCACTTAGTGTTATTTATTTGTATTTGCCTAGTCAGGTAATGTAAGACCAGTTTATCACTCTTTGACTCTCTTATCAGTTCACTGATTACTGAACCAGATGTAGTTTGATTTATTTTCTTTCTATTAATTGTTTATCATCTTAAGCTTTACAGAGCGTCCAAACACAGAGAAACTCTGAAGAAACTCTGAAAACTGCTGAAGGGACTGAGATCCACGGGACACTATTATTATAAAGATGGCGTTTATTAAAGTGGAGAGTGAAGACCTGAAGATTGAAGAAGTATTCAGTGTCAAACAAGAAGAAACTGAGGATCAAACAGGTTGGTTTTCTTTCTCAAAGCTGAACTCATTTACAAAATACTCAGAAGCTTTAACTGTTGTAATTACTGATAAAGGTCTATAGCTGCTCAAAGCAGGCACAGAAATAACAGATTGCATTTTGATCACAATGAAGAGAACATAAATAAGAGAAAGTAAAGGCACTGGAGCTTCTCTGGAGGAAACGCTTTACCTGACGCTACACCAGACACACATAAACACTCATGTATGTAGACTCAAACAGGTAATTTCCTGTTTGAGTCTATAGTAAAAAGTGATTTTCAGTGTTATTAACAAATCTGCATTTTCACGGGGTTTAAATAAAAGGATTTGTTTAATAAGACAACACATACAAATTTGTGTTTGAAAACCTACTCCTTTACTGGTATAAATAAAAATAAAACATAATTTCAAAATGCATAATGCATGTGATTATAAATTGGTGTTTCACTTGCTGATCAGAATCAGAAAGAGCTTTATTGATTGCACAATTTTGGTAGGTTACTCTGAGATGGATGGAATAAATGTTATATAATTCAAATGGCTAGCTGTTATTTTTATGGTAAATCAAAAAGTGTATATTTTTAAATTGTATTATTTTTGGTATATTTTACCAGTAATTACCATACTTTTAAAACAAAAATGTTAATAGGAAAAAATATGCAATATGAAAATATTAAAAGATCACACACCTGAGGAAAACTTGGCGACTGTCTATGCTTTTACACTATTCCCAATTTTTCACATTATTTTCTATTACTTTTAGGGGCTATATATATATATATATATTATATAATATTTTACCTGTTAGCAGATTTATCATGTGACAGCATTGATTACATTTTCTTAACTCAAGAACTCTTTTAAAGCAAAAAGTGTGCAGAAGTTATCTGTATCTTGTGTGCTGCTTCAAGCTTCCCACATAATTTCAATTTATTTATAAAGCACAACACAACTACTGCTGACCAGTGTGCCTTACAAAGTAACCAACCACAGACAGAATTAAAAACAAAGACAAGGATGACAAATAAAACTGCAAGACTCAGGGCAGAGCAATACATGAATAATAAGCCAGATGAAATAAAAATGTTTTTAACCTGGATTTAAAAATGGATAGTGTAGGGGCGGTTTTGATTTCTGTAGGATATCTATAAATAGGCCAACGCACCAATAAAAGAGTCTTCCTTAACAAATTAAATCAAGATAAATTCTAAATTAAGATGGGCATTTGGCCATAACGAAGTTAAGATTTGCCAGATTTGCTTCTCCACTAGCAGCTGACATAAAAGAATAATGCCAACATTAGCCTACTCTTTCTACATTATGCATTTAAGACTCAATTAATACTTATTTATAATTTGAAAGACCTTTACTCACAGAGATTAGGCTAGGTCTACATGTTTTTGTGGAGGAAAATGATTGAATCCACTGTAGATTGGTTCAGTGCGTTCCTGCGCTCACTGATGGTGCGTCCAGCAATATAACCCTCTGGATCATTATTCTCATTGTTAACATGGTCAAAACTTTTCCACACCTCAGACTTTGCTTTAGTTGCTGGTGCAACCAAAGCGTAATCACCAGAGGCAAGCCTCCATTACACCTACATTTTCACATCTTTCTCGCATTAATCAAAACACATCACATGACCGCTCATTTACCTCGCAAACCCGAGCCCGTGTTAGATGATATAAATGAAGCCCGAAACATCCGGTCCCGTCGGGTTCCGTCAAAGATCCTCAGCTCTGCTCTTGGCAGACCTGAGAGCTCTTGCAGGTTGGTGGACTATCAATAGGTCTGAGAGGTAAGAAGGTGCTAAACCATTTAAAGACTTAAAAACCAATAAGAGCACTTTCAAATAAAACCTGTAGCGCACAGGTAACCAATGTAACGAGTGCAGGACAGGGGTGATATGCTCAAAAATAAAGTTTAAATAGAGAGAGTGTGTCTGAACCCCGAACATTATCAGGAAGGCTATTCCAGAGTTTGGGAGCCAAATGTGAAAAAGCTCTACCTCCTTTAGTGGACTTTGCTATCCTAGGAACTACCAAAAGTCCAGTGTTTTGTGACCTTAGGGTGCGTGATGGGTTGTAGCGTGGTAGAAGGCTAGTTAGGTACGCAGGAGCTAAACCATTTAGGGCCTTATAGGTAAGTAATGATAATTTGTATCTGATACGGAACTTAATAGGTAGCCAGTGCAGAGACTGTAAAATTGGGGTAATATTATCATATTTTCTTGACCTGGTAATAGGGCTGTGAGATATGGACAAAAACAACATATCACAATTTTTTTGATCAATATTGCGATTTCGA
This sequence comes from Carassius auratus, assembly GCF_003368295.1. Taxonomy (NCBI): domain Eukaryota; kingdom Metazoa; phylum Chordata; class Actinopteri; order Cypriniformes; family Cyprinidae; genus Carassius; species Carassius auratus. The sequence goes on along the minus strand of NC_039270.1, from coordinate 24,888,351 downwards.
TTTTAATCACGGTTTTGACAGACATGCTTTATGGTCATTCCAAAAGAAAACCAATTAAAGCTTTATCAAAAAGTTGTAACATGTCTCTAGAACAGACAACTCAAAATAGTAAAGGTGTAACAAAATGTCTAGACGGATGGCAAAAAAAAAAAACCTGTGTCAGGTTTGCCTTTTTTGACATGCATTGGTGTTACGACCCTGTTAAGGGACCAACATAAGAAAGCCATTCTGAAAGGCATCAAACACCACAGTGGCCTGGGCAAAAAGGCAAAGTTTTACTATACAGGTAAATTAATATAAATCAAAAATAGGAAAACAGCAAAAAGTGTATTTAAACAAACAAATCCTAAATAAGGACTTGTGAGCTAACTAATTTAGGCTACGCTTCCGGCTTTGCTACCATTCGTACATTCTAGCTTACTGCTCTGCGCTTTGCTTCTTATTTCTGTACTTTTCTCTGATTTTCTAAGATTTTTTACTTCAGCAGATCAGCACAGTGCTCAAACAACAGATTTTTGGCTCAAACGCTAAAACTAAAAACTCTTTGGGACTGGAATAATACTACAAAAAGAAGACTTTGCCTCCCACTGCCAGCAGCTTACATTCCAGAGACGGGATAACAAATGCCTACATTCAAACAGAAGAGAGAGAAAATGCCTCCTGTTGGATCTACTTGTTGCATGAACTGCTGCAAACTTCTACAAACGATTGTGATTCTTGAAACAAAGTTACTTGCTGGACTTCCAAAACAGACGGAACACTCAGCAGACCGTCGTCATGGACCCCCTCAGCAAACAGCCTGTGAGTTCCATGAATCTTCTGAATCTCAACAGTTTATACCAAGTGTAGAGGAACAAGCCGAAACTGATCGCCACACTAATCGATGCCACAAACAGGGAGCGAGACCCAAAGGAACACAAAACATCAGATTGTCACAAATTTCTCTTATTGCTGCAGTAGCTTCCTCTACCCCAGATTCGACTATGCAGTGTTGGGCAAGCTACTTGGAAAATGTAGTGAGCTAAACTACCAGTTACTCTACAGTAAATTAAGCTTCACTACACTGAAGCTACCCCCCTGGGAAATGTAGCAAGCTAAGCTACATCAACAGTAGCTTGCTACTTTTAAAATTAAATGTTGAACACGTTTTATTAGAAGTCAATGCTCAAAACTTGCAGTCAAACAGATAGGCAGGTGTAATTGTTTAGTTTAATAGTTTTTGTGTTCCTTATCAATTTGGCAACAAAAACAATCTAAATGCATTTAATTAACAATGTGCGCACTAGTAAGTGTATGCACCTGTTGCATGGGCATGCTTAAAGCTGCAGTAGGGAACTTTTGTAAAAATATATTTTTTACATATTTGTTAAACATGTCATTATGTCCTGACAGTAGAATATGAGACAGATAATCTGTGAAAAAATCAAGCTCCTCTGGCTCCTCCCAGTGTCCTATTGCCATTTGCAGAAAGTCATCCGCTCCCGGTAAAAAACAACCAATCAGAGCTGCGGTCCGTAACTTTGTGTGTTTTCAAAATGTAGAAAAATGAACATAAGCGAGTACACCATGAATCCATTTTCCAAACCGTGTTTTTGGCTTGTCTTGAATCACTAGGGTGCACCTATAATAAGTGTTTATATTCGGACTATTTTAGATTGCTTCGGGGGTACCGCGGCGGAGTAACCCAGTACCTTTGTGATTCTTCATAGACATAAACAGAGAGAAGTAGCTCCGGCTACAATGTTCTTCCGCAAGACGCAAGCAGTTCTGTTTATTAACCGCTAGAGCGTCAAAAGTTCCCTACTGCAGCTTTAATATACTGTAGGCCTTTGCAGAACAAAATGCAAGACCTCCAAACCGTACAAAAAAATGGCCAGGATGGACCCTGATAATTTTTACAAACAGCATCTGAAAACACATTTTCTCTCTGTTATATAGGTCAGTGATATGTACTTGTCGAGGTACGGCCACGGCGACTCACTCCTCGGGATTAACTGTTCTCCGACCTCATCCTATGCCATCATTTCATCAAATAATTTTTTGCGTGACTGGCCAAGGAGTGGTACCATCCGGTGCAGAAGGTGGCTGTAATGCATCATAAAGATGGTTGGTTGCTATCCACCGTAAACACGAACAAGATGAAGTAGCGCCGTCGCGTCACTACTGATCCTGGATTTCCCGATTTGAGTTTGAGCATCAGAAATGCTTGCGAAAATGTAGCTTGTGTGGAAGCTACCGCATTACTTGGTAAAAAAAGAGCTTCGCTACTGAAAAGCTATTTGATTCAGAAAGCAGCGAAGCTACGACCAAGCTACTGAGAAATGTAGTTAAACTAGTAGCTTCGCTGCTTGTAGCGACGCTACTGCCCAACACTGCAACTATGACAAGGCTTGTAAATACTGGCATTCAACCAGCCCCTATACATCTTGAGAACAGATTTGAAGCATTAATGAATGCGGTTGAGGAATCCCCAAATGTGATAAAACATGGATCGGATCAGCTATCAGCTAACACCGCTATTAACAGGCGCTCAAGGTCGAGCAGACAGGGGCATTCAGCTCAGAGCGCAGCCGAGCCAAGGAGTCTGATAGTGGGTGACTCTGTTATCAGAAACATTAGTAGCAGGACTACAACAACATGCTGCCTTCCTCAAAAAATGGTCTCTGATGTGAACAAGGAACTTCAGAACATTCTGATGAAGCACAAGACTGCAAATCGAATCATCATCCATGTGGGGAAGTATGATATTCAGAAAACATCGGGTCCGAGTCATCATGTGGTTGACACATCCCACAAGGACACTGATAACACCATGCAGCCAAAACACTATCATGGACACTATCCCGGCTGAGCCCTGCCCACAGAGCTCCTCACAGACTGACTGTGAAAAACAAAAACAGAGAAAGAGCAGGGGCTCGTAAAAATCGGTCATAGAGCTCATTGTAGCGGTGCCTCAGGTGTTGAAATATACATCTATAACTATCTGCAATGGTTTCATCTTCACTTCTTTACCCTAAACTGTTTGCATCTTTGGATGCTAACAGTGCTACTGATACTTTCTGCTTCCCTCTTACATCTTGTTTAGACACTGTTTGCCCCTTATCTTCCAGGCCAGCCCGTAACACCCCTTCTGCCCCTTGGTTATCTGATATTCTACACCAGGGGTGCCCAACCCTGCTCCTGGCGATCGACTGTCCTGCAAAGTTTAGCTCCAATCCTAATCAAACACACCTGAAGCAACTAATTAAGGTTTTCAGGCTCACTTAAAAATTAAAGGCAGGTGTGTTTGATTAGGGTTGGAGACAAAATTTGCAGGAGAGTCGATCGCCAGGAGCAGGGTTGGGCACCCCTGTTCTACGCGAACACCGTTCTAAGCTTAGCGCTGCTGAAAGGGTGTGGCGCAAATTCAAAAATACTACTGACCTTAATGTGTATCAGTCACTCCTATCTTCCTTCTCTGCTAATGTATCCACTGCTAAAATGACATACTACCATAACAAAATTAACAATTCGTCTAACTCTCGCATGCTTTTTAAACATTTTCTTCACTTCTTTGTCATCCTCCTCCCCCTCCTGCTTAATCTCTAATAGCTGACTACTTTGCAACGTTTTTCATTTATAAAATTAAACACATTAGTGCACAATTTTCCACACCACAATCAGTCAAGCTCATATCACCAGCAAACTTACACTCATTTACATCCTTCTCTTCACTCTCTAAGGCAGAAGTCTCAAAACTAATCCTTTCTAATCACCCTAGTACTTCCCCGCTTGATCCTATTCCATCTCATCTTCTTCAAGCCATTTCTCCTGCAGTTGTACCTGCACTCAATCACTTCATCAACACTTCCCTCCACACTGGTGTTTTTCTCTCATCATTTAGACAGGCACGAATAACTCCACTACTTAAGAAACCCACCCTCAACCCATCTCTTTTAGAGAACTACAGACCAGTTTCCCTTCTTCCTTTCATTGCAAAAACACTTGAACAAGCTGTGTTCAACCAAGTCTCTACATTTCTCACACACAACAACCACACTGACACTGAACCACGCTTCAATGGTTTGAGTCTTACCTATCAGATAGGTCCTTCAAAGTATCTTGGAGAGGTGAGGTGTCCAAGTCTCAATATCTAACTACTGGGGTGCCTCAGGGCTCAGTTCTTGGACCACTTCTCTTCTCTGTCTACATGGCATCATTAGGTTCTGTCATTCAGAAATATGGCTTTTCATACCAATGCTATGCTGATGACACTCAACTCTACCTCTCATTCCATCCTGATGATCTGACGGTAGCTACTCGCATCTCCGCATTCGCATTCTTCCTGGATGATGGACCATCACCTTCAACTCAACCTTGCCAAGACAGAGCTGCTTGTGATTCCAGCAAACCCATCGTTTCATCACAATTTCACCATCAAGTTAGGCACATCAACCATAACTCCTTCAAAAATCACTTGAAGCCTTGGAGTTATGATTGATGATCAGCTGACTTTCTCAGACCGATCCTGCAGATTTGCTTGATTCAACATCAAGAAGATCAAGCCCTTTCTTTCGGAACATGCTGCACAACTCCTTGTTCAAGCTCTTGTTCTGTCCAGGCTGGACTATTGCAATGCCCTCTTGGCAGGTCTTCCAGCCAATTCCACCAAACCATAACAATTAATTCAGAACGCGCAAGATTAATTTTACATGAGCCAAAAAGAATACACGTCACACCTCTGTTTATAAATTTACTCTGGCTTCCAATAGCTGCTCGCATAAAATTCAAGGCATTGATGTTTGCCTACAAAACTACCAGTGGCTCTGCACCCATTTACCTATATTTGTTACTTCAGACTTATGTGCCCTCTAGAAGCTTGCTTTCTGCAAGTGAACGTCGCTTGATTGTGCCATCCCAAAGAAGCACGAAGTCACTTTTATGGACTTTTTTTGTGACAAACCAGACACACTGCTCTCACCCGGAGAGAGTTTGTGCACTTTAAATGTGTCTACTCGCGCTCAAACTGTGTCCTGTGCACTCACAACTCTCTATGCTCATGCGCTAGATATTTTCACACCTTTCTATTTCTAGCCTTTTAACGCGTGTGGTGTGAAAACCGTCAACATGGGTTCTGAAAAAAGACAGATCACACAGTGTGTGAACCTGTAGTTACGTAGACATATGCCCAGTCTGTTTTTATAGTCTATGGATAGCATACTGCGGGAGGTCAGTGCTGTGGAAAATTGTGCTATTAAGCGATTTAGAAATAATGACGATTTAGATTAATCGCACAGCCCTACCTGGTAAGGACTCTAGCCTCTAGAAACTAGCTTTTCTGCATCAGAAACAGGTAACATGTTTCGTATGTTTCTGAAATGGAAGAATGCGGTTTTTGTAACTTGGTAAATATGGTTTTCTAAAGACAAAATTCTGTGTACTGTTTTTTTTTTTTTTGGGTCCAAAAAGTAATTATCCAAATTTAATAGGAGAAATTTATTGGTCATCCAATCTTTAAAATTTTTAACACACTCCGTAGATAATTTAGATTTTTTTTATCTGGTTTCATTGAGATATATAGCGGAGTATCATCAGCATAACAGTGGAAACTAATCCCCTATTTTCAAATAATATTATCAAGGGGCAACATGTATGGTGAAAATAGAAGAGGACCTAGGACAGATCCTTGTGGCACTCCATATACTGGTGATAAATGAGATGACTGCCCATTTAAATAAACAAAATGGTAGTGATCTGACAGGTAGGATCTAAACCATCTTAGAGCCTACTCTTGAATACCTGTTTAGTAATTTCTATGGTGTCGGACGCAGAACTAAGATCAAGTAAAACAAGCAATGAGATGCAGCCTTGATCTGACACAAGAAGCAAATCATCTGTAATTTTAACAAGTGCGGTTTCTGTGCTACGGTTGGGTCTGAAACCTGACTGAAATTCTTCATAAAGATAATTTTTTCTACAAATTTAGACATAAATGAAAGATTTGAAATGGGCCTATAATTTGCCAATTCACTAGGATTTAATTGTGGTTTCTTAATAAGAGGCTTGATAACTACCAGCTTGAATGGTTTTGGGACATGACCTAAAGATAATGATGAGTTAATAATATTGAGAAGCGGTTCTTCTGCTACAGGTAACAACTCTTTCAGTAATTTAGTGGGTACAGGTTCTAATAAACATGTTGTTGGTTTAGATTTATTTATTATTTACTACATAAGGCTTTACATAATATGCCAGAACACCAAGATTTAGATTTGATATACCGTGTGTATCCGAAGTGGGTAAACACCACAATCTCAGTTTTACTCTCATTCAGACATCCATGCTTTAACATCCACGAGGCAGTCAGCCATCGGGTCTAATCCATTCTTATGTTTCAAAGGAATATATATTTGTTTATACCATACTTCTCAAAGATAGAACCGAGGGGAAGCATATACAAGGAAAATAACTTGGGCGCTAGAGTAGAGCCTTGAGGGACCCCGCAGGTCAAAAGAGGAAGAGTGAAATTTGCCAATATTAACTGAGAAACTTCTGTTTGTAAGATAAGACTGGAACCAACTTAAAAGCTGAACCTCTAATGCCCACTACTAAGTGGGCCAGAAGAACATTGTGGTCCACAGTAACGAAAGCAGAGCTCAAGTCTAAAAGTGCCAGAGCTACAGAATCTCCAGAATCAGTAGCTAAAAGTATATAATTGAAAACTTATAAAAGAGCCGTCTTAGTGGAGTGAAATGTTCTAAATCCTGCTTGGAATTCATCAAACATTTTGTAATCAACCAAGAAACTTAGTAGTTGATGGAAAAACCACTTTCTCTTTTCCCTCTTGGAAGGTTTGAAATAGGTCGAAGAGAAGTCTAACTTATGCCTCTTAAGTCTGGATTGTACCGAGGCATATTTTAAATAGTCTGGAACAACTCCTTGCAAGTCAAAGCATTTATTGATCAAATTACACTGTAGAGTGGTTTAAAGAACCATTAGGGAATTATATCCAAAGGTGAACCAGAAGGTTTGAGTTGATAAACAATGTCATTTAGAAAGAAAATGAAATCTGTATAAACTGACTAAAGACACCTGTATATTTTAAATAATCTGCAGGATCACCAACAACTGGTTTGAAGGTATGTCTGATCTGACATTGAACCGCTCAAATGTAGGATACACACAGACAACAGTGTTTAACAAAAATGCTATTATCATTGATACTCATTAAAACAAAAAAAATCGGCCAAAACGATACTTGAGTACAGTAACTAATTACAACACCGTAATGAAAAAGCTTGACCAAAGTGACATAATCCTGATAATTGATACTTAATTTATTATATACGAGCAACCCTGGAAAAAATCAGCCTATATCTATGTGTGGGCCTGACTACTCGATTGATCTAAAATCACTAGAATAGAAATCTAGCCATGAGTAGATGCCAAAAGAAGGTAATGTGTTCAATTTATTGTTCTTGTTTCACCTTAGGTCTGATGACACTGAAAGAGGAGATTGGAGTTCTGAATGAAACGGAAGATAAATATAAGCTTGAAAAACACCATGAGTTCATAACTGAAGAAAAAACGTTTACTTGCCCACCGGCTGAAGAGATAAGAAGCTGTGAAAAGAAGAATTTTACCTGTCAACAGTGCGAGAAAAGTTTTAACCTAAAAGGAGGCCTTACCAGGCACATGAGAACTCACACTGGAGAGAAACCTTACACCTGCAAACAGTGTGGAAGCAGTTTCAGTCTATGTGGAAACCTTAAAATCCACATGAGAGTTCACACTGGAGAAAACCCTTTCACCTGCCAACAGTGTGGAAAGAGTTTCACACAAAAAGTAAACCTTACCAGGCACATGAGAACTCACACTGGAGAGAAACCTTACACCTGCAAACAGTGTGGAAGCAGTTTTAGTCTATATGAAAACCTTAAAATCCACATGAGAACTCACACTGGAGAAAACCCTTTTACCTGCCAACAGTGTGGAAAGCGTTTCACTCAAAAAGTAAACCTTAACAGGCACATGAGAACTCACACGGGAGAGAAGCCGTTCACATGCCAACAGTGTGGAAACAGTTTCAGTCTATATGAAAACCTTAAAGTCCACATGAGAGTTCACACTGGAGAAAACCCTTTCCCCTGTGAACAGTGTGGAAAAAGGTTCAACCGAAAAGTAAACCTTAAATACCACATGAGACTTCACACTGGAGAAAACCCTTTCACCTGCCAACAGTGTGGAAAAAGTTTCACTCAAAAAGTAAGCCTTAACAGGCACATGAGAACTCACATTGGAGAGAAGCCTTAAACATGCCAACAGTGTGGAAACCATTTCAATCTATTGTGGAAACCTTAAAATCCTCAGAATGTCAAGACTGACCAATCACAATCAAGTATTCCACAGAGAAAAGGGAAAATAAAAAAAGGGAAAATAAGAGCATAGCAAAAGTGGCAAATATTAAACCGTGGATTCACTTAAATGTGAATTAATGTGATTGACATTAGCCTGTATTGTCTCTTACTGTACCTTTTGTTAATAATTTTTTTTATAGATTGTACTCTAATAAACAAGAGTAATCAACATCTAAATGAATACCATCAATGACAAAGTAATAAAGTGCATAAGATGCAAGTAAGTTGGGGGTTGCAATGTCAGAGTACCGTTATTTAATGTGAAGATAAACTTGCTTTTCTGAAACTAGCCTTGAACACGTAGTGCTATAGGTGCTAATCTTCTGGAACACAAAAGGGTCCTAAAATCTGGAAGATGCAGCTGAGCCCCTGAAGTAGGTGCATAAGATTCTTAACCTTATTGCAGCCTTGTTGCAAATGTCTGTAGGTCTTCTGGCTCTCTGGGATGGAGACTCAGAACTTGGTCAATCCTCTTCTGGCTCTCTGGGATGGAGACTCAAAACTTGGTCATCCACTTCTGCCTCTCTGGGCTAGAGACTCAGAACTTGGTCAATCCACTTCTGTCTCTCTGGGCTAGAGACTCAAAACTTGGTCATCCACTTCTGCCTCTCTGGGCTAGAGACTCAGAACTTGGTCAAACCACTTCTGCCTCTCTGGGCTAGAGACTCAGAACTTGGTCAAACCACTTCTGCCTCTCTGGGCTAGAGACTCAAAACTTGGTCAATCCACTTCTGGTGCTCTGGGATGGAGACTCAAAACTTGGTCATCCACTTCTGCCTCTCTGGGCTAGAGACTCAGAACTTGGTCAATCCACTTCTGTCTCTCTGGGCTAGAGACTCAAAACTTGGTCAATCCACTTCTAGTGCTCTGGGCTAGAGACTCAGAACTTGGTCAATCCACTTCTGGTGCTCTGGGATGGAGACTCAAAACTTGGTCATCCACTTCTGCCTCTCTGGGCTACAGACTCAAAACTTGGTCAATCCACTTCTGCCTCTCTGGGCTACAGACTCAGAACTTGGTCATCCACTTCTGCCTCTCTGGGCTACAGACTCAAAACTTGGTCAATCCACTTCTGGTGCTCTGGGCTAGAGACTCAAAACTTGGTCATCCACTTCTGCCTCTCTGGGCTACAGACTCAAAACTTGGTCAATCCACTTCTGGTGCTCTGGGATGGAGACTCAAAACTTGGTCAATCCACTTCTGCCTCTCTGGGCTAGAGACTCAGAACTTGGTCAATCCACTTCTGCCTCTCTGGGCTAGAGACTCAAAACTTGGTCAATCCACTTCTGGTGCTCTGGGCTAGAGACTCAAAACTTGGTCAATCCACTTCTGGTGCTCTGGGATGGAGACTCAAAACTTGGTCATCCACTTCTGCCTCTCTGGGCTAGAGACTCAGAACTTGGTCAATCCACTTCTGCCTCTCTGGGCTAGAGACTCAGAACTTGGTCAAACCACTTCTGCCTCTCTGGGCTAGAGACTCAGAACTTGGTCAAACCACTTCTGCCTCTCTGGGCTAGAGACTCAAAACTTGGTCAATCCACTTCTGGTGCTCTGGGATGGAGACTCAAAACTTGGTCATCCACTTCTGCCTCTCTGGGCTAGAGACTCAGAACTTGGTCAATCCACTTCTGTCTCTCTGGGCTAGAGACTCAAAACTTGGTCAATCCACTTCTAGTGCTCTGGGCTAGAGACTCAGAACTTGGTCAATCCACTTCTGGTGCTCTGGGATGGAGACTCAAAACTTGGTCATCCACTTCTGCCTCTCTGGGCTACAGACTCAAAACTTGGTCAATCCACTTCTGCCTCTCTGGGCTACAGACTCAGAACTTGGTCATCCACTTCTGCCTCTCTGGGCTACAGACTCAAAACTTGGTCAATCCACTTCTGGTGCTCTGGGCTAGAGACTCAAAACTTGGTCATCCACTTCTGCCTCTCTGGGCTACAGACTCAAAACTTGGTCAATCCACTTCTGGTGCTCTGGGATGGAGACTCAAAACTTGGTCAATCCACTTCTGCCTCTCTGGGCTAGAGACTCAGAACTTGGTCAATCCACTTCTGCCTCTCTGGGCTAGAGACTCAAAACTTGGTCAATCCACTTCTGGTGCTCTGGGCTAGAGACTCAAAACTTGGTCAATCCACTTCTGGTGCTCTGGGATGGAGACTCAAAACTTGGTCATCCACTTCTGCCTCTCTGGGCTAGAGACTCAGAACTTGGTCAATCCACTTCTGCCTCTCTGGGCTAGAGACTCAAAACTTGGTCAATCCACTTCTGGTGCTCTGGGCTAGAGACTCAAAACTTGGTCAATCCACTTCTGGTGCTCTGGGATGGAGACTCAAAACTTGGTCATCCACTTCTGCCTCTCTGGGCTAGAGACTCAGAACTTGGTCAATCCACTTCTGTCTCTCTGGGCTAGAGACTCAAAACTTGGTCAATCCACTTCTGGTGCTCTGGGCTAGAGACTCAGAACTTGGTTAAACCACTTCTGCCTCTCTGGGCTAGAGACTCAGAACTTGGTCAATCCACTTCTGGTGCTCTGGGCTAGAGACTCAGAACTTGGTCAAACCACTTCTGCCTCTCTGGGCTAGAGACTCAGAACTTGGTCAATCCACTTCTGGTGCTTTGGGCTAGAGACTCAAAACTTGGTCAATCCACTTCTGGTGCTCTGGGATGGAGACTCAAAACTTGGTCATCCACTTCTGCCTCTCTGGGCTACAGACTCAAAACTTGGTCAATCCACTTCGGTCTCTCTGGGCTAGAGACTCAGAACTTGGTCATCCACTTCTGCCTCTCTGGGCTACAGACTCAAAACTTGGTCAATCCACTTCTGGTGCTCTGGGCTAGAGACTCAAAACTTGGTCATCCACTTCTGCCTCTCTGGGCTACAGACTCAACTTGGTCAATCCACTTCTGGTGCTCTGGGCTAGAGACTCAAAACTTGGTCAATCCACTTCTGGTGCTCTGGGCTAGAGACTCAGAACTTGGTCAAACCACTTCTGGTGCTTTGGGCTAGAGACTCAAAACTTGGTCAATCCACTTCTGGTGCTCTGGGATGGAGACTCAAAACTTGGTCATCCACTTCTGCCTCTCTGGGCTACAGACTCAAAACTTGGTCAATCCACTTCGGTCTCTCTGGGCTAGAGACTCAGAACTTGGTCATCCACTTCTGCCTCTCTGGGCTACAGACTCAAAACTTGGTCAATCCACTTCTGGTGCTCTGGGCTAGAGACTCAAAACTTGGTCATCCACTTCTGCCTCTCTGGGCTACAGACTCAACTTGGTCAATCCACTTCTGGTGCTCTGGGCTAGAGACTCAAAACTTGGTCATCCACTTCTGCCTCTCTGGGCTACAGACTCAAAACTTGGTCAATCCACTTCTGGTGCTCTGGGATGGAGACTCAAAACTTGGTCAAACCACTTCTGCCTCTCTGGGCTAGAGACTCAGAACTTGGTCAATCCACTTCTGGTGCTTTGGGCTAGAGACTCAAAACTTGGTCAATCCACTTCTGGTGCTCTGGGATGGAGACTCAAAACTTGGTCATCCACTTCTGCCTCTCTGGGCTAGAGACTCAAAACTTGGTCAATCCACTTCTGGTGCTCTGGGCTAGAGACTTAGAACTTGGTCAATCCACTTCTGGAGACTCTGCATGAAGGGTATCTGTTGATGCAGGGGTGGGCCATTAATTTCCCAAAGCGGACACATAAGAAACTGGGGCGGTTGTTGGGGGCTGGATCAATACACTTGTGATGTGTAGGGAGAGGCCAAGAGCCATGGGATGGAGCGAGGCTGGTGGAGTAAATGATAATGTGTGACACCTGCACCACTCACTGATCTCGAGTCCCATGGAGGAGCTCCGGAAGGATAAAAGGAGGCGTGACGACAGTTTGGACAAGAGAGGACCAGGCCTGGATTTTATGTTGTTGATTTGTTTCTGTTTGTAAGTTGTCATGTGGGGCTGTTGCGCTATTTTAAGTTTTGGAATTTCTTTTTATTACTAAAGTTTTCTTTTTAAGAATGAGTGCGCTGAGAACAATGTACCTGGTTGGTAATACAATCAAGGTCCTTCCCAGCCTCAGCAGTTTCAGATGTAGCCTACTATATGTTCTCTTATAAGCGACCCTTCTTACAATTTGTTCTTTGTTCTTATCTGTAATGAGAAATATAGATTATAAAATACAGACTATAAGGTTGTCAAGCTTGAACAAATATAGACACCAACCACAGTGGGGTGATCAGCTCAAGAGTTTAGCATATTTCTTAGAAGTATAACTGAGCATATATTTAATACAAAAGTACTTAGTATTTTTAGAAATATATTAAAATTCAATTCAATTCAATATATTTTTAATGCACTTCAAATATGCATGTTGGGAATACAAATGTATTATAAACATACTACTTGCATTTAACCCTTTAACTGCCCCACCTGCCCCACCAAGAAAAAAGCATTTGAAAAAAATTTTGTTTGCATTTCTTATCTCCTTATGTCATTAGTTACCACACTCAATGTATTTTTTTTCAACACGTCCCATAATTTTTAAAATATCGGCCTCTACCAAATGGTTGATATGTCACTTTATGGCAAAAGTACCGGAATTCATACACATACTATGGAAATCAGAAATATGAACTATAATGAATGATCAGAAAGTTATATTTCTCAGCAAATAGTACATTCTGACAGCAGAAAGGATTATCTGAAAACATTAGCTTAGCTTTTCTACGTTTACCATAAAGTGACAAACCAACCATTTGGTTGAGCAGGCAGTTAAAGGGTTAAAGTACATTTTTAATGCATTTAATACTACATCTTTTCAACCTGGGGAGCACACAATTATATCACTATCCAACAGAGATGTATAAAGTACTAGAGACCCATACTTGAGTAAAAGTACAAGTGCTCTATCAAAAAAGTGACTTGAGTAGAAGTTGAAGTGCTCTTTAAGCACCACACTTAAGTAGAAGTACTAAAGTATTCAACATTTTTTGTACTTAAGTATTGCAAGTAGTCTATTTTAAAATTTACTACTCAAGTACTGAAAGTAAAGGTAGAAGTATTGTGTTATGTAGCTATTAAAGAAAATAGTCAAAAGTTTGAACATATTGTTTTTACTATTTCAAATGATTAACCTAAAGGACAATAACAATTCCTTTGACTAACTTCTTGTAAATAAAAAAACGGTTACTAGGGTTAGTTAGCCCAATTTGCAAAATGATGTCATTGATAACTTACCCTCATGTTGTTTCAAACCCATAAGATATCAGAGGGTCATTTAGAATTTTTTGACACATCGAAAATACATTTTGGTCCAAAAATAGCAAAAACTACGACTTTATTCAGCATTGTCTTCTCTTCCGTGTCTGTTGTAAGAGTTAAAAACAAAGCAGTTTGTGATATCTGGTTTGCGAACGAATCATTCGATGTAACCGGATCTTTTTGAAACAGTCCACCAAATCGAACTGAATCGTTTTAAACAGTTCGCGTCTCCAATACGCATTAATCCACAGATGAATTAAGCTTAACTTGTTTAATGTGTCTGACACTCCCTCTGAGTTAAAACAAACCAATATCCCGGAGTAATTCATTTACTCAAACAGTACACTGACTGAACTGCTGTGAAAAGAGAACTGAAGATGAACGCCGAGCCGAGCCAGATAATGACTCGTTCACGACTCAAGAACCGTTTCTGTCAGACGCGTCCGATTCATGAACCGAGGAGCTGATGATACTGTGCATGTGTGATTTAGCATGAAGCAAACCGACACACAGAGCATCTGAACCGAACTGATTCTTTTGGTGATTGATTCTGAACTGATTCTGTGTTAATGTTATGAGCCCATGTGCAGTCAACGCCAATGACGCCATTGCATCGAGCGCAAAAGAATCGGTGAACTGTTTTCTTCAACTGGTTTATTGAATCGAACTGTCAGAAAGAACTAACGTTACTGGTCATCCGAGAACCGATGCAACCGGTTCTTGACTCGTGAACGAGTCATTATCTGGCTCGGCTCGGTGTTCATCTCTCTCTTCAAAGCAGTTCAGTCAGCACGCGCAGTCTCGCTTGTTTCGCTCAATGATGTGCCAGCTTCATCAAACCTGCCATCTACAGTTCTGGCAGTGGTTTGTTATGGAATGATTCGTAACATTATTATAATTGTAACGAGTAACGATGCAGCACATAAAAAAAAATATCGGAGTAAAAGTATTAAACTCAGCGAAAATATGTACCGAAGTAAAAGTGGAAGTAGGAGAAAAAAATAATACTCTAGTAAAGTACAGATACCGCCTTTTAGTACTTAAGTACAGTAGTGAAGTAGTTCTACTTCGTTACTATACATCTCTGCTATCCAATGAACATTCACAAAAAGTGAAAATGTGGATTTTTGGAAGTTTCAAAAGCTAGCATTACAACTTTATACAAAAAGAATTTCAAAGACAAGCATCACATTAATGGTACATAAAAAAATAAAAATAAATAAATGCTCCAGTGTAGTTTGTTTGAATATTTTACGATTGTTTGATTAAGTTCAATTTTCTTAAGTGACAAACCAATTGGTCTGTGAAGTGCTGCTTTAAGTCAAACACACTTAAAATGTACTCATATTTTCATTGCTTTGACCACTCTCTGTATCCCGCCTTATCACGCACCTTGATTGGTCGATTATGTACAATGCCAGCACATTATTGGTTAAACTACTACTTTCTGTTCATTACCTTCAGTTAGTATGAAAACAGGAAAACAAAGCCAAAACATGGATATTTTAGACAATATAGAAATCCTGGCCAGGACTTGTCTGGGGAAAAAGAGGGTGTTTGGTCACCCTAATGCTGTACAGAAGGTAAGTATTTGAATTTGGACACAGCACAAGACTTGATAGGTCAGATAAAGGAAACATCTGCACTGCATACTTATGGTCTGTGAATAGGGTTGGGAAACACTACTTTATGCTCAATCAGTGTTTCCCAATCCTAGTCCTTTAATACCTCCAACTCTTTCTCTCTTTTCTGACTCACCTATTTGAGTTTCTGAGGTGTCTGTACTAAATGGCTAATCAGTTAAATCAAGTGGGCTTGATTAGGTAAACATCTAACAGTGGCTGCTTCTCAATAAATTAGAATGCCGTGGAAAAGTTCATTTATTTCAGTAATTCAACTCAAATTGTGAAACTCATGTATTAAATAAATTAAAAGCACACAGACTTAAGTAGTTTAAGTATTTGGATCTTTTAATTGTGATTATTTTGGCTCACATTTAACAAAAAACCACCTATTCATCAAGAACTTCACAAGGAATGGACTGAGGCTGGGGTCAAGACATCAAGCGCCACCACACACAGACGTGTCAGGAATTTGCTGAACCACAGACAACATCAGAGGTGTCTTTCCTGGGCTAAGAAGAAGAATAACTGGACATGAAAAAAAAGTAACAGTAATGCTTCATTGCCTGGACCTTCAATTGTATATGAATTTATATACATTAATAAAGATCCATCTGAATGTAAAGCAATTCATTCCATTTTAAATGTGAAATTTGCACTGGTTTGTCACAGATACAATTTTTTATTCTGCTGTTGTGTTGTCTACTAAAAGTTTTTTTTTTCTCCATTTGCATTAAAATTACAAAGTCATGATTAGGTGCGTTTACATGGACACTTTATTGACGAATCTGAACGTAGTGTTTACATGAACGCTGAATAAAGTGATCAGGTTGATACGTGCTTTTATACACAAATCCGCCGTGAATCTATGGGTGCCACATGATTTTTAGTTTGGTAACTTAATCTATTGCAGTGATATCCCTAAATATGTTTTAAGTGTCCAAATACTGTTTGGTAAAAGCTGCATAATAAATTAGTTTAAACTCGCTCCTACACAATCTAAGGCCCAATCCCAAATCTATTTTATACCACTTCCCCTTCCCCTCCAGAGTGTCAAGGGGTAGGGGAGACAATATTCCCCTAAGGATTGGGACACCACTACCATGACGTCACACGCCATCATTCGTCGTCTAGCTCTTACAATACACATTAGAGCCTTTAATTACAATTCTGCTTAATGACACACACATATATTGGAAATCATGCAGCTCACACATCCAGGAGAAAATAAACTTGTCAACACTGCCCCACAACTTTTATTAAATACAGTTTAAATACTGAATCGCTACATTATATTTTCCAGCAAGGAGAGGATACAATCGCTGTTTTTAAGTAAACTCACTGTAAAAAGGTAAACGCACAGGTGCGAATACACACAACTTCCATTTCTCTTTCTTTCTCTCACTCTCTTTCTCTCTCAAATAGGCAATATTTGAGGTTTTTTTTTTTTGTGATTTCTAATTATTGATTATCCCCCATCAATGTCTACGGCAGTTATCGCCCTGATCAGACACATGCTGTGGCACTATCATGCAGTCTGTAATGATGTGACATTAGCAAATATTAGCGATTTTTTCCTAACATTTGTTTGAGTAACATGACCGTTAATATGAACTCACAATTGAATGTAACATAAAACAATTTATTACTTTTCATTAAAATCTTTATTTATGCTAAAAAAGCTTACATTTATGTGTCTTTTTGTTCGCTGTAGCAGCCATGTTGCCGAGATAATTCATACCCCTTCGTCTGAAGTGTGGTCCCGAAAAATCTTCGTTTAAAGGGCTATCTGGCCTAAGGGGTAGACTTGGGATTGGGCAAATCTTAATATTCATGAGCCAAACCTGCGCCTCAGTCAGAGTCAGAAGCTCAGAACACAGTGCAGAGTGAATGATGTCTGATGCTGCAGCTGAGTTCCAACGACAGAAAGAGTCTCTCTTCCTAAAATATGAGAAACTCTCAAACATTGATTTCACCATTAAATGAGTCTTTGAAGATTTGAGACAGACTGTTCACAAATGTTTTCATAATATATATATGTTTATATTCTTGTGATAATGTAGAAAGTCTATTAAAAAGTTAAAGTAGTGTGAGATATGTATTTGTGATGTTGTTGTGTTGGTTTGTGTGCCTCTGAAGAGCATCTCTGGTTCAGAATCATGTAGCCACAGTTTCCTCCACACTGCAGTATGTGAATGAGAAGGAGCGCCCCCTGGAGGCCTTGTTCGTCTTCCCTCTGCCCGCTGATGCTGCTGTCTGCCACTTCAGTGTCGAGCCCTTCCAGGATAATTGCAGAGCCAGTGGGGTGGACATCATACGGAGTAGAATCCTTTTTGTGTTGGAGGAATAGTTTCTTCCTCCAATTGTTGCCAAATACTTTGCCTAAAATAAGATAAACATTAGTGTGCTCACAAGACAGCTGTATTAAAAACTGTAATGAAATAATATTACATATAAATAATTTATTTATTAGAATCCTTAGTCAAAAGCAATATACAAAAAGAGGTGTTTGGTATTTAACAAATTCAGATGTACCATTGCATTGTAGCAGGCCTCCTCCTTCAGTTTGTTTTCCAAAATTTGGAGGTCCACTATGTTGGTTATTGGTAACTCTACACCCTCTGGCAGGTTTGCTTAGTCAGACACAGTAAGTTACAACATATTATCTACTATCACAGTAGCATTTACTGTTGTATTTTGACAATTTGTGTATGGGGGGGGGGGGGGGGTTCTAATCTTGAAAAAGTAAAGTAAGCTTGCTTGCGTGTAATTGGCTGCCTTTTTGACTCTGATACAGAGGCTGGTGGAGCTAGTTGAGCTGGTTGTGATGGTTGTGGACATGGGGATGGTGGCGATGGTGGAATTGGTTCTGTGCACTTATTTATTTTTATTATGTCTTCTTCTTCAGAAGAAGAAGATTGACCCTGATCAGGATACCGTGAGTTGGGTCTAGTGTAAAGTTATGTTGGGTTATGGTTCACATTCTACATTCCTATCCTGGGTACTTATTTCACCTGTGTAAGTTACATAATAAATGCAACAACAAAGAGACTCACTTTCTTTATCCGATGAAACTTTCCCAGCATACTGTCACTTTCAGAATTGAGACAAGAGGAGGTCTCAGCCCTTTTAGCCTTCTGTCTGGCTTTCTCATAATCTGCTACAGAAGAAGAAATATACATTAAGTTTCAGGACTGTAAAATATGATGAGCTGAACATTCGTCATCACAGTTTTAGAAATTAAACATTCTTAAGGCACTCCTTGATACACAAGGTCAAACTAAATATTGCAAGCAGTTACCCAATTTTGTTAGGTACAAAGGTTAATGCAGCATATCTATAATTAATAAATACAGTAAATAGCAGTATGTGGATTTATTCTAAAGATAAAAACTTTTAACAATATGCATTCAATTAGTTTTTATTGACAATCATGCTGATATACAGAGCTGGGTAGATTACTTATGAATTGTAATCAGTTACTGATTACAGATTACATGAAATTTTTTTAGGCAGTATTATAATCTCTTAGATTACACATTTTTGGTAACGTAATCTGATTACTTTTGGATTACATTTAGATTACATTTGTGCTAACCCTTATTTGATATCACATATATTCAGTTAGCCTGATCTTGTACTTTTTTGCAAAATGTATATATATATATATATATATATATATATATATATATATATATATATATATATATATACACAGTAGCTTCTTTTTCAACTGCAATATATAGAGAAAAAAAACTAACACTAATTTACCTTGCTGTTAGAGTTTGCTAGCAACACTAAAAAACTTTTGTAAATCAATCATGCACTTGTCAGAGTAAGTTTTTGTTTTGTTTTGTTTTTTTGCACAAATGTAATTTGTCACACATAAGGCATAATTCAAAAATATAAAGTGTTAGTAGTTTGAAAAAATCAAGAATAAAAACCGAGTTAATAATAATTATTGCTAAATGCTGGACCGTTCCCATTTCGCTCTGCATATGGAACCTGAAGATTTTTTTTAAACCAAGAATGAACTGAAATGAAAATGAAATGAAAACATTTAGCTTTTTATCCATGTTTATTTATTTATTTGATATTTGCCTTACATTGATTGCTGTTACGCTTTTTAACTTAAAAAGATTAAACTTTCGAACTTTTAAAAGTTAAATGGAGATGTCTACATTTACGTTGAATTCTTACGTTATCCTTACATTAAATTAGAATAATAAGACATTATGGTTGTTATTATTATTACAATGAAATCAGTATCAACAAACTCCATCCGTCCAAATGAATAAATTATGTTATTAGAATAATGTTTTACTTTTTTGACATACAAAATATGAAATGCTAGAAAAATACACTGATACTTTTAAAGGGGGGGTGAAATGCTATTTCATGCATACTGAGTTTTTTACACTGTTAAAGAGTTGGATTCCCATGCTAAACATGGACAAAGTTTCAAAAATTAAGTTGTATGTTTTCTCCTTCCGGTTTGTCACAAGTTTGGGAAAGTTTTTTTCGAGTATGGCTCTGTGTGACGTTAGATGGAGAGGAATTTCCTTATATGGGTCCTGAGGCACTTCTGCCGGAAGAGCGCGCTCCCGTATAGCAGAGCACTGAGAGCACAACAGACTTCACTGATCAGAGCGAGAGCGTCGCCAAATGTCACAAAAGGAGTGTGTTTTTGGTTGCCAGGGCAAGACAACCCTGCACAGATTACCAAAAGAGAAACAGCATTAAGGGACCAGTGGATGGAGTTTATTTTTACAGAGCATCAACGGAGTTGTGCAAGTGTTTTTGTTTGTTCCCTGCATTTCGAAGATGCTTGTTTTACAAACAAGGCCCAGTTTGACGCCGGGTTTGTGTATCGTTTATTTCTTAAGGATGATGCAATCCCAATGAAAAAGGGTCATGATCGTGTGTTGGAACCGCAGGCGGTGAGTAAAACTGCTTCAAATATCTCTGTGTTGTTAACTTAGCTATCGGCGCGTAAGCACATCAAGTAAACAACATGCGATGTTGTCATCAAACTGCACTTTCCACATGTACAGCTTAAAAAAAAGAAAAGACGACATAAAGTGGAACTTAGTCATTTTCCAAAACCGCTAAGCAACTATATACAGTTTCAGTACATACCACATAGAGACGTCTTATTAAATTTCAGTCTCTGGATCTGATTCTGGATCCGTAATCATTTTGGGAGTAAGGGGATGTGTTTGTGTTTGTGTTTGCTGTCAGCTGCATTATGTGTCACTCCAGACTCTACCACCCATTGACGCAGTTCACCGGGCAAGTTTTCAATGTTGTCAGTGTCATCTGCATCACTGAAAAGCTCTTCCTCTTCGCTGAAACTGCTGAGACAATCACTGAATCTGTCAGTGTCAGTGTCCTGTCAAGATCAATGTTTTCTGTGTTGTTTTCAAATACTGAGATGTTATCACAAGTCATGTCTTCATCCTGTGATGTTTCATAATTTGCCAAAAGAGATTCCTTGGGATTGACCACTTGGGTTTCAGTGTAATTTTTTGGGGAGTTTGGAGCTCTTGAAGAATATTCCGGACCCGCCTCCACGTGGAAACCGAACTCACACCTCCAAATTGTGCCATGTTTCTACAATAATTAAAACACAAACATCTACATTTACATCTATGTAAATGTCCCTGCTAAAATAAAAACAATAGAAACCACAGAATTTGTAATGGTTTTACTGGTTATAATGGGAATTGTATTGGTTTGAATGGAAATTGTAATGATCCCTTTTGGTCTGTACTGGTAATTTGTCAGGAAAAACTTTTATTTTTTTATATTCACTTTTTATGTTATTAGTTACTCATCTTAATACTTGGATATAATTATCAATTTACCCAAAAACGGTGTCATGCCAGCAGCATGAAATGTAGTATTTATGTTTCATTCATACTCGAAGCCAGAGGGCGCCCATAAAGTACAAATTGAACATTATAGACGTTTCATGATGTTACAGGAAATACTTTTTCATGGACACATTTAGCAGTAGCCTGGGATGCAAATTTGCTACTTATCGAAACCAGTTTGAAGACATTTTGTGTGATTCGTGTAGATCCGGTGAGTCTTTTTAATTGGTGGGTTTGTATATTCGTGCGTGGTCTTGAATTATAAAAGCAAAGTTTTCGATTTGCAAAGTGTTTTTTTACTTTTGAGAATCAAAGTGGTGGAGTAGCTTTACTTTATTATTGTACTTAAATACATTTTTCAAGTGACGTGACATACCAAGTATGGTGACCCATACTCAGAATTCATGCTCTGCATCCAAATTGCACACACACAGCAGTGAACACACACTCGGAGCAGTGGGCAGCCATTTATACTGCGACGCCCGGGAGCAGTTAGGGGTTCAGTGCCTTGCTCAAGGGCACCTCAGTCGTGGGGGCGGATGGGGGGCAGGTGGCTAATTGGGCTTAAGCCCCGAATGTTTTGTCAAAAGCCCCGAATCTTTAAGTTAATAATAATAATAATAACCTCAACTTTGTTTTATTTCCTCTTAGTCTTTCAGACTGGAGCGGCAAAAAAATGAAACCAAAGCTCTATTACTGTGCGTGGTGGCGGACGGTCATCAATCAGCTTGTCTGCCAACTGCCGATAAAAACTAACTAAGAAGAATATAAATCATCTTCTTCGTCGTTGTCATCAGAGGCCGTTAGGCTTTTGTATTTCACCGGCGTCATAGCGAGCTTACTGGCTAACTGGTTGAAATTAACATTATGGACATTAAATTTTTTTTAAAGGAACACTAACAGTAAACCTCACCGGCCAGAGAGAGATTCAGAAGCAGCGTCAGACAAACCGCGGACAAGTGTTACAGGTTTGTAAATCAGCTGTTGTGACACTTGAGTTATGTGACTGTATTACTAGCTAGCGTCATATTGTTTATCATACTGTGCTATTATAATTTTAGTAAATGTTCTTCAGTTGGCCTGATATTCGATTCAGAGTATTTAAGAGCACATTTACCTGGCATTGCAGCATTTGCTGTTTACTAGTAATGTTAGAGCAGCCTAAATTATTATGGCATGGATTCTGGTGTAGCAAATTTGTCTGCTAAGCACAAACTAAACAGAGCTGAACTCTAAAGATTAATAATGATGTTTACACCAAATTCCAATTTTACCTATGTAAGCTAACATAAATAGTCAGATAATTAAATAAAAAGTAAATGTATGCATTTAGCAGACACTTTTATCCAAAGCAACTTACAGTGCATTCAGGCTATCAATTTTTATTAAGTTACAGGAATGCTGTAATGGTTAACGATAATAGATAATGGTTGCTTAGGGGTGAAAATTAGTCATCCTTAACATTTTTGGTGTTTTGGATTCACTACAGTTGGAGAACAATTAAATACAAAATTGGTTGTAGGCTCTACTGGGTGAATTTAATTTATTTTATTTTTTTTGTACTGAGTAACTATCATCATTTTTAGGCATTCTATCATCTCAAACAGTGTGCATTTAGCTGACGTAAATGGGAAAAGAATCTCCCCAGGGGAGTATGCCCCTGGACCTCCCTAGATTTGGCCTAAGCCCCGAATGTTGACATCGTCTGGCTCTACCCGTCGGTTGTGATATTGGCGGCCTGAGACTCGAACCTTAGGGTTGGGAGTCAGACTCTCTAACCACTAATCCACAACTTCCCCTGTATCTGTACTTCACTGGAGTAGTTTTATTTTGAGTAACTTTTACTTATACTTCACTATATTCCAATGCATAATATCGTAAATATTTGGTTACTCATTATAATATATTACATGCTCTGACATGCAGAAGTGGTGTCTGATTCAAGAACAAATTATTATTTTCAATGACCATTTTAAATTGGTTCGCAAATTCAAGTATAAATCAAAAGAACAAACACACAATTGTGTCATATGGTTTATTTGTGTTCTACAAGTCATCTCTGGTATTTTCTTAAGACTATTTATAATGTAATTCTTATTGAAAGAACATAATGCTGTTGAATGTCTCAAAAGTGGAAGAACAAGTCCATTTGAATGAAACAGTTTAATTCATTTCTGAGGTCAAACAACAATAACTATCAGCAATTGTAACTAAGGAATGAAGGCTACTTTGCTCATTTTTTTTTCACTAAAGAGAGCACAGGATAAGAAATCTAAGTCTAAGTGTGCCACTATACATACAAGCATTATTTTATTTCTATAAAGACTCTTATTTACTAATGTATGAATAGCGTAACAAAATGTATGTTCAAGACTGTAAGCATATAAGATATAATATGGGTATAATGTAACAAACTCGGAAGTGTCATAAATCCAGGTCTTGTGGTTATGTTTTAAAACACGGTACTGTATTGTGAAACTTGACTTGATCCTTAGCAGGAATCAACATTTGTGTGCATTGTGACTTGAGAGTTCAATCAAGACATGATGGTAAAGACTTGGTTTTGACTTGAACATATTTGACCCCCATCTCTGCTGGTATTGTCCCTGATTACCAGTGTAACCAGTATTATATCATGGCAAGCCTGTACCAAATATTTGAAGTTAAAAGATCAGTTCAGAAATTGGGAGGAAGAAAAAACAACAACAAAGATTTAATCTTAGGTTATTATATTGGATTTGGATGCTTCTGTTTTCCTATTTTAAATTAAGGCTGTATTCCCTGGCAACTGTGCATTAAAATATATATTATACTACAGGGCTGTTGAATGCTTGAATCTTATTGGTTGGGTATCTTTTGAATTTGAACAATTCCGATTTCAATTCCTTGTTTCAATTCCGGTTCCTTACGATTCTCGATTCCAATTCATTTAAGAGGCAGGGTCAAAAAAGGTTTAGGATATTTTAAATGATCTAGCTAACCAATGGCTTTTCTGAAGGAAATTGTCTGACTTTCTCCATCAATTTTAATTTTATGAAGTTTTTACTTTTTTTGAACTTTACTATAAATTTCTCACAGGGCTTTTTTCAACTACAATTTAAATATTAAATCTATGAACTTGAATATAAATATTATAAATTATGAATATATTTTCACAGGGGTATTTTTAATCTTTATTATTGAAAACCTCATGAAAACACATTTACACATGAGTGTATGATGCTGCAGATACTTGAACATGTTACCGTGCTCCCACTGATGTTGCATTTTGCCGAGATTTCGTTCCATTTAGAAAAGTGAAGCCACACTTTGGACCGCCGGCGCACGCTATCCATGTTCGACTCGCTCGGTTATGCCAACACTTCCGGTGGACGCTTCTTCGTTGGTGTTCAGCGGTTTCTTCTTCTTCCGGTCGGTGGACTGTGAATCAAAATGTAAACTTTTGAACGATTCCGGGAAAATCACAAAGCTAGTCCCGGTTCCATTCAATACTCGATACCCAAGCCTTATTGGTTGATGAACATTCTCTCTATCTCTATAAGATGAAGGAACAGCTGATCATAGCTGTATATGAATTGCCATTTTGAAAAAAAATTAGTAGCAGAGCTACTGCAAGAGATTTTTAGTGCTGCAAATCCATTTATCCTTTGCTGAAATTTCCGCGTCTTCATGGAGAGAGCACGTCATGGTTGCTTAGCAGTGTTAATTTTGACACTAAATTTTTATTTAGTTTTAGTCTTAGTCTTTTGACTATAATTCTTTTTAGTTTTAGTCAAGTTTTAGTCATCTGATTTGTTTTAATTTTAGTCTTATTTTAGTCGACTAAAATTGCTTGGTATTTTAGTCGACTAAAATAAGACTAAAATCAATAACAGATTTACTAGACAATTTTTTACAGCTGGTATAGGAAACAAACTTAACCAAAATATATAAAACACAAATTCAACTTTATTTCAACACAACTGTGTCTTTATTTCAATTCAAAAGCTTTTATGCAGCAACAAACACATGATAATGTAAACAATAACTAGCTGCCAATTGACCATCAATAAAAGAAAAATAAAGTTAGGTCCAGGACCTTAAAGCTTACAGCTGAGCTGAACAATAAGTGCATACATTTAAAGTAAATATTTAATAAGTTGGGTGGATAAAAAAAGTAACAAGATTTTATAAGGTATTCATTTGTCATTTCATGTTTTAAATACTACAATATTGCTAGATTTGTATGTATAATGATAGGATGTGAACATTCACGTTTCACATGACTAATATAGAAATATTTGTGATATTGTCAACAAGTAGAACATTATAAAATATACTAAACATTAGTATTAATCAAATGTATTTATCATGATATTACGTATTAGTATTGTGCTCGCATCTAACTTGAAGAAGGGGCTATTTTACAGTACTAATCAGTTCGTAATATTTAATGCTACAACATCTACGCACTGCAGTCTTCCAATTTTGCTTAGCTCAATAAACAAAAGAACATCGTTGTGAAATTACATTTGAGAAAATGTCCAGGTGGCTCGTCTGTAAATGTCTTTTCAAATTGGTGGTGTTCTTGCCACGAATGAGCGCTCCGCGTGCTTTACGCTTTGTTTTGTTTTGTTCGTCGTCAAACGTGAATTTAGCTGTGGACATTTTGTCGCTTCCCGGGAGCTCATTTAAAAACTGAAAACCTTCGCTTCACGTCTCAATAAGTCAGGCTCTGATTGGTTCTCTTCTCTCATGCAGTCTGTTCCGTTTTGCTGGTTCTTTTGTTCATTCCTCGCATCTCTCCCGTCTGCTGATTTTATTTTCGTCACAGTCTATTTTCGTCTCGTCCTTTATTCGTTGACGATTATGTCAATCAATTTAGTCA
The DNA here is from genome assembly GCF_003368295.1 of Carassius auratus. Taxonomy (NCBI): domain Eukaryota; kingdom Metazoa; phylum Chordata; class Actinopteri; order Cypriniformes; family Cyprinidae; genus Carassius; species Carassius auratus. Next base: position 24,862,334 of record NC_039270.1, on the reverse strand, counting down.
TAGTTTTAGTCTCCATCAGTGCCTTCTTTTTTAGTTTTCGTTTCGTTTTCGTCCGCAAAAATATATTCGTGACGAAAATAATGACGAAAATATTTAGTCAACGAAATTAACACTGTTGCTTAGCAACGGCAGATGCCTCAGGAGCGCTTCTGCCCGAGCGCTTTGAAAAGAAGGAGAAAGTGGCATGCCTAGCGTTTCACACGCGTTTTTAGGTGCGATATGTGAACGGTGTGAACTAAATCAGTGACATGCTTTCAGTCAGGGTGAAATTATTGTCAATAATTGACGGACTGTAAAATTAACTTTAACTAGACTACGTCACGTTGATCGACATGAATCTGATACAGAATAGGTTTTCACTATCTGAGCAGATATTCTCCCATTAGTGCAAATGACGTAACGCACCCTTCGTTTCTCCATTATAGATTTATTTATTTTAATTGTTTTCTTAATATTGTAATTACTTTTGATATTTGTATCATAGTTATACATTTAACTTAAATGAAAATTGTTTTAAAAAACTACTTAACTTATCTCAGGAAACCTAAGTCAATCTGTGTCCACAGAAAGAAGCCGGGCTATGCTATGGGTTCAAGTGACCCAGTTTTTTGGGGGGTTAGTTCAGCTGCATAAATTTATTAATGGAGTATAAAATAACTTGGCTTAGTCTTCACTTTTTAAACTAAAGAAAAATTATCCTTGTTAAAACTATAGAAGTTTTTCAGTCAAAATAATTTGAGTGATTTTCTGTAAAATCCCTCGAACGTTTAAATTGACAAGGCTTAAAGATATGTGCAAATGATAAACTTTTGTGACAGATTTGTCACTGGTCTCTTTGGGTCAGCTGTCCTGAGCATTCATGTAGTCCTTTACTCTCAAGCCTAGCCTTATAAATGAATTCAATTATTCATTGGGTCATTCACTAAGACACAATGGCCTTCCATATTGTTTTCTTTCATCATTGTTTCTTCATTTATTGTATGGGAATTGGAATAAAGTACAAAAGTTGTTTATTTTGAAAAATTATCATGGGAGGGTGCCTCTAATTTTTTTTTTTTATATATATATTTATATTTTTAAATATTTATCCATCCTACAAAACCTACATAAGAGACCAAAAAGGTCAATGACAAGTGGGCCCCACATTGGCTTTTGTAGGTTTATTGTGGGCTTGCCCACAAAAAACCTATGGGACCTAAGGGCAATACCTGCCCCACATGGGCTATCCCTAGGGTTGCCACCTTCAATACAGAAAAATAAGGGACGCCTGGGGGGGGGTACACCCCTCGGGGCCACGATGACCACAGGTTCGATGACGTGCCAGTGGTGGTAAATCACAAATTAAAACATGTTTTCATAAAAATATTAATTGCTAATGAACTTTAGTAATTGTATAAGGTGGCGTGAACACAGATTTTGGATAAAATATTTGTCATTGTTTGCAGACAGTAACACCATCCAAACAGTGAAACCACATAATAAATAACCGATCTATAAACACTTTTTTTTATTATTGATAAGTTAATCTATTTTATATAGTCTATTGTTAATTCTACAGTAGCCTATTGAATAATGCAATAATTTAAATTACTTAAGTTGTTTATTTGCTTCACTTAGGCACTTTATTTTTATTATTAAATATATCTCTCTTATCTCTTATTAAAATAATGCTTATGTGTCTGACTGCAGCCTACACCTTAACCGTAATAAACAAATCGCTAACACTTTAAAATAAGGTTCATTAGTTAACTACATTAATTAACATTAACTAATAATGAACTGCACTTATACAGCAATTGTTCATCTTTGTTCATGTTAATTTACACATTTAATAATACTTTATTAAAATCTTTTTAATATTAGTTAATGCACTGAACTAACATGAACAATGAACAGCTTTATTTCTATGACCTAACATTAACATAGATGAATAAATACTGTAACAAATGTATTTCTTACTCATTGTTAGTTCATGTTAGTTAATACACTAATGTTTAATAAATTAACCTTATTATAAAGTGTATGAATGTTGTTCTCCCGAGGCATGCTGTCGAACATCTGACAAGTGTGCAACAGAGAACACTCGCTGATAAATTGTGCATTTGGCTTGATACTCATTTCCGCTGACACTTTCCAGCCAAGTATTTGATTCTTCCCACTTTCGTCGGTACTTTTGCGTCCGCTTTCGTTTCAGCGCTGGACGCGGGGGGGTATCTGGAGCAGCCTACGCCATTCTTTCATATCGACTCTCTGCCAAGAGACCCGCCCTCCTCTGACTCTGATTGGTCGTGAACCTGAAACAAACCAATCAATTCACAGATGGCAGTGAGTATTAGCCAATCAGGGGCAGAATAGGACGAGTCTTCACAGAACGCCGGTGGGATGATCTGCATGAGATGCTGCATTGAAGACAACTCCGAAAATACGGGACAAACCCCGTCCCGTATTGATTCAAAACTGGACGTGCTATTTGATTCTCAAATACGGGACGATTCCGTATTTTAAGGGACGGGTGGCAACCCTAGCTATCCCAGTGGGCTTGCCCACAAAAAACCCACATAGGGGCCCCAAAGGGGTTTAGTGTGGGTTTGCTCTGCCCACATTGTCCCACAGAAAACACGCAGTGGGCCAGCGTGGGCATGTTTGCTGGGTAGTTTTGAGTGCGGTAAGGGGCACTTTTAGGCTCCTAGTTTTTTTTTTTTCTAAAGTAACATTAAGCACTGGTTCATGTGCTGGTCATCGCCTAATTAGGAACCGGAGTAGATAAATATCACGTGTGATTTTTTAATATATGCAAGTCTGTCTTTATTTTAAAATGTGTCAGAGCATATTTACATATTAGTTTTTCATTAGAGTTAAAAATAATTGAATACATCTTTAATTTATTTACTTTGAGTTTTATTGATGGGATTGAACGGGAATCATTAGAAAGTCCTGAGGCGCTCAAACCTTACGACGACGCCACAGAGGGTGTTCAAACAGAACTATATAAATATATAAAGAGTCACTTTCTTTAAATTATTTGTGGGTTTGTTGTAGTGGTCAGTGAGTTTCACAGCGATGGGACAGCGAGGTACTAAAGTGAGTCCGATGACGGTTGGCGAGGTGTTCGATCAACATATACGTACACCCCCAGCACCAACACGGTGGATCAACATCCTCATCATCGCTGTAAGACCCCTGATGGAGCTGGAGGAGGAGGAGGAGGAGGAGAGGAAGAGCAGGACGTGGTGGCGGAGGTTGTGCTCTTTCTTTAGAGCTGCCAAACCCCAGAGAGCAGCTCAGGTCAGAGAAGAGGAAGATGGCATGGGCTGGAAGAAGTAGTGATGGTAAATAACACATCCATCTTATGAAAATTAATACCATCAAACACAATAACAAAAATACAAACTCTCAAAAACACCTATTCCAAAATGTACTGCCAGGCCATGACACTTGACCAAGACACGTCTCTCAATGTGTGAAAGTGGATGTAGTTTAACAGACTACATCTTCAGTCGCTACACCTCTGGAGATCAGCTGGGGAAAGGTGGAGTTGGTGTTGTGTATGGAGGCAGACGTTCAGATGATGATCCTAAAGTAAGCGGATATGAATAACACATTATCAAGCTAGAAAATGTTTGCCCTGTATTATCCTCATCATCCTTTACTCTTTTAGTGTACCTTAAGTTCATTTTGTTTTGTTTGTTTATCAGGTGGCTTTGAAATATGTAACGACAACACACTAGTCCGTCCCATCATCCAAAACCTCTTCCAAAAGAGGTCACCCTCACCACCCTGCCAAACACAGGTCCCAGCGTGCCAGAGATAATCAGTCTGCGTGACTGGACGGACCCCCCTGACCTCTCCGTCATGGTCCTCGAATGTCCCTCTCCCGGTGAGAATCTGGAGGAGTTCATCAGGCGTCACGGTGGAAGTCTTGATGAAGAAACACATGGCAGTGTACCTCCGTGACGTCAAACTAGAGAACATCCTGGTACACAGGGAGACATCCCAAGTCAGGCTGATTGACTTCAATGCGGGGACATTTTGAGGAGGACACCGTACAGGATACTTATATATGATATTATTAATTTCTTCTAATAGCGCTGCATTAAAGCAAGCTTACACGTCTCTCCTGCAGGCACAGCAGTGTCCTCCCCTCCAGAGTACCACAGCGGGCCGGCGACGGTCTGGACACTAGGGACTGTGATGTTCACTATGTTGTGTGGACACCTCCCTAGTGACTGTGACCTGGTCCTGCTACAGTGCAGGCGCTGGTCCAAACCCAGCCTGTCACACGGTGAGATCTTGACTAATTCAGAACCATACAACACATCTGGGAGCTTAGAAGAGCCTGATCAAACAGAGCAGATGTGAAGTGTGTCTTCCTGCACAGAACGCTGTGACCTCCTCAGGACTCTCCTGCACGAGAAGCCAAGCGGAGACTTGATCTGGGGCGAATCATGGCCCACAACTGGTTTAGGGAGGTGAACCTAAGATCAGCTGTAAAGAATTAATATCCTCATGAGAAAGAACCTCAGAAAAGGTATTTTCTCTGTTATGGGACTAACCTGGGAAATGAATCTGTAGTTCCTTCATGCCATGTCAGAGCTGATGTCTCGAATGACCTCAAGAACTCAAAACTAGCCGCCACACGCTTTCGGTCAGATAAAAGAGACTAAAACATAAATACGACACATTTATTTCCCTTTCTCCTTTAAAAAAAGTTTTACTTTTAGACAATATTTCAAGACACGATTCAATTTACAAAGCAAAAGGTACTGGTTAAATATAAAATGGAGACCAAACACCATTGTCCACACAGTGCAGCAAGATGCAACCAGTTCTGGGCTGTTTGTTATGCAGGTTATTTTTATTGTTTTGTAAATGGATTTATGAAATCAATACAAATAATTTATTATTAATACTAACAGCATTATCAATATGACATGAACGATCGATCCCAATCAAGAAAACATCAAGAAACTGAGATGACGGATGGCAAACAATATTCTTCATGCATCAGGTAATATAACAAGCATCCAGTAATTCAAAAGAACATCTACTGGAATATTCCAAAAGACTTACTGAACTGTATTAGACAAAGAATGAGAGGAGTAAATAACATGCATGAATAAGTAAATATAATCTGCTGTAGAATCCAAGGAGGATTACTGTACTGTGGATGGAAGGAAGATAAATCCCACAGCAACACTCTTTGGGTATATATATTGAACTAAAATGTGATAAAACATGTACTAGCAATACAACTGTGCATGTGTTTACTTTTTAATGGTACATTTCTGTTTATTTTTGTAAGATGCAATGTGAACAGTGCCAAAGATGGTTTCATGCATGCTGCCTTGGACTATCTCCGGTCATTATACTTGGACAGGACCCCAGTGGTATTGCTCATTATGTGACTAGTGGAAAAAAGTCCACTTAAATATTTGTGCAGTGTTACAATACCGAAATTTGAAAGGCTGCCTACATTTTGTGAACATAGATGTCATTTTGTAGAAAAACAAAAAACAATAGAAAGACTGACAGGGTGTTATTTATAATGGTGGTAAGTTTGTGCAAAAGTGTGCAAAATAAGTTTTCTTTTTATTATATTGTTTCTGAATTTATAAAAGAAATGTGTTGTAGAAGATACAGCAGTTCCACTACCTGCTTGTGCCTAATATATTTACCAAAATAATACAGTAGAGTTGCCAATGGACAGTATATACAGTATAGGGTGTTACTGTCATATTTTCAGCTGTAGTAAGTCAGTCTGGTCTCTATTAACATACTGCAAACACTGAAACATTAAATAAAAAAACACTCGCTACGTCATGTGGTGAGTTTGCTTTGAAGGTGTGTGACAGCACGTATGAAATGTTCACTGAAATGGGAGGATTTTATTGTGTTTATAATTGTTATTTTTCCAGTTAGCAGAACATATTCTGCACCAGTGCCGAACTGCAGGCGCTGCAATGCAATCTCAGTGACAAATGCCTTTGTCAGCTGAACTTGATCGACATCACGGAGAACGTTACAGGTGTCACAGACATACATCATCTCTCGGAGAAGGAGAAAAAACACGAGAGAGCAGAGGTGCACATGGATAGTGGGAGCAGTGTAATGTAAGTGAGTAATTTAAGTAAGTAGTGTAATGTGTAATCGAGCAAATATTTGCATCCCCTGAGAGAATTGGCAGGCGCCGCCACTGTTCTGCACAATACACATATTCACTTCTCCAATGAACCACACGATATAGCATGATTTAGACTGGAGATTACATCAACACTGCTTGAGCAATCTGGTGTTTTTATTTATTTTAATCATAAAAGTTATTGATATTGATGTGCATCACTTTCATTAGTGTTTTGATAATCTGACCTAATAAAAGCATACCCTGCTACTGTATTATAACTCAGAGATGACCTGATGTGGGGAGGCAGGAACATCGGATGACTCTGCAGATCATCTCCGGGTAACCTTTTTATTATTAATATGTATTGGTGTGGAATACTAATAAACACATTTACTGACAGTATTGCAAACATTATTATTATTATTATTTTTACAGATTTCCTGTGATGAGTGTGGGCACTGGTTTCATATCAACTGTGTTAATAACCCACAGGCTAAGAATCTAAATGCTTTTCTTGCAATAAATACAATTGCATTTTAAAGCCATCATTTTTTTGTTTGTTTGTTTGTTTGTTCATTTTTGTAAATTGTTACACCTGCTGTAATTTGTCTTTACTTATTTAAATAATTTATTTTTAATTAAAACGAAGTAACATTTAACAACATCAGTGACAAACATTGCGTTTAAAATAAGCCTGCGCTTGATAACCAAAGCCTTAAACACACTTCAATCGGTTTTAAGTTCGGGAACATCTCGCTTCTCAAATCCATTTTTAAGTTCCAGAGAAAATACTGTACTTTTGAAGCATTTAGCTCCCCGTACATCCAGTTGTGCTTCATGCGTAATTAGCTCTGGTCACCGCTAACTTCGGTTGAGTGAAGGGGACATTCCTCCATTTCGACGGCGATGAAGGGAAAGACAAGACCCCAGCTGCTGACCCCAGCTCCAGACATCAACACACAGGAGTCAGGACATCCACACACAGCTCCGGACATCCACACACAGGACATCCACACACAGCGACGATGATTTTGTCCTCTAGTGTACTGTTAACTCGGATTTCCCTCCGCTCGCTACGTCGGAATCACGTCACTACTAGAGCAGGCTCCTGGTTACTTAAAGCTGCGCGAATTTTCGCCAAAGTTAAGATTTTTCAGCTCTCTCAGTTGGCACCGCGGGTTGTCTATCTTTATAGTTTGTCTTTGCTTTGACTTAACATGTAAATCACTCGCGCTTAGCTTCATTCGCGTCTGCTGTGAGCACCGTCATCACATGAGCCACGGAACAACGTTCTTAACGGGGCAGCACCCAACAAGTTGCAATTAAACTTTTATTTTATAGAAATGGTTTAGTGTTTTCCAGGAAAAGTTTGTCAATATCTTAGCAGTTTTCAGTTACGCTAACTGTATAGATTAAGTTGTTGTTTACGAAACTCTGTTTTTAACCAAATCTTTGTGTGTATATGAGAGATTTTGATAGCTCTGTGGGTGTTTTGTCAGCCTGTTATTGGAAAAGGCTGTTTGATCTTTCATGATAAACAGATATTAATAGAACTGAACAGAACTGAAGCTAATGAAAGGAGATATACTGACTTAGAAATACAGGTGAACTGAAGAAGCTCATGAAATACATTAATATGCATTTTTCAGAATATAATTAATCAATTTTAGGAAGTCCTTGACATCAAAACAACCTAAAACGAAAAATGTATAATTCTGTTATTTTAAGATTATATTATGAGTACTAAAATGTCTTTATTATGTATGTTATTATAGTTTGTAAAATATGCCAGTGTCGATTAATTATTAGTTTAATTTGTTCTGCACATTTAGTATATTTTGTAGTAAAAACAAAAGTGTCTTTTTGAACATTTGTCGTTCTTTGTTAATAACTCTAAACGCAATAGCTGCACATTTAATTGAATCTAATCCTACAGTTACCTCTGTACGCTATTGGGGGTTAAAAATCACTCCATCAGAACACATAGTTCATCACTTGTATAAACACTGACCGACACATCACATCACCACATCATCTACAGAAAACAACTCCAAGTCACTATTGGAGTTGTTTTCTGTAGATGATGTGGTGGCGTGTTTTTTTAAGTTGATGTGTAGTCGGTCAGTGTTTATACAAGTGACGAACTTTGTGTTCTGATGGAGTGATTTTTAATTCACATTTCATTGTTAGTTGGACTAAGATTAATTTATTGTTCACACATGAGGGTGATTGTCTATTTATACCTCTCCTTACCTTAAGCTGGGTACACACTAAAATATTTTTTTTTACATCTTTTAAGATCTTCAAAACGTTATAGACCACAAACATGAGGATAAAATCCTAGATTTAACCGTTCTGCTCCAGCAGTGTGTGGTGTGTCATGTGACAAAGACCGAAATCTCACGAGACTTCAGACTATAAGCATGGTGGACGATATGCAGGAAGAAGTTGCAATGAGAGAGTTTGGAGTGATTTCCCCAGAAAATTTACGGGAAAAAAAAAAAAAGGGTTTTGGTGGAGACGTGGAGACGGTGGGGACATGGTCTGTACAAGTTACAGAATGAGCTACAGGTGAGCAATCACAAAATCACACAGATTTTTTTTTTTTTCTTTTTTTTTCTCAGTTCTCTCTTGGGGGTGGCGTGCACACTTTGGATGGGTTAAATGCAGAGCACGAATTCTGAGTATGGGTCACCACACATGGCTGAATGTCACTTCACTTCACACTGCAAATTCATGCAAATTCTATGGCATTACTTCACCAACATGTTCTTATATTGACTACATGCCTCAAAATCATTGTTAAAATACTTCGTGACCACTGTATGAATAAAACATAAACACATTAGAATGATTAACTGTATGCTGATATTATTCAAATTTCAAATCTGAAAATAAATATATTCAGTATTAACTATTGCTGTGCGAAACCAGAGCAAACACAAATAAATATATAAAGCAAATCTAATAATCTAAATGACTATTTGAAACATTAAGTTTTTTTTATTAAATTGTTGTCCTTTTAAAGTTTAGTAAACATATTACTCTGTATCTCTGATTTTACATACCTCAGCTAATGAAATTAAGATGTTTCTTATAAGCTGCCAACTTTCACACCAATGCCTCTAAATAAAATAAAATCACACACCGGTTTGATTCCACTCATCAGCTCGATAGTGAAGACTGCAAAACTAAATTGGGTGTATCTGATTAGGGCGACAGGTTTGGGAAGCACTGCTCTAAACCATGAAAAACAGAATTTACTAAAACTTCTTTCTAATCTTATTTTTTATAACTTTATTGAAAAGTATGTCATCTTGTATCAAATTCAAATGTGTATATTTATAAACATTTTTTATTATTAAAAACAATTGAATAACAATAAGTCAGCCTACTGATCAAATAAAATCAGTATTAACAAAATGATTTTGCACAGACGTGCATGACACAGAACAGGTACCTTTACAGACATTTAATGAGGCTAAGTGATGGCATGAGTGCAGTTAAATTCATACATTCATGTTAAGATCAATATTAAATAGAAAAATATGATATGCTTTAAATAACTGAAATAATATTTTAAAATGAAAAGTCATAATTTTATAACTGATTCATTCAAGAACAAATGCAAGTGAATATCTTTATGAACAGGTAAATTAATCAGTAGCCCCTTTCACATATACAGACTTTTCTGGAGAATTACCAGTAAATTGCCATAAAGAGGTCCTGTGTGAATTTGTTCCAGCACTTTACCGGTATGAGAAGTTGTAACATTACCAGTAAGTTGCCGGAATTCTGCTGTGTGTGAACGCAGAAGCACCTTCTGAGCACGTATGAGTTCAGAATGCAGTGATGTAAGACGTCTACTCCGGGCCAATCATAATAGTCTGACACAGGTGATGCATTCACTCCGCACGGTTTACGAAAATAAAAGAAATGGCATCCAACTGGAGCGACAGTGAAATTAAAGCACTTCTCTTTATCCGGATGAAGAATTTGAGAGGAACTCGAGGCATTCACAGGACAAGAAGTCACACAGCTCTCCAGGCTCAACCATTGAAAGGAAACATGCTGTAGCATTCACGTATATTTGCTACCATAGAAGTCACACAATTCTGTGATGAAAATATATAATCCTGAATATCAATTTAATCAAAATCTTCATCATTTCCTTTGTACTACACTGGTGCTGGTGTAAACACAAACCTGACAGGTGTCCTTTACAGTCGGTGCTATCCACGATCAGATCCTCTGGATCAAATCCAGTTACCTCCAGTACATGACCAGTTAATCACAATCCATCTTGTTTACAGATTCATTACAATACAGCACAACAAACTATGTTACTTGCGATTGAATGGATAGGTCATGGAAAGCATACACGTTGAAAACAAATATTCAGTATACAATAGTGGTCAAAGTAATACCTGTATCGTTTGTGAAAGGATTTTCTCATCTTCATCACTGATTCATTTCTAAAATCTGGTGTCACTGTTTCATTGGTAATGCATGTTGTTTTGGTGCTCGCACACTTGATATTATGTGTAGTGATGCAATCTTTAAAGCACTTCTTCACCAATGGGATGAAATGATCTGCTCCTGCAAATGGCACATTATGTTGGAGCCACCTGTACCTCAGCTCTCCTCGTCTGCAGCAGAGACAGGGTTAATTAGATCACAAAATCATAAGCATTTCATGCTACATAAGAGGTTTTTACATTTTTAATATAAGGTACAATGTAAAGAAAATTCAGCTATAGAAGTAAAGCAAACGCACACCTGTAGAGGTTGAAGGAAAAAAACTGCAGAAGAACAACACATTGCCTTAAGCATAGGTATCCTGTGCTCAATGAAGTGTGCAGTTCTTCTTATTCAGTGAGAAAATTCAGCTAACATTACCACCACTCTTTTTTTATCTTAATTTTTTTTATATATGTACCATGTACCTTGGCCTCTTGTGCCGTCATGCCACCAACAGAAGCTGGAGCATAAAACTGTGCAATGCCTCATGTTGACTGAAGAGCATGTTCTTTGGCCTGATGCCCTTTACTTTTCATATGGACGTTAATGTCGGTCACATCTTGATGGACACATGAGTTCTCCAGCAAACAGAGCTCCAGCAGAAGTAGCTGGTAGTGCCTATGGTGATGAATGGACGATTGGTTGACCAAACACAGTTGTAAAAGTACATCTAAAGATGGCTGCTCCACTTAATGCTTTCTTCTGTCTTGTCCCCTGACTCATCCACTGTCTCCTCTGTGGTTTCTTCAACTGTCCTCTCTACGGTCTCTTTTCTTTCTCCTCTACTGGCTCCCTTGTCCTCTTCTCCACCATCTCTGCCACTGTCTCCTTCTCTGATCTAGCAAGCTTTTTAGGAGGATGACCTCTTGTTGCCCATTATCAAAACGATAATTTGTTTTGTTTTATCATTCTATATCATGCTAGAAAGGGAAGATGGCATATCCTCCACAGTGTGGTAGACATACAGCTTTTGTTTTCAAGTCCTGGCTTTGTAGTAGCTGTGTATTAACCATGCTGTGGGGACTGCCATCAAAAGCAGTGTCCAGGGGTTTAGACTGGCAAGGCTTTTCAAAGAGGTTGGAGTTCTACCATCTTGGAGCCAAAATCAGCTGTCCCTCTGCTTTCCTGACACTGTCTCCAGGTCAATTTGCTTCTGTTTCATATTTTTTTGTGCACACTCCTTCTCTGTCATACGCTTTGCTACTTGCACCAAAAGTTTATGGCTGTTCTTGACAAGCTTCTCAAAAGGGAAAGCAACTATATCATTTAATGAACAATCAAAACTTGCAACATCTTAATGGAGGTGATCCATGGCATGCACATTGTACACAGAGAATTTATTTCCATAGACCTCAGAGCTTTTGATGACAAAATGATTGAGGTCTGCAGCATATGGCAGGAAGTGGTTTGCAGAAAGAAACATCAACATTGAAATGGTCAGGCAAAGGAAGTGGTGGTACAAATCTGGGTCCAGAGTTGCATGGAGTACCATTGGTCTGGTGTAAAGTAGAAACTGTCAGGACTCAGTGGCTTTCCATCTCTCCATCTCCTGAAGGGATTTGGGCTTCCTTGCCATCTCACTCAGCACTGTGTTCCTCAATCTAGAGTTCAGCTCTCTGTTTCGGAGAGAGTCTATGAGGATTAGAGTCCTGCACAGGTAACAAAGGATGGGTCTCACTACTCCAAGACAAACAAGTGTGTATAATCAAGCACAGAAGAGCTGACACATGGGATGCCTGCTCTGATCAGTGGGGTCTCCCCATTCTGGAGTTATGCTCTGTGGGCCATTGGATTGAACTTTTCATCTCTCCTGTAGGGAATGTGTCTTTGCTGTTGAATACTACTTTGCCCAACCATTCACCCTCCTCTTCACACTTCCCACAGCTGTGGCATCCAGTGTGGTAGATGCTACATTTTGCCTGGCGTTCCACAAATTTTGGAGTACAAAGAAGTGTCCGCGAGTCCTTGGGCAGTTCATTGTGTCCATTTTTATGAAAAACTTGGAGTAAGTCATTAAACGATTTGTGTGTCTGGTTATTGGTCTCTGCCCAATCTGCCAAGTCACTATAAAAGTCCAGTCTGTTTTCATCTAGGCATTCATTTCAGTTGCCTCTTCAATTATTTCACAGATAATGATCAAACTTACATTAAACTCATCATCATCCAGACAGAACATTTACCGCTCGTCCATGAACTCTTCTTCACTTTCCTCCTCAACTGGTTTCTTAACCATGGCATTGACCTTCCTCCAGTTTTTAAGACAATCTGAGGCCATTTTAATAATGCTACAAGTGCCTGAAAAAAAAATAATAATAAAGTAAAACGACAAAAAACAGAGAATTAAAATAAAACAAAATAACTTTATTATAAATAAAGTTCAAATCAAACCCTGATGAAGGCTTGTTAGGCGCAAACCGCCAATGCACTAGTGACTCGTTTTTAAATGTAAAGCCATTGTTCATTACTTCGTCAAGTGCCTTGGCTTCATTTCCACACTGATGTAGGGGCATTGGCTGAATGACTGTTTTCAAGCTGTTTATAGCTCCTCTTTGACATGAATCTCTCAGAGTGGTTTTGGCCTGACTGTGCAAGACTCATTTCGCCTTCATTTCGATTTCTTTTACATTCAGAGTAATTTTGTAAATAATAGCCTACTGTAAATGCTCGACATGCCAATAACGCTTTATGCTGTATGACTAATTTTTACTGGAAGTGCAGTTTAAAGGTTAAATTTGATGCATTTTTCATTTTATTTCAGATTACTAATAGACTATAATTATAAAAACTATAGTGTTTTGTTCAAGAATAATTCATTTGTGTATCATTTATAAATGAAATCACGCTCATTAATCACGCACATGGGTGTAGATACAATCATAAAGTCAACTTTATTGGCAGAATTGTCAGGTGTTTACAGTATTTGCAAAGTATATGGTACCATATAAATAATAATTATAGAGGACGTTAATTAGGTAAAGTAATACACAAATTGTAAAGGAGAAATACAACAATAAATATAAAAATATGGTCCTATTATTATATTACAATTTTATAATAATAATAACTAGATAAAAAAAAATTTAAGACAAAAAAACAACACTTTTGCCTTTTAGAATTGCACTCAAAAAAAAAAATCTAACTAGCTTTCTAATCTTTTTGAATTCTATCTATTCTCTTTTCATTATTATACAATTATTAAGTTTTATTTTTATTTATTATATTATTTAAAAGCCCTTGCTACATGTACTGTGTTACGCTAACTGAGACTTGTTATAGCACTCGTATATCATTGCTCTTTTGTTGTTTTTGATTGCTTCTGTTCTCATTCGTAAGTCGCTTTGAATAAAAGCATCTACTGAATGACTAAATGTAAATGTAAACCTAAGTTTAAATGGTAAGCAAGCTTAAATGTATGTACTATTTATTAAATGGTTTCATCTGGATATTAATATTACTGTGATTAACTAAACGAGGGCTTTCATGTCCTCCTCAGACTAAATGCTGAAGGTGCTGTCGCTAGCACGTGGCAGCACCAAGAGAGTTTGATATCACTGATGATTGCTGAATCACATTAGTCTTTCTCTAGACCACTTGACGTTTTAGGCTAAATTTAATTAAATGTTTAAAGGTAGATGACAACATTTTTTGCATGCATAAGGTAATGATGAAGCCTCATAAAAGCACTGAGGATTTCCTCTGACTGATTTGGGAAAAGATTCAAAGCTTTGCGAGTGTCAAAAACATCTGGTGGTTATGAACAAATATAGAAGTCAAAATCCTGTGAAAGACACTCTGTAAGTCACAGCAGTGACCACACACTCCAAAGATCGACTCGTGTAACACAAATCTAAGCTCTTTTTGGCATCATTTTACTTTAAAGAACAGTATAAAAATGTTTCAAACATCCATTAATAATTTGTTAAATGGCCGTGGTGTTTATCACAGTATCCTAGATTTAATTGGCAATCTATTTATAAAACACTCAACACTTACACATTTGATGTTAAATAATGATTTAAAATGGTTATGTTTTGTGTAATTCTTTTTTTATTTCAATGTTCAGAGTACTTTTTTTGGTCATACAAAGGTTGTTAAACCTGCTAAGTTCTGTAACTTAACATACTGTTGTGATGAAAATGTAATAGTTATCATATGAGGTTATTGTACTGTCAGTAATATATAGCCTAGGATGTGTATGTGTGAAAATAATCAAAACTGGCACAACTGAGAATTATTTAATGATTTTAACTGAACCAAATATGAGGGGGAAAAACTAAGATTTTGAGAAATACAAAGTAAACAACAGAACTATTGGAAACCAATTGCAAAACATTTACATATAAACAATCAAACCAATTAACCAATTAACTATATTATACAAGCACACAAACCTAACATCTGAACAATAATCTTTAATAATGGGGGAAAATACTCCCTTAACCTATACAATTTTAACTTGCATCATTTAACACAGATCTTTCTTTTCAAATTCTATTCTTCGATGCTCAGCACCCGGTTGTTCATGTTTTGTTTTAATTTTCAGTTTCAGCTGATCAACGAACTCCTTGTAATCGACCCCAGAAGCACGATCACGCCCATCACAAAAACAGTTTTGAGTTCTTCCATTGTGTTTGGTGTTTGGAGGTGGGTCAGGCTCGATAAGAGAGAAACCTCCACTGCTGTTGAGTTGCAGTTTAACTTGAAGTCCAGGACGGGCACTTGACCAAACCATCCTCACCTCCTGCAACTACAGATCACATACAGAGGTGACACTACTGGCCTTCTGTTACAGTACAGTACTCAAACATCCCCCAACACAAAGCATGAAGGTCCCCCACATACCTTTTATGCTATTTTCTGCAGATTTGTAATATCAATATTACAATATTGTAATATAAAGGATAGTTCAGCCCAAAATGAATATTGTCATCATTTACTCATCCTCAAGTTTCCCCAAACCTCTATGATTGTCTTTGCTCTTCTAAATCCCAAGGAAGGTGTTTGTAACCTGACAGCTCTGGGGCATCATGTATGAACTGTAAATAGATAAAATCGATTTTGACACATATTACAGCCATCGGATCTCTCATCTATATTATGTCTATTATAATTAAATAATTATACAAAATATAAAGTTCAAATAGATAGTTTGCACTGTTTTTATGTTGCACTCTGAATATTTCTCACTCATTTTGTGTAGTTTGTGAATCATTTGCAGTGTTTATGTTTATGTTATGTTTATGTGAACTGTATTGTTGAAGACAATTTGTGCAATTGTTTTAACATAGCCTATGCTGCATAGTTTGTGTTTATAGTTCATACTCAGATGGAAAATATATTTCTCAGAAGAAGAAAAAAAACTTTTGTTTGGTTTTGTTATCAAATAACACTCTTTGCTTGCATTTTTCTTAAAATTCTGTAATTTCATTCATTCTTTGAGAAAACGAAAGTAAAATTGAGACTTTGAATTAGTTAGACTTAGACTGTAAGTCCTCCTGTTTATAATATAATGATATATGGCACTTGATGCTGACTGCTAGAATAGGTCTGAAAAACACAGAAAAGTGCAGGTGTGTCAGGCGCCCCAAATATGTTCTAGGTCTTTAAGGGTTAAATAATAAAAACCCTTCATTTAAAAACTGCATGTTGTGTTCACTTGTGTTATCTTTTACTAATATTTAAAATTGTTTGATCTGAAACATTAAAGTGTGACAAACATGCAAAGAAAATAGGAAATCAGTGAGGGAGCCAACACCTTTTCACACCACTGTGTACATTATATATATATATACACACACACACACACACACACAAAGAGAGAGAGCGCGAGAGGGTGTGGCTCCTTATTGAGGGATTGCATCACCCTCTCCAGGAGGACACATGATTCACTCAGAGGGAAAGGAAATGAGTCACGGCATCCTTTAACTTTCGGTTTGTTTAGCTGAAGTGACACCGATGCACGTCTAAAACTGAAGCTCAAATGGTAAGTTCATGAAAATCTTATAATGTTTTTGGAGTTTTTACAGGTTACCATTTCATTCTTAATATTTGCTCCAAAACAAAGTCAATGCAAAATATTAGTGAGGACACAAAGAGAGCTGCTGCAAGTGCCAGATCCAAATTGTCCTAAACATGAGACTTGCTGTTTATTCTGTGCTTCAAACAAACATGTAAGCATATAGTTTAACTCTCTTCAGGGACTCTTCCCTGTCCTGTTATTTCCTGTATTTGAGCCCGTGTGCTCCAGTGAGCGTGAAGACCAGTAGTGTGCGTACAACTTTTCATTACCTGATAGGACACACTTATATGTTGTAAAAATGCGTGTTTACAGAGCTGTATTTACATTTTCAATACTTTGTGTTCTAAAATACATTTCTAAAACCTTGTTCAGACTGTCAGTTCAAATCTGATTTTTGTGCACATCCCATTGGAATCCGATAATATTGAGAAAGTGTTCAAAAATCACTTGAAATTAGATTTCATTGACATTGGTTTGCGAGCTAAATATGTGCTTCATATATGGTTTCAAATCCAATACACGTCGCTTTTCTGGACATCTGTTTCAGTCTGACCGCTCAGATTTCTTTCTCATGTCATGTAAGACTTAAAACATGTTTAGACATGCTCACAGGAAACATGCTGAATGTCTTGTAGAAACAAGGTTGTTTTGAGACCAGCAGGGACGGAATAAAGCCACACACTATAGCTTCCTCTGTTTCTGCCACTGCCTCATAAGAAAAGTGAAAGTGAAAGTGATTTACAGCAGGGCTTGAAAACTGAAAAAAAAAAATCAGTCGGGTTCACTCTGAGCAGAATCAATATTTTAACGTTTCTGTTCTGCATTCCTCTGATATTATATCGTTCAGAAACCGGTTTAACTGGGTTAAACGATATACTGGTTAATAACGTTATTTTTTTTCATAATATTCTTTGCCTATAATTTGCCTAATAATATAATAATAATACTAAAGTACAGTGTATTCTTTACTGAAAAAGAAAAGGAAAAATAGAGATCTAACTTTAGCCAATAACCCACTGCGCCTAGTCACAGTCAATACAGCATCATCTTTTCTAGATTCTGCCAAATGTAGGCTACTCAAAAAAACAAAAAAAAATTAAAATAAATAAATCAACACATGAAAGACATCAAAGTATTTTTAAGATATTTAAAAATGTCTGCTGCACTGTAAAAACAAAAAAACACTTGTGGCTCAAGTCGCATTTTATTAGCCCTATTAATATCTGAAATAATGAAGGCTACAATGCCTGTAGTCTAAAGCAAAATGTTTACAAACATTATATTAAAACAGTTATTAGTTTGATCATGATGAGTTCACAGCAGAGCAGACATTTCACTCGTGAACTGATGAGGGGGCGTCTGAAGCGATGAAAGGGGCGATGAAATAACACAAAATAAAATAAATAAATAAATAAAATAAAATAATGAACCTTTTGTGGTATTTATTGGACTGATATTAGGCTACTACAGCTATAAGAATACATGGTTCACACAGATAAGAGATTTGGTCGCGAGGCAGGTCAGTGGAAGTGTTTTTTTAAGTGCAAGGTCTAGAGACGTGTTTTAGAAGCTGAATTTCTTTTTAACTTGAGCTAGAGCCCTGCACAGGCCTCATATTTAGGCCCGAGCCCGGCCCCGAGACGCTTTTTAAAGTAAGGACCAAAGGCCAGTGGGAGACAGTAAGCTGATCATATATGTTTCATCAATTTAGCCTTCTCAAATCATCATGACTTGACTAAATAAAATGTATAGATATACTATAAAAGTTTAAGCATTTAACAACGTTTAAACATTAAACCTAAATAAATGTGCGCTATATCCAATAGTTTGTGCGGAGACGCTTCAGTACATGGAGACGCCAGCGTGGTCACTTGCATGTTTTCCAAGGATACGCCGTCATTTTTACTCGTAAGGTAAGAGTAATTCATCATTCATCACTGTAAATGGACTACTTTTATTTTTGTTCACTCACAATATCAACAAAACATTTTGCTTTTATAAAATAAATATAACAAACATGATGCGCTTTTTGCCGTCTGGTCTTGAACAGGAGTGCTTCACAAAAATGAACCGAAACTCAGCGAATACATGCCTAGCAGACATGCTAAATATATCTATAGAAAACTTTAAATTAGTGCTTAACTAAATAAAATATATCAAAAACTATTTTATTATAATCATAATTCATAAATATCAGTTTCTTAAAGGCACGTCTAATGAGGAGATGGTGAGCATTGCACATGACCAATTAGCTCATTGGTTTTGGTAGTAATCAAATAAAAACTTTCAAAATGCAGCTTTTCCCAAAGCATTGGGAACTTTTACTAACTCCCCATGCTCCAAATTCTCCCTGATGCTCTGCAGGGTCAACTTTCACCTGTTAATGCATGTACCGTGTATGCGTTTCGTACTGCATAGGCGATGTATAATATGTATAATAGCCTATAATCCATTATAACAGTATTTCATACAGTATCCTATGTGTGGTCTGTGTGTATATGGGCACAATAAAAGGAGATAGAATGAGCCCGAGCCCGACTGAACCGGATCTGTAAAAAATGGCCCAAGCCCGGCCCGAATGGACTTGGGACCCGACGGCTTGCAGACCTCTAACTTGAGCACAGTGTTTTAGAATGATGTAGACTATTATACACGATAATTATGCACGAGAAGCTGCTAAAGACCTGAGACGAGAGCGCAGCAGTCAAGATGTCGAGTAGCACATTTACATTGAAATACAATGGAGAAGTACAGCAGGGAATTAAAAATGTGTTCTGAGTAAATTAACCTACTTTGTAAATACAGATGGCAAATCGCATAGCCACCAAATTAAAAAATCTGACATCCAGGAAATAAAAATGTGAGCAGTTTTAGGCAGCAGTTTAACCACCAGAAATACTTAATTATATCTGCTTTACAATGAAACAAGCTCACTGCGACCGATTCCCTGACATAATACATACATTTTAAGTTAGAACAACTTGAACAACATAAAAAAATATTTAATCATAGCTTACTAGTCTTGCTTTCTTAGTTGCACTGCTTGTGCAGGAATTTGTGTCAGAGTAACAATTAAAATGTGACTTTGTGAAACAGATTGTCCTAAATTGATGCTATAGTAGCATCATAATGCTGGAAAGCCTATGCATTTGGCAAGTATATTTTTTAAATAAACCATTATATTTCATTCATTTCAATTCAAATCTATTTTCACACTCATCTTGGGTGAGGGGGCGGGATAGTTAAAAAATGCAAGTGACTCACGACCGCTGTGGCTTTGCATATGCTGTAGGCTACACCTGGAATTCGTGATTGGTTGACAGCAAATTTCTAATTTTAAATGGAATGATAAAATAACATTATTAACCGGTTAATGGCCAATCTCAATATTAATTCTGTTCGGAACTATACAGTTTGATTTCGTTTCTGTTTCTGTTCCGGTCAATATTTCGTTCGTTTCCGGTTTTCGTTTTCATTCCTTGAACTGGTTCTGAGCCCTGATTTACAGCCAAGTATGGTGACACATACTCAGAATTTGTGTTCTGCATTTAACCCATCTAAATTAAATTTAAATTAAATTAAGAATTAAATTTATGCATTTTTATCCAAAGCGACTTATAGTGCATTCAGGCTATCAATTTTTACATATCATATCATGTGTTCCCGGGGAATCGATCCCCCAACCTAGAGCTAGGGTTGCCACCTTCAATACAGAAAAATAAGGGACGCCCCTGGGGTGGGGGGGACTGACACCCCTCAGGGCCACGATGACCACAGGTCCAATGACGTGCCAGTGGTGGTAAATCACAACTTAAAAACATGTTTTCATAAAAATGAACTTTAGTAATTGTATAAGGTGGCAGGCATGAACACAGATTTTGGATAAAATATTTGTCATTGTTTGCAGACAGTAACACCATCCAAACAGTGAAACCACATAATAAATAACCAACCTACAAACATTTCTAAATTCATGTAAAACACACATTTTTTTAATCTATTTTATATATTCTATTGTTAATTCTACAGTAGCCTATTGAATAATGCAATCATTTCAATTAGTTAAATTGTTTATTTGCTTCACATAGGCACTATTTTAAAAATATATCTATCTCTCTTATCTCTTATTAAAATAATGCTTATGTGTCTGACTGTACGCCTTAACCGTAATAAACAAATCGCTAACACTTTAAAATAAGGTTCATTAGTTAACTATATTAATTAACATTAACTAATAATGAACTGCACTTATACAGCAATTATTCATCTTTGTTCATGTTAATTTCTACATTTAATAATACTTTATTAAAATCTTGTTAATATTAGTTAATGCACTGAACTAACATGAACAATGAACAGCTTTATTTCTATTAACTAACATTAACAAAGATGAATAAATGCTGTAACAAATGTATTTCTTACTCATTGTTAGTTCATGTTGTTTAACCCCTTTACGTGCAAACATCGCCGACGGCCCCAGTTTATTATTGTTTCACTTTCACAGCACATTAAACATCACTGTCTTACAAAACAACACTGAAACACCTCTGTACACATGAAATATCCGAATAATAAACCCTGCGATTACGATAGTAAAGCTTGGTATGAGATTTTCTTGAGATCTGGGGCGTTTTTATAAAAAAAATCGAATGTACATCGGAAATGCTAACTTGTCACAATCATGAATGGGGAGTTTTGCAAAGCCAACACACATACAAAATACACAGGAGAGTTTACATGTGAGATCTTACAGGGGTGACAAGGGCCATAAATCAATCTGATTAGCCTTCTCTAAAAACACACATGACATGGCCTTAGAAAATATTTCATAAAATTCACAGTTTTACAGATTCGATTATGAAGTTTTGGAAGACTTGTGGCCTTAGCTACACTGTGTTTTCAAACTCATATCCTACATCATCAATTTTAAAAATACATTTAAAAAATATTTTTTTAATATTTGTATGTTTGTTTTTATGTTTGAGCTTATATATCTCTATTATCATAACAGTCGGAGTGATTCTGATTCCTGAACAGTTAACTTTAAAGTGTCAGCTTTGTGAACAAAGGTTGATTATGTATCTAGTCAGAAAGAATCATGAGCAGAAACCTTTTTATTTTGGGTATGTCATTTCTGTCTCCATGCCAAAAAGGGGGGTTACTAGTAAGGGGTTAATACACTAATGTTTAATAAATGAACCTTATTGTAAAGTGTATGAATGTTGTTCTCCCGAGGCATGCTGTCGAACATCTGACAAGCCACCGTGCGCAACAGAGAACACTCACCAACAGACTGTGCTTGATACTCATTTCCGCTGACACTTTCCAGCCAAGTATTTGATTCATCCCACTTTCGTCGGTACTTTTGCATCCGCTGTCGTTTCAGCGCTGGACGCGAGGGGTTATCTGGAGCAGCCTACGCCATTCTTTTAAATCGCTCTCTGCCAAGAGACCCACCCTCCTCTGACTCTGATTGGCTGTGAACCTGAAACAAACCAATCAATCCACCGATGGCAGCGAGTATTACCCAATCAGGGGCAGAATAGGACGAGTGCTATTTTATTCACAAATACGGGACGATTCCGTATTTTAAGGGACGGGTGGCAACCTTACCTAGAGCGCAGTGCTCTACCAATTGAGCTACAGGAACACTAAACCATCTAAAGTGCACACACACAGCAGTGAACACACACACACTGTGAACAGACACACAGCAGTGAACACACACAAACCGTGAACACACACGGAGCCGTGGGCAGCCTTTTAGAGCATTTAGAGCCATTTGAGTGCTGTATATTCACTCCCCCCACCTACATTTCCTGCCGATCCGAGACTTGAACCCACAACCTTTGGATTACGAGTTGAATCTCTAAGACTAAGGCCGTGACTTCCCCCTTAAGGACCAATATAATCCAGTGTGACGGCAACATGTTGTAAGATAACATCTGTATTGCTGTTAATGTTGCTTTTAGCATTGGCATACTAACACAACGTTGTTGCTATAAAGAACCAATGCAGATAAAATGAAAACGTGTCTCGGGATACACAATTTGGTTCTGAACAGTTGTGATACACTGTTTTAATGTACAAGTTGGCAAATTTATTTCCAGGATCTGAGATAAAATATCTATTGTTGCTTTCAACATATCAACATTTCAAAATATTTTATAAAGATAATGCAAAATAATATCTAAACACACATTAGACACTTTTTACATTGAATACAGCACATAATCATTACCGGAGATTATCACTGTCCTATTTTTGTGTATGTTGTTTCTTCCGCGACATCACAGAAAATAAAACCATTCCTAAAATATAATTTGTGTCGCTACATGGAAAACATACAAACATAAAGTTTTATTCCAAAACAAAATTCAAATTTAAATTCTGTTAACATGTCGTTATCTCAAGAAATATCTACGTACTCACAAAACCACTGAAACCGACTCAAAACGATGTAGTATACAGGCCAGACCAGCATGTAGCGCTGTAATGTACAGGTTTGGAATGACATGGAGATAAGTGATTAATGACAAACTTTCCATTTTTGAGTGGAATATCCCTTTAATAAACTACAGAACAGCGCAAGCCTAAAGCTTAAATGCTCCAAGAACAGACACTGCACTAGTGATACGAAACACAGGTTTGTTAAGAGCATTACTTTTAATGCAGACAAATTATTATTAGGCTGGGCTACTCTTCGTTTTTTTATGATTGCCATATTCGCAAGTATTTTCCAAGGAAATGTGCATATTTTGTGATTAATTTTAAGATTTTTTCTTCTCTTCCAGTTGAACTGAATCATGACATTCAATCATAATCTAATATTCTAATGATTCCTAGTTGAGACCCAATATTATGTCCATTTAAACATAATGAATAATACATCCATACACAGGCATTTAATAAGTCATAATATATTTTATAATCACTGTTGGGGAAAGTTACTTTTAAAAGTAATGCATTACAATATTTAGTTACTCCCCAAAAAAGTAACTAATTGCGTTACTTTTTATGGAAAGTAATGTTACGTTACTTTTGCAATACTTTTCTGTTACTTTTTCTTACCTGGCTGAGGCTTGATCTCTCTCAGGTCTTACAGGTTGTTGTTTTTTTTGACTGAGAAGTTATTGTACTAGTGTTTAAAGCCGTAATATATTCAACAACAGCCTGTACAAGTCAAGCACCATCATTTTCTTTTAAAAACACATAGGCTATATATTGAATAATAATATAGAATAATATTATATTCTGAGAACTTCCTGATCCCATAGCTATGCATGCTATATAAAAGATCAATAAACATTACAGATTATGGAAAGTAATGTGTTTTTTACTTTTGTACTTATTGTGTGGGTAGAGTAAACTATATAAAGTTAATTCACTATCCATTGTAATAATAAGGAGTGTAATACTTGTTGCCATTATGAAATAAGTTATATCAGGGTAAAAGACACATCTTAAACATTTAAAATGTTTTATTAACTTATTAGAGGACAATAAGATGATACTTGAGAACAAACATCACCACCAATTAAACAGATCTGTCACTGTCAGCTTTCTATTGTGTCCTCAAAACAATTATTTTATGCAAAAAAAAAAAAAGTCCAGATAACTTCTGCAATACAATGCAAAAAAATGAATTGTCAATGTAATGTTAGAGCATTATCTTAATAAGAGTTCACTACTTCATCTGGGTTTTATTTTCAAAGTAACGATTGTAGCGCAGCAGGAGTAGTTTCTCAAAACGCTGGTCTGTGAGACGGTTCCTTTTTGGGGTGAGGATGAGACTTCCTATACTAAACAGCCTCTCAACTGGTGCACTGGAAGGTGTTGCTGTGTTGGCTTTTAAGAAGATCTTCAAAATCCTGGGGAAATCATATAAATGTTCCATATTTGCTGATTTCAGGTATTCACCTATCTCCACGTCCACAGTAATTGCTTGGTCGTCATGTTGATTCTCCTCTTCAGGAAATGCAAAGAAGTCATTTTCATGGTCTCTGCTTTCAGGAGACTGCAGTGGCTCTTTCTGTGGTATCTCAATAGTGAGAGCACGACACTGTGCTGCCAGAATCATCTTGATGTTGTCTTTTCTTGTTTCATCCCTCAGCCACCGCAGCTTTAATTTTGGCAGGGTTACCGCAGCAATCAAAGCTTCATCGCTGTCAAGGATGGAGCTAAACCGTGTCTTGATAGCCTGCAAGACAATTTTAGATAGGTTACACAGTTAATACACTAATAGACATGAATTCATACCAGAATAATACAATTTTTGTCAGGAAAAAAAATAGAGTTAAAAGTAGAATTAAACAACACCCAAACATATTGACTTGAAAGCACTGACACACACTATATGTAATTATCTATGAAGATTCGGGAGGAGCGCGTCAGATACTTAGCCTAATCATCACAGGTGGACCATAATCAAGTAATCAATCCCACAGTATAAATATCGCTGACTTACCTCTATCCATTGATGGTTTATCAGCATTTTGGTCCGCATGCACCATGTCCCAAAACCGAGATTCCTCGTCAGAAGACTCATCCAGCTCTTCCCCAGCCCCATCACTGCAGCCAGCCGGCTCCAAGGCCACCCCTTCCCGGCGTGGCAACCAAATCGAGCCCCAGGCTCCAACCCGCGGGCACGGTACGGCGCGAGCAGCTACTCGCCTCCCAAGACGCCTAGGCCTACCTTCGCCGCCTCCGGCGAGAACCGCGGCTGACTCCCCCGCGTCCTCCTACCGCTCGGCCAGGCATACGATTCCGCCAATCGACAAATGGACGGTGTCGAGTCTGAGGCAGGCCCTGTCCAAAAACGACATCACACCATCAAGCAAGTTAAACAAATCCGAACTGTATGACTTGTATACAAAAAATCTAAATAATAACATTTCTCCCCAGTCTACCCCTGTACCAAAGAAACGACAAAAGAAAGGAGTACCTCAAAATTCGCCTCAAAGCACTCCACCATCCTCCGCCGCTAGGCCTAGCTCGCAGCGGCTATCAAGCCGTAGCAAGAGGCCTTCAGCAAGCCTAGGCCGCGCCCCGGTTCCAACCGCAAGGGCGCTCGCTATGTCGCCCGGAGCTCAGCCTCCTTCCGCGGCTCCAATTCCAACAGCTCAGGGCGCCGAAGCCCAAGGAGGCTCCTGGCCGCCTCCTCCACCCATCGCAGCCCCTCCATACGGAACTTTCTATACCAACACCGCAGCCCAGGCAAGCGCTTGGCCGAACAGTTCGCCACATACAGCGCCGCCTCCCGCTTCCTCCAGCTTCGCGCCCGCGGTCCAAACTAGCGCTTGGTCGAACTGGCTGTCACACAATGCCCCGCCTCCCGCTCTGCCGAGCTCCGAGCCCGCCGCTCATGCTAACGTTTGGCCGAACTGGCCGCCTTACACAGCCCCGACTTTAGCCCATCCCAGCTTCGGGCCCGCGGCCCAAGCAACTGCCTGGCCATACTGGCCGCCCAACCCAGCCCCGCAACCCGCGGCCTCAAACTCCGGGCCCGCGGCTCAAGCAAGCGCTTGGCCGCAATCGCTGCCAAACACAGCTCCGCCCCCAGTTGTCGCCACCACCCTCCTCCAAGCGAAATCCCCCCATTCACTCTTCACTGCTACACCAATGCCCATCCCATCAAACGCTGTCTCCCTCGAACCTCCCCAAGTGACCCACAGCATTCGGGCACAGATATTAGCAGGTGCGGATGTAGATCTCTCGTCTCTCCTTTCTCTCCTGCCCACATCCGATTCAAACCGCCAAATAGACTGCGGGGACTTCTCAGTCACACTAAAAAATCCAAATCCCCTTTCATCTCGACTTCTCTCCTTCTCCGAATTCACCATCGCATTCAACCGCTACACCGAGATAATCTGCTCAGCCTTCCCCCACAGGCGACGCGAACTAAACGATTATTTGTCTATAATAGCCGAACTCGCGTTGTCCTACGGAGGGGGGCACTTCTACACTTACCACAAGCTTTTTTCCGCTAAATGTGCCATCCGAATAGCTCAGTGGAACCAGTGCCCTTACTGGGGAGCGATCGACTCCGACTTGCACAGTCGCGTATTCCTAGGCTGTAGGAGCATTTCGTGCGCAATCTGCAGGTCCGTGGCTCACTCCACCACAACCTGCCCACAAATAAACCCGGACGCAACCCAACACTCTCTTACTCCCCCGGCAAAATCCACCAGCTATGTCCCAAAATCAGTTACCGCAGCAAACTCACGCCTAGCCCAACCAGGAGAAGAAAGCACACAGCAATGTATCGCCTTCAACAACGGGAAATGCATCAGACAGCATTGCCGCTATCTACACTCCTGCAAGTTCTGTGGCGGTGCTCATGCACGCATAGTTTGCCCCGTGCATAAAGCCGTAAATAAAAAATCTAAAAATTACCTATCGACTCCTGTGAATATTTTTCGCATGACCATTGAACTAGCACACCATCCCGACAAAGAATTTACTAATTATCTCCTGTCTGGCCTCAAACACGGTTTTAACCCGGGCGTCGTTTGCGAGCTTACCCAAAACACCGTCTGCCGTAATCTCCAATCCGCCCTCGCAGAGCCCGATATAGTAGCTAACCTCATCAAAAAAGAAGTCGAGTCAGGCTTCATGATCGGGCCCTTCAATACCCCCCCCCTTCAAAACGTTCAGAGTCAGCCCAATCGGAGTGGCTACGAGAAAATTTTCTGGTAAGAAACGCCTAATAGTAGACCTGTCATCTCCGCATAATTCTACAGTCCCGAGCATCAATAGTTTGATACCCCTCGACGAATTTTCACTCAAATACCAAGACATAGATCAGGCAGTCGAACTGATTAAAATCGCGGGCCGAGGAGCCTGGTTAGCAAAAATAGACATCACTTCTGCTTTCAAAGTGATGCCCATCCATCCGGATTTTTGGCACCTGTTCGGGATACGATGGCTCGAGAAATACTATTTCGCCGTCCGGTTAACCTTCGGATGCAAAAGCAGCCCCAAAATTTTTGATATGCTATCAGAAGCCGTTTGCTGGATCCTTTCCAACAATTACGCAATCCCACATATTATCCATCTCTTAGATGACTTCCTGGTCATTTCATCGCCCAAGGCTATCCCAGCCGCCCATATCCTCACCGTCCAAAAAGTCTTTTCCGAGCTCGGGATTCCCATCGCTCAGGAAAAAACCATGGGTCCTGCCACAACCATAGAGTTCCTCGGCATCTACCTCGACTCAGCTAAATTTCAGCTCTCCCTGCCAAAGGAAAAGATTGATAGAATAATTCTCGTCTCATCCACCCTCCTCGACAGCCCTTGTTGTTCTAAACGCGAACTTCTTTCCCTGCTCGGGCATTTAAATTTCGCCATGCGCATAATTCCACAAGGACGCCCATTCATCGCGCACCTTCTAACACTCGCATCATCAGTTCACGCGCTCGAGGACCTCATCCCCCTAACCCATGCATGCCGCGACGAACTTAAATTATGGATCCTGTTCCTTAGACAGTGGAACGGGCTTTCTTTTTTTTACAACAATTTAATCTCGTCTCCCATCGACTTGCAGCTGTTTACAGACGCGGCTCCCTCAATTGGTTTCGGAGGTTTCTACCAAGGCCGTTGGTTCGCGTCCACATGGCCCCCCCAGATGCAGGACTCGACCCAGTCCTCAGCTCTTTTCGAGCTCTATCCCCTCGTAGTAGCAGCCTTCCTGTGGGGCAATGAATGGACAACTAAAAGCATTTTAGTGCACTGCGACAACGAAGCCGTAGTTCAGTGCATAAACAAAGGCCGTTCTCACTCCTCCGCCCTCATGCCTCTCCTTAGACGCCTTATATGGATCGCAGCATGCGACCAATTCATAATTAGCGCAAAGCACGTCCCAGGTACAGAAAACCAAATCGCTGACTCCCTGTCTCGTTTTCTGTTTCAGAAATTCAGGACGCTGGCTCCAGAGGCGGACCAATTCCCCACTCCGGTTCCTCACTATTCAGAATTAATATTTCCGTAACTCACCCTCTAAAACCACTCCTCGAAGCATCACTGGACTCTATTCTCCAAGCAGTCTCTCCCAGAACCCTCCAGTCATACGTGACTGCATGGAGGTGCTTTAAGTCATTTCACCTCACCTATAACATCCCTTTCCCAGATTTTTCTCTACTCTCCATCACCTCTTTCATTTCGTTCCTCAACGGCACCAAGGGTCTCCAAGTCGGATCTATAAAAAGCTACCTGAGCGGAGTCCAGTTTTTTCACAAACTAATGACCGGCGCTCCTTCACCCGAAATAAATAATTCACAAACCTCCCTCCTAATCAAAGGGATCCAGCGATCCCAGCCCACCCATCCAGACACCAGAAAACCCATAACGCTAGATATCCTCACAAAATGTATCCACACCCTCCGCACAAATTACCAACCCCTCAGCATTGCCCGCACGCTCGACGCCATGTTCATCCTTGCCTTTTTCGGTTTTCTCAGGTGCTCGGAGCTTACGATCTCTTCCAAATTTAATCCTAAAATCAACCCCACCGTGTCAGACCTAACCATACTAGATGACGAAACAATCGCTTATTTAATCAAACAAAGCAAAACAGACCAAACCAACAAAGGCCATTTCATATACATTTTCAATCTCCCCTCCCCAATCCAGCCTTACCAATCCGTCCTCGCCTTTTTATACCTTAGAAATTCCCAGGCAAAATCCCCACACGAACCCCTATTCATCGACGAGTCCAAAAAACCAGTCACTCGTTTCTGGTTCCAAAAACACCTCAAATGCGTCCTGCAATTATCAGGCATCCCAGCGAACAATTTCTCCACCCATTCATTCCGCATCGGGGCAGCAACTTCAGCTGCACAAAAAGGCCTCTCCAACCAACAGATCCAAACTCTAGGAAGATGGTCCTCAGAAGCATACCAAAGCTACATCAGAATAAACCAGTTTCACATAAAGAAAGCCCACCAAACCCTCATCGGCCATAAATAAATAAATAAAAAAAAAAAAAACCCCAGCGACACATCCCTACTGAATACCGACGAGTAAATTCCTATTAATACCGCCGACTCCAGCCGCACACTCCCGGCCAAATAACCTAACCTTTTCTATCCTATGACCAGCGAGGCTTCTCTCTTCGATGACAGGAGCACGAGCTCCCTTCGGATGCCGACGAGAGCCTCCCGGCCAGACAACCTCACCTTTTCCATTCTGCGGCCAACAAGGCTTACCCGTTCGTTGCCAGGAGCTCACACTCCCTTCGGACGTAGGCGAAAGCCCCCGGCTACCTGCTTTTCCATTTCTGTCTTACGTACGGAGAAGTTTACCCGCCCAACGCATGGAGTCAAGGCTCCCATTGAACATAGGCGAGAGCTTCCCGGCTAGACAACCTTACCTTTTCCGTCCTTTGGCCAGCGAGGCTTAACCGTTCTATCCGGGAGCTAAGCTCCTGTCGGACGAAGGTAAGAGCCTCCCGGCCGGACAACCTTTTCCGTCCTTCAGCCAGAGAGGTTTACCCGTTCGATTCCTGGAGCTAAGCTCCTATCGGACGTCGGTCCGAGCCTCCTGGCTAGACAACCTGACCTTTTCCACCCTTGGCCAGCGAGGCTTACCCGTCCGATGTGAGTGCTCCCATCGGACGCCGGCGACAGCCTCCTGGCCAGCCAACCACGACCCTACTGTGTGTTTCAGGTTACTAACCTACAAGCAAGCTGCTTAAATGCTGCAAGTACCTAACACACAATAAACTCTCCTTCCTTCCTATGGTCACCAAGGCTAAACCGTCTCTTGCCAGGAGTAGCAAACTCCCTTAAACGCCGACGACAGCCTAACGACCACGCAAACTTACCTTTTCCATCCTACGGCCTGCGAGGCTCACCCAGTTTGTCCCCGCCAGACGCTGGCAAGAGCCTCCTGGCCACCTATCGTTACCTTTTCTGTCCGCCATCCGGAGAGGCTTACCCGTTCGATGCGCGTGCTCCCTTCGGACGCCGGCGAGAGCCTCCCGGTTAGACAACCTTACCTTTTCCTTTTCTATGGTCAGCGAGGCTTACCCGTTCGATGTGTGTGCTCCCTTCGGACGCTGGCGAGAGCCTCCTGGTCAGACTTGCTTTACGTTTCCACCCTACGGTCGGCGAGGCTTACCCGTTCGATGTGTGTGCTCCCTTCGAACGCCGGCAACAGTCTCTCGGCCACACAACTTACCTTTCCATTTGACGGTAGGCGAGGCTTAACCGTCCGACGCCACGAGTCTCGTCCTCTCGCCAAATCCTGCAAAAAAAAAAAAAAGCTACCCTCAGCTACTCTCACATCTTTTAACCCCGTCTGGCGAGGCTTACCCGTTCGATGTTCTGAGTTTGAGGCCCCATCGGATGCTGCGAGAGTCCTCCCAGTCGGGTTTTCCTTTCCAACCCTCCCCGTCCGCCGAGGCTTACCCGTCTGTCGCGTGCGCTCCCTTCAGACGTCTGGCGAGAGTCTCCCGGACGGGCCTATGCTTGCCAGCCGCAAGTGAATCTCATCCAGCCGATGCCTTGAGTCGGGATCTCCCTTCGGATGTTGCCAGAGTCCTCCTTGTCAGCTGGCCCAAAAGCTTTTTATCTGCCTAACCGAGAGGACCCAGACGTCCGTCATCCTGAGTCTCAATCTCCTGTCGGAGGCTTCATGGGCCCTCTCGGTCAGCGTTAGGCCCTTCACCCACTGAATAGCAGGGGCTATCAGCCAGTAGGGCCCGTACGCCGACACCGTGACCTATTCCGGTCGAGGCAACTCGGGTCCTCCCGGTCGGGCACCACAACCACGCCGCTCCTCCTCATCGGCCGGCAGGGCTCACCGATCCAACGCCAAAAAACTCCAGTTGAGCATCGGCCCGAGCCCTACCGACCGGGCGCCAACAACCACGTAGTTCACTAGCTGCAGCTGGTAGGGCCTACTCTCTCAACGCCCAAGTCGCTCCCTCCGGAGTACGTAGGCCCTTCCAGCCTGCCAACGAGATAACTTCTCAGAAACCAAATCAGCCCCCGCCAGTACTCTGCTTTTTGGGGGGCATTCTTTAAACTGGCGGCTGTCCTCCTGTACATTTGCCTTTTTGGGGGGTACTCTAGCTTCGGGCAATTCCCGAGCTCGGAGCCCTTCCCCGGACAGCACGCCAAATACGCATACCATACCTCAGCTAATTATATGTAAGCGTGAACTAGTGAAATGTAATTATCTATGAAGATTCGGGAGGAGCGCGTCAGATACTTAGCCTAATCATCACAGGTGGACCATAATCAAGTAATCAATCCCACAGTATAAATATCGCTGACTTACCTCTATCCATTGACGGTTTATCAGCATCCCTCCTCCACCCCATCTCCTCACTTCAAGTTCACTTTACAATATACGGGGAAGGGGGGGTACTCTAGCTTCGGGCAATTCCCGAGCTCGGAGCCCTTCCCCGGACAGCACGCCAAATACGCATACCATACCTCAGCTAATTATATGTAAGCGTGAACTAGTGAATCTATGAGAACTGAACTGAGCTGAATGATGACATCACTGTTTTTTCCAGAACTGCTTTATAGCTACAGTATATTGAACTCATTTCATAGTTGATGAACTACACTATTATACTGAACCAAACAAAATAAACACTGAACTGATTTGAACTGTCTATTGACTGTTTACTATTTTCTTTTTAGAGCTGCTTTGCAGCTAAATTAAATTCTGTTTGCATTATTGAATCATTATTTTCCTGTTATCCCTGTAAATCTGCTTTGAAACAATCTATATTGTATAAAGTGCTATACAAATAAAAGTGACTTGACATCAAATAAAACTACAATAAATAATAATAATAATAATAAGACCATATTGAACAGAATTACCTGAACTATGAGGTCTGGGAGGTCAGCCATCATATGAGAGAGGCCCTCTTTCAGTGCCAAGATTTTTGTCATCAGGATTTCAAGGGTAGGTTGAAGGGTGCCATAGAAACATTGATCTTTACCTTGAAGTATATCCAGTGCCATACAGACAGGCTTCAGAACCTTGCAGTATTCTTTAATGAACTGATACTCTCTCTGTGTAATGCATCAGATGTCTAGGCGAGTGCAAAGTTGATTGAGGTCCACTAAGGTGCATCATAATACGAGTTCCACCTTGTAGTTGAAGGGACCAGCAACTTTCTTTTGCTAAATTCTTCCAGGCTCTCTGATGCCACAGTTGATCGACTAACTTTTGACCACAAGGCTGAACATTTTCCAGTTGCACTTCTGTACACTGCTTTGCAATCTGCCTTCGCCGTCAAAAATTTAACTATGTCGTTCGAGCATATAAGGTTAAGGGTGTGCGATGCACACCGGTGATGTGGAGGGAGAACATACCGTTCGCTGGACTCAATGTCATCTCGTAAAACTGCGTGCAAGTCCGTAAATATGACCTCGTCTTCATCATTCTCTGTTTCATTATCATCGTCAGCTTGAAACATTCTGAAAGCTTTGACAAAGTTCGAGCCATTGTCAGTGACCGTGGCAGTTATCTTACCACAAAGAGCATATGAGCTGTGAATTTGCTCTAACTCCGCTGCAATGGTATCGTACGTGTGTCTCCCACGAAATCATCTGCAGGCGATTGCAGCTTTTTTCCGATGCAGAGTAGCAGGATCTATCCAGTGTACTGTAATTCCCAGAAAACTTTTATTCTGAGCAGTCCATAGATCCGCAGTGGTTGAAACATATTCCACGTCGGCAAAATTTTTCTTTAGTTCGGTCTCCATTTCCATATATGCATTATCCAAAAAGCTTGCAAAGGTTTTACGATCGGGCAGCACACCTCCCGGCCTTTTCCCTGTCACAGAGATTTTGCTGATGAAATTTCTAAATGTGGGCGCCTCCACAGTGGACAGCGGCTGCATCTCCTCAACAATAAAAGCAGCAACCAATTTGTTGAGTTCAGTGGAACTAATTGTTTTACCTGGTGATGATGAACTGAAATCAAGCTTTTGTTGTTTAGCTTGAGGCGGGGTGGAGGTATCATTCGGCGCTCTCTCTTCCAATTCTG
This sequence comes from Carassius auratus, assembly GCF_003368295.1. NCBI lineage: Eukaryota > Metazoa > Chordata > Actinopteri > Cypriniformes > Cyprinidae > Carassius > Carassius auratus. Next base: position 24,828,660 of record NC_039270.1, on the reverse strand, counting down.
TAGTGCTGTGCTTTGCATGCAGATGTTTTTTCAATTTGAGGTGGTGTTTTTTGCAGTTGACAAGAGCTTTTCACCAACACATAATTTACACTTAACGATTATTCCCTTCTCCTTTTCTTCGACGATTTCAAAATAATGAGAATACTTCCATAGCAGTAATGTAACGCTCTGGCCTGCCATCTCCATTCCTGACTAGAGTTTGTTCCCGCGCAGGGCGCGCACGTATCAGTGTTCTACGTGACTACGTTCATTTTAATCCAGTACTTTTTTCTTCTTTTTTTATGCAAATTTATTAAACTGAAAAGTAACTCGCATTACATTTTTTTAAAAAGTAACTCAGATATTAATGTGTAAATTTATAAAGTAATGCATTACTTTACTAGTTACTCCAGAAAAGTAATATTATTACGTAACGCACGTTACTTGTAACGCGTTACCCCCAACACTGTTTATAATTGTGTCTATAAATCATTTACTTGTTTACCAATATTTTATTTTTTTTATTTTTGGAAAGTGTCTGGAGACATGGAGCTATTAAAACCAAATTTCTTCTTATCCAACAGCAGTGAGTCAGTGAAGGACAATGGCATCAGTTGAGCAGCATTGTGACACACTAGTTGAGAAAGAAGAAGAAAAGGTGAAACACGAGCAAGGTAATGAAGAACATATTATCAGTAATGTTAAAGTTGTCATTTTGGGAAGGTTATTAATCTCTCTGTTTGTATTCCAGTCAAAATGAGCAGCAGTACTCACACTGGAGTCAGTGTTAATGTGAGTGCTCAGATGCAATCAACTGTAAATGCTACTGTACTCAGTGGAAACACCATCTCAGGCCCAGTGACTATCAACTACAACACTGCAGGAAATGGTACTATCACAGTAGATATGCTTTCTGAGAAACACTGCTTATTAGCAGTCAGTTAATAACTTGATAAGTGAAAATGCTAAGTGATTTTGAACCTAATTCCTACAAAAGTGTATGTAAGAATTAGATTTCTCTTACTCTTAAATAACGATTGCTTCTCAGTCCCTCTCTGTCATTAGTGGTCTGCTCAGATTTAAAGAATTGTCACATGAAGAAAGTCATATCTTAAATTATTAATTTACTGAGCACAATTTATACTTTGCATAGAAAGATGTCCCCCTCAGAGAGCACACCAAGAAAAAAAAATGTTAACACAAATTACAAGTATGAAATATAACCTTGAACAAATACAAACTTAACATTGCAGTTAGGAATAAAAGGACAAGAAACAAACATCACTTGAATAATAAGTTTTGACTGTATATTTGTATATTCCTCTTCACAGAGACACAAAAAATCTCAGAGACCGAGATGGCAGAGAAACAAGGTGCAGTCTTATCAGGTGTATTCAAAACTATGTACACCCCCCTCCCCCATCACAATTTTCTATTTAAAATCACGGTCAGTGTAAGATTATTCATGACCTTTTAAATGTCATCTATTATAACAGATATGATTCTCAAAAATTTTTTGGAAACTCACAAATGCACCATGAAGAGTAAAGCAGAATGTATTTTTGAGGGCCAAGAAGAAAATGAAGCAGATCTCAAGGCTGTTTACACAGAAATCTTCATCACAGAGGGAGATATGCAAGATGTCAATCGGCAACATGAGATTTTGAATATTGATTACGCTTTCAACAACAAAGTACCACAGGACAAACCAATCAAATGCAATGATATATTTACTGAACTGAGAAAAAAAAATCTGAACAAGATTGTGCTGACCAAGGGCATCGCTGGCATTGGAAAAACAATCTCTGTGCACAAGTTCATCCTGGACTGGGCTGAAGGAAAAGCCAATCAAGATGTAGACTGTGTGTTCCTGCTTTTATTCAGAGAGATAAACTTGATGGTTAAAGATTTAACTCTTCACGAGCTTCTGCTGGAATTTTATCCTGAACTGAAGGACATGGAGAAAACAAAGCTATATAACGAATGCAATCTAGCATTTATATTTGATGGACTTGATGAGAGTCGTCTAGCTTTGGAGTTTACAAGTATACCACCAACAAGAGACCCTGTTGAGAGTAAATCATCTGTAGATGTGCTGTTTATGAATCTGGTCAAAGGGAATCTGCTTCCATCGGCTCTTGTCTGGGTGACCTCACGACCAGCAACAGCCAATCAAATCCCTCGTCAATACGTAGGATTGTTCACAGAGGTGCGAGGATTCACTGACCAGCATAAGGAGGAGTACTTCAGGAAGAGAATCACAGATGAGACCGTGGCCTCCAGAATCATCTCGCACATTAAGACGTCTCGTAGTCTCTACATCATGTGCCACATTCCTGTCTTCTGCTGGATCACAGCCACAGTACTTCAGGATATTCTCATTGAGAACAGTGCAGAGAACATCAGCACAACACTCACTGAAATGTACATCCACTTCATGCTGATACAGATGAACATCAAGAATCAGAAATATGAAGAACAAGGAGAAATAGAATGTTCAAAGCACTTACAATCAAATAGAGAGATGATTTTGAAGTTAGCGAAGCTAGCGTTTGAAAAGCTGAAGGATAAAACATTTGTGTTTGAGGAGAAAGATTTGAAAGCATGTGGTATTGATGTAAGTAAAGACACTGAGTTCACAGGAATGATTGCTGAGATCCTTCAGAAGAAAAATGTTTTTTACTACAAGAAGGTTTTCAGCTTTGTTCATCTGAGTGTTCAAGAGTTCCTCGCTGCAGTGCATGTGTTCATCTGTTACCTGAACAAGAACATGCAGGAGCTTCAGTTTTTCTTTGATGAGCCAGAAGAAAGTATTACTTTGCAGGAGCTACTGCAGAAGGCTATTGCTAAAGCCATATTGAGTAAAGGAGGACATCTGGACCTGTTTCTGCGGTTTCTGATGGGCATTACACTGGAATCCAGTCAAGACCTGCTCCAAGGTCTGATCACACACACTGAAGACACCACAGAGAGCATCAAAAAAACAACTAAATACATCAAACAAGTACAAGATGGCTACACGATCTCAGATGAAGCTTCAGTCAACCTATTTTACTGCTTACTTGAGCTGAAGGATCATTCGTTATATGAAGAAATTCAGAGCTACATCAGTTCAAATGAACATCAAGAAAGAAAACTCTCATCTTCAAAGTGCACTGTGCTAACCTACATAATGCTGATGTCAGAGAAGGTGCTGGATGAGTTCAACCCAAGGAGGTTCACGTCATCACAAGAAAATTACCAGAGATTCGTTCCAGTTGTGAGATGCTGCAGGAAGGCCCTGTGAGTAATTTCACTGACTGCTGTTAAAACAAATATTTTCACTAAACAGTAAAATGTCAACATTCTAAGTGTAATATCTTGCTGTCCGGATTATGAAAGGGTATAACAAGTTTTGCAGAAAATAATTAGCATAAACCTTCTGTTTTGACAGATTTGACAGCTGTGGTCTTGATAAAACATGCTGGGAAACTGTATCTTCAGCTCTTCAATCATCAGACTCCCATCTGACAGAGCTGGACCTGAGTAGCAATGACCTGACAGATTCAGGTGTGAAGCTACTTTCTGATGGACTGAAGAAAAACTGTAATATGGAGATACTGAGGTAAATTGTAATATTTTATTAATTAAATAAAAAAAAACAATTTCAGCTATAATTATTTACATTTACATGCATAAACGTCATACAATATCAACTTTAAACCCATTCCCACCATATTTTTTATCTTTCACTTCCATCATGCATTACACCAAAGGTATAAAAATACTAAGCAAACCCTTTCAGGTCCTTTAACAGAGATTGCTGCCACCATGTGTGTTGATCCAAATAACATTCCATAGTTTGTTAAAGAAATATAATTTAAATGAAATATTCATAGGTTTTGTACTCAGGTGGCTGGTCTGAGACACCACAGTTTAATTGTGTATGCAGGGTTATGTATGTGTGCATCCAACTGCTCTCCAACTCACAGCCACATCAAGATAAATAAAGTGGTTTTCTTTTAAACCAATTATGTGTCCATGTCTTTATCCAAAAGGGGGTTAAAGACAGGGTATCTGGGGGAACGGAGAGCAGATCAGTGACAATATTTGGTTCTCTTCACAGGCTGTGTGGCTGTAATCTCACTGTTCAGTCCTGTGAAAGTTTGTCGTCAGCTCTACAATCCTCAAACACTGTCCTGAAAGAGCTGGACCTGAATAACAATGACCTGAAGGATTCTGGAGTGGAGATCCTTTCTAATGGACTGAAGAGTCCAGTCTGTAAACTGGAGATACTGAGGTTTGATTCCAAACTTTATTTTATTTTTATTTATTTGCATCAATTTAATCATTAAAATCGCATTGCTTAGATTTATTCTGTATTTAGTTACTGTGTTTTTCTTGTTCAGAGTTTCCATATGTAATCTCACTGCTCAATCTTGTGAGAGTTTGTCATCAGTTTTACAATCCTCAATCTCCTGTCTGAGAGAACTGGACCTGAGTAACAATGACCTGACAGATTCAGGTGTGAAGCTACTTTCTGATGGACTGAAGAAAAACTGTAATTTGGAGATACTGAGGTAAATTGTAATATTTTATTAATTAAATAAAAAAATAACAACATGCTACCACACTTTGTTTGAGAGTGAAGCATGACACTAAATTCATTAAAGGGTTAGTTCAGCCAAAATGAAAATTATGTCATTGATGACCCTCATGTCGTTCCAAACCTGTAAGACCTCTGTTTATCTTCTGAACACAGTTTAAGATATTTTAGATTTAGTCTCTGAGCTTTCTGTTTCTCCATTGAAAGTGTTATATACAGTGTTATATACAGCACGGTCTACTGTCCATGTCGAGAAAGGTTAGAAAAACAATCAAAGTAGTCCATGTGACATCAGAGGGTCAGTTAGAATTTGTTGAAGCATCGAAAATACATTTTGGTCCAAAAATATCAAAAACTATGACTTTATTCAGCATTGTCTTCTCTTCCATTACTGTTGTGAGTGCGTTCACAATACTGCAGTGAAGCTGCTGACATGTTTTCTTTGTTATTGGGCGCACTAGAAAACATGTCAGCAGCGTCGTACATCAACTGTCACACCATTCGCACTCACAAGAGAAGACAATGCTGAATGAAGTCGTAAGTTTAGTTATTTTTGGACCAAAATGTATTTTCGATGCTTCAACAAATTCTAACTGACCCTCTGATGTCACATGGACTACTTTGATGATGTTCTTCTTACCTTTCTGGACATGGACAGTATACCGTACACACAGCTTCAATGGAGCTCTCGGACTAAATCTAAAACATCTTAAACTGTGTTCAGAAGATAAACGGAGGTCTCACGGGTTTGGAACGACATGAGGGTGAGTCATTTATGACATAATTTTCATTTTTGGTTGAACTAACCTTTTAACACACAAGAAACTCATGTCTTAGAATTGTCTTAGAATTATTCAGTTTGCAGAAAACGCTACTTAAACCAAACTCCATTTCATGCAAGCACTGTGATTTTGCATTAATCAATAAATTTTAGTGCATCCTTCATTTTTGAAGAGTGTGCATTTGCATAAGGGAACCCTGAAATATGATGTAAGAGAAGCCTCATGATGAATCAAATATCAAATAAATCAAAATGACAGGGAACAAAAAATAGTAATTTAGTGTTCAGGTGCCATGCTGAACAAGCTTCTCAGAGACCTCAGATCAATTAATTAGCAAAAATTATTACTTCACCACATTCGTTTGACGTCATTAAAAATGGCCCTAATTTGATTAACTAATTTGGTTTAAATGACAGAGATGTGACTGTCACAGTCGTGATTGATTAGTTTATTTCCATGACAATGCATCGTACTATGATGGTTAATCAGAGAGTTATGTCGTTGTACGGGAAAAGCACCCCAGCATAGCTGTTTCCGTGAAAACTTGACATGCAGAATCAAGAGCAAATGGATCAACTAAGCAGTCAAATTTAATTCAACAGAAACACATGCCATTAAAAATAGCAATGTCTTAAAAGATTTAGTTTTTTAACAATGACATGATAAATCAAATTTGCCTTTATCTTTTCACATATAATAGGTCTCCGTACTATTAAAACATCCTGAAAGTTTCATAGTCCTCATTATAAACAAAGCATTGGGATTTTGGGAACTTTGGGGTATTTGATGTCACAGATGCAAATGCATTTGTATGTGACTGCCTCCACAGAAGGACATGCATCAATAGTTATACACCATCACACTATAGGCCCTGCTCACTGGTGTTCAGTTGATGGCTGATATTTCCCCTTACTGGATGTGAACACTGTGTCAAACACAAACAGGACCCATTACAGTGATGTTGTGTACTCTGGATACGGTTTATATTGCATGTTTAGTTTCTGACATTCAAAAAGATCCCAGTGTTAGTAAAAAGTACATTTGTACTTCACTGGAGTGTTAGTGATGTCTGATTGCTAAACTAATGTGATGTGGACTGTTGCTGTGTGATTGTAGGTTGTCTGGTTGTATGGTGACGAAGGAAGGCTGTGGATATTTGTCTTCAGCATTGAGTTCAAACCCCTCACATCTGAGAATGCTGGATCTGAGCTACAATCACCCAGGGGATTCAGGAGTCAAGCTGCTGAACCATCCAAACTGCACACTGGACAAAAAGTATGTTAAGCAGAAACAGTTTTTATTTTTATTAAATGTACACAAAGACACAACAATATAACAGATTTAAATAGCACTAGTTTGAGCTGACCAGACCAAACCATCAAACATGGAGGTTCTACCTGGGAAGAAAAATAGCTAAACTGCTACAACAAAAACTAAATAAATAATTTGGGTGACAATACACAATGAACACACTATGCTCTACTAAATTTATTTTGTATCAGAATTGTATGAGTTTTATCTTCAGAGGGATACAAAAGGCAATTTATGGAAGAACATTAAAGGGGTCATTGGATTCCCATTTTCCACAAGTTGGTATAATTATTTTGGATTCTGCATGAAATGTCTGTAAAATACTTAAAATTCATCAATGGTCATGTAAAACAACACACTTTTTTACACGTAAATCTGCTGTGTTAACAGTTAGCTATTTCAATGTATTTTTCTTTAAATAATGAGCTACTGCTCACCCCACCCTTCTGTGGGGTGTTTTGACACAGACACATGAATTGGTGCCTTGGATTCCATAAATGGCTTGTGTTTAGTCTTATTCAAATAGCTAGGTATCTACAGAAGGTGGACAATGAGAATGGGTAATAATGGTGATGAAAGGATGAAGTAAAACAACAATAATATTATAATATAACATTGTAACATCCTTAAAAACCAGCAAATTTTTTTTACAGTGAGTTCATTTCAAAACGTGGGATAGTCTTACGGTGCATTAACACCCCCAGCGTCGAGAGTGTCAAAAATCACTCTGGCCGCTCTGCTCAAGTATAGGTCTTTGCAGGAAAGTAATGAGAGTTACCAGATCAGGGTGTTTTTACACCATGATACCTGATTGGTTGACGTCATAGTAACGTTAGGTTTAGGGGTGGGGTTGGGTAGTCTCTCTCTGCTTACAACACTGCAGAAAGATTTGTGAGCACTCTGACGTAGATCAAATGCTTATATTGTATTTAAAGCGGCCGCAAAGCAAACAAGCTTGTTGATCTCTTGCAGACTAACCACAATGAGGTTAATGTTATAAGTTAACCTCATTAAATATTGTTGTGGACGAAGTATTAAGAGCCTTTACCTAATAATGTATAAAGCACTGTTAAAATACTCTGATGCAAGTCCTGCATTGAAAATGTTACTTAAGTAATTATATTCAAGTATAAACATCATTTAATGTAAGTATAATTAAAGAGCCAGTAAGATGAAAATTCTAAGTTTCCTATCACTGTTTATAAGTTCTGTACAACAGGTTTAAATCCATCCAAGGTTAAAAAACATTGTAATTTTGTCAAAATATCATTTTAAAATTACCTCAATTCTCAGAAATCCCCAAACGGTTCGCGCAAAGCTGTTCAAAAGATTCAGTTTCCTTAAACCCCACCTTTCGGTAGCATACTGTGTTCTGATTGGTCAACTGACATAGTCAGTTTTGATTGGTTGTTCCGCACACACCTCCATGGTAAACTATGCGTTAGCATCTGTTTGGGGTGAATTATGTCTTATTCCTCTCATCGCGAAGCAAACAGTAAAATAAAAAACTTGAACAGTCTCGCTGCTTTTTCTTCTGTGTGGGTGTATTCGAGCCGCGCGCTTCAGTTTGAATCTGAATAGAGCGTTTGGCGCGGTCACATTAGATATAATGAAGGGAGACATGAAAAACAGACATCGCGTTGTTTTCATATGGATTACTTTATCACAGAATATTTTCTGCAGCACTTGTTTAGTTTTAAAGTAGACATGTCAAGCTTTCTATAGATATCTCTCTCATGTCTCTTCGTTGAGTATTCACAGAGTTACACTTCATTTTAATGACGTGTTTGTACATGACGATTAGCGCAGACAAAGGCTGCAGACAGCACACATACTGATAAGACGCTCGGGAGAAAACAAACACATAACTATATAATCATACTTACAGGTTGTGATTCGGAGATGCTTGTTGGTCCAAATAAAGTTGGTAATGAACCCTCTTTTAGGGCCAAACGCTTTGAAAATCCCGCCTTGAACTCACTGAGATTAAAAAAAGAAGTCATCAGTGAAATGTTGTGAACACAACAAAAGGGATTTGTTGTACTGCTCTGGTATTGTGGTAAAAATGAATTTTAGCCATTGGTTCTTCTGATCTTCATTCTTTGGCAGTGAAAATAAAACAAACTTGCCTTTACAATTACAAACACACTGTCTCCTTGACATGATGCTCTCACACCAACCAGAGCGTCTGTGTGTGTGTGGGGCAGGTCAGAGTTCTGTTTCTCTCAAGACGGTAGGCGGAGATTATTATACAAAGTGTTCCTAGTGACGTACATAGAGATGGGCAAAAGATTTGAAATCTATAACGACTCGTTTTAGCGATTCAGAGTCGACTCCTTACTTTAGAAGTCAGTAACTTTATAAATTGTGTACTTTTTGGTTTAATTACTTTGCACATTGTTTACACTGATGGACAGCTACATCATACACTGTAATACAGGTAATTTTTGATTTCCCATCTGTGTGGCTCTTTAAGGAAATTTGTTTAAAAGTAAACTGGGACTACTGTACTATTTATTATATCATTAGATATCAGCAACTCACCAGGAACATGAACACTCTCAGACGCCTTTCTCCATGTATCACTTTTTAATTTATTTTTTTAAGTCCCTGTACGCAAACACATCATAGATTATTGCAAACCCGCCACAGCAATAATCAACCTGTCCTCTGTTGTGCTTGGGAACTAATGTGGTCGGAGCTACGATTGAGATTTTATGAGATTACCGACATAGAGCAGAGCATAACAGATCCTAAAAAAAGTTAAGGTGGAGGATCAATTCAGCATCAACGAGTGAGAGTAGTGACCACGAGTCAGTCGATCTGCATGAATTTGGCTTTGATTTAATGTCCTTTAGGGTTGCAATGATGGCTGGCAGGGTTTTTCACAGTGTCCACAGAGAGTATTGGCAGGACCATCTCGTATCACACAGTTTCTTCAGTTTAATGGGCTGCTGTGAATGGTCAAATTCTCTTCGCTTCTTAGTGAAATGAGCAAGGACAAATGAGCCTGAGAAAACTTGTAAATGTATTGAACAATAACAAATAAATTGCCCTCTACCTTTCTGACACAGTCCACTAGAACAAGATTGAGGCGGTGTGCATGGTAATGAATGTAGATTGCCTGAGGGACCTCTTCTCTGAATTTCTCCTGGTCCCTATTGTGAACACCAGACATCACGGCAGCGCCGTCATGACACTGAACAATACAGTCTCTTTGACAGTAGTGAAAAGTGACTCAGCATCTAACCCGTCAGCTGGAGTATAATTAAGAAATTCTTCCACGTGGCACACAACTACGGACAATTGTTCGGTTTCGCTGAGGTCCCTACTCCCATCTACCGTCAATGCAAATAGTCCAGCATCTTCAGCACTTATTTGTTCCCGAATCATGTTTGCCATAATGGCCAGTGTTTCGTTCTGTATGTCATGATGCGTGTATTTAGCATTTCTAGGATTATCTGATATTTTCTGTACAAGTGTTTTGTTGAATTTGGCTACAACCTGTAAAAGTTCAAGAAAATGTCTCTGGTTGACAGCCATATTGTTTTCTGTGACTCCTCTCTGTGAAAGTCCCTGGTATGCTGTATAACATAATGACTCTACAACTGCTGTCATATACAGTACTCTCATGCCCATCACTCAGAGGATTGACTATTGTTTAGCCAGACTTTCTCTGAGCAGTCCACTCATTCCACGCTGCCATTGCATATTTATGCTCCACAATAGCATTGTGTGTCTTGAACGAACCTGTCACCCTTTTCCAGTTTTGGTAGCTGTCCTGGGTAAATGCTGCCTTCTCTTCATGGTTTCCTGGATGTTGAAAGTGGCAACATATTAAGTAGATAGCACAGTCCTTTAAAATAGAATATTCTAGCCAGTTGTAATCCTCATACCATCTACGATTAAAGTAGCGATCCTGCTCTCCAACTTTTGTGGCTGGATAATGTCGAAGAAGAGGGCGTCTCGGGTTCTTCCACTGGTGACTGGCTCAAATCAATATATATATATATATATATATATATATATATATATATATATATATATATATATGTGTTGTTTTAATGAAAAAAAAAAAATGGAATTAAATATATATATATATATATATGTTGTTTTAATGGAATAAAAATGGGAAAAAAAATTGCCAAAATAATTTTGTGGTAAATGTTGTTTAGAGCCATAAAATCTCTTCCAAGTAAAAATATAAATATTAAATTCTAAATATTTAGCAAAATATAATACAAATTGTAGGGTTATTCTACAGAAATGTACACTTTTGGTATGGCAAGATGTCTTAAAGTTTTTTTTTTACTTTTAAACTTAGACCACATTATATTATATTAGCTTTTGACTTTATGAATGCATATAAATGACAGCTTAATGATTTTTTTTTAATTTTTTGTGCATTTTTTTTTTGTCACTAGTGTTACTTTACTTCTTTTGCAATTTTAAAGATTTTTTAATTTGTTAAGTGCATGTAGTCAGAGTTACAGAAAAATAATGATAATGCAACAAATGAGATTAATATATCTTCAGGAGATGAGAGCAAGGAAGTCAAGTGATGTCATCAGTTTGATTTTTACTTCGAAATGACAGATTTTTGTTAAACGGTAACACCAGTGACACAATTCCAGGGGACCACTACTTTCATTATATATTTTATAATATTTATTTGCCATTTTTTAATGTCATTTACATCATATATTTGATAGTTAGTTATACATAATTGAATTTTAAATGGTAGAAAAACCTATTTTTGACCTCAAAGCACTTTCCCTCTGTACATGGCTGTGGGGACAAGCAGTTTTGTGGTGATTGGAATTCTTTATAATTAATTAAAAACAAATATTGCCACATTGATGTCTCAAGAAGGTGTAACACATTGTTTTATTTTAAAATATAAAGAAAGTGTAATCCTTAAGTGTTTTTCAAGTGTAGTATTTCTGTAAACGCTAGAATGACCCTTTATAGAAAAGTTGTACTTTTGTTCATAAATTTATAAACCAATGAAAATGAAAAGCTCAGTCCATGTTCTGCAGAAACATGTTCAGTCTGAACAGAGTAACATCTTGCTGTCATTATTTTCTCCTGTAAACTCTTTATCATGGTACAGTTATTATATCTGAGACTCAAACACGTCTCATTGCTGGAGTTCATTCATGCTCTATTGTTAATGCACATCTCTGTACTTTAGACAAGTTCAGTCTCTGAATTAAATTCTAACATGTTTAGCATATTCCAAGTATCTTAAAAGCATGTTTTAACATGCCGTTTCATATTGAATTTTCATAATAATTCAAAGTTAAAATCATAATAAAAAATCTGATCATATGATTGTTTTTTTCACTTATTGAATGTGATTTTGTGTGTTTTTTTAGCATGGATAATGGAGGAGAATCCAGGATTACAGCAGGACTAAAAAAATGTATGTCTAACACACACACACACACACACACACACACACACAACCCTTGACTCTTGTGTTAAAATGTCTCTGTTTTTGTGTTCAGATGCCTGTTTTCTCACACTGGATCCAAACACAGCAAACAATAATTTAAGTATGTCCGAGGAGAACAGGAAGGTGACATACAAGGATAAAGGCCAGTCATATCCTGATCATCCAGAGAGATTTGATGTGTACCAGATTCTGTGTAGAGAGAGTCTGACTGGACGCTGTTACTGGGAGGCTGAATGGAGTGGAGCTGAGGCTGTTATATCAGTGACATACAAAGGAATCGGCAGGAAAGGACGTAGACGTGACTGTATGCTTGGACGCAATCAAATCTCCTGGAGCCTGTTGTGCACTGAAGCCAAGTTCACTATGCGTCATAATTATAGTTCAGTTGATATATCTGTTCCTTCACTCTCTTCTAATAGAGTAGGAGTGTATGTGGACATGTCAGCCGGCATTTTGTCCTTCTACAGTGTCTCTGACACACACACGCTCACACACTTACACACACTCAACACTGCATTCACTGAGCCTCTCTATGCTGGGTTTGGAGTTTATGATTTTAACTCAGTGTCTCTGTGTGATGTTAGCAGCCTCTGCAAAGAGCCTCCTGTTAGAAACTAGAGAGACGCATAACCGGCTGAGTTATCAGAGATGAAGATAACTTTTAAATCTTTTCTTTGCTTTCATGTGTATATAAACCTCTACTCGTCTCTGTCCAAGAATGAACTGAAATGAAAACATTTAGCTTTTAATCCGTGTGTGTGTTTAATAACAATAGCATTCAGTAAGAGCCGTTGTGTAAAGGTCTTTCTTGTAATTTTGAATGCGTAGACTGTAGCCCAAGAATATCCCATTGTTTTGAAATTAACTCACTGTAATTTCTCTAATGGTTTTTAAGTACAGTAGGTGGCCATCCAAAATGTCCCTTCTACCGCCGCATGTACTGCCGCCTTGGAGTCTGTTAAGTGCATTTATAGCTTTTGACCACTGAGTGGCGCTTTAACCACAAGTTATCAAACAAGTGCATCAAAGCACATTTTCGCTAATAGATTTTGCCTAGCTGATGTGTTACATTTGACGGCTTAATATTCACAGATTAAAGTTTAGCTGCTTCTTATGAATTTTCTTGTGTTTCTTGGAACAAATTCAAGAAGTATAAATGTCAAGCCTATGAGCCTGTGCTTATTTTTTATATTACACCATATTTTAGATTTGACTTTAGATGTAATAGGTGTGCAGTATTATTTATATAAAATTAACTATGTGTTATAACATCCTAAAGAAATTGTGGTTTACTTTGCATCAGAGCATTAAAGTAGAATTAAAGTAGAAGCCTATTTTAGTGAGCTAAGCTACATCGATTTACAGTATATGCAAATATGAATTTATATGCATCTTTATTATTTAATGCAAAAGGGAATTATTAAAAACAAGTTCATAAAAGTCATGCATCCATTTAATCTTGTTTAAGAACTAATGATCAATTAATTGGAATGGCATCGACTGAAGATCATTTTAAAACATCAAATAGCCTAATAAAATAAAGGTTATAACTGCATCTGTCATGTGCTCTACTATTATTTATATTCAAGTATTTGTGTGAAAATTATTAATGCGTGTGCATGACTTGCAATCACTTGTTTTTTTTCCTGATAATGAAATAACTTAAAATTGGGGCATCTCACATACATGAGTAATATATCTACAGAAAGCTTGAAATGTCTACTTTTGAACAAACCAATTCAGAATGAAAGCATTATGTAATCTGTGAAGGTTGCATTTCTTGCATTTCTTTCTAAAGGCGCATCCATGTGGAGAGTCAGCACTGAAAATTTCATCTTGCATTTGTTTATTAATAAATAATTAAAATGTCCTTTTTCACAATTATAAGGCTACTTCTGCCTGTGCTTTGTGGCAAACTTAATGCATGTGCTTGAGTGTATTTCAACCCCCACAAGCTATACAGAACAAACCCCAACCCCCTCCAGTTGGTCTGTTTTTTGGTTGGTTGAAATATCCTGCCTGCACTCACAGCAGCCCTACTCGATTCCTGTTTAAAATGGGACAAGAACCTTTATATCAAACATTTTTCAATTGTTCACAAAAGAGCAAAGCGGGAGGCATGTTCTGCCCCAGAGCACACAAAGTGAATGTGGATGCACAATTTTTAGAAGGGAGGAGGCTTTTTTTATTTCTTAAAGTAATTTTCAGATGCAATGGAAAAAAATGGGATAAACACAAACACGAAACTTGTAAATAGTTAACATAGCCTAGATTAACCCACAGTAACAAATTTTAACCAATTAAAAACGCCTATTTTAGTTTGCTGCATGTTTTTTAAAAACACTCAAAACATAAATTACGTTTTTGAGAGGAAATAAAAATATGTCATGTATAACCCATTATGAGAAAAAAATATGCCAAAGTGGATCTGCCAAAGCGACTGCAGTTTCTAATGAATATGTGCGCGAGGCACCAGCGCGATCAAACAGCTGAAACAGAAAATTCTCCATTTTTGGTCACAGAGTAAAGGCATAATTCAGTTTGAAAAATCAAGAATGATATCAAGAACGATTGCCAAGAACGAACTTAAAAATGAAAACATTTACCTTTAAATGTGTAAGAATGTCCCATTGTTTTGAAAGCACATTTTCGCAAGTAGATATCAGTTTTGTCTCACCGATGTGTTACATTTGATGGCTGCAGTCGGGGAAAATGAAAGAAAAACACTGTAGTTATAATATTTAATGTTCGCTAATGAAGCTACATGGTATTAAACCATATTTTTGATTTGAAACATTTAATAGGTGTGCAGTATTATTTATATTATATGAATTATGTGTTATATTATTCAAAAGCACTGTATAATTTCGTTCACATTATTTATGCCAAATTAGCCTAAAACAAGAAACTAATAAATTAAACCTGCACGATTTAGCTAAATCTTTGAAACTCTAAAGAATGGATGGATTAATAAACCGTCCTCACGATTAAACTCAAGTTCTCTCATTATAATCAACAAAATGCACACGATGTAAAAAATAACTTTATTAATTGACAACTTAAGTGATTTTAAAGGGAGCCTTCTTTACTTGCGTTTAGTGCTGGGCGATAGCATATGGCCTAAAAAAATCCCTGATTTTTTCACAAAAAATTTGATTTACAATTTAAATAAAAAATTTTGCCCCCTACTTAAAATCAATATTCAAATGACAAAGACATTTTTCAAAACAAGTTATTTTATTATTCATTCATTTATTCATAACATGAAGTATATAACGTGTTTTAATGCCGCATCTGCCTTAATATCCTCTTAGAGTTTCAATGTTCGGTTTAATTAATTTAATTCAAATATCCACTTAATCTTTCATTTTTGCCACGTAATGCACACAAATAAGATCCAAAAGCAGTGTTTTTAAGGGTAATGCAGAATCATAAATCTGCCAGGCAATGGTCAAAATCTGAAAGTGAAAGTGAAAGTGAAAGTGAAATCTGGGTAATCAGTCCAACAAAGCGTGTGCACAAAAACTAAGAACCCTTTAAACTGTGCCTGATTACTGAACTAAGTTATGTTTTGTGTTAATATTGTCAAAACACACAAGGTTTATGTATAGGCTCAGTTGGTTATGTCTAAAATGAAATTAGCAGATGCATGTCTGTATATTAGATGTGTGTAGGTTCTTTTTTTTTTTTTTTTTTCAAAACTACAGAATATTAATTTCTTTCTTGTGCTGCACACAAAATAATACATTTTGAAGAAGCTGATAACCAAACAGTTGCTGGTCATTAACTTTGATAATGGAGGGAAATACTCTGGAAGTCACTGTGAACCAGCAACTGTTTGGTTTTCGACCTTCTTCAAAATAGTGTTTATGTTTAGCAGAAGAAGAAAACTCAAGGTTTAAAACAATTTTTGAGTGGGTACATGAAGATATAAAAAAACAAAACACTAAAGGAATAATTCACCCAAACATTAAAATAGGTTAATGTTAATAAAACAAACACAAAGAGAAAAATCACTCAATACTCTTGACTGAAAAACTTTAAAACTGTTGCTTTAATAGTATCAATGTATATTGTGTTTATTTGTATATGTTCATTAAATTTTTGAATGCTCCTGATAAATATGTCACTGTGTCTGGTCTGTGTATCCCTGGGTGTCCACTAGAGGTATCACTTCTCCTTATCGTCACCCCACTTCAATACTGCATTTCACTCAAGCCCTTATCTGGACTAATCACTTAATTGCATACAGCTGTTCCAATTCACATTGTTTGTACCTGTCCCTGTTTGTTTCTGTCATTTTCATGGAGTCCTTTGTTTAAAGTCTTAAAGTCTTGTTTGTATTCTCATGTTCCCTGACTTGTTCATCTTTCTTGTGTTGGACTGATTACCCAGATTTTGACCATTGCCTGGCAGATTTATGATTCTGCATTACCCTTAAAAACATTGCTTTTGGATCTTATTTGTGTGCATTACGTGGCAGAAGGACTCTATCATGTCCAGATCCAGCAGTGTGGGATCTTGAATCGGTTCCCCAGACACTATGGAGGAGCGGAGGGGGAGACTTTTGAACTTGACCACCCTTCGTCAAAGGGGGAGTGAGCTGGGTGGTTTGGCTCAAGCATTTTGGATCATGGCAGTAGGGCTGGGGCACAAAATGATTTGTTTAATCACTGCCTGGATTACCCTGTGCCTCGGTGGGAGATGAAGGGGCTGGAGGTCCTGGACTTTTGGGGTTTCACCAAGTACCTACACCATCATGGTTTATTGGATACACCATCCACACCTGTGTCCCCAGACAAGATGGTCGAATCTACGCCTGTGTCTCCTAACAAGGTGGCCGCCTGCAAGGCCCCCGTGGACACTCCAGAGTCGAGTCAGGTCCCCGTTGATGCTCCAGAGTCGAGTCAGGTCCCGGTTGATGCTCCAGAGTCGAGTCAGGCCCCCATGGACGCTCCAGAGTCGAGTCAGGTCCCCGTTGATGCTCCAGAGTCGAGTCAGGCCCCCATGGACGCTCCAGAGTCGAGTCAGGTCCCCGTTGATGCTCCAGAGTCGAGTCAGGCCCCCATGGACGCTCCAGAGTCGAGTCAGGCCCCCATGGACGCTCCAGAGTCGAGTCAGGCCCCCATGGACGCTCCAGAGTCGAGTCAGGTCCCCGTTGATGCTCCAGAGTCGAGTCAGGCCCCCATGGACGCTCCAGAGTCGAGTCAGGTCCCCGTTGATGCTCCAGAGTCGAGTCAGGCCCCCATGGACGCTCCAGAGTCGAGTCAGGCCCCCATGGACGCTCCAGAGTCGAGTCAGGTCCCCGTTGATGCTCCAGAGTCGAGTCAGGTCCCTGTTGATGCTCCAGAGTCGTGTCAGGTCCCCGTGGACGCTCCAGAGTCGTGTCAGGTCCCCGTTGATGCTCCAGAGTCGAGTCAGTTTCCTGTGGACGCTCCAGAGTCGAGTCAGGTCCCCGTGGATGCTCCAGAGTCGAGTCAGGCCCCCATGGACGCTCCAGAGTCGAGTCAGGTCCCCGTGGACGCTCCAGAGTCGAGTCAGGTTTCATATTTTGATACCTTAATGTAACAAGCTTTGTCTTTTTGATAGGGAAATTAGTTTGGCTGTAATGCTCAAACAGCTTGCAAAATGAAAAAAAAAACAACATGACAAAAAACAATCATGATACAATCATAATATTTTCACACACAAAAATATTTAATACATTTTTGCCATAAAACTCACCCAAACAAACAAATACAGCCAAACCACTCCGAACCATCACATACCAAAGCAAATTATTTACTGCCATGCGATCTACAAAAGTAAGGCTTGGCGAGCCGAGCAACAAGCATTGCTGCAGGTTGCTTATTGGCGGATATGTTGTGCTTGTGCTGCCGCGGACGTCTTCATTTCGTCGGGTGAAACATCTCTCTCGCTCAGCAGCAGAGTCTGTGAGAGGAGCAGCAACAACTTCCCCTCCACGCTCAGAGCATCAGCTCCACACTCACTGATACCAGAAACACACCTCCACCTTCGCTCCATAGATAAAGTATTTCAGTATGTTTGAAATGTTATGCTCATAATGTAGCCTATAAAAAAATGAAAATAACAGGAGAGTTTCAAAGTGGCTTAGGCTATTGTGTGTAAACTAGTTTTCCCTACCACATGCCAAACTAATAACATTGTCAGCATTAAATCTATAATTGCTGCTTTCTGCTGTGCAAATTTTTGATGAAAATAACAGTACATTTTCATCAGTTATTTTATCTAAAAAGATCAAAGGATTTTTAACAGATTTCTAAATAATTAAAAATCAGATACTGATAATGAAGTAGCACTGTAAGATTACATTTGTTTGAACGCATTATTGCGAAAGCCATTGTTTGTGATTGTGCTGTATCTGTTTAAATCATGGTTTAACCCGAAAATAATCAGTAAAAGAAACAGACAAACTCATATAGCCTTTAACATCCCACTCCACTACTGCAGTCATTATAACCTTCTGATCAAGCAATAGCTAAATATGTTTAACATAAATTCTTGCTGAATATGCATTTATATTACGGGCTGTTGGCATGAATTGTACTCGTGATGGAGCGTGCTTGGACTGATAACCACGATGCCCAGACTCTCTTTGTCAGACACATCTCCCGTCCGGTCAGAATCACTCTGCTCCGCTCATATTCTGCTCTGCAGCACATCTCGGTCTCAGACGCGCTCCTCGCTCCGGTCAGTATCACACCACTCCGCTCATACTCTGCTCAGCATCTTCTCTCGGTCTCAGACTCGCTCCTCGATCCAGTCAGAATCACTCCACTCTACTCATACTCTGCTCGGCAGCATGTCTCTGTGTCAGACGCGCGAGGGAGGGTTGAGCCTTGAGTGGAGCGTCGGTGGATATTAAAAAGAAAACCGATTCTCATTCAAACAAACCGATGTAAATTACACATTCGAGTGAATTGATACAATTGATTAATCGCCCAGACCTACTGGCTTTCATATAATTTAAGTAAAATGGTGTGTAAAATGTCATTGCAAGATTTGCGCGGCACGTGTGATGCTGAGTGCAATGTGCAGCATTTATTGTTGTTGTTTTTTTTTACTTCATTACAAATCTTGTTTGGTTTTATTTTAGATAATTGCATGTAAAAAATAATTTATATGCAAAATGTGAATTAATATCCATATTCAAGTGTTTGTGCGAATTATTAATGCGCATGAATGACAGGGAGCCACCCTCTCGATCACTTAAATTTTTTCCTGATAATGAATTTACTTAAAATCACATACATGAAAAATCTATCTACAGAAAGCTTGAAATGTCTTTTAACCGAATCAATTCAGGGCTTTATAAGTAATAAAAAATATTTTAAAATCTATACAGTGTTTGATAGGGAGCCAGTGCAGTGTTGACAGGACCGGGCAAATATGGTCATACTTCCTGGTTCTAGTAAGAACTCTTTCTGCTGCATTTTGGACTAGCTGTAGTTTGTTTACTAAGCGTGCAGAACAACCACCCAATAAAGCATTGCAATAATCGGTAACACTTTAGAATAAGGTTCCATTAGTTAATGTTAGTTAACTACTTTCGTTAACATGAACTAAGCAAGAACAATCCTTCTACAGCATTTATATGTCTTAGTTCATGTTAATTTCAACATTTACTAATGCATTATTTAAATCAAAAGTTGTGCTTGTTAACATTAGTTAATGCACTGTGAATTACCATGAACTAACAATGAATAACTGTATTTTCATTAACTAACATTAACGAAGATGAATAAATACAGTAATAAATGTATTATTCATTGTTTGTTCATGTTAATTAATACATTAACTAACATTAACTAATGGAACCTTATTCTAAAGTGTTACCCAATAATCTAACCTTGAGGTCATAAATGCATGGATTAACATTTCTGCATTTGACATTGAGATCATAGGTCATAACTTAGATACATTTTTGAGATGGAAAAATGCAATTTTACAAATGCTAGAAACGTGGCTTTCTAAGGAAAGATTGCGATCAAATAGCACACCTAGGTTCCTAACTGATGATGAAGAATTGACAGAGCAGGCATCAAGTCTTAGACCGAGTTTTTAGGTCCTATAATTAATGCATTCCATTAGTTTTTCAAATTGGTGTGTTTCACCGGGCCACAAAAAAATATAGAGCTGGGTATCATCAGCATAACAGTGTAAGCTAACACCATGTTTCCTGATAATATCTCCCAAGGGTGACATATAAAGCGTGAAGAGTAGCGGGCCTAGTATTGAGCCTTGAGGTACTCCATACTGCACTTGTGATCGGTCATAAGTATGATTTAAACCATGCTAATGCTCTTCCATTTATGCCAACAAAGTGTTCAAGTCTATGCAAAGGAATGTCAGTGAGGAATTAATAATAGTCAGAAGAGGATCTATGACTTTTGGAAGGACCTCTTTGAGGAGCTTAGATGGTATAGGGTCTAACATACATGTTGTTGGTTTAGATGATTTAACAAGTTTATACAATTCTTCCTCTCCTATAGTAGAGAATGAGTGGAACTGTTCCTCAGGGGGTCTATAGTGCACTGTCTGATGAGATACTGTAGCTGACGGCTGAATGGTTGCAATTTTATCTCTAATAGTATCGATTTTAGAAGTAAAGTAGTTCATAAAGTCATTACTGCTGTGGTGTTGGGAAATGTCAACACTTGTTGAGGCTTTATTTTTCGTTAATTTAGCCACTGTATTGAATAAATACCTGGGGTAATGTTTGTTTTCTTCTAAAAGAGAAGAAAAGTCATCGGATCTAGCAGTTTTTAATGCTTTCCTGTAGAATACTTTCCCACCAAGCAATACGAAATGCCTCTAGTTTTGTTTTCCTCCAGCTGCGCTCTATTTTTCAGGCTGCTCTCTTTAGGGTGCGAGTATGCTCATTATACCATGGTGTCATACTGGTTTCTTTAACCTTCCTTAAGCATAAAGGAGCAACTGTATTTAAAATGCTATAAAAAAGAGAGTCCATAGTTTTTGTTACATCATCAAGTTGTTCTGAGGTTTTGGATATGCTAAGGAATTTGGATAAATCAGGAAGATAACTTTAAAAAGCAGTATTTTGTGGTAGAAGTGATGGTTCTTCCATACTTGTAACAAGAAGTAGAATTTACAATGGCTATATGAAGTTTGCACAAAACTAAATAATGATCTGAGATATCATCGCTTGGCTGAATAATTTCAACACTATCAACATCAATTCCGTGTGACAGTATTAAATCTAGAGTATGATTTCGACAATGAGTAGGTCCTGAAACATGTTGTCTAACACCAATAGAGTTCAGAATGTCTATAAATGCTGATCCCAATGCATCTTTTTCATTATCAACATTGATATTAAAATCACCAACTATTTAAACTTTATCTGCAGCCAGAACTAACTCAGATGTAAAATCACCAAACTCTTTAACTCTTTAAAGTCTGTATGGTGCCCTGGTGGCCTGTATACAGTAGCCAGTACACACATAATGGGATTTATCATTAACATTTGTTTCTCTGGATAATATTATTTGAAGCACCATTACTTCAAACGAGTTATACCTGAAGCCTGTCCTCTGAGAAATCCTAAAAACGTTGTTATAAACTGAAGCAAAACCTCCTCCTTTGCCTTTTAGACGCGGCTCATGTTTATAACAGTAATCTTGGGGGGTGGACTCATTTAAAATAATGTAATCATCAGGTTTTAGCCAGGTTTCTGTCAAACAGAGCACATCTAAATTATGATCAGTGATCATATTATTTACAAAAAGTGTTTTCGTAGAAAGGGATCTGATATTCAATAAGCCAAGCTTTATCATTTGTTTATCCATATTGCATTTGTTTTTTGTTTGTTGAACCTCAATTAAATTGTTACTCTTAAATTGGTTTGGACATTTTTTGTATTTTCTAGTTCGGGGAACAGACACAGTCTCTATAGTGTGATATCTAGGTGAAAGAGTCTCTATGTGCTGAGAATTAACTGACCTCTGTGACGGGAGGCAGCTAGCAGACGGTCGGTTTAGCCAGTCTGTCTGCTTCCTGATCTGGGCCCCAGTTAGTCAAGTATAAACACTAAGACTATGTGCCATATTTCTAGACAGAAGAGTGGCGCCACCCCAGGAGCGATGAAGACCATCTCTTTTAAATAGGTCAGGTCTGCCCCAAAAGCTCGTCCAATTGTCTATGAAACCTATGTTATTCTGTGGGCACCACTTAGATATCCAGCCATTGAGTGATGACAATCTGCTATGCATCTCATCACCACGGTAAGCAGGGAGGGGACCAGAGCATATTACAGTGTCTGACATCGTGCTTGCAAGTTCACACACCTCTTTAAAGTTATTTTTAGTGATCTCCGACTGGCGAATTACTGGCGAAGTCGAACATCATTAGCGCCGGCATGAATAACAATCTCTCTGTATTTACATTTAGCATTAGCCAGCACTTTTAAATTTGCCAAGATGTCAGGCGCTCTGGCTTCCGGTAAACATTTGACTATGGTGGCTCGTGTCTCTATATTCACGTTCCGTACAATAGAATCACCAATAACTAGAGCACTTTCATCAGGTTTCTCAGTGGGTGCATCACTGAGTGGGGAGAACCTGTTTAATGTTGATCGGAACAGAAGAGCGGTGTTTTGACCCACGACTACGCTGCCTCACTGTCACCCAGTTGCCCTGCTGCAGGGGCTCTGCTGGAACCGGACAATGTACAGGAATCCCTGAGCTAGACGCATCCAAAGCCGTATCTAGAGCCCTAACATTCTTACTGTCCTCAATTAAAGTTTGGATGCGTGTCTCTAATTCTGAAATCTTCTCTGTCAGCCTAACTATTTCCCTGCATTTATCACATGTGAATCCCTCATCTGCGACAGAGATAGATAAACTGTACATGTGGCAAGAGGTGCAAGTAACGATAACAGGAGAAGCCATTAGTCCCCGTGCTTGATGAAATATTCTTACTGTGGTTGTTTGATGAACTTGTGAAAAATAATTTAAAATATAAGTGAACGATCAAAATTAATCTAATAAGATTGATCGATAATATCAGAAATATGGTGGGAATTAAGTTATATTTCATAACTTTAAACAAAAGAGAGTGATAGTAAGAAAGTTTCTAGAGAAAAAACAGCTACACGGAGCTACGATCAGCTGCAGCAAGGCCAGCAGGAAGCAGAGAAAACACTGTCCAACAGCAACACCTGCAGTTTTGTGATAATTGCTCAAGAGTCTAAACTGCTCACTGTTCTATTGTGACCAACTTTGATATGCATACATGGCTAAATGAATGGTTTTGCAATAGTGCAACTGTTTAATTGGCAATGGAAAAAACTTAATTGTTATGACACTTCTCTGAGGAAGGACATTCGTATACCGTGATTGTGGACATGTTGTTAACATACCATGGCATAAAGATGAGCCTGCACTCTCTAAAAACAGACCTCAAGGATGAAAGCATGTCGAGAAGAAAAAAACTATTCACCATTGAATGATGTACGAAATGCAACTGCAGGACAGTTGTTTGGCTACCGGTCAATGTGTCTAACAGTTGTGACATTAAACACAGACTGCGTGTTAAATGTGATGATGTTATGCGGTTGCCGCAAGAACTTAATCCACAAGGGACAGAACATAGGACACGTAGATTGGTTCGACGCATGTATCACTCAATGGGACCAAACTATCTGTGGCATGTCGACAGTTATGACAAACTAAAGATATTTGGTTTCGGCATATCAGAATGCATTGAGGTTTTTTTGAGATGTGTCTTCTGGCTTACTTGTGGGTCTACTAACAATGACCCTGCTTGCACACAACTTCATCACTTGTGTTCAATGCCTTGGCTTTGCAACTTTGAGACTATGAACTGTAAGAGCAATACTTCAATGAGCTAGGTTTGTGTTTGTTTCATATTATTTAGCATTGATGAAATGTAAGTAAAGTGATACTTACTTATTGAGCTCTTTGGGGACCTGAGGAATGAAGGACACTTCAATGGATGTAATGAACACCAATGCCTTCTTCAGTTCTGGTTCCAAAATATTCTACAGGCGGATGCTTGAGTAGAGCTTTGGAATAAACACATGATCAGGCCCTCTAGACTTGCAATGTGTAGCAAATGAACTGCATCAAGTACCAGTACCACACAAGGTGAGAAAATAAAAAATCTGTGCCAAAAATTTAATTTCATAACAGATTATAAAAAAATGTGATATACACACAAAAAAAGATTGTATAAATGTCTACTGAATACATTTACTTAGAAATGTATCGTCTTGCAGATATGGATGAACTGAGACTTGTTTTATTAGAAGTTGCTCTCTCACCAATAAACAGATCAATAGAATATTGAATAATATGCATGTTTTATTTTACATTATCTAGTGTACAGATTTATAACAGGATATCAATTACAGCAGTGGTCACCAACCTTTTCGAGCCTAAGATCACATCCAAAGTCCAAATGTAAACAAAGATCTACCACTTGCAAAAAATATTTTTTTTAAAAGCCCACAATGTAAGTTCTACTCTGACATTCTTGTTGCCTCTTAGTCACTAGCAAATTATTTAACTATACAAATAGTATATAACTATACAAACTGCCAACTATAATTCAACATTTTCAACAGTAGTATAACTCATAAGTATTTCCACAATATTATTACTCATATATAAACACAATTTATCAGTCAATTACAGGCCTAAGCCAATAATGTAGTTTCACATTCCCTTTTAAAACAAAACATATTTCAAACACTTCAAAATGGAAATACTCAGGTTATTGCAACTAGCAAACAAAATATTATCCTTCAACAACAGTTATCCTTCAATTCTTCCAAAATATGTTCACACAAATTACAGACCTACATTCATTTTTAGCTAATTTTTATCAAATGTAAAACAGCATCACATATTTGACTGTATTAATTAAAGATTGTTCAATTAAAGTTGCAAAAACTTTTTAATCCGGAGCAGTGAGTGATTTCTTTGTTGTTGCACAAATCTTCACACTGCGCGCGTGTGCTCGTGTCCTCTGGCTCTTAATTGTTTAAACTGACAAAGCTTAAATGAGTTGTTTAAACACAGATTAAGCACCCAGGTGATGGAATAAATTACTGCTCATATACAGCATTCGCGTTGAACAAGAGTGAATGATTTGTCCAGGGTTTTTTTCCCTCTCATGTTTTTGTAATGTCTGGGAAGTCAGAATGCACGTGCATTAACAGAAACATTTATTACCTGAACCCTGTTTTTTACATGCCATTTATAGCAAGCCATATTACAGATGATATTACAGATGCTTTGTCAGATTTAAGTTGAAGCGCATGCCGAACCGTGTGTGGTGAACTGAACGGTTTGGTTTTTTTCAGCGAACCGTGCCACCCCTATTTATCTCAATAATCAATCAATTACAGGCCTAAAACAATCATGCCCGAGCACACGGATATTAGTACATCTCATCACACCGGCACCTGACGTCTAAGTCAGTTGTATGGTCTGGTTTTCAGTCTAAAACAGTTGCGTCAAGTATAAATGTCTCGTCTGCTTGGGGAGGTGCGCGCGCAGTCAGTGGAGGCTCACGCTGTGATGCCAGGCAAAAGTATAAAGAGAGCGGTCGTTTCACAGACATTATATGTAAACTATAGGCTATTTGATTGGACAGATATACCCCTCTCCCTCCCCTAGACAAAATTTACTACACACAATATAGGCTCACACATGGTGCATTTTGGCGATCGACTTAAAATGCTTCCAAGATCGACTTCACAGGTTGGTGACAGGTTGGCTAAATAAACACCAAAGACTTATATACCAAAGTTATACACTCACCCCATCCATGTTACAAATTTATCATAACAAAAACTCACTCTCTAATACTGTAACAGAGAAATAGTAATAATAATTCAAATAATTCCAAATTGCATTAATGTTTCTCTTTTAAAACAATGGTAAAAAAAGACTCAGAGGTTGTGCAAGTAATGTTACAATCAGCAAACCACAATCACAAACAATACAGTCGAGATCCATGACAGAACACAGACTGGCTGAATTACACTTTAAGCAGAAAACCTTAAATATATATCGCTGAACTCCAGCTTACTTGTACAGTACTGTATTTCTGTGTTTTCAGATCACAGCATCTCCACAAAGAGAGAGAGAAAGAGAGAGAGCAAGAGTATATGAATGGTTGCCAGATTGCATAAAGCCAGTCAGAAAAGCTCTGATTGGGGTATATATGCTCTTGATAACTGGCAACCGCAAACATGAACGTTTGCATAATAGTCTTGTAACACTCCAACCCAAATCAAACACAACTAAACAAGCTAATTAGTGTCTTTAGGATTGCTAGGAAGATACAGACATGTGATTTTTTTTTTTTATCAGGGTTGGAGCTAAACTTCGCAGGACAGTGGCTCTCCAGAACTAAAGTCTTAACATGTAAACACTGAACAGCACACATATGGAAGTGTTTCACACTAGACACTGTACATTTTAGATGTCAGCCTACCTAATCAAGCCCACCTGATTTAATTGATTAGCCACTTAATACAGACACCTCAGAAACTCAAATGGGTGAGTACGAAAAGAAAGAAAGAGTTAGAGGTACTAAAGGACTAGGATCGGGAAAGACTGACAGAGAACAGAGTAGTAGTGTTTCCCAACCCTATTCACACACCATAAGTATGCAGTGCAGATGTTTCCTTTATCTGACCTATCAAGTCTTGTGCTGTGTTCAAAATCAAATATTTCCCTTCGATACAAAATTAAGGTGACCATACATCCTCTTTTTTTCCCCAGACACATCCTGGCCAGGATTTCTATATGGTCTAAAATATCCACGTTTTGGCTTTGTTTTCCTGTTTTCATACTTGCTAATTGACCAATCATGGTGCGTGAGAAGGTGGGATACAGAGAGAGGTCAAAGCGATGAAAATATGAGTACATTTTAAGTGTGTTTAACTTAAAGCAGCACTGCACAGTCCCATCAGTAAATCACATTAAAGTACTGCCAGAATGATTTGAAAGCACGCAGAGCTATCTGCTCTCTCACTTAAAAAGAAAAATGAACTCAAGAATCGTGAAACAATCTAACAACACTGGGGCATTTATTTTATACAGTTAATGTGATGCTTTGTCTTTGAAATACTTATTTTTTGTATTAAGTTGTAATGCTAGCTTTTTGTAAATTAGGGCCTTTTCGCACTGCAGGAACCTTTTATAGTACCAGATCTAATTGTGGAACTACCCGCTTTTTGGCGCTTTAGTACCGGACTGCCTTTTTAAAGAACAAAATTACCTCCTATTCGGGAAAAAGATCTAATCAGCATAACTGGTACTACCTGTGACATAAGCATACATTGATTGGCCATACACGTTCGAAAATGCCCTCACCGGCATGATTTAAATCGCTGTGTAAACATGTCAACTTATTTCACAAGTATGGAGAAAAGTGATAGATGGACAGATTCTGTAGTGCAGGCACGTGTAGCAAATGTTAAACTGCCAGTTGTCATTGGAGATTCTTAGTCCTCCTTTCCATTCTTTCAATTGATTCACGTATACTTCAACATTCCATTTCCATTATTGTGAAACCTGCTAGACACAACAAAAACAAAGCTCTGATCACAGTGTTCTACATCCTCCTGTTGTTAACGAGGAGGCGGGAACTGGTGAGCATTTAAACAAAACTTTAATAGTAAAATAAAATTTAAAATAGCACAACAACCCCTCACAGACTGCTGCTTACATATAGGAACAAAAACAACAACATAAAATCCAGGACTGGTCCTCTCTCATCACTCCTCCTTTAATCCTTCTGGAACTCCTCCGTGGGACTCCAGATCAGTGAGTGGTGCAGGTGTCACACATTATCATTTACTCCACCAGCCTCGCTCCATCCCATGGCTCTCGGCCTCTCCCTACACATCACAAGTGTATTGGTCCAGCCCCCAACAACCACACCAGTTTCTCATGTGGCCCCTTGGGAAAATGAATTGCCCACCCCTGCATCAACAGATACCCTTCATGCGGAGTCTTCATTCAGGAACACAACAGATTCAGCTCATCCTGAGTCTCCATCCCAGAGAACCAGGAGCGGATGACCAAGTTTTGAGTCTCCATCCCAAAGAGCCAGAAGTGGATTGACCAAGTTCTGAGTCTCCGTCCCAAAGACCCAGAAGTGGACTGACCAAGTTCTGAGTCTCCGTCCCAAAGACCCAGAAGTGAATGACCAAGTTCTGAGTCTCAAGCCAAGAGAGCCAGAAGTGGATTGACCAAGTTCTGAGTCTCCGTCCCAAAGACCCAGAAGTGGTTTGACCAAATTCTGAGTCTCCATCCCAGAGAGCCAGAAATGGATGACCAAGTTCTGAGTCTCTAGCCAAGAGAGCCAGAAGTGGATTGACCAAGTTCTGAGTCTCCGTCCCAAAGACCCAGAAGTGGTTTGACCAAATTCTGAGTCTCCATCCCAGAGAGCCAGAAATGGATGACCAAGTTCTGAGTCTCTAGCCAAGAGAGCCAGAAGCAGATTGACCAACTTCTGAGTCTCAGAAGAGGCAGAAGACATACAGACATTTGCACCAAGGTTAAACCTTCACTTCAAGGTACTGTCATCTGCGTGTTTCAGATTAAGGACCTTATACACCTAATTCAGGGACTCATTTGCATCTTCCAGATTTTAGGAGCCTTTTGTGTTCCAGGAGATCAGCACCTATAGTGATCAAGGCTAGTTTCAGAAAAGCAAGTTTATCTTCACATTAAATAACGGTACTCTGACATAGCAACACCCAACTTACTTGCATTTTATGCACTTTATTCCTTTGTCATTCATGGTATTAATTTAGTAGATGTCGATTACTCATTTATTTTTTTGTTAATTTTGTTAGACTTTAGTCCTCTTTGTGTTTATAATACAGTAAGAGACAATACAGGTTAACCTTAATCTCCTTAATCTACATTTAAGTGGATCTACATTTTAGTATGTCACTTTATCTATGCTCTTATTTTCCCTAAACCCATCTCTATCCTGCTTCAATGACTACCGTCCAGTTGCACTTACTCCTATTCTCATGAAGTGCATTGAACCTCATGAGAATAGTCATGCACCACATCAAGTTCATGGACTCATGAGTGCAGCTGCTGCTATTTTTCGTAGATTGTACACTGTAATGGATTATAAAATAACTAACAATCGGGTAAGATGCCTATCTAGATTGAACTTTTTTTTCAACTGCTTTTTTCACTTAAGCTTTGCGTTCAAATATTTCAATTCAAATCAATATTTTTTGTCTAATTATTTACTCATGTGCCAAGTAGCTGTGTAATAAGTGGGATAATAGGCCAGCAGGTTGTTATCACACAATAACCCCTTCAGGGTGCTACAAGGCCCCTCCACTTTGGGGTCCTGATCACCCTGTCAGAGGTTATTCTGTGATTACAATCAGCTGGATATATTCCTGTCCTAAATTTATGGTTTTGAAAAATGACTGAAAACTTGTATAACAGGCACTTCTCATGTTTATTGCTTTCTTATGATGAATCACTTGTTGTTTTCCTCAACTGTAATTTTCTTTGGATAAAAGTGTATGCCACATGAACAAAAGTAATTGTAAATGAAAAATAAAGTTTGATAACAATAACAAGTTCATCAAAACTCTTTTTCTCCAATGTGAATTCTCATGTGCCTGTTATTGCATCCTTTTAGAGTGAAACAGTTTCTACAGTGCTCTTAGGCACAAA
Source organism: Carassius auratus (assembly GCF_003368295.1). Taxonomy (NCBI): domain Eukaryota; kingdom Metazoa; phylum Chordata; class Actinopteri; order Cypriniformes; family Cyprinidae; genus Carassius; species Carassius auratus. The sequence continues at coordinate 24,798,810 of NC_039270.1, read as the reverse complement.
GCATTTGTCCAGTTTGATCTGATCAAGCAGATCGGATCATCAGTCAATCAGGATATGGTGTGTATACACTTGGCAACATCAAGTGACGTCTCTATCCTGGATAACCAATCAGATCTTACACTGTGTCTAAACCAGACTCAAAAAAATAATATAATCAATTATGCTGTCTATACTGGATGCGGCATGACATGACAAATCCCTGACAGTAAACTTGCCGTCTCATTCTGATTGTGAGGTACTGACACATAGAACAAATGATTTGCAACAGCTGCTTTGTCATTTCCAGTGTGGAGCGTGGCTCAAGTGTAGGTGTTAAGTGTAGGAGTCTCACTAGCACTCCACGGCCTGGTTTCCTCCATCTTTCTTCTCTGACAGTTCGGGGGGGGGGGGGGGGGGGTGCGCGACATTGACATTGTGAAAGCAGACTCGATGACTGGATGGTGTTTACATTACACTGAGATCCGATCACAATGAGTCCTCGACTACCTCTGGAACAGAACCCGTGGATCGGATAACATTGCTATTAGAATCGCGTTTACACTTGTCTTTTCATTTTACAGCATTTAACAGCCATATCATCCTGTAGCCCAAGACTGGTTTCCCACTGAAGCGAAAAGGCCTAAGCGCCTGGTCAGTACCTGCATGGAAGACTTCCTGGGAAAACTAGGTTGTTGCTGGAAGAAGTGTTGGTGAGACAGGCAGGGGATGCTCACCCTGCAGTCTGTGTACAGACAGTACAGACTCTAATACAGTACGATCGACAAACACTACTGGACATCCGATCAAACTTAAACTTTGGTTCAGAAACAATGTTGCCTCTGAACTCCAGCTTCAGCGTCTACGCACTCCCTCTGTTGCCGACTTGTGTCCTAAGACACCGTCAGAAAAGGAGGAAAGGCAAGCGTGCTGGAATTCTATGCAGATCGCGGAAAATAAGTTGTAATCTTCCTCTCCCTACCATCTTGTTAACCAACATACAGTCTCTGGATAACAAACTTGACAAACTTAATGCGAGAATCACATAACAAATTAAGAGCATGGACTGCTGCCTTCAACTCTGGTGATTTAACTGCTTATAAGAAGTCCAGGTATGACCTTCAAAGATCAATAAAATCAGCAAAAAGAGACTTTAGGGACAGAGTGGAGTCAGAATACCATCTTCAACCTCTCCTTGAGACTTACAGTGATCCCCATATGCTTCAAGCAAACCACCATCATCCCTGTTCCCAAAAAAACAACTGTCTCCTGCCTGAATGACTACCACCCTGTAGCACTGACATCAGTCATTATAAAGTGCTTCGAACGGCTGGTCAAATCCCACATCTGCTCCTCCCTGCCTGACACCTTGGACCTATTACAATTTGCTTACCGTTCTAACAGATCCACTGATGACGCCATTGCAATGGCCATACACTCTGTACTAGAACACTTGGAGGGAAGCGACACCTATGTGCACCATCATCCCTAGCAAACTTATAGCCAAACTGAAAAATCTGGGTCTTAACAGTAGGGGTGCTCCGATCACGATCGGCCGATCGTTAATGCGCATCTCGTCAGTAAAGCCGGTTTTCTAATCAGCGGTTAATTCCATCAGGTGCGTGATTTCACATAGAGCAGCTGTTACTACACAGAGCCGTTGTTAACTGAGAAGATGGGCCAATAAACGCTGAAAATTAACGTGATTTGCGCATCTTCTCTATTAACAACGGCTATGTGTAGTAACAGCTGCTCTATGTGAAATCACGCACCTGATGGAATTAACCGCTGATTAGAAAACCGGCTTTACTGAGGAGATACGCATAACGATCGGCCGATCGTGATCGGAGCACCTCTACTTAACAGTCACTTACGTAACTGGGTCCTGGACTTCCTGACCGGCAGACCCCAGGTGGTCAGAATTGGCAATCACACATCCTTCTCACTTATACTCAGCACTGGTGCCCCACAGGGATGTGTACTCAGTCCTCTCTTGTACTCCCTGTTCACTTATGACTGCTCTGCTAAGCATAGCTCAAACATCATCAAATTTGCTGACGATACTACTATCCTAGGACTCATCACTAATGGCGATGAGACCTCCTACAGAGATGAGGTTAATGCACTCACTACATGGTGTGCTGATAGCAATATCTCTCTAAATGTCAGCAAGACCAAGGAGATGATCGTAGACTACAGGAAGTCACAGAGAGGGGGAACGTTCCATTCAAATCAATGGAGAGATAGTAGAGACCGTTAAGAGCTACAAGTTCCTTGGCATTCACATCTCGGAGGATCTTTCCTGGAGCCTTCACTCAGAGACCATAGTTAGGACAGTCCGTCAGTGTCTATACTTCCTTCGGAGACTGAAGAGGTTTGGCATCTCCTCTAAGATCATGTCAAACTTCTACCGCTGCACTATAGTCAGCATTCTGACCAGCTGCATCACTCTATGGTATGGCAACTGCTCTTCTTTGGACTGCAAAGCTCTTCAGCGAGTGATGAGAACAGCAGAGCTCATCATTGGACATAAACTCCCAGCCTTACAGGACATCTATCAGACTCGCTGCTTGAGAAAGGCTCGCAGCATCATCAAGGACCGCACTCACCCTGCTCATCAACTGTTGCCACACTGCCATCTGGCAGACATTTCCGATCCATCCGTTCACGGACAACCAGACTTAAGAACAGCTTCTATCTTCAGGCCATCAGACTACTTAACAACCAGCTGTCCTCCATCTAAAAAAAAAAATGACATTTTAGACACCGTTCTACCCCAGTAATCATAATATTACCTCAGGACTTCTTATGTACACCATAACTCTAAACACTGATTACCTTTATTGTACCTGTTACTTCCACTTATGGGCATATTATTCTCTGTCCATGTCTTTCTGTCTATGGGCACTGTAGTCACTCAAGAACCTCAGTGCTCTCCATGTACGTCTATGTCTTATGTCTTGTTATTGTCACTGTATGTCTGAGCCTCGTCACAAGCATTTCAATGCCCAGTTTTCCCCAGTGTTAACTATGCAAATGACAAATAAATCCCTCTTGACTCTTGACTTCACTTGTGTGGGTCCTAACACCCCAGAGTAGTTACGGGGACACTATACTGTAAAAAGCACAATGTTTCGGATGAGAAGTTAAACAGAGGTCCTGACTTTGTTGTACTCAGAAAAAATCCCAGGATGTCCTTCAAAAAAAAAAAAAAAAAACAAGAGTAGGGATGTAAACACGGTATCCTGGTCAAATTTGCCCATTGGCCTCTGACCATCATGGCCTCCTAATTATCCCCATACTGACTTCATCACACTGTCTCCAATAAGCTGTTGTTTGGTGGGCGTTCTGGTGCAATATGGCTGCTGATGCATCATTCAGGTGGATGGTGCACACTGGTTGTGGTTGAGGAGAGAACGCCCCCCCTCCCCCCCCAATGTAAAAGCACTTAAAGTAAACAGAAAAGCACTATATAAATGAAAGGATTTATTAATGTTTATGTGTATGGGTACAAGTTCTGAGAACAGGTCACATGCTAATGACAAGTGTGAATGTAGTCTTTGTTTTCTCATATGGACTTTTAAGGTTTTAAAGCCGACTGAAACTCTGTCTCTCCAGTGTGAATTCTCATGTGCCTGATAAAGCCTACTTTTTGATTAAAACCATTTACACACTGTTGGCTTCTCTCCGGTATGAACTTTCATGTGGATTTTAAGGTTTCCACATAGACTGAAACAGTTTCCACACTGTTGGCATGTTTAAGGCTTCTCTCCAATGTGAGTTCTCATGTGCCTAATAAGGCTTACTTTTTGAGCAAAACTTTTTCCACACCGTTGGCAGATGAAAGGATTTTCTCCAGTGTGAAGTCTCATGTGGATTTTAAGGCTTCCATTTCGGTTGAAAGATTTTCCACACTGCTGACAGGTAAAAGGGTTCTCTCCAGTGTGAGTTCTCATGTGTGTAATAAGGTTTACTTTTTGAGCGAAACTTTTTCCACACTGGTGACAGGTAAAAGGGTTCTCTCCAGTGTGAGTTCTCATGTGTGAGAGAAGGTTAACTTTTTGAGTGAAACTCTTTCCACACTGTTGGCAGGTGTAAGGCTTCTCTCCCGTGTGAGTTCTCATGTGCCTGTTAAGGTTTACTTTTTGAGTAAAACTCTTTCCACACTGTTGGCAGGGGAAAGGGTTTTCTCCAGTGTGAGTTCTCATGTGGATTTTAAGGTTTTCATATAGACTAAAACTGTTTCCACACTGTTGGCAGGTGTAAGGCTTCTCTCCGGTGTGAGTTCTCATGTGCCTGTTAAGGTTTAACTTTTGAGTGAAACTCTTTCCACACTGTTGGCAGGTGAAAGGATTTTCTCCAGTGTGAACTCTCATGTGGATTTTAAGATTTCCACGTATATTGAAACTGTTTCCACACTCTTGGCATGTGTAGGGCTTCTCTCCAGTGTGAACTCTCATGTGCCTGTTTAGGCTTCCTTTAAGGTTAAAACTTTTCTCGCACTGTTGACAGGTAAATTTCTTCTTTTTGCAGATTTTTGTCTTTTGAGCTCTTTTTCTTGAAGAAGTCTTTTCAGCCTGTGAGGTAGTAAATGGTTTTTCTTCAGTTATGAACTCATGATGTTTCTCAAGCTTATATTTCTCATCCGTTTCATTCAGAACTTCACTCTCCTCTTTCAGTGTCATCAGACCTAAGGTGAAACAAGAAGAATAAATTGAACACATGACCTGCTTTTGGCATCTACTCATGGCTAGATTTATATTCTAGTGATGTTAGATCAATCGAGTAGTCAGGCCGATGCACACATAAGAAGATTTTTTTTTCAGGACTGCTTGTATATAATAACTTCTAAGTATACATTTTCAGGATTCTGTCACTATGATCAAGCTGATTCACAACGGTGTTGAATAGTATTTGAATAAATGTAATAAGTTACTGTACTTTATCTTTTGGCTGATTTTAAATTATGAGCCACTGGCTCATATAAGAAAAAAAAAAACAATCGTGCTGTCATGGGTTTGTCTAAATTTTTCTTGAGTTTATCAACATGAATCCATCTGGGAACTAAACGTCTTTTCCAACTTGAAATATACAGTGTATATACAAAATGTATTTTCGATGCTTGTTTGGTACGACATGAGGGTGAGTCAATGACATCATTTTCATTTTTGGCTGAACTAATCCTTTAACATCTGAAGAACCTTTCCGTTTCACAAAAGGTTATTTGTGGCGAAAGAAGGTTCTTCAGTTTATATAAAATTGAGAAAGAGATGGTTCTTTAAAGAACCTTTCACTTAATGGTTGTGTGGAAACAAAAAATGGTCCTGAGAAGAATCTTTAATAAAAGCACCTTTATTTTTAAGAGTGTATGTCTTTTAAACTTTGTCATTTTTCTTTGTCATGCTATTTTTAAGGAGGAGTTGAATCATGTAGATGACAGGTTAAGTAAAAATATTAAGATGCAACAGCGCAAACACAGCAAAAACCTAGTTATTTTTCTAGCTGACTGATGAGCTTATGGACACTGAACGGTTGTTCTGAGGTATATGTAAATTACGTTGCAATGTTTACAATCTTAACACATTTTCCACAGTTTGAAACACTTAATGGGCTCTTATATAATACTTTTCAGTAAATTGTACTGTAGGCTCTCTTAGAAAATAGCCTACCTATTGATGTTAATTTCATGTTTATTATGTACTACAGAAACAATGTACCATGTAAAGAGAAAGATTAATTGGCTTACTTGCTGGGGTTAAAATGTAATTTGATATGTGGGGGTCTATGGTTTCTGGCTTTAATGCACTCACCTAAAGGATTATTAGGAACACCATACTAATACTGTGTTTGACCCCTTTCGCCTTCAGAACTGCCTTAATTCTAAGGTTCTCTCTGGGAAAAAACCTTCTCTGGGGGAAGTCATGGCCTAGTGGTTAGAGAGTTTGACCTCCTACCCCTAGGGTTGTGGGTTTTAGTCTCGGGCCTGCAATAACCACGACTTAGGTGCCCTTGAGCAAGGCACCAAACCCCCAACTGCTCCCAGGGCACCGCAGCATAAATGGCTGCCCATTGCTCCGGGTGGGTGTTCACGGTTTGTATGTGTTCACTGCTGTGTGTGTGCACTTTGGATGGGTTAAATGCAGAGCACAAATTCTGAGTATGGGTAACCAACAAAAGTAACACCAACAAGGTGCTGAAAGCATTCTTTAGAAATGTTGGCCCATATTGATAGGATAGCATCTTGCAGTTGATGGAGATTTGTGGGATGCACATCCAGGACAAAGATGCTCTATTGGGTTGAGATCTGGTGACTGTGGGGGACATTTTAGTACAGTGAACTCATTGTCATGTTCAAGAAACCAATTTGAAATGATTCTAGCTTTGTGACACGGTGCATTATCCTGCTCGAAGTAGCCATCAGAGGATGGGAACATGGTGGTCATAAAGGGATGGACATGGTCAGAAACAATGCTCAGGTAGGCCGTGGCATTTAAACAATGCCCAATTGGCACTAAGGGGCCTAAAGTGTGCCGAGAAAACATCCCCCACACCATTACACCACCACCACCAGCCTGCACAGTGGTAACAAGACATAATGGATCCATGTTCTCATTCTGTTTACGCCAAATTCTGACTCTACCATCTGAATGTCTCAACAGAAATCATCAGAGACTCATCAGACCAGGAACATTTTTCCAGTCTTCAACTGTCCAATTTTGGTGAGCTCGTGCAAATTGTAGCCTCTTTTTCCTATTTGTAGTGGAGATGAGTGGTACCCGGTGGGGTCTTCTGCTGTTTTAGCCCTTCCGCCTCAAGGATGTGCGTGTTGTGGCTTCACAAATGCTTTGCTGCATACCTCAGTTGTAACGAGTGGTTATTTCAGTCAAAGTTGCTCTTCTATCAGCTTGAATCAGTCGGCCCATTCCCCTTTGACCTCTAGCATCAACAATGCATTTTCATCCACAGGACTGCCGCATACTGGATGTTCTTCCCTTTTCACACCATTCTTTGTAAACCCTAGAAATGGTTGTGCGTGAAAATCCCAGTAATTGAGTAGATTGTGAAATACTCAGACCGACCCATCTGGCACCAACAACCATGCCACGCTCAAAATTGCTCAAATCACCTTTCTTTCCCATTCTGACATTCAGTTTGGAGTTCAGGAGATTGTCTTGACCAGGACCACACCCCTAAATGCATTGAAGCAACTGCCATGTGATTGGCTGATTAGATAATTGCATTAATGAGAAATTGAACAGGTGTTCCTAATAATCCTTTAGGAGCGTATATAAATATACAGGTGCATCTCAAATTAGAATGTCATGGAAAATTCATTTGTTTCAGTAATTCAACTTACGTTGTGACAATTGGATATTAAATGAATTCAATGCACACAAACTGAAATAGTCTTTGGTTCTTTTAATTGTGATCATTTTGGCTCATATTTAACAAAATCCCACCAATTCACCATCTCAACAAATTAGAATATGGTGACATGCCAATCAGCTAATTAACTCAAAACACCTGCAAAGGGTTCCTGAGCCTTCAGAATGGTCTCTCACTGGTCAAAGACCAGGTTAACATGCATTCACCAGTCTATTGACACTGAGTGTGACAGGTGTCATTCTGGTTCAGCCACTTTAATTCACATGTTCTGGTCCTGTCCTGCCCGGTCTTCCTTTTGGAGACACATTTTTGTCTCATTGCCAGCCATTACCTCGGCAGATATCCTACTCTGTCCTGTCACAGCTTTATTTGGGGTTCTCCTGCCTGGCCATTCTTTGCCTTCTCACTTTTCAGATGTCGTAGCCTTTCTGACTCTTTTAGCTAGGCATTTAGTTGTATTGAATTGGAAAAGCCCTCACCCTCCATCTTACACTCACAGGATAAGAGATGTTCTTTATTTTATGAAACTGGAGAAAATTAGGGTACTCTATTCACAGACCTAGCACCATTTTCATCAAGCTTTGTGAACATATCAAAACTCTCCAGCTTGAAACTGCTCTTTGTGTGTGATCCCCTTGTCTCTTCCCACATCTATCACCAGTCTAGATGTTGATACTAATTTTGTATTGCCTGGCCAGTTTACTGCTATGTTTACTGTTACTGTATGTGATTCTACTGTACTCTAATTTATTTATTTTATTCTATTTGTTTTGAGGGGAAAATTCTCAGTGCATCTTCTTTCTGTAATGTTTTCTGTATTTTCATCTTGCACTGTTTCTGTAAATGTTGTGTGCGTGTATATATACTGAAGACTGACAGTTGATCTGACAATTGTCCAGAAGACAATCATTGACACCCTTCACAAGGAGGGTAAGAAACAAACATTCATTGCCAAAGAAGCTGGCTGTTCACAGAGTGCTGTATCAATGCATGTAAACAGAAAGTTGAGTGGAAGGAAAAAGTGTGGAAGAAAAAGATGCACAACCAACCGAGAGAACCACAGCCTTATGAGAATTGTTAAGCAAAATTATTTGAATTATTTCAAAAAAAGAATTTGATTGAACTTCACAAGGAATGGACTGAGGCTGGGGTCAAGGCATCAAGAGCCACCACACACAGACGTGTCAAGAGATTTACTGAACCCCAGACAACATCAGAGGCGTCTTACCTGGGCTAAGAGAAGAAGAACTGGACTGTTGCTCAGTGCTCCAAAGTCCTCTTTTTTCTGATAAGAGCAAGTTTTGTATCTCATTTGGAAACCAAGGTCCTAGAGTCTGGAGGAAAGATGGAGAAGCTCATAGCCCAAGTTGCTTGAAGTCCAGTGTTAAGTTTCGACAGTCTGTGATGATTTGGGGTGCAATGTCATCTGCTGGTGTTGGTACATTGTGTTTTTTGAAAACCAAAGTCACTGCACTTGTTTACCAATAAATTTTGGAGCACTTCATACTTCCTTCTGCTGACCAGCTTTTTGAAGATGCTGATTTCATTTTCCAGCAGGATTTGGCACCTGCCCACATTGCCAAAAGCACCAAAGGTTGGTTAAATGACCATGGTGTTGGTGTGCTTGACTGGCCAGCAAACTCACCAGACCTGAATCCCATAGAGAAACTATGGGTTATTGTCAAGAGGAAGATGAGAAACAAGAGACCAAACAATGTGGATGAGCTGAAGGCCATGGTCAAAGAAATCTGGGCTTGCAGACCACCTCAGCAGTGCCACAAACTGATCACCTCCATGACACACTGAATTGAGACAGTAATTAAAGCAGAAGGAGCCCCTACCAAGGACTGAGTACATGTACAGTAAATGAATATACTTTCCAGAAGGCCAACTCTTCACAAAAAAAATGTGTTTATTGGTCTTATGCTGTGTTCACACCAAACGCGAATAGAGTGTCTGGCGCGAATGATTTCAATGTTAAGTCAATGAAAAGGCGCGTTTACGAGCGTCTGGAGGTCCCGCGGCACGAATGGGGCGTTAAGTGCAGCGCGGAAGACGTGAATTCGCCTCATTTGCGCATCTAGTTTGCGCGAATGACGCGAAACGCGTGTTAAGCGCGAATGGTGTTTATTGTGCATTTGGCATTTGACGCGAATTCACGTCTGCCGCCCGAGTTGAATATTTTGAACTTTGGCTTCAATTCGCGCCGCGTTAACTAATCAGGACCCGGCTAGGAGTCACTCATTCAACAGTATGTTCCTGCAGCCTCCGGTTGTGCAGGAATACCCTTCTCCACTCATTCAACAAGGAGTAATGACTGATGTTGTCAGTGAGCAGTCAACCAGAGCTATATGACAAAAGTTATTATTTCTATATAGAGACAGGAATAAAAAGGACCTATATATATAAAAAACATTAATAGATAAATTGAATAAAGGCCAAAGATAAGAAACATAATTCATTTGGGGTAAAATGAAACATTTTATCTTGAACCACTAAAGAGACATCAGAGCCAGCGACAAATGTCAGAAGATCTAGCTGAGGTGAGGCTACTCTCGGCGGATACATGATGACGGAGCTCCCGCTCAGGCATTCTCGCCTGAAATACTTTTAAAACTACATTTCATGACACAATAACAGTAATATTTTGAAAATTATCCAAATATTCTCCCAAGGTTTTTCTCTCCATTCTGTCACCGATGGAGTTTCGGTTCCTTGCTGCTGTCGCCTCTGGCTTGCTTAGTTGGGGTCACTTCATCTACAACGATATCATTGACTTGATTGCAAATAAATGCACAGACACTATTTAACTGAACAGAGATGACATCACTGAATTCAATGATGAACTGCCTTAACTATCATTTTGCATTATTGAGACAATGTTTTCCAAATGAATGTTGTTCAGTGCTTTGACGCAATGTATTTTGTTTAAAGCACTATATAAATAAAGGTGATTGATTGATTGATTGATTGATTGAAATAAAAATGGCGGTTGAAAATGCTGTGTGAACTCAGCTGGCAGAAGCCCCCCCATGACACGAATTCGCGTCTGTTGTGAAGTTAATTTCACGCGTGAATGAAGCCAATGATCTCAAAATGGTCAAGCGGCAAACTAGACTTAGTAGACGCGAATTTGACGCTCTATTCGCGTTTGGTGTGAACACAGCATTATGAAGTATTCTAATTTGTAGAGAGTGTGATTTGGTGGGTTTTTGTTAAATGTGAGCCAAAATCTTTGTTAAATGTGAGCCAAAGACTTAAACTACGTCTGTGTGCATTGAATTTAACACACGAGTTACACAATTTGAGTTGAATTACTGAAATAAATGAACTTTTCCACAATATTCTAATTTAGCCCATCCAAGTGCACACACACAGCAGTGAGAAGTGAGCTCACACCGGAGCAGTGGGCTGCTACAGATCCAGCGCCCGAGGAGCAACTGTGGGTTCAGTATTTTCTGGTCATTGGATTTCCACCAGTCCATGGGGTCGGTGTGGATGGGCATGTGACAGTACTGATTTAATTTGGTTGTGTCTGTGATTTCTGTTAAAGTCCTCACCAAACAAGATGCAGATGTATTTGATTCTTTATTAATTAAATTCAGAAATATGATTGGAACATTGTTAAATTCAAGTTTTTTCTTATTTTTTTAAATAACCTATAAAGCGGCCAGTGCAAGACAGTGAGTTGAGCATTTTTTATCATTCTCAAAAAAAAAAAAAGGATTAGAGTCATAATATTTTGGGAATAAAGTCAAAATTACGACAATAGAAGCATGTTACATTGCATGAAGTAAAATAAATATATTACACCTGTATACTCCGCCAAAAAATAATAAATAAAAAGTATGTGACTCCTGGTGAATAGAGGGTCATGAATAAGTGTCCTGTCATAATAAAACTCCCCTTTCACTCAGCGTCTGTGAAGTGGAAGAGGACCACGTCCCAACAGTCCTTGATTAAGACTCTCATCAACAGACGACTAGTTTTGGGTCCGGTAAGGGACCCAAAGGAGGTGAATCTCTCACTGCATATGAAATAGCGTAAAAAAACATTAATTGTTTGTATCTTATCTTAAAACTGATAGAAGCCTGAGACTTTGACTTATAATAAAAAGACACAAAGCCCGAAGCTTATTGTGATTAACCTAGACCCTGAAGCCGCCGCCAGACGCCGCCATTTGCGCCATTTAGAATTTCAGCCGCCTAAGCCAAATTGAGCCGCCATCTGATAAAGTTTGGCTGAGCCGGCTAGAATTATCTGCATTAATAATAATAATAATTCTATCACATAGAGACATTAACACACGAAATATATAAACAATACAGGAGATCTATTTTCCCACTGGTTTCATAACAGCACAGTCTTGTGCTCGTTGCTACGATACACAGACTCACAGTGAATTGACGACCAATTAAAGTTGCTCGCAGAAGAATCTATGCATTTTTTTCTTGCACTGAGGTGAAATGGCGGAAAGAAGCAAGCAAGGTAATTTTGATCTCACTTCTCACATACTTTCCTAATTCCTACTTACTTTTTTTTAACTTAGGCCTACCCAGACTTTTGTTAAATCTTCAGGGCACGGTTGCACAAACACCTGAATCAAAGATTGATGTTATGAACCAAATATTCTGGAACGGAGAGATTTATAGCACTGAACGTGATATTACTGCAGTAACAAACCACCGTTTCCACATTGCTAATTCACGACGCATGCTGTAACGTTACATTGAAGTGAAATGTGCAAAACTTTGTCCAAAATAATACTGATAACAGTGTGTGTTTATATTAAGGCGAGACACTGCAGGCAAAAACATTGTTGCTTTTTTTTCTGGTCAATTTTGAGATTTTTTTATATTTGTCTTCAATAACATGTCTTCTTTCAGACTTGTGGTGAAAAAAGTCCGAAATACACATTTAGGTCATTATTTTACTACACTTCGTCTGTTTGCGTCTGTAGATTTCTCATAAATTCAACAAAAGTTTGCGTTCTTAATCAACATACTTCTCCGCGATCTCTGCCGTCACCCTCTCATCACATGCACCGTTAGGCTCTCTCTCTTCTGTACAATCCTGTTGGATCCAAATATGGTCATTTCCTTTTTATCAGCAACCAATCGTGAAAGTAAAAAGACTGAATGCGCGATCTCATTGGCTGATGATAAATCTTTAAAGCCCGTTTTCTCAAAATGACCTTTCTCTCATACTCCAAGTCCGAAATCTCCACTTCAGTAGTACCTAGTTATATTATGAAGACATTTACAGAAGGATTTGTAAATATATTACTCATAGCCTGATATATATAACATGTTATTCCAAAAAACATGGCGAAAATCATTTTTTTAAGGCTATTGTGATATAATATTCTGATTTACAGGATAACAAAAGTAGATATCCATAAATCCCTCTGTAATTTTCGCCATCTAATATGTGAACACAATTAAAAAATATTTTTAACCTGGCTTTATCCAATACTCAGATTTTTCACTTAATTAGATATTGCCTAATTTGCATATTTAAACATCAAATTAAAGAAAACGTGTAATCATTTGTTTTCTCATCTTAATGTAAGTAATCAACTGGGAAAGTTTCATGGTGATATCTGCTAGTTAAAAATTTTACCCGTAGTGTCTCGCCTTAACTATAAAGTTGAACAGCAAATTACTGTACATGTCATACATATATGCATAAGTCTGTAGACATGAAGTGGCAGCTTCAGCCATTTGCAGCTATGAAAATTTTGCCGGCTGCAGCAGCCATTTAGGTTTTGGCTGAGCCAGCTAGCCAGCCAATAACTTCATCAGCCAGCCATTATTCTCAAAACAAATGGCTTCGGGCTGTAGATTAACCTGTTAACTTTCGGGGCACTTAAGTTTACTTCACTATATTATAATTAAATACAAATCTAATCATGACAAACTATATATCTTTGGAAAGGTCTAAAACTCCTAAATAGATATTTTACCAATCTTTTTTGTTAAAAATTATGTAGGAAAAGTAATTGATTAATTTATGGCAAGAGTGCACCTCAAAAACCTACATCATAACAGGAGTTCTGACCTTTGTCCAAAAAAAAAAGTATTCTTCTTTGTTGCCTTTTTCTCTATCACACTTTAAAAATCATCAAAAATTAGATATCACTTCAAAACAAAATCTCAAAAAAAAAAAAAATATATATATATATCATATGGGTGGTAAATGTTTATGGTTATCAACCACTGAAATATTACATTTTATTATTTCAACAAATAAATCATTTTAATCCAGCTAGCTCATAATCACGATTTAATATGAAACAGGAAGTTTCTCTCTCAGCACAGTGGAGTGCATTGTTTTGTTAATGTTGTGATTTATTATTGTGAGTCGTTTGTGATGCGGTGACACAGAAGATCCTCTCACAACATATTGCTTTATAAATCTATAGCGTTTGCTGCTCAGAGGTGTTCAGGTGATCATGCTGCACGTATCAGTAGTTCCCTGCTCTGGTGTTAGCACTCATACTGCATGTGTACCCCATCCTAACTAAACTGAATCGCGCGCTGGTCCACCTCTTACAAGCAGCCACGCGTCTGAGCGTGACACGGAGCGATCACATTAGTCAACCGAACCGGGCTTTGGGGGTAAGACGTGCTCGGGGACGGTTATAATCAGCCTAATCAATATTCTGTAATTAAATCGACTAATCAAATATTTGAGAATCCTGACCCATCCATAGTAATCAGACAATTTTTTTTTTTTTTTGAGAAATGAAAACAGGTTGCACCTCAACAATTATTTGCACTCGCACAAATGCTCCGATATATTCTGAGGTCGCACACATTAGATATAGGAAGCATACGTGACTAAAATGGTTGCAATTTCGAACCTTGAAATCACTTGTCAATTACAGCAAGTGAAGCACCAATTTATACCTGCATGGTTTAAGCATTACGATTTTTGAAAATTATTCATTTTACTTTTTTTTTAACTAGGAAAGATTTAGTTTTGAAAGAGAAATGTGTATGTATTGCCTTATTAAACAAAACCTTTTATTTAAACACCATGAAAATGCAGATCCTGTTGTAATACTGAAAATACAGTTTTGTTGTTCCATTATTACCCCTGAGCAGATCTGGACCCGTGTTAGAAATTATGTTTGTACTTGTTTTTCTCACTCAACCCCTGTAATCATTTCAGAGAAAATTCCCTGATTTTCAGCAAACTCAGTGATCCTCAGATACATTTAATCCTGTCCGAATGTGAATGTCTCTGATTGCTGACAATATTTTTCACAACACTTTTTCTTGTGTGTTCAGGCTAACGTTAGCTACCGAAACTGATTTATTACTATGTGCATTTTCAATGTTTTCCTCCCGGAAAATAAAGAAAATCTAATAAAATCAAGAGCCAGATGGTGTAAACGGTTAAGACTGGCTACTGTAATATCAGCGTAAGATTACTCACCTTCATTTCTGCACTCAATTACACAATGCTTTAATTACACAGGCCTATGCTACTTTTTGTAAATGAGTTCAGCTTTGAAAAAGAAGACCAACCTGTTTGTTCCTCAGTTTCTTCTTGTTTGACACTGAATACTTCTTCAATCTTCAGGTCTTCACTCTCCACTTTAATAAACGCCATCTTTATAATAATAGTGTCACGAGGATCTCAGTCGCTTCAGCAGTTTTCATAGTTTCTTCAGAGTTTCTCTGGAGAAACATTAATAGAAAGAAAATAAATAAATGCTAATTGAATATCTGTGTGCATCTCAATAATAGCTGCACTGTAAGAGTCCAAGCGTTAAAGTAAATGCCATGACTAGGTTAATGCAAATAAATAACAATAATAGGGGTGGTTAATCTGTCCGAATTCCCGATTCGATTCGATTACGATTATTGAAGTCCCGATTCGATTACAGTCGATTTTCGATTATTAACGATTCTCGATTAGCGATTATTGATTTTCCATTTCACAACAGTAAAAGAAAATACACTACAAAGTGATTGCAGTATAAAAAAAAAGTCGGCTACTGAATTACTTAACTCTTTTATTGAGTAACAACAATTCAAAGCACTTTCTGTGTCGTGTTGTTATAATTTCAGAATTATTTGTATGTAGCTTATGTTCTGTAGAACACAAATGAATACATCACATTGTGTTGTGACTCATCAAGTTGAACTAAACAATAACAAATAAATAAAAGGCTTAATTCCTTTAGGAAGTAGATCAGAACCAACATACTGTAGAAATTGGACAATTTTCTTCTAGAAAGACAACGTTTTCAGGTGGAGGAAGACTGCAGGTTGCAGTCGAAACATGTCAAGGTAAAGAAAAAGTTTTTTCTCCACCTAAACACTTTGTCTTTCATTTTTTCTTCTTAAGCTTATATACTGTACTGTAGAACACAGTGACAAAATGCAACACACTAACTTGTGAGCAACCAAGTTGTACTAAACATTCATAGCTCTGGAATGACCAGATTCTTATGTAGGAAGACCAGCTGGTCCACATGTTGTGGCGTGAGTGTGCTCCGTTGTGCTGACACAATGTCTCCCGCAGTGGAGAACACTCTCTCTGCAGCAACGCTTGTACCTGGGATACATAAATATCGTTTGGCCAGCTAAGCTAGGAGAGGATACACATGATGGTTGGTGCTCCACCACTCAAGGGGGTCATCGGTCAGAGGAAGGGAAGGGGCCTCCAGATACATGCGAACCTCTTCCTCAGCCCTGGTGTGTGCCGACTTGGGCTCTGCTGTGGTGACAGCAACATTAAATGTTTGGCCCAGCAGTGCAGTCAGAGAAGATGGTCTTGAGGTAGAGGGCGTGGAAGGGCCATCTTCATGCAGCTTCAGGGCTTCATCGCAAACCTTCTGAACTGCATCATCCTCCTCACCGTCATCATGCCCCTCAGCCATGTCATCACATTTCCCCTCAGGGACTTCAGCCTCTTGCCTCATCACCTAACACAGGGAAGCAGTGAAATAAGACACAAAGCATACAAAGCACACAACTGATATGAAGCATTCTATTAATCAGATCATTAACTAATCATTCTCTAAAAAAAATAGAATTATTAATATCAAGAGAGAATACCTCGAGGGATGATGCAGCCTCTGACTAATAAAAAGCTTGCTTTGAATGCAACCGTTAAAATAGATTCACTTCTATTACAAAGGTAAATATTTTATTTTTAAAATTAATTTTAAGTCTTTTGCTTACCGAGTAGGGCCTGCTTTTGTTCCAGCACATGACTGGCTGTGGTGCTGCGGTGGAAGAAGGCGGTGATCCGTCTGACTCGACCCAACAGTCGGGCTACAGAGGGCAACTTAAGCGCTCGTTGGCAGGCGAGGTTTAGGGTGTGAGCATAACAACGGACATGTAGAAAGTTGCCAAGCTCTGCAGCCACGTTCATATTTGAAGCGTTGTCCGTGACTAGAACAAGGTCGTGAGTCTCTATCCCCCACTCGTCCGCCACAGCTTTGAGAAACTCGCAGATATTAGCGCCCGTGTGGCTATCATCCATAGCTCTCGTCTGAAGCACGTATGAAATCAGCCTCCACTCACTGTTGACATGATGAGCTGTAACGGTCACATATGAGACGGTGGCTCTGGAGGTCCAGGCATCGCAAGTTATTGCTACCCTGGGAGCAGACTTGAGGGACTCCTGCACTAAAAACTTTGTCTCCTTGTAAAGAATAGGAATCGACTTGTTTGTAAAAAAGCTCCGGGATGGTATCACATACCTTGGCTCCATACTGTGGACCATGTAGCAGAAGCCTTGGTTTTCCACCACACTGTATGGCCTCATATCTTTAGCTATAAAATAAGATATCGACGTTGTGATTTTCTTAGCTCTCTCCGAGCCTGGGGCCAATTTTGTCATATCGTGGAGAGTGCGCTGATTCGGTGGGATGACGGGCTTCAGGCGGTCGTCTTTAACCCACCCTGCCTCCTCTGGATGAAAGCGGGAAATGTGGGCCCTCAAGTTGCTCGTATTGCCGCAGTACTTCAGTTTAGTGTGGCAATGTCGACAGACGGCATGCGTTTTATCCACATGTTTAGAGCTCCTGCCATGAAAACCAAAGTGAATCCACACGCTTGCTTTGAGCCTAGATGGAGCTGGGTGGATCGGTTGGTTGCTCGTTCCTGGTTCTTCCATTTTACACACCTGCTCTGGCTGCCGTTACACGCGCTTGCTAACTGGAACTGGGCGCGTTCGTGACGTTCAACTCCCGGTGTCACATTTTT
Organism: Carassius auratus; assembly: GCF_003368295.1. Taxonomy (NCBI): domain Eukaryota; kingdom Metazoa; phylum Chordata; class Actinopteri; order Cypriniformes; family Cyprinidae; genus Carassius; species Carassius auratus. The sequence goes on along the minus strand of NC_039270.1, from coordinate 24,781,219 downwards.
TACAAAATAAAATAATGCATTTTTTTTTTTTTTTATCGATTTTTGAAAATTTAATAATCGATTCATACTCGTCCATAACATAATCGCGATTAATCAATAATCGATTTTTTTCACCACCCCTAAACAATAAGTAAAGTTTTCTTAGTCAATAATTTAAAGTTTACATTTAATAGTTGACACTTTCATGAAAACATCGCTCGTTGGTTTGTTAAAGTAGTCATTATTAAGTGTGTTTGTTGTTCTTGTCACATGTTAAACAGGAAGTGTTGTCAGAGTGCAGAGATTTGAGCGCTTAGAATCAGTGAATCAAACCCCCTCTTCAGGTATTACAAAGATAAGCTATCAAAAATTGATGATTTTCTTTGGAGGCTCAAAACTCATTTTCGAAAACCTGATATTATTAAAGGGGATTCAAATGTTTTTAGGTAATACCGAGAGTTTTTGGTATGCAGTGCCTTCAGCCTTGTTTTGTAAAGTGGGTGGTATCTGCTTCCTTCTCAGATGTGACTATGATTGACCCAAACTTCCAGTGAAGCTATCAGCATTCAAGTCTTATTTATGATGGAAATTGGTGCACACATACAATTTTACACCCCATAATACTCCTATATGGAATAACACATATATTTTACACAGAAACAAATCCCTGTTTTATGAGGATTGGGTAAATCGAAATATTTGGTCTATGTTGGATCTAATGGATGAGACTGGTAATATGTTAAATTATAATTTGTTTACTCTATAACACAGATTTGCCTGTCATCCAAAGCAATTCTTTACGGTTATTAATGAAATACCCTCGGGTGTAAAAATGTTCCCTTCCCTACTGAAAAATTACTGCAGTCCTTCCCTTATTATACGTTGGTGATATTGAGATAGAATATATTACAATATATCATCCAGTTGTGCTACCCTTGTCAAATATTAAGAAATAAATTAGACCATACATTTGATAAAAAACATTGTTAAATATTTTCAGAACAGCCCATCTAAAATTTCCTATTCTCCCCAAGGTAAAATAAATAAAATGTAAAATATTATATAAGATATATCCCTCCAATACATTTCTACACTCAAGATGTCGTTTTGGGAATAAGCCCTTTTATTTACTGGATCATAACAAGATCACTCTAACAAGATCTAATGTACGGAATAACCAAAGAGTGCTCGGTTTTATATGATTTGATTAATAATATTGTTTTATTAGCAAAATACTTTACACATAAATGTATATACTTTAAATCCTCTTCGTTGTTTATTGTATTTCAAATCGATCTAAAATACTTCCCGGTATTTACAATACTTCTTTAGTAAAATGAAAAATAAAAAAAACAGTTAAATTATTTAATTTGTTTGTATATATTGTCTAAATATATATATATTTAGATTTATAATAATATATCTAATAAATTAGATATATCTAATATATATATTAGAATTAGTGAATCATTTTGTGAAGCTATCGACTCAACTGACTCGTTTTGAAAAGATCCGTTTGTCCATCACTACTCGCCAGTGATTCTTGTTCATGATCAACAAAATCACGATATTGGAGCGAAATGAAGCGCTTCTTTTCTGTTTCTCGTGAACGAAGCGCTGTACTCAAACAAAATAGCGTTCATTACTGTTAGTTAGGTATTACAGTCTTACCTTCAATAATCACTGAACCATGTAACATCACTTTAAACACAGAAAATCCGTACTGGCTGTACATAAACACTTTAAACGCTTAAAACACTCACCTTTCTTCAGCTGAATCACAACAGACGCCGGAGCGGTCTTATGACGTCACATCAACGTTCCAAAATAAAAGTCCCGTTCACAAGCTAAAACCACTGTGTAATAAAACAGATGGCAGAGGAGTTAATGTGAGGGTGATTCAATAATTGGAGAGACATTTGGCATTGCAGAAAGTTAAGAAAAAATATTTTCACTACAGATTTTTTTTGTATTTTATTGAAAACATATTTAAGTTCAATAACTCGGTGCCTGCCAAACACAAGTTACTTACTTTTTCACTTGTAATGAAAACAATTAACAAAAAAACAGATGTCTTTAATGGTATTGTTTGTCAACTAATCTTAATGCAATGTAAATAACTGTTATGGACAAATTAGCCAATGTGTAGAAATAACAATAAATCAGAACATGAAACATTTTCTAAATTATATAATTGTATAAAATATAATATACAATATTCAATTAAACATTTTTGTTGAAATAATATAAGGATGCAAAAATAAATCAGTAAAGTTTATTAGATTTTAAACAGCATATTCTTTTCTTTTTTTTCTTCTTTTTTTTTTGTGTGAAAAGAGTTCATAAACAGAGCTGACCCTTTAAGTAACAGGCGGAATCAGATCGTCAATTCTGTTACACTCTTGACAGCAGTGTTACTCTACCTTGGTAACAGAATTTGACGGTAATATAGTTGACAATTTTTTTTACCTTAAACTCCACTTGATAGCATAAATGCTAAGAGCACATGATGAAATCATGATTTAAAAACTTTTAAATAACAGAAAGTGTGACCAGTGAAAAAATCTGTTTTCTTTTGAGATTGTGGCAACATATTTGACACTTCATAAAATAACTCTTGGTGTAAGAACTTTTTAGATTAAAATATTTTCTCTAAGAGAGCACACAGACTTTTTCAGCAGGGCTTGAAAATGAAAAAAAAAAATTCAATCAGTTCTCTCTGAGCAGAATCGATATTCTAACATTTCTGTTCCCGCGTTCCTCTGATATTATCGTTCAGAAACCGGTTCAGGTGGAAGAAATACAGATTAATAATGTTATTTTTTAAAAACAATATTCTTTGCCTATAATTTGTAATAATAATAATAATAATAATAATAATAATAAAATATAGCGTTTTCTTTACTTAAAAAGAAAAGGAAAAAATAGAGATCGAACATTAGCCAATAACCCACTGTGCTTAGTCACAGCCAATACAGCATCATCTTTTCTAGATTTTGGCCAAATGTAAGCTACTAAATATATATATATATATATATATATATATATATATATATATATATATATATATAATATATATATATATATATATATATATATATATATATATATATATCTGTCAACAATTTAAAGACATTAAAGTATTTTTAAGATACTTAAAAATGTTTGCTGCATTGTAAAAAAAAAACACACACACACACACACACACACACACACACACACACAAGATTGAGTTTTGAGAGTGAAAAAAAAAAAAAAAAACTTAAGTCACGGCTCACGTTGCATTTTATTAGCCCTATTACTTTCCGAAATAATGAAGGCTAAAATGCCTGTAGTCTAAAGCAAAATTATAAAAACAGTTATTAGGTTCTCTCCAAAACAAATCCTCTAAAGTTTAGGCTATAAAAACATCAATCCAAGAACAAATTAATTTAAGGTGAAGCTGATGCCTGCATCTCTCATTCGGCGCAAATCCAAATGTTTCCATGTTCCCAACGTATCTGGATGCTAAAATATTATTTATTATATAGTGTTTGTACTTTCATCAACATAAAACATCATCCTTCACATAGGCTTTATCAGCACGGTCACACTGGAAGCTGTCACGTTCGGGAACACAGGAGACATGAGATCCAAGTGCAGCGTGAGATTTATTGGGCAATCCAAAATCAAAACAAGCCGGGGTCGTAACCACACATCAATCCAAAACAGAAACAAAAAAACAAACAAACAAACAAACAAACAGGATCAGGAACAGGAAGTCAAAAACTAGGAACGCGAGGAAACCAGGTGACGGAAAGTAAGGACTCCATGTAGACAAACAGAAAATGATTGGTTAATATAAGGAGGATAATAACTAACAAGTGAAAACACCTGAGTGCAATTAACAAGAGTGCAATTACTGTGACGAAGGGACAAGGCTTAGTGGGAATTGTAGTGCCTACGGTGAGGTGCCTATGGGGAAGTGAGACCACTAGTGGACACCCAGGGGACAGAGACCAGACAGCGTGACATTACCCCCTCCTCCACGGAGCAGCTACCAGATGCTCCACCCGAACCCAAGAAGAGACCAAGGAATAGGAGGAGGGACGGAGGGCCAGGTAAAATGGGGAAACAGAGACAAGTGCAATTAACAAAGACAAGGAACCCAGGAGGGAGGTGGACCGGCGGAGGACCAGGGGGAGGGATGGAGGGCCAGGTAATAGAGGGTAACAGAGACAGGAAGTGCCAAAAAAAAACAAACCAATAACAAAACACAAGTCCAGGGGAGAACAGAAAGTTCACTGGCCCAGGGCCGAACAGACAGGGCAGGAATCCAGGGTGGAGCAGGTGGAACTGGAGCCGTGCGGTTGAGTCAGAAACCCACCAGGGCGGCGCAGAAGACCACCACATCCGTGCGGTCAAGACAGAAGCCCACCAGGGCAGCGCAGAAGACCACCACAGCCGTGCGGTCGAGACAGAAGCCCATCAGGGCGGCGCAGAAGACCACCACATCCGTGCGGTCGAGACAGAAGCCCACCAGGGCGGCGCAGAGGACCACCACATCCGTGCGGTCAAGACAGAAGCCCACCAGGGCGGCGCAGAAGACCACCACAGCCATGCGGTCGAGACAGAAGCCCACCAAGGCAGCGCAGAAGACCACCACAGCCGTGCGGTTGAGACAGAAGCCCACCAAGGCAGCGCAGAAGACCACCACAGCCGTGCGACCGGGACAGAAGCCCACCAAGGCAGCGCAGAAGACCACCACATCGGTGCGATCGAAACACCAGCCCACCAATTCTAACTGACCCTCTGATGTCACATGGACTACTTTGATGATGTTTTTCTTACCTTTCTGGACATGGACAGTAGACCGTACACACAGTTTCCATGGAGAGACTGAGAGCTCTCGGACTAAATCTAAAATATCTTAAACTGTGTTCCAAAGATCTTACTGGTTTGGAACGACGTGAGGGTTAGTTATTAATAACATAATTTTGCTATTTGGGTGAACTATCCCTTTAAATATAAGGCCTATATATACAAATAATTAACTGCACTGGCACTCCCGTGGAACGTTACTGCGAGTGTGGATAAGTAAATATTACTACCACCCAATAAAGCATTACAATAGTCTAACCTTGAAGTCATAAATGCATGGATTAACATTTCTGCATTTGACATTGAGAGCATGGGCCGTAATTTAGATATATTTTTGAGATGGAAAAATGCAGTTTTACAAATGCTAGAAATGTGGCTTTCTAAGGAAAGATTGCGATCAAGTAGCACACCTAGGTTCCTAACTGATGACGAAGAATTGACAGAGCAGCCATCAAGTCTTAGACAGTGTTATTACAAGCAGAGTTTTTAGGTCCTATAATTAACACCTCTGTTTTTCAGAATTTAGCAGTAAGAAATTACTCGTCATCCAGTTTTTTATATCGACTATGCATTCTATTAGTTTTTCAAATTGGTGTGTTTTCAGATTGGTGTGTTATAATGTGAGTTTACTTTTATAAGCCACTTTTTTGTTTGAGGTTATGCTCCCTAATGTTCCAGTGTGCTATAAAAGAAAATATCAAAAGGCAACAGTTTATAATAACGTTCCGTTTCAACTAATTTTAAATCATTAGTTAATGATGAACTAATAATATACAAAACATGACTATACATTTATAAATGATTAATTAGTGATAAGTTAACATTTTAGTAATGTTTTAATTCAGTTTACAAAATATGACTATATGTTCATAAATGATTAATAAGTGGTAGGCTAATGATTGACAAACGTGTTGTGAGTTAGAGTAGATGGACAACCAGAATGGGTAATACTGCCGTGTGTACTGCCGCCGCAGGGCCACGGCGTTTACTGCAAGTCAGTCGCGTGTTAAAATCAATCGCGAAACTACCGCCAGGTGGCACAAAAGTATGGATTGCGAACTGACTGCATTTATAAAATGTTGGTTTGTAAACAGAGGTTATGTGGAAGATTTTTATTAGTAAGATTTTAATCAATCAAGAATAATCAATGTGAATCTAGCCATTTTTGTTGCTAGTTGTTTTTCCATTATAATCCTATAGGAAATGGATAGAAAGGAATATGCTTACGTGCAGGAATGTTCAGAACTGATGAAAAACATATGGTCAGACATAGATTGAGGGCCTGTGTTTAGAGTAAATCAAGCAGAGGGCCTCTCCACTCTAGGGAGGTATTAAAATTGCAAGCATAAGGAAAAGTCTTGACTATTTGGAAACGCCCTGTATAGGGTATATAATGAGATGCTAGATAGCATTTCGGGAGATCTCCTTGCAAGGACCTCTCGGCTTTGTTTTGCTTAAAATAAAGTCTTTTCTTCTGAGAGAAAAATCCCTGACTGAGTTCGATTCTTTGGAGAACCGGCAAAATACACCACAGATTTGGCACCCCAGATGGGACTGGAAAGGAGCAGGGTGGACGACTGCTTTTGAGCTGACTGATGAGCAACACACACACACACAGTGGTGGCCACCATAGAATAAGGTAAGCATTTATGCTTATATAATTAGTGTGTGTTGTTGACTGGTCAGTTCTGAGTGGTAAGGACACTTAAAATCTGCTCTTCCAAATTTAGAAAAATAATAGGATATCTAAATTGAAAAAGGGGTTTTACTCCAGAAGAAATAACTGCATGCACATATTTGGGTTATTAATAGGAAGGCCTTGGAAGGCAACCTTGATGTAAAACAAAGATGGTGTAGGCAAAAGACATTGTATGCAATGGTCTGTGTTTATTGGATAGCTGTGCCAGGTAAGGACAGTGATAAACGGATAAGCAGATTAGTTAAGGAATCGCGAGGAAAAGTCCCACGGATACTGCTTTGAGAATGTATAAGTGAAATTCTCGAAGGACAGAAATAGGTGGGCCCTTAAGGACGCTCTAGGTAGAGCGAGCTCTAGGAAGAGCTGTGTTTTGTTGTGTGGATGTATCTGTGTCCGGACGAATGAATGTGTAAACAAATAAATTCTGTGTTGGGTTGGTAAAAGTTGCGCACCATTCTTGGACCGTCACTTCAGGGTGACTGGGTGGAGTTGGACGCAACTGGTATCCACTTGAGAGGGATGAATGTATGATGAGCCTTGATAATAAAAGGACAATTAATGACTGATTATCCCTTAGATAAAGGGAAAAAGTATGCAAGAATAAGCACTCTGGCTCAATAAAGAGTGCAGAAAGTGTGAATGAGGTTAGGAAAATAGTATCAATAAAGATTGAACCAAGATCTATAATAGATTTTTGCATTTTGGATGTCTGTGTGAAAGGGGAGAAAATTTTCTGAGCCCAGCGCAGTGGGAGTGAGAGCAAGGGAGGAAGAGAAGCCAGCTGTGAAAACACAGAGGCAACCCAGAAAGGATAAGTGCAGGAGCCCTAAAACAATAAAGTTAACTGTATGAAGGTTGTTTTAGAGAAAAATAAATACAAATGTTCCAAGAAATGGACTAATATAGAGATGGCAGATATGGTGGAATAAAGGAATAATAATAAATTAATTAAAATAAGATATGCATTTATTATTTAATAACTTGTCTGAATAGATTAATTTAAAAGATGCACGTGCTTAAAATTTTATATTTAATATGTGAAAACATCTAAAATTTGTATCTTGTTATCCCTGGGACAGTATGAAAGTTAATCCATTACAGAGTCTCAGAGATTGGGCTTGTGTAAATGTAAAAAATAAAAGAAATAACTTGTGCAATGTGGAATGAAAGCAAGATTGGGTGACCAAGTTAATAGACATTCTGATTCAAAAGCTATAGGCATTTTACCATAGGAAGGGAACTAGTTGCTTAAAGAATTAAATTTAATCATTTTATTTACAATAATAGGAATTATTTTATGTTGGTTAGGAAACATTAATTCAATACCAGATCATTCTGAATCATGTATGCAAAAATAGAAGAAAAATGATGATTGAAGTCTTTATTTTACCATACGCATGTCAGGCTGTTATAAAAGTGTAAGGGAAACAGGTCAATTTAGCTCAAAGGGAATCATTTAAGATTTTAAAGGGAATTTGAACGGAATCACTGTTTCACGGCTGGTCACTTAGACGCTCTGCGGTTCAGTGAACGAGCCGTTTAACATAAAATCTGCGCTGGATACTAATATCCAAACTATAGTGAAACACTATCAATTAGCACAGTAACAAGATCGGCAGTTTAAGACATTAACTTGTAAGCACAAAACACAAGATACTTCTCTTTTCAATATGAATAAGGCTTTATTAGATAAATCTAAGACATATAAACTAATCTAACACATAAACGCATGCACTCACACATTCACACAAGTTGCAGGAAGATCGAAAGTTAGGGAAAGATGAGTTTAAAAGAATGGAAATATGGAATCCCAAGTTAACAGCAATACGTTAAATTGCATAGACATGAACAACCATCAATCACGTAATTAGCCCTCGCATTGAGTTCCTCAGTGAGGTTAAAATTATATTAGATACACCAGTAAAGGTCAGAGTCTGGAGGTATCGTTACTTGCGTCTCCTGTGAAAGAGTCCCGGTGAAAGGGCTATCCCGAGGTCGTTGATTGGCTGGAAGTTCAGTCGCTGAAGTGACGTCTTGGGAAGCCCGTGGTTGGGCGTTGGCTGAAGCTGGAGTTGTGTGGCTGGTTGGAGTTGAAACGCGCAGACGAGGTCGACGTTACAAAACTTAACTCAGAACACGAAACTCTCAAACGGAAAAGAAAAGAAATAAAGTTTGACGAGACTAGGTTGTGTTCCTTCTCATCGTGGCTAAGTAGCAGGCGTGCAGGCTCAAGCACGCTGCAACCGCGCTTAGCAGACACTAAAAGCAGACTCTGAAAGCAGACTAAAAAGCAAGATTTCATGGTGTCCGAAGTATTTAAAGTGGCCTGTTGGCCACACCTCAAATGTCGTCTTGACCAATCAGATATTGTCTTGGCTCGGGGGTATCATAAATCATTTGTTTATCTTACCAAGCATGTGGTCCGAATTTGCAGGGTCTAATTTTCGGACATGATTCCTATTACCAGATTATGATATATTTTACAAATAAATGATTGTCAGGACAATATCAAGCAAGAAAATTCAATCACACACATATCAAACACGACTATGTACCCTTCAGCTATACCATAGTTATTTAAAAAAACATACACAATAAGTGATTATAACATGATAGTCAAGTGTGTGGGTCACACATAAATGAATATGGAGTTAAGCAATGGAATGATTCATTTATAAGTCTTTTTGAGTTCATTCTGGTCCATATACATGTACAAAAGAAGTTTCTTTGCCATTCTCTGGCAAAGGACTTTTCTGTGAAGATAGAGGTTTAAAGCCCTTCCCCCACCTTAGGAATTTCAGTCTGGTTCTGCTAGGTGGGGGGGAAGTCAATGGAAGTGTTTAACTCATGGGTTTCCATGTGATGTCCAGCGTTGCATTTCAATTACGAACAACAAATTTGACACCAAATTTCTCTTCTTCGAATTGAAATTGTAAATAATTGCTCTAGTGGTGTTCATGTTGAAAGCTGTTGTGTGAACAAGTTGGTTGGTCATCTTGCTTGGTTCTTGTGGCACTAGAACTGATTTATGACTTCCTGAGGAATTTGGCTCTCGTGTTTCAATGCATACAGCTTTGAAAGACTCTTTAATTTGTCTGGTTCGACTCATTTCTGCTACAAAAGGAAGGTTTGTTTTGTTTTATTGCAGTATACCTAGATAATAAAGGTAGTTGATTTCTGCATTTTGCAAAGAAGAAAAAATGCTTGCTATTTTCCTGCAATGAAGAACTTGCTTAACTAACATAGAAAAAGAGAATTGCTGTTTTCAACCAGATGATTTTGTTTTCATTAAGGGACCAGTGAAAGAGGAGGTTGAAAAGTGAAAATTAGAAAAAGAGCTGATTGCTCAGACACAGTTTGGTCAGAAGTTACATAGGTACATTTGATTAATGCAGTCTCTGAGTGTTAAACTTTCAGATGATTTCTGGAACAGTGCCTTGACAAAGGAAAGCAATGAACTGGAGAAGTGGCAAAGCAGCAAACACAGCTGCGGAGAGAAGAAGAGGGAGGGGCTGATGGATGTTCCCCTCCCCTCCTGAAAGAGAAGAACATACTTCAGCAAGGAGAAGACTGAATCAAACCAGGAAAAGGTGAATCTTTCACTTGAGACTTTTCCTGAGGGTGAAAAGAACATTATGAAATGCAAAACTCTGGCAGAAAGCAACCAGAAGCCAGACTGAGAAGAAGCAGAGAAACAACGGAGACCGTACGCCACAACATCAGGTCTTTGAGTGCCATCACAGACTGATGACAAAGTGTAACAGCCCAGGCCTGATGATGTCACCAGAAGGACTTCCATCCCTTCAGTGCACAGGTCCTGCATATTCAATGAACAATATAGAGACTGCTACAAATGTTAATTATTTTATTTAATTATTTTATTTACTATGTTTTAACCAGAGATGGGACCAAGTCACACATGTGCAAGTCTCAAGTAAGTCTCAAGTCTTAACCTTCAAGTCTCAAGTAAGTCCCAAGTATTTTTTTCTTGGGCAAGTCAAGTCAAGTCAAGTCACAAGCTATGTCAAGTCAAGTCCAAGTCAAGTCACCTTAATATTGTTATTTTACCTGCAGAATCTGATCTTAATAAAGTTAAAAGACAAGATATAAGTAACTGTCAGTAAATTAAAATAATTTGGATTTGCATTGTAAATACTCATGTTCAGTAAAATACATCATGGAATCAAACAAAATTGTAAGTTCCTAAAATTATTTATTTTTCACTTCTGCCAACAGTGTTTGAAATGTTTTACATTTTCAACATTGAGTCCATAAAACTAAACATCCAACAGACTCCTCTCTGAACACCTCTCTCTCTCTCTCTCTCAAACACAGTTTACATACAACATTAAACTTTGTTACATTTCTCCTCTCTCTCTCTCTCTCTCTCTCTCTCTCTCTCTCTCTCTCTCTCTCTCTCTCTCTCTCTCTCTCTCACACTCTCTCTCTCAGAGTATAGAGAGTATATTGTTTCATACTTTTTTGTTATGTACAGTACAGACCAAAAGTTTGGACACACCTTCTCATTCAAAGAGTTTTCTTTATTTTCATGACTATTGACTATTGTAGAGTCACACTGAAGGCATCAAAACTATGAATCAACACATGTGGAATTATATATGGAATTATATACATAACAAAAAAGTGTGAAACAACTGAAAATATGTAATATTCTAGGTTCTTCAAAGTAGCCACCTTTTGCTTTGACTACTGCTTTGCACACTCTTGGCTTTCTCTTGATGAGCTTCAAGAGGTAGTCACCTGAAATGGTCTTCAACAGTCTTGAAGGAGTTCCCCGAGAGATGCTTAGCACTTGTTGGCCCTTTTGCCTTCTGTCTGCGGTCCAGCTCACCCCTAAACCATCTTGATTGGGTTCAGGTCCGGTGACTGTGGAGGCCAGGTCATCTGGAGCAGCACCCCATCACTCTCCTTCTTGCTCAAATAGCCCTTGATGCCTTCAGTGTGACTCTAAAATTTTCATAGTCATGAAAATAAAGAAAACTCTTTGAATGAGAAGGTGTGTCCTTTTGGTCTGTACTGTACATAACAAAAAAGTATGAAACAACTGAAAATATGTCATATTTATATTCTGTAGCCTATATATATATATATATATATATATATATATATATATATATATATATATATATATATATATATATATATATATGTATGTAATATGCACTTGTCATGACTGGGTAATCGCGGCAGCTACATTTGTTTTTCTGATTAATTGTTTTGCTCTATGAGAAAGACAAGGTAACAAAATATTCGGGGCTTATGCCCCCTTAGCCCAACCCTAGCGGCGCCCGTGGAATGCGTTTTTTTGACGGCCTGCTAGCGGATCATTAGGGGCTGTTCACATCACGTCTTCTGTGCGCGCAAGTTCGTTATTTCCAATGTAGGCGCGCGGTATGCGCGCTCATAATGGAAGCAACGCGCTCAACATCTAAACTTTTCAGAATGCCGCAAGCGCACCGCAGGTCATGTGACAATAACTAACCAATCAGCTTCATCCTTTCTCGTATCAACGTTGAAAGCTCAGCTAAGATGAAGGAACAGCTGTTCATAGCTGTATATGGATTGCCATTTTGAAATGAATTTAGTAGCAGAGCTACTGCGAGCGATTTTTAGTGCTGCAAATCCATTTATCCTTTGCTGAAATTTCCGCGTCTTCAATGAGAGAGAGCGTGTCATGGATGCCTAGCAACGACAGACGCCCCAGGAACACTTCTGCCCGAGCGCTTTGGAAAGAAGTAGAAAGCGGCGCGACTAGCGTTTTCCACGCGTTTTTAGGCGCGAACTACTGAAGACAAAAGCGATGACCCTCGGTACCTCTCAGGCTGACATGTTGATGTGATGTGATATCTGATTTAAGTGGGCGTGGTGTGTGTAAGGTAGAGAGGGCATGACTGATGATTGTGTCCTGATCCAGTCACGACGCTATTCTCAGCCTGCGCTCCAGCTGAGTAATCAACTTTATTTAAAAAAATAATTGATATATTTTATATTCAAACTGAAAACATGATGTAATTAACACTCAAGTCATTCAAGTCATCGTGTCTCAAGTCAAGTCAAGTCCCGAGTCTTTAACTTCCAAGTCCGAGTCAAGTCTCAAGTCCTAAAAATAGCGACTCGAGTCGACTCGAGTCCAAGTCACCAAGTCACAAGTCCCCATGTCTGGTTTTAACCTTGATTATTCACTGGTCTCACAGCACTTCCTTAAATTCTGTGTTTTAACTAACTCTCTCAATCTGATTTTCAATAGGTACCAGTCCAGCCTCATGTCTTAAAGGGGTCATGAAATGAGAAACCAAATTTGCCTTGATCTTTTGGAATATAAGAGGTCTTTGTACCATTAAAACGTCCTGCAAGTTTCATAGCTTAAGACGTCCTCCCCATTATAAACGAGCCATTTATTTAATCAAGCTCTAAATACAGCTCGTTCTGGATCCATGGTAAGAAGTGACGTCACGGTGCGAAGTGACGTTCCAACCATTTGCATATGACCGCCTCCAGCACAAGACAACTACGCTCATTTCGGATCGTTGTCGCGCTGCGCGCCTCACAAGTGTTCAGTCGACGGACAGCGAGTGGGTCTGTGTACAGGAAAATTACAGTGCCACGCAGATGTGCTGTTCCTGGCTGTGGACAAACAACATCTTTGAATACGCTGCCGAAAGATCCTGACGTCAGGGAAAAATGGATGCAGTTTATTTGTATAAGAGAATCTTGAAAATATGTCGCCTTTCTAGTAACGTTAGGCCTACATGTAATAGAAGATTAAAAATGTTGCCTTATCAATGCTGCATCTTCAAATATGGCCTGTGCATGCATTTTTGTCCGCAGTACACCCTATCATTTCATTGAAATTAGGTAAATAATGTTGAACTGTTAGCATATTAAACTATAGAATAATTATGCAACAATAAACCGTTTTCAAGTGTCTCGGGTTACAATTTTTTTATTAATTCAAAATAGTTTCACTTTCCATGTGGACACGGGCTGATCCAGTCTTCGTTGTTGTGGTGATGGTTCATTTTCCTCTGATTCCTCATCTGATTCCGGCTCAAACATATAAGGTTTTATCATTGCAAGAGCCATCGCTTCGAATGCATCACTCGCTACTAAACAGTTACGCGCTCAATCCGCAAATGTTCCGTCAAATGTCGTTAGCCAATCATAACAGTGGGCGTTAACACTGAACTCTTAAAGGGGAAACAACCCAAAACAGACTGTTTGTATCAAAGGATGAGAAACAGGGTGGGAAAATGTCATAATTCACTACATTTTAAAAGTTTTTTTTTTTTTAACTATAGTAATACTATAATTGCACCTAGGGGACCATAATAATAAAATAAAAAAACCCATGTCATGACCCCTTTAAAGAAAAAATAATTTTGACAGACAGAAGTGAGTACTTGACTCACCAATCAGATAAACATGGAGCTGGATTTGGCATAGTAAGGCTGTTTCATTAACCAACTGGGGAAAAAGCATAACTGAATACTTGACAACAATGCTGAGTGCTTTGGGAAAAGAGAATAAAAAATAAAAATAAAAAAGGGTATCTTGATGAACAATAGAAAAAATATATATGGTTGAAAAAATAGAAATATTGGTCACTCCATTTTGTTTAAAGGTAATTTTCTAAGGTAAAACTGAATAAAATAATAATGAATAAAAAATTATTCCAAAGATCCAAAATCATGTAATCACATATACTGTCATCACTGGGGATAACAAGATGGAAATGTTGATGGTCATGGATCCAAGATTTACAGAGATCTCCAATCCTCTTCTCAGAGTCGCTCATGAGCAATAACAAAAAAGTATTTGACTAAACTTTAAATTAGACAAACACATGACATTTGAGAAATGATAATTGGCTCTCTCAAATGCCCAATGCCTAGGCCTAATACTCTAAACAAATTCATCTATGAGATTTTGAAAAAAGGAAGGAAAGAAAGAAAAGAAAAGTTTTTGGTCAAAAAAGGGGAGTGAAAGTGTGTGAAAAAGTATGAATGATGGTGTTGTATGGCATTAAAGATAGTGTCTGACGAGACACTGAGGCAATTCAATCAATTTGCCCAAACAGCTGTATACAAATTTGAATGTGGGCCCACAGGGCAAACTTATGCCCAGAAAAATAATGACCATGGATGAATTTGGTTAAGTTTCCTGGTCAATACCTAGGTCATTGTTGTGGCAGAAAGAAAAACAGTGCCACACATGCGCAGCGTATAACATGGGAAGGCAGAGCAGAGCAAAGCAAGCTTGCTCTGTCCACCCCACATCTAACTTTCTTTTCAGGATATCATGATGGAGCTGATTGTGTCAAAAGGATGAAATATTGTCTTTCTGACTGTTAAAATAAAGTGGGTTGAGTGTTTTCCAGGTCAAAAGGCCTATATTACAGAGCAAGATAGGAAATTATCAAGTAATATAGTGGAACTCAGTTTACAAAACAAAAAGATAACTAAATAAGCAAATTGTTGAGAATAAAATTGAAAGGAATTAAAAAATAGTAAAGACAGCACAGGAATTGTGAAAGCTCAAAAAGGGGCCAAGACAGCCCTCAACCCACATTACATTTCCACAGGTCAAACCAAGAAGGACGACTAGCAAGATGAACAAATTAGCATGCTTGATAACACTAACAAAAAACTCTGAAGTTTTCCATTTACAGGTGACAGCAGTTCTAGTAAGGCCAAGGAATGCTTCGCTCCATCAAAGAGAACCAGTGAGGGTGCAGTTATGATCTCAAGAGAGCCTTGCATTAATCAGCAAAACGGTTACAGAGTGACACCTGAGTTCACATCTCTAACCTTAAAATACACCAACCAGCTTCAACAACTCCACACAGCATGAAGTGAGGGATGAAGGGTGTGCTAGTAACGACCCACCCTTGCCAACAAGGGGAAAGACCATTGCAACGACTCGCAAAGAGTCTCCCTGGTGAAGATGGAACGAGAGAATGGACGGACTGCTACTGAGATCAAAATACTTGGGAGCAGATATGAGCCAACAAATAGAAAAGAAAAAGTACAAAGATAATGTCAAGTAATGTCAGATCAAGAACTTGAAGGTTATGAGAAGGGAAATATGGATGTAGGAAGATTTTAAGGGAGAATAGAGCAATTGGATGCAACAAATAGAATGAAAAGAGCAAAATAGAAAAGCTCTAGATTATTTGTAAACTGAAGAAGGAAAAGTATGTGTTATGTTTGGGGGACAAAGCTGTATTTATAGAAGGGAACATTTAATGAAGTAATGATCAAATTGAAAAGGCTAAGAATGGTAGATAAAGAAAATGTTGGAAAAGATAATAAAATGTAAGACTGGTTTGATTTACAGTTAGGAGCATGTGGAGCATAGTTTATAACTAAATAGGGAAAGTTTTTAGGAATTGCATTATTAACAGGATATTTACTATTTTACTGTATACTTCCTATATTGAGGTCACTAGTCAAAGTCACAGTTAAGCAAATTAAATTCAAAGATGTCAAGATAATGGGAAATTGATACATAAGGTATCTAAGCTGAAGATCAACTCTTATAATCTTGTGATATTCAATGTGTGATGTGATGTATGTATTTGTATGCCTTTTATACATAACTGTGATAACCAGGCAAATGCCAAGCCAATTGCATGTTAATGCTTTTAACAATGTTTACTATTAAAGAAGGAAGGGGAGATCTTTTACTCACTCCTTGTCAAATTAGGAGAGAGATGTTTGGTCCAGTAATCCCTCAGAGTGGAATTTCATAATCTAGCCACTGGTGATAATACAATGTGACTTATTTAGTCACTAGGTAGTGTAACTAATATGACTGGATTATGGAGTAGCACTCTGGATAAGAATAATCAAATGTGAGACTTATTAAGTCTCAAAGGGGAGAATATGTGGAAGATTTTTATTAGTAAGATTTTAATCAATCAAGAATAATCAATGTGAATCTAGCCATTTTTGTTGCTAGTTGTTTTTCCATTATAATCCTATAGGAAATGGATAGAAAGGAATATGCTTACGTGCAGGAATGTACAGAACTGATGAAAAACATATGGTCAGACATAGATTGAGGGCCTGTGTTTAGAGTAAATCAAGCAGAGGGCCTCTCCACTCTAGGGAGGTATTAAAATTGCAAGCATAAGGAAAAGTCTTGACTATTTGGAAACGCCCTGTATAGGGTATATAATGAGATGCTAGATAGCATTTCGGGAGATCTCCTTGCAAGGACCTCTCGGCTTTGTTTTGCTTAAAATAAAGTATTTTCTTCTGAGAGAAAAATCCCTGACTGAGTTCGATTCTTTAGAGAACCGGCAAAATACACCACAATGAAAGGACGAAGACAACAATTACATTATAATATAACATTGTGACATCCTTAAAAACCATAAGAACATTTACAGTGAGTTAATTTCAAAACGTGGGAAAGTCTTAGGCTACAGTCTACATATCAAAAATATATATATATTTTTTTAGTTGCACCAACTAATCGACTAATCCATTAGTAGACTTCAATGCTCGGCCATGACACTTTAAGCTTAACGTTGACTATTCTCCGGTCCTATAGAGGGCACAACAGAATAATAAATCTTTGAAGGACTTCCACATTTACGAACCGCGGAGGCTGTCTGTCAGTCACACACACACACACAGACCACAACGAGCGCACGCACATGCATTAACTGTACGTAAACTCCTGCTTAATAATAAAGAGTGACGATGGCGAAGAGATTTGATTAATGTTATCGTGCACATTTTATCTCACCAAACATTTCTAATTTGCGATATTATTAAGACGTTTGTCTGTGAGATCTGCAAGAACTCGCATGCACGCCGCAGAGGCTGTCTGTCAGTCACACACACACACACACAACAAGAACGAGCGCGGTACACGCATAACAGTACGAAAACTCCCGCTTAATACAAAGAGTGACGATGGCGGAGAGAGCAAAACGTTCCAAAGTGTGGTTATACTTCACTAGAGTTAATGTTGACATGCTGATTTGCATGTAAGAGCGGAAACACAAGCAATCTGTCAAAGCAAAAGTGCATAATGTGTATCGACTGCCTAGCTAGCTCGTCTCTGGTTGTTGCCCCATCTACATCAGGTATGTATGCTAAAATCATGTTGAATCAACGTTGTTCACGTCATTTAAAATGTAAAATCTCCCTGGTTTGCTAACCTTACGTAGAAATTCTGTTGATTTCTTTTGGGAAAAATGAGAATGAAATCAACATATTCTAAATCTAAATGTAAACATTTATTTGGCTAACTTAAATGCACAGCACCTCAAGTTAGTTTACAAAATAGCCAATTGCCACATTTTTCAACCTTTTTATTATATATATATATATATATATATATATATATATATATATATATATATATATATACATAAAAATCAATAATATTTTTTTATTTTATTTTAAGCTGCAGCTACTATGAACCAACCAACTCCTCCTAACACCTCTGGTCCAAGACAAGCCCATTGTTAATTTTACATTAAAAAAAAATAAAGAAATGTTAATTCTGTTCTCAACTTGTTCTTAAAAAAACCACACACACACAACACAAAGTACCGATAAGAATACCGTTAAAGTACCGGACCGTTAAGCAGTATCGGTAAGAGTAGTAATACCGTTAAAACCTTAACGATACCCATCCCTACCCATACCACAACAGGACCTGCTACGGTGGCCGAGAGAGAAAACATGCTGCAAATAACAAAAATACCTGTAAATTATGAAAACATCTTCATCAGTTTGACAACACGTGCTGCAAATACTCACAATACAAACAAATAAAGAAATGTGCTGCAAAAACACAGACCACATCGGAAATATTTAAGGGAACCGTAAAGTGACAAATGTGGCTGGGACATAATTTATGAATGTTTGCTCTGAAAAAATGTCTTTTGTTTATTTTAACAATCCTGGTCATACGATTCCTTAGCTTTTTTATGGATATTATTAGCCTAAATAAGCTGATGAAATACACAATTTCTGTAACTGTGAAAAGTTATGTAAGCTGGCTAGCTTACTTTTACAGCTTACCTTACAAAAACTAACTATAGCCTGTGGTTTTACTATTGAAATGAATGAATTAATAAATACATTTATTATTAAACAAAAGCAAACAAAAAATGGTTACTGTAATCATTAACAAATTAACCATGAATTTACTACTATAACCATAGTTTAACCATGGTATTTGTACAAATATGGTTATACAAATGGTAATCAATACTCAAAATTTTCTTTTTGTTGGGGTAATTTTGTTTGTGTTGAGTATTTGCAGAGCGTTTCTGTATTTGTTTGTGTTGTGAGCATTTGTAGCTTGTTTTTGTATTTCATTGTGTTGAGTTTGCAGCACATTTGCTGTCAAACTGATGAAGATATTTTCTTAATTTGCTGGTGCTTTTTCTATTTGAATGTGTTTTGTGAAGTTGAGCTCTCTCGGCCACCGTGCATCGCCCCTATTTTGAAATCTTTACCCCACACGTACATACGCAACCATGGCAACAACGATCGCAGAAACAAGCGAAGATGACACACAAGCAAATTCAAACAAAAGCCAACATGAATAAGTTGTGTGAAACAACGCAAAATCGTTACTCACCTATCAAAAAGAAACAAATAAACCTCTGCATCCGATTCGAGCCCTTCCCAATCCTTGAGTTTCTCTCCACCGCTGGATATTTACGCGGGTCCTACCTCTTGCTTGATTGTAAACCCTCTTTTTTATCCGCCATCTCTCTCAATAAAAGCGTCAGCTAAATGACTAAATGTAAATGTAATATGCGTCCTGTGCACTCAAATTGAGCGCTCTCTTCTCGCCATCAGGACAAGACACGCCCCCTTACTGCTGATTGGCTACAAGTGTGTTTTGGGACTCGGTCAGACACAGCGGTCAAAAGCGTGTTTCAAAAATCGTTTAGCTAGTACACGTTTAAAGGAGCCGCGGGCCGGGTCTCTTCTACTTAGACTCATGTACATCGTGGAAACATCGATGAATCCTCTGTTTACCAATAGAACCTTTCATTGAGAAAGTGAGGGGGACGGATCTGGTTACTATGAATCTGGGGGGGTCATGTCCCCCCGTCCCTAGTGCCATCTGCGCGCCTGGGGTATAATGTAACAAAGTCGGAAGTGTCATAAATCCAGGTCTTGTGGTTATGTTTTAAAACTCGGTACTGTATTGTGAAACTTGACTTGATCCTTAGCAGGAATCAACATTTGTGTGCATTGAGACTTGAGAGTTCAATCAAGACATGATGGTAAAGACTTGGTTTTGACTTGAACATATTTGACCCCCATCTCTGCTGGTATTGTCCCTGATTACCAGTGTAACCAGTATTATATCATGGCAAGCCTGTAGCAAATATTTGAAGTTAAAAGATCATTTCAGAAACTGGGAGGAAGAAAAAACAACAACAAAGATTTAATCTTATGTTAGTCTATTATATTGGATTTGGATGCTTCTGTTTAAATTTAGGCTGTATTCCCTGGCAACTGTGCATTAAAATATATATTATACTACAGGGCTGTTGAATGCTTGAATCTTATTGGTTGGGTATCGTTTGAATTTAACAATTCCGATTTCAATTCCTTGTTTCAATTCCGGTTCCTTACGATTCTCGATTCCAATTCATTTAAGAGGCAGGGTCAAAAAAGGTTTAGGATATTTTAAATGATCTAGCTAACCAATGGCTTTTCTGAAGGAAATCGTCTGACTTTCTCCATCAATTTTAATTTTATGAACTTTTTACTTTTTTTTAACTTTACTATGAATTTCTCACAGGGCTGTTTTCAACTACAATTTAAATATCAAATCTATGAACTTGAATATAAATATTATAAATTATGAATATATTTTCACAGGGGTACACTTTCCTCGAGAGCTTTATTATTGAAAACCTCATGAAAACACATTTACACATGAGTGTATGATGCTGCAGGTACTTGAACATGTTACCGTGCTCCGACTGATGTTGCATTTTGCCGAGATTTCGTTCCATTTAGAAATGTGAAGCCACACTTTGGACCGCCGGCGCACGCTATCCATGTTCGATTCACTCGGTTATGCCAACACTTCCGGTGGACGCTTCTTTGTTGGTGTTCAGCGGTTTCTTCTTATTCCGGTCGGCGGACTATGAATCAAAATTTTAACTTTAGAACGATTCCGGGAAAATCACAAAGCTAGTCACGGTTCCATTCAATACTCGATACCCAAGCCTTATTGGTTGATGAACATTCTCTCTATCTCTCTCTCTTTATCTGTGTCTCTGTCTCTCTCGCTCTCTAATAACTGCATTAGAGCTATCAACGGCTCAAGCCTCCATTACCAGCCTTAAAATGATGTTTTGATACTAGCAAAATAGGTGTTGGATTAGATGCTGAAGAAATAGTCCTACTCACGATAGCAATTGATGTATAATAAAAAATAAAAACGGATTAATGCCTTTAAATATATAATCTGATTGATGTCCTGAGGGGTGGTAACCTTCGGGCCTTTGAATTATTAGAAAAATAATGCACACCCATGTATCCCGCTTATACCAAGGTAATTTGCCATCAATGAACATTTTAAAATTGTTAACAATGTTTGTAGCACAATATTTGACCAAAATGGTAAACACAATGGTTATCTTAATCCTAACTGAAATTGGATAGATTAATTCTTAAGGTCTGGATTGTTCTGTAAAGGATTTTTCTGTAATATGTCACTAAGTTTGTGTATTAAATTACTTATAAAATATAGAAAGTCAAATTAAAATACTTACTCTTTAGCAGTATAAGCAAAAAACAAGAGGAAGGAGTCTGTAAAAAAAAAGAGAACAATATAATGCAGTTACATGTCCCTTAAGAAACATTTTATACAAGACACATTAGATACTGATATCAATTACAATTTAACAT
Organism: Carassius auratus; assembly: GCF_003368295.1. NCBI lineage: Eukaryota > Metazoa > Chordata > Actinopteri > Cypriniformes > Cyprinidae > Carassius > Carassius auratus. The sequence continues at coordinate 24,759,751 of NC_039270.1, read as the reverse complement.
AAAATAACAATTCCTTTAACCTACTTAAGATGTTACTTATAACTTACTGCATCAGAGCATTCAGTGAACTATATGGAAAAAATAAACACTTACATAGGAACAGTAAAGATGTCGTAGTCTTTGATGACTCTTAAAAGCTGTTTATGCAGATGCTGTTAACACACACAAAACAGAATTAAATGTAGTTCAAATATTGCTATACAAATTAAAAAAAAAGATTTTTCATTAAGGTTGGGGGGTGAAATTTATATCTAACTATACAAACATTTTTTAATTTAATAAACAACAGATATTTCTTAGAGTGAGTTAGTTGTTCTGTCTTTTTCTTATTTTTCTGTTGCCACTTTTAAGAACGGTTTCCTTACAGTGTTAACTGTCAAAAAAAAAAGTCTGTATATTGAAAAACAATATGCCGTTAAAGAACTCAGTCGGGGACTAGGGTGTGTGTCAAGACAGCATTTGAGCACAACATTGACTTCTATTTAAAGAATATTGTGCTTCATGCTACTCTCTAAAAAAGCATTTTTCTAACTTTTCATAAAACAGTCAAAATAATGACATTTCCAAACATACATTTTCTAAAAAATATTAAATGGTACAACTGAATAGTAATGTTTTAATAATATTAAAAGTCTAACTGTTCAAAAACTTTTGACTGGTAGTGTAATCCCTTTAATTTCTATTTTAAGTCAGTCCTGATGACTGTAACTTGCTGCATGATGTAGCAGTGATTGATCTAAATAAAAATATTTGGGAAGTGTCTGAAATTCAATCCAAAAGTGTACTTACAAAGCCAAAGATGCTGTGTTATTTGGCTCTGAAAAGAGCCGTTGGGGTCGGTTAAGTTGATGCTAACAAGAAATGGAGGGAAGAAAAAGTAAAACAGTACTCAAACATTGCCTGCTGTACTAATTGATATGTATTGATTTTTAATTTGTAATTAGATCAGTTATGAGAATGTCAAATTAGAGGTTCAGGATAACTATTTCTCACTTACAACAGTTAGATGTCAGTTAACACACAAAAAAAAAAAAAAAAAAAAATATATATATATATATATATATATATATATATATATATATATATATATATATATATATATATATATATATATATATATATATATGTATGTTCAATGTATAAACCAAAAGTTATTAAAGGCTGTGATTTGTGAATATGACCACATAACTTCTGACAATGCACCAAAAATAAGAATAATAGAGATGAGGACTTCAATGAAACCTTCCAAACCACAAAAAAAGTTGTATTAAGTCACAGTAAAATGTATATTTCTATTGAAAATAATTAGGCTTATTATCTTACTTGATTTTACTTTAATATTTTTTGGTTTGTATTCACAGGCCTAGATGTTTTACTTTTATGGTACATTTTAATTACTTAAAATTCATCATTATTATTATTATTATTGGGAGCCGATTTTATACATTATATATATATTTTAGGGGTTGCACCAACTAATCGACTAATCCACTAGTAGACTTCAATGCTCGGCCATGACACTTTAAACTTAACATTGACTAGTCTCCGGTCCTATAGAGGGCACAACAGAATAATAAATCTTTGAAGGACTTCCACATTTACGAACCGTTTCCAAACAGTTAAAAATTACAAATAAATGTATACTCTGAATGGTCCACAAGACATGCTCGAAATTCACTGAGAGAACACACATTCTAAACATCTTATTGTACAGGTAAGTTAATCGCTGTTCTAATCTAATGTGCTGCTGTACTGTAACGCACACACATAGACTACAGACAGCAGCTCGTACGTCACGTGCAGGTCGCTCGCACACAGAATCATTCAGCACAGACAAGTATTGTCAATGATATTCTGTGATTTCTCAAAAGAATTGCTTAAAAACTGAAAAGTTCAAGCATATATTTGCTAATAACTAAATCCCACAGCGTCACTACTACTACTAGAGAGACGCGGTCATGTAGAAATAATTCATACAATCGCTCTCACTAATGCATTCATATGAATGTAACCTGTACTGTGCTACTTTATCTTTATCTGATTTAGAATGAGCAGAAATCTTTGAGAAATAAAATGACCAAAAGACAAAATATAAAATGATATTTAAATTAGCTGTTATGGGAGCAATAGCCATGTACGCAGGGCTATGTCATATGCCATAGCTGTGCACAAGGTGTTTTTCACAGCTCCAAACTTTTGTTCATTAATGACGTCATCATCGACTAGTCGACTTTGACTCGACTTTCATCACATAAAAGTTGACTTTAAAAAAATCTAAAGTCGTTTATCCACCTAATATATATATATATATATATATATATATATATATTAGGGGTGTAACGATACGCGTATTCATATTGAACCGTTCGGATCAAGGCTTTCGGTTCGGTACGCGGTACGCATTATGTACCGAACGGTTCGTAGGACTAATTAATTATATTTGGAAAATAAAAAAAAAATTGTGAAATATAATGATATGCGTTCAACAAGGTAGCCCAATAACCCAAACGACGTAACCGGCAACGCCCCTGACACCCCCGAAGTAGGAAAAAAACACCAACTTATATGTTTATGTTAGGCTACTCAGTCAGGCGCTCGCCCACTCAGTACGCGCTGAAGGCTCGTTGCAAAATGGCCAATGCGCTTAACAGACCAGAAATAGAAGATCCTCCAATAACCAACAGGTCTGGTGTTTGGGTGCACTTTACCAATCGATCGGGGCATCCAAACAAGCACGGAAATCAAAATGGACTAGTTCTCTACTGTGTCGGAATTTCCTGAGCAGTACGATACAATTAACAGGCCTGCACGTTACTAGATAGAAGAACTGTTATAAATAGAACGTATGCACGGGCAGTTTTGAAAACTCCACCTACTTTGCTCTTGGCATAGTGCTGCGCGTTGTATCTGAAGGGCAACGCTGAGCCCAGGGTCCAGCGCAGCGCATACCGCGTCCTTTGTGAAAGACCCTTTAGCCATTTCGCAATGAGCCTTCAGCGCGCACTGAGTGAGCGAGCGCACTCTGTAGTGGAAAACGCAGGTTTTAAGAACATGCGTAATTGAGCCCCGTTACAATATTCCTTCACGAGCCCATTTCAGCCAGACCGTAATTCCTGCTTTGTTCCAAAAAACATAAGCCCTATGGAGAACCAATTGAGTAAAAACACACAACTCAATATAAAGAGTTATAGAGTTCCATATAAAAAGTTACATCTTTGTATTTGTTCATAACTATTACAACAATATGACATTTTCATTTTTTTATACAAGGAGCTGTTTTTGTTTTATACAGTATGCTGCTAAGAAAACACCATAGAAGATGGGTAAAGAATAGCTCCATCATTGTTCAATGTAAAAAAAACAAACATACTTTGTTAGCTTTAATAAATAAAACAATTTTTAAAAATCAAGGAAATTTATCTGCCAATTTTTTATTTTTGCTGTATCTAAAACGTACCGAACCGTACCGAACCGAACCGTGACACCAGTGAATCGTATCGAACCGAACCGTGAATTTTGTGAACTGTTACACCCCTAATATATATATATATATATATATATATATATATATATATATATATATATATATATATATATATATATACACACACTAACCCGATTCCAAAAAAGTTGGGACACTGTACAAATTGTGAATAAAAACAGAATGCAATGATGTGGAAGTTTCAAATTTCAATATTTTATTCAGAATACAACATAGATGACATGTCAAATGTTTAAACTGAGAAAATGTATCATTTTAAGGAATAAAAATATGTTTATTTTAAGTTTCATGGCATCAACACATCTCAAAAAAGTTGGGACAAGGCCATGTTTACCACTGTGTGTCATCCCCTCTTCTTTTTATAACAGTCTGCAAACGTCTGGGGACTGAGGAGACAAGTTGCTCAAGTTTAGGAATAGAAATGTTGTCCCATTCTTGTCTAATACAGGCTTCTAGTTGCTCGACTATCTTAGGTCTTTGTCGAATATTACTCTTTATGATGTGCCAAATATTTTCTATGGGTGAAAGATCTGGACTGAAGGCTGGCCATTTCACTACCCGGATCTTTCTTTTACGCAGCCATGATGTTGTAACTGATGCAGTATGTGGTCTAGCATTGTCATGTTGGAAAATGCTAGGTCTTCCCTGAAAGAGAAGACATCTGGATGGAAGCATATGTTGTTCTAGAACTTGGATAAACCTTTCAGCATTGATGGTGCATTACCAGATGTGTAAGCTGCCCATTCCACACGCACTCATGCAACCCCATACCATCAGAGATGCAGGCTTCTGAACTGAGCGCTGATAACAACTTGGGTTGTCCTTGTCCTCTTTAGTCTGGATGACAATTTGATTCGTCAAATGCTTAGATACGGCTTCTTTTTTGACCTATAGAGTTGTAGCCGGCAACAGTGAATGGCACAGTGGATTGTGTTCACCAACAATGTTTTCTGGAAGTATTCCTGAGCCCATGTTGTGATTTCCATTACAGTAGCATTCCAGTATGTCATGCAGTGCCATCTAAGGGCCCGAAGATCACGGGCATGCAGTATTGTTTTACGGCCTTGACCCAGAGATTGTTCCAGATTCTCTGAATCTTTGGATGATATTATGCACGGTTGATGAGGATAACTTCAAACTCTTTGCAATTTTTCTCTGAGAAACTCTTTTCTGATATTGCTCCTCTATTTTTCGCCGCAGCATTGGGGGAATTGGTAATCCTCTGCCCATCTTGACTTCTGAGAGACACTGCCACTCTGAGAGGCTCTTTTTATAGACATCATGTTGCAAATTTACCTAATAAGTTGCAAAATGGTCCTCTAGCTGTTCCTTATATGTACATTTAACTTTTCCAGCCTCTTATTGCTACCTGTCCCAACTTTTTTGGAATGTATAGCTCTTATGAAATCCAAAATGAACCAATATTTGTCATGGCATTTAAAAATGTCTCACTTTCAACATTTGATATTTTATCTATATTCTATTTTGGATAAAATATAAGTTTATGAGATTTGTAAATTATTCCATTTCTTTTTTTACTCACAATTTGAAGTGTCCCGACTTTTTTGAAATTTGGTTTGTAAATACAAAGAACCTTACCACTTTTGGCAAAAACAATTTTTTTTTCTTTCTTCGGTAGGGGGCCAATAACTCTTTTGTTGCTAAGTTTCAAAACATACCTAAGCAGCATATCGTCGCTGTCGGGCAGAAACCTCCTATGTCCAAATTTGGTAAATTTCATATTTTTCACAAATCGATGCTATTGGTCAGTCCCCATGTGGTTCTGTTCATTTTACAAATGATTAACCAATCTAAGTATAACTTGAGAGCAAATCTTTTAACTCCACTGGACACTTCAACTGTCTGAGAAGTCTCGTAACTCCACCTATTCTTCACTCCGCAGGAGCTTCGCGGCATATGTCTACTCAAGATTGAGAGTCGCAAAGAATCCTCGTCGAGCAACACATCCTCTGAGCTAAATGTCCTCAAAACAATGGTTATTCATGATTCAGTTATATGAATTATATAATAACAGTTTGTATATTTGATCAGCACCTAGAAAGGACCTCTACTGCCCTGAAAGACAGCGGAGACCAGGACAACTAGAGCCCCAGATACAAATTCCCTGTAAAGACCTTGTCTCAGAGGAGCACCAGGACAAGACCACAGGAAACAGATGATTCTTCTGCACAATCTGACTTTGCTGCAGCCTGGAATTGAACTACTGGTTTCGTCTGGTCAGAGGAGAACTGGCCCCCCAACTGAGCCTGGCTTCTCCCAAGGTTTTTTTCTCCATTCTGTCACCGATGGAGTTTCGGTTCCTTGCCGCTGTCACCTCTGGCTTGCTTAGTTGGGGTCACTTCATCTACAGCGATATCGTTGAATTCATTGCAAATAAATGCAAAGACACTATTTAAAATGAACAGAGATGACATCACTGAATTCAACGATGAACTGTCATTTTGCAATTGTTTGACACACTGTTTTCCTAATGAAGGTTATTCAGTTGCTTTGACGCAATTTATTTTGTATAAAGCGATATATATATAAAAAAAAGGTGACTTGACTTGACTTGAAATCTTACATTGTTTTGTTTCTGACGATAATAATGCCATTGTCTTAGTTAGCCACTATGCATTGGTTTTGTCATCATGTTTGGTGAGATATCTAATGTGATTTTCATGGGGCTTAAAAAAAGAAAACTTGACCCCCGCTAGTTCTGGCGCTTGTCTGAACAATCCACTGCAATGCGGACCAAACCCTGTGCATTGCAAATAAGACAGGATTGTAGCTTACAATTTAAAGGCATGCCGTCATGTTCAACAAGTAGCTGCCTTTTCCATCATGTTCATAACTTTAAGCAAGCTAGCTGGCTTCTTGCCTTGTTATCATATGTAAACATGCTGTATAAATTAGGGAAACTACCTTTATTTTATATAAAATTTTATTTTTTGCAGCAACCGTGTCTGTGTCCTTAGAGGAACTGTCAGATGCGGCCTCTATTCAGGCCATGTGGAGATAAAAGAGCTGAAATTCAAACACCTCCAACACCTGAAGGAAGTCATCCCGAAGAACTTTCACAGCTTTTATGACAATTTGCTCCACTAGCTTAATATAGGATGCAGTATTAACAGTCAATATAATGGCAATGTAACACCACACACAGAGCCTCACAGATACAGACACACAGACAAGGGCTCACCCTACTCACTGAGTAAAGGGCTTAGTAAATTAATGAAATGTATTTCTCAACAAGGGGGCAAAATCAATTCATTGTTACTAGAGAGAGACAGACAATTTACATATCTCTCTTCGTTTCTCTCTCAAAATGGCCATATTTGAGAAAAATTTTCATCACTGGATATAACTGTCATTTAATTTTTTTTTTTTGTAAAACGTATTATTACAAGTTGACTAATATTAAATGATTTGCAGCTTCATCTTGATGCTTCGTGCTCTGCGTCTGTGAACAGTAAACCCTGCCTACTTTGATTTGATTGGCCATCTCAGTCATTTTGACATTGACAAGCGCTGTTTTTTTTTTGCATTATTGACATTCTGTTTTCCTAATTAATGTTGTTCAGTTGCTTTGACGCAATGTTTTTTGTTTAAATCACTATATAAATAAAGGGGACTTGACTTGTTAGACCGCTGAGGCTTTGATCTGAAGCGCCTAGTATGTGGAGTGTTCGTGTGCGTGTAGCAAGTTGGGAAGAGAAAAGTATTGATTGTGTCTTGGGTTTGTATGATGAACTTCCCAAAACTATTTTTCTTTGTAGTTGGGAACTATTGGTTGGGGTGTTTGTTGTGTGGGACATTTATCAGTGTTGCGCGCTATGCGTTTGGAGTGCGTGAGTAACGTCATCCTCAGTTTGCGGATAGACGCTGGCGAGGAAAGACGCACTTATTTTCTCTCGCTCTTCCTACTTAATGTTGGTATGTACGAGGAGTTCATCCAATTAAAGTTCGTTGATCATTGAGTACAATGTTATATTGAATCGATTGTACACATGCATATTGTGTATTTTGAATTTTGTGTGAGCTTTATCGGACGCACGTGGAGTGAACTAACTGTTGATTTGTGCACAGTGTGTGATGTGGGAAGAGGTTGGCGCAACAAAAAAATATTGATCAAATTGTCCCATATGTTTCCAGGTATGTTCAGTTCTTCAATTTAACCAGTATAACGTGATCTAATTTCTGTAATTTGGGTTTATAATGTATATGTGGATTGTGCTTTTGAGCAGATATTGTATATTTATTTTTCAGATTCTGTAATACATAATGTTAAATATGTATACAAGTGAGTTACGTCATCCTCAGTTTGCGGATAGACGCTGGCGAGGAAAGATGCACTTATTTTCTCTCGCTCTTCCTACTTAATGTTGTGTGTGATGTGGGAAGAGGTTGGCGCAACAAAAAAATATTGATCAAATTGTCCCATATGTTTCCAGGGCGGGTCAATAAATTCAGCTGTTCTGAAGCCATCCTATTGTCTACTGTGTGAAATTCGTTATGTGCAGAAAGGGATCTGCTACATGCGCATCCGTAGACTAGCAAGTTCATTCTCAAACTGTAATAGTATTTATGGCTCTTAACAGCCTGTGTGACTATGAGAAGTTATTACCTCAAAATGTACATCAGTGTGCAGTTTTTCCTATTGCTTGTCTACCAGCGATTATCCTGCTGTAGGTTGCAGACACCTGTTATAGACTATGCCTCTCTTGGCACTGTGCATGTAAAATACCCCAAGTAGCAAGGTTTTTAACTAAGGGAGAAAAAAAGGCTGTCTACTGGCGCCAAGTAAGCCTCTTTGGACCAACATGTTTTTTAGCCATTAACGAATGAAAATAGGTAAGATACATTTGACTAGGCCTGTTGCATTAAAAATCGATAGCTGTAATGCTTTGGTGTAGGTAGGTGCGAAGGTAAGTTTGCGAGCAGATTTCCGCATATTAGACATCTTAATCAGCTCATAGTTTTGTATTGCATCACTTATAGCACTCAAATCTTTAAAACATAGTTTAGGAAGATGTATGTAACGACAGTCGTTAACTTTGGTTAGCTTATTGAAGCCTTTTCTCTTGTCAAAATGTTCAACGCAACCGCCAATCTTGCGTGCAGATTAATTTCCGCCTATTAGACTAGTCAACTTATTGTTTTATTTTGGTAATGCATCACTTATAGCTCTAATATTTAAAATAAAGTTTAGGAAGATGAATGTAATCACAATCATTTGCTTTGATTTTCCTTGTCTCTTGTCAAAAGGCTCAGCGTTGTTGAACACTGCTGGCAGCAACGATGTCTGTATCCGTACCAATTCCTATCAATGAAAGTCTAATTTCGTATCTCCCTGCTCCCAAGTCATGAATCTTGTATCTCCGATAAAACATCATTTTGGGGAAATGTTGTGTTAATGTTGGTACACAACATCATATGATAACAATATAAGGTATTATACCAACTTTAACAATACAATGTTTAATAACTCAAAAAATATGCAGGTTTTTTCTATTTTCTGAAAAAAATGGTTTTGGAGATTCTGCCCAACAGTGATGATATGCTGTTTTTTCAACTTTTTAAATATGGAAGGTTATTCACCATCATATTCTCCTAGAATATAGGTATGTACATTCTAAAATCAAAATTGTTCTTACATTAAACAATATCACCCGCCCCCCCCCCAAAAAAAACTGTTGATGTAAGATCGATGTAAGCGTGCTTGATCATGGTTAACAGGTATGATTCACTCTAGAATGCACTACATATAAACTCTTGACTAAAAAGCTCTCGTCCTCTACAGACACCTAACAAGCACATGGCCATGCATAAAGTTTCCCAGGTTGCCAGTATTAATGTGTTTTCCTTGTCAGTCGTGTTATTGTGTTCCTCACAGCTGTTGTCTGGTGAGAGGGAGGTCGTTGTTCTCTCATGACTGTTTTCTGATAATAGAGCGGTCGTTGCTCCCTCACGGCTGTCGTTTGGTAAGAGGGCGGTCGTTGTGTTCCTCATGACTGTCGTCTGGTAAGAGGGAGGTCGTTGTGTTCCTCATGACTGTCGTCTGATAAGAGGGAGGTCATTGTTCCCTCACGGCTGTCGTCTAGTAAGAGGGAGGTCATTGCTCCCTCATGACTGTCGTCTGGTAAAAGAGAGGTGGTTGTTCCCTCATGGCTGTCATCTGGTAAAAGGGAGGTGATTGTTTCCTCACGGCTGTTGTCTGGTAAGAGGGTGGTCATTTTGTTCCTCATGACTGTCGTCTGGTAAGAGGGAGGGTGTTGTTCCCTCACGGCTGTCATCTGGTAAGAGTGAGGTAATTGTTCCCTCATGACTGTAGGGAGGGTGTTTTTCCCTCATAGCTGTCGTCTGGTAAGAGGGCAGTCGTTGTTCCCTCATGGCTGTCATCTGGTAAGAGGGAAGTGGTTGTGTTCCTCACGGCTGTCGTCTGGTAAGAGGGAGGTGATCCTTCTCTTATGTCTATCGTCTGGTAAGAGGGAGGTGGTTGTGTTCCTTATGGCTGTCGTCTGGTAAGAGGGCTGTCGTTGTTTCCTCATGACTGTCGTCTGGTAAGAGGGCGGTCGTAGTTCCCTCATGGCGGTCGTCTGGTAAGAGGGAGGTCGTTGTTCCCTCATGACTGTCGTCTGGTAAGAGGGAGGTCGTTGTTCCCTCATGGCTGTCGTCTGGTAAGAGGGAGGTCGTTGTTCCCTCATGACTGTTGTCTGGTAAGAAGGAGGTCATTGTTCCCTCATGGCTGTCGTCTGGTAAGAGATCGGTCATTGTTCCATCATGGCTGTCATCTGGTAAGAGGGAGGGTGTTGTTCCCTCACGTCTGTCGTCTGGTAAGAAGGAGGTCATTGTTCCCTCATGGCTGTCATCTGTTAGGAGGGCGGTTGTTGTTCCCACATGACTGTCGTCTGGTAAGAGGGAGGTCGTTGTTCCATCATGGCTATCATCTGGTAAGAGGGAGGGTGTTGTGTTCCTCACAGCTGTCGTCTGGTAATAGGGAGGTCATTGCTCCATCATGACTGTCGTCTGCTAGGAGGGCGGTCGTTGTTCCCTCATGGCTGTCGTCTGGTAAGAGGGAGGTTGTTCTTCCCTCAGGACTGTCGTCTGGTAAGAGGGAGGTTGTTGTTCCCTCAGGACTGTCGTCTGGTAAGAGGGAGGTCGTTGTTCCCTCATGACTGTCGTCTGCTAAGAGGGTGGTCGTTGTTCCCTCACGGCTGTCGTCTGGTAAGAGCGAGGTGGTTGGTCCCTCATGACTGTTATCTGGTAAGAGGGAAGTGGTTGTGTTCCTCATGGCTGTCGCCTGGAAAGAGGCAGGTGGTCCTTCTCTTATGTCTGTCGTATGGTAAGAGAAGGTGGTTGTGTTCCTTATGGCTGTCTTCTGGTAAGAGGGCAGTCTTATTTCCCTTATTACTGTTGTGTGGAAAGAGGGAGGTCGTTGTTCCCTCTCGGCTGTCGTCTGGTAACAGGGAGGTCGTTGTTCTCTCATGACTGTTTTCTGGTAATAGGGAGGTTGTTGTTCCCTCACGGCTGTCGTCTGGTAAGAGGGCGGTCATTTTGTTCCTCACGACTGTCATCTGGTAAGAGGGAGGTCGTTGTTCCCTCACGACTATCGTCTGGTAAGAAGGAGGTCGTTGTTCCTCATGGCTGTCTTCTGGTAAGAGGGAGGTGGTTGTTATCTCATGGCTGTCATCTGGTAAGAGGGAGGTCGTTGTTCCCTCATGGCTGTTGTCTGGTAAGAGGGAGGGCGTTGTTCCCTCATGGCTGTCGTCTGGTAAGAGGGAGGTGGTTGTTCCCTCATGGCTGTCATTTGGTATGAGGGAGGGTGTTGTTCCCTCAAGGCTGTCGTCTGGTAATAGGGAGGTCATTGCTCCATCATGACTGTCGTCTGCTAGGAGGGCGGTCGTTGTTCCCTCATGGCTGTCGTCTGGTAAGAGGGAGGTTGTTCTTCCCTCAGGACTGTCGTCTGGTAAGAGGGAGGTTGTTGCTCCCTCAGGACTGTCGTCTGGTAAGAGGGAGGTCGTTGTTCCCTCATGACTGTCGTCTGCTAAGAGGGTGGTCGTAGTTCCCTCATGGCGGTCGTCTGGTAAGAGGGAGGTCGTTGTTCCCTCATGGCTGTCGTCTGGTAAGAGGGAGGTCGTTGTTCCCTCATGGCTGTCGTCTGGTAAGAGGGAGGTCGTTGTTCCCTCATGACTGTTGTCTGGTAAGAGGGAGGTCATTGTTCCCTCGTGGCTGTCGTCTGGTAAGAGATCGGTCATTGTTCCATCATGGCTGTCATCTGTTAGGAGGGCGGTTGTTGTTCCCACATGACTGTCGTCTGGTAAGAGGGAGGTCGTTGTTCCATCATGGCTATCATCTGGTAAGAGGGAGGGTGTTGTGTTCCTCACAGCTGTCATCTGGTAATAGGGAGGTCATTGCTCCATCATGACTGTCGTCTGCTAGGAGGGCGGTCGTTGTTCCCTCATGGCTGTCGTCTGGTAAGAGGGAGGTTGTTCTTCCCTCAGGACTGTCGTCTGGTAAGAGGGAGGTTGTTGTTCCCTCAGGACTGTCGTCTGGTAAGAGGGAGGTCGTTGTTCCCTCATGACTGTCGTCTGCTAAGAGGGTGGTCGTTGTTCCCTCACGGCTGTCGTCTGGTAAGAGCGAGGTGGTTGGTCCCTCATGACTGTTGTCTGGTAAGAGGGAAGTGGTTGTGTTCCTCACGGCTGTCGCCTGGAAAGAGGCAGGTGGTCCTTCTCTTATGTCTGTCGTATGGTAAGAGAAGGTGGTTGTGTTCCTTATGGCTGTCTTCTGGTAAGAGGGCAGTCTTATTTCCCTTATTACTGTTGTGTGGAAAGAGGGAGGTCGTTGTTCCCTCTCGGCTGTCGTCTGGTAACAGGGAGGTCGTTGTTCTCTCATGACTGTTTTCTGGTAATAGGGAGGTTGTTGTTCCCTCACGGCTGTCGTCTGGTAAGAGGGAGGTCGTTGTTCCCTCACGACTATCGTCTGGTAAGAGGGCGGTCATTTTGTTCCTCACGACTGTCATCTGGTAAGAGGGAGGTCGTTGTTCCCTCACGACTATCGTCTGGTAAGAAGGGGGTCGTTGTTCCTCATGGCTGTCTTCTGGTAAGAGGGAGGTGGTTGTTATCTCATGGCTGTCATCTGGTAAGAGGGAGGTCGTTGTTCCCTCATGGCTGTTGTCTGGTAAGAGGGAGGGCGTTGTTCCCTCATGGCTGTCGTCTGGTAAGAGGGAGGTGGTTGTTCCCTCATGGCTGTCATTTGTTATGAGGGAGGGTGTTGTTCCCTCAAGGCTGTCGTCTGGTAAGAGGGAAGTGGTTGTTCCCTCATGGCTGTCGTCTGGTAAGACGGAAGTCATTGCTCCCTCATGGCTATCGTCTGGTAAGAGACAGGTTGTTGTTCCCTCATGGCTGTCATCTGGTAAGAGGAAGGTTGTTGTTCCCTCATGACTGTCGTCTGGTAAGAGGGAAGTGGTTGTTCCCTCACGGCTGTCATCTGGTAAGAGTGAGGTCATTGTTCCTTCATGACAGTAGGGAGGGTGTTTTTCCCTCATGGCTGTCGTCTGGTAAGAGGGTGGTTGTTGTTCCCTCATTGCTGTCATCTGGTAAGAGGGAGGTCGTTGTTCCCTCACGGCTGTTGTCTGGTATGAGGTCGGTCATTTTGTTCATCATGACTGTCGTCTGGTAAGAGGGAGGGCGTTGTTCGTCATGGCTGTCTTCTGGTAAGAGGGAGGTGGTTGTTCCCTCATGGCTGTCATCTGGTAAGAGGGAGGGTGTTGTTCCCTCAAGGCTGTCGTCTGGTAAGAGGGAAGTGGTTGTTCCCTCACGGCTGTCATCTTGTTAGAGGGAGGTCATTGCTTCCTCACGGCTATCGTCTAGTAAGAGGGAGGTCGTTGTTCAATCATGGCTGTCATCTGGTAAAACAGAGGGTGTTGTTCCCTCATGGCTGTCGTCTGGTAACAGGGAGGTCGTTGTTCCCTCATGGCTGTTGTCTGGTAAGAGGGAGGGCGTTGTTCCCTCATGGCTGTCGTCTGGTAAGAGGGAGGTGGTTGTTCCCTCATGGCTGTCATTTGGTATGAGGGAGGGTGTTGTTCCCTCAAGGCTGTCATCTGGTAAGAGGGAAGTGGTTGTTCCCTCATGGCTGTCGTCTGGTAAGAGGGAAGTCATTGCTCCCTCACAGCTATCGTCTGGTAAGAGACAGGTTGTTGTTCCATTATGGCTGTTATCTGGTAAGAGGGAGGGTGTTGTGTTCCTCACGGCAGTTGTCTGGTATGAGGGAGAGCGTTTTTCCCTCATGGCTGTCATCTGGTAAGAGGAAGGTCGTTGTTCCCTCATGACTGTCGTCTGGTAAGAGGGAAGTGGTTGTTCCCTCACGGCTGTCATCTGGTAAGAGTGAGGTCATTGTTCCCTCATGACTGTAGGGAGGGTGTTTTTCCCTCATGGCTGTCGTCTGGTAAGAGGGTGGTTGTTGTTCCCTCATGGCTGTCATCTGGTAAGGGGGAGGTCGTTGTTCCCTCATGACTGTTTTCTGGTAATAGGGAGGTTGTTGTTCCCTCACGGCTGTTGTCTGGTATGAGGTCGGTCATTTTGTTCATCATGACTGTCGTCTGGTAAGAGGGAGGGCGTTGTTCGTCATGGCTGTCTTCTGGTAAGAGGGAGGTGGTTGTTCCCTCATGGCTGTCATCTGGTAAGAGGGAGGGTGTTGTTCCCTCAAGGCTATCGTCTGGTAAGAGGGAAGTGGTTGTTCCATCATGACTGTCGTCTGGTAAGAGGGAAGTGGTTGTTCCCTCATGGCTGTCTTCTGGTAAGAGTGAGGTCATTGTTCCCTCATGACTGTAAGGAGGGTGTTTTTCCCTCACGACTGTTGTCTGGTATGAGGTCGGTCATTTTGTTCATCATGACTGTCGTCTGGTAAGAGGGCAGTCGTTGTTCCTTCACGGCTGTCGTCTGGTAAGAGGGAAGTGATTGTGTTCCTCACGGCTGTCGACTGGCAATAGGGAGGTCGTTGCTCCCTCATGACTGTCATCTGGTAAGAGGGAGGGTGTTGTTCCATCACGACTGTCGTCTGGTAAGAGGGAAGTGGTTGTTCCCTCATGGCTGTCTTCTGGTAAGAGTGAGGTCATTGTTCCCTCATGACTGTAAGGAGGGTGTTTTTCCCTCATGGCTGTCGTCTGGTAAGAGGTAGATCGTTGTTCCCTCATGACTGTCGTCTGGTAAGAGAGAGGTCATTGTTCCCTCATGACTGTCGTCTGGTAAGAGGGCGGTCGTTGTTCCCTCATGACTGTCCTCTGGTAAGAGGGCGATCGTTGTTCCCTCATGACTGTCGTCTGGTAAGAGGGAGGTCGTTGTTCCCTCATGACTGTCGTCTGGTAAGAGGGAGGTCGTTGTTCCCTCACGACTATCGTCTGGTAAGAAGGAGGTAGTTGTTCCTCATGGCTGTCTTCTGGTAAGAGGGAGGTGGTTGTTATCTCATGTCTGTCGTCTGGTAAGAGGGAGGTCGTTGTTCCCTCATGGCTGTTGTCTGGTAAGAGGGAGGGCGTTGTTCCCTCATGGCTGTCGTCTGGTAAGAGGGAGGTGGTTGTTCCCTCATGGCTGTCATCTGGTAAGAGGGAAGTGGTTGTTCCCTCATGGCTGTCATCTGGTAAGAGGGAAGTCATTGCTCCCTCACGGCTATCGTCTGGTAAGAGACAGGTTGTTGTTCCATCATGGCTGTCATCTGGTAAGAGGGAGGGTGTTGTGTTCCTCACGGCTGTCGTATGGTAAGAGGGAGAGCGTTGTTCCCTCATGGGTGTCATCTGGTAAGAGGGAGGTCGTTGTTCTTCATGGCTGTCTTCTGGTAAGAGGGAGGTGGTTGTTCCCTCATGACTGTCATCTGCTAAGAGTGAGGTCATTGTTCCCTCATGACTGTAGGGAGGGTGTTTTTCCCTCATGGCTGTCTCTGGTAAGAGGGCGGTCGTTGTTCCCTCATGGCTGTCGTCTGGTAAAACGGCAGTCATTGTTCCCTCATGGCTGTCGTCTGGTAAAAGGGAGGTCGTTGTGTTCCTCACGGCTGTTGACTGGTAATAGGGAGGTCGTTGTTCCCTCATGACTGTCATCTGGTAAGAGGGAGGGTGTTGTTCCATCATGACTGTCGTCTGGTAAGAGGGAAGTAGTTGTTCCCTCATGGCTGTCTTCTGGTAAGAGTGAGGTCATTGTTCCCTCATGACTGTAGGGAGGGTGTTTTTCCCTCATGGATGTCGTCTGGTAAGAGGGCGGTCGTTGTTCCCACATGACCGTCGTCTGGTAAAAGGGCGGTCGTTGTTCCCTCATGACTGTCGTCTGGTAAGAGGGAGGTGGTTGGTCCCTCATGGCTGTCGTCTGGTAC
Organism: Carassius auratus; assembly: GCF_003368295.1. Classification (NCBI taxonomy): domain Eukaryota; kingdom Metazoa; phylum Chordata; class Actinopteri; order Cypriniformes; family Cyprinidae; genus Carassius; species Carassius auratus. The sequence goes on along the minus strand of NC_039270.1, from coordinate 24,743,892 downwards.
GAGGGCGGTCGTTGTTCCCTCATGACTGTCGTCTGGTAAGAGGGAGGTCGTTGTTCCTCATGGCTGACTTCTGGTAAGAGGGAGGTGGTTGTTATCTCATGGCTTTTGTCTGGTAAGAAGGAGGTCGTTGTTCCCTCATGGCTGTCGTCTGGTAAGAGGGAGGTCGTTGTTCCTCATGGCTGTCGTCTGGTAAGAGGGTGGTTGTTGTTCCCTCACGGCTGTCGTCTGGTAAGAGGGAGGTGGTTGGTCCCTCATGGCTGTCGTCTGGTAAGAGGGCGGTCGTTGTTCCCTCATGACTCGTCTGGTAAGAGGGAGGTCGTTGTTCCTCATGGCTGTCTTCTGGTAAGAGGGAGGTGGTTGTTATCTCATGGCTTTTGTCTGGTAAGAGGGAGGTCGTTGTTCCCTCATGGCTGTCGTCTGGTAAGAGGGAGGTCGTTGTTCCCTCATGACTGTCATCTTGTAAGAGGAGGTAGGTCATTGTTCCCTCATGGCTGTCGTCTGGTAAGAAAGAGGTCGTTGTTCCCTCATGACTGTCATCTGTTAAGAGGGCAGTTGTTGTTCCCTCACGACTGTCATCTGCTAAGAGGGCGGTCGTTGTTCCCTCATGACTGTCATCTGGTAAGAGGGCAGTCGTTGTTCCCTCACGGCTGTCGTCTGTTAAGAGGGAAGTGGGACGCCAATTACTATTAAAATAATAATATTGCTAATATGTGTAAACATGTCTAAGACATAACACAATAACATAATTTCATATATATATTTAATTAAATAACAGAAAAAAAAAATAATTGTTACTACGCTTCCACTATTCGAGCTAACTGATTGGTTTAAGAATAAACCACCAATTTTTCTTAGATATTTTTGCTGCATATGCTACAAAACAACAAATTCATACATGCATAAATGGCTGTCAACAGGGTCAACATAAATGGCTGTCAACCTCCTGACTGCTTGCTCCGCTGACTGTCTACCCGCTGCCGAGTTCTGCCTGGATCTGGTTTTCTCGTTTTGCAGAGCGGTGCCAGTCCGAGTTATTTTCTGTTAATTTCCAGTCCATTCGATTTCTAAATGGCTTTATAGCACGATTTTACACGGCCTTGAACTCCTGCAGTATGCTATCCGATCCACTGTCTGTGATGCGCCTTTTTTCTGAGCCCATGTTAACGGATCAGATCGTTCACACTGCACGCGGTAAAAGGCTAGAAATACAAAACGTGCGAAAATAATTAATATCTAACACATGAGCATAGAGAGAGTTGTGAGTGCACATGACGCAGTTTAAGTGAGAGGAGACACGTTTTAAGAGAGCAGTGACTTTTTGTGACAGCAAAGGAAATTCTACGCTTTCGCGTTAGAATAACGCACTCTCGCTGCTGCTTCTGAATCGCATACACATACTGTATACGCACTGCAAACGTAGTATGTGTGAACCTGTATAATGTATAACAAATCTATTTCAACACCTGAGGCACCGCTACAATTAATGAGCTCTGTGACCAATGCATGGCAAAAAAGAAAAACAGTCCCTGGATAGGGGATTTATATATTTATATGTTTTTGCCATAAGTCTATAAAGTTTGTTACACCTTTACTATAGTGATTATTTTGACGTATGGCTGTTGACGTTACAGCTTTTTAAAGCTCTAACTGGTTTTCTTTTGGAAATATGTTTCAAATTCATCCTGAATGCATTTACGACTGTAAAGCAATATGTGTGTGTGTGTGTGTGTGTGTGTGTCAAAATCGTGAATAAAATCGAAATTGCTAGGTTTTTTTTTTTTTTTTTGTCCATATCGCACAGCCCTAGTTCATTCAATAAATACAGTTAACAATCTAGCTTCTGAGTACTAAATTATTAACCCAACAGTGGGGACAGTTAATTTTTTTGCAGTGGGCCATGCAAACATATGTGTTTGGTTGTGTGGGCCACCAGTTAAAAAAGATTGAAGAAGCCTATTATATCCCACAACTATGTAAGATAGAGGAAAAAATTATGTCACTTTCCCTCACTGTTTAAGATATGAACCACTGAAAAGTCTGTGTGCTCTTAGAAAATATTTTAATCCAAAAAGTTCTTACACCAAGAGTTATTTTATAAAGTGTCAAATATGTTGCCACAATCTCAAAAGGAAAACAGATTTTTTCACTGATCACACTTTATATTATTTAAAAGTTTTGAATCATGATTTCATAAGTGCCATGTGCTCTTAGCATTTATGCTAGCAAGTGAAGTTTTAGGCAAAAAAATAAAATAAAGAAAATTGTCAAACTCTGTTACCAAGGTAGCAGTGTTGAGTACTCGAGACTCGGACTCGGTCTTGAGACCGTATTTTAATGGTCTCGGTCTTGTCATGGACTCGTGTGCATTTTGACTCGGACATATTAGGAATCGGACTTATGGCCGAGTCCACTCGGGTCCCAATCAAAATATTTCATGATTATTACTGTATGTTAATGTTTATTAAAATTGATGTATGATTGACACATCCAATGACTGGTGATTTTCTTTTGACGTGAGACGTTAGGCCAGCAACACACTGGATGCATGGCGCAAGCGTCTCAGCGTGTCTGTTTTTAATTCGGCTCCCATGTTAACAGGTTAGATCTTGCAGACTGCCTGTGTGAGATGCGCGGAAAACGCATGCATGCTAGTGTCACACCCAGGGGCGGGCTATGCTTTGACTAAGCCACACCCCTTCTCAACTTCCACCTCGAGGAGGTCCCCAAAGCCAACCCAATGGCCAAACAACACGAGAACAAGTAAGTGATAAAACAATCTTTATTTAAATATTTAAAAATAGCTTGGGGAATAGGGAAAGGGCAATTAAAACTAAACTCTGACTCAGCCCTCCAGATGGGCTATGGCCGGGAAGAGGTCAGGGAGCAAGGGGGCCACGGGGATCCGGGGCGTGGGACTCGGGCCCCGGCCTGAGTCTTAGGTATCCGTAGCGCCCTCCTTCTTCCTCCTCTTCGCTGAATACAGCTCACGGTAAGTACTGGTTCACACAGTTCGTTCTCGGGGTGCTCACTCTCTTTCTCTTCCTCCACAGGCAACGGCTGGGACACAAAGGCACAGTTAATTCGGCTTGGTTTTGCTCTCACCTCTTCGCTGATTGCAGCTCACTGTAAATACTGGTTCACACAGTTCGTTCCTTGGGTGCTCACTCGCTTTCTCCACAGGCAGCGGCGTAAGTACAGGTTTCGCTCTATTTCTCTTCGCGTTATCCACTCTCTCTCCTCCTCTCTACAGGTATCAACTTGGACACAAAACACAGTTACTCTGCTTTGGATGGCTTTCACCTCTGGGCTGGACACAACGTACTGTAAGTACAGGGTTCGCTCTATTCCTCCTCGTGTTATTCACTCTCTCTCCTTTTCTCTCCACAGGTATCAACTTGGGCACAATAGCACAGTTAGTTTGCTTTGAATGGCTCTCACCTCTGGGCTGAACACAGCGTACTGTAAGTACAGGTTTCCTCTGTTTCTCCTTGTGTTACTCACTCTCTCTTTCCTTTCCTCTCCACAGGTATCAACTTGGACACAAAGCACAGTTACTCTGCTTTGGATGGCTCTCACCTCTGGGCTGGACACAGCGTACCGTGTTATCTCCGGAGATCTGAAGCACGCTCACAACATATACTGTACTGAACTAGGCTAGAACCAGCAGTCTCCTTGTCCTCCCGCGACGAAGTGCGTGAAGGCGGGGGTTTATCTGACAGGACACACGGCAATACACAGCAACCCACAGCAATATACAGCACCACGTCAAAATTATAGGTTTTCACAGCACGAAGACTCACCCACCACACTCAGTGTACGAAAAGGACACCCGTCTTCCTTCACTTCGCTTGGTTCGGATCTGGCGATGGAATATGCAGCCTAGCTAGTGATGTCGTCGTTGTGACTACTTCAATAAGTATTCCTTCGGCTCTCCCACCACGCTATATTAGGGGTAGGGCCGCCCTCCTCCTCCTGGAGAGATCTACACAACGCCAGGTCAATATACAGGGCACTTTCGGCTTGCTCTTAGTACTCACATCAATGCCGCTTCCAATCCCCTTTTTCACGTCGTCTCAGTTCGCCGTATAATCCGTTCACTTCTCAACCTTTAAGGTTCGCGATGTCTTCACAATCATACAATTCCAGCCTGAGGGAGAGAGAGAGTTAGACAGCCACCAGCAGCGCACCAAGACAGGCACAACACGGTGCTTCACACACACCAGAAAGAGCTTGCAGACTGTGAAATAACTTGGCCTTAAGTACTGCCTTGTCCAGCGTATCCTCCAATCACCAACCGCTGTCCCTAACTAGGCACAGGTGCATCGAATTCCCTGATTTTCCCTCTTACGGCGCTACCGGAAGTTCCGGTGTTCTGTTTTCCCGAATTTTGGTTCCGCCCCTAAAGATCATCACCTTGTGACACTAGAAATAGAACCGACGCCTATTTTTCACGCGACACGCGTGCATGTTGGAAGCGTTTCCAGGCAAAATATACTAGGAAAATATGTTTATATGTCATTTTGTACACAAATACATATTAATTCATGACATTTTGATATTTGAAAGTCTATAGGTTGGCATAAATTCAGATATAAATGTAATTTAAAAAATAAATTAATAATGATCGATTTTCAAATATTGCACCTGTCAAACATACTCTATTTTGCCGTCAATACTGTTGACGGTGTCCTATCAGTAGGTGTGTAAAAAAAAAAAAAAAAAAAAATTTGATATTGTTGTCATGAAGACAAGAGCCTGGTTTTTTGGCGGCCTCCCTCTATGTCACCTACAGCCGCAGCAGCGCGCCAAGCGCCGCGTGCAGGCACACTTCTGGTGTGTAAAGACACAGAAAACGCGAAGCAGCCACCACGCTTCTGGCACGCAGCAGAGACGCCACGCAGCCAGTGTGTCACCGGCCTTAAGTTACCCTCCTGCCATCCGCCTGTAGTGATCCCGCTTTCCAGAAAGCCACATTGCTACATTATTTCTCTCAACTGTGTTATTTTTACAAAGTATGACAAAATGGTCACAGAAAAAAAAAACAAATATCGTTTAATTAAATTATATAATGAATACAGACACAGACTGACTGTCTCAACACTAAACATCCCCCCCCCCAAAAAAAAAAAATGTCTGACAGAATGCATTGAACTTATATGGCATTTCATCCAGCTTTCTTCCCCTGGCACATACACACTTTTGCATGAAATTTTCCTGGACAGTCAGTCAGCTCTTGTGTGTATGCCCTCCGTAACTAAAAAAAAACTTCGACTAGTGTGTATTTTACCCTCCATTAAAACGCACCATCCAGGGAAATTAGCATTAGATTATCCGTTGCTGTTACAGAAAGTGGTAAAATGGTAACTGTTGTCAGTCCCCGCTTCCTCTGCACCAGTAGAGAGAGTTTTTAGTCGGGGTGGATTGATCATGAGACCACATCGTGCTTGGTTGGGTAGCAGGATGGTCTCCTCACTTATTTTTTTGAAAAGTAATTATGCCCATCTGTAATCTTCACAACATCTAAAGTGCACATAATCCAAGACATTGTAAGGATATTAGCAGTCATTAGTTAAGCTTCAAGGTTAAACGTTATGTAAAAGCTGTTACAGTTGAACATTTACAGGTATAGTGGTACAGTAATGTTACTTGTACTAGAAGTGTTATGTGGAATTACAATATAGAGTCGTACAGTAATGTTATGTGTACTAGAAAGGTTATATGGATGTGTATAGTGGTACAACGATGTTATGTGAAAATGAGCACTTAATATTGACAAGTAACACTTAATAATACTAATAAAATTACCTTTACACCACATACTATGTGGCCCTTTTAACCTTTATTGTTTCCACCAAACATTTGACATACTCTTGAAGATTTCTTTAGGTCTTGTCTCAGACCCAATCTCTCTGGTCTCGGTCTTGACTCGGACTCGACCCTTTCTGAACTCGGTCTTGACTCGGACTCGACCCTTTCTGAACTCGGTCTTGACTCGGACTCGACCCTCTCTGGACTCGATCTGGACTCGGACTCGAATGAGCTGGTCTCGACTACAACACTGTAAACACTACTTCAAATTCATTGTGGTCAAAGGCAAGAACGTGCATGTAATGTTTACATGTAATGTGTGACACGCATCTACAAAGCTAGTGGCCAAAAACACTTTTCTTACAAAGATAATACTTGAAGTGCAGGATAAAAACTCTTGCTGTCTTTTGACGTGCAAAAACTGCTAAAAAAAAAAAAAAAATCTTTGACACATAGCAACTTTTTTTTTTTTTTACAGTAACGCAAATAGTTACTTTCCCTGGTAACGAGTTACTTTTATTATAGAGTAATTCAGTTACTAACTCAGTTACTTTTTGGAACAAGTAGTGAGTAACTATAACTAATTACTTTTTTAAAGTAACGTTCCCAACAGTGCACATCACACAGACTCCTCCCTGTCTTCATCACTACATCTGACCGATTTATTTATTTATTTACAAAAAGTAAAAACAGTAACTTGTTATTACTTGCACTACTATCTGTTCATCCAGAAACACTGAATAATCCATTTGCTCACTGAAATATTTTCTATGCATTTAACTGTCCATTGCAATAGTGTAAATTGTTCATATGTTCATAGTTTCTGTTTATAGTGTACATACACTTTTACATAATCCATCTGTACAGTATGTTCATAGTACACCTATCTGTATATCATGCTAATAATATTTAAAATCAGTAAATCATGCCCATAATACCTATCTGTACAGTTATTGTACATACTGTAGACCTTGTATATTCTGTACTTATTGCACTTATGGTTGGATGCTAACTGCATTTCGTTGCCTTGTACCTTACATGTGCAGTGAGAAAGTTGAATCTAATCTAATAATGTTTTTCTTTAGTTTTAATTTGTCTAACTATTGATCTGACCCTGTAGACGCCATAATCCAACTCTGTCTCTATCCTGCTTTCTGGTGGGCGTTTACGCAGTTGGTTAGAGCAGTGCTGATTGGGGCGAACAGAGATGCACTGACTCTATTGGTTAGTAAGACTGTCACTCAAGGCTGGCAGTCATGCACATGCTCTGGAACAGAGTATGATCGAGTCCACATTGCAGGCTTTCACCATTAGCAAATTGCAACGTCCCAAATCACAATTTCGATTCAATTAATCACACAGCCCTAACTGAGGCTGTGTTCGTAATGGCATACTTGCTTACTGCCTATGTATACTACCTGTTTTTTAGAGAACAGTGTGTGAAAAAGTATACAATAAGCAAAAAATCATTTAAGAGTAGTATTCTGAAGTGTTGTCACATTACCAAACATTGTTACCTCACAAATGTAATAACAATTATTTTGACAAAGGCTTGTTTATTAAGGATTCATACTAGTAATCAATGCTATATTGCCCAGTTGACCTCAATCCATGATTAATGGTCTTCACATACTGAACATAATAATAACTGTAAATAGTAGTTAGGTGGTAGATTATAAAACAGTATTCAATAACAGTGTATTTAAATTATTATACTTTTAGTGTGTTATAAAATAGGGCTGTAGTACTCGAGTCCGGTCTTGGACTCGAGTCCGGACTCAAGACATTTTTCTGTCGTCTTGGACTTGTCTCGGACTCGTTGCATTTGCACTCGGACTTGTCTCGGACTTGGCCATTGGACTCGCCAAGTCTTCTAGTTGGTCTCGACCGAGTCCAGCAAAAAAATAAAATAAAAAATGTCTCCTTCAAAACAAAACCACATTTGCATGATGTCACGACTGAAAATGTGTGGAAAATGCTAGGCGCGCTGCTCTCCTTTTTTCCGAAGCACTCTGTAATCTGCTCTTGCGCTCCAGTGGCGTCTGCTGTTGCTGGGCAACCATGACCCGCTCTCCATGATGACGCAGAAGTTTCAGCAAAAAAATAAATGGATTTCCAGTGCTAAACATCCCTTGTAGTAGCTCTGCTAATAGATTCATTTACAAAATGGCTATCCTTGTACAGCTATGATCATCTGTTTCTCCATCTTCTTAGCTTTCAGTATTGTTCCTGGAAAGGATGTGCATGACCAGCGGTGCACGTGCTGTGACCTGAAAAGTTGAGATGTTTCTAATTTAATTTTCTACCTGTTAGATTATGTTCTACTAGTCGATTTTATTTTATTTTTTAAATGCTTGAGTTAACTACTCGTGGTTCATGCTATTGTAAATGAAAACACATTCAATCGTTTTTTTTTTTTTCATCAATCATTTAATGTATAGCCTTATGCAAAAATTACATATGTAAATGTAAAAATCTTTATAATTTTGACATTTCATATTTAAATTTTCATGTAACAGCCAGTATTTGTATCTGTTACAATCACAGCATTTTTCGTATTTGCATTCGGATACAACATCGTACAGTTACTTGATAAGACCGTTATGACTTTTTCATATTTTATTTTTTTTCTTAGTTATGTCGTGTTAAACTAAAATAATTATTAATTTCTAAAATAATATTTATCATGCAAGCAGAGAGATGTCATGACAAACGTTTAGTGATAATTTGAACAAGACTGAATCCATTAAACGCGCACATTTTCTTAATGTTAATGAACTTCACTAAACAGGTGTGTGTGCCGTGCAAACCAGCAAAAGATAAAGATGCAAACATGTAGGATAAGTAGACAATGCTGATTATTAGTCTACTCTTGAGAGAGAACTGATTTTTGAGAAACTGAAGCGCAGCGCTGCTGTTTGATTGGTGAGCGCACTGTGCTTATTCCATTCGTTTCATATCGTAGCCTAAGCTTTAAATCATTGCCTTTTAAATATATACAAATACTACAACGTGTATGATGTATTATTATAGGTAAAATTACTCTTGCAACGCTCTGATTTCTGAGAGATGCGCAGAGAGGCGTCAACAATGCGGTGTTTGATTTGCGCTCTATTCACTCATAAAGTTTACATTCATTCACTTCTGGCACTGATCCCCTGGCTCACCTGTTATCTAGCAAACACCAGACTGTGTCACCTTCAGCCCAGTATTCAGGAAGAATTATTCCTTGTCCGTTTTTCGTTTTTTAAGCCATTATCCTTGCCATTCCGAATAAGTTATTCGGCTTCAGGCACAACCTTAATTATTAACTTCAATGGTAAACAGGGAGAGCAAGCGAGAGTGCAGTCAATCGCTTCTGTGTCATTTTCGTCCTGAGCTCATTCTTCACTCGTTTAAAAAAAAAACTTTCGATCCCTGGAACATTTTGAATTGTAGCTAAACGTCTAGCGTCCTTGTCTTTCTTTTAGCTTTCTTTTTGCAAAACCACTCAATTGACGTCTGTCCATTTTGAATCATTTTCTTTAGCCGTTAAAAAATAACACATTTGCGCGTACTTGTTGTGGACCAACTCAACTCTGACAGATTGGGGACGGAAGGGGGTCATGTAATATCTATTTATAATTTATAATTACGTACTTGTTGGTCCACAACAAGTACGCGCAAATGTGTAATTTTTTTTACAAAGTACAGATACACTGATGTCTGTCCAGTTACAGACACTCTAATGCAGAATCTGTTTGTCCACCCAACAGATCAGACCACATCTATTAAAATAAATGTGTAAATAAGCGAGATCACATGCATTCAGTGAATTATATTCTCTCCTCTAGAGAAAACACATACTGAGGTCCACGGTGAGCCTATAATCCATGAGAAAATTTCAACTGGTTTCTTTTATTAAATACTTTTATTAAATACAGTTGAAGGAAATACTCTGCACCCAGCTGTATTTTATAGGCTAACTTAAAAAAAATTGTGTGTTCATTATAATCTTCTTGATGGCTCTTGTAATAAGCCTACAGATTATGCACCTGATAAATGCAGGCACGATAAATTAAAATTAAAAATGGCATTTTGGTTTGAAGTCCGAAGTCTGCTCTCTACCTCGTCCTTAGTTGATCAAGCCTGAGACACTTTCACTTTCGCTTGACCAGGATTAGTATGCAATAGCCAGGTTATAATTTAATTTGACGCAAGACAATGGTTAATGTAATTCATTTTGTGTAAAGATGCAAACTGTTGTGTTTTTGTATATCAGACGTTTTTCTAACTTTAAATCTGTAGGCTACTATAAATGTAAAAAACTTGCTGTTACTGAAGTGAAATGACGGCAGTGTTGCCAAGTCCTCGGTTTTCCCGTTGAATTGGGTTACTTTATCACTGTTGCCGTGAGTTGTTTTCAAGTCCGCGGGCGATCCCGATAACGTGATATTTTGGAGTGTGAATTTTATCCCCCGGAACCCCCCTCGAAATGCGATTGGGACAGTTTTGAGTATCAAATTGGCGTGTTTTGTTATGAAAGCCTGGCAACCCTGGCATTGCAGTCGGGGTCTTTCCCGCTGAAACAGGGAAAGAAACCACAGACTCCATTACAGCAAAGCGAAAGACCATCTATCCGATCTGCCATATTTCTCCAGTGTTTAATTCATCAGAGGCACAGAAAATTATGGGAACCTATATTGTGCTCATTCTATTTTCCTTTCTTGTCGAGGGTAAGACATCTATTTATTTATGAAGGCTATTTTTAACACGTTACGTTCTCCGGGATAAAAAAATAACATTTTCAACTTTGTCCAACAACATTTTACTTATTTTGGCTTTTATTCAGCACTATTTTAGACATTGCTATAATACATGAATACAATGTATACAATTTTGCTTGTATAAATCCACTTCATGGGTGGAAGTTGTTTTGTTTCTTTAGTTCTTTCTGTTTTAGACTAGAAATGGCGGACGAAGGTGACGCAGATACATTTCTTTAAACATTTCTTTAAAACACTTATGATCGCTTATTTCTAATAAAGCTATGTATATGTAATTTCATAATGATCGATTTTTAACTATTTGCAATCATAAAAGTGCATTATCTATTATTTGCACTAAAAAAAAACTATTAAACTGTGCCTGATCACTGAATTAAGTTATCTTTAGCACTAATACTATCAAAACACACACGGTTTATGTATAGGCTCAGTTGATTCTGTCCAAAATTAAAATAAACAGCTGAGAGAAAGCATGCCTGTATATTAGATGTGTGCAAGTTTTAAAGGGACGGAACATGCTGCCGTCTGTCAATAAAGGGATAATTCACCCTAAAATGTAATTTCTGTCATTATTTACTCACATATTGTCCTAAATCTGTATTCATTTCTTTCTTGTGCTGAATACAAAAGTAGATATTTTGAAGAATGTGGGTAACCAAACAGTTGCTGAATCACATTGACTTTGATAGAGAAACAATACTATGGAATTCACTAGGGCTGTGTATCACCAGCAAAGTCACAATACATATCACGATACAGAGGCTACAATGCGATATCATGATACAGGACTACACTGAATTTTACCTCTAACTATAAGCAGTTGACCTCTGCAATATGAAGGGCCTCCATAACTGTACCACAGTACAATATATGTAATGGCATGTCTAATGTTTACATTGGGCGCTCCCCTCTAGGTACAACATTCATTATTTTAAATAATGAATTTACACATTCTAATAAATGTATATTGTAATGTACTCATTCATGGTGTTAGTGCAGTGGATAGGACACATGCCCTTGGTGTGAGAGACCCGGGTTTGAATCCACTGTGAGACACCAATGTGTCCCTGAGTCAGACACTTAACCCCTAGTTGCTCCAGAGGCATGTGACCTCTGACATATATAGGAATTGTAAGTCGCTTTGGATAAAAGCGTCAGCTAAATTAATAAATGTAAATATATATATCATCTAGGGCGGTCACTTTTAGTTCGAAAATCGATTGCACAATCGATCGGACCAACCAAAAAAAGTTTCAAAAATGAAAATAGGGAATCGATTTTAACCAAATATATACACTATTAATTTTAAAATAATTAAACAATTAAAAACTATAGATGTAATAAAACTCAAAAACAAGCAGAAAAAAAGGAAATGAATTCCGAAAAGTGCAGTATGTGTTGCGAAAGCTAGACAGAAAATACCAGCAATTTTACACGCCTATAGCGACCTCTCTGTGTTCACACCAAACGCGAATGAGTAAGTCAATGTAAAGACGCTTTTACGCGCATCTGGAGGTCTCGTGGCGCGGGAGATGCGAATTCGCCTCATTCGGCTCTCTGGAGACCGGGGCTAGTTGACACATTAGTTTCTCCACTGAAAATTTCTCAGGGTTGGTTTCTATTCAAACTTCTGGTTGGGCATTTCTATCAACAAGATGTGTTGACCTTTCATGGCAACATGCCTCAATAGCACTATATGAATAATGCTAGTGCACTCAGGTTGTTTTTGATTTCTGTAAAAACATCTCCATCAGTACCGTCTGCCAGATTTTGGGACAAAGCTTGACTGATAATATGAGTTGTGGGTAATGATGCATTGAGCTCTCTATTGAGCGTGGAGGCATATTTTAGAGTTTCAAAAATATTTTTTATTTGTTTTTCTGTAGTATTGGTAGGCTTGCATTCCTGGCAGTTTATTACAGCCAGAGTTGAATTTCAACCAGAACGAGAAAATCAATCAAAACATAGTTATCGTGATTATGGTCCTTTCATACTTTTTGCTTGAGGAGAGGGAGAGGTGTTTGACTGTTGGTTAAAATGTGCTTACGCTAGTCTCAGGCAATGGCATGATTCATCATACTCAAAGGATTGCAATTTTCTCCACTTATTTTGAAAATCTTTTTTTTTCTTGGAGGCTTTCGATTTGTTTTTCATGAAGCTACATTACTGTTCAAACTATTTCCAACTCCTTCAATTCTGATGAGCAATGTTCAATGGCATCTTTTTGTAACAACAATGAGTTTTACAGAATAATTAACTCAAATGATATATAGGGAATTTGAATAATTAATCAGGAATATGATTAATATATATCTCAGATGACAGTTACATTAAATACATACAATACATACAAATCAAACAGTGGTTTGTCCACCAAACCAGATTGACCTACCAATTTTCAATAAAGTTATCAACTTCTTATAATTCATGGAGAAAGCGAGAGAGATCACAGAATGAGCTCAGGTATGAAAATCACAGTCAGTAAACCTTAGCAGCCAACACAACTCAAATCATAGCAACACTTTAAAGCAGCATTTAAATCTCCATAGAAAAGTGATACTTGCATGGCCCATCGTGCGTGAGCGTGGTCTTTTTTGTGACGCTTTGTGCGCTGGTCCTTTTGAAAACAGCGGGCGTGTGCCGGAGGCCGTGTAACGCGTGTGCAAGCTGCGCTGGATCTTGGCGTGAGCGTGGAGTCACGTGGTTCTTTGTGGCAAAGGGGTGTCCGTTCATCTTCACGCGGTATTTGAAAGGTTCAACAAACAATGTTCTAGAATTCGTCTTCCTTGTGTGGAGAGGCGAATAGTCGAATAAACTTAGTAAAGAAAAGAAAACAAACAACAAAAACGAAAGCTTCCAAAGGAGCCATGAAAATGGCTTTCCTCTCCTCAGTCCCTGTGCTGAGGGGGACTGCGAAATGAGCGCGGCCTAAGGCCGCACAGGAGAGCGGCGTGTCCGAGAACGAAGAACGAGAAGAAGAGAAGAGAGCGTGATATGAGCGCGGCCCGAGGCCGCGCCGAGGGACTCGCAGGAGCGACCTGGGTCGATGCAGGAGGGAAGGGAGTCAGCGTAAGAAGAGCGGGCGGATCTTGTTCGGCCGGTTCTTATGGCTTGGGATGGTTCCCGCCTCTTTTCGCGTGAACAGCCAATGAACGTCCGCGATCTGAAGCGGAGGGAAAAGTTCCTTTGTCTCTATGGAGACAACCCCCTGATGATTTAGGGCTTCTCCGATTTCATTAGGGGTATTCTAGCAAGTTCGTAATTCCAGATTAAATACATTTTTCATTACTTTGCTCTAGATAAATGGGTCTGTCAAAGCATGACGATCACACAGATACTAAAAACAATATATATAAATGATCAAAACATGAAGTTACATTCAAATGCAGAATTACACACATTTAAAGATTTGATTAACACATGAATACACTGCAGATAGTCCCAATTTATATTGGAAACATCTAATGCACCGCAAATCAATAATATACACATTAAGACTACATTTGAGTACATTTTACCATTCTTTTGTAAGGATTAGGTTTTTTGTCCTGTGTAGTCCTGTGTGGTCGTAAAATTTTACGATCTGCAAGGGACTGGGGGTTGCAGCACATGGCTTTCTTTGAGAAAGTTGGTGAGGAGAAACAATTCCAATTTATACGCTAGAAAAATTATAATCCTCGCATAACAAGGATTAACCATGGTACACACAAAACATATTCAAAATACATATTATTAATAACATGATGAAAGTAAGGAACTTCTATGAAAGGTTTCCTTTGTGTTCAGGAATTTGGTTGGGGGTTTTCATTTCTACTTTGAGGCTCGCCCACCTGACTCTGGAATTTCTTGTCGTAAATAACTGTCACTCAAGGCGGGATGTGGCGACTTCAGGGCGGCCAAAATGGTGAATTATGTAAACAACGAAGGTCCTTGTTTACTCACGTTCTGGTCTTTTGAGTTCCGAATGTGTTAAGAGTCAGGATTCACTAGTATGGAACAGATGGCTGAAATACCATCGGCTCATTAGTGTTACATCTCCCCCTTTTCCGTCGGATGAAATCCCTGTGTGGACATCATCGGACGGCAATCATCACTATGGGCAGATGAAAGGTGGATCATGACGGCAGGTGGTTCAAGATGGCAGGTGGTTCCTGGAGCTGAGGATTCAGCTTGGTGAGGTTCGGTATTGTCTTTGACTTTGCGTCCCTTTTCCGGGGATTCCATCGGAGACCTCCAGCCACAGTTGTCGTGAGTTTGTCTGTAGAGGTTTGCATCTCGTTGAGTATCCTATATAGGATGAAGGTCACGCCAAGAGTCAGGGCGGGACCAATGACGGTGGAGATGCACCGTGCAGTGTCGGGAGCAGTCCAGACTCGGACCGCAGATGACGGGTTCAGAACGGGCTGTCGAGGCTGTGCTTGGAGGGCTGTGTCGACAGGAGTAATGTCAATGTGTTGGGTGGTACCTTTCAGTACTTGGTCAAGCAGGTTGGCACGGGTGGTGGTGTCATGCTGGTCGTAGGTCAGTGTAGCTGAGCGCACAGGAGTGTTGACGAGCCATCTGTTACCCGCACTCTCTGCTTGCGTTTCTGTGACTTGTTTACGAGGCTTGGCTTCGGCAGGGCAGCGCGTATTGCTGACCCAGGGTTGCAGCTCGCAGATTCCTCAGAGTTGTGTCTGAGGAAGGGTTTGCTAAGGTAGAGATAATGAATGTCTTTGGACAAAGTACACATGTGCATGTTTGGGGCCAGGTACAGCTGTGTGTTGCTGTCGTGGTAGGCCACCACATTTGGAATGTGTGTTTTGGTGTGGGTGTTGCTTTTCCACATCCTGACACTGACAATGTCTTTAGGTCTGTAGACTTGGCTTGACTCGCTGATGGGTTGGTTCAGGAGCACGTTCACTTCTCTCTGTTTGGGGTTGACGTGCCGTAGGAAGGCGCTATCCAGAGAGTTGGCCAGGTGTATTTGTCACAGGTCAGCTGGCATGGTGATGGCGTAAGACAGCACAGTTAACACAAGGCTTAAGGGTATCATGTATGGTGGGGTTTTACTCGTGGTTAGGCTGTCATTGGAGGAGCTAACCTCCCACAGCATGTCTGTTGTTAATGCTGTAAACAGCTGAGTCTGGGTAAAGTTCTTCTGGAAGACAGTAAACAGAGGTTTCAAGGAGTTTGCGGTCTGGTTCGCTGCATTGACACTGGACATAACAACATTCTGGCGGCAGCAGCGGCTCTAAGCAAAGCTCCCGGGAACTGTTTGGAGCCGTGGTGGTGTCCACTTAACTCCATTTGTGTAACAGTCACTTTCTCACGTTGGCTGAACATGTGTTTGAGATCGGCCTCGGTGTGAGTGAGGGAGTCCTCTCTCCATCGGAACCTTGTACAGCTGTATTCTGTTACAGTGCTGGGGTAGTGTGCCCTGTCATCGGTAGTCAGGAGTCTCAGCGGTTTTCTCGGTGGCAGCTGTCCTCTCTTTGGCTGACAGCACGGCACGGCAAACCACAGCAGCATCCTGGTACAGATAATAGGGAGAGAGAGAAAGAAAGGGGAGAAAGAAACAAACGAGGGCTGTCTTTGGTTGGACAGGGCAGCCTCTTTGCTTAGTTGGCGGCGACTGGGTTTAGCTCGCCCTCGCCCATGTTTTGCCACATCTTGCTGCTGGCATGACGCTTGCTTGAGTGTTTTGTCAGTGGCTCTGGTGCTGCGTGGTGCAGCACATGCTGCGTCATGGACATATATTGGCATTATCCCCCTTTTGCTCCGTGGCATTACAAGCCCTGGCATTGTGATGTCAGACGGTGCACAACCCACAATATTGTTCTGTGCACGCAGCATGATTTGTGTATCATGCAGTGGTCTGGGGCTTTGGTTGTCAGTGACTGTAGACTGGTTGCCAGGGTGGATGGAGGGGTCTGAGAGGTGGTAAAGCAAAGTCATTATCGAGGTTTCAGAAGCACGCATGTCCGCTATGTTGGTCTGTGTAGACAACGGAGCCAGCGTAAGCGATTCTGAGGTAGGCAGTTTAGCTAGCAAAGTTCTTATGTTGTGTGTAATCACTTCAACCTTGAATGTGGGTGGGAGGGTTGGGAGTGACCACAGAATGTTGTTAAGTGTGCCAGTTTTGGCAAGGGTGTCAGTGTGATCTTTAAAGTCCTTGTCTAGACTTGGTAGCTTCGAGTGTCCTTTTACCTTCTTCCAGTACACAATCACATTGTGTGTTTTTGTGATGTTATCACCTTGCTGGAACAGGTGTTGGTGTTTGACATGCTTGTTGTTTGCAAGTGTGAGTCCGAGTTCCACACATTCAGGTGAGGGTTGGAAGAAACCCCGCTTGTGGTGTAAGGTTTGACCACATTGCAGGTTGAGCCGAACAGCGACCCCTTTGGTGTAAGCTGGTACCACCGTACCCTGTTTGTTGACTAAGGTACAGAGGCATGAACTTGAGCCTGTCGTTAGGGTGTTGTACTCATGGCTGGCTGCTGGGGTTCCCGTGACCTCTGTGACCTGACCGTCTGGCTCTGTGGGAGTTCCCGTGACCTCTGTGACCTGACAGTCTGGCTCTAGCAACTTGTGTGGCTGGAGAGAAAGAGGTTCTCGCACTTGAGCAAAGTCTTTTAGCTGTTTGAAGTTCAGAAAAGGGTCAAAGTGTTCTAGCAGGTCTTTGTCGATGAGCAATGTATGAGTGTTCATTGGTGGGACATACATGGGATGTATTAGACTCATCTGAACGATTGTCAGGTGAATGGAAACAACCTGTTCAAACTGGATGTCATTCTGTCTGTACACCTGTACATTCAGTTCTTAAGTTTGAGGTGTAAGAGTTCGATCTTGTCTCTTAGCTTCAAATTGGAGTCTTTTGAAAAGGTGAGATGAGATCACCGTCAGGTTTGATCCTGTGTCGATCAGGTCTTCCCTGTTGACTCCTTCTCGGCCCACCCCCTTTTTGACAAGGCTGCCCAGGAATGTTGGCATCAGGGCATGTGTGACAATCGGTGGGTGGTGAGGACCGGTCTTGTGTAGCTCGCTGCGAAGGCAGGTAGTCAAAACAGCATTTTCTGGTACCTTGTGTTTGTGGTACCTGGTGTGAGGACCTGTGCTGTCTCGTTTAGGGTGTGCAGCTGTTGACTGTGGAGCTTGGGTGTTGTTGTCACTTTGTGCTGTGACAGTTAGCTCTGTGGTCTGTTGATGATGGGCAGTGTTCTGGGTGCTTGGCTCATCCTCCTTGCGAGTTTTCATGTGAAGAAGATCTTTCAGCACCCTCAGGATCTCTGCTGTCTCAGACGTGGCTGCATTGTGTTTTTTTGACGTGGGCTCAGGATTGAGCTTACCAGTGTCGTGTCGAGAGTGGTTCCACTGCCAGCTTGTAAGTTATCATTAATGATTATGAAATTAATCAAACAGGGTGAGATTAATCAAAAAGGGTAAAAGTGGACATGCAATTCAAAACAGAATGGAAAAGACAGAGGTCTGTTAGTCGATTTAACAGGAGACTGCCACTAGATGGCTTACCTTCTAAGTGGGTCAATCAGTAGTTGACCTGAAACATCTAGATTTCCACTATTAAACAATTACATTTTAATTAAAATCATGTTTGAACCAAACTCAAAGGAAATGTAAACAGTCAAAGGCAGGGAACATTCTTTTGTTTCCCTGTAATAATATTCACACGAGCAAAGCTGTAAATGCAAATAATTATCGAGAATTTAAACAGCTAATTCATTACCTCAATAGGGGATTAGAAATTAGCAATCAGAGCGCATTATCTGAAACGGCCACAGGATGGCGACTTTGCACTCATGCAAGCTGGAATCAGAAAGCAGGGCATAACCTGAAATTTCTAAACCACGCGTTCCCTCTGGTGTTTAGATGCATCAAAAATCACAAGTAACAAACAGAAAGTTTTGATTCTGTGGTGCTATATTAAACATAGGGTGAAGGACGGATCCGTTCACTTCTAAAACACAAATGTAACAAAACAGGAATTTTCCATCTGTTGACTCCAATAGACATTTATCAAAATGGCACTTATGATTTAAATGTTTTAGGTTTAAAATCGGGTAGCTAAGCCAATTTTAGACCAGGAGTTTTTACCGTTTTATTTTTTTGAATATCACTGTGGTTCACCACAAATTCAATAACGATATTTAATAAGCAAAGCCATTTTAACTGAATCAGAGGAACATCGCTCAGGTTCAGATTTACATTTTGCAACTAATAGAAGATTTCTTCATCTTTTAATTATTCATTTTAAAATGTTCTCACTGTAAAAAGATCTTGATCTTTCTTAACAGGATACTTTTTAACATTATACTGCAGTTTACTTTCATTAAAAATAACAGTGACTATACTGTTAAGTTTCTATAAATACCTAATGCGCTGACTGACCAGCTTTTTGCCTCAGTCAGGAGTGAGTTCGCGTATTGCGACTTATCTCACAAGTAACGTTACATAATTTCATAGCGCACGTGCAGAAATTATTAAAAACCATATACACAGATTGATTGCTCACAAAACGACGTTTGAAATGCCCGCATTCTCCACCAAAACTGTAGCAACAATGAGTTTTACAAAATAATTAACTCAAATGATATATAGGGAATTTGAATAATTAATCAGGAATATGATTAATATATATCTCAGATGACAGTTACATTCAATTTGATTGATTATGAAAAATAGCTCAATTGTCTATACCAATACCAATCACAGGGCACTGTAATTTACTCATTAATATGTCAATATTCCATTCTTCAAATCAATTGTAGTGATATCTCTTACTGTAAATTACTACAAATCAAACAGTGGTTTGTCCAGCAAACCAGATTGACCTACCAATTTTCAATAAAGTTATCAACTTCTTATAATTCAAGGAAAAATATTCTCTGGCCATGAAAACATCATCCTATCCTTATGATAAATTTAGTTTCTAAATTTAAAGCTTGTAGCTAAAGATCAGACCTCTCAGTGACTCGTAGTGTGAGTGGGGTGGAGTCCAAGCCAATCATGTGATATATGGGTTTTTAATAATTCAACTAGTAATACATCAAACTACAAATCACACAGAGTAAATATGCGTACGACAATACAGACAGTAACCTTTATACAACATAACGGAATCCAAATAAGAGAGAGAGAGAGAGAAAGAGAGCGAGCGAGAGAGAGAGAGAAAATGGAGAAAGCGAGAGAGATCACAGAATGAGCTCAGGTATGAAAATCACAGTAAGTAAACCTTAGCAGCCAACACAACTCAAATCATAGCAACACTTTAAAGCAGCATTTAAATCTCCATAGAAAAGTGATACTTGCATGGCCCATCATGCGTGAGCGTGATCTTTTTTGTGACGCTGGTCCTTTTGAAAACAGCGGGCGTGTGCCGGAGGCCGTGTGACGCGTGTGCAAGTTGCGCTGGATCTTGGCGTGAGCGTGGAGTCACGTGGTCCTTTGTGGCAAAGGGGTGTCCGTTCATCTTCGCGCGGTATTTGAAAGGCTCAACAAACAATGTTCCAGAATTCGTCTACCTTGTGTGGAGAGGCGAATAGTCGAATAAACTTAGTAAAGAAAAGAAAACAAACAACAAAAACGAAAGCTTCCAAAGGAGCCATGAAAATGGCTTTCCTCTCCTCAGTCCCTGTGCTGAGGGGGACTGTGAAATGAGCGCGGCCTAAGGCCGCACAGGAGAGCGGCGTGTCCGAGAACGAAGAACGAGAAGAAGAGAAGAGAGCGTGATATGAGCGCGGCCCGAGGCCGCGCCGAGGGACTCGCAGGAGCGACCTGGGTCGATGCAGGAGGGAAGGGAGTCAGCGTAAGAAGAGCGGGCGGATCTTGTTCGGCCGGTTCTTATGGCTTGGGATGGTTCCCGCCTCTTTTCGCGTGAACAGCCAATGAACGTCCGCGATCTGAAGCGGAGGGAAAAGTTCCTTTGTCTCTGTGGAGACAACCCCCTGATGATTTAGGGCTTCTCCGATTTCATTAGGGATATTCTAGCAAGTTCGTAATTCCAGATTAAATACATTTTTCATTACTTTGCTCTAGATAAATGGGTCTGTCAAAGCATGACGATCACACAGATACTAAAAACAATATATATAAATGATCAAAACATGAAGTTACATTCAAATTCAGAATTACACACATTTAAAGATTTGATTAACACATGATAACACTGCAGATAGTCCCAATTTATATGGGAAACCTCTAATGCACCGCAAAAACAATAATATACACATTAAGACTACATTTGAGTACATTTTACCATTCTTTTGTAAGGATTAGGCTTCCTGTCCTGTGTAGTCCTGTGTGGTCGTAAAATTTTCTTTGAGAAAGTTGGTGAGGAGAAACAATTCCAATTTATACGCGAGAAAAATTATAATCCTCGCATAACAAGGATTAACCATGGTACACACAAAACATATTCAAAATACATATTATTAATAACATGATGAAAGTAAGGAACTTCTACGAAAGGTTTCCTTTGTGTTCAGGAATTTGGTTGGGGGTTTTCATTTCTACTTTGTGGCTCGCCCACGTGACTCTGGAATTTCTTGTCGTAAATAACTGTCACTCAAGGCAGGATGTGGCCGACTTCAGGGCGGCCAAAATGGTGAATTATGCAAACAACGAAGGTCCTTGTTTACTCACGTTCTGGTGTTTTGAGTTCCGAATGTGTTAAGAGTCAGGTTCACTAGTATGGAACAGATGGCTGAAATACCATCGGCTCATTAGTGTTACATTTTATTTATTTATTTATTTACAAGTATTCAACTTAATTATTTATTGAACATGTGTGTCTTTTTAGAAAGCTCTATTTTACATTTAAATGGAAAATCTACACTCTAAAAACTCCTGGGTTGAAAACAACCCAATTTGGGTTATTTTGACAACCCAGCGTTGGGTTCGTCCCTTTTTGACCCAGCACTGGGTTGTCAAAATAACCCAAATTGGGTTGTTTTCAACCCAGGAGTTTTTAGAGTGTAGATGTTATCATATTTAACCAAGCCTGCAAGGTTGGCTTTTTTATGGTTTAAAATGACTACATTGCAGGGTTTCAAAAACCAGAGCGGGTGTTTTTTTTATCACTATTTCGGAAGGAAAACTACTGTATTTAGAAAATGTTCGATATCATTTAGCATGTAATGCTTGATGAGATTTTACACACAAATAATAATTATCAAAAGGAAAATATTTATTAAAAACAAGAGAAAAGTCAAAAAGTAACATGTTAGAAGAAATGCAGAAAAGGATGGCATTAACAGCTACAGAGTTCATAAATAAAGCATTGAACATTTGATGAATATAACTTAAGATCAAATTGGACTTTGTTCAATTGTATATATTGTATAAAAATATACGAAAACACTTTTACAATAAATGTACAATTAGTTAGGTTATTTACCAACTATTCTGGCATGACAGTACACAAATAAATCACAACATTAACTCTGATATTATAACATTTAACAGAAGCGTGCGTGTGTGTGTGTGTGTGAAAGAATGTGAGCAGGTGTATGAATGACAGAGTGTAAACTCTTCTACTAAACAACACAGAAAAAGCATTTAACAATTTTTTTTTTTTTTTTTTTTTTACAAATTATACACTTACAGTTTGTTTCGTAGTCCATGAATACAGATCATGCATCACGGTCATAACTGATGTAATCATGAAGAAACCCCATCAGCACAGCATGTGACATCTTCTACATCATCCAGGGCAGCGTCCTCCTTTAAAACCACCGCTGCATCAGTTTAGGGGAAAGGACATTCTTTTCTTTGACCAGCATTCATCCAGTCACTGCCTGCTCTTCATCAGTGGCCTAAGAGAAACACATTTGAAAAAATTAAACATTTAATTAAACTATCCATTTTCAGGTAGAGGTGTATTCACATCCGTAAGGATAGGTAAATAATCGGTTTTAAAGTTTCAACACTGTGTGGTTGTTTAATGTCTCAGTCCACCACAGCGCTCCAGGAGGCTATAATAGCAGCACTACTGTGAGGGTAGGTGATATTGCTTGATTAAATATTGCTTTCAGAAAGCTTCTTTACTGAAACATTAAAACAGTAATGACATTCACATACCTCACAAATGTTCATGTACATGGAGGGCTGCTCTTCAAACCGTTAGTTCACCAAATAATTAAAATGGTCATAATTTACTCTCCCCATGTTTTTCCAGACTCATACAAACTCTGCTTATTTTTTGGAAAACATATGAATATATTTAATATTCTCTTAATTTGTGTCCTCCATTGCTGGTCTGGGAGACCAGTATTTTATTTTTAACATACATGTTTGCTATCATATAATTTAAGATTTATTCATATATAAATATCAGAATGAATTACTTCTACAATAACTCTATATTTATGAGGCTTGAAAATACTCATTATCTAAACTATAAATGGATTAACAAATATTATGAGAAAATTAAAAATATATAAATTTATGTTGTAAAGACAGACAAAAGTCTTACAGGTTTGGAATGACATGAGGGCAAGTAAATGATTTCTGTGTGTGAACTTTACCTTTAAGAGCGAAGACCAAGAATGATGACTCTCCAAATCAGACAAGACAACTCCAAAGTTGGTATGAGTTCTGCAATAAAAAACACAGACATCAATGGTCTTAATGAAATGAGCACGTAATCACACTGTTGTTGCATCAAAATGTGAAGTAAACTGGCAGGAGACAACAGAAACATTTATTTTCTAAAAATAACTTACATAAAATCTCAAAGGAATGATGCTCTACCATGTCTCTTGCTTTTAATATCTACAAAAACAAAAAACAAACATTATTTTACTCTTAGTAAAAAAACAACAACAACTGATAACATGAAATCATGACGTTTACTTGCCTTAAACTATCTTTCCCTCTCTTCAGAAGAAGCTGAGAAAACCACCTCCTCACACAAGCAGACTTCTGTGTCCTTAACTCCAGTTAGTTTGAGTTCTGCAAAGAGGGACATCAATGGTTTCAATAAAATATGAACGTATACATATATATATATATATATATATATATATATATATACAGTATTGTTCAAAATAATAGCAGTACAATGTGACTAACCAGAATAATCAAGGTTTTTCGTATATTTTTTTATTGCTACGTGGCAAACAAGTTACCATTAGGTTCAGTAGATTCTCAGAAAACAAATGAGACCCAGCATTCATGATATGCACGCTCTTAAGGCTGTGCAATTGGGCAATTAGTTGAATTAGTTGAAAGGGGTGTGTTAAAAAAAATAGCAGTGTGGCATTCAATCACTGAGGTCATCAATTTTGTGAAGAAACAGGTGTGAATCAGGTGGCCCCTATTTAAGGATGAAGCCAACACTTGTTGAACATGCATTTGAAAGCTGAGGAAAATGGGTCGTTCAAGACATTGTTCAGAAGAACAGCGTACTTTGATTAAAAAGTTGATTAGAGAGGGGAAAACCTATAAAGAGGTGCAAAAAATGATAGGCTGTTCAGCTAAAATGATCTCCAATGCCTTAAAATGGAGAGCAAAACCAGAGAGACGTGGAAGAAAACGGAAGACAACCATCAAAATGGATAGAAGAATAACCAGAATGGCAAAGGCTCAGCCAATGATCACCTCCAGGATGATCAAAGACAGTCTGGAGTTACCTGTAAGTACTGTGACAGTTAGAAGACGTCTGTGTGAAGCTAATCTATTTTCAAGAATCCCCCGCAAAGTCCCTCTGTTAAAAAAAAGGCATGTGGAGAAGAGGTTACAATTTGCACAAAGAACACATCAACTGGCCTAAAGAGAAATGGAGGAACATTTTGTGGACTGATGAGAGTAAAATTGTTCTTTTTGGGTCCAAGGGCCACAGGCAGTTTGTGAGACGACCCCCAAACTCTGAATTCAAGCCACAGTACACAGTGAAGACAGTGAAGCATGGAGGTGCAAGCATCATGATATGGGCATGTTTCTCCTACTATGGTGTTGGGCCTATTTATCGCATACCAGGGATCATGGATCAGTTTGCATATGTTAAAATACTTGAAGAGGTCATGTTGCCCTATGCTGAAGAGGACATGCCCTTGAAATGGTTGTTTCAACAAGACAATGACCCAAAACACACTAGTAAACGGGCAAAGTCTTGGTTCCAAACCAACAAAATTAATGTTATGGAGTGGCCAGCCCAATCTCCATACCTTAATCCAATTGAGAACTTGTGGGGTGATATCAAAAATGCTGTTTCTGAAGCAAAACCAAGAAATGTGAATGAATTGTGGAATGTTGTTAAAGAATCATGGAGTGGAATAACAGCTGAGAGGTGCCACAAGTTGGTTGACTCCATGCCACACAGATGTCAAGCAGTTTTAAAAAACTGTGGTCATACAACTAAATATTAGTTTAGTGATTCACAGGATTGCTAAATCCCAGAAAAAAAAAATGTTTGTACAAAATAGTTTTGAGTTTGTACAGTCAAAGGTAGACACTGCTATTTTTTTGAACACACCCCTTTCAACTAATTGCCCAATTGCACAGCCTTAAGAGCGTGCATATCATGAATGCTGGGTCTTGTTTGTTTTCTGACAATCTACTGAACCTACTGGTAACTTGTTTGCCACGTAGCAATAACAAATATACTAAAAACCTTGATTATTCTGGTTAGTCACATTGTACTGCTATTATTTTGAACAATACTGTATATAAATAATCACACTGTTGTTGCATCAAAATGTGAAGTAAACAGGCAGGACACAATAGAAACATTATTATTATTATTATTATTATTATAATTATATTTAAAAAAAAAATTAAAAAATAACTTAACTTACACCAGTCTCAAAAGAATGAAGTTATCTTGTCTCTGAATTTCAACATCTAAAAAAACCCCCATTATTTTAGTCTTAGTAAAAATAAAGATAACTTGATGTTATTCTGAAGTTTACTCTCCTTAAACCGTCTGTCCCTCTCTTCAGAAGAACACCTCCTCCTCATCCTCACACAGGTCTGTGACTCCTCACACAAACAGCTTCTGTGACTTTAACTCTCGGCGAGAGGACAATGAAGACAGGAGCTCAACAAGTCTGAAATATTACATGTAAAACATACTTTTAACAGTTACCACTTCAACAGCCTCAAAATTATTATGCTAGTCTTTACTACACAATGCCGTTTCCTTTAGGAGACAAACATACATTCAGTTTCTTGACGTGATGTGCGTGCTCTCCTTCAATCAATCAATCACCTTTATTTATATAGTGCTTTAAACAAAATACATTGCGCCAAAGCACTGAACAACATTCATTTGGAAAACAGTGTCTCAATAATGCAAAATGATAGTTAAAGGCAGTCATTGAATTCAGTGAAGTCATCTCTGTTCAGTTTAAATAGTGTCTGTTTTTATTTGCAATCAAGTCAATGATATCGCTGTAGATGAAGTGACCCCAACTAAGCAAGCCAGAGGTGACAGCGGCAAGGAACCGAAACTCCATCGGTGACAGAATGGAGAAAAAAACCTTGGGAGAAACCAGGCTCAGTTGGGGGGTCAGTTCTCCTCTGACCAGACGAAACCAGTAGTTCAATTCCAGGCTGCAGCAAAGTCAGATTGTGCAGAAGAATCATCTGTTTCCTGTGGTCTTGTCCTGGTGCTCCTCTGAGACAAGGTCTTTACAGGGGATCTGTATCTGGGCTCTAGTTGTCCTGGTCTCCGCTGTCTTTCAGGGATGTAGAGGTCCTTTCTAGGTGCTGATCCACCATCTGGTCTGGATACGTACTGGATCCGGGTGACTGCCTCCTTCAGGTCCGCGTCCTCAACCCAGCCCCGCTGGGTTAAAACAGACCTAATATAAAGACCTATATTAGAACCTATTTTCAACCCAAACTTGGGTTAAAACATCCCAAAGTCCTATCCAATGGCCTCAACCCAGCTGTTGGGTTGAAAAAACAACCCAGCGTTTTTTAGAGTGTAAAAGCAAAGTTATTAAATACAAAGGTCTCTAAAAGTTACTTGTGTTTTTATTATTATTATTTTTTTTATATTTCTGACTCAGAGTTTATTTATTTATTTTAAATAATAGAGAGATGACACCATGGTGACCATTTTTGGACTGAATAGAAAGCATTTCTGCGTATAGAGCACAATAAAGCAAATTGGCACTTCTGCTGAGCTCTTTGCTTGTGTTGCATGACTGTGACCTTTTGTGACCTAAACATATGTTTTATTATGTTCTCAGTGCCATTTACAAAATACTTTTGGAGTCAAGGTGTGCCTCCGCTTCTTCCGTAAACCTGTTTACTCTCACCGGCTTGCATTTTTCAACTGGCTAGTTGAGTCATCTATATTTATTTCAGCTGGCCCTGCTCCCCACTGACAGTAATGGAGACCCGGAGAGCATGATGGACAGGGAGAAAAGAGAGAAGGGGTTTCAGAGATATGGGGGGAATGAGAGAGAATGAAGTGGAGGGAAAGGATGGCTGTGATCAGCGTCGGCCTGTCAAAACACTTCCTGTTGACTGATACACCCTCAGACGCTTGGGAAAAGAAGACCGAGATAGAAAAGGTGTGAATGAAACATTAAAAAGGCAGAAAAGAAAGAGCAGTTGAGATCCCAGCAAAGGATGGCTAGTTTAAAGAACCTAAAAATGTAAGAGGTTGCTATATCATTCCATCATCACATTTCTTTTTTTTTATATATATTTGCTGACATTCTAAAATGCAGACAATTTTAACATTAAATGATGATTAAAATATAGGGAATTAATATCTGTAAATCTAATGAAAAAGTGTTAGTGCTGTCAAACGATTAATCGCGATTAATCGCCTCCAAAATAAAAGTTTTTGTGCACATACTATGTGTGTGTTCCATGTATATTTATTATGTTTATATAAATACACACACACACACTGTATATTTTGCAAATATGTATGCAATTAATCCTGATTGATAATTTAAATGTACTAGATTGTGTTGTCACAAAAGTTTGCATTTCCCAGAGAAACTTTGCACTTTTAATGTTTTCTTCGTCGCAAAAGTCACAAAACATTTGCACTCAATGAAGAAACTTTGCGTTCCCCTGAGAAACTTGCAAAACACGACAACTAAGTTTATAAGGTAGACACGCTATACTTGCGACATAATACAAAAGCATTGAAATATAATTTCTCCTGTCATCTCATATTTTGTTCCATCACTACATCCCTTGTGTGTCTAAACTATCATTCTAGAGTTTTCCTTTTTAATTCTGTACAAACCCCCAAACAGAACTCTTACTTGGATGTCGTAAACATGTGACCATTAATACGATACTGAAACATGACTGTGAGGAGAGTCACATACTCTGATGCATAAATTACGTTCATGCTAGTGTTTCAGATGAGGAATCCACACATCATACATCATAAAAGTACAGCTGTGATCGGCAAACACTATCATTACAGTTGTGTAACAATGCCTGAAGAGTCGGTGGTAGCAAATACGTCATACAGTAACTTTTTAAGGAAGAACTACAGAACCAAAAAGTACACAAGCTTTTGAATTTTGAAACTCTTGGTGGATGTTGATTTGTGGAGAACACATTTGTGTCATTTCTAACCAAAAACACCAACCTAACATTATAAACACAGATGAGGCCTATGCATTCTTGTTAACACAATAACTCGCCTCTAGAAGAAGAAATATGAACACATTGATTAGTTGTACTCCTGCAGCAATGTGAGTCTAACAGACAGCTCCCATTTAGTGTGAAATCTGTAATCAGATCAGCGTTCGGTATCAGAATACGCCAGCGTGTTAGCTTAAGTGCTCATTAATAGCTGATCGTGCTTTATGTCCATCTCAACGCATCTTGTGTCCTATCTAGCCACAACAGAGTAACTGATGTGCAGTATCGTAACTCTTTCACTAAGTGCTTTAGGGGACACATGCCCAATTCATGGTGATTGACCACAATGGGTGAAGGTGGTCAGGGCAGTTTATAACATGGCTTACGGTGTATATACACTTTCAGAAAAGCTCTCATTGGGGCTCAGGGCTGGCGTGTGCCTATAAGCGAACTAAGCAGCCGCCTAGGGCGGCAGCTCAGCCAGGGCGGCAAGAGAGAGAGAGAAAGAGAGAGAGAGAGAATTATTAATTTATTTGTTTGTTTTACATTAGGTTACAATTATTGCACTTATATCAACAGCATTTTTCACCAGTCCATTACTATAAATTTAAATTAACTTTTAAAATAAAAATTCCTGCCCAGCCGCGCCCTATTAGTATATGAGTGCAAAATATTGTAATGTAGGCTATATTCCAAAAAATGTCAAAACTAATAAAATAATCTGGTCATGAGTACAAAAGACGACCTCTTTTAAATGAGCAAGCACTGGAGAAACAATCTCCTTTCTAAATGCATCGCCTCCGTTCCGTGGAAGAGCGCTTTTCGCTGCTTCGAGACCATGGGCGCGTATTTGGATTTTTATATGGCATAACATCTCTTAAAGAAAAGGAGAATACAATATTGATTGCTTAAGGCTGGAAAAGGCCCTGACTCATGGAGACTCGCAGGATTTGACGGGCATGAATTGTTTGAAGAGCTGACTGTTTTGTGGAGACGCCTGGTTAGAGCTGAAGATCTTTGACCGAACCGGGCTTAATTTCTATCATCTTACGCGGCCTCGGGTCGGGCTCGGGCTTGCGCTCCGGTTTGTGAGGTAAATGAGCGGTCATGTGATGTGTTTCGATTTTGGTTGCACCAGCAACTAAAGCAAACTCTGAGGTGTGGAAAAGTTTTGACCATGCTTATAATGAGAATAATGAGTGAATAATGACGCACCATCAGTGAGCGCAGGAACGCGCTGAAGACATCTACAGTGGATTCAATCATTTTCCTCCAGAAAAACATGTCTGCTTAGCCTAATCTCTGTGAATAAAGGTTTTTCAAATGATAACTAAATATTCATTGAGTCTTAAATGCATAATGTGGACAGAGTATTTACGCTAATGTTGGCATTATTCGTTTATTAAATATCATCTGCTAGTGCGAAGCAAATCCGACGGAGCCTTTATCTTAATTTTGTTATTGCCAAATACCCATCTTAATTTACAATTCATCTTAATTTAATTTGTTAAAAATGACTCGTTTTTATTGGTGCGTTGGTCTATTTATAGGTTAAATGAGCCTATGTCTAGAATGCTGAGATGTTACGATGTCAGTTGTGTGCATATATTTAGTTTTATTCTGCACTATCTATTATAAAGCAGAAATTATATGCAGCCATTGCATTGTGTACTTTTTTTTCACACTGCAGTATGAAAAAAACCTTCTGAAACCATGCTTACATGTTTTTCTTTTTTTAGTGTAATTTTCTTTTTTTTTTCTTTTTTTTTTTTTTTACATGCATCTTAAGTATACCTAAGAGTGAGTGTGAGGTGGGGGCAGGAGAGCGGCATTTGAGCTTGCACCGGCCCTGTTGGGGCTGTAGCATTTCAAAAGGTACTAATATGTACTTTTAGTTCTTAATATATATATCTTTAAGGTACTAAAATGCATCTTTAGGGGTAAATAATTACAAAAGTTGCCTTTTGACAACACTTATGTTTAGTGTATAGTGATTTTAGATAGGAATTTGAAGACCAAATGTTTTCTATATTGTATAACCATATAGTAATGTCTTTTTTACAATGTTATATATATATTACTCTAAGAAGAAAAAGGCAAACATTTTACCTTTTAAGGTGGAACAGTTTTTTGTTTATTTATTATTTATTTTTATTTTTTTATCTTCCCATAAAGGTTCACACTAGTACCTTTTAAAGTACTAATGTGCATCTTCCAGGTGTAAATAAGGTCCAGAAATATATATTTTGAAAAATTCCCACCCCATGACAGCTTTTATACATTTATTTCTGAGTGTATAGTGATGTTCCACTACAAAATTTAACTACCAAACATTTTCTATATTGAATAACCATGTAATACTATCTTTATTACAATACTATAATGCTGTAATACATACACTAGGAAAAAAGGGTGAAAAAATGTAGAACATGTTATCCCTTGCCCCAGTTCCATAAAAAGGACATTTTACACATTATAAACCCCTCAATTTAATTTATTTATTTTCCACTACAAATTATAATACCAAATGTTATATATGTCATATAACGTATAATATTGTATTTATAAAAATATTATAATATTATTTTATCTCAGAAAAAAATGGAATACAACAGTATTTCCCTTGTCGTAATATCCTTAAAGGGATATTTTATACCATAAATACCTCTAAAATGTTAAGAGTAGCATCTTAAAGGTACTTAATACTACTCTTATGTATAAATAGGAATAAATGTCAGTCTCATATGAAAATGCATAACTCTCGAGATATTTACAGGGAGAAGGGGACATTGGTCTCACTGGGTTTATCAAACAACATGATCAGCCTACTTCTTTAGGAGCTCTAGACATGCTAGTAATAAGGAAATGCATTTAGACACTGTGTACGCATAGTTGTGAGCACACCTGGTTAGCAGACAGTCACCCCAGGGGCTGCCTGTTCATCAGATTGACTGCCCTCTGTAATTACAGGCCTTGGAAAAGGGAAGAAACGAGAACGAATGTGCGTAAGAATCAGAATCAGAATCAGAATGAGCTTTATTGCCAGGTATGTTTACACATACGAGGAATTTGTTTTCGTGACAGAAGCTCCGCAGTACAACAGAATGACAGCGACAGAACATAAAACACATAATAAAAGAATAAAAAATACAAATAAGTAGAGAGTGAATAACAATATACAAATGACAATTGTAGGCAAGTATATTACAAAATGAAGTTATGTATGTACATATATATTGTGTGCAAAATTTAAGTGTATACTAAGTATGTGTGTTAGATAAATAAAGTGTGTGTGTATATAAATATAAAGTGTAGTGTGTCCGCCGTTATTATAAGCTGTTCATAAGATGGATTGCCTGAGGGAAGAAACTGGTCCTGTGTCTGGTCGTTCTAGTGCTCAGTGCTCTGTAGCGTCGACCAGATGGCAACAGTTCAAAGAGGGAGTGTGCTGGATGTGAGGGGTCCAGAGTGATTTTGACAGCCCTTTTTCTCACTCTGGATAAGTACAGTTCTTGAATAGATGGGAGGGTTGAACCGATGATTCGCTCAGCAGTCCGGACTACCCTCTGTAGTCTTCTGAGGTCAGATTTAGAAGCTGAGCTGAACCAGACAGTTACTGAAGTGCAGAGGATGGATTCAATGATGGTGGAGTAGAACTGTTTCAGCAGCTCCTGTGGCAGGTTAAACTTCCTCAGCTGGCGGAGAAAGTACAACCTCTGCTGGGCCTTTTTCACAATGGAGTCAATGTGAATGTCCCACTTCAGGTCCTGAGAGATAGAGGTGCCCAGGAACCTGAATGACTCCACTGCAGTCACAGTGCTGTTCATGATGGTGAGTGGGGGGAGTGCAGGGGGGTCTCTCCTGAAGTCCACGATCATCTCCACTGTTTTGAGGGTGTTAAGCTCCAGGTTGTTGAGACTGCACCAGACAGCCAGCTCTTTTACCTCCTGTCTGTAAGCAGACTCGTCACTGTCCTGAATGAGGCCGATGAGTGTGGTGTCATCTGCAAACTTCAGGAGCTTGACAGAGGGGTCCTTAGACGTGCAATCATTAGTGTACAGGGAGAAGAGCAGTGGGGAGAGAACGCACCCCTGGGGAGCTCCGGTGCTGATTGTACGGGTGCTGGATGTGTATTTTCCCAGCCTCACTAGCTGCTGCCTGTCAGGGGTGCAAGGAGGGGTGCCAGGAGGGGTGCAATGCCCATTTCTAGAGCTGAAGCTGGAACTGGAACGCACTACGGGGTTCATGCAAACTGGAACAGGGCTTGAATATTAATCCCGGTCGTGGCTCGTCTTTTGCTCGCCATATGAACCCAGCATGCTCGTCTTTGTGCTGTCTGTGAGCGTGAACGACATGTCTTACTCTGTTTGATCAAAGCAAACGGGCTCATTTTCAACAACCCCATTCCCTTGATGATGTCAACTTCAAAATCAGACCCCCCCTAAGACCTTGCGCCAATCTCAACGTCTTCTAATGTCAGCTGAAGAACTAATTAACACAACAAACAAAAATGTAGGAGATGCACTTATGCTCTTTGTCACCTTCCTGTCAAATGCTGTCATCGTAACCAGTGTTGTGACAGTTAAAAGAGTCTTTGAGATTTCCACGACGACCACATGCAATGCCAAAAAAGAGAAAGAAAAAACAATTATTGAATTATTGAAGTCCTCTGTGGAAAAAGTACACATTAGCATATTTTTTTAAATGGTACTTATTATGTGAAATAATATTCTTTAAAAAATTCACTTAAGTGCGAATGGAATGGAATTTTTTTGGACACTTAATTGCTAAATTATTATAGGGTAAATTTATTTAAAATGCAATTAGATTCATATTTTTTCTGACCACTTAAGTAGGACTTTAAATACACTGTCTTTAAAATGTTTACATTTTTGGTAAACCAAATATTTTGGGGGGGACAGTTAAAGGAATAGTTCATCCAAAAATTAAAATTATGTCATTAATAACTCACCCTCATGTCGTTCCAAACCCGTAAGACCTCCGTTTTTTTACCTTCAGAACACAGTTTAAGATATTTTAGATTTAGTCCGAGAGCTTTGAACAGTATACCATACATACATTTTCAATGAAGGGACAGAAAGCTCTCAGACTAGGGGTGTAACGGTTCACAAAATTCACGGTTCGGTTCAATACGATACACTGGTGTCACGGTTCGGTTCGGTACGGTTCGGTACGTTTTAGATACAGCAAAAAGAAAAAATTGGCAGAAAAATGTCCTTGATTTTTTTTAAAAGGATTTATTTATTAAAACTAACAATGTTTTTTTTGTTTGTTTTTTTACATTGAACTGATGGAGCTATTCTTTATCCATCTTCTATGGTGTTTTCTAAGCAGCATACTGTATAAACAAAAACAGCTCCTTATTAAAAAAAAATTAAAATGTTATATTGTTGTAGTAGTTATGAACAAATACAAAGATGTGACTTTTTATATGGAACTCTATAACTCTTTATACTGAGTGTGTTTTTACTCAATTGGTTCTCTATAGGGCTTATGTTTTTTGGAACAAAGCAGGAATTACGGTCTGGCTAAAATGGGCTCGTGAAGGAATATTGTAACGGGGCTCAATTGCATGTTCTTAAAACCTGCGTTTTCCACTGCAGAGTAATGCGCTCACTCACTCAGTATGCGCTGAAGGCTCGTTGCAAAATGGCCTATGCGTTTAACAGACCAGAAATAGAAGATCCTCCAATAACCAACAGGTCTGGTGTTTGGGTGCACGTTGGATTCCCTGTAAGCTATAATGGTGATGATAGAATGAATGGTAAATAGTAAGGTCTCATATCCGCGGCTATAACATAGATGTAACGTAAATGTACCAATCGCCGTGGTGATGTCTTTTGCCCTGTTTGAGTCAGTTGGAAATATCTGTCTAAATGCTGCGGGGATAGTTTGTTGCGTGTATGTTTCTCCTTTTTTTCGTCTTTTCCCAGATACTGACACACTAAGGTGATGTCGGCGTAAATGAGTTGACATGTTTCAAGTATCCCCGCTGGTGTTTTTCATTTTTATATTCCCGCTGGTGTACCCTATTGTCATGTAGCAGATGCGACCGTTGTTTTTTTATCCACCACTCTCTTGCCATCACCATTATAGCTTAAAGGGAATCCAAAGTGCACCCAAACACCAGACCTGTTGGTTATTGGAGGATCTTCTTTTTTTGGTCTGTTAAACGCATTGGCCACCGTGTACCGTGCATGAACTGCTCGCTCACTCAGCGCGTACTGAGTGAGCCAGCGCCTGACTGAGTAGCCTAACATAAACATATAAGTTGGTGTTTTTTTTTTCTTCGGGGGTGTCAGGGGCATTGCCTGTTACATCGTTTTGGTTATTGCGCTACCTTGTTGAACGCATAACATTATGTTTCACACACTTTTTTTTATTTTCCAAATATAATTATTTAGTCCAACGAACGGTTCAATACGAATACGCGTATCGTTACACCCTATTTTAAATCTAAAATATCTTAAACTGTGTGCCGAAGATGATTATTGCAAATTCATGATAGTTTAATTTCATTTTAAATGCAATTAGCTGAACTATAGAGTGTTTTCTGACCCACTTAAGTAGGACGTTTAATGTACATCTATTGTCTTTGAAATATGGTTAAAATTTAATATTGAATATACTGGTAAGTATTTTTGGTAAACCTATTATTTATTTTTTTTGGACACTTAACTGCATGTTTCAGATTAATTATAGCTTAAATGTTTTAAAAATGCAATTAGCTGAACTTTGAAATTAGTGTACTTTAAAGCAATGCAAAATATTAATAAAACCTTGACTTAAAATGTACTTTTAAGTGTACTTAAGTATACCTTTTATGTAATTAATATTTGATATCTACAAGTGTACAAGAAAAATTAGGGTTAGGGTACACTACAAGTGCGCTTTCAATACAAATAAGCACACTTTCTCCACAAGTAAATTATCTCAAATCTTTGAATAAATCGATAGCTTGAATACAAGGAAAAGATATATATAGAGCACACATTTTAAATGTTTTACATGACCTCAATAGTCAAGTGCTAGAAAGCTGCGATTCCTAAATTTTTCAACGATACAATTACAAACTCAGCAAAGACTTTTTAAAAATGAAGGTAAATCCATCATGAAATGAGCACTACAGTACATCTGCAGCATTGACAGTGTGCCTTGTTAGTACGTAAATGGCTGGGAGAGTGACAAGCATTGTGCCGTGACTGACAGCAAGTGGACGAATGGGGATGAGGAGACTTCTTTCATGGGTTCTTTCATGGGTTTCCCATGGAGGATTCAGGGTGTTGGAGATCCAGTCACCTACATCAAGAAGCATCGACCAATTAGAGGTTGCACGCCAGCTCGCCAAAAGCAGCCTTCTCCTCTAATCACCACTCTTCAGTGTGGCACAAAAGCCCGGGCCACTCACCACATTTAAATTTAAGTAGGATCCCCCCTTTCCCCCTCCATCCTCTTTCAATGACTTTCCCCCTTCTCCCATGCCCCCCCCCCACTTTCTGCTGCTTCACCTAACCCCCCAAGAGCTAATAAAAGCAGCAACAAAAGGCCACACAAAGCAATCCGTCTAATAGCTTTAATAAGTTTAATGCAGTGTTGTCCCCTCTCTGTTGACACATCTCAGTGTTGGGTGGCAAAACAGAGCTCAAGGGTTTGGAAACAGAGAGTGACATTCTTTTTTCAGTCGCTGGGCCTGTCGTTCGCTCCGATTTCACAACGGCACAGCGGGAGACGAAACTAGCAAACCTTTAGACGCAAGATGGAATGCACAGATCTGAGAATCCCTGAGAGTTAATGAATTATTCCTGAAAATTAATATTTATACACATGGGAATGCAATGAATACATTATGAGGGCCTGTCGTGAGGGCCTGTACTGTCCAGTTAGCAGATGTCTTCACCAACATCTTCAACCTCTCCTTGAGACTTACAGTGATCCCCACATGCTTCAAGCAAACCACCATCATCCCTGTTCCCAAGAAAACAACCGTCTCCTGCCTGAATGACTACCGCCCTGTAGCACTGACATCAGTCATCATAGAGTGCTTTGAACGGCTGGTCAAATCCCACATCTGCTCCTCTCTGCCTGACACCTTAGACCCATTACAATTTGCTTACCGCTCAAACAGATCCACTGATGACACCATTGCAATGGCCATACACTCTGCACTAGAACACTCGGAGGGAAGAGACACCTATGTGCGGATGCTGTTCATGGATTACAGCTCTGCATTTAACACCATCATCCCTACCAAACTTATAGCCAAACTGAAAAATCTGGGTCTTAACAGTCACTTATGTAACTGGGTCCTGGACTTCCTGACCGGCAGACCCCAGGTGGTCAGAATTGGCAATCACACATCCTTCTCACTTATACTCAGCACTGGTGCCCCACAGGGATGTGTACTAAGTCCTCTCTTGTACTCCCTGTTCACTTATGACTGTTCTGCTAAGCATAGCTCAAACATCATCAAATTTGCTGATGATACTACTATCCTAGGACTCATCACTAATGGCGATGAGACATCCTACAGAGATGAGGTTAATGCACTCACTACATGGTGTGCTGATAGCAATATTTCTATAAATGTCAGCAAGACCAAGGAGATGATTGTGGACTACAGGAAGTCACAGAGAGAGGGTCACGTTCCCATTCACATCAACAGAGAGATAGTAGAGACAGTTAAAAGCTACAAGTTCCTTGGCATTCACATCTCTGAGTATCTTTCCTGGAGCCTACACTCAGAGACCATAGTTAGGACAGTCCGTCAGCGTCTTTACTTCCTGCGGAGACTGAAGAGGTTTGGCATCTCCTCTAACATCATGTCAAACTTCTACCGCTGCACTATTGAGAGCATTCTGACCAGCTGCATCACTGTATGGTATGGCAACTGCTCTTCCTTGGACCGCAAAGCTCTTCAGTGAGTGGTGAGAACAGCAGAGCTAATCATTGGACATAAACTCCCAGCCTTACAGGACATCTATCAGACTCACAGCATCATCAAGGACCGCACTCATCCTGCTCATCACCTGTTTGCCACACTGCCATCTGGCAGACGTTTCCGATCCATCCATTTACGGACAACCAGACTGAAGAACAGCTTCTATCTTCAAGCCATAAGACTACTGCTCTTATGTTTACTTCATTGTACTTGCACTGCCACTTTTTTTTTTTAAATACTCCTTAATGTTTCTCTGTGACACTGTATAATGACTTTTGGACATTGCTCTACTCAGGAATACATCTGAATGTGTGCTGCTCTTAAGTTTATTTATTGCATCTGCACTGCCACTTTAATTTTCCTACATGTAGCTCTACGTCACTCTACAAAGACATTTTAGACACCGTTCTACCTCAGTAATCATAATACTACCTCAGGACTTCTTATGTACTCTATATATTCTAAACACTGATTACCTTTATTGTACCTGTTACTTCCACTTATTTGTATATACTGCTCTGTCTATGTCTTTCTGTCTAAGGGCACTGTAGTCACTCAATCTCAGTGCTCTCCATGTACGTCTATGTCTTATGTCTTGTTATTGTCACTGTATGTCTGAGCCTCGTCACAAGCATTTCAATGCCCAGTTTTCCCCAGTGTTAGCTATGCAAATGACAAATAAATGCCTCTTGACTCTTGACTCTTGACTCTTATGTATTGAATACGTTTATATGTGTGTGTGTGTGTGTGTGGGCATGTTTTTGTGTCATATCAGGACACAACTCTGTATAATGACATGGGTATGACACAGGTATTACAAGGAGAGGGTGACTTATGAGGACATAACCCATGTCCCCATTTTTCAAAACGCTTATAAATCATACAGAATTATTTTTACTTTTTTTGAGAAAGTAAAAATGTACAAAGTTTCCTGTGAGGGTTAGGGTTAGGGTTAGGTGTAGGGTTGGTGAAGGGGGGTAGAATATACAGTTTCTACATTATAAAAACCATTACATCTATGGGATGAACACACTTTTCACAAAAACAAACGCGCGCGCGTGTGTGTGTGTGTATATATATTAGTGCTGTCAAACGATTATTCATGATTCATCACATCCAAAATAAAAGTTTTTGTTTACATAATAAATATAGACAGTATACACAAATACAAACACATGCATGCATATATTTATTTATATGTAATATAAAACAGAATATAAATGGATAAATGTATATGCATATAAATATTTCTAAAATATATGCTGTATCTGAGTGTATGTATATGTACATAATAAATGTACACAGTACACACACATATTATGTTATTATACTATGTAAAGAAAAACTTTTTGGATGTGATTTATCACTATTAATCGTTTGACAGCACTATATATATATGTATATAATTCCATTTTAATGAATTCTATTTTATTTTAAACTGTCACATTATTTATGGTAGTGTTTTATTATGTGTGTGTGTGTGTATATATATAATATTTAAATAAATGTTTTTTTCACTTATTTATATTCTTCCAATACCTCAACCAGCTCATCACAAAAACATTGGATCAACCAAATAGCATAATTTTGGGGCGGGGCTTTTTGTTCGACTGACCAATGGGGAAGAGGAGAAAACTGGTTAAACAACATTTTATGTTGTTAAATATATATATTTGGTATAATATAAATATATATAAATGGTATATATAAATATGTAGCTCCATTTGGTGATGGTAATGGTGCAGAAAGTACACACTTGGCATTTAATTTTCATGAAATGCAAAATTCTATGCAAAAGCAGTTTATTCAGCCCTCAATCTGCACTCTCCTGGTCCAGTTTTTCGTACTTTCCAAATCTTCTAATCTCCAAACGACACAAACAAAATAGGAGCGAGTAAAGCTGAGAGCAGAAATCATGCTGTAATCTCTCACCTGTCTGCCCACACGCCACTGACTCAGTTTCTAAATCCACAGAACATTCTTTGTATCAATAGAGCTGGTTTTGTTCACATACCCCTCTACAAAACCATTGCTTACTGGAACAATGAAATATTTGAAGGCGCTCGTAAACCAGCAGAATGTGTGTGAGTGTGTGTGTTGACTCAAGTGTTTCTCTGTCTTCCTCTGTTATTAGCACTGCTCTGTCATTAGAGGATTAGAATGGAAGAGCTGACCTTTCTTACATCAATATACGTGTGTGTGTGTATGTGTGTGTGTGTGTGTGTGTGTTTTAACATGCAACTCTGAGAATGGGAATTTGCCTTCGAATGTGTGCAAGTCATGCAACATGTACCTTTAGTTTTTAAACCAAAAACACTGATTTATCATTTTTTAATTTGGCCGGCAGCCATATCACCCTGGAGCCCAAGACCGGTTGCCCACTGAAGCTAAGCAGGGCTGAGATGGTCAGTACCTGGATGGGAGACCTCTGAGAAAACTAGGTTGCTGCTGGAAGAGGTGCTAGTGAGGCCAGCAGGGGGCGCTCACCCTGTGGTCTGTGTGGGTCCTAGCGCCCCAGTGTGGTGATGGGGACGCTATACTGTCAACAAGCACCGTACTTCGGATGAGGCGTTAAACAGAGGTCCTGACTGTGGTCAGTAAAAATCCCAGGATGTCTTTCGAAAAGAGTAGAGGTGTGACCTCGGCATCCTGGTCAAACTTCAACCATTAGCCTCTGACCATCATGGCCTCCTAACAATCCCCATATCTGCTGAATGGCTTCTTCACTCTGTCTCCTCTCCACCAGTAAGCTGGTGTGTGGTGGGTGTTCTGGCTCAATATCGCTGCCGTCGCATCATCCAGGTGGATGCTGCACACTGGTGGTGGATGAGGAGATACCCCCTGTCTATCTAAGTGCTTTGAGTGTCTCGAAAAGCGCTATATAAATGTAAGGAATTTATTTATTTAATTTATAATTGTCACAGATTTCCGTATTTACTTCTAAACATCCGGCTACACATTCATGTTCTTTCAGTGATGGTGTTTTGAAATTATATTTAAACGTTTATGCTATAATATGTTTGAAAAAAAAAAAATACTGAAAGAAAAATGACTGAATATAACAATAAAAAATAAAATAAAAAATGAGCTAAAAGTAATAAAAACTGCATGCACATACATATTTAGAACTATAATAAATATATGTGTGTGTATGTACAGTTTTTATAGTTAAAATAATTATTTTTAATGACTGTTAAATCAACATGCGGTGGGATAAGTAAACCTGCGTTACACTTTGCCGCGGTTCATTCACGTGTCGGGCCTGTTCTCTGAAAGTTTCATAACTGTTCTGCCTCACTGACTAAAGTTAATGGCGTGTGCTTTATGTCATTGAGTTTATAGCCTAAAGTTTGCCCAAGCTTCACACTGAAACATTCAGGTTTTGCAAGGGCGAGTTTTTGTCTCTGCACTCCTCATTCAGGTTTGCCGTCCTGCCAGAAAGGCCCATATTCTTAGGTTTTTCCTCAGAACTGAGAGTAACAGGAAATAAACTGTCATCTCCCGGCCAGCCAAACAAAACTTTCCCTGTGTGGAACCATTTTAACAGTAACGAGGCGTAATGGAGGCTCGGTGCCGCTGCTGGAGTGTGAATGAATCGTCGCATTGAGGGCATGGCCTCTTGCCCCCCTGACTGCGGTGGGATGGGGTGCGTTCGCTCTCTCATTGAGCCTGGACTTACCTCCTCATCTAAACACGCACTCAGCTGACACAATGCTCAGCTTTGCTGGTTTTCAGCACAGCTTACAAAACGCAAACAAAACAGAAGCTCGCTCCCGAACGTTCATGGTTCGCTCGCACTACACTGCTTCTCTCTGGGTTTGTCTTGCGTTTTATTTGCGCTAGCTTTATCTCATCTGGCAGCTGACTTGTGGGTTTCTTTTAAACAGGTTTGAATATGGTTAGACCTGTCAGTCAGTGACACAATATGACGCTCTGGACGCATCGCATGACATCCTGACAGGAAATGGAAAAAACATTTTTTTCTTCTGTGGTCCATCACACGAGTAAACAAAGATGAGTAGAGAAGATAAAAATGTGAACTCGGTATTAACATGTGTCTTGAGTGATATGATCTCAGTCAAATTAGACTGAGTACTATGTGTGATTTTGATTGACAGGTGAGTAGGCGGTGCTTCGCTGTCTTCTGGGAAGCATCAGGATGCATTGGCAATGTGCTAATAATAATGTAAATTGGTCTGCACAATAAATAAATTCAAAATCGCGATATGTGGTCACAACGATGGTTTAATTTAAGGGTTAATTTTATTTTCCTGCCAAAATGAAAGCTTGATGGTTTAATGTTTGAAAATCAGACAGCCATTTGTATTAATGTTGTAATTTTACAGTTAAGTAAAAAAATATTGTTATTTTTTAAATGCAATTTTTTCTAAAATGTATTTATTGTTTATTTTTTTATAGCAACGGTCATAATTATAATGAAAATAATGGATATTATTATTATTATTATAGTTGTTATTGAAAAAAAATACTGATACTCCACATACTAATGTAGTTATGTGAAATAAAATAAAATAATAATAATATTATTTATAATAATAATAATAATAAAAATGAAAATAAAAGATGAAAACTTTTATTTTATTTCAGATCTAGTTTCTAAGGAACATTTCTCATTTTTATTTTATTAAATTTACTAAAACTTAAATAAAAATGTATATAAAAAAAACTATATACATATTTAAAAACAACAGAAATAAGAAAGGAATAAAAATGGCAAAGACACACAGTTAAATTACTAAAACTTTAACTTAAATTAGCCCGAAAACACAAACATCCAAAATATTACCAAAAACTATAACTATAACCAGGGGCGGATTTAGACATTTTGGGGCCCAAGGCAAACACAGACATGGGGCCCTCTACATCTCTTGTTTCCCTCCTTTTGTCAATCCTTACTTAAAAAAAAAAGCCCTACTTGTTACTTCTCTTCAGCAGTCTTCACACAGCAATGATGTATAGACATCTGGAGTTGTATTTGTAAGACAAAAAGAAGAAAAATAAAAAGGATAAATTCTATCCTTGCTCTGAACTGGGCCTCTCTGCACTATTGAGCAGCGCTCTTTGTCAGTGAGATGTTTTGGCCAGAGTGCTTGGTCATCTTCAAGTTCAAGTGTAACACATTGGTCAGAATAGCCTTGTTTCCACTATCGAGCTAAGACCGGGCGTGCTAGTGCGTGCCAGGGCCAGTCGCGTTTCCACTGTCACTTCCGGGGCTTGATCGTGCCTCGCCGGGGCTTCCTCGGGGCCAACGGCCAGGGTTTTTTGGCCCGACGAAAACCTTGGGCCAAAGCGGGCCAGCTGGGGCTAGAGGAGGAGTTATGAACAAAGGCGGAGTTCCCTTTCAGTCGGTTACTCTCGACGCCACGTCGGATGACCGACGAATATGGGATATCGCTTCGATAGACCAATCTACTTCGAGTGTAAACTAAACGAGCCAATGCACATTGGCATGCAATTATTGCATCCAGCTGCCGCTGATCACTGCGTGAGTATAAGAGGGCAGCAGGTGCAATGCATACCAGCTTTTCGCTTCGGAGCCGAGCGTTAGTATCGCTCTGCTCAACTATGTCTGCTGTGAACTACGAGTTCAGCACGCTCTCGGAAGCTTCGTGTGTTGGCGAGACGGCGCTGCAGCGGCGGTCGTTCCTGTTTCGAGTGGATTGCACACTTCAGGTTGCACTACCCCTGTCGTGTTGCAAGCGGCCAATTCCCCTGTGCGCCTCAGCACTAAAAGAGCATTTCCTAAAAGAGTAAATTTCTCTAAAAGAGCTTCACGGGTGCGTCTTTATAAAGACGACGGATCGTCCTTGTAAGGATGCCGTTTCACCCGTGAGTTTCTGGGTGCGGTCGTTACCTGGCAACGGGTGATGGTCACGATCGCTGCCTCACGTGTCTGGGCGTCGAGCACGCTGAGGTGGCTTTCGTGGATGAGTCATGTTCTCACTGCGGGAATATGACCATCTCGGAGCTGCAAACCAGGCTCCGCTACCTTCAGCCGCCCGAGTTGGGTCCCTGTGTTCCACCGCGCTGCCCCACTGCGGGTACGGCTGTGGTTCCGCTGGTCCCGCTTGTACGGTTCTTAGGCGCCTGGTCAGCGCTACCCAGCCCGTCTCGCTGACTTCTGCGAACCATCAGCCTCGGCTATGCGATTCAGATCGCCCGGCTTCCCCCCAAGCTCTGCGGTGTCTGCTACACTACAGTGAAAGCGTCCGATGCCCCTGTCTTGCGGAAGGAGATCGCAGTCCTAC
Organism: Carassius auratus; assembly: GCF_003368295.1. Lineage (NCBI taxonomy): Eukaryota > Metazoa > Chordata > Actinopteri > Cypriniformes > Cyprinidae > Carassius > Carassius auratus. The sequence goes on along the minus strand of NC_039270.1, from coordinate 24,700,528 downwards.
TGGTGAAGGCCGCGATAGAGCCGGTCCCTCCAGCCGATATGAGGACGGGGCTCTACAGCCCATACCTCATTGTACCCAAGAAAAGCGGTGGGTTACGACCGATCTTGGATCTGCGAGTTTTGAATCGGGCCCTCCATCGGCTACAGTTCAAAATGTTGACACAGAAACGCATTTTCAGGTGCGTCCATCCCCAAGATTGGTTTGCAGCGATCGACCTGAAGGACGTGTACTTTCATGTGTCCATACTTCCGCGCCACAGACCTTTTCTGCGGTGTGCGTTCGAAGGACTAGCATATCAGTACAAGGTTCTGCCCTTCCGGCTGTCCCAGTCTCCCTGTGTCTTCACGGAAGTCACAGAAGCAGCTCTCGTTCCTCTCAGAGAGCAGAGTGTTCGCATTCTCAACTACTTAGACGGTTGGCTGATACTAGCACAGTCTCTAGATCAGTTGTGCGAGCACAGGGATGTGGTGCTCCGGCACCTGAGCCTGTTGGGCCTTCAGGTCAGCTGGGAAAAGAGCAAACTCTCACCATTGCAGAGGATCTCTTTTCTCTGCGCGGCACTCACCGGGTCCAAGTTACACCGGCCTGTCGCCAAACCCTCACTCCGTGGTCAGATCTGGCATTCCTAAGGGCAGGGGTGCCCCTAGAGCAGATCTCCAGGCATGCTGTGGTTTACACGCATGCCTCCACCACCGCCGGGGGGGCCACGTACAACAGGCATGCAGTCTCAGGGGTTTGGACGGGCCCGCAGCTGCAGTGGCACATCAATTGCCTAGAGTTGTTACCAACGCACCTTGCCTTGAACCGTCTCAAAGGTCTCGTACGAGGCAAGTCTGTGCTGGTCCGATAGGACAACACTGCGACTGTTGCGTAAATCAACCGCCAAGGTGGTCTGCGCTCTCGTCGCATCTCGCAACTCACCCGCCACCTCCTCCTTTGGAGTCAGAAGGTTCTGAGGTAAACCTACGCAAGTATGCGTTTCCCCCAGTGAGCCTTCTTGCACAGACACTGTGCAAAGTCCGGGAGGACGAGGAGCAAGTCTTGCTAGTAGCGCCCATATTGGCCTATTCGGACCTGGTTCCCCAAACTAGTGCTCCTCTCGACAGCCCCTCCTTGGCCGGTTCCTCTGAGGAGGGATTTACTGACTCAGAGACGGGGCACCATTTGGCACCCGCGTCCAGACCTTTGGAAACTCCATGTTTGGTCCCTGGACGGGACGCGGAGGTTCTAGGTGACCTACCCCAAGAGGTAGTGAACACCATCACTTCAGCAAGAGCACCATCTACGAGACACGCCTATGCCTTGAAGTGGAACCTGTTCGTTGAGTGGTGTTCTTCTCGCCGAGAAGACCCCCGGAGATGCCCGATTACGGTCGTGCTATCCTTTCTGCAGCAAGGGTTGGAGCGAAGGCTGTCTCCCTCCACCCTCAAAGTCCAGGTTGCCGTTATTGCTGCGTACCATGACCTCATGAATGGGAAGTCTTTGGGTAAGCATGACCTCATCATCAGGTTCCTTAGAGGGGCCAGGAGGTTAAATCCTTCCCGGCCCCCCTGTATACCCTCTTGGGACCTGTCTCTAGTGCTTAAATCACTACAGCAGGGCCTGTTTGAGCCTTTGCATTCAGTTGAGCTAAAGTTTCTTTCATTGAAAACTCTGCTCCTGCTTGCACTGGCCTCCATCAAGAGGGTAGGGGACCTGCATGCATTTTCGGTCGACGATTCGTGCCTAGAGTTCGGGCCGGCTGACTCCCAGGTAATCCTGAGGCCCCGGCCTGGCTACGTGCCCAAGGTTCCCACTACATCCTTCAAAGACCAAGTGGTGAACCTGCAAGCGCTGCCCCTGGAGGAGGCAGACCCAGCCCTGGCTGTGCTTTGTCCCGTCCGAGCATTAAGGTGCTACATAGACCGGACACAAAGCTTCAGGACCTCAGACCAGCTCATTGTCTGTTATGGAGGCCAGCAGAAGGGGAGTGCAGTCTCTAAGCAGAGGATGGCCCACTGGATTGTGGATGCCATAGCCCTGGCTTATCAGGCTCAGGGTGTGCCCTGCACATTCAGGTTACGAGCTCACTCAATTAGAAGTGTTGCATCCTCCTGGGCGCTGGCTCGTGGCGCCTCGCTGACAGATATTTGTAAAGCTGCGGGCTGGGCGACCCCTAACACGTTTGCTAGGTTCTATAGCCTTCGTGTAGAGCCGGTATCCTCCTGTGTTCTCACCTCAAATGGGTAGTGGCACTAAGAGGACCCGGTTAGTGTCGGCTTGCAAAAACTGCTCCAGAGTGTCCGTACTGTAGACCCTGTTGAGATCCTCCATCACCCTAGGGAGCTGGGACGTGGCGTCTCCGTTCCCTCCTTCAGGGAATGAGGGTTACCATACGTAACCGAGACGTTCCCTTTCAGTCGGTCACTCTCGACGCCACGCCGCTGAGCTGCCGGGTTCCTGGCTCGGCTCCTCAGCGAAAAACTGGTATGCATTGCACCTGCTGCCCTCTTATACTCACGCAGTGATCAGCAGCAGCTGGATGCAATAATTGCATGCCAATGTGCATTGGCTCGTTTAGTTTACACTCGAAGTAGATTGGTTTATCGAAGCGATATCCCATATTCGTCGGTCATCCGACGTGGCGTCTCCGTTCCCTCCTTCAGGGAACGAGGGTTGCCATATGTAACCGAGACGTTTCTCTGTGTCTGGAGAGCTTCAGCGCGGATAATTTCAGAAAGATAACAGCTTTAACAGCAGCATTAACGACGTTTTAAAATAAGTTGAGCTCAAAAGTCACTCTTAGTTCGCAGCAAGTGTTTGAAATAACTTGATCCGATGTGGATTATAATCACTAAACAAAGCAGAAATATTTATAAGCGATGTAAAAGACTATGCACGCTAAACATTAACGTTACACAGTAACGTTGGAGAAATCAGACGTCAGCTTCTTATTCTCTATCACAATTGTGTATTTATTAAGTAACATTTTATCTGTCTTCTCGTTTCAAGAGTTTAGCACCACATTGCATATCATCAGAATATAATAATGATTTTTGTTCGGGAGCTTTTATAAAAATAGCGAGTCTGCGCCGAGGATCATTTCAGAAAGATAAAAGCTATAACACCAGCATTAAACACTTTTTTAAATAAGTCGAGCTCAAAACTCTCTTTCAGTCAGCAGCGAGTGTTTGAAATAACTTGATCCAATGTGGATAATCACCATACAAGGCAGAAATATTTATAAGCGCATACGAGGCAAGTCTGTGCTGGTCCGATAGGACAACACTGCGACTGTTGCGTAAATCAACCGCCAAGGTGGTCTGCGCTCTCGTCGCATCTCGCAACTCACCCGCCACCTCCTCCTTTGGAGTCAGAAGGTTCTGAGGTAAACCTACGCAAGTATGCGTTTCCCCCAGTGAGCCTTCTTGCACAGACACTGTGCAAAGTCCGGGAGGACGAGGAGCAAGTCTTGCTAGTAGCGCCCATATTGGCCTATTCGGACCCGGTTCCCCGAACTAGTGCTCCTCTCGACAACCCCTCCTTGGCCGGTTCCTCTGAGGAGGGATTTACTGACTCAGAGACGGGGCACCATTTGGCACCCGTGTCCAGACCTTTGGAAACTCCATGTTTGGTCCCTGGATGGGACGCGGAGGTTCTAGGTGACCTACCCCAAGAGGTAGTGAACACCATCACTTCAGCAAGAGCACCATCTACGAGACACGCCTATGCCTTGAAGTGGAACCTGTTCGTTGAGTGGTGTTCTTCTCGCCGAGAAGACCCCCGGAGATGCCCGATTACGGTCGTGCTATCCTTTCTGCAGCAAGGGTTGGAGCGAAGGCTGTCTCCCTCCAACCTCAAAGTCCAGGTTGCCGTTATTGCTGCGTACCATGATCTCATGAATGGGAAGTCTTTGGGTAAGCATGACCTCATCATCAGGTTCCTTAGAGGGGCCAGGAGGTTAAATCCTTCCCGGCCCCCCTGTATACCCTCTTGGGACCTGTCTCTAGTGCTTAAATCACTACAGCAGGGCCTGTTTGAGCCTTTGCATTCAGTTGAGCTAAAGTTTCTTTCATTGAAAACTCTGCTCCTGCTTGCACTGGCCTCCATCAAGAGGGTAGGGGACCTGCATGCATTTTCGGTCGACGATTCGTGCCTAGAGTTCGGGCCGGCTGACTCCCAGGTAATCCTGAGGCCCCGGCCTGGCTACGTGCCCAAGGTTCCCACTACATCCTTCAAAGACCAAGTGGTGAACCTGCAAGCGCTGCCCCTGGAGGAGGCAGACCCAGCCCTGGCTGTGTTTTGTCCCGTCCGAGCATTAAGGTGCTACGTAGACCGGACACAAAGCTTCAGGACCTCAGACCAGCTCTGTGTCTGTTATGGAGGCCAGCAGAAGGGGAGTGCAGTCTCTAAGCAGAGGATGGCCCACTGGATTGTGGATGCCATAACCCTGGCTTATCAGGCTCAGGGTGTGCCCTGCACATTCAGGCTACGAGCTCACTCAATTAGAAGTGTTGCATCCTCCTGGGCACTGGCTCGTGGCGCCTCGCTGACAGATATTTGTAAAGCTGCGGGCTGGGCGACCCCTAACACGTTTGCTAGGTTCTATAGCCTTCGTGTAGAGCCGGTATCCTCCTGTGTTCTCACCTCAAATGGGTAGTGGCACTAAGAGGACCCGGTTAGTGTCGGCTTGCAAAAACTGCTCCAGAGTGTCCGTACTGTAGACCCTGTTGAGATCCTCCATCACCCTAGGGAGCTGGGACGTGGCGTCTCCGTTCCCTCCTTCAGGGAATGAGGGTTACCATACGTAACCGAGACGTTCCCTTTCAGTTGGTCACTCTCGACGCCACGCCGCTGAGCTGCCGGGTTCCTGGCTCGGCTCCCCAGCGAAAAACTGGTATGCATTGCACCTGCTGCTCTCTTATACTCACGCAGTGATCAGCGGCAGCTGGATGCAATAATTGCATGCCAATGTGCATTGGCTCGTTTAGTTTACACTCGAAGTAGATTGGTTTATCGAAGCGTTATACCATATTTGTCGGTCATCCGACGTGGCGTCTCCGTTCCCTCCTTCAACGAACGAGGGTTGCCATATGTAACCGAGACGTTTCTCTGTGTCTGGAGAGCTTCAGCGCGGATAATTTCAGAAAGATAACAGCTTTAACAGCAGCATTAACGACGTTTTAAAATAAGTTGAGCTCAAAACTCACTCTTAGTTCACAGCAAGTGTTTGAAATAACTTGATCCGATGTGGATTATAATCACTAAACAAAGCAGAAATATTTATAAGCGATGTAAAAGACTATGCACGCTAAACATTAACGTTACACAGTAAACATGTTAAATATGACCGCTTGGAGAAATCAGACGTCAGCTTCTTATTCTCTATCACAATTGTGTATTTATTAAGTAACATTTTATCTGTCATCTCGTTTCAAGAGTTTAGCTCCACATTGCATATCATCAAAATATAATAATGATTTTTGTTCGGGAGCTTTTATAAAAATAGCGAGTCTGCGCCGAGGATCATTTCAGAAAGATAACAGCTATAACACCAGCATTAAACACTTTTTTAAATAAGTCGAGCTCAAAAATCTCTTTCAGTCAGCAGCGAGTGTTTGAAATAACTTGATCCAATGTGGATAATCACCATACAAGGCAGAAATATTTATAAGCGATGAAAAAGATATGCACGCTAAACATATTACCATAGTAAACATGGTAAAATATGACCGCTTGAAGAAATCAGATGTCAGCTTCTTATTCTCTATCACAATCATGTACTATTTATTAAGTAACTTATATTAGCTGTCACAAGCCTCGTCTTGGGAGTTTATCTCACGTTGCCTATCATAAAAGAATATAGCCTAATAATGTTTTTTGTTCGGGACCTTTTATAAAAATAGAGATATTATCATTCATTCTTAATGTGACGGCTATAATGTGGCTAATAAACAGAAACAGACTCGACTGAATAAGCAGGCTATTTTCATAAGCGTTAAAAATAAATAAATAAAATAGAAATAAGTGTATTTATTTGTGATTAATTTTGAGTCCTGATAAATTAAATCAATTCTATAGTTAAAACATAGATGCTTTTGAATTTGAATATATAACAAAGCATGCAAACAAACGGCCTCTTTTATGATGTTTGTTTTGTGATCGCACATGTTCCAGGGTCTTAGTTTTCTGATAACTTCTCTTTGACGGTGAAATGATGAGGTTGCATGACGTTGTTCTGAGAGGCGTGTAAAGGGCGTGTTTTAGTGACGTGCAGCGGTGCTTCAAGCTCCACTGTGGAAACCCTGGCCTTGGTGCTACTGGCCCGGGTCTATGAGCCCCGCCCGGCCCGCTTTAAGCCCTGGCTCGCACTGGGCCGACAGTGAAGATGCGGCTAGTGACTGCTAGTACTCACTAGTTGTTCATTGGAAATGGAATTGTCGTCTTTTTCGTCATAGACGTCGTCATCATTATTATCACTGTCACTGAAAGTGAACGCGGAAGTTTTGTTACCTGCAGCTGCAGTTGAAGGATCCTCCTTAGAGGTGCTCAGATCACGATCGGCCGATCGTTAATGCGCATCTCGTCAGAACCGGCTTTACCCTCCTCATCCTGTAAAATTGCCGTACATGTAACGTTAGCAGCAATATCACTTGAGCAGCCTGGGCTAGCACTGTCGGCGCCGGCGGCAACGGGTAGCTCCTCCACGCTAGCAGCAATGCTAACAGTCATGATGGTGTTAGCGTTGTTGTCATTGTCAGCGGGGTCGGGCATCACAAAAAAGTTTGTTACCTTCGGCAATTTTGCTAAAAACTTTTTGCTTTCCTCCTGTTTCTTCCTTTTTTCAGCACCGCTTTGGTCCTTCATTTTTACTGTCAACACTTTCTCTCTGTACACTCTGTCTATCACTGTCAATCACTTTTTTGTCAGTTTTTTGGCGGATTACAGCCTTTTCACTTTCGCAGATGCGCAGTAAGTGAAATAATGGATGTAGTGAGTCCAATGTAGTGAGGTGGTGGGGGGGGGGGGGGGGGGCTCCTGTCTGCGAAACTAATGATTTGATGCCATTTTTTCGCAAATGGAGTTTTAGAAATATATATTTTGCATGAAGTAAAAAAAAAAAATCTTTAAGCAAGTTAATGGGGCATTTTGGGGGCCCCTAGGTAGCTCGGGGCCCAAGGCAATTGCCGACCTTTGCCTAATGGTAAAGTCCGCCCCTGACTATAAGTATCTCCATGACAATGATGTGCAGATACCATTTACAAGCAAGCCAATCATAGAATCTTCTTATTTTTAAACCTAGAGCAAATTTAGAGTTGTTTGGGGGTATAAATAATAATAATAATAATAATAATAAAAACACATAATTCTACATGTAGTCACAACCATTTCAACTTTTTACACCCTGCATGAATTTTAATATCAGGCGTAACAGTGTTTTTATCCCTCACTTTAAAGGAAGCATCCTCTGATATTTATTTTCAGTGCATCGATTCATCTAATGCAGTAAACACAGTCTCAGCGTTCAGTCGTAACTGCAGCGATGTATAAACAGCCGAAGCAGGTGGCGGAAGGTAAAATGGTTGACTCAATATGTTGGTAGTCTAGGCTGAGTGAGTGCTTTCATTATAATAAAAACAGAGAGCTGCACATATGGCTGGTGGGATAAAACTGAAAAAACAGACAGGCAGAGCATATTGGGTAGTGAAGAAATTGTGAAGATCTTCCTTTTGTGAGTTTTATGGTGCTATTGAGCTGCTAACTTAAGGGTGCGAGTGTGTGTACGTGTGGGAAGGGGAGCGGGTTTGTCTTTAAGAAACACTTAGCTTTTCTTTCCCACCCAGCAAATACACGGCTAATTAAATCTAATTAGAGGAGGGCTGTCATAAATCTTTGACAATGCCTTCTGGATCACCCACAAAGCTGTTTCGCCTTTCTTCCGTCTTTTCACTGTTGATTAGCATGATAGCGTTTCTCCATTCCTGCACCCGTGAATTTCCCGTAATGCATTAATACCTATTAACAATATGGACAGTGACAGTTGTTTGTCGCTCTTCTCGTCCTGCACAGTTTGAAATCACCTCCTCTCAAAGTTTTTCTTATTTTTTTTGTTGTTGCATGTTATTTAGACTAATCTTGTTCCTCAAACTGAGTGGATCTTCTTTTTTTGTTTTGCAGAAACACTGATGGACACCAAATGGGCCACCACTGAGCTCGCATGGGCCGCACATCCTGAAACTGGGGTCAGTTATTACTTTTGTGTGTTTGACAATGGGTGACCTGAGCCCATCATGTTTAAAGGTACTGTAGGGAACTTTTGTAAAAAAATATTTTTTACATATTTATTAAACCTGTCATTATGTCCTGACAGTAGAATATGAGACAGATAATCTGGCTCCTCCCAGTGGTCCTATTGCCATTTGCAGAAAGTCATGCACTCCCGGTAAAAAATAACCAATCAGAGCTGCGGTCCGTAACTTTGTTTGTGTTCAAATGTAGAAAAATGAACATAATAAGCGAGTTACACCATGAATCCATTTTCCAAACCATGTTTTTTGGGCTTGTCCTGAATCACTATGGGGTGGCACCTATAATAAGTGTTTATATTTGGACTATTTTAGATTGCTTCGGGGGTACCGCGGCGGAGTAACCCAGTACCTTTGTGATTCTTCATAGACATAAACAGAGAGAAGTAGTTCTGGCTACAATGTTCTTCCGCAAGACGCAAGCAGTTCTGTTTATTAACCGCTAGAGCGGCAAAAGTTCCCTACTGCAGCTTTTAATATAATCCACTCCTTCAGTCAAAATAAAGTATACAGGGGGGAATCTAAAAAAAAATCATTCTCTCCAGGTCACATTTGACCTCAACATCAAAAAGACCAGTATTTCATTATATTTATTCTGCAATTTTATTTTTATTAGGGCTCAAGCCTGGAGGGCGAGGGCTTTTGGGGTCCTTAACATGCTCGAAAACTCTTGAAAATTGGCACACAGATTGGAACCTGCGGCCATTAGGGCCGGGCAGAGACTGATACACGGGCGTGGCACAGGGGCTCTACAGCGCCCCCTGGAATACTGAGGGCCATATATCATACATACTTGCACGTAGACACATGAAACTCGGTACACATGTAGATCTCATTAAACCAAACAACTTTCGTACTGCATGTCATAGGCTCCGCCCAACAGGAAGTTGGCTATTTAGGGTTTATTATTCATATTTTTCGTCAAAGTTGTGGGGGCTTTTGGGGTCCCTAACATACTCAAAAACTCTTGAAAATTTGCACACACTTTGGAATCTGTGGCCTTTAGGAGCCTGCAGAGGCTGGGACCAGGGCGTGGCACAGGGGCTCTACAGCGCCCCCTGGAACACAGTCAGAAATGTTGATGTATAGCTCACACATACATGCACGTATTCATATGAAACTCGATACACATATAGATCTCATTGTGCCGAACAATTTTCGTATTGCATGTCATTGGGCTCCGCCCAACAGGAAGTCAGCTATTTAGAGTTATGTAAAAAGCGCATGCTCTGGAATTTGATATACTTGTCATAGGTTTTTTACTCGATTACCACAAATTCGGTCAACATGATCTCAAGACATTGGGGATGAAAAATTGCCAGGGAATTTTTGATATCTCGAACGGTTTGCTCGTGGCGAGGCGTTGAATTTATGGCGAGAATTGAGAAACAGGAAGTGTCTAATACCATCCACATACATTTCCTGATTTCAATCAAACTTCATCAGATTATTCATTGTATGATGTCGATCGCATATATGTGACTATTAGGAGTCAAAGTTATAGCGCCACCAACTGGCAGCAGGAAGTGTGTCATTTTCAAAATGCTTTGAATTCAGCATCTTATTTTTACTCGATTTCCTTCAAACTTCATCAGAATAATGTTAAAACACAGCCGATATAAATCTGCTGGGGGGATATTGATATCTAAAAATATTGTTGCCGTGGCAACATGTCAAACTGGAATACTTCTCAGGTGATTTTGAGGCATATAACATGCTTAGAATTTCATCAAACTCAGAACACATATCAGTATTAGTGACAGCTAGACACTGGCAAAAGTTCATAAGAGGGCGTGGAAGAGGCACTCTATAGCGCCACCTTTTGTCAAAAGTGGGGGGGTTAGTTTTAGCGACAGACACCAAACTCAGTAGAAAATTGTTCTTATCAAGACGGACAACTTTCTAATTCACAGTCATCAGCTACGACCAACAGGAAGTCGGCTATTTTGATTTGAATGTGGATTGTTTTTACATTTAGCTGTGAATTAATGCATACTGCTCAGAGGAGAGTAACACTATACACACCAAACTTGGTCTACATGTTGAAAAAATCATTGAGGAACTTAAATTGTTAATGGGTTTTGGATAGCTTGGATGGTTTTGTCGTGGTGATTTTTTTAAATGACAGTAAAGATGGAATTATTAATTTTCCTGCATTTTTAAATTCCAAACACTTCAAAACCTTTTTTCATACAGAAAAAAAAAGTTATTCTGAGTAAATATGCATAGTTTCATGACTTTAAAACACTGTATGGATAACAGAAAATTAAAAAACTGTCAGACATCTCATCTCACTCTGTCCATCTGTTTGAGTGTGTGTGCTTAGACTTCCATTGTCTGAGAGAAATAGCGCCCCTACAGGTGCAGTTACCGGACTAAAAAAGGGAGGAGACTGTCTTTTGGTTTCACTTTTAAATCGGTTAAAATACAAATAAATACTTGGATTTAATTCACACTGACAAGCTAAACCAACATATATGATTATTATCAGGTCAGGGCTCATTAATAAATGATGTGTGGTCAGTGATACGTGAGAAACACGAGAGATGAATCACCGCTCTGAGCAAGAGCGTGTGGAATGATGAGCTCAGAAAAAAACTAGTTCATTCTTGTTTTATAGCTATTAAAAATAAAGTATTGCAGCGATATCACACAATTCACCAATTAGAGCACACCAAGAGCTAAATTAAGATGTTTTTGAACTGTTCAAGTGTGCAAGACTATTTGAAAGCGCGACTGGCAGAATAACATGTATCTCTCCAGCTGCAGGATTCTGCCTTTCGTCGTAAGAACGAACACATCACGGACAAGATTATTTCAAAATACATAATAGCTTGGCTAATATAAACGAAAACAGCCACGTGAACATAAACTGTTGAGAAATAAATCTGAAGTGGATCTACTGGATTTTAATATTAAGTGACCGCATATACCAGCTGCTTCTGTCTTCAATTTTAATCTATATAAAAAATTAAACTCATTCATCTTGGCTGCTTTTTTAATGTGTGTACGTATTTATTTATTATTTTGCTCTAACAAGACTTAATCTATATTTAATTAAATCAATTACATTTTATTTTACATTTGATTTGTCCATTTCTGCATCTAAACGCCTAAAAACCTAAAACATGCTCTATTAAACTATTGTTAGCAATTTCTTTATCGTCCAATTTATCTGGTGTACAAGCTTTTATTTTCATAATAAACTTGTTTGTTAGATTATACACAGTTACAGTGGTCTATAATAAATATTTACAGGTTTTATTCAAGCTGTTTAGAATGATTGCCATAGGCTAATTTTTTAAAATGTAAATCCAAAAAAAAAAAAAAAAAAAAAAAAAAAAATTAAATGAATAAAAAACATTGGAAAAGAATAACTTGTACTTTTTTATACATTTTGTATAGTTTCATAGTTTATGCATTATAGTTATAAAAACAAACAAATTTAGACACTCACATAGAAATCTTAGGCCTTATCCTTTTCTGACAGTTTTAGGGATTTTTAAAAAATCCTAAAAAACCTTATTTGTGCTGCAAATAATAATTTCAAAATAATTTGATACTGACCTCTGACATCTTGTGACATAATCTCATGGATGTAACAGTAAATCTGTTCAGCTCACAGATCAAGACTAAGCTGTAATGCAAGCAGAACTTTCACAAATGCTTGTAGGTCAATAAAATCATTACAAAACACTTACAAATCATTTAAGGGATTTGATAACACTGTAAAATAATGTTTAATTTGTAAACATTAGCAAATGCATTGATAACACTTTATAATAACTGCACTCATTAGTAAATAGTCAGTTCATGCTTCATAAAGCCTTGTCCCAATATTAATAGTCAGTAGTAAGCAGTCTATAAATACAGCTATAAATAGCTTGTTCTTGGTTTATAAGCACATTTATTAAAAAGGAGAGTAAAGAGTCAGTTATCTTCCTATGAAAAATAAAAAAAATAAAAATAAACAAACAACAACACTGATTGATACAGAACTCAGAAATGTTATTGTGGATTTATGATAAACTCAGCCTGTAAATGAATTCATTCTCCTCCAAGAAGACACAAGTAGTTCACACCAAACTTTTTTAACATGAAGCCATATACTGAAGATGTTAAATTGCGAATGGGTTTAGGATACCTTAAATGGTGTGGCCATAGAGATTTATTAAAGTAACATAAAAAAATGCAATAGTTATTTTACTATATCTTTAAAAATTTTAATTCCAACTCTTCATAATTTTTATATACATAGAAGTCATCATTTGAAGGAAGCACAGTAAGTTTCATAGCTTTATCATTTTCAAGAGCCAGCATAAAATTAAATCTATCATAACATATAAATCAAGCTTGAAATTCTTAGTACCAATAATGGCCAACAGATGGAGCTATAGGATCACTTTTAAATAATTATTGTAGAACCAAGTATGATTTAAATCATTTATAGAAATCTTTCAAAGAAAAATAATATGAATTTTATGTATTTTACTGATAAAATGACCCTCACTTTATTAGAATAACAAGCTGAAGTATTGTGAACTGTATATTAAGAATAATTCTTAATAGGCTTTATGGACAGATAAGTTTTGAGTGACTCTTGAAGGATCAGCACCACATCCTCTTTTACCAGTTTAAAGAATGTATCTTACAGTACAGGTGCGGATGAATTTTGAATGGCTTGAATGGTTTTGTCGTGGTGATTTTTTGAAATAACAGTAAAAAAGTAACCAGTAAATGTCTTTTATTTTTTTAAGTGCAGCTTCTAAACACTTAAAAAAATGTACACATAGAAGACAAGTCATTCTGAGGAAATATGCATAGTTTCATGACTATACAACACTATATGGATGATAGAAAATTAAAAAACTATCATACATCTGATGTCACTCTGTCACTGTGGGTAAGTGTGTGTGTGTGTGTGTGTGTGTGTTAAGTGAATTAGGTGTGAAACTATCAGGGAGCATTTAGTCTCCAGCGCCAACATTTTACAGAACTGCCACTTTCCTGGAATCTCAGAATTACAATGTGTCAGGTTCTGAGAAATCAAAGATTCCAAAAAATTATTTAATTAGAATACCATGAAGTATTGTGAAATACTATATATTAAGACTTTATATATAGGCTTTATGAACAGATTAGAGTGACTCATGAAGGACCAGCACCACCTCCTCTTGTCCGATGGTTTGAGGAATATATCTTCCAGAATCCGGGATTAAGATTTAGGAGCTAATTTTTATTCCACCTCCTTTCCTGAAAGTCTGTCTTGCAGAATTGACTAAAAATTAATCTTCACATTAATTCCTAATTATTTTGCAATTATTTTTGTCAGTTCTTCTTGACCTGTTTTTTTTTCTTCTTCTTTTCTGACCTCATGACCCAGTCAGCATTTTTGTACAATGGTCAAGTCTTAACTTATCCATTTCTGTATTGCATTTGTGTTTGATATTTCTCATGGGTATTTCATAATTTTCGACTTTGAGTTAAAACAGTTTGAGTTAAAACTCTTTTTTAGCGCATTTCATCTGTAAAAGAAAACATGCCTAATGATTCTGCACACATGAATATAAGGAGTTTTTCTCTTCCAGCTTTCCTGGACTATTGTATAGCACTCATAAATGATTAAATAAAAAATAATGGTAGTTATTAAGATTGATATGGTTTGGAATTGGTAAAATGTGCTTGGAAAAAAATCACAATAAAACAATGTTTTAATGTTTAGGTTTGGAATATTAACTGACATGAATGAATGCTATATAAATATTGTTCATGTTAACATAATGTTTATAAATGAAATCTTATTGTAAAGTGTTACTAAATATATATATATATATATATATATATATATATATATATATATATTGTTCTGTGAATGTGATTTTAAAGTCTAGATGATTCGGATTAACCCTTTAACCGCCATATCCTTTAAAACCTCACTGCCAGAGGGATATTGTGAATGCATGTGCCCGCTGGACACAGTTTACCTGATGCCACCGGGGTGGCGATGGCATTGGTGGCTTGAGCCCGCCATCGCTGCTTGCAGCTATATTTAGGGCTCAAGCCTGGAGGGCGAGAGCCCTATTGTTTTCCTTAGGATTATTTTTTATTAGGGCCCGAGCACCGATGGTGTGAGGACCCTCTTGGAATTGCTCCGTTTATTATTATTATTATTATTATTATTATTATTATTATTATTAGGGCCCGAGCACCGATGGTGTGAGGACCCTCTTGGAATTGCTCCGTTTATTATTATTATTATTATTATTATTATTATTATTATTCTTCTTCTCCAAAATGAATCGCATTTTTGAGGGCCTAAACATGCTCGAAAAGTCATGAAACTTTGCACACACCTCAGAACTGGCGAAAATTTACGTCTGATATGGGTTTCAGAAGTGGGTGTGGCAAAATGGCTCAACAGCGCCACCTATACACGTTCAACGGTGTGCGCCTCGAGCTACGTTTCATGTACATGTATGAAAATCGGTATACACATGTAACTCTCCAATACCTACAAAAAAGTCTCTTGGAGCAAAATCCGAAACCCAACAGGAAGTCGGTTATTACTAATATTATGAGCAAATTTTTTGTCATTTTTGTCATTTCCATGCGTTGTATTTTAACGAACTCCTCCTAGAGATTCATTCAGATCAACACTAAATTTGGTATGCCTAATCCGAAGGCCTTTGCGATGTTAAATTGCGAAGCTTTTGAGTTTTCGTTAATGGGCGTGTCCGTGGCGGCCTGTCGATTTCGATGATTCGCCATGAAACAGGAAGTTGCTATAACTCAGACATACAATGACCAATCTGCCCCAAACTTCACATGTTTGATGAGACTCCTGACCTGAACAGATTGACATGCCCATATTCAGTTATAGTCATAGCGCCACCTATTGGCAACAGGAAGTTACATATTTTACACTGCAATGAACTACTCCTAGAAATTTTATGACATCAATGTATTTTTTGTGGTCAGTCTAATCTAAAGGCCTCTGCGATGTTAAGTTGTGAAGATCTTGAGTTTTCGTTAAAAGGCGTGTCCATGGCGCCGTCACGAAGTTCGATGTCTCGCCATGGGAATAAAATATGTTATAACTCAGGCATAAAATGTCCGATCTTCCCCAAACTGCACATTTGTGATAAGAGTCCTGGCCTGAACACATCTGAAGGCCAAAATTCCATCAGGTGTGGCAAAATGGCTCGATAGCGCCACCTATACACTTTCAAAAGAGTGCGCTTCGAGCTATGTTTCACGTACATGTACAAAAATCGGTATACACATGTAACACACCAATACCTACAAAAAAGTCTCTTGGTACGAAATCCGAATCCCAACAGGAAGTCGGTTATTTAGAATTTTCTCCGCAAAATTGGCGTTGTTTTTGCCATTTTCAGGGGTTGTACTTTAACGAACTCCTCCTACAGATTTATTCAGATCAACACCAAACCTGGTCAGTGTAATCTTAAGCCCTTTGCGATGTTAAATTGCGAAGATCTTTAGATTTCGTTAAAGGGCGTGTCCATGACGGCCTGACAAATTTCGATGTTTCGCCATGAAAAAGGAAGTTGCTGTAACTCAGACATACAATGTCCAATCTGCCCCAAACTTCACATGTTAGATAAAACTTCTACCCTTAACAGATCTACATGCCCACATTCAGTTATAGTCATAGCGCCACCTATTGGCAACAGGAAGTGACATGTTTTACGCTGCGACAAACTACTCCTATAATTTTTTTGAGATTAACATATATTTTGTGGTCAGTCTAATCTAAAGGCCTGTGCAATGTTAACTTTTGCAGATCTTGAGTTTTTGTTAAAGGGCGTTTCCATGGCGCCATGACAAAATTTGATGTCTTGCCACAGCAAGAGAAATTGTTGTAACTCAAGCATAAAATGTTCAATCTTCCCCAAACTTCACATGTTTGATAAGAGTCCTGGCCTGAACACATCTGAAGGCCAATATTCCATTATAATGATAGCGCCACCTGTTGGCAACAGGGAGATTGGCACATAATAAATGACTTTGATATATTCCACTTATATTTACGATTTGAAATGCATATTTCTCACCGTTCACCTTTTTACTAAAGCCACACGATGGCGGTGAGCCCGGGTGCGAGGGCCCGTTCATCGCTGCTTGCAGCTTTAATTATTATTATTATTCTCCAAAATGAATCGCATTTTTGAGGGCCTAAACATGCTCGAAAAGTCATGAAACTTTGCACACACCTCAGAACTGGTGAAAATTTATGTCTGATATGGGTTTCAGAAGTGGGTGTGGCAAAATGGCTCAACAGCGCCACCTATACACGTTCAACGGTGTGCGCCTCGAGCTACGTTTCATGTACATGTATGAAAATCAGTATACACATGTAACTCTCCAATACCTACAAAAAAGTCTCTTGGAGCAAAATCCGAAACCCAACAGGAAGTCAGTTATTACTAATATTATGAGCAAATTTTGTGTCATTTTTGTCATTTCCATGCGTTGTATTTTAACAAACTCCTCCTAGAGATTCATTCAGATCAACACCAAATTTGGTATGCCTAATCTGAAGGCCTTTGCGATGTTAAATTGCGAAGCTTTTGAGTTTTCGTTAATGGGCGTGTCCGTGGTGGCCTGGCGAATTTCGATGATTCGCCATGAAACAGGAAGTTGCTATAACTCAGACATACAATGACCAATCTGCCCCAAACTTCACATGTTTGATGAGACTCCTGACCTGAACAGATTGACATGCCCATATTCAGTTATAGTCATAGCGCCACCTATTGGCAACAGGAAGTGACATATTTTACACTGCGATGAACTACTCCTAGAAATTTTATGACCTCAATGTATTTTATGTGGTCAGTCTAATCTAAAGGCCTGTGCGATGTTAAGTTGTGAAGATCTTGAGTTTTCGTTAAAAGGCGTGTCCATGGCGCCATCACGAAGTTCGATGTCTCGCCATGGGAATAAAAGATGTTATAACTCAGGCATAAAATGTCCGATCTTCCCCAAACTGCACATGTGTGATAAGAGTCCTGGCCTGAACACATCTGAAGGCCAAAATTCCATCAGTTGTGGCAAAATGGCTCGATAGCGCCACCTATACACTTTCAACAGAGTGCGCCTCGAGCTATGTTTCACGTACATGTACAAAAATCGGTATACACATGTAACACACCAATACCTACAAAAAAGACTCTTGGTACGAAATCCGAATCCCAACAGGAAGTCGGTTATTTAGAATTTTCTCTGCAAAATTGGCGTTGTTTTTGCCATTTTCAGGGGTTGTACTTTAACGAACTCCTCCTAGAGATTTATTCAGATCAACACCAAACCTGGTCAGTGTAATCTTAAGCCCTTTGCGATGTTAAATTGCGAAGATCTTTAGATTTCGTTAAAGGGCGTGTCCATGGCGGCCTGACAAATTTCGATGTTTCGCCATGAAAAAGGAAGTTGCTGTAACTCAGACATACAATGTCCAATCTGCCCCAAACTTCACATGTTAGATAAAACTTCTGCCCTTAACAGATCTACTTGCCCACATTCAGTTATAGTCATAGCGCCACCTATTGGCAACAGGAAGTGACATGTTTTACACTGCGACAAAATACTCCTATAATTTTTTTGAGATTAACATATATTTTGTGGTCAGTCTAATCTAAAGGCCTGTGCAATGTTAACTTTTGGATATCTTGAGTTTTTGTTAAAGGGCGTTTCCATGGCGCCATGACAAAATTTGATGTCTTGCCACAGCAAGAGAAGTTGTTGTAACTCAAGCATAAAATGTTCAATCTTCCCCAAACTTCACAAGTTTGATAAGAGTCCTGACCTGAACACATCTGAAGGCCAATATTCCATTATGATGATAGCGCCACCTGCTGGCAACGGTAAGATTGGCACATATATGGGATATACTTTGATATATTCCACTTATATTTAGGACATTAAATGCATATTTCTCACTGTTCACCTTTTTACTAAAGCCACTCGCTGGCGGTGAGCCCGGGTGCGAGGGCCCGTTCATCGCTGCTTGCAGCTTTAATTATTATTATTATTATTATTATTATTATTTTTTTTTTTTTTTTTTATTTTTTTTTTTTCTAACGTTACGGAGGCTTTTGGGGCCCTTAACATGCTTAAAAAGTCTTGAAAATTGGCACACACATTGGAACCTGCGGCCATTAGGGCCGGGCAGAGACTGATACACGGGCGTGGCACAGGGGCTCTACAGCGCCCCTGGAATATGGAGGGCCATATATCATACATACTTGTACGTAGACATACGAAACTTGGCAAACATATAGAACTCATCAATACAAACAACTTTCGTATTGCATATCATAGGCTCCGCCCAACAGGAAGTTGGCTATTTAGGGTTTATTATTCATATTTGTCATCAAAGTTGTGGGGGCTTTTGGAGTCCTTAACATACTCAAAAACTCTTGAAAATTTGCACACACTTTGGAATCTGTGGCCTTTAGGAGCCTGCAGAGGTTTAGGAGCCTGCCACAAACTGGCAGCAGGAAGTGTGTCATTTTCAAAATGCTTTGAATTCAGCATCTTATTTTTACTCGATTTGCTTCAAACTTCATCAGAATAATGTTAAAACACAGCCGATATAAATCTGCTGGGGGGATATTGATATCTAAAACTATTGTTGCCTTGGCAACATGTCAAACTGGAATACTTCTCAGGTGATTTTGAGGCATATAACATGCTTAGAATTTCATCAAACTCAGAACACATATCAGTATTAGTGACAGCTAGACACTGGCAAAAGTTCATAAGAGGGCGTGGAAGAGGCACTCTATAGCGCCACCTTTTGTCAAAAGTGGGGGGGTTAGTTTTAGCGACAGACACCAAACTCAGTAGAAAAATTGTTCTTATCAAGACGGACAACTTTCTAATTCACAGTCATCAGCTACGACCAACAGGAAGTCGGCTATTTTGATTTGAATGTGGATTGTTTTTTACATTTAGCTGTGAATTAATGCATACTGCTCAGAGGAGAGTAACACTATACACACCAAACTTGGTCTACATGTTGAAAAAATCATTGAGGAACTTAAATTGTTAATGGGTTTTGGATAGCTTGGATGGTTTTGTCGTGGTGATTTTTTTAAATGACAGTAAAGATGGAATTATTAATTTTCCTGCATTTTTAAATTCCAAACACTTCAAAACCTTTTTTCATACAGAAAAAAAAAGTTATTCTGAGTAAATATGCATAGTTTCATGACTTTAAAACACTGTATGGATAACAGAAAATTAAAAAACTGTCAGACATCTCATCTCACTCTGTCCATCTGTTTGAGTGTGTGTGCTTAGACTTCCATTGTCTGAGAGAAATAGCGCCCCTACAGGTGCAGTTACCGGACTAAAAAAGGGAGGAGACTGTCTTTTGGTTTCACTTTTAAATCGGTTAAAATACAAATAAATACTTGGATTTAATTCACACTGACAAGCTAAACCAACATATATGATTATTATCAGGTCAGGGCTCATTAATAAATGATGTGTGGTCAGTGATACGTGAGAAACACGAGAGATGAATCACCGCTCTGAGCAAGAGCGTGTGGAATGATGAGCTCAGAAAAAAACTAGTTCATTCTTGTTTTATAGCTATTAAAAATAAAGTATTGCAGCGATATCACACAATTCACCAATTAGAGCACACCAAGAGCTAAATTAAGATGTTTTTGAACTGTTCAAGTGTGCAAGACTATTTGAAAGCGCGACTGGCAGAATAACATGTATCTCTCCAGCTGCAGGATTCTGCCTTTCGTCGTAAGAACGAACACATCACGGACAAGATTATTTCAAAATACATAATAGCTTGGCTAATATAAACGAAAACAGCCACGTGAACATAAACTGTTGAGAAATAAATCTGAAGTGGATCTACTGGATTTTAATATTAAGTGACCGCATATACCAGCTGCTTCTGTCTTCAATTTTAATCTATATAAAAAATTAAACTCATTCATCTTGGCTGCTTTTTTAATGTGTGTACGTATTTATTTATTATTTTGCTCTAACAAGACTTAATCTATATTTAATTAAATCAATTACATTTTATTTTACATTTGATTTGTCCATTTCTGCATCTAAACGCCTAAAAACCTAAAACATGCTCTATTAAACTATTGTTAGCAATTTCTTTATCGTCCAATTTATCTGGTGTACAAGCTTTTATTTTCATAATAAACTTGTTTGTTAGATTATACACAGTTACAGTGGTCTATAATAAATATTTACAGGTTTTATTCAAGCTGTTTAGAATGATTGCCATAGGCTAATTTTTTAAAATGTAAATCCAAAAAAAAAAAAAAAAAAAAAAAAATTTAAATGAATAAAAAACATTGGAAAAGAATAACTTGTACTTTTTTATACATTTTGTATAGTTTCATAGTTTATGCATTATAGTTATAAAAACAAACAAATTTAGACACTCACATAGAAATCTTAGGCCTTATCCTTTTCTGACAGTTTTAGGGATTTTAAAAAATCCTAAAAAACCTTATTTGTGCTGCAAATAATAATTTCAAAATAATTTGATACTGACCTCTGACATCTTGTGACATAATCTCATGGATGTAACAGTAAATCTGTTCAGCTCACAGATCAAGACTAAGCTGTAATGCAAGCAGAACTTTCACAAATGCTTGTAGGTCAATAAAATCATTACAAAACACTTACAAATCATTTAAGGGATTTGATAACACTGTAAAATAATGTTTAATTTGTAAACATTAGCAAATGCATTGATAACACTTTATAATAACTGCACTCATTAGTAAATAGTCAGTTCATGCTTCATAAAGCCTTGTCCCAATATTAATAGTCAGTAGTAAGCAGTCTATAAATACAGCTATAAATAGCTTGTTCTTGGTTTATAAGCACATTTATTAAAAAGGAGAGTAAAGAGTCAGTTATCTTCCTATGAAAAATAAAAAAAATAAAAATAAACAAACAACAACACTGATTGATACAGAACTCAGAAATGTTATTGTGGATTTATGATAAACTCAGCCTGTAAATGAATTCATTCTCCTCCAAGAAGACACAAGTAGTTCACACCAAACTTTTTTAACATGAAGCCATATACTGAAGATGTTAAATTGCGAATGGGTTTAGGATACCTTAAATGGTGTGGCCATAGAGATTTATTAAAGTAACATAAAAAAATGCAATAGTTATTTTACTATATCTTTAAAAATTTTAATTCCAACTCTTCATAATTTTTATATACATAGAAGTCATCATTTGAAGGAAGCACAGTAAGTTTCATAGCTTTATCATTTTCAAGAGCCAGCATAAAATTAAATCTATCATAACATATAAATCAAGCTTGAAATTCTTAGTACCAATAATGGCCAACAGATGGAGCTATAGGATCACTTTTAAATAATTATTGTAGAACCAAGTATGATTTAAAACATTTATAGAAATCTTTCAAAGAAAAATAATATGAATTTTATGTATTTTACTGATAAAATGACCCTCACTTTATTAGAATAACAAGCTGAAGTATTGTGAACTGTATATTAAGAATAATTCTTAATAGGCTTTATGGACAGATAAGTTTTGAGTGACTCTTGAAGGATCAGCACCACATCCTCTTTTACCAGTTTAAAGAATGTATCTTACAGTACAGGTGCGGATGAATTTTGAATGGCTTGAATGGTTTTGTCGTGGTGATTTTTTGAAATAACAGTAAAAAAGTAACCAGTAAATGTCTTTTATTTTTTAAGTGCAGCTTCTAAACACTTAAAAAAATGTACACATAGAAGACAAGTCATTCTGAGGAAATATGCATAGTTTCATGACTATACAACACTATATGGATGATAGAAAATTAAAAAACTATCATACATCTGATGTCACTCTGTCACTGTGGGTAGTGTGTGTGTGTGTGTGTGTGTGTGTTAAGTGAATTAGGTGTGAAACTATCAGGGAGCATTTAGTCTCCAGCGCCAACATTTTACAGAACTGCCACTTTCCTGGAATCTCAGAATTACAATGTGTCAGGTTCTGAGAAATCAAAGATTCCAAAAAATTATTTAATTAGAATACCATGAAGTATTGTGAAATACTATATATTAAGACTTTATATATAGGCTTTATGAACAGATTAGAGTGACTCATGAAGGACCAGCACCACCTCCTCTTGTCCGATGGTTTGAGGAATATATCTTCCAGAATCCGGGATTAAGATTTAGGAGCTAATTTTTATTCCACCTCCTTTCCTGAAAGTCTGTCTTGCAGAATTGACTAAAAATTAATCTTCACATTAATTCCTAATTATTTTGCAATTATTTTTGTCAGTTCTTCTTGACCTGTTTTTTTTTCTTCTTCTTTTCTGACCTCATGACCCAGTCAGCATTTTTGTACAATGGTCAAGTCTTAACTTATCCATTTCTGTATTGCATTTGTGTTTGATATTTCTCATGGGTATTTCATAATTTTCGACTTTGAGTTAAAACAGTTTGAGTTAAAACTCTTTTTTAGCGCATTTCATCTGTAAAAGAAAACATGCCTAATGATTCTGCACACATGAATATAAGGAGTTTTTCTCTTCCAGCTTTCCTGGACTATTGTATAGCACTCATAAATGATTAAATAAAAAATAATGGTAGTTATTAAGATTGATATGGTTTGGAATTGGTAAAATGTGCTTGGAAAAAAATCACAATAAAACAATGTTTTAATGTTTAGGTTTGGAATATTAACTTACATGAATGAATGCTATATAAATATTGTTCATGTTAACATAATGTTTATAAATGAAATCTTATTGTAAAGTGTTACTAAATATATATATATATATATATATATATATATATATTGTTCTGTGAATGTGATTTTAAAGTCTAGATGATTCGGATTAACCCTTTAACCGCCATATCCTTTAAACCTCACTGCCAGAGGATATTGTGAATGCATGTGCCCGCTGGACACAGTTTACCTGATGCCACCGGGGGGTGGCGATGGCATTGGTGGCTTGAGCCCGCCATCGCTGCTTGCAGCTATATTTAGGGCTCAAGCCTGGAGGGCGAGAGCCCTATTGTTTTCCTTAGGATTATTTTTATTAGGGCCCGAGCACCGATGGTGTGAGGACCCTCTTGGAATTGCTCCGTTTATTATTATTATTATTATTATTATTATTATTATTATTATTATTAGGGCCCGAGCACCGATGGTGTGAGGACCCTCTTGGAATTGCTCCGTTTATTATTATTATTATTATTATTATTATTATTATTATTCTTCTTCTCCAAAATGAATCGCATTTTTGAGGGCCTAAACATGCTCGAAAAGTCATGAAACTTTGCACACACCTCAGAAACTGGCGAAAATTTACGTCTGATATGGGTTTCAGAAGTGGGTGTGGCAAAATGGCTCAACAGCGCCACCTATACACGTTCAACGGTGTGCGCCTCGAGCTACGTTTCATGTACATGTATGAAAATCGGTATACACATGTAACTCTCCAATACCTACAAAAAGTCTCTTGGAGCAAAATCCGAAACCCAACAGGAAGTCGGTTATTACTAATATTATGAGCAAATTTTGTGTCATTTTTGTCATTTCCATGCGTTGTATTTTAACGAACTCCTCCTAGAGATTCATTCAGATCAACACTAAATTTGGTATGCCTAATCCTGAAGGCCTTTGCGATGTTAAATTGCGAAGCTTTTGAGTTTTCGTTAATGGGCGTGTCCGTGGCGGCCTGTCGAATTTCGATGATTCGCCATGAAACAGGAAGTTGCTATAACTCAGACATACAATGACCAATCTGCCCCAAACTTCACATGTTTGATGAGACTCCTGACCTGAACAGATTGACATGCCCATATTCAGTTATAGTCATAGCGCCACCTATTGGCAACAGGAAGTGACATATTTTACACTGCGATGAACTACTCCTAGAAATTTTATGACATCAATGTATTTTTTGTGGTCAGTCTAATCTAAAGGCCTCTGCGATGTTAAGTTGTGAAGATCTTGAGTTTTCGTTAAAAGGCGTGTCCATGGCGCCGTCACGAAGTTCGATGTCTCGCCATGGGAATAAAATATGTTATAACTCAGGCATAAAATGTCCGATCTTCCCCAAACTGCACATTTGTGATAAGAGTCCTGGCCTGAACACATCTGAAGGCCAAAATTCCATCAGGTGTGGCAAAATGGCTCGATAGCGCCACCTATACACTTTCAAAAGAGTGCGCTTCGAGCTATGTTTCACGTACATGTACAAAAATCGGTATACACATGTAACACACCAATACCTACAAAAAAGTCTCTTGGTACGAAATCCGAATCCCAACAGGAAGTCGGTTATTAAGAATTTTCTCCGCAAAATTGGCGTTGTTTTTGCCATTTTCAGGGGTTGTACTTTAACGAACTCCTCCTACAGATTTATTCAGATCAACACCAAACCTGGTCAGTGTAATCTTAAGCCCTTTGCGATGTTAAATTGCGAAGATCTTTAGATTTCGTTAAAGGGCGTGTCCATGACGGCCTGACAAATTTCGATGTTTCGCCATGAAAAAGGAAGTTGCTGTAACTCAGACATACAATGTCCAATCTGCCCCAAACTTCACATGTTAGATAAAACTTCTACCCTTAACAGATCTACATGCCCACATTCAGTTATAGTCATAGCGCCACCTATTGGCAACAGGAAGTGACATGTTTTACGCTGCGACAAACTACTCCTATAATTTTTTTGAGATTAACATATATTTTGTGGTCAGTCTAATCTAAAGGCCTGTGCAATGTTAACTTTTGCAGATCTTGAGTTTTTTGTTAAAGGGCGTTTCCATGGCGCCATGACAAAATTTGATGTCTTGCCACAGCAAGAGAAATTGTTGTAACTCAAGCATAAAATGTTCAATCTTCCCCAAACTTCACATGTTTGATAAGAGTCCTGGCCTGAACACATCTGAAGGCCAATATTCCATTATAATGATAGCGCCACCTGTTGGCAACAGGGAGATTGGCACATAATAAATGACTTTGATATATTCCACTTATATTTACGATTTGAAATGCATATTTCTCACCGTTCACCTTTTTACTAAAGCCACACGATGGCGGTGAGCCCGGGTGCGAGGGCCCGTTCATCGCTGCTTGCAGCTTTAATTATTATTATTTATTCTCCAAAATGAATCGCATTTTTGAGGGCCTAAACATGCTCGAAAAGTCATGAAACTTTGCACACACCTCAGAACTGGTGAAAATTTATGTCTGATATGGGTTTCAGAAGTGGGTGTGGCAAAATGGCTCAACAGCGCCACCTATACACGTTCAACGGTGTGCGCCTCGAGCTACGTTTCATGTACATGTATGAAAATCAGTATACACATGTAACTCTCCAATACCTACAAAAAAGTCTCTTGGAGCAAAATCCGAAACCCAACAGGAAGTCAGTTATTACTAATATTATGAGCAAATTTTGTGTCATTTTTGTCATTTCCATGCGTTGTATTTTAACAAACTCCTCCTAGAGATTCATTCAGATCAACACCAAATTTGGTATGCCTAATCTGAAGGCCTTTGCGATGTTAAATTGCGAAGCTTTTGAGTTTTCGTTAATGGGCGTGTCCGTGGTGGCCTGGCGAATTTCGATGATTCGCCATGAAACAGGAAGTTGCTATAACTCAGACATACAATGACCAATCTGCCCCAAACTTCACATGTTTGATGAGACTCCTGACCTGAACAGATTGACATGCCCATATTCAGTTATAGTCATAGCGCCACCTATTGGCAACAGGAAGTGACATATTTTACACTGCGATGAACTACTCCTAGAAATTTTATGACCTCAATGTATTTTATTGTGGTCAGTCTAATCTAAAGGCCTGTGCGATGTTAAGTTGTGAAGATCTTGAGTTTTCGTTAAAAGGCGTGTCCATGGCGCCATCACGAAGTTCGATGTCTCGCCATGGGAATAAAAGATGTTATAACTCAGGCATAAAATGTCCGATCTTCCCCAAACTGCACATGTGTGATAAGAGTCCTGGCCTGAACACATCTGAAGGCCAAAATTCCATCAGTTGTGGCAAAATGGCTCGATAGCGCCACCTATACACTTTCAACAGAGTGCGCCTCGAGCTATGTTTCACGTACATGTACAAAAATCGGTATACACATGTAACACACCAATACCTACAAAAAAGACTCTTGGTACGAAATCCGAATCCCAACAGGAAGTCGGTTATTTAGAATTTTCTCTGCAAAATTGGCGTTGTTTTTGCCATTTTCAGGGGTTGTACTTTAACGAACTCCTCCTAGAGATTTATTCAGATCAACACCAAACCTGGTCAGTGTAATCTTAAGCCCTTTGCGATGTTAAATTGCGAAGATCTTTAGATTTCGTTAAAGGGCGTGTCCATGGCGGCCTGACAAATTTCGATGTTTCGCCATGAAAAAGGAAGTTGCTGTAACTCAGACCATACAATGTCCAATCTGCCCCAAACTTCACATGTTAGATAAACTTCTGCCCTTAACAGATCTACTTGCCCACATTCAGTTATAGTCATAGCGCCACCTATTGGCAACAGGAAGTGACATGTTTTACACTGCGACAAAATACTCCTATAATTTTTTTGAGATTAACATATATTTTGTGGTCAGTCTAATCTAAAGGCCTGTGCAATGTTAACTTTTGGATATCTTGAGTTTTTGTTAAAGGGCGTTTCCATGGCGCCATGACAAAATTTGATGTCTTGCCCACAGCAAGAGAAGTTGTTGTAACTCAAGCATAAAATGTTCAATCTTCCCCAAACTTCACAGTTTGATAAGAGTCCTGACCTGAACACATCTGAAGGCCAATATTCCATTATGATGATAGCGCCACCTGCTGGCAACGGTAAGATTGGCACATAATATGGGATATACTTTGATATATTCCACTTATATTTAGGACATTAAATGCATATTTTCTCACTGTTCACCTTTTTACTAAAGCCACTCGCTGGCGGTGAGCCCGGGTGCGAGGGCCCGTTCATCGCTGCTTGCAGCTTTAATTATTATTATTATTATTATTATTATTTTATTTATTTTTTTTATTTATTTTTTTTTTTTCTAACGTTACGGAGGCTTTTGGGGCCCTTAACATGCTTAAAAAGTCTTGAAATTGGCACACACATTGGAACCTGCGGCCATTAGGGCCGGGCAGAGACTGATACACGGGCGTGGCACAGGGGCTCTACAGCGCCCCTGGAATATGGAGGGCCATATATCATACATACTTGTACGTAGACATACGAAACTTGGCAAACATATAGAACTCATCAATACAAACAACTTTCGTATTGCATATCATAGGCTCCGCCCAACAGGAAGTTGGCTATTTAGGGTTTATTATTCATATTTGTCATCAAAGTTGTGGGGGCTTTTGGAGTCCTTAACATACTCAAAAACTCTTGAAAATTTGCACACACTTTGGAATCTGTGGCCTTTAGGAGCCTGCAGAGGTTTAGGAGCCTGCCACAAACTGGCAGCAGGAAGTGTGTCATTTTCAAAATGCTTTGAAATTCAGCATCTTATTTTTACTCGATTTGCTTCAAACTTCATCAGAATAATGTTAAAACACAGCCGATATAAATCTGCTGGGGGGATATTGATATCTAAACTATTGTTGCCGTGGCAACATGTCAAACTGGAATACTTCTCAGGTGATTTTGAGGCATATAACATGCTTAGAATTTCATCAAACTCAGAACACATATCAGTATTAGTGACAGCTAGACACTGGCAAAAGTTCATAAGAGGGCGTGGAAGAGGCACTCTATAGCGCCACCTTTTGTCAAAAGTGGGGGGGTTAGTTTTTAGCTACAGACACCAAACTCAGTACAAAAATTGTTCTTATCAAGACGGACAACTTTCTAATTCACAGTCATA